>NC_047086.1:321228468-322470968 GCF_902459505.1 Geotrypetes seraphini
TAGCCTTATTGGGTTATACCAAAGGTCCATCAAGCCCAGTAGCCCGTTCTCACGGTGGCCAAACCAGGTCACTATTATGTGGCCAAAACCCAAAGAGTAGCAACATTCAATACTACTGGCAAGCAATGTCTTCCCTTATGTCTGTCTCGATAACAGACTATTGTCCAAACCTTTCTTAAAACCAGCTATGTTATCCACTCTTACCACAACCTCTGGCAATGCGTTTCAGAGCTTAACTATTCTCTGAGTGAAAAAATATTTCCTTCTATTGGTTTTAAAAAAGTATTTCCCTGTAACTTTGAGTGTCCTCTGGTCTTTGTAATTTTTAATGGAGTGAAAAATTGATCCACTTGTAGCAGTTCGACTTCACTCAGGATTTTGTAGACTTCAATCATATCTCCCCTCAGCTAAAATTTCTTTTCCAAGCTGAAGAGCCCTAACTTTTTTAGCTTTTCCTCATACGAGAAATGTTCCAACCCCTTTATCATCTTTGTCACTCTCCTTTTAACCTTTTCTAGTGCCGCTATAAATTGAATGCAGTACTCCAGGTGAGGCCGAACCATGGAGTAATACAGAGGCATTATAACATTCTTGGTCTTGTTAACTATCGTGGAGTGAGAGGTATTATAACATTCTTGATCTTATTTACTAACCCTTTCCTAAAAATTTCTAGCATCCTGTTTTGCTTATTTGGCCACCACACACTAACCAGAAGATTCAGGGTATTGTCTACAAAGACACCTAGATATTTTTCTTGGGTGCTGATTCCTAAGGTGGACCCTAGCATCTGGTAACTGATTTGGATTATTCTTCCCAGTGTACATTATTTTGCATCTGTCTACATTTAATTTAATCTGCCATTTGGATATCAAGTATTCTAGTTTCCTAAGGTCTTCCTGCAAATTTTCACAATCCCACATGTCTTGACAACTTTGAATAGTTTCATGTCATTTTCAAATCTAATCACCTTGCTTGTCATTCCAATTCCCAGATCATTTATAAATGTTAAATATTGGTCCCAGTACAAATCCCTGTAGCACCCACTATTCACCCTCCTCAATTGAGGGAAATGATTATTTAACCTCATCCTCTGTTTTCTGTCCAATAACCAAATGCTCCTCCACAACAGAAAATTACCTCCTATCTCATTACTTTTTAAAACATTTTTTCAGGAGTCTTTCATGGGAAACTTTGTTGAAAGCTTTCTGAAAATCTAGATACACTACATCAGGGGTGCCCACACTTTTTGGGCTTGTGAGCTACTTTTAAATGACCAAGTCAAAATGATCTACCAACAATAAAATTTTAAAAAATACAAAGGACACTGTAAACAGAGAAAATGTTAATCATTTATATTCCGCGGGTTTCAAAGAGGTCAAGGCAGATGACTTTATGCAATGTCACCTCAGTAACAACTATACAAAAATAGACAAATATACCCCCCTCCCTTTTTACTAAACCACGATAGCGATTTTTAGCGTAGGGAGTTGCGCTGAATGCCCTGCACTACTCTTGATGCTCCTAGGCTCCCTGCGCTAAAAACCGCTATTGCGGTTTAGTAAAAGGGGGCCATAGTGCAAAATATAGACAGCAGATATAAATTCTCAAAACGGACACATTTTGATCACTAAATTGAAAATAAAATCATTTTTCCTACCTTTGTTTGGTAATTTCATCAGTCTGGTTGCACTTTCTTCTTCTGATTGTGCATCCAATATTTCTTCCCTTCTTTCAGCCTATTGTATGCTTCCTCATTCCCTCCCCCAACTTTTTCTTCCTCTCTCCCTGCCCCCCTCCCCTTTCTTTCTTTCTCCCTGCTCTCCCTTTTTTCTGTCTCCCTGCCTGCTCCCAAGCCACTGCTGCCACCATCAGGGAACAGGCCTCCAAACCACCGCTACCTCAAGCTCTCCCTGATTCCCCACACAGAAGCGTTAGGCTGACCAGATTTCCTCTCCCCAATGTCATTTCTGAAGTCAGAGAGGAAGTTCTGGGCCAGCCAGGCAGCAATTGGCTGGCCCGGAACTTCCTCTCCGACGTCAGAATTGACGTCAGGTGGGGAAAGTTGGTTGGCTCGGCACTTCTGAGTCGGGAAGCAAGTAGAACGCAAAGGCATTGCATTGCCTTTGTGATCTACCAGTCGATCGCAATCAACCTTTAGGGCACCCCTGCACTACATCAACCAGCTCGCCTTTTTCACATGTTGATTCACACTTTGAAAGAAATGAAGCAAATTGGTGAGGCAAGACTTATGAGACCTACAAAAATAAATATCACCTGTGGGTGTGATTACAGAGCTTGGCTTATAACTGGGGTAGCAAGACGAATCTTTTCCTCCCAAATACAACTGGAATTGCAGACAGCAGTCGCAGGCAGTACTAGCACTAGCGTGTTCCAACGATGATCATCAGGTGTGATGAATCAAATGAAAAGTTTGAGAGTCCAATCTTTAGCTTTGGCTGGTGTGCTTCTATACCATTTTTGATAACTCCACCATCTCCTGAAGATGAGTTGGTCACATCAAGGTACAGGTCAATCAGCTAACAAGATCATAGAAATGTCTGGGCTCCTGGGGGGGGGAGGTTGACATAGCCAAGGTTCTGGAAGACGACATAAGACAATCTCGCCATATACCTTCTAGTCAGGGCAAGGGTGTGAGAAATGGGGTGAAATTCCTGCAATTGTTTTGAAGCAATGTATCTATCAAAAGAATAAAATTTCTTAACCAATTGCTTGACATAGCAGGAAATATAGAAATTGTAGTTAAGGACTCTGTTATCCAACATGATGTTTTAGTATAGGCGACTGCCAAACTTGTCCATAGTGCGCCCCTCTCGCCCTGGGAGCACTGAGGCATAAACCCTGCAGGGAGTAGATTTTTTTTTTTCAGTCAATTCTACCACCAGGGACTGATGCTGAAGCTGCTGTTTGTCAAAACCAGGAGAAGAAATAATCTTATAGAGAGAGTCACAGTAATTGTAAGAGGGGTCTCCCAGTTCTTATAAAGAGTCTCCTTGAGCATACCATGTAAGTTCTGTAGGAGGCTCATCATAGTCCAAAGCCTCCAAATATTCAGCACTATAAGCAGAATTGGCTTCTAACTTGACTGTAAGTTCTTTGCCCAATTGCCAAATGAATTTTGTGAAAGACAGTCTTTCAGTAGGAGACTTAGCTCTTTGCGGAGACTTTTGAGGAGACTTCTCAGAAGTAGTATCATAAGCCTCTGTAGTAGACTCTGGGATATCATCCACTGAGTCAAGACTAAGTCCGAATCATAAAAGTCCTTTGGTGAAGAAGTGCGTCAGGATGGATGATGGCGTCAAGAGCAGTGTCGAGCTGATGAAGATGATGATATATGATGTATTTCCTTTTATGCTTAGAGTGGGAAAGAGAACGGTGTTGACGCTTCAAAGCAGCTGAAGATGAACAATGTTGAATGGACTTGGATTGTCAAAAAGATGATGATCGCTAGATCGACACCATGAGGAAGAACGTTGAGATGCTGCTTTTATGTGTGGAACACTGACGTACTGGAGATCCAGGACCTGGTTGCCTTATGCTCGGGCTGGGCCGGTACCGATGGAGCCAGTGTCGGAGCAAGAAGCTTGAACATGTCACTAACTTGTAACTCTTTTTGAGCTTCTCATGGTACAAGGGCACTGGTACCATTTGGTGTTCTGCTGGTACCATCGGTGCCCTGTTTGGCCTTGGCGAGGGTGAACATGAAAAGGATGCACACCTTGATGTAAGAGAGACCAGACATAAAAACGGTCGTCACTTGGCCGGCATCAAGGGACTTGATGCAATGATAACCTGCAAGACCTGTTGGGAAGCTGGCGGTTTTTTAGCTGGCTTACTCGATGGAGAAATGTCTCCTGATGCTGACACCGATGTCAATGCTTTCAATGTTGAAGGCTGTGATGTAGTCTTGGTATCCATACTGGTGCTGAATAACTTTTCTTGCTAGAGCTTTCGACTCTTAATTATATGTTTTTGTAAAGTAGAACATTGCGCACCGTTGACATGGTGTTCTGGGCCAAGGCACTGTAAATATCAATTATGTGGGTCAGTGATGGAAATTTGCCGTTGGCACCTGCAACATTTTTTTTTTAAAGCCAGTTAACGGTCGGAACATCGACAGTAAAACCGCCTCAGCCACCTTGAATTCAATGACTGTGGAAAGAAGAGAGGCCTCGAAGGTCAAAGCCCACGAGGGAAGAACAGTGAGGAAAAAATAACCAACTGTTATATTATTATTATTTTTTTAATATAGGTAGATAAAACTCATATATAATAAGAGTATAAAAAATGCACGTGAGCGGGAAGGCAAAGCCAATAATTTTTAACAATGTTCAAAAACACGACGACTTAGCGCTGCGGAAAACTAAGAACTGAGGAGCCACGCGCCTTTGTTGTGTGGGAAGGCACTCGCACATGCGTGGTGCAGGCTATCGCAAACTTTCTAAAAATTTTAAAGTGGGAAAAAATGGTTGGTTATGCATATTTGTAAGTTAAATGTGCTTTTATTAACTTCTTATATATTTATATATTGGTGTATTGCACTATTGAAGTTTGGAAAATCAATAAAGAATAAATAAATAAATAAAATAAAGTGGCAATGCACTTTTGAAGTCTGTACCAGGGCTCTGTAGATGACGTTACCCACATGTGAGAATATGCTTCCTGCTTGTCCTGGGACAAAAACAGTTATCCGCCATCCAGCAAGTGCCATGGGTGAGATTCTACTAAATAGGTTTTACCCCCCTGTGTAAAATCATTCATTTTGTTCTAGCAGCTGTATTCTGTTTTTGAGATATGAGCTTCTACTTACAGCTAATTGGTGTGTTTTCACAGTATTTAGTGGACCAGCCATTAGTGATCATGCAGCCGTGCCTCTTAACTGAGTAGGACTTCCTTCCGGAACACAATACAAATGTGTTCTTAAGATCTAACTGTTGTATCAATAATTATCACAGTGCAAACACTCCTCCCTCAATATTCTCAGGGGTTAGGGCAGAGCTGGCCCATGAATATTGAAAATTTGTGAATAACTTTTGGGCTGGCTCTAACCCACCCCCAACTCCCTCCCACCTTCCCCTGACATCCTGGACCTTATCTGGTGGTCTAGTGGACTTTCGGGGCAGGAGCGATCTTCCTACGCTCCTGCCCTGTGCAGATCACTCATCCAAAATGGCTGCCGGGAGTTCCCATAGTCTCTTGTAAGCCATTTTCGATGAATGATCTGCACAGGGCAGGAGCGTAGGAAGATCGCTCCTGCCCTGAAAGACTGCTAAACCACCAGGTAAGAAAATCATGAGTCCTAAAACTACAAATCGGGAGGGAGAAGTGTACCTCTGAAACAATAACATTGGATGGTTGAATACAAACTTGCTCCTACAGTAGAAAACAGTATAACAGAATTTCTGTTCCCACCTTCCTGCACTCACTATCCCAAAGTGTTTGTACACCTGTCTAGTATAGGTCAAATATAAAACCATGGAGAACCCTAGTGGTGAACAGCCATCTCCCATCTCGTAACCAGCCCTTGCCTTAAATTCTATACCTCTTTAACAAAAAGTGCCAGAAACGACCTGAGCTCTTCAGCCCTTTAACCCCTCAGCACATTTAGAACATAAGAACTGCCATCTCCGGAGCAGACCCTGGGTCCATCAAGTCCGATGATCCACTCCCGCGGAGGCCCAGCCAGGTGTAACCTGGCAAAAACTTAAGTCACCCGTATCCTTATATGCGCCTTTCAAGGAGATGTGCATCTAACTTGCCCTTAAATTCTAGAACGGTGGGTTCCGCAGCAATCTCCACCGGGAGAACGTTCCAGGTGTCCACCACTTGCTGTGTGAAGCAGAACTTCCTGGCATTTGTCCTGGGCTTGTCTCCCCTCAGCTTCAGTCCATGACCTCTTATCCTAGTCACATTTGACATCGTAAATAACTTTTTTCCAGCTCTATCTTGTCGATACCTTTTATTATTTTAAAAGTCTCACAGATCCCCTCGCAGTCTCCTCTTCTCAAGGGAGAACAAAGAATGAGTTTCCATACTGAGTCAAACCGAAGATCTATTAAGCTCAGTATCCTGTTTCAACAGTGGTCAACCCAGCTCACAAGTACCTGGCAAGATATCAAGGAGCAAAACAGATTTTATTCTGCTTCTAGAAATAAGCAGTGGCTTTACCAGATTTTAATTGATCTAACTCAAAACACGCAGTTGAAAAAGTAAAAGTTTATATATCCCCTATACTACCAACCCAAACTGTACAAATATTTTCTTAACTAGTCAGCAAATATTGCTGTTGAATAATGTTGGGATTCCCTTTGTAGCATCCTTAATTTCTCATGGGACTTGGGCATTGACCCTGCATCTTCCTGTATGGTATTGGGTCAGCTGCAGGTTTAACACTTGATCTGTCTCTATTAATCTATTCTGTACAATGTATCCTTAGGCTCGTTCTGAAAGGATAGCATTACAGTATTTTGAAATGTCTTGTTTTATCTTTACAGGCATACGTACTGCTAGGTCAATTCCTCATCTTGAAGAAGGATGATGATGATCTCTTCAAAGAGTGGTTGAAGGAATGTTGTGGTGCTAATGCTCGGCAAGCAGACCTCTGCTCTACCTGTCTGAAGGAGTGGTGCTCATCCTTCCTGTAATGAATTGTCATCTAAAGCTTTTCTTGCCAGGTCTAATCCTTCTGTGAAATAATAATGCTAAATCTATTGGAATAAACACAGTTTGGTGCACTCAGTGTTAGTTGAAACCTTTTTTAAAAAAAATATTTATGTAACTAATAAATGTGGTTTTGTATTAAAGATAGCGCGTGGATTCTAATATTCAACTTTGGGCTTTCCAACAGCAAGCAAAACTCACATTTACTTTTATATCACTTAATGGAACTTTATTATTCCAAATGAAATGTTTTAGCCAGTTCTTACATTTTCATCAAACCCCATTAGATACCACAAGATGTGTCTCTTGAGTGGGATGAATTTCTGTGCATTTGTGAAATACTAATACTGTAATAACTTGCTCGACTGCTAGTTTGGAAATGCCATGTTCTTTTTAGCTTTTTTTGATTAGTGTGCTGATAAAGCATTTAAGAGCTAATTCATGCTTTTCATAGACATGATTTTCTGTGAACATTCTCCAATTAACTCAACTTGGAGCAGGAAGATAGGATGGAGCATTTGCATGGCAACTACCTATTAGAAATTACTTTAGCTGAAAGTGTGGTGCTGTCAATCTGAAACTGTTTAATTGTCAGGCAAGCAAGAGAACACTTGTAAAAAAACTAATGAGCAGCATATTGAAAACAAATGTATGAAATCTGTTGCTGGAAGATACAGTCAAGATGAACATAAGATTGGACAAGTTCCTAGAAGATAACCCCATAAATTTAGCTAGGGAAAGAGCAATGGTTAATACTGGCCATTGACTGTAGGTAATATGAGATACACTTCGTAAGATTTGAGATTGACTAGGTACTTAAGACTGAGGCTGATCACTTTCGGCCCAGCAATAGTATAGAATTTATTTTCTTCTTAATGGACAACTCTCTCCATCCCATTATGTTCAGCTAGGGAGTCCCACATATGAGAATATGCTGCCTGCTTGTCCTGGGATAAAGCAGTTCTTACCATAACAGGTGTTATCCAGGAATAGCAGGCAGATATTCTCGCAACCCACCCTCCTCCCCTAGTTGGCTTCTTAGCTTGCTTACAGAACTAAGGTCCCGTGAGCTTACGTCAGGTGGGAATGCACTTGTGCAATTAGGGTGTGGGCAGTTTTCAAATTTTCTTAAGTTCTTAAAGTGGCGATGCACTTTTAAGCTGTCCGTAGCGGGGCTCTATGGATGATGTTGCCAACATGTGAGAATATCTGCCTGCTGTCCCTGGATAACACATGTTATGGGAACTACAGGCCGGTGAGCCTAACTTCAATTATAGGGAAGATGGTGGAAGCTATGATCAAGGACGCCATTTGCGAGCACATCGAGAGGAATGGCCTACTGAGAACAAGCCAGCATGGATTCTGCAAGGGAAGGTCGTGCCTAACGAACCTTCTGTACTTCTTTGAGGGAATAAGCAGTCGGGTGGACAATGGGGAGCCCATAGACATCATTTACCTCGATTTTCAGAAGGCTTTCGACAAGGTGCCACATGAAAGGCTACTTAAGAAGCTGTGGAACCACGGGGTGGGAGGGGATGTGCACAGATGGATCAAGCACTGGTTGTCGGGTAGACTGCAGAGGGTTGGAGTAAAGGGTCAATTTTCTGACTGGCGGGGAGTCACAAGCGGTGTGCCACAGGGATCGGTGCTGGGGCCGTTGCTTTTTAACATATTCATAAATGACCTGGAAAAGGAGGCAAAGTGTGAGGTTATAAAATTCGCAGACGATACCAAACTGTGCGGCAGAGTTAGGACCAGGGAGGAGTGTGAGGACCTACAAAGGGACCTGGACAAGCTAGAAGACTGGGCAAACAAATGGCAAATGCGCTTCAACGTGGACAAATGCAAGGTCATGCATATAGGGAAAAAGAACCCGTTGTTCAGCTACAAATTGGGGGGGGTATTGTTGGGAGACAGCAGACTCGAGAGAGACTTGGGTGTGTTGGTGGATGCATCACTGAAGCCATCTGCACAGTGCGCAGCAGCCTCGAAAAAAGCCAACAGGATGCTGGGCATCATAAAGAAGGGCATAACAACCAGAACAAGGGAAGTCATCATGCCATTGTATCGAGCGATGGTGCGTCCGCATCTGGAATACTGCGTTCAGTATTGGTCGCCGCACCTCAAGAAGGACATGGCGGTACTTGAGAGAGTCCAAAGGAGAGCAACGAGAATGGTAAGAGGGCTGGAACACTGCTCATACGCCGAGAGGCTGGAAAGGCTGGGGCTCTTCTCCCTGGAGAAAAGGAGGCTCAGGGGAGATATGATAGAGACCTTCAAGATCATGAGGGGCATAGAGAGGGTGGATAGGGACAGATTCTTCAGACTAAAGGGGACAGCAAATACAAGGGGGCATTCTGAGAAACTGAAGGGAGATAGGTTCAAAACAAATGCAAGGAAGTTTTTTTTCACCCAGAGGGTCGTGGACACTTGGAATGCACTACCAGAGGAAGTGATCAAGCAGAGTACGGTCCAAGGATTCAAACAGGGATTGGACAGATTCCTGACGGATAAAGGGATCGTGGGATACTGAGGGAGGAGCTGGGATGTAACACAAGTATAGAATGTTAACCAGGTAATGAGTATAAACCAACCAGGTCGTGCATGTGCAAGACTGGAGGGCTAGGACTTCGATAGGAAGGCAGGACTTAAACGAGATACCAAGGTGGCAAGGGAGCCCCTTCTAGTGATTCAGACAGGTCGTGACCTGTTTGGGCCGCCGCGGGAGCGGACTGCTGGGCAGGATGGACCCATGGTCTGACCGGCAGAGGCACTGCTTATGTTCTTATGTTCTTAAGTAACTGTGCTTTCCAGTGCAATGCCCATGAGGTGAGTCTCTTTCATTTAAAAGGAAGCTCAGAAATGAGAGAGTATAGGATGAAGTTAAGAAGTGAAAGGCTCAGGAGTAAGCCAGGGTAATACTTTTTTACAGAAAGGATGGTAGATATATGGAATAGTCATACGGTAGAGGTAGAGACAAAGACTGTCTGAATTTAAGAAAGCATGGGTCAGGCACGTGTGATCTCTTAGGGAGAGGAGATAAAAGGCCCATCCACTATCTGCCATTATGTTTCTAAGCTGTAAAAAATGCCAAGCCAAAAGTCAGACAGTTGCAAGCACTCCACAAAATGATGGACTAGTATGCCTTTAGTACCGTGACACCTGGTACATATGAACTCCTTCTATAAGTTTCCTACTGCTGCATTGTGTAAGAGCTTCTATGGAATCTCATGTAAATCCATATTCAGGGATGCTCTAAAGCAGGGGTGCCCAAAAGGTTGATCTGAAGGCACTGTCAGTCAACTGTGGAGCCCATCCTGGGCTCCGTGATAGATTCGCGTTCTCCCTGTTTCCCGATGCTGTAAGGACAACAGAAGGGCAGGGCCCACCAGCCTTGCCTCCCCCCCTCCGACGTCAATTCTTGGTCATTTTAAAATTAGCTCGCAAGCCCAAAAAGTGTGGACACCTCTGCTCTAAAGGCTACCAAGAAGTTATATGCCAGATCATCCTCTAACACTTGCCCCGATACATCGCGTCTAGTCCTGCACTAAAATGAAAAAGAAGAGGGTGTTCTGTGTTCCTTTCTTAATGTATATCACACTGACAGTTTATTATGCTTTATAGACATTTGTTTAAAAAAAAAAAAAAAAAAAAAGCTTATCCAAAGTAGTAAAGATAGGACCTTTCTTAGTTCCTAATTGTAGTGAGGAGCAACAGTGGCGAAGCTGTAAATACTGAAATAAAGTGGGAATGTCCCACTTTTGTTGGCATTGAATGAAGGGATAATACCGATTTCTGAATGCACAAAATAGCCAACATAACTCCCCCCCCCCCCCCTGAACGTTTCAAAAACTAGTACCTCCAGCTGCTGGGAAGTATGGATTATCTAATACTTCCAGAAATACTTCCAGAACTTTAAGTTCATCAATCCCAAGCAAGTTTCAGAGTCTACAGAAGAGGCAAGACAGCTTTTCTCATACTAGAGTAGAACACATTAAATATTAACTTTGACTGGGCCACAGTTTGGCATAGTCCCACAGATGCAAAATGGGAAGAACAGATATGCAGTTTATCCCAGGACAAGCAGGCAGCATATTCTTAACTGATGGGTGACGGCACCGACAGAGCCCCGGTACGGACAATTTTAGAGTGATTGCACTCTAAGAGCTTAGAAAGTTCTAGCTAGGCCGCACCGCGCAAGCGCGAGTGCCTTCCCGCCCGACGGAGGCGCGCGGTCCCCAGTTTCTTAGTTTCCGCGGAGCTAAGAAGACGCCATCTTTTTCAACGGCTGTTGAAAATTTTTTCTCGCCTTCCCGATCGCGTATTTTTGCGTGAAATCCTTCACGTTTTTTTCTCCCATTCTTGTTTTTTCCTTATACTAAAAAAAAAAAATAAATCTTTTTTTTCTCTTACTTTTTGGTCGGCCCCAACGGGGCCTGTTGGCAACATCGAAGCCTCGACCTTCGATTTTGCTTCTGCCGTTTTTCCCTTCATGCCCCTTTCACCGGGCTTTAAGAAGTGTCAGCGGTGTGCACGCCTTATCTTTATCCGACCCGCACAATTGGTGTCTTCAGTGCTTGGGTCCGGATCATAGAGCTTCGACGTGCACCCGTTGCGCTTCTCTTCAATAGCAAACTTTGAAAAATCGCCAAATTCAACAACAGCTTCTTTTCGGTACCGCCATGGGGGTTCTACCGGCATCGACCCCAGCATCGGCGACATCCTCCAAATTGGCGCCGGCCCTTTCGACACCGCAAGATGTATCTTCGGTGTCGCACCCCACAGGTAAGCCGGCTAAGAAGCCATCCCCTACAGTCCTGGGCCCGCCAATCGACCAAGCAGTGAGCCAAGTCCTGCAGACTACGCGCCGGCCCCGTAAACGCTCCGCTCCAATCGAAGTCACTCCCTCGTCATCGGCATCTACTTCTCCTGAGCGTAGAGCTGCACCACAGGTACCGAAAAAGAGAAAAGCGGTACCGGTGCCATCAGGACCATCACTGGATGATCGCATAGCCTCCATCCTCCAGGTCCAGCTTAAGGAGCAGTTGCAACAACTCCTCCCAGCTCTTTTGACACTGAACCTTCCAGTGTCGGTACCCTCTGAGCCTCTGGTGCCGGTTGTCCATCAGCCCATTTTATCGGCATCAACTTTATCGGCACCGCTGCATTCTGCTTCTTCGGTATCCATGCCTATTTTATCGGCGGAACCGAAATCACTACGTCGAGCGGTTCACTCGTCCTCCGAGCCAGTACCGCTCTCTGACCAACATCTCCGTACCGCCTTCCATACTTCCCCCGGTACGGTATCGATGCAATCTGGCAAATCGGTACGCAAGACACGACATCTGGATGTCTCTACTCCTCTCTCACAGGGCCGACTTCCTTCAGTGCGTGACCCTGATTTATGGGATGATTCCGATGATCCTCTCGGTACCGATGATGACCTTTCATCTAATGAGGCTGATCCTTCTGTTCAGGAGCCTGTTAGTAAGCCAGAGCACACTTCCTTTACTAAATTTCTTAAGGAGATGTCAGACTCTCTTTCTATTCCATTGGAGTCTGATTCCAAAAAGTCCAAGGCATTTCTTGATGCTTTGGACTTTGATCAACCTCCGAAGGAATTCTTAAAATTACCCTTATATGACAACTTGAGGGAGACCTTTTATAAGAACCTTGAGACTCCTTTAACCATTCCAGGAGCTCCTAGAAAACTTGAGTCTCTTTATAAAGTTATTCCCATTCCAGGGTTTGACAAGCCTCAACTTCCCCATGAGTCTTTGCTTGTGGAGTCAACCCTGAAGAAGACTTCTGGCTTGAGTGTCTATGCTTCTGTCCCTCCTGGCAGAGAAGGTAAGGCCATGGATAAATTTGGAAAGCGCTTGTATCAGAACGCTATGTTGGTAATCGTTCAGGTAACTATGCATTCCATTTTTCTTTCTACCTGAAACATCTCATTCAACAGCTCTCCACTTTCCAGAAGTACCTCCCGGAACGCAAACTTCCTGCTTTTCAGCAGTGTACTTCCAGCCTATTCCAGCTCCGGAAGTTTATGGTTCGCTCCATCTACGACACATTTGAGCTCACGTCTCGAGCTACAGCAATGTCTGTAGCTATGAGACGTTTGGCCTGGCTCTGCGTTTCAGAACTTGACGTTAATCACCAGGATCACCTGGCCAACGCTCCCTGCTTAGGTGAGGAGCTCTTTGGCGAATCTCTGGATACCACCACCCAGAAACTTTCGGCTCACGAGACTAGATGGGATACCTTGTTGAAAAACAAAAAGAAACCCCCACCTGCTCGTCCTTTTAGACAACAATCATCCTATCAGTGTTGTTTCTCAGCTCGACCTCTTCAGCCTCATCCTCCTCAGCCTCGGAGACGCCAACAACAATACCAACAGGCTCGCCAACAACAGCAGCAACCTGTGAAGCCTGTTGTTCAGCCTAAGCCTACTCAGCCCTTTTGACTTCCTTCTCCAGGACATAGCCAGTCTCCCCTCTTCTTCTCCTCTACTACAACCCATCGGAGGACGTCTCCAATTTTTTCTGAGCCTTTGGGAGGTAATCACAACAGATCAATGGGTTCTATCCATTATTACTCACGGCTACTCCCTAAACTTTCAGGCTCTTCCGCCACCAAGTCCTCCAAAAGAGTCTGCTTCCAACAGGTCTCAGTCCCTCCTTCTCGGTCAAGAAGTTCAGTCCCTCCTTCTGCTCAACGCCATCGAAGAAGTTCCTCCAGATCAACGAGGTCAGGGATTTTACTCCTGGTACTTTCTAGTCCCCAAAAAGACCGGAGACCTCAGACCCATATTAGATCTCAGGGATCTCAACAAATGTCTGGTCAAAGAGAAGTTCAAAATGCACTCTCTTGCCACACTCTACCCTCTTCTCAATCAGGGCGACTGGCTATGCTCCCTGGATCTCAAAGAAGCCTACACACATATCCCTGTCCATCTGATGTCCAGACAATATCTGCGCTTTCTCATCAATCATACTCATTACCAGTACAAGGTGTTACCCTTCGGTCTGACCTCCTCTCCCAGGGTATTCACCAAGTGTCTTATTGTGGTAGCCGCCTTTCTCCGCTCTCACAATTTTCAACTCTTCCCCTACCTGGACGACTGGCTGATCAAGGCTCCTCCTCAGGCAGTCCTTCTTGCCACCAACCAGACAATCAGATTTCTTCAACTTCTGGGCTTCGAGATCAACCTTCCCAAGTCGCACCTCATTCCAACCCAGCGACTTCATTGGTGCAATACTGGACACAGTTCTCATGAGGGCGTTTCTTCCATCCAACCGCCTTCAGACCATCCTCCATCTTTGTCAGCAGGCGCTTCCACAGCTTTCCATCTCGGCCAAGCAAATGATGGTACTCTTGGGGCACATGGCATCGACAGTGCATGTCACCCCCTTCGCACGTCTTCACCTGTGCACTCCTCAATGGACCCTAGCTACCCAGTGGTCCCAGGTGACAGATCCTTGCTCTCGACACATATCTGTGACATCATCTCTTCGTCAATCTCTACAATGGTGGTTGAAATCTTACAATCTCTCCAGAGGCCTCCTGTTCCATCTGCCTCCTCATCTGGTCATCACCACAGACGCTTCCCCCTATGCCTGGGGAGCTCACTTGAACGAGTTCCAAACTCAGGGTCTTTGGACCACCCAGGAAAAGAGACATCACATCAATTTCCTGGAACTCCGAGCGATGTTTTATGCCCTCAAGGCTTTCCAGCATCTCCTCTTTCCTCAAGTACTTCTACTTTGCACAGACAATCAAGTTGCAATGTACTACATCAACAAACAGGGTGGGACGGGCTCTCGTCTGTTGTGCCAGGAGGCTCAACAGATTTGGTCTTGGGCGATAGCTCGCCACTTATTCCTGAAAGCTGTCTACATTCAGGGAGAACAAAATTCCTTAGCAGACAACCTCAGCAGAATTCTCCCTCATGAATGGACTCTCGATCCCATGACCCTCCAGTCTGTTTTCGCTCAATGGGGCACTCCTCAGGTGGACCTTTTTGCAGCTCCTCACAATCACCAACTGCCCCAATTTTGCCCCAGACTCTACTCCCCTCACCGTCTGGCAGCAGATGCGTTTCTCCTGGATTGGACCAATCTTTTCCTTTATGCATTTCCTCCTCTGCCTCTCATGTTGCAGACCCTGTTCAAGCTCCGGACAGAGCATGCCACCATGATTCTCATCGCTCTGCGGTGGCCCAGGCAGCATTGGTTCTCCCTTCTACTTCAACTCAGTTCCAGGGAGCCCATACTTCTTCCTCTATTTCCTTCTCTGCTTACTCAGCATCAGCAGTCTCTCCTGCATCCCAACCTCCAGTCTCTGCACCTGACAGCTTGGTATCTCTCGGGCTGACCTCGACTCATTCCCTCCTTTCTCAGCCCGTCCGTTCTATCCTTGATGCTTCCAGGAAGCTGGCCACTCTTCAATGCTATCAACAGAAGTGGACCCGGTTTTCTTCCTGATGCCTTCTACGTCATCATGATCCAACTTCACTAGCAGTAGAACTAGTGTTGGATTATCTCCTTTCTTTGTCTAACTCTGGACTCAAGTCTACTATCAGAGTCCACCTCAGTGCCATTACTGCTTTTCATGAGCTTGTTCACGGAAAACCTCTTACTGCTCATCCTTTGATTTCCAGATTCATGCGGGGACTTTTCAACGTGAAACCACCTCTCAAGCCCCCTCCTGTGGTATGGGATCTGAATGTAGTTCTTTCCGCCTTAATGAAGCCTCCTTTTGAACCTTTGGCCACAGCCCATTTCAAATTTCTCACTTGGAAAGTGGTCTTCCTTATTGCTCTCACCTCTGCCAGGAAGGTCAGTGAATTGCATGCACTAGTTGCAGATCCACCTTTCACAGTCTTTCACCATGACAAGGTGGTTCTGCATACACATCCAAAGTTTCTCCCTAAGATTGTCTCTGACTTTCATCTTAACCAGTCCATTGTCTTACCTGTTTTCTTCCCGAAACCTCATTCTCTTCCAGGGGAACAGGCTTTACATACTTTGGACTGTAAGCGTGCTTTGGCTTACTATTTAGTGCGCACTAAGCCTCACAGATCATCTCCTCAGCTGTTTCTGTCTTTTGACCCTAACAAGCTGGGACATCCTGTTTCTAAACGTACGATATCCAATTGGCTTGCTGCTTGCATTTCATTCTGTTATGCTCAGTCCGGACTGACACAGGAAGGTTCTGTCACGGCCCATAAGGTTAGAGCTATGGCAGCATCTGTAGCTTTCTTCCGATCCACTCCTATTGAGGAAATCTGCAAAGCTGCTACTTGGTCTTCAGTTCATACTTTCACATCTCATTATTGTCTGGATGCATTCTCCAGACGGGATGGACACATCGGCCAATCTGTTTTACAAAATTTATTTTCTTAATGGCCAACCTTCCCTCCATCCCTCTTTTTGTTAGCTTGGAGGTCACCCATCACTTAAGCATATGCTGCCTGCTTGTCCTGGGATAAAGCACAGTTACTTACTGTAACAGGTGTTATCCAGGGACAGCAGGCAGATATTCTTACGTCCCACCATCCTCCCCTGGTTGGCTTCTTAGCTGGCTTATCTTAACTGGGGACCGCGCACCTCCATCAGGCGGGAAGGCACTCGCGCTGTGCGGCCTAGCTAGAACTTTCTAAGCTCTTAGAGTGCAATCACTCTAAAATTGTCCGTACCGGGGCTCCGTCGGTGCTGTCACCCATCAGTTAAGAATATCTGCCTGCTGTCCCTGGATAACATCTGTTACGGTAAGTAACTGTGCTGTATGGCTCCAAATTGACTCCCCCTTTGCTCTTATCCTTAAGTTAATTTATTATATCCTCTATACACACCCTCTTGGATTTCCAAAGAAAGCACAATTATTTACCATAACAGGTGTTATCCGGGGACAGCAGGCAGATATTCTCATGTAGATGTCATCCACGGAACTCAATATGGACAGTGTTAAAACTGTCACTTTAAGTTAAGAAACTTTGCGAGTGCCTTCCCACATGATGCAGGCTCACAGTTCCATAAGCAAGCTAAGAAGCCAACCAGGGCAGTGGGAGGGATGTGATATTTGCCCGCTGTCCCTGAATAACAACTATTACAGTAAGTAATTGTGCTTTATTCTAGGAGCCGGGGTCGACGTCTTCAAGGTCGAGGGAGACTTCATCAAGGTTGAGGCCTTCGAAGCCGAAGCCCCGACTACCGGGGCAGAGGCCGAGGTCGACCCCTCAGGTTACATGGGGCCAAAAAGTTGAAGAATCTTGGCCGACGAAGAGCCTGCAGTTGGAGGGTAGCACAACGCGGGCAAGACTCGGTTCGATGTTCAGCACCCAGGCATTCCACGCACCAACGATGGGGGTCGGTGATGGAGATCACCCGGTTGCACTTAGTGCAATTCTTAAACCGGGTCAGAGGCCAGGACACAGGAAAAAATACAGCCGCGGCCCTGCGAGGCCAGGCGGCCTGACAAAAAACGACCACCCGGTTGGAAAAAAGAAATAGGAAGGAACTTGTACAAAACAAAGATGCACAGCACAGCGACTCACTCAGAAACAAAAAAGCAAGCTGCGGTGCAAAGAGGCACTACGAATTTGCGCAGAGCAAGGGAGCAGGGCTTCTGGCTCCATTTTCTCCGCCACTAGTTTGGAGTATCATATTGGTTTCCTTTTTCTCGTTTTATTTATTTTCTTCACATAACGGTCCGTAGCCATTTTTATCGCTCCTTTCAGCTTAGACCACTGGTTTTCCACTTCTCTTATGTCCTCCCATCCTAAAAGTTCTTTCTTCAGGTACTCTCCTATTTTATTAAAGTCCGTACTTTTGAAATCTAGGCCATTCTCCACTTTAGCCGTTATATCAAACCAAACCTATTGATGATCGCTACTTCTCAGGTGAGCACCCACTCGAACATTAGAGATACTCTCTTCATTTGTGAGGATCAGATCCAATATCGCTTTTCCCTTGTAAGTTCCGTCACCATTAGTCTGAGCAGAGTCTCTTGGAAGGCATCCACAATCTTCCTATTTTTTTCTGATTCCACAGACAGAACATTCCAGTCCGCATCCGGCAGGTTGAAATCTCCCAACAGTAGCACCTCCACTTTCCTTCAAACTTTTGGATATCCACAATCAGATCCTTATCAATTTGCTGCGATTGAGTCGGAGGTCTGTAGACTACACCCACATAGATAGAAGTTCCATCTTCTCTTTTCAGAGTGATTCATATCACTTCTTCCTTGTCCCAGGTCTCTTGCATTTTGTTCGCTTGGATATCGATCTTTACATAGAGAGCTACTCCTCCACCTTTTTGACCATCTCTGTTCTTCCTTAAAAGATTATATCCCGGTATGTTTACATCCCATCCATGGGATTTACTGAACCAAGTCTCTGTGATAGCAACAATATCTAATATCAGGGCTTGCAAATCATGAACCTTGTTGCTTAGACTGCGAGCATTTGTGGTCATTGCTTTCAAGCTATTTTTCAACGGTAATCTCCCTTTTCGTATAGATTTTTGTTTCATTTCACTTACTATTGCAATGCTAATGAGTGAGTTGCTGATATTGTTTATGTTGCAATCTTTACTACCATCACATCTTGGCTTTTGCCAGGGGTGGTCTCTATAATTGTCCTTCATACATACACCCCCCCCCCCACCTTCTAGTTTAAATGCCTAGAAACATATTGTCTAAATTTCTCCACAAGGTTTCTTTTTCCTGCTGTAAGTAATATGTAGCCCATCAGTGCAATCTATTTAATGAAACAGAGTGGGTATTAGCATATTTGTGCTGTAAGAGAACTGGAATTTGACAAAAGATGAGCTTTATGACTTTTTGGCGTCAGCTCCTCCAGTGGATTGGTTGCCTTTGGAACTGTATTTGGACCCTACATCCTCGCTCTTAATTTTCTTTGACTTTTTCAATGGTTCCGCGGCGCTCAGGTTGTACTGCATTTACACATAAAGCGATTTATGTGGGCATTAAGTAGATCTTACAAATTTGGTTGACACTGCTTGCACCTACCTTAGCTCATTGGTGGATTTTGATGATCCAGTTGGCCAGATTGGATTGTCAGGTTGTTGGACCCTTGAACTCCAAAAGGGGAATTTATATCTACTCTTTTGGCTACCTTTTTGTACCACTTTGACACACAGGGCACGTAGTTGTATATTGAATTGAACATGATTTATTTCTTGTTTTGGTTTGACAATTGCTGTTCTGGGGTGGGGGTAGGGGTGGGGTGGGGTGGGGGTATGTTGTGTGTATATTGTTTCTTGTTTACTTTTGGTTGAAAAATTTAATAAAAATGATTGAAACAAAAAAAGATGAGCTTTATTAGTGCTACAATCCCAGCAAATTCTTGTTGATGGTATAGATAGCTGCACAAGTCTTCACTTAAGAGAAAGTTATTATGAGACATCACTGCCAATAAGCCACATTCAAAAGCCGCCAAGGATTGTCATACCAGTTTGAGACCTGGCATTATTCCTTTGCAGCTAGACTTTGATGGTTACTGCATGAGAAGGTAGATGGAACTGACAACAAGGAGCATCTGCTCATTCTTTCTGAGCAAGCATAATCTTCTTCTCCCCTTTCTAGTGATTGCAGAGCAAGTTCAGATGGCACAAACGAGCTTCTTTTTGAACCTTGCAAAGTTATATGATAAAATCTACTGTTCATGGAAGAGAAAGGGAATCCAGCAGCTAACTGAACGCTACCTCTGTTGCACTTGTAGCTGTATGCAAAATTACCCCGAGATTACCTTGAATATACAAATGTTTGGTAGCTATATATAAAAAAGGTCAAGAAACATTTTAATATTAGAATGTTATTTATAAATTTTTTTAGTTACCTAGAATAGATGCATAAATCAGAAAGCAAAATGTTTTCAGTTCTCCAATTCTTGGTTCATTTGCAAAAACAAAGATTATGAGAAGGTTAAGGAGAAAACACTGTTTTAGTTTACTCTGATTGAAAACATTTTCCATAACAAAGGATACCAGAAAAATATTACAATGTTATGATTTTTTAAAAACCTTTAGCTTGTGCTTAAATGTCATCTATATACATTGCAGGTAGTGGAGGTATCTCTTCAGTGTTGTTCTGAAAGACAAATTGTTAGTTGCTGCCCTCAAGAATTGTGTGGAACAGTTTGGCACTTGGGCTGCTAACCATAGACCATTTTTGCTATACTACAACAAAATACATTCTCTACATAAATCTTAAAACAAGTGAGTGATATAGTAAGCACAAAGCAAGAGCTCACATTTTAATATAAACACGTGAATATGCCTTAAGAAGATACTTATTGGAGCATATGGGAAAGACCCCATTCTGGTCCTGTTTTCAGAAGCAATAGCACAGAGTGGCACATTTATTTGGATTTTCCATAAATTAGGCTCAATACAGCAGAATATTGTGTCCACAAAAGAAAGTGCAAGGCCTTCATGAGTTTTTGCACCAAGTTATTAGGAAAAACATGAGACCGACATCCCAGCAGCTCACTACTGGGACCTGACAACCTGTCCATGCCTAATTTTCAGTTTTTAGGTTTTCAAAAAAAAAAAAAAAAAAACAACACACACCACAAAAACCCCAAACCTATTTCTTTCTACTTTTGGGTTTCTACTGGTGGTTTCTCTTATTTTAAATCCCTCTCCTATCTAGCTCAGCCATTACTACAATTCTTGGCTGGGACCACAGACTGCAGCTCCTTCCAGAACCCAGAATGTCTACTAAATCTGATCATTGTGTGTTGCTGTTATATAATAGCCAAGACATCTCTGAAGGGTTTAACACTGGCTTCTGGAGTTTTCCCAACTGCCTTGAAAATTTGAGCTTGGGAAATATATATACCTGATCTCCTGCATGGTAATAAACAATACTAGCATTTGGCTGAATGGGGTTTTTTTTTTTTTTGTAAGATAATGAAGGACAAGTAATTAATATTTATGTTAGTCTTGGTAATTAATACTGAATATTATTAATTCACAAGGCAATGTTAAGAATGCTGGTTCTCCTTACAGTACATTCCTCTAAGAATAAACTGGGTTTGCACCAAAGGATACCAGACACAATATGGTTAACTACCCCAGGTAGAAAACAGGTGGGGCGGGGAAGGGGGTTTGGAGGGAAAAAAAAAACCCAGCAATATTTATGAGTTAAAATGTTAAGAAGGACTTCTCAATTCAGTTAGTCCAACATATACATAAAAGTTTGGGCTCAGTTAGAACACAATCATTTGTTATTTTTCTTTTCCCTTAGCTTTTCAACAACTTCAGTGAAATCAAGTGAGCAGTCATTTAATAGCCTCTGAAAAAACAAACAAAGCCTTCAGTGTAAAGTCTGTTTCCCTCTCTCTCACATGCTTGATATATATACTAATTACATTTAACATTACTCCAGAGTAGGTGTTGATAATCCCCAGCACACATGCTACATGGCAGATCAAAGAGTCCTTCAAGCAGTACGCTAAAAAAAATACCAGCGCTACAATCTTTCAAATCTTTGGGGCTGATTCTGCTGATCTTGGCATGGAGGAGGATCACTACTCTTTCACAGCAGCTACTGCCATTGTTTTGGCACACAGACCACAAAAAGATTTCTGATCCTTGTTCTAGAAACCAACATGAAATTCTTTAGCATCCCAATGGAAACACAGATGGTCAACACTATTTGTTAAAGGCGGGCATAAGTAACCTTGGAGACAATTTTTCTACAAGATTCCAGCTGGTATCAAGTCTTCATAATGGATGATCTGCACTGTAGCCATCATTCTTCGTCAAAGCAAGCACTAGTGCTTTATTCCATTTAGTGAATCAATATAGTGAAAAGTAGCTCCTAATGCCCAGCTGGTTTCAACGTTGTTAATTTTTCGAGCAAGCTACAATAAATAAATAAAATTATAATATATAATATCTTGGTTTAAAAGGGCTCACTGTGTGCAACTAACAATCATATTATGTTTATTACCTTAAAAACTTTGTTTTTGGGAAAACCTAGCTCTTGCAGCAGTGCACTGATATATATGAGATCCATGCAGAGAAAGGGGTTTTCTCTTGGGACAGTTTCCATAGTTTTACAGGCTACAGAGAAAAAAAAAGAAGTCTTAGGCATACATATAAATGATCATCAAACATTAATGCATCACAGTTATCCAAATTAGCAATGTCATCTACTCAGGCTAAAATTTAGATTTATCATGAAAAGTGATGGCTGATAAGACCATATTGTCTACCCATTCTGCTCATTCATACCAACTACTAAACTCTACAATCCCATCCTGTCCTTTAGAGATCTGTGCTTGTCACAAAGACACAGGATACAATAAGAAGTCTTATTTAAGGAAGAAAAAAAAATACATGGTCTATCATTTTCCTTTATGTAAACTGCCTCCGAGTGTGGTTCTAAAACTACAAAAAAGGCAGTATACAAGTCCCAATCTCTTTCCACTAAAAATAAATAAATAAAATACCAAAATTGCTTAACAGGAGCTCTCTGTGGACAGCAGTAGATAGAAATTTGTGAAATCTGAGTGAAGCAACCTTTAAAGTTAAAGTGAAACCTAAATAGTTCTTATGATTATTCTTGTTGTGCATATCATTACAGATAAGTTATATCCTTCACATTATGTATGTTTATTGTGAGCAGCTTTGGAATAAAGCAGATTATAAATATTTTAAATAAATAAAATAAACATCTGTTCTTTCATGAGAAGTCCTCCATTGAATATAAAGCTTAAGAGTCAACATATGTATGTGTGTCTGATCTCTACTGAGGAAAAAACCCACATTGAAGAGATTGATGCAGGCTCCATAGAGAACAGGAAAGCTGGTGAATGGGTCAAGCTTTTTTTTTTTTTGAAAACCACTTAGAATTTAAATAGGCGGCATATCAAATTTAATAAACTTGAACATGTCTCAGAAAACCTTTTCACTTGAAATGGTAGACGTTTTGAGTGGACTGTATTGTATCAGTTACTAAAGTTATCTTCTAGTTTGAGAACATTCAAAGGAGGCTACTAATGTAGATTCAACAGACATACTCTTGTTAGTACTAGGAAGATCATCAGGTGGAGATCTTTCTATGATCCTGAGCTATTAGTGAAGGAGAGTTTTCTAGACAAATTAGTGTTTTGATAACAGCTGATAGATATGTTGAAACTAGGCGAAAGTTATGAAGATCATGAAGTTTTGTCCTACTTTATCATCTATGGCAGGGGTGGGCAACCTCAGTTGTCCAACTAGCCAGGTTTTCAGGATTTCTCAAATTAATATGCATAAGATCTATTTGCAAAAAATATTTGGTATAATAAACATTGCCTGCATCTCGTACATAGGAGTCTGCAGTTTGTTTTTGCTTTGGCTGGCGATACTGCAGTTTTCGTTGGATTCCTTTGTGTTGTCCTTAAGATCTATTTGCATGCACTGCCTCCACTGTATACCAATAAATCTTATGCATACTTATTGGGAATATTCTGAAAACACAACTGGGTTGCAGCCCTCGAGGACTGAGTTTGTCCACCCCTGTTCTAGATATAAAGTTTCCAGGAAGTCAATATGAGGATCTTTTGAGAAGACTTGTAGCTCTGTTTAGATGAGCTGAAGGATTTTCCCCTTCAGATTTGGGTACACCCTAAAAACAAGGAAATTACAATAATCCAATCTACTACTGAGGGCACTGATTACCAACACAAAATTAAGTAGCCAAGATAGGACTGCAATCTGTAAATTAAATTTAAGAACATAACAGACAATAGAATATTTCATGCTTCACAGTTAGTTGCCTAGAATCATTCCTAAACTGACTACAGTGCACTGCACGGAGAGAAACATTGACTAATAATGGAACAGTTTCAGAACAATTAACTCTGGACATTCGTAAAGATAATGATTTTGCTGGGCTTAAAACACAGTTATTAGCAAGCCAACCAGCAATGTCCTTAAGACAGCTGTTTACAAATCATCTGTGGATCCAGATTACTTATTTTGCAGATAATCAATCATATCACCTGCAAAGAATTCTATGCTGAATTCCATTATTAATGAAACAAAGGGCACCAAATACAAATCGAACAAAGTAAATGAAAGCAATAATCCTTGAGGCACACTACAATGTACCTGCCAAAAATCAGGTGACTACCCTGCTAACAAATAGTCTAGGTCCAAATAAGAAAGGATAAAACCTGACCCCTCATCCCCAGCTAGTCGAGAGAGTAGCAATTCATAGTGGATAGTGTTGAAGGCAAAAGACAAATCCAATTGTATCACATTCTGAGCTTGTGTAAGTTATGTTGCTGGCAAGAGCATCTTACTGGAGATTGTCCAGTACTAGATCCTTAGTGCATCTCTATGGAGCATATACAATCTAGTTCCTCAGAGCTGCCAAGAAGGCCCGATTTTTGAGGATATTTTACTACACATCCCAACCCTGCACACTCTACTTCATGGCTCCACCCCCTACTATACTGTTTGAACAGTGTGAAAGTTGGCAATGCTGGCACTCCTGTGCATGCTCAGCTTAGGCACTTGGCAATAGAATATAAGATGATATCTTTTTATTGGACTAGCCCAATGCATTTTTGATCAGCTTTCAGAGGCCAAAATCTCCTTCAGTTCAGGACAATATAAATATACTGCTATTATGGTATCCTCCCCTGATCTGAGGAAGGAAATGTTGGTCTCTGAAAGCTAGTCAAAAATGTATTAAAATTAGTTACCACCTTATTTCCCATTCTGTGTTTTATTTGTATTTTTCAACTTTTGTTAACACAGCTACCACATTTTACCCTACATATTTTGGGTTTCTGTCAGGTACTTGTGACTTGGATTGGCCACTGTTGGAAAACAGAGTACAGTACTAGACTAGATGGATCATTGGTCTCACCCAGTATGGCTATTCTTATGTTCTAAATTTTAAAAAAATATCAATCTTTGACATTTGATGATTTTCTTTTTCTAAGTGTGTGGTCTCAGTTGCTGGTTTCCTTCATCTTCTCTTACCCCACCCCCTTTATAAAGCCGCATTAGGCTTTTTTTAAATCACCGGCTACAGCGGTATTCGCTCACACACTCATGTAATTCTATGAGTGTCGGAGCTATTACTGCATCTTTGCAAAAGGGAGAGTTCATTATCTTTCCAGGAACTTCACTATTTCATGTCCAAATTTTTGATGCTAAGAGATCAGTTTCCATAAGTCATCTGGTAATGTCTTACATTTAACTATTGCAAATCTCTCAGGAAATCTGTTACAGTTTAGCTGGTTTGTCAGAAGGTATCCACAGTGATATTCATACGGAGTTCACCTTCAACCCTTTGTTATCTCTCTGGTACCTGGTATGTCTTTGGGGGTGTATTTTGGGGGTTTTTAAACATTCAATCTTCTATAGCTCTTTTAAAGGTCTTTCAGTCAATGAATTCAGCTACCTCTTCATTTGAACCCATTCAATCAAGGAAAGTCAAAGATCCTAGGATGGAACGACATCACTATATTCTCATAATGATTATCATGAATCTGTTGACTGGTTTCTTTCCACCATGTTGGAGGCATACTGTGATTCATCATACTTTGCAGAAACCCAGTGTTGGTCCCTCAGTTTTGTCCCACTATTATTCAGTTTCAAATTTACCTTTCACCTCAAAAAAGATTGAAAAGGATATCTTGCAGCAATTAACAGATTTCTTAGATAAGTCACTAAATCTTCATTCCTATCAGGGTGATTGTGACATTGTTGATTGATTTGCTGAATGAAATTCAGACAAAGCTGTATGTATGCTTTTATTGGATGTATGCTTTTATCTTTTGCCAGCCTCTTTGGATCTTGATGCTACATTTGATTTTTCAAACCATAGTCTGTTGGTATCTTGCCTACAGGTGACTGGTATTCCTGGTATTTCTCTGAAATGATTCCACTTAGTCCTTGCTAACAAGTCTTTTGTTGATTCAAGCTCCATCTACCACCTCCTTATCTTGCAACATTCCTCAGGGCTCCATTTTGGCACCAACTCTGACATCAAATCTTTGCCACCACTTTTAACACTAATTTAGACTTTTGGTATATATAACTTTAGTTATGCTAACAATTTTCAGCATTTTGTGATTACTGAACCCATTACTATGGATTTAAGTTCTGTCGATAACTGTATATTTCAGTAGCTGAATGATTAAAAGCAAGATCTTAGGGATCCTTTTATCAAGCCGCGCTAGTGGGGTTAGCGCGTCGGACATTTCATCACGTGCTAACCCATGCGGCCGGCTAAAAAACTAATGCCTGCTCAATACAGGCGTTAGCGGCTAGCGCGGCAGGCGGTTTAACGTGCGGTATAAGAGAGGACAGAGGCAGAACGATTGATGTTATGTTCTGCGTTAGATGATTAAAAAGGCTGAGTGGACTTTGGTGTAGCAGGAGTCTGAGGTTTACGCTTCCTTTGTTGTTGTTGTTGCTGTTGTTTCTTAGGCGGTTGCCTGGAATACAGTACTGACTTCGGAGGGTAACGCCTCTAATAGGATGGAGGAGACCTATAACTTTTAGCAGTGGAAGGCTTTGGCCGAATTATAGAGACAAATGATTTCTCATGCTCCGACAAGTGTTTTGTAGCTGCCTCAATGGAGTCATCAAATAACTCATTCTCCTGACATGGGATGTTGGCCTGATGATCCTGCAGATTTGGATCCACATCTACAGTGCGGAGCCATGCTAAGCAACGCATGGCCACTGAAAATGCCATCACCTTGGAGGACATTTCAAATGCATCATATGCAGCCTGAACCATATGCATGTGAAGTTGACCTAGAGTAGAATGCATATGTTGGAATTCTGAGAGCCGATGTTCAGGCAGATACTTAAAGAACGTAGGCAAAGCATTGACCCAATGCTTGAGATAAGAAGAAGACAAAATTATAGTTCAAAATCCTATTTGTCATCATAGAATTTTGATGCAGCCAACGGCCAAACTTGTCCATGGTCCTTCTCTCTCGACCAGGTGGAACTATGGCATAACCGTTTGCAGGATTGGTTCGATTTAGAGAACATTCCATGAGAAGAGATTGATGGGATAGTTGAGACTTCTCAGATCCTGTAGAAGGAACCATTTTATAACGGGATTCTAGCTTTCCTGGCACTGCAGGAACAGAATATGTTGTATCCAGATTTATCTTGAAAGTCTGAGAGAGAATGGCATTCATGGGTAATTTGAGAGAATCCCTAGGAGGATTAGGCATACCCAGTTCTTCCAAATACTCCTTAGAGTATTTTGAGTCAGACTACAAGGTAATGTTGAGATCTTTACTCATTTGACCTAGGAATTTAGTTAAGGACACCGGATCAGATGAGGGATGGCCCTATTGAGGTGAAGCTGAACAAGAGTCCCTTGAAGTACCCCTTACAGTAGAGAAAGAAGGTGAAGCCTCTCTAGAATATTGGTACTGAAGGTCTGAATCCATAGGTAAAGATGTAGATGAACGCCCGCTTCTGGAATGAGTAGAAGAAACAGACCGTTTTCATTTTGAAGAACTAGTTGGTGAAGAAATCCTTGCAGGAGAAGAACTCGACTGGCAAGAGTGCTCTGGTAGGTGAATGTGAGGTTCCAAGGTAGTTTTCCTCGACACAGGAGTTGGTTGGCTCGAAGAATCTCAATGCCTCGATAAACGAGGTCTGCCTCGAGAAGACCTGGGTCTCGATGAATGCCTCGCCAGGTGACGAGATGAAGGGTGCATCGAAGAACGAAGTAGTAAAGTTGAATGTCGATGTGGAATGTCGAGGCTGGATTATAATTAGGCTATTTCCCTGTGCCTCGAAGAGGGCAATGCCTTATGTTGAGAGGTAGGGCTGGAAGTTGAAGAACAAGGTCTAGACACTTGCAAGGATTCAGCTCCTTGTAAAGACTGACCTCAAGGCACTCTCAAGGACTTGACTCTTTGTATTACTGCTGTTTGCTCAGGCTGGACTGCAGAACACAGATTCGAGGCAGGAGTCAATTTGGCAAGCACCAAACTCCTGATGCAGAATAGCTTCCAACATATTCTGTAAAACCGGCACTGAGACTACTGAAGCTGGTACAGTTGGTGTGGCTATGGATTCCGAGGAAGACGACCTGGAGGAAGAGTGTTGCCTCGATTTTGAGACCCTTTTCTTGGACAGTCTCAGAACCACTGGTTCCCAAGGGTGGCATGGGCTGTGACTCCAGAAGAGTTGGCTTAGATACCTTATCTGATGGAGACACTGAGGATAATGGCCCTTCAGGAGATGATTTAGCAGATTTCCCCGAGGATGAGGATTTCCCCATCGAGGAAGGTTATAGCAAGGTCGAGGATAAAGCCTTAGGTCCCACAGAAGACTTCAGCGGAGTCAAGGTCGAGGGCACAAGTGGGGTCGAGGATTTAGCCGAGGAAAGATCCATATCCCTGAATATTTTCTCAATTTTTTTTTAATTGAAATTTTTTAACGTATCCAAACAAATATACAGGATATGGGAATTTACACAAAAAAATATAGAAATATTATTTCTTAATACAACTTAAATCAGTCATAGAAAATCAGAAATCCCATCAAGCCCACATCATTGAGGAGAAAGAATTGCATTACATAACATAAAATTTGGTAATCAATAAGGGATAACCATACCCTTTTTTTAAAAATTCTTTATTCATTTTCAAATCAAAACGACAAGTGCACAAAAATACATCATACAAGTAATTCCAATATAGCACTATAATATTTAACACATAAAATCTAATAGTGTAATAACTCCACCCACCCATCATCACATTTTCAACTAAAATACAATATACACGTTATATACCATATTATAACATATCTTGTAAAATTACTCCCCAACTCCACTCTCCCCCTTGAGTGTGCTAAATACAGCTAAGAAAGAAAAGAAAATGAAAAGAAAAGAACTGATGACTATTCATCGCAATACTTTGCCAATGGCCCCCATATCTTTACAAAGTTATTATATGTCCCTTTTTGTATCGCTATTGCTCTTTCCATCTTATAAATATGGCATAATGAATACCACCAGAATGTGTGATTAAGATTCTTGTAATTTTTCCAATTATTGGTAATATGTTGAATGGCAACCCTGTCATGACTAATAAAAGTTTGTTATTATACGATGATATTTGACTCTTCTTTCTCATAGCCATTCCGAATAAAACAGTATCATAGGAAAGCCAACATGGTTTTCTAATAAAGATAACCATACCCTTAATTTTATAGAGGCATTTAACTATTTAAACTCCTATTTTCATTGAAATTATCATAACCAAGAAAGGAAAATTTTACTCCAACTTACAAAAGGAGGTTGCTAAGAATGTTCAAGAAAATACTCTAATTGAATAGAATCAAAAAATACGTAATCTTTATCATGAAAAGTTACCAAACACTTACATGGAAATTTCAGAAAAAATTTGGCACCGGATTCCACTACCTTAGATTTCAAAGCTAAAAAAGCTTTTCGTCTAAGTTGGGTTACTCTTGCCACATCTGGAAATATTTGGATTCTAGCCCCACAAAACATTACCTGTTTATTTTTAAAATATAGTTTCATTATCAGTACCTTATCACTCTCATTTGTGCATGAAACTAAAAGGGTAGACCTGGTTTGGATTTTCTCAATTTGAACTCGATGGTGTTTAAGGGCTCGAGTTTGAAGTGTAGCACAGCAGGTGCACGATTCCGGACGATGATCAGGTCCTAAACACTGTATACACCATTTATGTGGGTCAGTGATAGAAATCGCACTTTGACACCAGCTACGCTTCTTGAACCCCGTAACCGGCTGGGACATGGATTGAAAAAATGCTGCGGCAAAATCGAAGCCCCCAGGCTGAGACTGTGGAGTAGGCCCCGCTATGACATGACGAAAAAGAAATGAGAAATCTAATTTAAAAAACAAACAAACAACCAAAAAAAACTACACGATCCTGTAAAAAGAAAATAATTACACGAGCCACGGTGAAGAGAAGGCATGAGTTTGAACTAACTCTTGCGCAGAGCTTTGAAATGAGGGCTTCTCAGCTCCACGGAAAACTGAGGAGACATGCGCCCTATGTTGGGTGGGAAGGCACTCGCGCATGCATGGTGCGGCAGTCACAAACTTTCCAAAAGTTCTTCAAGCAAGTCTGTTTGTTAAGCTGTCCGCATTGGGGTTCCGTGGGTGACGTCACCCATATGTGAGAATATACTGCCTGCTTGTCCTAGGATAAAGGGATACTCATCGATCCTCGTCATAGTCTTCATCGAATCGGTACCGAAGACACTACAAACCTCCCTGTAGACATCGTTCTCCTCGATGCACAGCTTCTCCAAATTTTCTCTATGATTCAGATTTGTGATCTGACTCAGAGTGTGAACTTACTTTATCTGCGACTGAGTCTTATGACACACCTTCTGAACAGTCGCTATAGAAAATGCCTTCCAGGAAAATATCTCCTCCAGAAAGACTTTCCTTTACTAGGTATATTAGGTAGTTGAGCAAAGACTTACCTACATTTTATGGCAGGCACATACTACAAAAGATGCCGCCGCTGCTGCCTTAAGGCCCAAAGCCAAGGCCTCAAACTGTCTTTTGAGAATAAAGTTCACTCTGCAGTTCTGAGCATCCTTCAGTACAACCCACTTCATAACCGGTGCCTACCAAGGAATCCAATTTAGATGTCGCAAAACAGTTGCTGGAATCGGGAGCCATGGGATAAAGCTTTGCCATCACCTTACCCCCTTGTATCTGGCATATTCCAAAGCTCCATCAGCATAATAGTAATCTCAAGATGCGAAAGAAAACACATAATCTGGGTCTTGGAGCTACTTAACAGCGAGCGTAAGTTTGCGTAATCTCTACATCTAGCTCCCCTCAGGGAGACTGCAATTACCTCATTTAAGTTGGCTCATTTAAAAATCCTGTAATGTTGGATTCTTTCCCTGGTCAAGGGCTGCTACAGCTTCCTAGTTGGAAGTGCACCCACAAGACCCTGCATCTCCTAAAGAGGATGCACTTCTGGAGAGTAGGGGCATTGATTCAGATCCCTAATCATCCCAGTCCTTCTCTGACTAGACCTCAGGCTCCCAGAGATCCTTTTCCTTTGAAGGAGCCAGATTTTGCAGGGACAACTCCTCCTGTTTACTAACAGGCACCATCTCAGCTGGACTTAGGACTGCTTGTACTTTAAATAAGCATCATACATGAGAGTCACAAAATCAGTCCCTGGAGGACCTTTTTAGGACTTCTTCAAGTATCCTCCCTGTAGTTGTTGCATTTGCGCATTTTCGCTTTGCTGGCGAAGCGGGTTGCAAGTAAAGAACTCTAGGAGTGTTTTATGTCCCACTTCTCAAGCTTTCTCTAACTCTGAGCATCTGTAGAGCCCTGGGGGGACTAATCCAACAGTTCCTGACCCCCTCCCACACTCGTGTCCCACAATACATGGGTGCTCAGACACCCATCTAGTGCAAAGTTACCATGATAAAGCATCCAGTGGAGTCAATCCTGACTGGATTTAGACCCATACCAAGTGTTTTGAGGCAGGAAGAGGCTTTTAAAATAAAATTGAGAAATCCAAGATGGCAGCCACAGTAGCAATTCTGGCACCAAAAATGGCCCGGGAAGCTACAATAAGACAAAAATTTTCAATAACAGAATTTTAGGGGTGGAAGACTATCAAGAAAGCCCCAAGAACTCTCAAAAAGACCCACATCTACTCCACCCCAATATCTCCTATAGACAGTGATGGGTTGTACTCAAAGTGCTGCCATGTGCTGTGCCTGAATCAGCTTCCACCCTAGCTGGAGAAAAGAAAATCTTTTCTACCTCAGAAAAACAAGTAGGATGTCCAGAGACTTGTCTCTTCAGGCTGCCTTTTACACAGGTTGAAAAGCCTGAAACCTTCTACCCTTCTAGTCTCCACACGATTCTTTGGGGGGAAGGGGTGGTATGCAGCCAGCACCCACAAGGTCTCCTGACCAGCGCAGAGCCAAATTCAGCCTGTGCTCATGCGCTTCGATCTAAACTAAGTGAGCAGACTCCCAGGGGCTGATCCCCAGCTGATCCCAAGTGTTAGGACAGGCTGGCCAGACAGGTGCCCTGAAGCAAGAGTGGCCTGCTCAGCTGTAGACCTCAGAACACAGTCTGCAGCTTCTCCCCAGCAGATCTATCCCAGGACTACTGGGAACCTCTATAGCACCAGAAGCCTCAGACGAAATGTCAGATAAAACCTGAAAATAAGAAATTTAAACAGAGGCTGCCAGTGCCGCCAGCAGCACTTTACAATCACCCAAGGCAGGAAGAAGCCGCAACAGTCCCGGCATCCAGTGTGATGAGAGGGGTCCTTGGAGGCTCCATAAAGATCAAGGGAGCTGTGAGGAGGGAGCCACCAGTGCCGCCAGCAGCACTTTACAATCACCCGAGGCAAGCAGAAGCCGTAGCAGTCCCGGCGTCCAGTGCGACAAGAGGGGTCCTTGGAGGCTCCATAAAGATTGAGGGGAGCCGCGATACGCGGCCTGTAATCGCGTGGCCAAAGGGGCAGGACATGTCCATTTTGAGCCCCTTCGGAGCCCTAGAGGAGCAGAGGGCAGGAGAGTAATTTCCTAACGAAATGGGAAAAAGAAAGGCAAAGATAGTATCGTCTTTGCCTTTGATAGGGCCAATAGATTGCCATTTCCAGTCTTTAACACCACCAATGTTAGGGAACAGGACGGTTCCATCTCCACTTACTACATCTCTCTCCTCAGGCGAACCGTCCCCACCTCTTCAACCAGCAATGAATTCTACTGGGAGTTCTGTCTCTGTTCTTGACGAGGAGACAGTTTTACCTCCAGAACAAATGCTTTCACCAAATGTGAGTACGGATATACAACAAACAAATATATCTTCTCAGGGAATGGAAATTTTGACTCCGGTCCGAATGGTGATAGAGTCAAACCAAGACTCTGTACCCAAGGACAAAGTAATTTCTCTTAATGATGTCTGGCTGGTTGTGAATAGGATAGAGTCCTCATTACAGAGCACAGTTACTAATCTCTGTCAATTTTCATCTGATGTAACAGTTAAAGTTAACAAGCAACAAAATAAGTCATCTTTACTTACTTCTCGTTTAGATAAAGTAGATAATTCTGTGGATGTTTTGCAAAAAAAACACTATTTCTAATATTAAAGATTACTTATCTTTATATAATCATATGGAAAAGATGGAGAATTTGGCTAGAGCAAAAAATCTCAGATTTCTGAATTTTCCTATATCACATTACTTGGCACCTTTGGAACTCCTGAAGATGTATATGAGGGATGTTTTACAATATACTCAAGTGGAATCATTTACTCCTGATAACTTATATTACATCCCCAGGAGTACTAAAGAAACTGGGGAAGAAGGAGAATTGGATAGGATTGTGTCTCCAGATAGTTTAAATATTTCCCAGTTTCTTGAATCTTCTAAGGATTTGATTACTAAACGAGCAACCTTGTTGGTGTCATTTAAAACAGAAATTGTAAAACAACTTATGCTTAAATTGTACTTTGCGAACAAACAAGCATTGTTCTGTGGACAACAACTAATGATTTTTCCTGATGTGTCCAGACAGACACAACATAGGAGGAAACAGTTTCTTCAGCTTAAACCTAAGGTTATAGCTGTGGGAGCTACTTTTTTTTTTTAATTCCCTTGCAAGTGTGTGGTAAACTATAAGGCTGATAAATTTGTTTTTGTTGACCGTCACAGTTGGAGAATTTTTTGATTGATAAGGTTACACTGAAAGTTTCAGATACTAATATTATTGTTGAAGAAAGTTAAGGACATAATGAATTGGGTCACATTGCATGTCAAGGATGACTGCAAACTGTTTCCTATATAAGTTTTCCTTCATTATACTTTTCTACTGAGCCGCCTTTGTTAATGTGGACTTGGCATGAGTCTTAATTTGAATTTTAAGTTGTCTTTTTCCTTTTGAACTGTTTTTTTTATATGCTTTTCCTGATTTTGTTATTGTTGTAACAAATATTACATTACATTAGGGATTTCTATTCCACCATTATCTTCCAGTTCAAGGCGGATTACAAAAGAATTATCCAAGATGTATTACAACAAGAACTTACAAAAAAAAAAAAATTGGTCATTTTCAAAAAGAGTGAGAAATGGGTAAGGTTGTTTGTTTGTGGTAGTTGGCTTTAATGAGAGGTGGAGTTTGAGCCTTGCGGTATTATTTCTTTTTTCAGAGTTTTATTTATTTATTTTCTAAAAGTCTTGTAGTTGAGGAATGCCATCAGTAGATTGGCGATTTGGTTGTCTAGTTTGGCTGCTTGAGTGGCCAGGAGGCCATCATATAGTTTTTTCTGTTTGACTCCTTAATTGGGGGGTATGAGAATGGGGTGTGAGTTTTCCTATGTCTGGTTGCGGTGTTGTGGATGAGGTGAAAAAATATTAAAAAAAAGAAATTTAAACAGAGCAGATGAAAAGATGCCACCTTTTCAACTTGCTTGCACAAGGATAAAACTGAGGAGACAGGGCAGTGCCCAGTGATGCAGGAAGGTGGAGTTGAAAAAGCAGATGATGCCTTCTGCATTTCACCACTCACAAGTTCAGGACTTATGTTCTTTTTGCAATGGAATATGACAAAGCTCTAACGCAGTTTGTTAACTGCCCCCACCAAATTGTATCTGAAACAAGGAGTATGCGATATTCCTTCTTAGTTCACCCAACACAGAATTTCATAAGAGAGGACCTTGGTAACTAAAAAATAACCAAACAAATCCTGACCAGGGATGGCACTGATGACAGGTTATCATTAGAAACAACAACATCCAAGAAGTTATAAAGAAAACTTTTGTTATGTTATGTAATGATGAAGTTTTATTGTGATGTGTGTGGTATTATGAATGTTAAGTTACTGTTTTAATTATGAATATACTGTTGCAATCTGCTTTGTATGAAAGCAAAATATAAAAGTAATAGTATAAACTATTGAAGTCAAAATTAGCTGTATCAAATAGTATATTTTAATATTTGGCCAAATAGGAGGAGTGTGTGGTGTAGTGGTCAGAGCTACAGCCTCAGCAGCTTGAGGTTTTGGATTCAAACCTTGCACTTCTCCCTGTATCACTTAATCCTACACTGCCCCAGATATATTAGATAGATTCTGAGTCCACTGGGACAGACAAGGAAAATGGTTGAAGAACCTGTATGTAAACCACTTTGAGTGGCAGTATACAAGTCCCATTAATAACGAAACAATATTAGTCAGCTAAATACGAATTATGGGCATTGACCTTTAACATAAATAAAGCAGCAATGTGAAACCAGAGATCAAGTGTTTATTTCAGTAGGATTTAGCACAGTAGTCGAGCCCCAGATTATTCATATTTGAATTTAAATCGCTATTTGGCCAAAAATGAATAATGTATTTGAGGCACTATTTGGGGGTCAAATCAAATATGAATATTCGGTACAACCCTAATCAAAATACACAGGGGCATTAATTATCAGCAAATTAAATACTTTAGTCAGAAGGTTGAATCAAATCCTGTATTTTATAAGTAGCCAATGACTCACCAAAAGCAGTGTTATATGGTCAAACCTATAAGCACAACAAACACTTTATGGCAGTGGTCTCAAACTTGTGGCCCACGGGACACATGCGGCACCCCAGGTACTGCTTTGCAGCCCATGGTCTGGCGCGATGATCCGTGTTTAGTTTCTGGCCGGCTCCCTTCCTGCACTCTTTTTCCTTCAAGGCAATGGCGGCTCCTTGCATGATCCGTACCTGCATTGAGAGAAGGCTTCCAATGTTGGCACAGATCGTGCGAGGAGCCGCCACCGCCACCGGCTTTGAAGGAAAAACAAGTGCAGCAAGGGAGCTGGCCAGAAACTAAAACAGGAAGAAAAATGCTGCCGCTGCTGCACAGGAAAGGGGGAGGGAAGAGAAATGCTGCTGCTACTGCACAGGGAAGGGGGAAGAGAAATGCTGCTGCTGCTGCACAGGGAAAGGGGAAGATAAATGCTGCTGCACCCAATTGGGGAGAGAGAGGGAAGGAGGGAGAAGGAAGACAAGGGACAGGAGAGGAACAAGAGATGCCAAGTCCATGGGAGGGAGGGAAAGGAAAGGAGATACCAGACCATGGAGGGGAGGGAAGGAAGGAGAGAGATGTCAGATCATGGAAATAGGGAGGGAAGGAGAGAGAGATAGGAAGGGAAGGTAAGACATGGAAAAGTAGATTTTGAGAAGAAAAAAGAAAAAATTGAATGTTAAGTTAATGCCCAAGAAGGATGCAAGACAAAAAGTGAACATGGAGAGAAAAACACTCAAAGGACAAGAAGGCCCTGGAAACAGTTAAAAGCACAGAAAAATAAAGTCAACAGACAACAAAGGTAGGGAAAATGATATTATTTTCAACATAGTGATTGAAATGTGTCAGTTTTGAGAAAGGAAAGATATTAAACTTTAACTGTGAGGGCCACAGAAATAGGGTATTTGGAGGGCCGCAGAAAAAATAGTTAATGTCTTATTAAAGAAATGACAATTTTGCATGATGCAAAACACTTTATAGTTTATAAATCTTTCCTTTAACAGTTAAAATTGTCATTTCTTTAATAAGACTAACTATTTTTTCTGCGGCCCTCCAAGTACCTATAAATCCAAAATGTGGCCCTCCAAAGGGTTTGAGTTTGAGACTACTGCTTTATAGTAATATTTTACTGCAGATAAGCTATAGCACTGCAGAAAATATAGACTACAATGTCCACAGAAAGAGCATTTCTGGGATATGGTTTACATGTGCATCAATTGCGGAAGGTCTTTCTCCTTTAAAAGAGGGCAATAATCTAATCAGATGACTTTTAGAGAGAAATTATTTATATATATATATATATATATATATATATATATATATATATATATATATATATATATATATATATATATATATATACCGCCTATATCCTAAGTGCAGTGGTGTACCAAAGGGAGGCGGTCCGCCCTGGGTGCCCTGTCCCCGCCCCCAACCCCTGTTTCTTTCTTTCTCCCTCCCCTCCGCCGCTGGGGAATAGGCTGCCACTGCCGCCATCGGGAACAGGCCAGCTCCGAGTTCGCCCTGCTTCTCTTCCCCGCTGGGCCGACCAACTCTCGCCGCCCAACTTCAATTCTGAAGTCGGAGAGGACGTTCTGTGCCAGCCAATCACTGCCTGGCTGGCCCGGAACGTCCTCTCCAACTTTAGAATTGCCAGAAAGAAAGGGGGCAGGGTGAAACAAAGAAAAAGAAAAAATGGGGCATGAAGAGAGAGAGAGAAAGACAGACAGAGAGAAAGAAAGAGGGCATGGAGAGAGAAAGAAAGAAGGGGGCAGGGTGAAACAAAGAAAGAAATGGGGCACAAAGAGAGAGAGAGAGAAAGACAGACAGAAAGAAAGAAAGAAGAGGGCAGGATGAAAGAAAGAAAAAGTTTGGGGAGGAAATGAGGTCTGGAGGAGAGGAAGCATACAGGAGGCTGAAAGAAGGGAAGAAATATTGGATGCTCAGTCCGAAGAATAAAGTGCAACCAGAGACTGATGAAATTACCAAACAAAGGTAGGAAAAATGATTTTATTTTCAATTTAGTGATCAAAATGTGTCCGTTTTGAGAATTTATATATGCTGTCTATATTTTGCACTATGGCCCCCTTTTACTAAACCGTAATAGCGTTTTTTAGCGCAGGGAGCCTATGAGCATTGTGAGCAGTGTAGGGCATTCAGCGCAGCTCCCTGCGCTAAAAACCGTTATCACGGTTTAGTAAAAAGGGAGGGGGTATATTTGTCTATTTCTGTATAGTTGTTACTGAGGTGACATTGCATAAAGTCATCTGCCTTAACCTCTTTGAAAACCCTCGGAATATAAATGATAATTAACATTTTCTCTGCGTACAGTGTGCTTTGTGTTTTTAAAATTTTATTGTTGGTAGATCATTTTGACTTGGCCACGAAGGTAAGGGGGAGGGAGGGGAGCTGCTGAAAGACATCTAGTAATCTTTGCAGGCTTGACTGTGCAGAGAATTATTTTTGTAAAATCATGTTTTGTTATGTGACTGGCATTATTTAGACTTTAATTTCTATGAATGAATAGAATGAAAATGATTGTTTTTATGTGTGTGCGCTGAAGGAAAGTGGAGAGAGAGTGGGCTGAGGACGCTGAAGGGAAATGGGGAAGAGAGAGTGGGGAGAAGACGCTGATTTATAAATTGACAATTGTACAGAATATTGTTTCTTTTTATACTTTAGTATAAGTTCAATATAAAACAATTCAAGACTTGTGTGGATGGAATCAGGTGGTTTGCGGGGGATTGGGACCGAGCTTACGGGGATTAGTCCAATAAAATGGTATTTTCTTATTTCTCATTATTTTTTTTATTTTTATTTGTCAATTTGTAAAGTGGTGATTGTTATGTATCAGTTTTTTCAAATTTACATCTACTGTCTTTATATTTTGCACAGTATTAGAGGACATGTGTTACTGTTTTTGTGGTGTTGCATTGTATGCAGAGTCTGGTTTCTTGGCGGTTCAGTTTAACTTTTGTCTACATATTTCTATTTTTAATTTGTGATTATTCCATATTGGGCGAGGGTGTATCTATGTTCTGTGTGTATGAAAAGAACATAGTTTTCAGTTGGTATTGACTGCAGAATCAATTGACTGTGCAGGATCTGGCTTGTTTAGTTTTACAATGTATGTGTTGGTGTTCTAGTACTCACTGCAGTGTTTAAGATGCTGCCTTTTCGTAGGTACACACTTGTGCGATATGTGGATTGTTACTAAAAATCATATTTTTCATATAGATGGGGGGGGGTGTCAAAAAATGATGGGCCCTGGGTGTCACATATGCTAGGTACACCACTGCCTAAGTGGTTTACATTGAATAGTAAATCAGGAACTCTAATTTGAAAAGAAGTTGGGAATCAAAAGTTAAAACCAATATCTACAATGATTCCTTCACAGAAATCCAGAACAGAGAGCTGCAGCAACATGGTGGAGGGGACATTCCCTCAAGTGTTATTCATAGTAAAGTTAAGGGTCATATTAATATACCACCTTTCTATGGTACAATCAAAAGTAGTTTACAAATTATATTAGTGCCTCTGATTTTATAGGATTCACTTTTAATCTGTGTTTTATCAACCAACCTGACAAAGCAGTTACAATCTAAAAGGTCCAGAGCAATAAAATCAGTGAATGAAAGATTAGGTTTCTTACCTCTGCTAATCTTCCTTCTTGTAAATTTCCTCTGGAGACTGAACTTGTGGGATCTTGCATCCTCTTTAGCCTCAGCTGCAGGGCTAATAAAACTTGTTTCATCCCCTCTAGGCTATCTGCCTGGTAGCTTCCTGTCATGCTCAGTTTGTCGAAAAGCCAGTGATTGATATCTAGTGTAAACAGGAAACGAGAAAAGGGTGCGGGAATTCCCGCTACTAGTCAATTCTGCTCATGAGAACATCAAACACAAGGAACCATGGCCAAATAGAAATTTGATACCATACCAATGCAAAAATCCTAGAGGGTGAGTAATCAGTAAAACAAACGATCCCTCTCTTCCAATTTAGAATAGTGGGTAACAAGGTTGTGTAGCCAACCGGGGTCAAAAGCCCCTGTATCTTAATCTAAAAAATAATTTTTTTTGTGTATAGCTGTACCCTCAGTGCAAGAGTAGAAGCTATCAGGACTCAGAAAAACCAGAGGAAAACCTGTATATAAGAGTCTCTATCTCAAGCCTCTTTAGCACCGTCACAGGTGTACATCTTGTGCTTGCAAATAATAATAATAATAGTAAACACCCTAATAAGTGTTTCAGTGACCATTAATAGACATACAAAATTGAAATCCACCAAACTAAATAGGTGCTCAAACCAGTGATTTCATAGTACTAATCTCAGGCATTCCTCAGAATGATAGTGTTCCTTCAAGTGGAGACTTTTCCTGTGCTTGTCTGGCTTATATTCACAGCCAGGTACCTTGGCCACAAGAAAAACAGTCATAATGGCAAGTTCTTTCAAAGAGATGCCATCCAGTGGTTCATAGTGCGGATGAGTCAGGGAGCGTAGGACCAAATTCAGATGCCACATCAGACAGGGTGGCCATAGCCTCCCAGCTCCCCTTAAGAACTGGACAACGTCCGGGTGAGATGCCAGAGAACCCCTGAAAGAAGAGGGACCTAAACAGGAAAGTCCCGCAATCTGGACAAGGAGCGAAGAGACTGCCAAACCCTTTCTGAGGCCAGCCTGCAGGAAGTCCAGAACATGAGCCACTGATGGACCAAAGGGTCCACCTGAACCCCCGCACACCAGGCCTGAAAGCACCTCCAGGCTTTCACATAGACCGATACGGTTGATTTCCATTTGCTCTGAAGGAGCGTGGTGAAAACCGCAGAGGAATAACCCCTGGCCTTCAAGGCCACTCGCTCAAGCGCCAGGCCATGAGACCAAAGCGGGCCGGATCTTGAAGTGCAATCGGGCCCTGTGTGAGTAACCTCCAACTACAAGGAAGACGCAAACCCCTCTCCGAGCTCAACCTCACAAGATCTGCGAACCAAGGTCTTCAGGGCCAGACCGGAGCCACAAGTATCACAAGATCCCTGTGAGAGGACACACGATGCAACATGCGCCTTATCATGGGCCACGGGGGAAAGATGTATAGAACTTCCCTTTCGGACCAAGACTGAACCAGAGCATCGATTCCTTCGCTGCCGACCTCTCATCGGCGGCTGAAGAACCTATCTGCCCTTCCTGTGCTTTGAAGACGCCATCAGATCAAAGATGGGACGACCCCAGCGGTGCACTATGGCCTCGAACACTAGCCCAGACAGGGATCATTCTCCTTTGTCCAGAGTCTGACGACTGAGAAAGTCTGCCTGAACATTGTCTACGCCAGCCACATGAGCCATGGACAAAGCCAACAGATGACGCTCCGCCCAAGCAAAGAGCATCTGAGCCTCCAAGCCCAGCGGGGGACTCCTCATGCTCCCTTGATGGTTCACATAGGCAACAGCTGTCGCATTGTCCGAGAACACACGGACGGCCTTCCGGTGGAGACTCCCTTGAAATCTCAGCAGAGCTATCCAAATCGCTTGCACCTCCAGTTGATTGATCGGCCACTTGCTCTCCCTCACCATCCAAGTGCCCTGGACCAGTACAGACATGCAAACTGCTCCACAGCCAGAGAGACTCGCGTCCATAGTCAGGATCACCCAATCCAAGATCCATAGAGGGAGCTCTTTGTTCAGAGTGACCGGGTTCAACCACCACAGCATACTGCTGTGCAACACAGCCAACCAAAGCAGCTTCACCCCCAGCACATCTCTGGGGATTCCACCGCATCAGAAGGGATAACTGAATAAGACATAGGCAAGCTCTCACCTACGGAATCACATCTATGGTCACCACCAAGAGACATGACACCTGAAGATACTGCCAGACCATTGGTGCTGGGACCACAAACATGTCCCAAATTGCACTTCTGAGTTTGAGTTTTCTGGATTCTGGAAGAAATACCCGGTTCATTCCTGCATGGAACCAGACTCCCAGGTACTCCAAGTCCTTCGGCAGCTCGAGACAACTCTTCTTCAGATTAAATCACTCATCCGAGACTTTCCAGCAACGACACTACTTGGCGAACCGCCAAGTGGCCCTGCACCCTCGAGGGAGTTCTGATCAGCCAGTCATTGAGGTAAGAATGTACAAGCACACCCAGTGATCGCAGATGAGCAGCCATCACCACCATGTCTTTGGAGAATTATCTGGGTGCCGATGCCAAACCGAAGGTAGTGCTGCGAACTGGAAATGCCTACCAAGAACATGAAACCTCAGGAACCTCCGATGATCCGGAAATATTGGGATGTGGAGGTACACTGCCATGAGATCCAAGAAATCCAAAAACTCCCTGGGCGCCACTGCTGCCATTACAGAATGCAACATTTCCATCCGGAAACGCAGATCTCGCAGGAAGGCGTTTACTGGCTTTCAGGTCCAGAATCGGTGAGCAATCTTCAGTCTTTCTTTGGCACGATGAAGTAAATCGAGTATCTCCTGGAGTCCAAGTCTTCCCTTGAGACAGGCTCTATGGCCGCCAGGTTCAATAACCGGTGCACCATAGCCTCAGTGAACATGATACGCGGCTGCGAATCCATCAGCCATCCGCTGCATTTACAGCATGAATCCATGCCATCCTGTCCTGAGGCAGCCATCTGTGAAGTTTGGAGCAAAAACAAAGCTTCTAAGTCCAAAAAATATACTTTTAAAAACTTTGAAGAAAATCCAAGATGGCCGCTGCGGGTGCCGATTTTGCATTAAAAAGGCCCGGGAAAAATACAGGGAAACATGAAAAACAGTGATTTTACAATTTTACAGGGGGGGACCAGGGCATACAGGGAAACCATACCCCGATTTCAGCACCCCCCAAAATTGGTAAACTCTGTGAGTCACAGACACCACAGAGACCTATGCTGCAAAGAATGTCTATGGCAGCCTGCAATACACAGTACAAGTAAGGAGATCAGTACCTCAGGAGCTGATTAAACTGGCTTTTTCAGCTCCGCCTCACCTTCCCTGTCACCACAGATCACGACCACCAGGACCCCTCAGGGAAATTAAGGAAGACACTTGATCCGGATCCAATCCCGGCGTACGTGCATGGAACCGCAGCAGCCTGCACACTACCCCTTTGCGGACAAACCAAAGGAGAGATGGCTCCCGATCCCAGAGACCTGATCCAATCTGCAGGCTGTCTAGATAGCTTACTGCAGTTTAAGCTTACAGAGCACCCTCCCAGTGGCGTACTTAGGGGGGGGGGGGAGAACCGCCCCAGGTGCACGCCCCAAGGGGGTGCACAGGAGAGAGCTGGACGGGGGACCCACAGAGTTAAATACATCTCGAGCTGCGAGGCTCGTCTTCTGTTCCTACCTGCCCTGCCGCTCACATATAGCCAATCGAAAGTGTTCCCCAATGTCAGCGCTGACGTCGGAGGGCTTAAGCAAAGCCTGCCCTCCGACGTCAGCGCTGATGTCAGAGAATACTTCCGGTCGGCTATTTGTGCGCGGCAGGACAGGAAGGAAACAGGAGACAAGCCTCTCAGCTCGAGCTCCGTTTTGCTGAGAAAGTTGCAAAGATGGGCTTGGAGGCAAACACGGAACACAAAAGGGGGGAGGGAGTGCGTTTTGGACACAAGGCATGAACTTGGGAGAGAGGAAGGGAGGGAAAGAGATGTTGAGGTGGGGGATGGAATGGGTTTTTGGACACAGAAGGCATGGACTTGGGAGAGAGGAAGGGAGGGAAAGAGATGCTGAGGTGGGGGAGGGAATGGGTTTTTGGACATAGAAGGCATGAACTTGGGAGAGAGGAAGGGAGGAAAAGAGATGCTGAGGTGGGGGAGGGAATGTGTTTTTTGGACACAGAAGGCATGGACTTGGGAGAGAGGAAGGGAGGGAAAGAGATGGTTGTGTACACGGGGAATAGAAGAAAGGAGAATTTTTGGTCATAGGGAGGGAGTGAGGTACAGATAGTGGCATACCAAGGTGGGGAAGGGGGGGCAGTCCGCCCCGCCCCAGGTTTACGTCCCAAGGGGGTGCACAGCGGCCACCCTCCAGTGTTCTCCCTAGGCCGGCAAACTGCGGCTCTTTAGCCACTTGAGTGCCACCGATGCCATCGGGAACAGGCCGGCGCCAAGTTCTCCCTGCTTTTTCCTGTGGGGCCGACCAACTCTCGCCACTCGCGTCAATTCTGACGTCGGAGAGGACGTTCTGGGCCAGCCAATCGCTGCCTGGCTAGCCTAGAACGTCCTCTCCGACATTAGAATTGACGTCGGGAGGAGAGAGTTGGTTGGTCCCGCGGGGAAGAGAAGCAGGGCGAACTCGGCACCGGCCTGTTCCCGATGGCGGCAGTGGCAGCCTATTCCCCAGTGGCGCTGGCAGCATTTTCCCAATGGTGTTGGCATAGGGGAGGGCAGGGAGAAAGAAAGAAAGGAGGGGACAGGAAGCCAAAAAGAAAGAAAGGGGGCAGGGTGAAACAAAGAAAAATGGGGCACGGAGAGAGAGAAAAACAAACATACAGAAAGAAAGGGGGTATGGAGAGAGAGAAAAAGAAAGAAGGGGCAGGGTGAAACAAAGAAAAAGTTTGGGGAGGGAATGAGGTCTGGAGGAGAGGAAGCATACAGGAGGCTGAAAGAAGGAAAGAAATATTGGATGCACAGTCAGAAGAATAAAGTGCAACCCAAGACTGATGAAATTACCAAAGGTAGGAAAAATGATTTTATTTTCAATTTAGTGATCAAAATGTGTCTGCTTTGAGAATTTATATATGCTGTCTATATTTTGCACTATAGCCCCCTTTTACTAAACCGCAATAGTGTTTTTTAGCGCAGGGAGCCTATGAGCGTTGAGAGCAGCGTGGGGCATTCAGCACAGCTCCCTGCGCTAAAAACCGCTATCGCGTTTTACTAAAAAGGGAGGGGGAATATTTGTCTATTTTTGTATAGTTGTTACTGAGGTGACATTGAATAAAGTCATCTGCCTTGACCTCTTTGAAAACCCGCGGAATATAAATGATAATTAACATTTTCTCTGCGTACAGCGTGCTTTGTGTTTTTAAAATTTTATTGTTGGTAGATCATTTTGACTTGGGTAAGGGAGGGAGGGGAGCTGCTGAAAGACATCTAGTAATCCTTGCAGGCTTGACTGTGCAGGGAATTATTTTTGTGAAATCATGTTTTGTTATGTGACTGGCATTATTTAGACTTTAATTTCTATGAATGAATAGAATGAAAATGATATAAATTATTTGCTTGTTTTATGTGCGTGCGCTGAAGGAAAGTGGAGAGAGAGTGGGCTGAGGACGCTGAAGGGAAATGGGGAAGAGAGAGTGGGGAGAAGACGCTAATTTATAAATTGACAATTGTACAGAATATTGTTTCTTTTTATACTTTAATATAAACAATTCAAGGCTTGTGTGGATGGAATCAGGTGGTTTGCGGGGATGGGGACCGAGCTTACGGGGATTAGTCCAATAAAATGGTATTTTTTTATTTATCATTATTTGTTTTATTTTTATTTGTTAATTTGTAAAGTGGCAATTGTTATGCATCAGTTTTTTCAAATTTACATCTACTGTCTTTATATTTTGCACTGTATTAGAGGACATGTGTTACTGTTTTTGTGATGTTGCATTTTATCCAGGGTCTGGTTTCTTGGCGGTTCAGTTTAACTTTTGTCTACATATTTCTATTTTTAGTTTGTGATTATTCCATATTGGGCGAGGGTGTATCTCTGTTCTGTGTGCATGAAAAGAACATAGTTTTCAGTTGGCATTGACTACAGGATCAATTGACTGTGCGGGATCTGGCTTGTTTAGTTTTACAATGTATGTATTGGTGTTCTAGTGCTCACTGCAGTGTTTAAGATGCTGCCTTTTCCTAGGTACACTCTTGTGCGATATGTGGATTGTTACTAAAAATCATATTTTTCATATAGATGGGGGGGTGTCAAAAAATGATGGGCCCCGGGTGCCACATACCCTAGGTACGCCACTGCACCCTCCAGAAGCAGACAAAATTTAAAATATCTGCAATCTCACGCCAAAGGATCATTCCCACAGAGTGGATCCGCAGCACTTGAGCAAACCTGCAAAACAAATCAAATAAAAGACTAGGAATTAAAAACAAATCACGAGCAGAAGAAACTGATTTCACCCATGCAGCAAAGTTGCAGGAACAAACTGAGCATGACAGGAAGCTACCAGCCTAGAGGGGAGGGAACAAGTTTTATTAGCCCTGCAGCCGAGGCTAAAGAGGATACAAGATTCCACGAGTTCAGCCTTCTGAGGGATTGTAAAAGAAATACACTAACTGGATGTCATCTGTGTACCAGTATGTGCTGACCCCATAGCTCTAAATTACAGTAGATCATGGAACCAAGAAGATGCTTGCTAATTTTGAAGCCAGTACTGAACCCTGGGGAACTGCAAAGGCTGACATGACTAGAACTTAAATATTCCAAAATGCAAAAGCACTGAAGATTAGCAATCTTGTAGAAAAGTAGTAGAGCTGAATCACAAATGTCCAACTCATACAGGCATGATTAGACATAGAAAATTAACAAGATAAAACAAAATGCTAACGATCTAGTGCTACCAACAAGACAATTTTGCCAGCATATAGATTTACCACAATTTTATTCAATAGTGCTAATAGCGCAGAATAGGTATTGTGAAACTTCCTATGGCTATGTTGTCTCGGGATGAACTATGTTTGGGTTTCTTTTAGAAAGTCAGTCATGTCCCAAATCTGCCTTTTTGCAATTTTAGAAAGAAAAAGGAGACTGGAAATGGGTTGATAATTTGAAACATCAGCTTGATTCAACTATGGCTTATTTGATAGATTTACTCCTAGCTTTTTTTCAGCACTCAAAAATACCCTCTGAAAAACTCAAATCATTGTATAAATATAATATCTCATATCTGTTTCAGTACAATTTATAAGGATGGCATAGACTGGGTTGTGGGAAGCAGTGGACATATTTATATCTAATAAAGTTATAAAAAATAAAGTTTCTCCAAGACTACTTTACTTACTGTACTTGGCTGCATTTTCAAAGTCTTCAAGTTTTAGGCTCCCTCCTCCTTCTAAATCTAGTAGAAAAATTAAATTGCTGAAATTTACAAGTATACTTAATTCATTTCTTTCATGAAATAAAATATGGCAGTGGTTCACTTCCAGTTCTTGAGGGCCAGAGGATAGGGGTTCAAACTATGCAAAATAAGATAAATTTGTAAGACTACTACTATTTCTACCACCACCAAATCTCTCATGCATATTTAATTTATATATTTATGTCCATACCACTTATAGCCTAAATGGTTTTACATTCAGGTACTCAAGCATTTTCCCCATCTGTCACAGTGGGCTCACTCTACCTAATGTACCTGGGGCAATGGGGGATTAAGTGACTTGCCCATGGTCACAAGGAGCAGTGTGATTTGAACCCACAACCTCAGGGTGTTGAAGCTGTAGCTTTAAAGCACAGTTACTTACCGTAACAGGTGTTACCCAGGGACAGCAGGCAGATATTCTCACATGTGGGTGACGTCATCCATGAGCACCAGTACAGACAGTATTAAAAGTGTACTGTCACTAAGTTTTAAGAAACTTTGCGACTGCCCGCACCGCACATACACGAGTGCCTTCCCGCCCGATGTAGGCTCACAGTACCTCAGTTCCGTAAGCAAGCTAAGAAGCCAACCAGGGAAGGTGGGTGGGTTGTGAGAATATCTGCCTGCTTTCCCTGGATAACACCTGTCACGGTAAATAACTGTGCTTTATCCCAGGACAAGCAAGCAAAATATTCTCATATGTGGGACTCCCTAGCTACTACAAGTTTCCAAGTTTATTTACATTTTAATATACTGACCATCATCATATATCTGACTGGTTTACAAAGCTAAAAACGATAAAATAAATTTAAGAATGGGGGTACAAAGAAAAAGTTGAACATAAAATAGATGAATACGTTGACATATGCAATTTTGAGGGAGAGGGGGAAAGGAAAGTTTATGATTACATCATTAAATAAAATAAAATAAATGAGGGGAAGAGGGGGAGGAAAAGACACCAGGAGAGAGGGGGGGTCGCTTCTTAAAAGCGGTTCTTTTTGTATACTGAAGTGCTGTTGGAATGTAAAATTATGTCTTACCTGTTAATTTTCTTTCCTTTAGAAGCAGCAGATGAATCCAGAGACCAATGGGGATACCTCACATCTACCAGCAGGTGGAGATAGAGACACTGATTAACAGGTGTACTTATTTGCTGGCACTCCTCCTGTCTCATCAGTATAGCTCCTTGCCCAAGCATATTTAACCATCAATAGGTATAGCATGTAAAAAACTTCTTTCCCAGAACACATCGCATCCAGCAATGATACAGAATACCATCATTAAGAACACCCAATCACTACAAGTCGCACCCGAAAAAACCGACAACCAAATACCAGAAAGGGTGGTGCTCTGGATTCATCTGCTGCTTCTAAAGGAAAGAAAATTAACAGGTAAGACATAATTTTACATTCCTTAGCAAAGCAGCATATGAATCCAGAGACCAATGGGATGTAGCAAAGCAATCCTTAATCTGGGTGGGAAGCAAATGTCGCCTTCGCAACGACCGAAGCATCAAAAAACCCCTATCGCATGTGCCCGCACATCCATGCAGAGCCGCGGAGAGAAGGTACTCTCGGAAGACCAGTTAACCTTGAGACAAATCTCCTCCAAGGCACAAAACCTCTGGGCCGAGCCCACGAAGCAGCTATCGCTCCAGTGGAATGGTCATGAAGTTCAATCGCCACCCGCTCCCCACCAGGAGGCAAGCACAAAGAATGTCCTCCTGGACCTAATGAGCGAAGTAGGCATCGGACACCGCCATACGCATGAGGCGGCCCTTGAAGAATATCCAAAGGAGATCTAAACAACAAACAGTTGATAGAACCAAGCTCGCGGAGAACTCGGCATACGTATCAAAAATTGTATTGAATACAATCACTGCTCCCAATATCCCCTCCCAGGAAGAAGGAAGGAAACAAGCGAGCCTGACAGAAAAGAAACGATGACACCCTTCCAGAAAGAAATAGTGGTACCAGCCAAACTGATATCTCCTATTTTGGAAATCCGACATAGGAATACCCGTTGAAGATTGCAGAGCTGAAGCCATGGCCACAAGAACACCCTGTTCAACGGCACAGCCCTTTGGAATCCCCAAAAGACACGGAGGAAATAAAACCTTCGGAAACCTGCGAAGACATACGTGAGGAATGTACTCCAAATCTTGCTCTCCATGAGGTGCCTGAACATACCCCACTCTGTTTAGGGACTGAACTACATAAAGCTGAGAAGGAAACGAAGAGCAACCTACCCAGTCCTTGTAACAAGCCAAGAAAGGCTCCAGAAGTGGAAGGGAATTGAACGCTAAGCCCTTGGCAATACACTTGTGTCAAAAAGGAACTCTGGAGTGGTTCAAACGTGAAGAAGCGCCCCAGAAAGGAAAAAACCCTCCCCCAGGCAGCTGAAGCCACAGGAGATGTCTGTAGCACCTGGATAAGAGAAGAAACAACCATCTTCGCCTAACCCGTACACGTCAGCCAAGCTTAACCCAAAAACTAGGTTGTAATACTAAAGTAGTACCATATCCATGTGGATTGGACCCTAGGCGGGCAAAGCCGGAGACGCCAGGAAATTTCCTAGTCCAGCTGTCGAAAGACTCATCAAATCCGCCTAGTAACGATGGCGCCGCCAATCCAGAGATTCTACAAATACTGCGCCCAGAAAGCGAGCTCGAAATGGCAAAACCAAGCCATCATCAGCCAGCGGAAAACACTGAAAAAAGAGGAGGCAGAGGTGAGAAAGGAGCCCTGCAGCCACCCCCTCTGACTCCCACTCCCTGGGCCTGCTGAAGAAGCTAGGCAGCTTAGAATTGAGAGACAAGGTCATGAGGTCCAGGTCAAGGAGATCTCACGTCCATAAAAAGAGCTAGAACGCCTGAGCCCCAAACTCAACAACCAGGATGCAGAAGAATACACTATTACCAACATGCACACTTTCCAGCGTACACAGCGCTGTACACTGGAACCTACAAGAAAATGAGCCACGCTCAGATTCCGCGGAGAGAAAGTCTATCCAAACCCCGCTAACCGAAGATGAAGATGAAAGTCCACCCATTGCAGTAGACCAACTTCACCTGCCAACTGAGGACAACACCTACTGCCTAAGCTGTAGAGAAATACCCCCATCCTAATACTGACCAAATGATCGGCGGTCATGAGCTATTCCAGTAAAGACCGCGGCATGCCTTGAAAAGAGAAATCGCTCTGAGCCACCAAAGATAAAGAGAGATGCAGGGGGAGCCTACCAAAAATTTGGAGTCCTGAGATACCAAGAACCACTGAAACAACAGTGACTGTTGAAGCGTAAGAAGGGGAAAGGAAGCCGAAGTTCCCAGTGGAGCCAGGAATATGGATCCTAGAAACTGTACAGAATCCCATACTCTTAGTCATGGTAAGCGAAGAAGCAGACCAAACTGAGACCGAGACCCCACGCCCAAGTCTGCGGAATGAAACACATGTCACTCCAATATGAATAAAAACATCACCCCGTTAAACCTATGAATAGTACCGGAGAAAAAAAGCGCTGTGCAAATTCGAAGATGCACGGGTAAAGAAATGAGGGAAAGATACCACCCTTTTTCTGTCTGTCAAATGGCCCGACTGGAAGTCGTCCGAATCAAGTAGGCGGTCAAGAAAACACTAGATGAATCGCCTGGCATTGCCAAAATGGAACCACCGCCCACATCACCTAAAACGTTCGTGAAGCCTTAGGTAGGCGAAATGGCATGTGCCAAAACCGAAAGCGCCGCTCCAAGAGAGGCAGGCATCCCAAGCGCCCATTTGGAGTCCATCGAGAAAATGTAAAAATATTCCCAGGTTGAATGCAGAAATGTGTAACCCCGAGAAACTAATTCAGCAGACCGGATTGAGCCTGCCCAATGCCCCCATCTCAGACCCCACACAGGAAGTGGAAAAACGTCCCTTAGTTCCCGAAGAATTACAAGAACTGCCCTGAGGACCAGGAACACTGAAAAGGGAAACACAAAACATAGAGACTCCAAGAACGAACTGGAAACCTGAGGAGGATGCAAAGATGCAATCATCATGAAAAACCTACACCCCCCCCTGACCTGACAGTACAGCGTCTTCTCCCTCATGAGAAAGCCTGAAGAGACATTGGAAGAAGTCAAGATCACCTCAGAATGAAGTGCATAAGGTCAGGGAATGTTAGGATGAGACTGCCGGATCTGTAAGAAGAGTCTCCTAGGACAAACAAGTGTCCGTTAAAGTGAAAAACGCACTAGACTTAATCAAGAGGCTGCATCTACCACCCCGTGGAAAACAACAGCATCCTTATAGGTATCAGACAAAGCTCACATTGCTAATGAGAGCTTCAGGGATGAGGCTAACAGCCACATAGGTCGCGTCCTCCGCGGGTTTGATAGAATAGTTAACCGGCTCCTGGTTAAAAAGGAGCTGTACAGTCCGTCTTGTCTGGTCGGGGGGCCTATCTAGTATGTGCCATGATAAAATGGTGACAGGAGAAACTAGCACGATAGCATGGAAATGCGAAGTCCAGGCCTCCTCGGAAACCAAGAAAGAGTGCCCTTAGGAAAAGTATACAGACCCGATGTCTGAAAGATAAGACACCCATTCCCAAAGAAAAAACGTCAGGGAATATTCAACTGACATATAGCCCTGTTGTCTCCTACTGAGAGTCCCTGCAAGGTGAAATGAACCCTCAAACAACCTGGCAAAACAGGGTGTACAGCCCCCTACGGCAGGAAAAGATGGTAGCCTCATAAGACTGCATAGAAGCCAGTCAACCACAGGACCTTACATCACTCCTGAAATAAGACAACCTAGCCCTGCCCGTAAGAGAAGGCAAGGCACCACCCGGCTACCCCACTCCAGCCACAGGTAGCCTCTCACTAGGAAAACCAAATAAAAAGTAATTTCCCTAGCGCTAGCAGACCACCGCTGCGCAGCCCGAAGGAGCAAGGAAGAGGAAAGCAGACAAACTGCATAAGCACCAGACAGGTACCCCCGGGAGAGAGTAGGAGAGATCCGAACCCAGATCCGGATATCCCCCCCGTTGCTGACCTCCGTCAGTGACAATCTGACTGCTGCCGGTCTAGTGCAGGAACAAGCAGCAACCCAGGAGCCTCCCTCTCTCTCGTCCTCTGGCCAGTCAGGATGACTCCCATGCCCGAGAAAAAACAGATAGGCCCAAACCACAGCCTCGGGAGAGAGTCTCTGGCCGCACTACTGGCAACTGCAACTCGCAGAAGCGGCCATGTCCAGCAATGGGGAGCTCGCAGAAAGCGCCGCGAGAGGAGAGATGTCAAAACAGACAAAAAAAGACGCCGCGGTGCTCCCGCCATTTAATCAGTATAGCGTCGGAGCACAAGCGCGGGCGTCCGGGCCTCCGTAAGGCACCGGCTCCATAAACCGTCACCCGTAGTGCAATTAAACACAGCTGCAGGATACGCCGTGCAAACAGTCGCATAAGTGACCAGGCCATAACCATCAGGATAGATCCCCGCCCACGCAAGAAGACAAGCTCGCACCTTCTGCGCGCGGGAAGGCACCGGCCCTATTTTTTTTTTTTTTTTAACTGAGCCCAAAAATTTTCAAAATAAACTAGATCGCCTATACAAACGTACATTTCCTAGCAATCGCAGGGAGCTCTCCATCGACCAGTTACATCGAAATTTAACAACGCGGAGCCGCTGAGAAATCAATCATCCCCTGGTTGAGCCCCGTGACCACACCAAACATAAGCTCACCAACAAAACCCGCAGCTTCCAGAAATTATAACCCACCGAAGTAACATAAAAAGAAATACTACAACCTGGTGGACAGGGCTTGCAGAGCCGGCAGACCCTGGCTGAGCCCCAAAGACAGGGCAGAATCATACCTACCAAATGCAGTCTCCCCTTTTTTTTTTTTTTTGAAAGGGAAAGAAGAAAAAATTAGAGACCAAATTAAACCCTCTATCATTGGAGGGAGGGTGAGGCAGGGACAAGGGGGGGCCCAAGTGTAACCTCCAAAGCCGGCACCATTTAGCCGAACACCCCTGTCTCACTGAAGAGAAAAATCTCAACAGGAGAAACAGAATGGCAGTCTCACTGAAGAGAAAACCTCAACAGGAGGCAATAAAGTTCCAGTTACAGCCAGAATCCAGGAGCTAGTTGAATAGCGACTTCCACCTGCTTGGAGATAGAGAATACTGATGAGACAGGAGGAGTGCCAGCAAATAAGTACACCTGTTAATCAGTGTCTCTATCTCCACCTGCTGGTAGATGTGAGGTATCCCCATTGGTCTCTGGATTCATATGCTGCTTTGCTAAGGAAATGAGTATTGTCAAACGCTATGGTATGCGTCTTGGAATAAGAAAGTTTTTAGTTTAGTTTTGAATTTATCAATAGAATTTTCTTGGCATAGGTAAGATGGCATGGTATTCCAAAGGGTTGGGGCTGTAACAGAGAAATTAGTGTTTCTAGTGTAATAAAGTTCCTTAATTGGGGGGACAGTCAATAAGTTCTGGTCAGTTGATCTGAGGGTCCATGGAGAAGAGTAAAGAATGATAAGTTTATCAAGAAAAGCTGGTGAACATGTATGTTTGATTTTAAAAGCCAGCAGTAAGATTTTATATGTGATGCAATGTGAAATTGATAACCAGTGTGCTTCTCGCAGAAGCGGAATGATATGGTCATATTTTCCCGCCTTATATATGAGTTTGATTGCTGTGTTTTGAATAAGCTGCAGACGACGCGATTCCTTTTGGGTGATCCCGTTATATAGGGAGTTGCAATAGTCCAGGTAAGAAATGACCAATGAGTGAATCAAAGTTTCAATAGAAGCAATTTTGAGAATAGAAGTTAAGGAGCGGGTAAGATGAAGTTTGTAGAAGCAACTTTTTATAATGAAACTTATCTGATCGTGATAAGTTAAATCTTTTTCTAGGATAACTCCTAACAATTTTATTTTACATTCCATTTGTACTGGGCAGAATTCGAGGGAAATTTGTCCGTTTATGGTTTCGTTGTTTCTGATCGGGAAGAGTATACCACAAGATTTATTTATGTTGAGAGAAAGTTTGTTTGTTCGAAGCCAGTCGTTGATTTTATCCAGTTTAGAGTTTATTTCCTGTATATCGTGAGTATGGGGGAGGATAAATGAGCTGAAGAAGTTGGATGTCTGCATATGCAAAAATTGTGAATCCAATAGACTGGGCCAGAGTAAGAAAAGGGGCTAGAAAAATGTTGAAAAGTAAAGGGGAAAGAACACCATAGGTTTGAGTAATTGGTGATGAGGTTGTTTCTTTCGAGTAGACTTTGAAATTGCGATCTTCGAAATAAGAAGTAAACCACAGGAGAGCGGAGTCTGTGATACCACAGTTTTTGAGATGATTGAGGAGGAAGTGATGATTAGAGAATGACACGGTGACAAAATTCATCACCGTTCCCGTCCCCCCGGATAACCACGGGAAATAATCCCATGTCATTTTCTAGTGTCTATTTCAACCTCGGTCTTCTACACCAGCATTCTTCAGAGCAAAGCTTGCGGGTCAGTGGTTGTGGCCATTCATACTCTGATTCTTCCCTCTTTCCTTAAAGAATGACATGAAGATGGTTTCCCGCAGTTATCCGCAGGGACGGGAACGGTGATGAATTTTGTCACCGTGTCATTCTCTAGTGATGATCAACAGTGTCAAAAGCCACTGACAAATCTAGAGAGATAAGAAGAATGGATTTGCGATGATCGTGGAAGTAGTAGATAGTGGAAGTGAGAGCAAGTAGAGATATTCTGTGGAGTAGTATGAACGAAAGCCTTTTTGGTATGAAGAGCACTGGTTTTATCAAAGAATTCAGTAAGCTGGGATGGAGGAAGTGTTGGCCATTAAGAAAATACATTTTGGAATACTGCTTGGACCAAGTGACCATCCTGTCTGGAAAGGATTCCAGACAGTAGTGAACGTGTGAACTGAAGACCAAATAGCTGCTTTAAGAATGGAATACAAGAATGCAACTAAAGATGCCACAGCTGGGATCTTATGCTGTAACATGACCCCCGAGCTGTAGCCCAGCTTGAGCACAGTAGAAGGCAACACAGGCTGCTATCCATGTGGAACAAGTTTTGTTGGTTATAGGCCGACCCAAACTTTGAAGATCAAAGAGGAAGAAAAATTGAGATGTTGATTGTGGCTTAGCCTGTTGAAAGAGATAAACTACGGCTCGCTTACAGTGTAAGGTATGAAGAGCTGTTTCTCCAGGGGGGAGAATGAGGCTTGGGAAGAAACTAGAAGCACAAATGATTGATTCCAATGAAAACCCATGATTACATTCAGTAGGAATTCGAGATCGGAGCAGAGAACTACCGTATCGTGGTAGAAAGCTTAAAAGGTGGGTCCGACACCAACACTTGAAGCTCACGTACTCAAAGTGCACAAGTGATGGGGATTAAGAAATATCACTGTGAAAGTGAAACAGGCAAGATGAGTAGAAAGCATTGGTTGAAAAGGATGTTTCACCAGTCTGGTGAGAACAACAGTAAGACCTCAAAACTGTGGAAACGGTTTGAGAGGTGGTTAGATTTTGAAAATCCCTTCATAACCCTGGGACAACAAGGATGAGCAGTCACAGTTTTTGTTGACTGGCATGTGGAAAGCACTGATGGCACTAAAGTGAACTGTAACTGAAGTGGTTTTAAGACCTGAATTGAATAAATGGAGAAGGAAATCCAAAATTGAATAAGTGGAGAAGGATGAAGCATCCCGATGATGAAGAGTACACCATGATGAAACATTGTGTCCACTTCTGTGAGTAGCACTGCCATGTAGATGGTTTTCTGGATGTATCCAACATGATCCTGACAGGATCTGAAGATCAACAAATGCTAAGGTTATCCCAGGAGGTACCAAGCTGCCAAGTACATAGACTGCAGATTGAGGGGGGGGGGAAGAAAACCAATACAAAAAGGCATCTACCTCTAGATGAAGAGAGGATCGTCTGGAATAAAAGTGAGGCAGTTTGTAATTGTGGGAGAACAGAAATACGTTTATCTAAGGAGTTCCCCAGAAGATAGAACACCTGACATCAGGTTGTGAAAATAAAGCATCCACTAATGTGGGTCAAGAAATCTGCTGAGCTTGTCACCAGAGTATTCTGCGCTCCTTGGACATAGAGAGCTTTTCAAAATATGTTTGGGGCAACTGCTCAGTTCTTATCGTTTTGGTCTCTCGCGAAGGAACTGAAGACCTCGTACTTTCTCCTTAGTGTATACTAGGGGGAGTTGAAGGGAAGATACTATAGTGAAAAATCTGTAGAGTATTGAACATCATTGAGTTCCAAGGGGTGCAAGTGGAACTTCTACACCTAAGTTTAGCTGTGGCCTTGTGTGCAAAGATTGGCCAGGTGAGCTTCACAAGTATAGTTGGCGAGTTCATGGTCAGAACTTTCAGATGTGAAAGCAATTGCAACAGCTGCCCTGTGGAAAAGTATGAAGAGTATAGCTTCCACTTAAAAGTTGACGAGCTGGAGACTAGCGAGATGCTAGGAACCACTGAAATGTTCTATGAGGAAGACTTGTGAAGAGAAAACCATGGATTGTAGACGCCATGTTTAAAGTGGGACTTGAACCTGTGTCCCTTGATTCAATGTCCACTGCACTAACTGCTAAGCCACTCTTAAAGCTTGATTGAGATAATAGTAATATCCTTCTACTGGCTTATATGGATGGAAGGTAATAGACTTGATTGCAAAAAGGAAGCAAATGAACTTGTCGTTACTGAGTTAGGATCGTTCTGAGATGAATCATGTCGAGCAGGGTCCCTATGAAGTTTAGAGCTTGAGAGGGTTGAAGTTAGGAATCTGGAAAAGCAACTTCGAACTCTCAGTGTTGAATAAAAAAGCATTGGACTGTGAAACCTTTGGGCTCGTAAAGTTGTTGCCAAAACTATCAGGCACTTGATAAGCAGTCTAAGAGAAGATGCCAGGCCTAAGGGCAGAACTTTGCAATAAAAATGTTGATGGCTAATCAAAACCCCAGAAACAGTCCAGGTACAGAAATAACTGATATGTGGGTATCTGTGATATCTAGAGAACATAGCTAATCGTTTTGATCTAAGAGTACTTTTAAGATCCCAGAGATAAGTGAAACATTTCTTGAATTAGAAATGATGCGTAGATTCCATCATCCTTGGAATGAGAAATACCTGAAGTAGAACCCCTAATTTTTCTGAGACCTCCTAGACATATAGCTGAAGCAGAACCTCTATGTCCTGACGAAGAAGGGAAGTCCTAAGAGCTAAAAGTGGACACTCCTGGATAATTTGGAGGTATGTCAACAACAGGAAAAAACAGTAATCATACTTGATGACAGAGAGAATTCATAGGTTGGTTATTGTCAAAGCCAATGCTATGGTAAAAATGAAGATGACTTCCGATTGGTAAGGAAATAGCTAAGAAGGAGAAAACAGAAGGTATGTTTAACCTAATACACAGAAGAATTGAGGCCTGAGCTTTTTGAGTGTTATGTTTGCTTCTCGTGTGGTAGCAGTCTAAAAGCAGAAGAATGCAGAAGCATATTGCCACTAATGTGAATAAGAATGCTTAGCAGAATGCTTTGAAGCATGAAGTGTAGACCTTCGCCTGTTCAAAGTTTATTGGCCATCTCTATAGAATCCCCAAAAAGGTCTTCCCTTAAACATGGAATTTTGGCTAATGTATTTTGGAGATGGATATCTATATCAGAGACTCTCTTTCTCATAGCTACTGACATAGCAGATGCTCTAGATGACAACTGAAAAGTATCATAGGCTGACCTTGGTACATACATTCTGGTCTGTAAAAAAGGTTGAATATTTTGCTATCCTGCAGTCAACCAGTAGCATTAAGATTCTCGGGGTTATTTTTGACAGCAAGCTTACCTTCCACGAACATATTAGTAGTATTGTTAGATCTACATTCTTTAGATTACGGCAAATTCGTTCTGTTTTTAATTTTCTATACCCTAAATCTCTAAATATACTGATTCACTCGCTGGTGATTTCAAAAATTGATTATTGTAATGCTCTATTCAAAGGAATTGCTTTAAAAGAAATCTGTCGTCTGCAGATTATAAAAAATGCCTCAATTAAACCCATAAAGAACGCAAAAAAATTTGATCATGTGACTCCATTACTTAACGAAGCGCATTGGCTTCCAGTTGTTCACCGAATAACTTACAAACTAAGTTTATTAACTTTTAAATCTCTTCTATATAAATCACCTTCTTTCATTTATAGAGTTTTGATTCCTTATACTCCATCTAGATCACTTAGATCTACCGACCAACATCTCTTGGCAGTTCCTTCCCTTAAATTTATAAATACACGACAACACTATTTTCTCTGTCACAGCCCCCACAAGGGAGGACACAATCAACATTCCGGAACCCGAGGAGATCGTAAAAGGAAATCAGGATGAAAATCTGGTTCAACTAGAGGTGAGCAAGGTGGATATCCTCAGGCAGATAAACAGGCTAAAGAGCGACAAATCGCCAGGTCCGAACGGCATTCATCCAAGGGTACTCAAAGAACTAAGGAACGAAATAGCTGAGCCACTTCGACAGATATGCAACCTATCCTTAAAAACTGGAGAGTTTCCTGAGGACTGGAAAATAGCAAATGTCACGCCCATCTTTAAGAAAGGCTCAAGGGGAGACCCGGGAAACTACAGGCCGGTGAGCTTGACCTCGGTCCCGGGAAAGATGATGGAAGCGCTAATTAAGGACGGCATCTGGGAACACATCGAAAACAATGGGCAGCTAAAGTCGAGCCAGCATGGCTTCTGCAAGGGCAGGTCATGCCTCACGAACTTATTATACTACTTTGAGGGGGTAAACAGCCAGGTGGATAAAGGGGAATCCATAGACATCATTTACCTTGACTTCCAAAAAGCCTTCGACAAGGTACCACACGAAAGACTGCTAAGAAAGCTATGGAACCATGGTGTGCAAGGGGTGGTCCACCGATGGATCAAAAACTGGCTGGCGGACAGGAAACAGAGGGTTGGAGTAAAGGGCCATTACTCAGATTGGAAATGGGTCAGGAGCGGAGTTCCACAGGGGTCGGTGCTGGGACCGCTTCTGTTCAATATATTTATTAACGACCTGGAGGCGGGAACAAAATGTGAGGTTATTAAATTTGCGGATGACACAAAACTATACAGCAGGGTCAAAACCATGGAGGACTGCGAAGACCTTCAAAAAGATCTGACAACGCTGGAAGAGTGGGCCAAAAAATGGCAAATGAGCTTCAACATAGGGAAATGCAAGGTCATGCATGTTGGGAAAAAGAACCCGATGTTCACTTACAAGATGGGGGGATCACCGCTAGGGGTGAGCAACCTTGAAAGAGACCTGGGAGTGATGGTAGACACAACATTGAAGGCGTCGGCGCAGTGCGCCACAGCCTCAAGGAAAGCGAACAAAATGTTGGGTATCATTAAGAAAGGTATCACGACCAGGACGAAGGAAGTCATCCTGCCACTGTATCGTGCAATGGTGCGCCCGCACTTGGAGTACTGTGGGCTGTTATGGTTAAAGTAGGCTTAGGCCCGGTATTCTGTAGATGGGTACGAGCTTTGTATGCTCGGCCTAGGGCGTGTATTAAAATAAATGGATCCTATACCGAATTTTTGGACATCGGAAGAGGTACAAGGCAGGGGTGCCCGTTGTCCCCTCTGTTATTTGCATTGTCTATTGAACCTCTTGCAGAGGCGATCCGTATGCATCCTGGTTTGCAAGGGGTTAGGGTGGGGGGATATGAACATTGTATTGCACTTTTTGCAGATGACATCCTGTTGTATATTCGGGACCCGGAGGGTACTCTTCCTATTATTTTGGATATTTTTCGAATGTATGGGGGCTTAGCAGGGTTTACACTTAATATGGATAAGACAGAATTGATGGGTGTCAACTTGGAGAGGGGGTAGAAAGGGGGATTTTACGGGGCTTTCCTTTTCGACTGGCGGGGGAGAAATTTCAATATCTTGGAATTCAGATTACTAAGGATTTGACTCAACTTTATTCAGCTAATTATGGACCGCTGTTGGTACAGGCGAGACGAAATCTTCAGCAGTGGAAGGGGCTGTGGTTGTCATGGTGGGGGAGAATAGCGGTGTTGAAAATGAATATCCACCCTCAGTTGTTGTTTCTATTTCAAACGCTGCCTATTCCCCTTCCCAGGGGCCTTTTGATAGATTTGCAGAGAACCTTCTCCAGGTTCATTTGGGGATATAAAGCTTCTTGGTTGACTAAACGGGTTATGTGGGCCCTTAGAGAACAGGGGGGGAGGACGGTACCAAAATCTTCTCTGGTATTATCAGGTGGCTCAGCTTTGTTTTATTTTGGATTGGTCTTTGGAGGGGATTAATTTGGGGGTGCAGATGAAACAATTTTGGGTTGGGCAGCAGCCTCTGCGAGACTGGATATGGAGTTCTTTGTCAACTGGGGATCGGTTGCGGGGGATGGAGAACCTTTTTCTTAAGCATTTAATTATTCTGTGGGGCTTGATGAGGAGGCAGTGGGGGATGGGAAGGGGAGGCCTCTACTTTGGCAGCTATATGTCGTGAATCAATTTTTGCAGTGGGCAGTTCCTCTGGGATCTTTGCTAGGTGGGAGAGGAAGGGGATTTGGGTTTTTAGGGATGCAATGCAGGGTCATGACATCTTTCCTTTTGATGTTTTGCAAAAAAAGGTACTCTGCCTCCTGGTGATTTTTTTTTTATTACTTGCAACTTAGACATTATATCCAGGCCCAGGGGTGGTTGGTTGATTCTCCAGGGGGACGGGAACAAGTGGAAAATTTATGGTTATTATTGGGGAGGGTACCTCGTCCGATTTCTGTTCTGTATTTTTTTCTTCTGGGCTGGACTAAACCAATTTTTTCATATCGGGATAAGTGGGAGGTAGATTTAGGGTTTAGGCTGTCGGAGAGTCAATGGGACATAATGTGTTCTGAAATACATAAAGCGTCTGTGTGTATGTTGGTTCAGGAGAATGCATATAAAATTGTATCTCGTTGGTATTATACTCCTGCTCGTTTACATGTTATGTTTCCTACCGTACCCAATATTTGATGGCACTGTGGGGAGGGGGGAGGGACCTTTTTCCATGCTAAGGTTAGACCTTATTGGTTTATGATTACTGGATGTTTGACTGCCTGGTTGGGAGAGTTGGTTTCGCTTACTCCACAGACTTGTCTATTAGGTCTTACTGACCTAATAGACCTGAGGGATGTCTGGTGGCGTAGAAAACTCCTTCATTTGGGTCTCTCTGCAGCCAAATGTTTGTTAGCCTCTTATTGGAAAAAGCCAGTGGTGCCTACCGAAGGGGACTGGAAGGATAGGGTGGGGTCTTTATTGCATATGGAATGTGTAACTGCTAAACAACATGGATATTTTGATATGCATCATAGAGATTGGGATTTGATTTTTAGCAAGCTTCAGGGTTGAGTATTGGTGGATTTTTGAGAGGGGAGGGAGGGGGGTATTGGCTGTTTTCTTTTGCAGGGGAGGAACAAGTGGATGAGTGGGGGTTGGAGGGAGGGGGTGCGGATTGGGGTGGTTTGGTTAATGTATTGTTGAGGGGAAAAGGTTTTTGCTGGAGGTATTTTCTCATTTGTTGGGAGGAAATTTTTGGAGGGAGTGCTGTGGGTGGTGGACCATGTATTTGGATTGTGCTTTTTTGTATACTGTTTGCTGGTCCCGCATGGGAGGTTTGTTGATTTTGTTCCACTTTTTTCAATACAAATTTATTGATTTAAAAAAAAAAAAAATATATATATATATATATATTTTTTATTTTTTTTTTTCTAGAAAAGATTTGACAACTCTGCTGTCCCATCTAGCATCTCTCCTCCTCCTCCTCCGCAAAGTGATTTTTTGGGGAGGTGTCACTTAACTCCACTCCCTGGATCCTAGTACATTTAAATCCTTTAGGTTTTCACAGGCAGCAAGCAGCAACTCGCTCACTTTGTTCATGCCAGCTTCAAGCAGCAGACTTGTGAGGTTGCTATGGGAACTCGCGGCAACCATTGCTAGAAAAGAAACTGCACAGGCAGGAGCACAGGAAGATTGCTCTTGCCCTGGCTCACTGGGGTTTCATTCATTTCTCTCTGTCAAGTACATCTTGAAATGACTGTAGAGTGCCAATCTTAAAATGACTGTCAGGACTTACTGCAGCAGTCTTGGCATACTATCTTGCTACAGTGGTGACAATGGGAATGAACAAGTGGAAACTATTCCTGCCCTCAAAGAGGTCACTAGATCACCAGTATTTGTTAATGCATGCCCATGGAGGTTCCTACAGGGGACCTGTTTTCTGTGAGTTGGGGGGGGAAGGGGGCTATTTTGGTTTCTACTAAAAATGCAATGACGTTTTTGACAGAAGCAAGAACCTAAATTTCTGATCGGTTTCAGTGCCAAATCTAAAACTGAAATCAAAATTTCAGTTGATCTCTATCCTAAAATGTTCTAGGCACTCACAAGCCCCTGTGTATTTAAGGGGGCAAGTAAAACAGAATAAGAGCCTGAAAGCCTACCTCAGTATATGAGATGCTACAGGGAAAATACCCAAAGAAGCTAAATTTTTCTTTATGAAGTAATAAATGAGATCATTTCAGAAGCTTTGCTTACATAGAGATTACTTACTTGTAAGTGTAAATGAAATTTTAGAATGATGCTAGTTACATATGTAGATAATCTAGGACACAAATTTTAAAAGGGGAATATTTTGAAGAATAAAATTTGTACATATTTCTTATTTCACCTACAAGTATGTTTCAAAAAAAATTTCCCCCTCCAAACCATGTCTGCTTTCACCAAAGTGCTTGAAGCAAATGACTAAGGGGACAATTGTGCTCAACTTCTGGTACTTCAAATAGCCACTCATTTTGTAACTGGCTGTGAAGTTCTGATGGCAAAAAATATACAGAAAGGCAAAAAAAAAAAAGTGGCATATCTCATCCATTGGAAACTTTGTAAATATTACAACATTGCTCTCCTGGAAAAGCATTGGGCTTATAAGCCTAAGAGAATCATAGAGGTTATGATCACCTGGGACATCCCCATTCGACAGATAAAAAAACTGAGTGCCAGGAAACTGGATATAGTGGTGAGAGAAAAGCACCAGAATGGTATGAATTATAGAGGTGTCGGTCCCAAGTGATCACTCAGTGAATCATGTAGAGAGAAAATATCTTCAAGTTTATTTTATTTATTTATTCTATTTTATATACTATTCTCCCAGAGGAGCTCAGAACAGTTTACATTAAGTTATTCAGGTACTCAAGCTCCTTATCAAGCACGTAATGCAGTATGAGACCAAGAAAATGTGGCAGAAGGCTTAATTAGAAATAATTTCCAAGCACACCTGGATAAATTGCCTATACAAGCAATATCTTATGAACTCCAGAAGAAAGCTTTACACGCAGAAGGTCCTGGGTGAAATATCTTTTTGCCTATTTGCATGTGTGTGTGTGTGTGTGATTTTCTTTCTACAGAGGTGTTCCTGGATTATTGAGGCTTTTGGCAAGTCTCTTGAGGTTTTTGACCCTTTGTAAGTTTATATTGGGCTTTTGGGAAGTCTATAGTGGTGGTTTTGACAACCCCACAGATTACCTGTCCTTTTGGGAAGGACCAATTTAACTAATTACCTGTCCTTTTGGGAAGGACTGATTCAACTAATTCAAATCTGTATAGACTCGCCTGTTCTGCTTTTCTTGCAGGTGCTTTTCACGCTGTGTTTTGTAATAGGGAAAGAAAGTAGACATTGTACATTTGTATATATATATATTGTATATATCTATATTAGGTGAAAGAATAGGGTTGAGTCCAGATTAGAGAGTTGCGCGGGGACAGAAATCCCACCCGTCCCCGTCAAAGTCCCACCCATCCCCACCTGTCCCCGTGAGGACTCCCACCCATCCCCAACCGTCCCCGCGAGGAATCCCTCCGTCCCCACCCGTCCCCGCGAGGAATCCCCTACGTCCCCGCGAGGAATCCCCTACATCCCCGCCCGTCCCTATAAACTACAGAAATAGTTATTTCATTTAATTATGCTACTGAATTAAAGGCTCTGGTAGAAACCCATTTAAAAATAAGCAAAAAGACTTTATTAATTTGGAAATATTAATTGGGAAGAATACATACTTTGTAAATGGGTTTCTACCAGAGCCTCTAATGTTTATAAATTTTTATCAACACAACTAATATACTACTTTATCCTTAAGCAAAAAAAAAAAAAGAATTTTTTTCCTACCTTTATTGCCTGGTTTCTGCTTTCTTCATGTTCTCATTCAATTCCTTCCATCCACTGCCTCTCTTCTCTCTGTGTCTTCCATTTGCTCTGTTACTGTGCCTCTCCCTTTCTCCCCCCTCCCAAATTGGTCTGGCACCCATCTTTTTCCCTCCGCTCCCCCCATAGTCTGGCACCTCTGTCTTCTTCCCTGCCAGCGTCTTCTTCCCATTCCCTCTTCCCCATTTCCTTTCAGTGTCCTTCTCCCCCACCATCTTCCCCATGTCCTGTCAGGCAGCATCCTTCTCCCCCCTCTGCCTTCCCCATGTCCTTTCAGCATCCTTCTCCCCCCTCTGTCTTCCCCGTGTCCTTTCAGTGGCCTTCTCCCCCCTCTGTCTTCCCCATGTCCTTTCAGTGGCCTTCTCCACCCCTGTTTTCTCCATGTCCTTTCAGTGGCATTCTCCACCCCTTTGTCTTCCCCAGTGCTTTCAGGGTCCTTCCCCCCCCTCCTCCTGTTTACCCCATGTCCTTTCAGCGTTCTTTTCCACCCCTTTGTCTTCCCCAGTGCTTTCAGCGGCCTTCTCCCCCCTTAAGCGTCTTTTCTTCTCCATCCCACCTTTCCTCCCTCCCTGCCTCCACCTTTGTGGCGCTTTTGCACCCGACCGACAACAGAACAGGCCCGGTCAGACAAATCTCCCTGTCCTGTAGCCGCGAATCTAAATTACCTTCTTACAGCAGCTGGAGTAGTGAAGCTGCTGTAAGAGGTAATTTAGATTCGCAGCTACAGGGCAGGGAGATTTGTCGGCCGGGCATGTTGTCGGTCGGTCGATCGGGGGACCTGACCGGCTGTGCACATTCTCCGGGGCGGACCGCCCCTTCCCCCCTCTTTCGTACGCCATTGCCTTCTCCCTACCTGCTCTGCCGCACACAGCCAACCGGAAGTCTTCCTGATGTCAGCGCTGACGTCGGAGGAAGGGAGGGCTTTGCTTAAGCCCTCCCTCCGACGTCAGCGCTGACATCGGGAAGATTTCCGTTCGGCTGTGTGCTGCAACAGGGCAGGTAAGGAGAAGGAGACTACCCTCGCGGCTCGAGTGCACTGCGATCCAACCCCACAGGAACCCCGCGACCCTCGGAGGCGTCCCCACGGGATCCCCGCGACCCTAGGGGCGTCCCCACGGGATCCCCGCGACCCTAGGGGGCGTCCCCACGGGATCCCCATGACCCAAAGGGGGAACCCGCGGGATCCCCGCGGGTCCCGCGGGATTCCCGTCATCCCCGTTCCCGTGCAGCTCTCTAGTCCAGATCTGGCTTGAGTTTCTTCTGTGAGACGTGCCAGGGGCACGAAGCGAGAGGGAGTCCTTATTTGTGTTTCCATTGTCCTGCGAAGGGCGTGGCGAGAGACGGACAAAGCAAAAGATTTCTGTTGAATGCAGGGTGGCACAAGGGGCCAGAATGGGGAGTAAAGCAGAAGTGAGAGACCTCCCCAGACAGCAATCCTCTGGAAAAGCCCTTAGAGAGGATCCTGCAGTGATAATGACAGTCTGTCCGGTATTACGAGGAAAGATAAGAAGCAAATGATAAGTATTGAGACTCCACCTAGCTTCTGGCCAAAGTTTAGTGCAGAGGAAAAACTTGGCTATGTCCAAAACAAAGGGGATTGCAAAGAGGTAAAAAAAATCTGCCCATGAAACCCCTTAAACTATTTTATCTCCTCCCTGTAAAACCCTCAGGGGTGAGGGGATGTTAGAAGAAAATAATTTGAGACGGTGCCTTAAACAGAGATGGGAGGAGCTGAATGGATCATTCAGCATAGGAAGTGGGAGTAGTAAGCTGAAATAGATAAGACTCAGGAAGAAATACAGCTTTAGTAGTTGAGCTAATACGAACAGACTTTCTTAAAGCAAGTGATGCTTTGAGCATTAGCAGTAAATTTGAGAGATTAATATCATACTCCACAAAACCTGAGGCTTAGAGATGAAGTTCATTAATGTCTTGGTATGTGCAAAAACAACCCATTTGGATACATTGCCTCCCAAAAGAAACCTTTTTTTTTTTTTTTTTCCAAATCTTTATTCATTTTAACATATACATCAAGTGTACATTAAAATATGAAAAAAATTGCCTTTCAGGGCTTCACTCTAGATGGCAGCATTTATGTATATCATTGTTTGGGGGGAAATTATGAACCTCCTAACCTGGAAATACCTCTTATGAAAAACCATTATTAAGGTCTCTCACAACATTGTCCCACATAGAAATGAGAAATTTCCCTTACCGATTAAATTAACTTCTGCTGCCCGGTCATAATAATAAGAGAATGCATAGAAATCCAGATTCACTATTTCTTCAGCTTTATGCACTCTCTTATAGAGCATTTTTGCTACTTTTTTAAAACAGGATTCATATATTGGTTCTCCTAAGAGAAATAAAAACAATAAATTTTACACACAAAAAGCTTTTTGATAGTTACACATCAATGTATTTACTTATAAAAACGTAACATTCTGCATACAGTGGATCAAATGTCATTAAATAATGTGGGAGCACTTACCATCACCTGTTTAGTAGGCGCTAAGGATTTCTGCATTAATGATGTGCTAATCAGTTACTGTGCCAATGTCAGTGAACTAGCGAGAGCGCCTTTGCGAAGGGCCTCAAGAAGGGCATAAAGAAAGGGCTATCAACTATAGCCGGACTCCCAACTTATAAGACTAGCTAACTAATCAATTGTCTTCAGTCTTTCTTTAGCGTTCTACCAAGTCTTTAACTATCAATCTACAACTTTCTACCAAGTCTTTAACTCTCAATCTTACAACTTTCTATCTCACCAACAAGCTACTAAATCTTTCTCACTAAACAGGCACACTAACAAACAGACGTTCTTAACTGACAATTAACTAACTGTTAACTAACTAACTACTACTACTACTACTAACTAACTAACTAACTACTCCATCCCTCAGACCAAGAACTAACTAACTACCTCTATCCCTCCCTCAACACTTACTGACCAACACCTAACAGCCCCCACCCTAACAAACATCCTAAAAAAAAAAAAAATTTTAAATTAAGAAATAATAACAATAAACCTTTGTAATGGCAGGTAGGACTAGAAGCAGCAAGACTTCAATCAAAACAGGCAGTTCAGTCACCGAGAGCACCCAGGGGATGGCTATGGTCCGAGTACAGATGGAAGGAGAACCAGGACGGAGGGCAGAGGTCTCTGTACAGACCGAGGCCATCCCCTCAAAGATGTCTACAGTCTCAACGCAGACAGAAGTAATGGTTCAACCGGACGAAAGCCTTTTGATGGAGCTAAAGAGCCTGAGAGAGGAGGTTCAGCGCTTAAGGAGCATCCGAGACGACGAGACCTTCATCGATGGAGTCATCCAGGAGCTGTCTCAGATCGCAGAACAGGAACCTGACAAGACCACCCTGGGAACACCCATAGCATCCAAAACGGCCACCTTGAGACAAACTACCGGAATGCAGGAAGTGGTTGGAGACGCTGACTCTTGGCAGTTGGTGACTTCCTCCACAAGAAAATGCAGAGGACCTAACTCTGTCTCTTTTTCCCCCATACAGGACAGCTCAACATCGACACCTCATATCGCCCTGAGGAACAGATATCAGCTGCTACAGGAAGGTCCGGAGAAAGAGCTACAAGTAGTTGTTCAGCAGACGGTTCCAACTCCGGAATCAACAGTACAGCCCACCCCTAAGAAGCGCAGAGTGGTGGTCATCGGAGATTCGCTGCTAAGGGGCACCGAGGGACCAATCTGCAGACCAGACCTACAATCAAGAGAGGTCTGCTGTTTGCCAGGGGCCAGGATCCGGGATGTCACTGCTTGCATTGACAGACTCATCAAGCCCCGAGACCACTTCCCCATGGTTCTAATCCACGTCGGAACCAACGACACCGCAAGGAGCAGCCCGGACAGCATACCTGAAGACTTCAGGGCCCTGGGGGAGAAGCTGAGGAGGACGGATGCGCAGGTAGTCTTCTCCTCGATTCTCCCAGTGAGGGGCAAGGGCAGAGCCAGAGAGGATCGAATACAAAGGGCGAACGACTGGCTGCGAGGATGGTGCAAGGAGATGAACTTCGGGTTTCTGCACCATGGAGAAGCATTGCAAGGACTACAGGGACACGACGGGCTACACCTAACCAGAAGAGGGAAGAATGTCCTTGGACACCGCCTAGCCCGCCTACTCCACAGGGCTTTAAACTAGGTAAGTCGGGGGAGGGTACAGGCACAAACAACATACCAGGCGAACTAAAATGCCAATACATTTATGAGGCTGAGGAAAGTAGACACCGAAATTCTGGGTCAGGGGTGAGTGCACACACTTTTGAGTCGGGAGTAGGGTCACATCATATTTATGGGTCACATTGTAATTCCGGGTCTAGGGGGAGTACACACTGTAGTTCTGGGTATATGGGGAGTACACATTGTGGTTCTGAGCCTCAGGAAAGCACAAATAACACAAACAATGCTAAAGGTGTTCAAATAGCTCAAACAGGAATATCCCCACTGAGACATAACAAAAATATAACATGGAGGGCTATGTACGTCAACGCACACAGTTTAGGAAACAAGATCCTGGAATTGGAAACAGAAATAAGGAATGCCGACCTGGATGTGGTGGCGATATCCGAAACCTGGCTCACAGACTCCCACGGGTGGGACATGGTCATACCGGGTTACAACTTGCTTCGCCGGGACAGAGAGGGTAGGAAGGGAGGGGGTGTAGCATTATATACTAAAGATGACATTAAGGTCACGAGAATCTCAGATGTCCAGTATACTGGGGAATCCCTTTGGGTTAATTTGGCCAGAGGGAAGGACAAATGCTTGTATCTTGGCGTAATTTACAGACCCCCAAGACAACAGGATGACCTGGATATGGAAATAATCGAAGATATAGAAAATATCACCTTGCGTGGGGACACAGTATTGCTAGGTGACTTCAACATGCCTGATGTGGATTGGGTTACACTTACCTCTGCTTCCGGCAGCAGCAGGAGGCTATTAAACTCTATGAAAGGAGCAAGCCTCAGGCAACTGGTGTTGGAACCGACAAGGGATCAGGTAATACTGGACCTGATACTTACCAATGGAGAAAGTGTCACAGAGGTCTCGGTGGGCGACACATTGGCCTCCAGTGACCACAACATGGTATGGTTCAATATCAGGAAAGGTTTCACTAAATCTACTACATTAACCAAAGTCCTCAAATTCAAGGACACAAATTTCAAAGAAATGGGAGACTTCGTTCACCAGGCGCTACAAAGCCAAGAAGAAACCGATAACGTGGAAGACATGTGGTCGACTTTGAAAGCAACCATACAAGAAGCAACAAACCGCTATATAAAATCAGTAAGTAAACGGCGAAGGAACAATAAGCCACAGTGGTTTACTGCGGAGATCTCAGACCTGATCAAGGAGAAGAAAAAAGCATTCATCTCTTACAAACAATCAGGGAAGCAGGACTCTAGAGCAGACTACCTGGCCAAATCAAAAGCCGTCAAAACAGCAGTCAGGGAGGCTAAATTCCTCATGGAGGAGTCTCTAGCAAAGAACATCCAGAAGGGAGATAAATCCTTCTTCAGGTATATCAGTGATAGAAGAAAAAACTCAGGCGGGATTGTACGTCTTAGGAAACCAAACGGAGACTATGTGGAAAAGGATTCGGAAAAAGCCCAACTATTAAATGAATACTTCTGCTCAGTCTTCACCCGAGAAGCGCCAGGGCTCGGCCCTCAGCTACAGACAAGGGTTGGCTCAGTTGACCCGTTTAGTAACTTTGAGTTTACGCCCAGCAGTGTCTACGGTGAGCTGTCAAAGCTCAAGGTTAACAAAGCAATGGGGACGGACAACCTGCACCCCAGGGTGCTTAGGGAGCTGAGTGATGTCTTGGCGGAGCCACTGTCCGCGCTCTTCAACCTCTCCCTTAGTACAGGCAGCGTCCCGTTGGACTGGAGGACGGCTAACGTCATTCCACTCCACAAGAAAGGCTCAAAGATGGAGACAGCAAACTACAGACCAGTGAGTCTAACATCGATAGTGAGCAAACTAATGGAAACTCTAATCAAACACCAATTAGATAAGATCCTGGATGAAGAGAATCTACGGGATCCCCGACAACATGGATTTACTAAGGGGAGATCCTGCCAATCCAACCTGATCAGCTTCTTTGACTGGGTAACGGGAAAGCTGGATATTGGGGAGTCCCTGGACATCGTGTACCTGGACTTTAGCAAAGCATTCGATAGCGTACCACACCGCAGGTTACTGAGCAAGATGAGTTCTATAGGATTAGGTAACACATTGACGAAATGGGTTGGGAGCTGGCTTGGAGGTAGGCTCCAAAGGGTGGTGGTGAACGGCACCCCCTCCGAAATGACGGAGGTGATTAGTGGAGTACCACAGGGCTCAGTCTTGGGCCCAATCCTATTCAACATCTTTATAAGAGACTTGGCAGAAGGGCTTCGAGGTAAAATAACATTATTCGCCGATGACGCCAAACTGAGTAATGTAGTGGGCAAATGCACAACAGACGAAGATTCAGTGCCCGACAACATGATGCACGACCTACTCCTACTGGAGCGATGGTCTAGGACATGGCAACTCAACTTCAATGCCAAAAAATGCAAAGTTATGCACCTGGGCAGCCAGAATCCATGCAAGTCTTATACCCTTAATGGCGAGATCCTAGCAAAAACGGTAGCAGAACGAGACTTGGGGGTAATCGTCAGTGAGGACATGAAGTCTGCCAATCAAGTGGAGCAGGCTTCGTCCAAGGCAAGACAAATCATGGGCTGCATACGAAGGGGTTTCGTCAGTCGTAAGGCGGATGTCATTATGCCATTGTATAGATCCATGGTGAGGCCCCACCTGGAATACTGTGTGCAATTCTGGAGGCCGCATTATCGCAAGGATGTGCTGAGACTGGAGTCGGTGCAAAGAATGGCCACCCGGATGGTCTCGGGACTCAAGGATCTACCATACGAAAAACGGCTTGACAAATTACAGCTATACTCGCTCGAGGAGCGCAGAGAGAGGGGGGACATGATCGAGACGTTCAAGTATCTTACGGGCCGCATCGAGGCGGAGGAAGATATCTTCTTTTTCAAGGGTCCCATGACAACAAGAGGGCATCCGTTGAAAATCAGGGGCGGGAAACTACGAGGTGACACCAGGAAATTCTTTTTCACTGAAAGAGTGGTTGATCGCTGGAATAGTCTTCCACTACAGGTGATTGAGGCCAGCAGCGTGCCTGATTTTAAGGCCAAATGGGATCGGCACATGGGATCTCTTCACAGGGCAAAGGTAGGGGAGGGACATTAAGGTGGGCAGACTAGATGGGCCGTGGGCCCTTATCTGCCGTCTATTTCTATGTTTCTATGTTTCTATGTAATAGTACTTCCACACCCATTCTCCACCCAATATGCCCCTCCAAAACATGCAAATGGCAAAACTAACACAGAATGCTTTTGCGTGTCCTGTGTTAGGTTATTTTTCCAGTTAGCACTAAAGCTGTACCAAATAACATTTTACTATTCAGCTGAATATGAATAGTGATTATTATTCAGCCGAATACCAAATAGAAATAATGGGCATCAAACTTTGACATTAATAATAAAAGAAGCAATGTGAAATCAGAGATCAAGTGTTTATTTCAGCAGGATTTAGCACAGTAGAGTCTTGGATTATTTGTATTCAAATTTAAATCACTATTTGGTTGAATATGAATAATGTATTCAGACAGAATCGAATACCAATATTCAGTACAGCCCTAGTTAGCACCTAATGCAGCCTAGTAAAAGAGCCCATTAGCTTCCTAAAAACTAGCAGATTAAGTGCACGCTATACATCTTAGATGTCTGCCCTAAGCTATCATACAAGTTGCAGTGCTACCATGTTAACTGGCAACAGTGAGTAATGAGAGCTAATTTTAACACTGCAAATTTATCTAGAGCAGGGGTTCTCAACCCAGCCCTCAGGACATATACAGTACAGGGTGGGCCAAAAGTAGGTATATAGTATTTATTCATTATTTTTTTATTTTACAAGTATTGAATAGGTATAATACAGTACTGAACGATGATCAAGTAAAAAGCAAAACAATGCAACTGATACAAAAACTTCACATAAATGTCATTTGTGACACCTGTAGAATAAAAAGAATAAATATTGTATACCTACTTTCGGCCCACCCTATATAGCCAGTCAGATTTTCAGAATATCTGAAATGACTATGCATGAGATAAATTTGCATAGGATTGGGAGTGGGGGGGTGCATACAGGTATATTAAGCATAATAAACCATACATTTATTTCATGATATTGAGGATATCCTGAAAGTCTGACTGGCTAGGTGTGTCAAGGACAGGGTTGAGAATCCCTGATCTAGAGGAACACCAGTCCTCCAGCACTTGGGGAAAAAACTGATGTCATGCAAAATGTTAGAGATTATTTAAAAACAATATTATTACTGAATATATACCTATGTATGTATTAATGGGACAAATCCAACATACTGGAGATTTAGCCAATGGAAATTTTGTCTCATCGATCGGTACATTTCTTTGAAGGGGCTAATAAAATACCTCATGAAATACACCTGAAGAAAATAAAACGTCATGGGATAGAAGGCCGTGTCCAACCCATGGTAGTTTGCTATTCTTCGTTTAACCCAGCCTATGATTGGCCACTGTGGAAACATTTACAACAGCTCCTGTGTTAGCCACAGTTCTACTAAAGCATCCATGCCGGCACTTCCCAGCTCATGTCTCTAGCTGAAGAACTGAGACTTTCTGTCTGCCGATTCCATCAGGTCAAACATCAGTCATCCTCAGTACTTCACAATGCTGATGAAGTCCCTCTGGGACAAGGACCACTCACCCAGATCCAGAGTCTGGTAACTGAGATAGTTGGCTTGCACATTGGTTAGTCCTGCTACATGTGCTGCTAAAATGGCTTGTAGCAGAATTAGAAAAGGTACAGAGAAGGGAGATGAAAACAATAAAAGGGATGGGATGACTACCCTATGAGGAAAGACTAAAGTGGCTGGGCTCTTTAGCATGGAGAAGAGATGGTTCAAGGGAAATGAGAGGTCTATAAAATACTGAGTGGAGTGGAATGGGTAGATGTGAATAATTTGTTTATGCTTTCCAAAATTACTAGGACCATTCTCATGGAGATGATGCGGTATATAAACTTAAGGTTTAGATTAGATTAGATTAGGACTAGGGAGAATGTGATGAAGCTACTAAGTAGTAGATTTAACCAAACTGGATAAAATATTTATTTACTCAACGTGTACCGTATTTTCGCGGATATAACGCGCACCTGTGTAAAACGCGCACAGGGGTATAGCGCGCAGAAATCACGATGATATGTACCAAAACTTTTCTATACCGCGCTCAGGCATATAACGCGCATGATGCCCGACGCTCCTTTCGCCCGCCCTGACTTTCCGTGCGCTGTCCCGACTCTCCGTTCACCCCCCCTGACTTCCGTGCACTGCCCTGACTTTCCGTGCGCTGTCCTGACTCTCCGTTCACCCCCCCCCTGACTTTCCGTGCACTGTCCCCCCTTGAAGTCCTGTCCCCCCTTGAAGGTCTGTCCCCATCCTGAAAGCCTGATGCCCCCCCCCGACGTCCGATACATCCCCCCCCCCGGCAGGACCACTCGCACCCTCACCCCGAAGGACCGCCGACTCCCCAACAATATCGGGCCAGGAGGGAGCCCAAACCCTCCTGGCCACGGCGACCCCCTAACCCCACCCCGCACTACATTACGGGCAGGAGGGATCCCAGGCCCTCCTGCCCTCGACGCAAACCCCCTCCCCCCAATGACCGCCCCCCCCCCAAGAACCTCCGCCCGTCCCCCAGCCGACCCGCGACCCCCCTGGCCGACCCCCACGACACCCCCACCCGCCTTCCCCGTACCTTTGTGTAGTTGGGCCAGAAGGGAGCCCAAACCCTCCTGGCCACGGCGACCCCCTAACCCCACCCCGCACTACATTACGGGCAGGAGGGATCCCAGGCCCTCCTGCCCTCGACGCAAACCCCCCCCCCCCCCCAACGACCGCCCCCCCAAGAACCTCCGCCCGTCCCCCAGCCGACCCGCGCCCCCCCTGGCCGACCCCCACGACCCCCCCACCCCCCTTCCCCGTACCTTGGGAAGTTGGCCGGACAGACGGGAGCCAAACCCGCCTGTCCGGCAGGCAGCCAACGAAGGAATGAGGCCGGATTGGCCCATCCGTCCTAAAGCTCCGCCTACTGGTGGGGCCTAAGGCGCGTGGGCCAATCAGAATAGGCCCTGGAGCCTTAGGTCCCACCTGGGGGCGCGGCCTGAGGCACATGGGCAAAACCCGACCATGTGTCTCAGGCCGCGCCCCCAGGTGGGACCTAAGGCTCCAGGGCCTATTCTGATTGGCCCACGCGCCTTAGGCCCCACCAGTAGGCGGAGCTTTAGGACGGATGGGCCAATCCGGCCTCATTCCTTCGTTGGCTGCCTGCCGGACAGGCGGGTTTGGCTCCCGTCTGTCCGGCCAACTTCCAAAGGTACGGGGAAGGGGGGTGGGGGGGTCGTGGGGGTCGGCCAGGGGGGTCGCGGGTCGGCTGGGGGACAGGCGGAGGTTCTTGGGGGGGGCGGTCGTTGGGGGGGGAGGGGGGTTTGCGTCGAGGGCAGGAGGGCCTGGGATCCCTCCTGCCCGTAATGTAGTGCGGGGTGGGGTTAGGGGGTCGCCGTGGCCAGGAGGGTTTGGGCTCCCTTCTGGCCCAACTACACAAAGGTACGGGGAAGGCGGGTGGGGGTGTCGTGGGGGGCGGCCAGGGGGGGCGCGGGTCGGCTGGGGGACGGGCGGAGGTTCTTGGGGGGGGCGGTCGTTGGGGGGAGGGGGTTAGCGTCGAGGGCAGGAGGGCCTGGGATCCCTCCTGCCCGTAATGTAGTGCGGGGTGGGGGTCGCCGTGGCCAGGAGGGTTTGGGCTCCCTCCTGGCCCGATATTGTCGGGAAGTCGGCGGGCCTTCGGGGGGGGGGGGGGGATGTATCGGACGTCGGGGAGTCGGCCGGGCAAGAGGGCTTGGGCTCCCTCTTGCTCCGATCGTGGATGCGGGTGAGGGTGGGAGCGCGTGCGAGCGGTCGTTCGGGGTGGGGGTGCGAGCGGTCCTGCTGGGGGGGTGAATCGGGCGTCGGGCGGGGTGGGAACTATGTTTAAAAACTTTTCTATACCGCGCTCAGGCATATAACGCGCGAGGGGTATGCGCGGTAGGTAAAATCGCGTATAACGCGCGCGTTATATCCGCGAAAATACGGTAATTAAACTCTGGATTCGCTGCCAGGGTTTAAAAGAGGTTTGGATAATTTTCTAATACAAGTCCATAACACGTTATTAAGATGGACTCAGGGAAATCCATTGCTTATTCAAAGGATAAGCTGTATAAAAAGCACAGTTACTTACTGTAACAGGTGTTATCCGGGGACAGCAGGCAGATATTCTCACATGTGAGTGACATCATCCACGAAGCCCGGTGCAGACAGTGTTAAAAGTGGACTGCCCACACCACATGTGTGTGAGTGCTTTCCCGCCCGATGTCAGCTCACGGCACCTCAGTTCTGTAAACAAGCTAAGAAGCCAACCAGAGGAGGTGGGAGGGATGTGGGAATATCTCCTTGCTGTCCCTGGATAACATCTGTTACCATAAGTAACTGTGCTTTATCCTAGGACAAGCAGGCAACATATTCTCACATGTGGGACTCCTTAGCTTACTGTAATGGGGTGGAGGGAGAGTTGGCCATTAAGAAGAAAATAAATTCTGTAATATTGCTTGGCCGAAATGACCATCTCATCTTGAATAGGATTTTAGACAGTAGTGAGATGTGAATGTGTGAATTGAGGACCAAGTAACTGCTTTGCAAATATCTTCAATAGGAGTGGAACGTAAAAAGGCCACTGATGCCGCCATAACTTGGACCTTGTGTGCTGTTAAATATGTCACTCGAGCTGGAGCCCAGCCTGAGTATAGCAGAAGAAAATACAGATCGATAACCATATGGAAATAGGTATTATGGTTACAGGCCCAATCTGTTAGAGTCAAAAGAGATGAACAGTTAAGCTTAGTCTTTTGTATGTAGTAAGCCAAGCCACGCTTACAGTCCAAAATGTGTAGAGTTGTTTCTCCAGGATGAGAATGAGGCTTTGGAAAAAAAAAAATGGATGCATAATGGATTGATTCAGGTGAAATTCCGTGACTACTTTTGGGAGGAATTTAGGATGGGTCTTGAGAATCACCTTGTCATTATGAAATACTCAGAGAGGTGGATCGGAAACTAATGCTTGAAGTTCACTCAATCAATGAGCGGAAGTGATAGAAATCAAGAAGAGAACTTTCCAAGTGAGAAGCTTAAGATGAATAGATGCCAGTGGTTCAAATGGCAGGTTCATTAGGCTGGCTAAGATTACATTAAGATCCCAGGCAACTGGAGGGGGATTGAGCAGAGGCTTGAAGTTGAAAAGTCCTTTCATAAACCGGGAAACAAGTGGATGAATGTCCAGAGGTTTATTGTTGACCAGAGCATAGAAAGCACTAATAGCACTGAGGTGAACTCTGACTGAAGTAGTCTTAAGTCCAGAATTGGATAAATAAGAAACATAAGAATTGCTGCTGCTGGGTCAGACTAGTGGTCCATTGTGCCCAGCGCTCCGCTGCCGCGGTGGCCCTTAGGTCAAAGACCAGTGCCCTAACTGAGATTAGCCTTACCTGTGTACATTCTGGTTCAGCAGGAAGTTGTCTAACTTTGTCTTGAATCCCTGGAGGTTGTTTTCCCCTATAACAGCCTCCGGAAGAGCATTCCAGTTTTCTACCACTCTCTGAGTGAAGAAGAACTTCCTTACGTTTGTACGGAATCTATCCCCTTTTAACTTTAGAGAGTGCCCTCTTGTTCTCTCTTCCTTGGAGAGGGTGAACAACCTGTCTTTATCTACTAAGTCTATTCCCTTCATTATCTTGAAAGTTTCGATCATGTCCCCTCTCAGTCTCCTCTTTTCAAGGGAGAAGAGGCCCAGTTTCTCTAATCACTGTATGGCAACTCCTCCAGCCCCTTAACCATTTCAGTCGCTCTTCTCTGGGCCCTTTCAAGTAGTACTATGTCCTTCTTCATGTATGGCGATCAGTGCTGGATGCAGTATTCCAGGTGGGGGCATACCATGGTCCGGTACAGTGGCACGATAACCTTCTCCAATCTGTTCATGATCCCCTTCTTAATCATTCCTAGCATTCTGTTCGAACTTTTTGCCGCCACCGCACATTGCGCGGATGGCTTCATTGACTTGTCGACCAGTACTCCCAAGTCTCTTTCCTGTGGGGTCTCACTGAGTACTACACGGACATCCTGTATTCATGTATAAGATTTTTGTTACCGACATGCATCACCTTACACTTATCCACATTAAACCTCATTTGCCATGTCGCAGCCCATTTCTCGAGCGTGTTTATGTCACGTTGCAGGTCTTCGCAATCCTTCTGTTTTTTCACTACTCTGAATAACTTTGTATCTCTGGAGAACGGAGAAGATAGCCCAACAGTGAAGGAAGAGAAGGAAGCATCCTGGTGATGGAGATTACACCACGAATTGAAGCGTGTCCACTTATGTTGATAGCATTGCTGAGTAGATGGTTTTCTAGAAGCAGCTATAATGGCTTGTACTGAGTCAGAAAGATTAAAATCTGTTGACATCAGACCAAGACATACCAAGCTGTTAGGTGCAGAGACTGCAGATTAGGATGTAAAAGAGATCATACACTCTGAGTGAGCAGAGATGGAAAGATCTGTAAAGGAATTGGATCCTTGGCCCTCAGCTGACGTAGACGGGAAAACCAAGGTTGTCTGGGCCATCAAGGAGCTATCAGGATTATGGTGGCTGACTCGTGCTTGAGCTTGACCAAGGTCTTTAGAATGAGAGAGATTGATGGAAATGCATAGAGGAACTTATTCGTCCAATTCAGAAGAAATGAGACAATGAGGTAAATACTGTCTGGAGCAGAATGGAGGCAATTGTGGTTGTGGGGAGAAGCAAACAGGAGAAGATGTGGTACCAGACTCTGGAGTTAAGAATATATGGATGTAATTGCAAGTGATTTGTGAAAATTGTTGTATTATTTATAATTCACTTGGTATGAGAACTAAAAATGAAAAAAATAAAATTTAAAAAAAAAAAAAAAAAAAAAAAAAAAAGAGTCCACTCGTGCGGCTGAAGAAATATGCTGAGCTTGTTGGCTACAGCATTCTGTTTCCCTTGTATGCAAATGGCTGAGAAATATGTTTCAAGGAATTGCCCAGTTCCAAATGTGCTCGGCTTCCTGACACAGAGAATAGAGCCTGTTCCTCCTCCTTGCTTGTTGATGTACTACATCGCTACGTGATTATCCTTTTGAACAAGAAGGACTTGGTTGAAAAGACACTTCTGAAAGGTTTTTTTAGAGCATTGCGAATTGCCCGCAGCTCTAACAGGTTGAGGCAGAGTGTCTTTTCTTGAGCAGACCACTGACCTTATGTCTTGTCTTTGTTGTGGTAGAAAAGCCTATAGAAGAGTAGTGTCAAGTAGGGCTCCTATGAATTGCAGCACTTGAGAGGGTTGAAGTTGTAACTTAGGGAAGTTCACTTCGAACCCTGGAAGCTGGAGATAAATTGTCATCTGTGTTGTCGTGTGCACTGTTTGAGGAAATGGAGCTTATCAGAAAATCATCCAGACATGGAAACATTTGAAACCCATGGGTACGTAGGTTTGCCGACACCACTACTAAGCACTTGGTGAATACTCTTGGAGAAGAAGCTAGGCCGAATGGCAGAACTTTGTACTAGAAGTGTAGATGAGCTATCCGAAAACGTAGAAATTTTCTGTGATTGGGATGTATGGATATGTGTTTAGGCCTCTTTCAGGTCTAGAAAGCACAGCCAATCATTTCATTCTAGAAGTGGGTATAGGGTCCTAGAGATAGTATGCAAAAATTTTCTTCACTAGATATTTGTTTAAGGCTTGGAGGTTGAGAATTGGACAAAGACCTCCTGTCTTTTTTGGAATTAGGAAGTACCTGGAGTAAAACCTCTGATTCTTCTGAGAAGGGGAACTCCTATGGCATTTAGTTGAATTAGAGCTTCAATATCCTGTCTGTCTGTTGGATTTAATTTCAAATGCTGTTCTTACCATAAATGTTTGTGTTTGAAGTAAACTGAGTAGTCTGTTGAAATTCTTGTAGGTGGTCAACTGGAATATACTGCTCAAAATCAGCCAACTTCTTTATGAGCTGTTTAATGTAAAAAGACATGTAGAAGTTGTAATTGAGAACTTGGTTTGCTAACAAAGTTCTAGTAAAGACAGCATCCAAATTTATCCATAGTACAACCCTCACGTCTTGGTGGTGCAGAGGCATAGATCCTGGAGCTGGAGGATTTTTAAGAGTTGATTCAACAAGCAACAATTGATGTGGTAATTGCGTTTTATCAAATCCAGGACAAGATTGTATTCGATAGAGAGAGTCAATCTTTCTAGGAGCTATAATAACATAGCGAGGGATCTCCCAGTTCTTAAAGAGTGCATCTTTGAGAAGACTGTGCAGAGGCAACTTAAGAAGCAATATAGGAGACTCATTGTAATCTAAAGGCATCAAGGAGCTCTGTTCTGGGCTCAGTATTTGACTCCAATTTGACAGACAGATCTTTCTCCAACTGCCCATTATACTTAGTAAATGAAAGTCCATCTGGAGGAGGAGGAGGAGGAGGAGGAGAAGGAGATGGATCTGAAGAGATGCCGTAGGACTCTGGAGCAGATAATGTTATCAGTATTGTGCTGAGACAGGTCAGAATCGACATTCCTGTATCCCAGGAGGTTCTCTATAGGATAAAGATTTTCTATGCCTAGGAATCCGGAGTGTGACAGTGTTGAGAAGAGCTACTTTAACAACATTGGTACCGATCCGATGACAATGACTATGACGAGCGACGTGATGATCTCTTAGATCTAGAAAGCATGTGATGCTGCAATGTAGAGAATTGAAGCTGCATCATTGCAGACCTCTCACTGGTACCATGTGGCCTCGATGTGCTAAGCTCAGGCTGGGCCGGTATCAAGGGAGTCGATATAAGCACCCGTGCCGAATACAACTTAAACAGGTCACTGAGATCCCTCTGGAAGAACTCCTTCAGTTGTTCTCTAAATACTTGCACCAGTACCCTTGGCTTAACACTGGTACCATTGGTGCTGCAAGGTGTCAAGGGGTGTGAGACCTCAATGAGGATGCACGCCTCATAGCAGACACCGCCTGCACTGAAGGAGATCGATGGCTTCAACTCTTGGCTTGCATTGAGGGACTCTATGCTATAGAGGCCTGCGACGATTGTCAGAAAGAGGATGACATTTTAGCAGGCTTGCCCAATGGAGGAACAGCATCTGATGTTGATGCCGGTACCGACAACTCAGATTTATCACTGGAGTACTGGAGTATCAAGCCGAGCAACTTTTCCTCCTGAATACATTGAGTCTTTAACGAGCATTTCTGCAGTGTAGAACGAGTACAAGTGTCTACTCGATGCACAGGCCCCAAACACTGTAAGCACCAACTATGCAGGTCAGTGATTGAAATAGGGTGTTAGCACCGACAGAACTTTTTGAAACCGCTCAAAGGTTTAGACATGGACGGAAAAATCTCAGCGGTGAAATTAAAAGACTCAATGGTGAAAAGATGCTGAAGTGGAAAAAAGAGGGCCCAAAAGTCCGACTGAGGTACAAAAAGAAAAGAAATAAGTTTTGTTTTTTTTTACAGACCAAAGAACACTATAATAATAATTACACAAAGAAAGAAATAAAGCTGAAGGGCAAAAAAGAGAAACATTGACAGGAAGGCATGTGATTTTGGACAGAGTCCAAAAAAATAGCACTTCACTCCTTGGAAAACGAAGAACTGAGGTACCATAAGCTGATGTCAGGCAGGAAGGCACTCGCACATGCGTGGTGCGGGCAGTCACAAAGTTTCTATAAACTTATATTGGCAAGCCACTTTTGACAATGTTTATACCGGGCTTCGTGGATGATGTCACCCACATGTGAGAATATGCTGCATGTTTATTCTAGGATAATCTGTTTTACTCCTTGTCAGGTACTTGTGACCTGGGTTGGCCACTGTAGGAAACAGGATACTGGGTTTGACAGACTCAGTCTATCCCTATAATGGCAACTCTATGTTCTTATGCAGTTTATATGCAGGTACTTTGTTTTGACTTTGTACCAGGAGCAATGGAAAGTGATTTACACAGGATGACAAAGAGGCACACTAAGAATTAAACAGTTCCCTAGATTCTCAGTTCACTGCACTAATAGGCCTACTCCTCTGCGCCACTGTGAAGTGGAACAAAAAGTCTTCCTATAATGCAATGAGCAGCTGTTCCACATTAGAGCCCTAAGGTTAAAGCTCCGAACAAAAACTGGCAAATTAGCTTTATTTGTGTTTTATCATTCAAAGGGAAAATGGGGAAGTACAACAGTGATCGAGAAACATGTTTTTAAATGTGCAAAGTTTCTAGAAATAACAAAAACATTTTGCTGATTGACTGTACCTGCCTTCTGCCCTTTTATTCTGTAGGTTATTTCAGCATGCTCCCATTTATAACTGAAGCCAGGGGTAAAACAGGGGGTGACAAAATCTTCATCTTCTTTTACTATAATAATAATAATAAAAAAAATTAGCAGGAAAAGAAAAAAGAACATACATGAAAAATAAATTACCCTGTATATGGATGACTTTTATCCTTCTTTTCTGATCATTTTACATTCAGGTTTATATATTTCTTATATCACTAGACCTAAGGCTAGATTCACTAACCTCCGATCCGTCTCCAATCCATGTCAGTTTGCATGCAGGCAACAAATTCACTAAAGGCCTGCTTGCAAATGGAGACAATCGTTGGCACGCCCTCAGCCAATTGCATGGATCGCTAGAGCCCTGACAGTAGTGACAGGAGAAACAGCCTCCTGTCACTGCTGTCAGGGCTTTTGCCGGCTTTTACATTTTTTTTTTTAATTGGGCAGATATTTTGCGTGTTTTACACATGCAAAATATCAGCCCAATTAAAAAAAAAAAAAAAATTCAGCCCTCTTATGGTTTATCTCTTACTTTAATGAAGGAAACTTTAAAGTTCACTCCAAAGAGAAAACCTCACCTCCTATTTTTCAAACTTATGGCGTCCCCCAAGGCTCTATCCTCTCTCCTTTACTATTTAATATTTTTATGTCTCTTCTTCTCGCCTTAGCTCAGTCCATCGGTTTTACTATTTTTGCATATGCAGACGACATTCAACTACTCCACCCTGTTGATTCCTCAAAATTAATAATAAACTTGACAAAATCAGTGATTGGCTCCACATAAATAAACTCTCCCTTAACATCAATAAATTCTGCGGTATACTCTTCCCAATCAGGAACAACGAAACAATAACAGGAAAAATCTTCATTAAATCTTGCCCAGTAAAAATTGAACCAAAAATAAAACTGCTCGGAGTAACTATAGACAAAGATTTAATCTTTCACGACCAGATAAGCTCAGTTGTAAAACCTGCTTTTACAACCTTCGGCTTATTCATTCCCTAACTTCAATTCTCGAAACTAATGCTATAATAACCCTCATCCACTCACTGATCATCTCTCATCTAGACTACTGTAATTCCCTATATAATGGACTTCCCCAAAAAGAACTACATCGTTTGCAGCTCATCCAAAATACAGCAAACTTATCCATAAAGTAGGGAAATATGATCACGTTACTCCTCTTCTGACAGCCCACTGGTTACCCATCACGCACCATATCACTTATAAAACCTTAATGCTGGTCTTTAAAATCAAACTCTCGCATCTTTCATCTTTTCTCAACAAACTCATCATCCCTCTCTGCCCTTCTTGGACCCTTAGATCAGCAGATCAGAACTTACTGACCGTCCCTTCCATCAAAGAATTCTACTACACTAGGAAAACTAACTTCTCCGTAGTTGCTCCAACTTTATGGAACGCCATGCCACCAACTCCATCATGAAAATCTTCTCAACAAATTCAAGACTAAACTAAAAGCATTCTTATTTCAAGATGCATACCACAACTTTTAAATACCTCCTCTCCTAAAGCTAGCAAAATCATCTCAACTGCTTTTATGAAGAGATCCCCATTCCTGATGTTATATCCCCACTCCTTCCTTTTCTTTAAAATTTTGTTTTTAATAATGTGATTATTGACCCTCCCTTCCCCTTATTACCCTCAAGTTCATGTTAGTATTTGTTAATTGTCTTTTTAATGTTCACTCTTTCCCCTTATATAATTATTTTACCTTTTATTTTATTTTTTTAGCATTGTAAACCGGCCAGATACAAGCTGATGGTCGGTATATTAAAAATAATAAAACTTGAAATTTACAGTAGGGCTGATAACAACAGTCTTATTACACAACAATTACAGTTTGTTTTAGCTTGCTATTACTACCTACAAGGCCACCCTATACAAACTACAAATAGCAGCCAAAAAAGTACATTGCTCTTCTTCAGAGACAAGCAGGGGATATGCAGGCACACTTGTTGAAGTCCTCTGACTGAGCCTGTGTGTCAGTGCTCTCTCTTAGCAAGAGTAAGCTTTTAGCTTACTGAGCATGTGCACGATGCCCTACACCTGGAGCCCCCTCCTCTCGTCCTGTCAGTTTTTTCTTCAACCACTCCTGTACAGTCGCAGCTCATTTCCTCAGAAGTCTACCCACGTAGGACTGCATCCTTTCCCAGCAGAGTAAGCACAAGAAAGGGACTTCCGAGCACTGAAGCCACAAAGAAACTAAAAAAAAAAGAAGACACACCTTCTGAGTTCACTATCAGAAGGAAAAACTGAAGAGGGAGCCGCTCTTCACTGCAGAAGGGAAAGAGTTCAATATCTTAAAGCAATACCCTTCTGTAGTTTTCTGCCTAATAGGAATCAACAGTTATAATACAGACTCTGGTGTACACTTCTCCCTCCAAATTTGCGGGTTTAGGACTCGCGATTTCGATTATTTGCAAGTTTCTAAACCCTGACCCACCACCCGCCTCCTAGACCTCTCCACACTTTACCTGGTAGTCTAGCAGTGAAGTAGGGCAAGAGCGATCTTCCTAAGCTCCTGCCCTGTGCAGAGCCATCAACAAAAATGGCTGCTTTGAGTTCCCATGGTCTCACAAGATTACAGCGGGAACTCACAGCAGCCATTTTTATTGATGGCTCTGCACAGGGCAGAAGCATAGGAGGATTGCTCTTGCCCTGCTTCACTGCTAGACCACCAGGTAAGGTGCAGAGAGGTCTGAGAGGTGGGTCAGAGTCAGCCCTAAAAGTTATTTGCAATTTTTCCATATTCGCAGGCCAGCTCTGCCTCTAACTCCCGCGAATATGGAAGGAGAAGTATATATGTGAAATGTACATTACCTAGTACAGGATTTTTAAAAAATTATTCTAAACATTTGATTTGTGTGTTATTTTAACATTTAACCATGAAATTGTAATGCATGTAATCACAGGGCAGACTGGATAGACCATTCAGGTCTTTATCTGTTGTCATTTGCTATATTACTATGTAATTTTCACACATGACTGAAGATTAACATACAACCCACGTCAAATATTGGAGAACTGAGATGGGCATATAAAATTCTATATGCAAAACAGCACTGTTTTTGCAACATCTGGACTAGATTCCACCAGCACAGCTGACTAGACAAATTAAAATTTTAGACCCAATACTGAAAACAATTTACTGTATTTTTCGCTTCATAAGACGCACTTTTTTCCACCCAAAAGTGGGTGGAAATCTCGGTGCGTCTTATGAAGCAAAGGTGCAAAATTTGAATCCCCTACACGGCTACAAAACACCCCCCACACACACACACACACAACAGCTTTTTAAATACTGCCTGTTGCTCCCCCGCCCCATGGCACCTTTCAGCCGCACCAGCTTTTTAAACACTGCCTCACCGCGACCCCCCTACAATTGCAAAACCCTCCCTTACCGCAGCCGCACTACCTTTCAGCTGCACAACTTTTTAAAACAACACCCCCCCCCCCCGCCGCCACTGTCTTCGCTGCCATACCTTTTTCAAGCTTGGTGGCCCAGTGTATATCCCTCCTTCAACGGCTATGTATTATTTCCCAGCAGCAGGTACATGAGTCCCGCTTGGGTCCGTGCTACTTTCTGACAGGATCATCAATTCCACAGTTTCTTGTGTGTTTGCGCTGCTGTTTTCCTTGTAGAATCTCTTTGGTGGAACCCTTTTTTTGTTTTCTGTTCAGGTAATTAACTTATAAACCCCCTCTTTTACTAAGACGGACGTGTCCATTATATTATATGGATGAACCCTGCTTCCAAAGCCTTTCATCCCCGTAGGAGTCCCGTTGGCTAGAAGTTAATATACTTAAGAAATTGTTTGCAGTACTATATCAAGTGGGTAAGACTGAAATCAACACATTTACAGGATTTGAAGAGCATCTTAGCCAACTGTTTGAAGGCCACAATCCAGGACTTTGGGGGCTGCACACTGGAGACCACCAATGCACAGTATATGGCTTGCATATGTTTAATCTGAGCACTAATCCTCTGATCTGCAGCCTCCTATCTGCCTCATTTTACACCACCTTTTTCCAACTTCAAAATTTAAAGAACACAAATAAACGCAAGTGGCTACTCACAGTGCTGGCCTTCAGTGCCTCCTAAAATTTTAAGCCTTGCTGACATTAAACCAAGTCCCAAGTAACTGTTAAAAAAACAAAAAAAATCATTTAGCAAAAATATGTAGAAAATATTTATCATGCTGCTTACAGAAGTTGAGTAGTGGCAGCTGGCATCCACGGGGCGCTATGATATTCTGCACTGGAATGGATAGTGTGCAAGATATAAAATTTTGAATATGTTGTAGATTTTTTCTACATATGACACCTGCCTTTCACATGATTCTCAGTAAATCTAGTTAGATGCATATGTGATAGTTAAGGCCACGCCCATTTAGAACCTTATGAAAAGTTGGTATACAGATATAACAAATCTGAATATAGATTGCAGCTGAGGCCAGAAAAACTAGAGATTAACAGAAAAACACTAAGGGGTATTAGGCAGAAAAAGCATAATAATATTTTCTGTATGTACTTTGCTGGATTAAGCAAGATCATGGGGGAAATCAGGTATAGATATGCACAATACACTTATAGAGGTATTAATCTGACTCCATTTTTCTATCTTTCTTTCTTTGTGTTTTTGTCTAAAATACTGAAGGTTTCCCGCTTAAAAAAGGCCTGGGTTTCTAGGATTCTTTGTCTGGATTGCCATACCCAGGGGGATAGGAGAAACCTCATGGCCTAATTGATAACATATGTTCTTGAGCTAGTTAGCTTGGAGCATATCTGATTTCACATCCCATGGTTGGGTAAAGAAGGAAACCTTTCTTAAATATGCTCTAAAGAAGTATTGAATATGAATGAAATATGATTGTGGCGTGTTTGGGATCCCAAATTATATGTGTGAGAATATGTGTAATGGAATGATTTATGCTTAATGTAAAATCTGGTACATTTATAAGATTCAAAAAAACTTTTAAGGGATCTTGAGAGGCAGCATCTATAGTTTGACCTATCTGGCCTTTAAACTAGGCAACTCTCTCTACTCTCTCTCTACGCTGTCGTTTTCTGTACAGCCTTTGAGTTCCTGACACAGAAAGCTGTGTTGATGCAAAGTTTGCTCTGGGTATATTTAAATGGGATATATATATTTAAAAAGTTCTGTGAAAAAATATATAATTTGTGAAACCTTTCTTTTTTTTTTCTTCAAATTCTTTATTCATTTTTTCATCTTACATCAAGTACACAATATTACATCATTTAAAACTTTTACACATCACTTGAATTTCTTTCTATTGTCATCGCAAATACATAAATTTATTCCCTCCCCACCCACCCTTCCCACAAATATTTCAATCAAAAATATATAAATATTGTATTCTTATCTATTGATTAAACCTTTAATATAACTTTATACCATCTTTGTTCCTGGCAACTATGTTAAAAGGAATTTTCTTTGTTCAAACCTAAGGACGGCCTCTGTTGGCTGATTGGTTGACAGGTGTGATGTCATACTAGCCACTGCAAAAGTATATACATGAACCTGGTGGCAGGGGTTTCCCTGAGACCATGTATTGCTTCAGGAGAGGTGCAATTTTCACGCCTGACGGATCTCCATTGCATATATGCCTTTCGATGTGAGAATTTCTGTTAATTTTTAATAAACAATATTGGACTGGTAATATATGTGCAATTATCATTATTCCTGAACACCTAAGAGCGGGGCCAAGCGCATTACGCTGCTCAAAGTGTAATGTTTTGTATTGAACAGTTCCAAAAAAATATACTAAATCTGTAATGGATTAATTCCACCAAAGAAACAAATATTGTACATAAAATATTTATAGTATCATTGAGGACAAGACCATGTGGTTTGGATCTATAGAAAGTCAACATTACTGATAGGAAAATTGCTAGCAACATCAGAGAAGGAAAAATGCCTAGAGGAAGACCAGATAAAAATATAGATCAATGAATCAGATGCAATCTAGAAGAGAAGAAAAATGAGCTTGGGGGAGGTCTTGATTAGGGTTACCATAAGGCTCCAGTAAAAGAAGGATGGATTGAGACATCTGGGTCTCTATCTATCCTCCTTACATTCCTTTCAATGGAAGTAACACCTGGATATCTCAATCTGTTCTTTTTTTTCTGAAGCCATATGGTAACCCTATTCAAAAAGGAGCTTTCATCAGTTGGGTGAGGACTACACTGAGATCCCTTGTCATAGCTGGAGGTTCAACAGAAAGCTTGCATATCTCAATCTGTTCTTTTTTTTCTGAAGCCATATGGTAACCCTATTCAAAAGGAGCTTTCATCAGTTGGGTGAGGACTACACTGAGATCCCTTGTCATAGCTGGAGGTTCAACAGAAAGCTTGCATATGTCAATCTGTTCTTTTTTTTCTGAAGCCATATGGTAACCCTATTCAAAAAGGAGCTTTCTTCAGTTGGGTGAGGACTACACTGAGATCCCTTGTCATAGCTGGAGGTTCAACAGAAAGCTTGCATAGAGATGGGATTACCTCCCACACAGTGAAGGTAAGTACAAATTGCACCGAGATGAACCCTTAAAGGTTTTCAAACCAGATTCGGGGCAGTTTCTCAAAACTAGAATCTGCCTTTGTGCTCGCTAAACTGGTTCCAGCTAAACCTCATTTGCATGTGCATTTTTGGGAGAATGACTTGCCTTTTTTAAATCGTTACAATAATGGCTGTGACAGCGGCTCATCAGTTTTTACCACAAAGTTTTGAGAATCTAGCCCTCAGAGAGGTGAAGGAAGTATTCAAGCAGTTTTTGTGTCAGTCAAGAGAAGGAATCTAGGCCTTGCTCTCAGACAGTAAGAGGGGCATTTTCAATAGGACGTATAAGTCTAAGGTTGGACATTTTGGGCAGGCTGTCTACAAATCCAGGAGAAAAAATGTCAATTTTCAAAGCTGCCCGATATCTATCTTTCATTTTTTAAAATGACCTAGGTATAAGTTTTAGTCCTTAGGACGTCTACCTTTTTTGGCCATTTTCAAAAATAAAAACGTCCAAGTGAAAAATACATAAAAGCAAGTTTTGTAGATGTACCCAACTACCTTGTTTGATCACAGCAGAGAAATCCCCATCAGCTGAACCAGTTTCAGGGATTCCTGTTGGCTCAGCGGAAGGGGATTCTCCCTGCCAAGATCAGCTGGAGTCCTACACCCCTCCCCCCAACATCCCCCCAACACCCATCTTGGGAGGGGGCCCAAGGTCCTGATGTTCGAGCTGACTTCCTCAGCAAACAGCCCTTTTGAGTCAATGTCGACTCCTGCCACATTTGCTGCTCAGAATGCCTAGATGTGGTTTTCAACCCACAGAAAGAGAAGGCAGGTCTCCTGAGCTAGAGAGCTGCTCCTGGCACTTCCCTGGCAATTGACATAGGCTACTGCCAATGAGCTGCAGAGAAGACTGACCACAGTGTCAAGATGAGAGCGTATTCTGTCTATTTTTTCAGTGAAGAAGTTGGAGAGCAATTCACTGTCAAGGTTGGTGTTTAGGTTATGGTTATCTCCTTGTGATGCTGTGAATTATTTTGTAATACCAATTAACTTGTCAATTCTGGATTTTTTTCCCTGGGCTTTTTCCATATTGTGATATTAAACTCCTGAATTCTTTCAGTTTATGATGTATGGTCCCATATTAGAAAGGTCGTACTATTTGGTACATCAATGAGATTTAAAAGCCAAATTTCAGTGAATAATAATAAACTTCTATTAATATTTACAGGGGTTGCCATTCAGCAGATTACAGGAAATTGGAAAGATTATACTAAACTAAATTATACTTTCTGGTGGAATTCAGTATGCCATATTTATAAAATGGAAAGGGTGCTTGCTATGCAACAAAGTAATTATAATAAGTTTAAAAAGATTTGGGGGCCATTGATTATTTATTCTTTTTTTTTTTTAATTTTTATTTATAGAATTTTCATTCTTCCAATACATGAATCACATAATATAAAATGTATAATAAAATATATATGTATGTACAAAATCATATCATAAATATTCATCCCTTCCCCTATTAATTGTTTTTCATTTTTTTTTCATATTAATATCTATATTTCCCACCCTAACCCTATATTATTATTATCAATGTGTTAAGATATCTGATCTCTAGAATAATTAGTCAATGGATCCCATATTTTCTTAAAATTTTTAATATTTCCTTGTTGTAAAGCCAAAATTTTCTCCATTTTGTAAATGTGACATACCGAGTTCCACCAGAATGTATAATTTAGTTTGGTAAAATCTTTCCAATTTTGTGTGATTTGCTGCATGGCAACTCCTGTCAATATTAAAAGTAATTTATTATTATTTGCTGATATTGGACTCTGTGTTCTCATTGCAGTACCGAATAATATGGTATCATATGAGAGACCAACGTGATTTTCTAGTAATATATTTATTTGGGGCCAAATTAAATTCCAAAAAGCTTTTATACAGGGACAAAAAAAAATTAAATGATCCAATGTCCCTACTTCTATTTTACAATGCCAACATCTATTAGATCTAGTATTATCTATCTTTTGCAAGCGCGTCGGGGTCCATAACACTCTATGTAATAAAAATAACCATGTCTGACTCATAGATGCTGACTTTGTTAATCTTAATCTCCAGGACCAGAATTTTGGCCATTGAGATGCAGAAATTGTCTGTCCAATCTCAATGCTCCAAATATCCCTAAGTCCAGTTTTCTTTTTTTTATTTAGAAATCCATTTATTAATTTATACCATTTTGCGGCTTGGTGACCCAAGAAATCCGTCTGGAAACATAAAACTTGCAAACTATATTGAGTATTAAGAACTTTCCATTCAGGGAACCCTACCTGAATGGCTTGCTTCAATTGCATCCATTTAAAAAATTGTGTTTTATTTAGTCTAAATTTATTTTGCAATTGTGAAAAACTAAGCAAGGAACCTTCTGATACGACGTCATTTAATGTTCTTATTCCTGCAATTATCCATTGTTTCCAGATGATTTTAATTCCGCCAATTCTGATCCTGGAGTTTACCCATATTGATTGATTTAGAGATTTAGCAATTGGTTCTGGTGTCAGATTATTTATGTATCTTAATGTTTTCCAAGTATCTAATAAGATTCTGTGTTCTTTGTATCTTATAGGCATTGAAATAGAAATTAAATGTTCTGGATGTAAAGGGAACAGGAGCCGCCATTCTAAATACAGCCAATCTGGTACATTTTCTAAGAGATCTGGGAGGATCCAATACATACCCTGTCTTAAAATATAGGCTTGATGATACCTATAAAAATTTGGAAAATTTACCCCCCCTTCCATAATTGGTCTTTGTAATGATACTAAAGCGATTCTTGGTCTTTTCCCACACCAAACAAATTTTGTAAGAATATTGTTAAGTTTTTTATAAAATGACCCCTGAAAAAATATTGGAATCATACTCATTTGGTAACAAACCACAGGCAATATCATCATTTTAATTGTTTGAATTCTTCCCCACCAAGAAAGATGTAATGGATTCCATTGCTCACACATTTCTGTTATTTTTTTCAATAAAAGTTTTTCATTCTCTTTGACTGTGTCTTCAATTGTATTTTTGATCATAATTCCTAAGTATTTTATTCCATCCTCTTTCCAAATAAATGAATATGGATCAAATAATCCTTTGGTACAATTAACATTAATTGGGAGGATTTCAGATTTATTCCAATTAATTTTATATCCAGAAAATGTACCGTATTTTTCTATTAAATTAAGCATACATGGAATAGTAATTTCCGGTTCTCTTAAATATAATAATATATCATCTGCATATGCAGATAATTTAAATTCAAAACTGGTAAACGAGATTCCCTTTATTTCCCTAGTTTTGTTTATTGCAATTAATAAAGGTTCTAGGACAACATCAAAAAGTAATGGAGACAAAGGGCATCCTTGTCTAACTCCCCTATGCAAGTTAAATCTAGTTGATAAATTATTGTTAATATATAATCTTGCTCCAGGAGAGCTATACAATGTCTGAATCATTTTAATAAAACCGGATCCTATACCAAACCATTGTAAAGCTTGATATATAAAATTCCATTCCACTCTATCAAAAGCTTTTTCTGCATCTAAAGAAATTAAAAAAGCTGGATCATTTATATTTTTTGCTAAATTTAATGAATGGAATGCAAGTCTAGTATTGTCTGATGAATGTCTTTTAGCAATAAATCCTGTTTGATGTACATCAATAATGAAAGGAAGAGCTTTTGCCAATCTTAATGCTAATACTTTAGCCATTAATTTATTATCCACATTTAATAACGAAATAGGCCTGTAATTTGAAACCAGAGTAGGATCTTTGTTTGGTTTTGGTAAGACTATAATTATCGATTCTGCCATAGTACCAGATATATTTTCATTCTTTATTTGATATTGAAACAAATTTAACAGATATGGTAATATGATATTTTGGAATGATTTATAAAATTCAACAGTATAACCATCTCCACCTGGAGCGGATCCAACTCTAAGAGATTTCAATGCTGTTTCTATTTCTTTTAAAGATATAGGTTCTTCTAAACTTCCTTTTATATGATCCGGAATATTCGGTCCAATAAAAGAATTTAAGAAAGTTAATCCGTCTTGTTCTTTATTTTTATAAGAATTAGAAGTGTATAATTCTTTGTAAAAATCAAGAAATTGTGTTATAATATCTTTTGTGTTGGTATGTGTGTTACCTTGTATATCTTTAATTGCAATAATCTTAGATTTTCTTTTCTTTGCTTTAAGAAAATTTGCTAATAATTTTCCTGCTTTATTTGAATTGCCATAATATTGTACTTGTTTATTGAAAATATCTTTCCTCACAATTTGAGAAGAAATCTCATTATATTTAACTTTTACTTTTAACAACTCTTGTAATGTATTGTTTTCCCATTTTGTAATTAATTTATTTTCTAAAATTTTTATTTGTTTTTCCATATCTTCATAGTTTTTTAAGTTGTTTTTTAATAAAAGCTGAATATGAAATTATATTTCCTCTCATTGTTGCTTTAAAAGCATCCCATAAAATTTCTATATTAATGTCATCAGAAGTATTAAGTTGAAAGAATTCTTGCATTTTTGCTTTAAGATCTTCTAAGAATTTCGAATCTGCTAATAAATCATTGTTAAATCTCCATATTGAATTAAATTGATTAATATTGTAATTCTGAAGGTTAATCCACACACCAGCATGGTCTGAAATTATAATGGGATCAATTACTGCTTTTGATACATGCTGCGCTATGTTATTATTTACAAATATATAATCAATTCTTGAAAAAGATTTATGGACTTGAGAACAAAAAGAATATTCCCGATCATTAAAATGAAGGATACGCCATATATCTATTAAATTACAAGATTGTATTAAATTATCTAGTCCTAAAGATTTTATGATTTTACTTGGTTTTTTTGTCTATAAGTGGATCCATTACAGCATTGAAATCTCCAGCTACTACTAAATTAGAAGCAGCCAGTGGTAATAATAATTGTTGAATTTGATTGAAAAACTCCTTTTGATTCGAATTAGGAGCATAAAGATTAAATAAATCAAGGGTTGTACTTCCCAAATCCATTTTAATATGTACCCATCTTCCTGAAGGATCAAAATTTATTAATTTAAAGTTTGCAGTGCATTTCTTATTTATCAGGATCGCTACCCCAGCCTTTTTTCCTAAAGCAGGTGAATAGAAACATTTTGATATCCAACCCCCTGTTAACTTCCTAGATTCATTATCTGAGAGATGAGTCTCTTGTATAAAGTATATATCGGCGTTTTGCTTATGGAGAAATCCTAATAATTTGTTTCTTTTGATAGGATGATTTAAACCATTGACATTAATTGTATATATTTTAATATCCATTTAAAATTCTAGAACTATTTTGATTTGAATGTAATATAAGTTTTACGATCAGATATCCATACATTGTAACAATATAATTTCCCATTCCCATTTCCCCTCTCCTCCCATCCCACCCTCCCTCCCCCCTAATAAATAGCAGTGCACACTTGGCAACACACATATTAGATCGGTATCAAAAAACACTCCCTGAAAGTCCAAATCTGTTAAGATTCACAAATAAGTCATATATATTATAGTAATTTTAAAGATAATTAATATCTTCCTTGACATTTCATATCTCTATAAATCCGGTTGAGATTTTATGTTAAATATAGACTTTAAATTAAATTATTATCCTATTATTCAATACACCCTCATTTTAATCTAAATCTAATAAATCATATAGTATAGATTATATTTTAAGTTCCCTTCTATGGTTCCTGTATATCAAATTATATGTTCCATTACTATTTTTGACATTAATTTAAATCTTATGTAAATATATTTAATTTTATATATTTAAAAATATCACATTGTATATTCATATTATACTTATATATAATAAAATGAAATAACCTTTCATTATGTCAAACCCAATCATATACTGTTTTCTATAATATTAATCTTTAAAAACATGAAAAGATTAAAAGATATATTATTTATTCTAATGATCAGACATCTTAAACACCTCAGTATTGGTTAAGATAAAGGGGGTGGGTGGGAATATGAATGATAATAATTGATAATTGTTAATTATTAATATATGGGTGGGAGGGATGGGATTCTTTTATATTTATATATTTGGAGGATTACAAATAAGATTGTCAAGTGATTAATTAATATATTTCTGAGTGATTATTGTACACTTGTAATTTCTGAAAATGAATAAAGATTTAAAAAAAATAAAAAAATAGAATCCCGAAAAAAATGAACTAAATACCAAATAAAATAATAAAATGTGGAAAACAGAACAAACACACTCGTGCAGGCAAACCTGCAGAAGGAAAAAAACTATAGGTGGAGCTAAGGAGCTCAGTGAAGTACAGAAGATGCACAAAGAAAAATCTGAACTGGATTCCTTCTGCAGATGGCACATGGCAATGGGGACACTACCCACTTGTATAGAATGTCTCACCTATTGCACTGGAAAGGGCTTTTTGACTGTCAATGAAGGAGTGTAGTTGGATGAGTACCGTTTTTTTCCCCAGAAACTTTGAAATAAATGGTAGGTTGGAGGCAGATCTAAAGTTGTTGGGTGTGTCTGGGTCTAGTGTAGGGGTTTTGGGGTTTTTTTTGTTTGGGTTTTTTTTAAGGGGTCTGATGATTGTTGATTTCCAGATTGTAGGTTCTGTGCCTGTTTGTAAAGAGGTGTTTGATAAGAGGAAGGATTGAGCATACAACAGCATCTTTTGCTGTCACTAGGAGGCGTGATGGGCAGGAATCTAGGATGGAGCCAGATGGGTGAATGGAATCAACAATCTCGGTAAGGTCATCATCGAATGTGACATTTTTGAAATGGGTTAGTTTTTCAGTTGCTGGTTCGAATATCCTGTTTGGGCAGTGAGGGACTGGTGTCTGCTGTACCACAGTGTCAAGATGAGAGCGTATTCTGTCTATTTTTTCAGTGAAGAAGTTGGAGAGCAATTCACTGTCAAGGTTGGTGTTTAGGTTATGGTTATCTCCTTGTGATGCTGTGAATTACTTTGTAATACCAATTAACTTGTCAATTCTGGATTTTTTTCCCTGGGCTTTTTCCATATTGTGATATTAAACTCCTGAATTCTTTCAGTTTATGATGTATGGTCCCATATTAGAAAGGTCGTACAAGTAGGAATTGAGATATGCAGGTCAGTGCACAAGTTTCACCAGAATTTTAGAACAGAACCTGCTGACATAGCCTGTTCTAAAATACAAGAGAGAAATGGACATTTATGCACCAGGTATGTGCACCATAAACATTCATTTTAGAAAAATAAATGTATTAAAAAGAGACAGGTTCTACACTGGCACACATCTAGTTATCTTTGCTACTTTAGACCATAACCAGATATTATCCCAATGCCATTTCATGACAGTTTCTTGCCAATTTGGCATTGGGGAGTGTGGGGGGGAAGAGACAAAACCCACTAGAGGATTAAGAGGGTAACCCCTCCAATCTCTCTAGTGGAGTGCTACGCAACAGCAGCTGTTTATCCATGTCTAACTGTACTCAGTAGCAGGTGTTAATTTTTTAGGACATGGATGGTAGTACCCTTCTATAATGGAGACTAAACATATAGGAACTTGCCATGCCCCATCCTCTCCCCAAAAAAACATGCCCAAACCACGCTCCCTTTCCACTTGCATGCACTTGGGTTTGACATGTGCATATCCTATCTTTGTAAAATGGGGACTTAAAATGTTATCTTGTTATGTGTTAAGTGCAAGCTTACACAGGTATCAAATGCAAATAAGGTCATTATAAATGTGTATCTTAATTCACTACAAAGTACTCTTAAACCAATGTGTATGTTTGAAAAACAATTAAATGATTGTAATATACTCCTCTTTAACAACTAACCTGTATGAATATAGTTTGTAGGTCATGTTAAACATCTGAAAGGATGTAATGTAGCCAGATGGCGATGTTTGAAGTGTTTTCTGTAAAAGAAAAATTAGTGTCAGCATTCTACTAAAGGATATCCAACGATGACCAATACCACACAAGTAATCTTTTTTTTTTTTTTAATTATTTATTCATTTTTAAACTTTCATCAAGTGTACAAAAATTCATAATAAACACAATTAATTTGAGCACTTGAACATCTTATCATTATAACTTATAAGTACAAATGTAACCCTCTCCCCACCTTCCCTCAAAGCCCCCTTAATCATTATAAGATCATACACTTGAAACCCTCCCCCCACTCCCTACTAAATAGTGTATAATTAATAGAAAAATGGCATTCAATCATGACAAAAAGATGTTAATGGCTCCCATACTTTAATAAAATTTTTATAATTTCCATTCTGTATCGCTAATGATCTTTCCAATCTATATATGTGACATACTGAGTTCCACCAAAAATTAAAATTAAGTTCATTAAAATTTGGGAACCATTAACGTCCTTTTGTCAGGATTGATGCCATTTTTCTAATATTTCTATATTTATTATGTAAGATAAGGGTGGGATGGGGGGAGGATTTCTATTATATGAAAAATATCATTACTAGAGAGATTTCAGGGTGGGAGAGGGAGGGTTACATTTGCAATTATAAGATTTAATGTTAAGATGTACAAGTGATTTAATCTATGTTATTGTGTTGCAATTTTGTACACTTGATGAAAGTTTTAAAATCAATAAAGAATTAAAAAAAAAAAATAATAATTAAGTTTACTATGATCTTTCCAATTATTAGTAATATGTTGGATGGCAACTCCAGTGTGGTACCACACAAGTAATCTAATGAAAGAAGTTATTGTTTGGTAAAAAGACACTTCCTGAACATAAGCAAGCTGTAAAAGGGTATGGAAGATTAGAGGCCTTATAAGTGGGGATCATAAGATGCAGCATAGGCCTATAGGATTGTTGCTGCTAAAATGAGGCATCAAGGACTTGATATCTTTGAGTTGATCTATCCCAGTGGCATAGCCATGGGTCAGAGAAGGGGCCCACCCACTTTGGACTCAAGCCCATCCAGAGATAGTGCCTCACCAGCTGAAGACTTCCTTGAACACAACTAAGACTCTCTTCAATCACAACTCTACAGTCAGCAGCAGCTCTTCTTAGCTGTCCATTGCTGAAACTCTATGCATGCTCCGTTTTCACGCATATACAGGAAAACAAAGCATGCACTGGGTGCTGGTGTCAGGTGCTTAAGAAAGGCTGCTGCTGACTGCTGGGTAATGTTGGAGAGTCCTGTTTGTGTTCAAAGAAGTTTTCAGCTGGCAGAGGCTTAGGGATCCCCGCCAGCTCAGATATTTAATGTTTTGAGTTGGGGGGGGAATGCAGAGACTACATATGTGCCCACCAAATTTGCCCGGTGGCAATCTAAAATTTGAGGTCTGGCTATGCTTGTGATCTATCTTCAATTTTTCCTTTCCCCAACCTACTCCTTTGCAACCCTTGTACCAACTTCATGCCTCAGTACTCCTTGTTTCTTGGCTAGCAAAAATGGCCATTTCTAAACTCATGTCACGTTTCCATGCTGATTTCATGAGATCAACGCAGGAGCTGCTGCTCCGAGAGAGTTTTGAAACAGAAGCCAATGTAAATAGAACAAAATGGAGTTTGGGGTGGTGAGCTGCTGGAGGTGACTGGGATGAACTTCCATTTCTCTCATTTAGAGGAGCTAAATAGAAAGAAAAGAAGGTGAGAACGACAGGTGAGGTGTAGAGATGCCAAAGCCCTGCCAGTCAAAGAATTCCACTGCCAAAGCTGACTCCTTCCTCCTTGTGCTACCTCAAGAGCAAGGAAGTCAGCAGGGTGCCTCCAGTCACAGATGCCAGCACTCACCAAGCATGCTCAGCTCATTCACAAACAGAGCATGCTTAGGAAGTTCAAGTGTCAGTGGCTGGAGGGACTCTGCTAACTTTCTCACTCCTGAGGCAGGAGGAGGAGGAGGAGGAGGAGGAAGGGATGAATCAGGCAGATTTCTTCTGCTGACGGGGCTTTAGCTACACCACCAACCATTGAACAGGCACTGCGGGACTGCCTCCCTCTACCCCCAGGTCCAACTCCCTCTCCCCTCCCATATGGGCATCTCTTCCTATTTACCCCCCTCCTTCCCCTCTTGGCCCGGCTCTGGCTCTCTTAATTCCCTCCACTTCCCAGATCCAACCACAGCTACTCTTCCCCCACAACCAGCCTACCTTGGCATCCAGTTTTGGGCCCGGCAGGCAGGTGGCAGCCATAGAGAAAGGCTGCCTGTGGCCTGCACTGGGCCATTTTCTCCAACCTGACCTGCCCCTTCTGGAAACAGAAGATACTTCAGAAGGGGCAGGTTGGGTCAGAGGAAAGGTTCTGCTGCAGGCCACAGGCAGCCTTTCTTTATGACTGCCACTGGCCTACAGGCTGAAGACTTGATACCAAAGTAGACCAGCTACAGGGGTGGGAAGAGCAGCTGCATTGTGTCGACGGGGAGTGGGGAGAGATACCAGACCATACGAGCAGGTGGGCAGGCAGAAATTGGGCTGCCACCCATACCTTACTTTTCTTCTTGTTTTTTCCTTCGCAAAACCTTTGCCCTTTCTCTGAAGTTTTAGCTGCCCAGAAGATTTGCCCTTGGTGTGGGATATAAATTTGAATTATTAATTGCAGCATTAACCACAATTAACATGGGGCCCTAACATACATAAAAAGCAAACACAGTCAATGAAATATTTGCAACATTACCATATAATTATCAATATACCTGAAAAAAAAAATCATCATTTATACTGGTGCTATTTAACTTATTTATAAATGATCTGGAAATTTAACGACGAGTGAAGTGATTAAATCTGCGATGACACTAAACTGTTCAAAGTTGTTAAACCGCATGCGGACTGTGAAAAATTGCAGGAAGACCTTAAAAAATTGGAAGACTGGGTGTCCAAGAGGCAGATGAAATTTAATGTGGACAAATGCAAAGTGAGGCACATTAGAAAAAATAACCCAAATCACAGTTACCAGATGCTAGGGTCCACCTTGGGGGACAGAGCCCAAGAAAAGGATCTGGGCGTCATTGTAAACAATACGATGAAACCTTCCGCCCAATTTGTGGTGGCGGCCAAAAAAGCAAACAAGATGCTAGGAATTATTTAAAAAGGGATGGTTAAATAATACTAAGAATGTTTTAATGCCTCTACTGTATATCACTCCATTGTGCGACCTCACCTAGAGTATTGTGTTCAATTCTGGTCTCCTTATCTCAAGAAATATATAGCGGCACTAGAAAGGTTCAAAGAAGAGTGACCAAGATAATAAAGGGGATGGAATGCCTCTCATATGAGGAAAGTCTAGCAAGATAAGAGCTCTTCAGTTTGGAAAACAGATGGCACAGGGGAGATATGACTGAAGTCTACAAAATCCTGAGTGGAGTAGAACGGGTACAAGTGGATCAATTTTTCTCTCCATCAAAAATTACAAAGACTAGGGGAAACTCGAAGTTACAGGGAAATATTTTTAAAACCAATAGGAGGAAATATTTTTTCACTCAGAGAATAGTTAAGCTCTGGAACACATTGCCAGAAGTTATGGTAAGAGCAGATAGCGTAGCTGGTTTTAAGAAAGGTTTGGACAATTTCCTGGAGGAAAAGTCCATAGTCTGTTATTGAGAAAGACATGGGGCAAGCCACTGCATGGAATGTTGTTACTTATTGGATTTTGGCCAGGTACTAGTGACCTGGATTGGCCACTGTGAGCATGGACTACTGGGCTTGAAGAACCTATGGTCTGACCTAGTAAGGCTATTCTTATGTTCAAATACAGAATGCCTAAGAAGCAGGAACCTCTTTACCTGAATTTTTTTTTTTTTAAATTATATAGGATTTTGGACCCTGAGGCTCCTACAAGCACTTGATGGAGAACTTGGCTTTGCTGGGATCCTTTGCGATAGTTGGGTACGATTGGGGGGGATTTGGGGGTATTATTGGTGATAATATTTCCTTTGAGAGAGATCACTACTTAGAATGTTGTTAATGTTTAGAGTTTAGTAGAATATACTGGTGTTCTATGTATGGTTTATTGGGTGGTGGGGAATGTTCCCAATGGGCAAAATGGATAAATGGAATTGTACCTTTTTTAATTCTGTGTTGTTGTACGATTGATTAGTAATCTATAAAAGTGTTGAATCATAAGATAATTCATCTGTAGTTTTACTATTACCTCTGTATTTTGACTTACCTCACTGTTTGGATAAAATGAGATTTGTGTTGATCCACCTCCTAAATCCAACATTCCTACCTGTTTCTTTCCTGAATTGTTCAAGCTATCTGAAATGTAGCAAATCAGAATGTAGTAAAAACAATGTCACAGTGTAAAACAATAAACAAAAAACTGTGAAATAACTTATTTGTATTTCTAATAAATTATACAAATCAAACAAATAAATCTAAGAAATGGCTTTAAACTCTTGCTTCTCTCATTCTTAGTCCCACGCAAGCACAGCAGGGTCATATTCAATGTTATATTCAATTTCTTCAGTATGCATCCTTTTCATCTCACTCTGCTTTATGTTGAGGGAACATCAATGCCATTTTATTGCAGAATTGATTATCTATTATCTTCAACTCTGAAAAATATTCCAAACTTGATCTTTTTCTAAAGGGGTGTTTTGTTTTAGAGCACTGAATGAAACACTCAGGTTTGTCCATATACCAAATCAGTCAGAAATGGAGAAACCTTAAGTTTTGAAGCTCAGGATCTTTGTGCTCAAAGAATAAGGCACCAAATAGCCTTCTTCAAGCCTCCATGTTTACTTAAGCCAAAGAGTGAGAGCCTGACAAAGCAAGCAGAACATTTTTTCTTCAATCAAAACAAAAAGCATAAGAGCATACATTTCACTAGCAGCTTTCAATGCATGCTAATCTGACAAAGTAAAACAAAAAATCTGACAAAGTAAAATAAAAAATGAAAAACCAAGCAGATCTTATCTTCCTCATCCCTTTTCTAAATTTGAATATAAATGCTTAGACAGTATAAATGATAGAGACAAGTGACATTCTTTTAGATATCAACCCGTAATAACCCAGTCAATAATATATTATATATCAATTTTATAACCCTATATGAAAATATCAATTCATGCAGAAATTTTTTGTATGTGTAGAATCCTCAGTAGGCTGTTCATTATTTTATATGCTTCCAGTATAAGAATTGCATGAGCCACTTTCTTCACTGGATCCTTTTTTATATTTTTTATACTAAAACACCCATGGTGATAATTTTAAATAATTTAGATATTTAGTAAGAAACGACTTGTCAATAAGTCAAGGGAGCACCTCCACTGACATACCATGTTTCAATTAATTTCTTCAGGATTGAGGCTCCCAGCACAGAATTATCGAGCTGTGTTCAAGTCGCGCTCCAGTAGAATTCATTTAGAACTCTACAGGAGCGTGTCTTGAACAGTGCAAGTAGGTAGTGCAAGTGGGTGTATATTTGTAGAGTATTCATGCTCAGAGAGGAGGAGTTTGGATAGCATGTAGGTAGCATAGCAAATCATGTATTTTATAAATTTTGTGCATACTTCACACACCAACATTTAAACCTCATCCCAAACAGGTATAAATGTCTGCATCATCAATGTAGGTACAATTTCTGCAGGATTTGTGCTAGTTATTTTATAAAATAAGCACATTCTTGTCTTATGATGCCTGGTTATAAAATTACCCTTCTCATGACTAAAGAGATTATGGTCTGTTGTATGTCCATATTATGAAATGCACAGTAAACAGATTTGCTCAGTGCTGAATTCTGTAAACTTGCTCCCAATACAATAGAATAAATTCCATTCACAAATTCCCTGACTTTTGCTTGCATTTAAGCCAAAACATACCTGTTAAAAAGTTTACAGTGATCCATGAGAAAATTCCTGTTAGAAAATATAAGATCACCAATTCACATAAACTTTCTTAATTGAATAAAAATAAATTTTAAGAAAACAATTAAGTAGAGATGGCAACCATATTTCAAAACTAATGGCCTCTTTTACAAAGCCGTGCTAGTGACTGCCGCGCAGCAACAGCCCCGAAGCCCTTTAAATCTCTATGGGCTTTGGGGCCGTAAGCGCAGCTTTGTAAAAGAGGCCGTAAGTTCCTTTCACAAACAATCCCCAGAAAGAGACTGCAATCTTCAAAACTTGTATTTCTCAACTTTCATTAACCTTCTAAAGCTATTCTGCCTTTTAATGGCAGACGGAAACAAGTCTACTAATGCTCAAAAATAAATGTCAAATGTGTATTCTAGAAGTATGATCCACCTACCATAACGTATATTGGATTTCTGCATAACCCCTTCAGAATCACCAATATTTCAGAGGCAAAAAGTAATAAGTTTATTGCCAAGAAACCAAGCAAATGCCTGTTTTTTTCTATTTCCATAAATCAGCCAGAATGGACTTCCTTCCTTCTGCCAATGCATGGCAGTATTGTCCTAATTAAAATACTTTGTTGCTTTCATCAATTATATTGTGTCTCTATCATTTTTCCACTAACAAGTGGACACATTTGAAAAATAACAACATAATTTACAAATCACCAAATTTCTTAGATCTTAATCACATTTATAAAATTTATCTTTTTTTTGTGTTACCCACCATATGCGTTCCCCCCCCCTAAATGTTTCCTTTCTTTAAAGATAGTAGTTCATCCCGTTCACCTTCAGTACCAGTCATGCATTAGAATGTATAGAATTTGTATGTAATTGTATAAAAGAGTTTTGTTTTGCCCCCCATTTTTAAAAAATGTGATATGCATTGAAGCATTTGATATTGCGTACATAACAAAATTTAATAAAACTTGAAATGTGATACCTACATGAATCCTTAATGCCAAGGTGTATGCAATGAATCCATGTATTGTACCAACCACATGTCTACAGCTAGTGCATAAAACACTTTCTAACATGATTTAATAGATTGCTACCTCAAACCATGTCAATTAAACTGTGATCAAAGTATTGACTAAAATATTCTGGATAATAATATTGATTATTTAAACATACCTTCATCAGTTCCATTCATAATTGTAGCACAATCATCTCTTACAAAGAAAGGAGATGACTGAAATACTTCTTTTACCTAAAAAATAAAAAAATATCAAAGAATCAATAAACACTTTTCCAAAACAGATACCTTTTTTTTTGGTGTGGCTTTGGAGCGGACGAAAATGGCTGGGTAGTGGAGTTGCTCCGTGAAGACAAGCTAGTTGACAGAGAACATAGCCGGAAAAAATTTAAATTTCACTCTGAAAAGTGAGGCAGAGGTGAATAATGGCTTCGGGAAAGCAAAACAAAATTTTGGCGACGGGGAGCAGCTCAGGAAGCATGAAGCGATAGAAATTTGATACGGCTACACCGCTGTCAGTTCCGTTGCCGCCGGAGGATGTAGAAAACAAAGACATAATGAAAGAAATAAAGGTGATAAAGGAAATAATATTGGAATGCGCTAAAAATATAAAAGAAGTCAAAGAAGAGGTGGTATGTTTATCAAATAAATTACAAGCGATGGAAATGAAAGTGGATCAAATTGATAAAAGAGTGGAAAAGTGTGAGGAGGAAAGTATAAAGCACAAGGACCACAGTAAGGAAATTGAAGCACTGAAAAGGGAGCTGGAAGATTTGTCCAATAGGGAACGAAGGAGTAATTTAAGGGTGCTTGGGGTCCCGGAGGGAATTGAAAAGTCAGATCCGATTGGATTTTTAATTAATTTCTTGCCCAAGGTGCTCCCGTTGCAAAATAAGTATCCGTTGGAAATAGAACGTGCACACAGGGTCCCAACGAGATTATCAAACAGCCAAAAAGGACCACGTCCACTGATCTTTAAGCTACTTAGATATCAGCAGGTAGCTGAAATAATTAAATTAGCTAAAGATAATAAAAACTTAAAGTGTCAGGATTCAAAGATTTACATAGTGCCTGACTTTGCCAGAGCAACGGCACAAAAGAGGAAGCAGCTATTAGACTTGAGACCACAGCTGAGAAGTCTGGGTGCTAGATATGGGCTCATATACCCGGCAACTATGCGGGTCACTTATAAAAATAAAACTTTGAATTTTGATACTGCAGATAAACTTAAGGAGTTTCTGGAGCAGTGCGAATCACCAATGGCTACTTAGTAGAGATTTGGATGAAAGTATTTGTGTTCTTGATTGAAATGTTTATTATTTGTTTGGAATTTATATGTTTAAAAAAAAAAAAAAGTTAATGAGATTCTAAAGGCATGGCTGCAGTTGGATTTCAAATATATTCCACATTCTATCTTGTCATGAGGCAAATGGAATGTAGCCTTTAAGAGTTTAAGAGATGCAATATTACAGACCTTTTAAAAGACAGAGGTTAATAAGATGGATTATACTGACTTGCTGTTTGGACAGACAGTCTGAGTAACGGTGGAGGATTGTGAAAACAGACTGAAGGAGATAAGTTCTAAATAGTACTGAGAAGGTATAAACTACAAGCAAGAGGACATTAAATAGAATGGATCTGCAAGCAAGATGAGAGTTAGACTGAGACTTTATATGCCTTACAATTATTATTTGCATAAAAGGAGAAGACTGCTGTGATATATGGAATAAGACATTGAAATGAAAATCTATAAATGCAGTAGAGGATTTTTTGAAGATGGTTCTGGTATATAGTTGGCCTGACCTTAAAATAAAAATGACAGAGATATGATGGTCAATAAAAAGGAACAGGGTTTATATATGTAGAATGTGAAAGACCTATGAATGACACCACAAGTTTGAAATTGTGGTCATTATACATCTTTATGCAAATCATTTGGAAAGGAGATTTAAGGTGGATCAAAAGATGAAACTGAGAATGTATAAACAGTAGTGTGAGAGGATAGAAATTGATATGGAACTGCAAGCAAGAGGAGATTCGGAAGGAGACATTGTGGGACATATAGCATCTCATTACAAGAAGAGGAAAATTGTTGTTATGTATGGACTATAGTTTTGAAATTGCAAATATATTAATGCAACAAGAGTCATAATATTATTGTTTGTGCTAAAAATTGGTCTGACCTTAATATAAATAATGGTGGATATGTGAGGAGGTAAAAAAAAAAAATAAAATTAGAAGTTTTGGTAAAAATCAAAGGATGTAGGGAAAGTTTGGATGTTATAATATAAGGCATATGATACAAGAGAATGTTGTGAATGGAGTGGAAATTAAAAGGGTAGCAAATATGCTAGTGTGAAAATAGGTATGGAATTTTAGGAGGGTTATGTTAAAGGGATAACATTTGTTGTGTTTGGGGAATTATTGACTTTTTGAAAAGAAAAAGTCAGGAAGAAAGATTTCCATTATATATTTAATAATATTTAAAAGTGACATTTAATTTGAGGGTATGTGATGTAGTCTGCCATGAAAGATGGATGTGGTTTGGATGATTGTAATTTTAAAATTTGATTTGATTATTATGTATTTCAATAATATCTTAATGGTAATGAATGAGTAAAGAAGGGAGGGTTTATGAGAGATGGGGGGAAGGGAAAGGAAAAAAAAAAAAAAAAAAGAGGTAAACCTTGATAAAGAAGTCTTGTGTGATAAAGTGATTTTCATTTTAATATGATAATGATCTGGCTATTGGTTTAAAATTATAAATATAGCTTGTGGGGAGTTTATCTATTGCCTAGTCAAAGTGTGCGTTTCAAAGTTGGCAAATAATTCAAAGGAGGGACAGGAGGGGGGGATTAAGAATATGGGAAGGGGTATAAGGGAAGGGATGGGGTCTAATAATAATTTTAAAATGGGGAAAAGAGGTTATAATATTGATGTGAGGAATATTATTATTGTTTTGATTTAATATAATGACTTTAAAAATTTTTTCAATAAATGTTAATGGTCTCAACCACCCGATAAAAAGGAAAAAAGTATTGCTATATTTAAAAAAACAGAATGCGGATGTCTATTTCATACAGGAGACTCACCTTAATGGAGATGAATCAAAAAAGTTAATTGGTAATTGGGTGAAGGATTGCTTTTTTGCACCAGCGGTGGGAAAAAAAGCTGGGGTAGCAATTTTAATAAATAAAAAATGTTCAGCAGGATTTAATATGGTAAAAGCAGATAAATTAGGAAGATGGGTGCATGTGAACATGAGTATGGGCAATAATACTGTGGCGCTATTTAATGTGTACGTACCTAATTCGAATCAAATTGAATATTTTAAAACTCTACAACCAATAATTTTACCACTGGCTGCTAATAATTTGATAGTGGCAGGAGATTTTAATGCTGTTGTGGACCCTTTATTGGATAAAAAACCTAGTAAAATTTTAAAATCTTTAGGGTTGGATAATTTTATAAATTCTTGTAATTTAAAAGATATATGGAGAATTCTTCATTTTAATGATCGAGATTTTTCATTTTATTCACATGTTCATAAATCTTTTTCTAGAATTGATTATATTTTTGTTTCTGATGGGCTAATACAAGATGTTACACAAGCCTCTATAGAACCAATAATTTTATAAAATCATGGAGGAGTGTGGATTTCTTTAAATTTTAATGACCCAGATAATGTTAGGCCGGTATGGAGATTTAATAATGCATTGCTTGCATATCCAAAATTTTGTGAAGAATTTCAATTAAAAATGGATGAATATTTTCAAAATAATATTACAGAGGAAATATCTACAGAAATAATATGGGATGCTTTTAAGGCAACGATGAGAGGGCAAATTATATCATTTTCAGCTTATTCTAAAAAACAATTAAATAAGCAATTTACGGAATTGGAACAAGAAATAAAAGATTTAGAATTAAAATTGATTAATAAGTGGGAGAATTCTACGTTGCAAACTTTATTAAAAGCAACATATAAATATAATGAGATTTCTTCTAATTTGGCTAAAAAAAATATTATGTGTCAACAAGCTTTGTATTATGGTAGTTCAAATAAGGCGGGAAGACTATTGGCAAATTATCTTAAAGTGAAAAAAAGAAAGATGAAATTGAATGCAATAAAAGATGAAAAAGGTGAAACTCATTTTCAGATTGGTCCTATTTTAAAACAGTTTTTAAATTATTATAAAAACCTGTATTCTTCTGAGTCTTATTTAAATAAAGAAAAAGATGGTATAGAGTTTTTAAATAATATTGAAGGTCCGAAGATTCCTGATCATATAAAAAGAAGTTTGGAAAATCCAATATCTTTACAAGAATTACAAACAGCATTGAAGTCTCTTAGAGTGGGGACCGCTCCAGGTGGTGATGGTTTTACGGTAGAGTTTTATAAAACATTTCAAAATACTCTTTTACCTCATTTATTAAATTTATATCAGAATCAACTAAAGAAAGGTTGTATATTAGGCACTATGGCAGAATCATTAACTATTGTTTTGCCGAAGCCAAATAAATGCGCTTCCAGAGGACGTAATTGGGCAGAGTACAGTACTGGGGTTCAAGATAGGATTAGACAAATTCCTACTGGAAAAGGGGATAGAGGGGTATAGATAGAAGATTACTGCGCAGGTCCTGGACCTGTTGGGCCACCACGTGAGCGGACTGCTGGGCACGATGGACCTCGGGTCTGACCCAGCAGAGGCATTTCTTATGTTCTTATCCCATGTTGGTTTCAAATTACAGGCCTATTTCGTTGATAAATGTAGATGGTAAATTATTAGCCAAACTTTTGGCTACACGTTTGGCAAAAGTTCTTCCTCATATAGTTGGTATGAATCAAACAGGGTTTGTTGCTCAGAGACACTCTTCTAATAACACCAGATTGGCATTGCAAATGTTATATTTAACAAAAGAAATTGGAGATCCGGCTTTTTCTGTGTCTCTGGATGCAGAGAAAGCTTTTGATCGTGTGGAATGGACATTTATGTATCAGGCCATGGAGTGGTTTGGTATTGGTTCGGGATTTATACAAATGATTAAAACTCTGTATAGCTCTCCTGTTGCTAGATTATATATCAATAATAATTTTTCTGATTGTTTTAAATTGCAAAGGGGAGTTAGACAGGGATGTCCTCTATCTCCTTTACTTTTTGATATAGTGCTTGAACCCTTATTACTAGCTATTCAACAGGAAGAGGAGATACAGGGTATACCGCATAAGGATAAAGAATATAAAGTTTCTGCATATGCGGATGATATATTACTTCATTTGAGGAATCCTGAAACAACCATTCCAAATTTATTGGATTTGATAGAAAAATTTGGAAAGTTTTCAGGATATAAAATAAATTGGACTAAATCAGAAGTTCTTCCTTTAAATGTGCATTGCACAAAAGGATTATTTGATTCATTCCCTTTTATATGGAAAGAAGAAGGAATAAAATACTTAGGTATATGGATAAAAAACACGCTTGATGAGACAATTATAATGAATGAAAAAAGTTTATTGCAAAAAGTAACAGAGTTATGTGAGCAATGGAATCCTTTACATTTATCTTGGTGGGGAAGAGTACAAACAGTCAAAATGATGATATTGCCTGTGGTTTGTTATCAAATGGGAATGATACCAGTTTTTCTCAGGGGTCTTTTTACAAAAAGTTAAATAATATTCTTAGTAAATTTATTTGGCTGGGTAAAGCTGTAAGAATTGCTCTAGTGACTTTACAAAAACCAATTGAGGAGGGAGGGGTAAATTTTCCAAATTTTTATAGGTTTCATCAATCCTATATCTTGCGCCAAGGTATGTATTGGGTCCTCCCAGAACTCATGGAGAAGCTTCCAGATTGGTTATGGTTGGAGTGGCAGCTCATGTCTCCTATTAGGCTTCGTCATTTGATTAGTATTAAAATGCCTAGAATAAGAAAAGGTAATAGGATATTAATGGACACATGGACAACATTAAAGTATGTTAACAACTTAACTCCTATTACTATTCAAAAATCTACTTGTCAAAATATATGGCTGAACTCCAAGATACAAATAGGCGGTTTTATGATTGTCTGGAAGGATTGGATTGAAGCAGGAATATGTACTTTAAATGATGTTATTAATGATGGTAAGCTGCTGGAGTTTTCACAATTACAACATAAATTTGGACTGAATAAAAAACAAAGTTATAAATGGTTGCAATTGAAGCAGGCCATTCAGGCAGGGTTCCCTGAATGGAAATCTTTAAATACTCATTTTACTCTAGAATTCTTATGCTTCCAGGCAGATTTTATGGGTCACCAGGCTGCGCAGTGGTACAAAACATTATCTGGCTATTTAAATAAAAAATCAAGGACTGTACTTAGAGATATTTGGAGCATTGAGATTAAGCATCAAATTAATGCATCCCAATGGCCACGTATTTGGTCTTGGAGGATAAGATGTACAATGTCTGCGTCTATGAGGCAAACATGGTTTTTCCTGTTGCATAGAGCACTCTGGACCCCTGTTCGTTTACAAAAATTGGATTGCTCTAAGTCTAATAGATGTTGGCATTGTCATCTTGAGGCTGGAACTCTAGATCATCTATTATTTTATTGTCCGTTTATTAATAATTTTTGGAAATTGATCTGGGGTCAAATAAATTGTATGTTAGAGAATCCTGTGGCCCTATCATATGACACAGTTTTGTTTGGAATGTCTATGAGGGCCAAAAGTCAAATTTCATCGAATAATAATAAACTGTTAATGATTTTAACAGGAGTTGCCATCCAACATATAACACATAATTGGAAAGACTATAGGGGATTGAATTATTGTTTTTGGTGGAGTTCGGTTTGTCAGGTGTATGAAATGGAAAAAACATTGGCAACTAAGAGAGGTTATTATAAGAAATTTAAAGTGGTGTGGGGACCATTAATTGAGTATTATAATAAATAATTGTATTTATCCCCATTAAATATGTGTAGAGGGAAGGGGGATGAGTGGGTTTTATGACATTATGAGGGGTAATATATGAAAAGGGAGGGAGGGGAGATAGTCTATGGTATAAAATGATTGCAGAGTTTCAAGTGAAGAATGTACAGTATGACTTGATTTCTTTTACACTTGATTGTATAATGTAAAAATGAATAAAGATATTAAAAAAAACAAAAAACCAGATACCTTTTTTCAGAAGCATATTTATTCTGAAGTAGTACAACCAATCACCTTTAATTAAAACAAAAGGTCCCCAAGCAGTTATTGCAGTACTGAGAAAGTAACTACAGTAAATCTTTTTTTGAAAGCTCGATTAGGTAAATGTTTGGTTACAGATGCAGCAGTATACATGTGATCTGATAAATAGGAAATACACTACTACATCACAAAATGCAGAATGTGCCAACCAATGTCTCAAAAAAGTACATTCTCAGAAGTAAGATGCAAAGGCATACTTCTCATCCTCTGAGCAAGTTAATGTCAGTATGGACAACTGACAGCAAAAGTTGTCAGGTAATTCTAAGTATGAACAGATTCAAATGAAGGGCACAAGTCCTCAATTTTTACTTTTAATCCCTTGTGCTCAATTTTCAGGCAGATCTGTGTAGAAAGACATCCAGAAGGACCTACCAATCAACAGGCACTCTTGTGCGAGCAAAATAAAGTAAAGGAGTAAATCTATAAAATACACTTCCCCCTCCATATTCGCGGGGGTTTGGGGCAGAGCCGGCCCGTGAATATTAAAAAACCACGAATAATATTCAGGCTGGTTCTGCCCCTAACTCCCGCTTCCCCCGGCTATTTTAAGCCCTGAAAGCCCCCCCTTAAGCTTTACTTGGTGGTCTAGAGGATTTTCGGGGCAGGAGCGATCTTCCTATGTTCCTGCCCGTGCAGATCGCTCACAGGAAATGGCTGCCATGAGCTCCCGTTGTCTCTCAAGCCATTTCCTGTGAGTGATCTACATGGGGCAGGAGCGTGGGAAGATCGCTCCTGCCCCGAAAACCCGCTAGGCCACCAGGTAAGGCTTAAGGGCAGGGGCTTACAGGGCTTAAAATAGCCTGAAAAATGAAAATGTATTTTTTAATCTAAAACCGCAAATAAGCGAATCCGTAGATACGAAATTCGCGAATAAGAAGATAAGAATTTGCTGCTGCCGGGTTAGACCAGAGGTCCATCGCGCCCGGCAGTCTGCTCCCCCGGCGGCCCATCAGGTCCATGACCTGTAAGTGATCCCTTATATCCTTCAATCCCTTTTATCCTTCCTTATCTATATCCTTCTAACTATACCCTTTTTCATCCTATATCTTCCCTATCTATATCCTTCAATAACTTCTTCTTTCAAGAATTTATCCAATTTCTCTTTGAAACCCTGTAAAGTACTCTGTCCTATCACACCCTCCGGAAGCGCATTCCAAGTATCCACCACCCTCTGAGTGAAGAAGAACTTCCTGGCATTGGTTCTAAACCTGTCCCCTTTTAGTTTCTCTGAGTGCCCTCTTGTTCTTGTAGTTCCCCATAGGCTGAAGAATCTGTCCCTCTCCACATTCTCAATGCCCCAGTTTCTCTAGCCTGTCTGCGTATGAAAGGTTTTACATACCATTTATCATTCGTGTAGCTCTTCTCTGGACTTTCTCAAGTATTGCCATATCCTTCTTCAGGTACGGCGACCAGTACTGAACACAGTACTCCAGATGCGGGCGCACCATCGCTCAATACAGCGGCAGGATAACTTCCTTCGTTCTGGTTGTAATACCCTTCTTGATGATACCCAACATTCTGTTTGCTTTTCTTGAGGCTGCAGGATCTCTGAGAATGCTATCCTCTTTGTCCTCAGCTTCAGTTTCCTTCCCAGGGTCTTGAACTGTTCAGTTAGTGCAGTCCTGCTGTAATTCCTCCTGTTGACATCATTTGTTCCAACATGGATCACTGCCATCTCTTCTGTTTCCGCTCCTTCCAAGATCCTCTCGATTCTGTCAGTGATATCCTTCATTCTTGCTTCCGGGAGTCAGGTCACTAGTCGGTCATCCCTCCCTCCTGCTATGCGACTGTCCACTTATCTCAGGATTGAGTCCCCCACTATGATTGCAGATTTCCCTTTTTTCATCTTCCTCTCTGGTCGCAAGTCTGTATCTTCAGTGTGGTTCGGTACTTCTCCTTCAGGGTACCGGTGAGTCTTTGCCTCCTCTGCTTGCTCAATTCCACCATGAGCTCCTTCATCCCTGGTACCTGTTGGTTCCAGTCTTCCAACTCGCATGGGCATAGCTTCCTCGTTCCAACGTTGCTGGTAACCCTGTTCTTCCAGCCGCCTGCGGGTCTCCTCGATGAATCTCTCAAGTTCCCTTACTTGCTCCTTGATGCGGCTCTCTCTTGTGGGGTCTTTGTCTGCCTTGAACGGTTCTTCCGAGATGTGGAGTCCCTCCAGTTCCTGAATCCTGCACTGTAGTCATCCGACCTCCTTCTTCAGGCTTTCCAGTTCCTGACACCGACTGCATATGTACGCCTGCCATCCCGAGGGGAGGTAGTCATACATATGACACTCCGTGCAGTATACTGGAAATCTCTTCTGGGTTCTTGCTGCTTCTATTTTTCTCCTTTTTCCCCTTAAAATTACTAGGTGTCTTCTGCTCCTGTTTTAGTGTGTGTTTGTGTGCTCTCTCCTGTGTTGGCTCCTTCTTATCTACTTGTATGTCGCTTTCTTTTGCTTGTGAGTAAGTGCTGTCCTCTCTTGGGCCTACTTCTTCCTTGTCCCTGGAGCCTGCTGCCTCTCTATCCTTCTTGGTCTTGTGTGTGTGCTCTCCTTGTGCTTGTGTCCGCTTCTTCCTTACCTTCCTGTGCTTCTCTGGTGTCCTGGAGTCCTCGTCTGTTATTTGCTCGGCCCTTCTCGAGGCCCTTCGCAAAAGACGCTCTAACTAAGGTGAACGCCTTTGCCGCTCGCCTTCGCCGTGCGCCGAACAGCTGCGCACCATTGGCTCCCCCCTTTAAAGGGGGAGTCTGGGCTGAAGCCGCTGACGTGGTGGGGGTGGGCGGAGCTTCCTCTCGCCTGCCCCTGGCTCTCTGCTCCCTTCTCGGCTTTCCCCTCGTGCTGCCTCTCTGGATCTCCTCCCCTCTCCTCACCTGCCCTTCTCCTCTCCTGCTCTTCTCCTTTCCTCTGGCGAGGAAAGTGTAGGTGCAAACATTTACATGGCGATTACACGACTAAATGTTTAGAATAATGTCATATATGTATGTAAATGGAAAAATTATACCCAAGCATGATTCTGTAAATACATAGATATCTCATAGGTGGGTGTACACTTGGCCAGGACTCATACCTCTGTATGTAATTTATAGAATATTCTAAGATGCAAACATATCACCTGCATTTTGGTGTAAGTGGTCACGCCTAAATTACATACATGTATCTGACCTGTTAGACTAGCATTTTATAAAGAAAAGAAGGCATCACTTTCTGTAATAGGACATACTCCTAGGAGGCACATCTCGTATTACTGAACTGCCCTCTTAAAACTTAAAATTTTATATAAACACTGTACATAAAAGGGGGCCCTATGCAAGAGTCAGGACATAAAATATCCTGCACATACTTGATAGAGCATGTCAGAATGCTCTAGTAGCTTGACCCCAAAAAGAGTTTCTTTATGAAACAAAATCATCACCTTATCAAGCAGTTTTTGCGCCTTTTCTCCTGGTAACAAGCGCAAACCTGCTGTTGCTTTGAGAACCAAGGGAGTAATTTTCCATATCTCTTCTGGAATTTCCTTTTTAGCAACCTCCAGCAGTTCTTGTATTCCCTGAGTGCACTGGAAGGGTTTTGAAACAACATGATTTAATATGCTGGCAAAATCATTTCCAAAAACAATACCTATTTAAATCACAAAGCAGAGAGGAGGAAATCCAGATTTAACAGCGGTTTATCCATGAATATAACACAGTTACATCAAGTGGTTTAATATGGAACTTGATTTGAGACCGTTCATGTAGCTCTCTTTCAAAAAAACAAACAAAAAAAACCCTCCCTTTTTCTGTTCAGGTTATTTTGCCATTGTTACTTGATTATTTATCATATGTTTGCTTGCTCTCATTGTTTTAAGACAATATGTTTTGTTATTATTATTAACAACAAACAAAAATTGACCCTTAATAGTCCACAAACCCAAGGGTCAATCAAGACAAGATTAAAACACTGTGGAGACGATGATGTCCAAGATGCAGATCTTTATTAAAAATACAGTCAATTAATCCACATAATGAGATGTCAAAGACCCAAAGGTTGGGGACTAAGGACCCAACACGGTCCATGTTTCGATGACTCTGTCTTCCTCAGGGGTCCTTTGGATAATAAAATGACCTTTATTCACTTATACCACTTCATATGCCACTTTCACACTATTTTATTCAAGTTCACATTTTTAGAATGCGGAACTCACAGTTATGATTCGGTCATTTTGAGACACTTTTCCACATTTGCACATTCACACTTATTTTAAAGCTCATTTGCTACTTCTTTAACACAACACATTTTTGGCACCAGTCACCTCTGCTTCGTTTAACCACATTCCACAGTACGCTTTATTGCAAATAAACCACACACTATTTTAGGACACAGTTCATTTAATCATTTTATTATCCATAGGATCCCTGAGGAAGACAGGGTCATCAAAACACGGACCGTGTTGGGTCCTTAGTCCCCGATTTTTGGGTCCTTGACATCTCATCATCTGGATTGACTGTATTTTTAATAAAGACCTGCATATCTTGGACATTATCGTCTCCAAGTGTTTTTGTTCTCGTTATTAACCAATATAGGATTTGAAGATCACATCATCTTGTTTGTGTTCAAATTATTTATACATGGATTCATTGATTATTTATCATTAGGTTTAGCAGTGACAAGCATTGACAAGTGTGGCGCAGAGGTTAAAAGCTACAGCCTCAGCACCCTGAGGTTGTGGGTTCAAACCCACCCTGCTTCTTGTGACCCTAGGCAAGTCACTTAATCTCACCATTGCCCCAGGTACATTAGATAGATTGTGAGCCCACCGGGACAGACAGGGAAAAATGCTCGAGTACCTGAGTAAACTCATGTAAACCGTTCTGAGCTCTCCTGGGAGAGCAATATAGAAAATTGAATGAATAAATAAATAAATAAAATATGCATGTGTTAGGGTTTTTTTTTTAAAGTTTTTGTTCTCCTTTATACACATATCATTGAAACAATTTGATTGGTCTGTTGTAAAGGTATGCTTTTACGTTTCATGTAACGTTAGAACACTTATGCAGTGTTTAAATTTACATCACTCAGCGGCCATCATCTTCTAGTTCCAGAATGCCCGGGACCTTTTTTCACTGTTGCCGAAGTTTTTAGTAAGTCGTGTTTTATCCTGCCTTAAAGTATTTTGATTTTCAATGTCGGGGTTCCTTCAACAAACAGTTTTGCAGATTTTGCCAACACTGTTTGTAAGTAGCAAACGTAACTAATTTTATTTAGAATGTTACACTTGTCAGAGGACTGCACAGCGGTTCTGTTTTTATATGTAGGTATCCAACCCTCTGACTCGCCCCATCCAGGTCACTCCTGCTCTGACACAGTCTCTTTGCTGGTGGATGCTCTCTTCCAATCTCTCCAGAGGTTTGCTGTTTCACACGCCTCCCCATCAGAAGGTTCTCACGACCGACTCCTCGACCTATGCTTGGGGGGCTCATCTGGATGGTCTGCACACTCAAAGCTATTGGACCAGTGCGGACCGCCTGTGTCACATCAATCTCCTGGAACTCGGAGCGATTTTCAATGCTCTCAATGCTTTTCAGCATCTCCTTCACAACATGGTGGTTCTCATTCACACGGACAACCATGTCACCATGTATTATGTCAACAAACAGGGAGGCTTACACACACACACACACACACACAGACGTTGAAGTGAAGTCACACATGTGCGTTTAGTGTGCCGGGGTTTGCAAGACACTGCACTACAGTAAAAGTGACCAATAAATAACCACCATACCAAGACTAAACAGAAAATTACCTTGTCAGGATCATCAGCATAAGCAGACAGTCCTGGCTTCAGAGCTTTAAATGTTTCATGGGCCAGTTTAGGAGTTTCTGTGCAAGAAAAGGGAATGTAAAGATTACGAATGGAAATCAGAAATGGTGAAAATATAACATGGGGTCAATTCATATTATTTACACAGTTGTGTATCTTGTTAATATTTGAAAAATGGCAAACAGGCAGCTCATTCATCCCTTATGTACATGTGCAGCTGATACAATATGAATTCAGTTCTTTATATATTTCAAGCCCTCTTTAAGCGCTAATGCACTTGAGGTAACTTTTGAAAAGTCTCTTCTAATGTGGTTCAAATCATATCTTACACAATTTACACAACAGATCCAGAGAGAAGATCATGGAAATACAGCTCCCCCTCCCGATTTGCGGTTTACCCACTCGCAAATTTGGTTATTCATGATTTTTTTTTGCCTTTGTTTATTTAATGGAGACTACAACGGGAACTCATGGCAGCCATTTTGATGATGGCTCTGCACAGGGCAGGAGTGTAGGAAGATCGTTCCTGCCTTGTGTCACTGCTACACCACAAGGTAAGGTCGAGGACGCAGGGGTGGGTCAGAGCCAGCCCAAAAAATTATTTGCGATTTTTCCCTATTCATGGGCCGGCTCTGCCCCTAACTCCCATGAATATTTAGGGTCTAACTGTACAGAGTTCCTCAGGGTTCTGCAATTTCACGTCGTATACCATACTGAAAAAAACTGAAAGTTGACTACTAGATCTAAAGAGATTATGTCCTTACCTTGATAATATCTTTTCCAGTAGATGGGTATGTCATTCTGGACAAATGGGTTATCTCCCCATGGATGTGAGCCATGTGCAGAAGGAATCCACTCCTTAGATTACTCCTGCTTCTACTTCACCAGGAGCTCTACTGCCACTTGCAGTTAGTACCCAAGCACGCAAGGGCTCCATCTAAATTATGTGAATGACAAAAATGGGAAATTTTCCAAATAATCAACTGTTCTGCTCAAACCTAACACTTGAACAATCAATGAACAGTCAACAGAAGCATCAAAGGAACTCAGGTAGTACCTCTGTAGAGACTATAAACATTTACAGAATTCTTCAGGGCCTAAAGAGCTGACTGACATCCAAGATACAAACTTGGAGAAGCAAATATAATGAGACAGTAGGCAAGCACAGGAAGGACAGGACAGGGGTCCAGAAAGACACACCTGTCTACTGGAAAAGATTTTCCCAGTACAATAGATATGTCATTCTGGACAAGCAGGATGTACAAAAGTAGTCCCAGACATTTAGGGCGAGCTGACTGCTGGCCCATAACACTGAGGACCCAAAAGCAGAGTCCTCTCTTGCCGCCAAGTCTACCTTATAAAAATTTGCAAATGCGTGTAGAGTGGATCAAGTCACTGTTAAACATATCTCCTCTGGAGAGACTGCCCTAGCCTCTGCCCACGATGAAGCTACACTTCTAGTTGAATGCGTCTTAACAGAAACAGGGAGCTGTTTTCCACAGATAATGTAGGCTGACGAAATGGTCTTACGGATCCATCTGGAAATGGTGGCCATGGAAGCAGGCTTACCTCACTTAGTTGCACGAGACAGCACAAACAGATGGTCAGAGTCTGAACTCGTTGGTGACCTCCAGATAACGAAGAAACACTCTTCTCGCATCCAACTTTTTCAAAATGCAGTCCTGTTTCTTAGAACCGGTGGACTGGAATACAGAAAGGCAGACTTCCTAATTAACATGAAATGCCAAAACCATCTTCGGCAGAAAAGAAGGAAGTCTCCGAGATCTAAGGAAAGGCTCTCTACAAGAGGTTAAAGCTCCGAGACTTGTCTCACTGAGGTCACAGCTACCAGAAAAACCGCCTTAAGCATCAAGTCCAAGAGAGATGCTTCTTCCAGCAGCTTGAATGGAGCTGAGACCTTGCAGAACCACATCAAGATCTCATGAAGAAAACAGAGGTTTGATAGGTGTTCTGATATAAAGAGCACCGTTTAGAAATTTGGTGATGTCTGGATGAGATGCCAGCGTAGAGTTGCTGTCTTGAGCTCTGAAACAAGAGAGCCCAGCTACTTGGACTTGAAGAAGTCACAGTGAGGCCCTTGTCAAGGCCAGCTTGAAGAAAAGCCACCACCACCGGAACTGAAAATAGATCCATGCGTTCCTGGATGCACCAATGCTGGAAAGTCTTCCATGCTTAGGCATAGGCAGAGACTGTAGTCGACTTCTTAGACTTGAAAAGGGTGGCAATGTCCACCTCTGAATACCCTCAAGAGCCATGCCATAAGAGCAAAGCGATCTGGATCCTCCATGCATAATGGACTCTGTGTAAGGATGCCTGGATGCACTTGCAACTGGAAGCTGTGGCCTGTGTGAAGGCTGGTCCAAGACTCCAGCATTTAGGGAAAGTACCTCTGTAATACATCTGTTTATGGAAACCAGCATGAGAGTAACGCATGCTGAGGGGACACATGTGGGCTTTTGCCTCAGAGGAGTCTCAGAGGAGACATGATACAGACCTACAAGATCATGAAGGGCATAGAGAAAGTAGAGAGAGATAGATTCTTCAAATTTTCAAAACAAAAAAGAACAAGAGGGCATTCAGAAAAATTGGAAGGGGATAGATTCAAAACAAATGCTAGGAAGTTTTTCTTTACTCAGCGGGTGGTGGACACCTGGAATGCGCTTCCAGAGGACGTAATAGGGCAGAGTACGGTACTGGGGTTTAAGAAAGGATTGGACAATTTCCTGTTGGAAAAGGGGATAGAGGGGTATAGATAGAGGATTACTGCACAGGTCCTTGACCTGTTGGGCCGCCACGTGAGCGGACTGCTGGGCACGATGGACCTCAGGTCTGACCCGGCAGAGGCATTGCTTATGTTCTTATGTATCACATCTATTGTTGCCACTATGGACCCCAGGACTTGGATAGCTCCATTTGTGTGGGACCGATTTGTCCAAGAGACCACAGCTTCTGTCTGCATGTCTCTGGTAGACAGACTCGGCTGACAGCCGTGTCGAACAAGACTCCCAGGTACTCCAAGGATTGAGTCAGCATCAAATTGCTCTTTCAGTAATTTACAATCCAACCCAGATCCTCTAGGACTTTGATCATCTGATCTACTGTGCACCGACCCTCAGATAATGAGGTGGCTCTAATCAGCCTGTCATCCAGGTAGGGATGCACTTGCAGCCCCATCCAGCACAGGTGAGCTGCCACCACAACCATTACTTTGGTGAAGGTGCGAGGAGCTGTCACTAGCCCAAAGGGCAGAGCTGAAAATTGATAAGGACTTTCCAGTGCATGAAATCTGAGAAACTTTCTGTGGTCTGGGAAAATAGGGATGTGGAAGCAGGCCTACATCAGATCTAAAGAGGCTAGGAAATCTCCTGGGGCCACCACCACTATGACAGATCAAACCATCTCCATACAAAATCACGAACTCTAAGCGCTGCATTTATGCAAGTAAGGTCCAGAATGGGTCTCCAATCATCGAAGCCTTTCTTTGGCACAATAAAGTATATGGAATATCTCCCTGAGCCCGAATCTTGAGGCAGAACCAGCTCTATGGCCTGGATATCAAGCAACCTTCTCACAGTGGCTTCTACCTTGACTGCCTTTTCCAGGTGTCCACAAACTAATCCGTTAAAGGTTGGGCAAATTCTAGCTTGTAGCCAGATCGAATAATGTCCAGAATCCAATGAACATAAGAACATAAGCAGTGCCTCCGCCGGGTCAGACCATAGGTCCATCCTGCCCAGCAGTCCGCTCCCGCGGCGGCCCAAACAGTTCACGACCTGTCTAAATCACCAGAAGGGCCCCCCATGCCTCCTTGGTTTCCTAATTGATTCCTATCTTCCTTTCAAAGTCCTGGCCCTCCGGTCTACCACCTGCACGACCTGGTTGGGTTTCTACATTTATTTTCTGATTAGCTTTCTCAGTATCCCACGATCCCTTTATCCCTCAGGAATCCATCCAGTCTCTGTTTGAATCCCTGTACCGTACTCTGCCTGATCACTTCCTCCGGTAGCGCATTCCAAGTGTCCACGACCCTCTGGGTGAAAAAAAACTTCCTTGCATTCGTTTTGAACCTATCTCCCTTCAGTTTCTCCGAATGCCCCCTCGTACCTGTTGTCCCCTTCATCCTGAAGAATCTGTCCCTATCCACCCTCTCTATGCCCCTCATGATTTTGAAGGTCTCTATCATATCACCCCTGAGCCTCCTTTTTTCCAGAGAGAAGAGCCCCAGCCTATCCAACCTCTCAGCATATGGGTAGTGTTCCAGCCCTCTTACCAGTTTCGTTGCTCTCCTTTGGACTCTCTCAAGTACCTCCATGTCTTTCTTGAGGTACGGCGACCAATATTGAACGCAGTATTCCAGATGCGGACGCACCATCGCTCGATACAGTGGCATGATGACTTCCCGCGTCCTTGTAGTTATGCCCCTCTTTATGATGCCCAGCATCCTGTTGGCTTTTTTTGAGGCCGCTGCGCACTGTGCAATGGTAAGATGAAATCTGAACCCAGGCCTGCAGAAACGCTGAGAGTTTATCCCCAATATGAAGAGGGACCTCCCTCAGCCTGACATTGCAATTTCTTGGTGGGTGGAACCACACAGGAAGCGGAGACCTGGTTACGCCTGGATCCGGAAAATCTCTGCCTGTAGCCCTGGGGAGAATCTCTGTGACATGGAATTGGAATATTGTTGAGAATTAGAGCACCCTGAGCCTCTAGAGATTCTGGGTCTTTCTACTATCAGGCAGGATCTTGGGGCAACAGTCCACCACTCAGTTCACGAGATCATCCAGGCTTTTACCAAATAATAACTGCCCCATAAAAGGGAGTCTGGCAAGAGTAGCCTTAGAGGAGGAATTGCCAGCCCATTGTTTGATCCAGAGCATTCTAAGAGAAGAAATTGAATAAGCTGACACTTTACCAGTATAATGTCCTACAGCAGTGTTTCCTAACCCTGTCCTGGAGGACCACCAGCCAGTCGAGTTTTTGGGATAGCCCTAATGAATATGCATGAGAGAGATTTGCATATAATGGAGGTGAAAGGTATGCAAATATGCTCCATGCATATTCATTAGGGCTATCCGGAAAACTTGACTGGCTGGTGGTCCTCCAGGACAGGGTTGGGAACCACTGTCCTACAGGACATCAGCTACATAATCCACACTAGATAAAAGTAGATGACTGTAGAAGCATAGCAGTAAGAAATACAAGCAGCCATCCAGTTGAAGATGGTTCGCTTAGAAATTGGATGTCCCAACTTGCTCAAAGGAGACAAAAATTTGAGGAGCAGATCTGTGTGGTTTGGTGTGTTCTAAGTAGAAGGCCAAAGCACGCTTACAGTCCAGGGTATGAAGAGCTGTTTCTCCAGGATGAGAATGAGGCCTTGGAAAAAATACTGGAAGTATGGTGGATTGATTTAGATGAAATTCTGAAACCACTTTAGGTAAGAATTTAGAATGAGTACGAAGGACCACCTTGTCATGATGGAAACCTGTGAAAGGTGGATCAGCAACTAAAGCTTGCAGCTCACTGACTCTTCGAGCAGATGTGAAGGCAATGAGAAACACCACTTTCCAAGTGAGATATTTCAGATGAGCCGTATCCATTGGTTCAAAAGGAGGCTTCATCAATTGAGCAAGAACAACATTGAGATCCCAAACCACGAGAGGCAGTTTGAGAGGAGGTTTGACATTGAAAAGTTCTTTCATAAATCTGGAAACCACAGGATGAGCAGAAAGGGGTTTCCCTTAGATAGGCTGATGGAAACAGCAATTGCACTAAGATGGACTCAAGTGGATGTAGACTTGAGGCCAGAGGTAGATAAGTGCAGAAGATAATCCAAGACGGAAGACAAGGCAGAATCTTGAGGCTCCTTGTCATAAGAGATGCACCATGTAGAAAATCTAGTCCATTTTTGGTGGTAGCACTGTCTAGTAGCAGGCTTTCTGGAAGCCTCTAAAATGTCCCAAACAGGTTGAGAAAACTGAAGAGGAGTTATGTTGAGAGGTACCACGTTGTCAGGTATAGAGACTGCAGGTTGGGATGAAGAAGAGATCCTTGACTCTGAGTAAGCAGAGATGGAAAAACTCATAGAAGGAATGGCTCCCTGCTGCTGAGCTGAAGTAGAAAGGAGAACCAGGGTTGCCTAGGCCACCGAAGAGCTACTAGAATCATGGTGGCATGAGCGTTCTTAAGCTTGACAAGAGTCTTGAGAATGAGAGGGAATGGAGGGAACGCAAAAAGAAAAAGATTTGTCCATTCCAGAAGGAAAGAATCTGCCTCGAGGCGATGAGGAGAGTATATCCTGGAGTAGAACCGAGGCATTCTGTGGTTGTGGGGAGACGCAAAGAGATCTATTTGAGTAGTTCCCCACTGAGAAAAAATGTGATGAAGAGGCGAGGAATTGAATGTCCATTCGTGAGATTGCAGAAGACGACTCAATTTGTCCGCCAGACAGTTTTTCTCACCTTGAATGTAGACTGCTTTCAGGAAGGTGTTGTGATGGATTGCTCAGTTCCACACCCTTTGAGCTTCCTGACAAAGAGGGAGAGATCCTGTTCCTCCCTGCTTGTTGAGGTAGTACATGGTGACTTGATTGTCTGTCCGAATAAGGACTACCTGGTCATGAAGAAGATGCTGAAAAGCTTTGAGAGCATGGAAGATCGCTCCAAGTTCCAACAGATTGATGTGATACTGATGATCTGTGCTGCACTAGTGGCCTTGAGTACGGAGACCGTCTAGATGAGCCCTCCCAAGCATAGGTTGAGGAACCTATCGTGAGAACCTTCTGATGAGAAGGTGTCTGGAACAGTAAACCTCTGGAGAGATTGGAAGAGAGCATCCACCAGTGGAGAGACTGTCTCAATGAAGGAGTGACTAATGTGTTGAGAGAGTGGGTCGCAAGCCTGCGCCCACTGAGATGCCAGGGTCCACTGAGGAATTCTGCGGTGAAGTCTGGCAAAAGGAGTCACGTGAACGGTCGAGGCCATATGACTGAGTAGTACCATCATGTATCTCGCTGAGAGTGAAGAAAGGGAAGACACTTTGCGGCAAAGCCGAAGAAGAGCATCCAGACGCTGCTGAGGAAGGAATGCTTTGAGTTGACAGTGTCCAGAACAGCTCCGATGAACTGTAGGTTCCGAGAGGGCTGAAGGTGGGATTTGGGAAAGTTGATTTTGAATCCCAAGCTTTGTAGGAACCACGTAGTTCGCTGGGTCACTACAATAACCCCCTGAGATGTTGAATCTCTGATGAGCTAGTCGTCCAGGTAGAGGAACACCTGAAGACCATGGTTCCGCAAAGCTGTTGCCACCAGGCACTTGGTGAATACTCTTGGAAATGATGCCAGGCCAAAGGGTAGCACTCTGTACTGAAAATGCAGATTCCCCACCCGAAATCTGACAATGTGCCAGATGAATGGAGATGTGAGTGTAAGCCTCCTTAAGATCTAGAGAACATAACCAATCGTTCTGATCTAGAAGGGGATAAAGAGATGCCAGGGACAGCATGCAAAATTTTTCTTTTGACTAAAAATTTGTTGAGAGCCCTAAGATCCAGTATGGGCCGCAGATCACCCGTCTTCTTTGGAACTAGGAATTAACAGGAGTAAAACCCCCTGCTCTGCTGTCCAAGTGAACTTCCTCAATGGCACGGAGGCGAAGCAGAGTTTGAGCTTCCGGAAGAAAAAAGGCAGTCTGGGATGAATTGGAAGGATACTCTCTTGGAGGAAGCTCTGGTGGAATCTGAGTGAAATGAAGACAGTATCCTTCCCTGATTGACAGCACCCAGAGGTCAGATGTAATGCTCTCCCATCAATGGTAAAAATGATGGAGATGACCTCCGATGGGCAGAGAAAAGGACAGAAGCAGAACAATGGAGGTTATGCTCTGTTTGAGACAGTAAAAAAGGCTGAGAAGCCTTTGGTGCAGCAGAAGGCTGAGGTTTCTGTTGCTTCTGCTATTGTTGTGGTTTCTTGGGAGGTGCTCGAGTGTAAGGAGCTGCCTTAGGAGGATAACACCTCTGATAGGATGGAAGAGGTCGAGAAGACTTGGAAGGAGCTAGCTTAGGATTTGGTCTGACAATGGAAGCAAACGATTTCTCATGCTCAGACAACTTCTTGGTGGCGGCCTCTATCGATTCATCAAAGAATCACAAGGAATATTGGCCAGACGATCCTGAATGTTGGGATCCATATAAATGGTGCGAAGCCAGGCAAGGAGGCGCATCGCTACTGAGAAAGCGGTGACCCTTGAGGAAGTTCAAAAGCATCATAAGATGACTGAAGAAGATGTAACCTGAGTTGTGCTAAAGTAGCAATGACTTGCTGGAACTCTAAAAGCCTGTGTTGACCAAGGTCTTTAGAAAGCCCAGGGAGTATATCAATAAAATACTTGAAATAAGTAGTAAAGATAAAATTAATTTAAAACCCTGGAGGCCATCATCGAATTTTGATAAAGATGACTGCCAAACTTGTCCATGGTCCTGCCCTCTCTGCCAGGAGGTACGGTAGAATAGACCCTGGAAGGATGACTCCTCTTTAAGGAAGATTCCACAAGAAAGGACTGATGAGATAGTTGCGAGTTCTCAAAGCCCTTGCAATGTACTGTTCTATACCTCAATTTCAACTTGCATGGAACAGCAGGGATGGCATAAGGAGTCGCCAGGTTTCGTTAGAAAGTTTGAGAAAGAAGCCTGTTAAGAGGGAGTTTGAGATACACCGCAAGAGGCCAAGGCATACTCATTTCCTCTAAATACTCGAGGAATGGGTATCAACATGGCAGATGAGGTTCAACTTGGATAAGTGTAAAGTGATGCATGGAGGTAACAAAAATTTCATGCACGAATACAGGATGTCCAGGGTGGTACTTGGAGAGACCTCTCAGGAAAAATACAGGATGTCCAGGGTGGTACTTGGAGAGACCTCCCAGGAAAGAGACTTGGGAGTTCTGATCGACAAGTCGATGAAGCTGTCCACGCAATGTGCAGCGGCGGCAAAAAGGGCGAACAGATTGCTAGGAATGATAAAGAAGGGGATCACGAACATATCGGAGAAGGTTATCATGCCGTTGTAACGGGCTATGGTGCGCCCTCACCTGGAGTACTGTGTCCAGCACTGGTCGCCGTACATGAAGAAGGACACGGTACTACTCGAAAGGGTCCAGAGAAGAGCTACTAAGATGGTTAAGGGGCTGGAAGAGTTGCCGTACAGCTAAAGATTAGAGAAACTGGCCTCCTCCCTCGAACAGAGGATTGAGAGGGGACATGATCAAAACATTCAAGGTACTGAAGGGAATAGACTTGGTAGATAAGGACAGGTTGTTCACCCTCTCCAAGGTAGGGAGAATGAGAGGGCGCGTTCTAAAATTGAAAGGGGATAGATTCCGTACGGAACATAAGGAAGTTCTTCACCCAGAGAGTGGTAGAAAACTGGAACGCTCTTCCGGAGTCTGTCATAGGGGAGAACACCCTCCAGGGATTCAAGACAAAGTTAGACAAGTTCCTGCTGAACAAGAACGTATGCAAGTAGGGCTAGTCTCAGTTAGGGTGCTGGTCTTTGACCAGAGGGCCGCCGTGTAAGCGGACTGCTGGGCACGATGGACCACTGGTCTGACCCAGCAGCAGCAATTCTTGTGTTCTTATGGCCTCGAGAGGGACCCGATGACCTCGAGGCGCCTTGAGTGGAAAACGAAAGCAAAGCCTCCCTGGAGTATTGATATCCCAGTGAATAAGCAAACTGGGACGAGACACTGGGAGAAGATGAGCCCTCAGGTTCTGCTACTGGTGCCCTAGATTGAAGAATTGGAGGCCTCGAAGAGCTAGAAGGCCTGGACTAGGAAGGCTTCTCTCTGGAGGAGGACCTGCGCCTCGATGAAGGCCACGACCGGCGATGAGAGTGCAGCCTGGAAGCAGGTCTCGTGCAAGGTCGAGGAGACTTCACCCTATGCCTCGAAATGGGCAATGCCTTATGTGAGGATATAGGGCTGGAAGCTATAGATCGAAGTCCCATAGACTCTGGATAAAGGTATCTCTAAGCACTTCCAAAGACTCGTCTCCTTGCATAGAGGGGCAAGATTCCAGCCCAGACGCTCCTTGCAAAGAGGGGCAAGATTCCAGACAGACACTCGCAGAGACTGGACTCCTTGCATAGAGTGTAAAGATTCCAGACCAGACACTCGCAAAGACTGGACTCCTTGCACAGAGTGTGTAGATTCAGCTCGAGGCACAGGCAAGGACTCGACCTCTTGTGAGACTGTTGAGTGCCCAGGCTGGACTGCAGGAAGCAGAGTTGAGGCAGGACTATATTTGGTCAGTAACTGAACAAATTCCCGCTCTAAAATGGCCTGGATGGTAGCCTGCAATTGTGAATCCGAGTCTGAAACTGGACCACTTGCTGAGGCTAAAGGCTCCAAGGACGAAGAGGAAGAATGCTTTGACTTGGAGGAATGATGTTTGGGAAGCTTGAGGACCATCGCTGGAACTGTCTGCTGAAGTATCTGACCTGAGGGAAGCTCAGGAGAAGATTTGACAGATTTACTCGAGGTCGAGGACGTTCCAAACGAGGAATGTCTGATGAGAGTCAAGGTCGATGTCGTGGAGGCTGGAGGACACCCCGTAGCAGGCCTGACCGAATTGGAGATTGAGGTTGAGGGTGTAGCAGGGGTTTCCATACCGAAAATCTTCTCCACTTGAACTCGATGACGTTTGAGGGTTCGAGGTTGAAGGGTAGCACAGCGAACGCACGACTCTGGGCAATGGTCAAGCCCCAGACACTGAAGGCACCAGCGGTGTGGATCAGTGAGGCACTACATTTCTTGAAGCCCATAACCGGCCGGGACATAGAAGGAAAGACAGCCGCCGCAAAGTTGAAGCCCACAGGCTGAGGGCGTGCGACAGGTCCCGCCAGTCACTCAACGAAAAAAATTGAATTTTTTTTTTTTTTTTTTTTAGCACAGCGACACGGTAATAAGTAAAATAAAACACGAGCTGCGGTGAAAGAAGCACAAACTAAGTTCAGCGCAGAGCATCAAAGATGGACTTCTCGGCTCCGCGGAAAACTGAGGAGACGCACCCTGTGCTGGGCGGGAAGGCATGCGCAGTGCGGTAGACTCAAAACTTCTGAGTTGCTTCAAGCAAGTCTGTTTGCGAGGCTGTCCACATTCGGGCTCCATGGATGACATCACCCACATGTGAGAATAGACTGCCTGCTTGTCCTGGGATAAATACGTTTTTTGATGGATCACTTCTGTAGTGTTGCACAGCGCGAACAAGACTCCACACGCTGGTCTGGCCCTAGGCACTGGATGCACCACTTGTGGGTGTCAGTAAGTGAAATATTGCGCTGGCACCTGCTACACTTTTTGAAGCTGGTTATCGGGCAGGACATGGAAGGAAAAACTGCCTCAGCCAAATCAAAGTCCGAGGGCAAGGCCCCACTGTCAAAAACAGCAAGAAAGAAAAAGAATAGAAGTTCTTCTTTTATTTTTATTAAGAGAAAAAAAGAAGAAAAAACGGGAATCAAAATTTTCACGGTGAGCAGGCACAAAAAAAAAAACCCAACCCGCAGGGTGTTCAAACACAACTTTGTGGCTCCGTGGAAAACAGAGGAGACACGCACCTTATGTCAGGTGGGAAGGCACTCGTGCATGCATGGTGTAGTCAGTCACGAACTTTCTAAAGTTCTTAAAATCAAATGTGCTTTTGCAGCAGTCTGTATTGGGGCTCCGTGGATGACATCACCCATACATGAGAATAAGCTGTCTGCTTGTCCTGGGATAATAGTAGTTACTGCAAATCTTCAGTACATGGTCCCCAAAACTTTGGAAGTTGTGCCTTTTCTCTTTAAAAATGGACATGAACACAAACTCACATGCATAACAGAACATCAAAAGGTCAACTAGTTATTCAACATACCTTTTGGCATCTGTTTAAATCTGAAGATATGTATTCGAGTTCCAGTGCTTCCAGCATCAAACATAATGCCATAAAATATCTCACGATTGAATTTCTTTAGTGCTGGGTAGTACAATATTCTTCCTCCATTTTCAATAATCTTTACATGTGCAATTGATTTGATGTCCTGATGCCATTTTATGTAGGCTAGGTAAGTGATTAAACATACGAAAGGAATAAAAGCTATGGCTAATTTTGACATCCTCATGGCTTCATATTAGCAAATATATCACACCTTCACAACAGGTATGATGACCATGTTGACTTCAAACCAATACAACTATAAAAAAAAAAAATAATAAAAACAGAATTTAGTTTTTGTTATATCAAAAGAAAATACATTGTAAACACACTAAACTGCAATAATTATCATGGGTCAATTTTTTAGATCTACCTAGATACTATAAAAAGCTGAACCATAAATAATTTAGCCAAAACTACAAAAAAAAAATAGAGAATATATTTTGATATAAAAATATTACTAAATAGTACACATATAAGGTCTTCATGGATGGCTTATTCTTAAATTGAAACAGTTTTCCAATATATATTAATACAAAAATTGAGAACATAGACATAAAATTTAGGAGTACGACATCCCTTACAGCTTCATTATGGTGCTTATGGTTGCAAATGGAGGACACAGAACAGGGCTTTTACTAAACTGCCGTAAATTTTGCAACCTGCATGGCTAACACCAAAATTACCAGGCCGTAAGTGCAGGGGGCGTGCCGACATTGCAGGTAACAGAGGATACTCAATCTAACACACTAAAAATAAAAAGCACAAAGCTGATGTAGTGCACTTACTCCCTCCCCCCCCTGGGGGAATGTATTTATTTATTAATTTATTGAGATTTATTAACCACTTTTATGAATTTAAAAAAAAAAAAAAAAATTTAAATTGAATCAGTTTGGGCAGACTGGATGGACCATTCGGGTCTTTATCTGCCGTCATCTACTATGTTACTATGTTACTATGAAGAGCTTCGCCCAAGGTGGTGTACAGCAGGTATAGCAACATAAAATCTTACAATTTTGTTAACAGCATAACAGCAATAAAAAGACTAAATATAGAATAAATACAATGAATGAGGCAAAGTTAAAAATCAGTACAATGAAACTTAATAAGACTACCATGAAACAGTTTCAAACATATACTGTACTTATTAACAGCACTGACATTCAAATGAGAGATATAATACATACTAAAAGGCAGACATACTACTTATGGAGCATCTAATAAGTACAAATCAGAACATTCAAATAACATAGATATGATGCTAATGCTTTTCTATAATATAGATTATCCTACAGTTGAGGGGTCAAATGCAGATATTAGATGGGGACAAGATGGGTGGTAGAGAATGCTTTGGGATAAACAGATGGGAAGTAAGTTGTTTATACAGTTAAACTAGGTATAAGGAACTGATTTAGTTAGTACGTGTGGCAAGCTAGTCCTGGTGCAGAGTGAGTGTATAGTCGATCAACCATATATTAAAGGCTTGGGTGAAGAGCCAGGCTTTCACCTGTTTCCTAGACATAGCCCCTCAGGGTGTAAATTCCAGAGTGTGGGGGCTCACTGGTGAGTATCACATTATACAATTTCTTTTTGATGAGGGCACAGCTAGTGATACTCCTTGAGAGAACCTCTGAGGTCTTGTCAGTGTTTAAAGGGCTAGCTTGTTCTTTAAGTATTCTGGCCCATTTTGTCTGAGGACATTGACAGCCAAACAGAGATTTAAATTTAGCCTTCTAAGGTACTGGTAGCCATTATAGTTTATGCAGGAAGGGTGTGATTTTGTCACACCTCTTGCAGCCCTCTATCAATCATGCTGCAGCTGATGCAAACTCTTTTTGATTAGAGCAGTAACAAGGTCATTCCAGTAATATTCCCCCACCCCACCCCCCTCACCAATCCCTTCCCTGATATTCTCTAACTGGCAGGTTTCCCATCTTCACATTCCTACTCCCAATCTGATCCCCATCAACCCCCCTCCCCTGACAACCAAGATCAGCTCTGTGGCCACAGAAAAAGTATAACCATAGGAGAAGGATGGACCTGTGAGGAGAGAATGATGCCTAGAGCCAGGAGAAGCACTGAACAGCATGGAACCCAGTGATACAGCAACAATATTGTCCCCCAATGAAGGCTAGCTAATAGCTGAAACGCTCTAAATCAGTTTGAGCGTCGAGTAGTTCATGACCCACCAACGTTGGTTCTGGCTGGGAAGCTACTAAGATAAGTGTTGCTGTTCTTCTTCAATACATGTAAACATATTCATAAACTGAATGAATTGATTTGAGGTTTGGATATTATAATTAAAATTGTTAATACATTGATAAGCTTGAATGAAATGTTTTCAGTTTTGGATATTTTGATTAAATTAATAATAATGTTTTAATTAAATAAAAGATAGGTTTATTCTCTTAGTTGATATTTTTTTAGTCAAACAAATAAATTAAAATAAATTAAATTAATAAGCAGTAATTTGGGTAGGAAGGAGGTTTGAAGTAAATGATTATACTACACAAATTCAGGATGAAGACTTGAAATAACATCCAAGTTATAAGAGGTCTCTTTACTGAGAATAATGCATCCTTTATGATACTTCAACCTCTTAATTTATGTGTTGGGGTAAGTTTGTTGTTACAAAAGGGTTTTACTCACATGATAAAAAGTGGGTTATTAGAATTTAATACATGAATTATCTTAAAAATTAGACACTAATATGTAAAAAATTAATTGAAGTAGATCTTGTATAGATTATCCTTTATATACCCACCTTTTTTCTTTGAGTCACTGTGTAACTGACAGGTCTGCCTGTTTTTTTCTTTTTTTCAATGGCACAGATATTTTGCATGTATTACACCCCACCGCTGCCAATGGCCCTAGACAATCACGCCCCCCCCCAAACAAACTTGGTGACCCTAAAACAAACAGCAGGAGGGATGCCCACTCTCTCCTGCCTGGAAAGACCTCCCCCCTCCCCTCCCCCACCCAAAGAAAAAGGCAGGAAGGATGCCCACCCTCCTGCCCTGAAGGCGCCCATCTGAATGCCCACTCCCTCCCACCCCCCCAAAAAAAGGCAAGAGGGATGCTTACTCCCTCCTGCCCGGAAACACCTCCCCCCAAAGAAAAAGGCAGGAGAGATGCCCACTCCCTCCTGCCACCGGATGCCCCCCTCCCCGGTCCCCTCTCCCATACCTTGAAGTTTGGTGCAGGAGGTACTGAAAACACCTCCTGCTCCTCTTCCTCCTACGACGACACAGCCTTAGGCCCCTCCCCGGTGCATCATGTGATACATGGGGAGGGGCCTAAGGCCTTGATTGGCTCAGATGCCTCGGGCTCCTCCCCTTCTTAAGGAAGTTCCTGATTGGCTCAGATGCCTCAGGCCCTTCCCTCATTGCGAGAGGAGCAAGTGTTTTCAGTATCTCCTGCTCCCAACTTCAAGGTATGGGGCATCCGTTGGCAGAAGAGAGTGGGCATCTCTCATGCCTTTCTCTTCAGCGGGAGGTGTTTCCGGGTAGGAGGGCGTGGGCATCCCTCCTGCCATTTTTTTGTGGGGGAGGGAGGAAGCGGGCAGACGGACGGGCGCCTTTGGGACAGGAGGGAGTGGGCACCCCTCCTGCCTTTTTCTTCAGGGTGGGGAGGTGTGCAGAAAGGTCTTTCAAGGCAGGAGGGAGTGGGCATCCCTCCTACCATCTTTTTGGGATTCGGGGGGGAGGAAGGTGGCTCAGGAGTGCTAATTTGGGGGGGGGCCTTTTTTAACAGGGCAGCTGGTGCGCAGAACATCTGTTCCATTAAAAAAAAAGCATAAGCCCCGACAGGAGGCTGTTTCCCCTGGGTTTGCATGCAAATGATTTGCATCTCCATGCAAATCATTTGCATGCAAACTTGATAGTGAATCAATCACTGCTGGAGAATCGGCCAACAGCGATTGAGTTGCTATCTTTAGTAAATCTAGCTCTAAGGCTGCACACTAAAGTTCTTATTTACACCATCCTTTAGCCCCTGTCCCCTCTCCAGGGAATCTGAAGTGGCCTGTTCCGTAGTTAGCAGCAGAGCTCCTCCTATGCTGCTGCCTGGTCAGCACCTGAATTCAAAATGGTGTTTCTACTCCCTAGTGATAGGCTTGTGGTAAGAAGGAAGGGAGAGTTTTAGTGTGCAGTCTTGTTCTATCAGGGACCAGCCTTTGACTGTGGAAGGGGGAAGGAGGATTACGGGGAGGGATGGGGGGTGAGAATGTGAAGGTGGGAGACCTGCCCAGGGAAGGGGAGATTGGGAGGGTTAGAGGACATCAAGAAAGGGATCAGGAGGCCAGGAGGTGTAGCACTGCAGCTCAGCTACTCTTACTGCCTCCTCTTGCCATACAGCGAGCGATTAGAGAAACTGGGCCTCTTCTCCCTTGAAAAGAGGAGACAGAGGGGCTATGATCAAAACATTCAAGATACTGAAGGGAATAAACTTAGTAGATAAAGACAGGTTGTTCACCCTCTCCAAGGTAGGGAGAACGAAAGGGCACTCTCTGAAGTTAAAAATGGATAGATTCCATATAAACGTAAGGAAGTTCTTCTTCACCCAGAGAGTGGTGGAAAACTGGAACGCTCTTCTGGAAGCTGTTATAGGGGAAAACACCCTCCAGGGATTCAAGACAAAGTTAGACAAGTTCCTGCTGAACCTGAACGTACGCAGGTAGGGCTGGACTCAGTTAGGGCACTGTCTTTGACCTAGGGGCCGCCACGGGAGCGGACTGCAGGGCACGATGGACCACTGGTCTGACCCAGCAGCAGCAATTCTTATGTTCTTGAAATAGTAGCAAGCATCAAACAATTGGGCCATCTAGTACACAGTAAAGACCCATATGTTAGCTGACACAGCCAACTACACCTCCTCCCACCCATGTTATGTTCAGACCTGGCCTACTCCCACACTGAGCAGCTAACTTGGGCCTAGATTCTTAAAAAAAAAAAGCGTTAAAAAACGATGGGCTATCGCAGCCGTTCTGGTGGTGAATTTAAAAATGTGAGCCACTCTCCCAAAAACACTCATGCAAATGAGGATGGCGGAGAGTGGCGAAGACTCGCTAAATTTGCATGTACCCATCACTGGTGATAGAAATGGACACATGCACAGAATAAACAGAAAAAGAAAAAAAACCTTCAAAAACATAACAGCGGGAGAGATGTTCAATCTCTCCCACTGCCAAGCGAAACCCCCCCCCCAGCAACGGAAGAGATGCCCACTCTCTCCTGCCGCCAAGCGTACCCCCACCCACAGGTGGGAGAGATGCTCATTCTCTCCCGCTGCCACACAACACCCCTTCCCCAGCCTTCGACCCCTCTCCCCTTTACCTTGAATAAGTTGGCTGACTGGAGGAATACCTACTTCTTGCAGCCAGCTGGCCCACCTCTTCAAAATGGGCCTTCCCTACCCCAGTGCATCCACTGATGCATCGGGGTGGGGCCTGGGGCTCTGAATGGCCCAAGTTGTCTAAGGCCCCTCCAATGAGAAAGGCCTTAAACAACCTGGGCCAATCAGAGCCTCAGGCCCCTTCCTGGTGCATTCGGGGAGGAGCCTGAGGCTCTGATTGGCCCAGGTTGTTTAAGGCCCTTCCTATGGGAGGGGCTTTAGACAACCTGGGCCAATCGGAGCCTCAAGCAATGGGGAGGGGGAAGGCCCATTTTGAAGAGGCGGGCTAGCTGGCCGCAGGGCGTAGGCATCCTTCTGGCCAGCCAACTAATTCAAGATAAGGCGGAGAGGAGGCAGGGAGGGGGTTGTGTGGCAGTAAGAGAGAGTGCTAGAAGGGTTTCGCTGCTGCTGGGGGTTGTTTGTGGCAGGAGAAAATGGGCATCTCTCCTGCTGCTTCCTAAGGAAGTCCCCGATTGGCTGAGATACCTCAGGCCCCTCCCAAGGGAAGAACCTGAGGCGCCTGAACCAAGCAGGGCCTTAGGCCCATCCCCGTGCATCATCGGGGAGGGTCCTAAGGTCCAATGTCATAGCAAAGAGAGGAGCAGGTGTTTTCAGTACCTCCTGTTCCCAACTTTAAGGTACAGAGCACGGGGGCCTGGAGTGGGCATATCTCCTGCCTTTTTATTTGGGGAGAGGTCTTTCCGGGCAGGACAGAGTGGGCATCCCTCCTGCCATTTTGTGTGTGGGGGGGAGGGGTTTGGGGGGGAGTGAGCAGGTGCCTGTTAGGGCTCTGCGCATGCGTCAATTGTTCACTAAGCGATTGAGTCAGTGGGTTTGCATGCAAATGATTTACACCTCTGTGCAAATCATTTGCATGCAAACTTGATAGCAATTCAAACGCTGTTGGAAAATCGGCCAACAGCAATTGAGTCGCTATCTTTAGTGATTCTAGCCCTTAATGCAGTTTAGCAAAAAGGGACCCCCTGCATACATGTGCTAAAAGTTTATCAGGATGTGTGTTCAAAACATTATATAATGTCTTAGGGAATAAAATACCAATTTGCCTCAGGTGATGAGTGATGACTCCTTCATAGACCTCACGGCACACCACCTTAGTAAGAATGTCAGCTTCATAGCTACAGTATTTGTTAGATAAGGAGAGTGGTGGGTAAACAACTGATGATCTGTCACTGCGCCTCATTTGCACGCTACATTCAACAACTTGTTAAGTTTTACTCACCACCACGCTTAAGGAATCGGAACCGCATACTGACTGGATGCGAAGCCAAACACAGCGAGCAATTTTCTGATTAAAAACCGGCTCCCATCGCATTAACGCGCATTGGAAAATTATTGCCCATTAAGAACTGCCCATCTATGAACATCGCCGAACCCGAGAGAGCCTTAGCGTAGATTTCGTCATGGATAAATTAAGTCAAAGAACAAATAGTCAACCGTTCAAGTGAGGATCCTGGTATGTTTACCCTGTTCCAACAAAGAGCCTTTTTTTTTTTCCTCAGAAAGATAAACTGTACAAAGACGTCAATAGTAATTACACAGTCACAGGTTAACACATCCGAAGCCAACACATCTCCAACGGTATTAAAACCAAAACCAACCTCCAATAGCTCCTCATAACAGAGCCTCGGATTCTCAATAGTGGCAAAGAAATCACAAAATTTCCTCTTTAGGAACGGCAAGACCCCCCAACGAACTAATACGTTTGCCCAGCTGTTTCCTCAAAGGACTCATTTATTAACAGGCTGCGCGGGTAGCGGGTTCACTTACAGCCCCACGCTGGCTGGAGCAGCCTCGCTTCCCCCACCCCCTCGGCCGCTTCTTTCATACCGCAGTAGCCCACCGAGCAAGCCTCCGCTTGCAGGCTCCCGCTCCCGCTCCCACACTCTCCTCCTTGTCCTTTAACCATCACTGGCACTTACCGCCTACGGTCCTCTCGGCTCTCCCCGCTCATTCCGCAAACCTCTTCGGCCGTTAGAAGGGCAGCTGCGAAGACTCCAGACTGCGGAAGGAGGCTCTTTCGTTGTGACGTTGACGCGACGTCAGCGGAGAATCCGTCATCGGCGGCGGAAGACGACTATAAAAGGAGGTTGCTACTAGCAGCAAGGTTTGCGTTGGGAACGCGGAAGGCAGCGAGCGCCGGGAGATGGAAGGGACCAGGGGCCAAATCGGACGTACCGTAGTGATCAGCTAGCGTTAAAACACGAGCGCTTGTCTCGTTTTAAGCATTTATAAATGACTGCATGTAGTACATTGGCTATACTAACTGCGTTGTCCAAAGCGTAACTGTATCAAGTTTATTTAAAATATTTGATATGATCGCAATATCCAAATCCTATGCGATTTACAAAAATTAAAATTGAAAAAATATAAAAAAAATCCAACAAACAGAACATTAAAAACAATTATTACATTACATTACATTAATGACTTCTATTCCGCCTGTACCTTGCAGTTCTGGGCGGATTACAAAAGAAACAGCTGGACATTTCCAGGAGAATTACAAGAAGAATGGAGAATTACAATTTAGGGTTTAGGATACAGAAAAGATGACTGGGCTATTCCAGTAGATTTACAATTTGGGGAGCTGTACAATTAGGGGATAGTGCAATTCCAGTAGATTTACAATTTGGGGAGCTGTACAATTAGGAGATAGTGCAATCCCCTTAAATGTGCAATTTGGGAAGCAGTTGATATGCTTGAGGCTTTGACGAGAAAGGATAACTGGAGATGAGGAGAGGTTTGGGGGGGAATTATATGGAGGGGAAACCATAGTTAGAGTTAAGATTTTTGATTTCTTTTCAAAAAGATTTGACGTAAAAATGCAAATGAGAGGGGGGGGGGGCTAAAAAAATTGGATTAAATACAATTCCAAAACAAATGAAAAAGGGTGGGTAAGGAGACAAAAGGTTGGGGAATGTTACCTGCTTAATTTCTACTTAACAGTGTTCCTTGTCCAAATAAATTCCAGAATGAGGTCATATGATATTAAATGGGTCAGTTAAAGGCGTCCTTAAACAACCAACTTTTTAGTAGGCCTTTAAACTTATTAAGTAATTTTTCTTCTCTTATATTGAATGGAAGCAAGTTCCAAACTTGAGGAGCTGTAACAGAAAAGATCATATCCCTCCTTGAATAAATGATTTTTAATGAGGGAATTACTAACAGAGATTTTTCTTCTGATCTTAAAGATTTTACAGGGATTTATGGTATTATAAATCTTTCTAAAAATGCTGGGGCTTTGTTTACTAATATTTTATGTGTGAGTAAAGCTATTTTGATTGCTTCAGGTTTTTAAAGTTGACAAATGTGTTTACTGCTTTTAACTTTTTTCCATAGGGACATAGTTCGAAAGTTTAGGTCTTAACTGTATAAATTGTTCTTTTTGTCCATCTATGTTTGATGTATTATTAGGATGTATTATTACCAATAGATAATTACAGATGGGAAAGCTGGATACTATAGAAACGAGACAGAAAGAAGATTGACTCATTTGAGCTTTGATGCTGGAGAAGGATTTTATGCATGCCATGGACCATCAAAAGTCCTTGTCTCATTTTTCAGACTGGACTAAAAAGAAGAAAAAAATCTGGCAATATCACTCAAAGCCCAAATGATAAAGTTACAACCGTCTTATTTTGGTCACACTGTAGGAAAAGAAAGATCATTGGAGGACATCATGTTTGGGAAGATTGAAGGAACCAGACGAAGATGACCTGCAATCGGATGGCTGGACACGTTGAAAACAACCATGGTGATGACGCTGGAGACCTTACCAAACTAGCACAAAACCAATTTCTTTTTAGATCTGTAATTCATCAAGTCACTAGGACTCAAACACAAGTCAATGACACCTAACAACATACCTTTTGATGCACCCACTAATCAAAATGTGGACAATATATGGGGTTATTGGGGATCCACATTTAAAGGGATCTGTATTTCACCTTTGTGGGGTGTTTTCTGTTTGTTCTGGTGGATTAGAAGGTAGGGTAGCCCTGTTAGTCCACTTTTAAAAGTAATAAACAGAAAGAAAACAAAAAGAAGATACATTTTTATTTGACTAAATACATTTTTTATTAACTTTTGAAGGCCAATACTATCTTCTTTGACAGTCTCACAGGGATGGGTAGTGGGGGCGTGAGAAACAGAGAGGAATGATGGCCTATCAGAGGGTGAAAAAACAGTATAATTATATGGTTTATATTAATGTTTCAGGTTTATTTAAAATTTGATTATATTGCTTATAATGGTGATGGGACTAAATCGCGCGAGACAACTGAGCGCAAGGTTGACGGCGCACCGAAGAAAAGCACTATTTTAAAGGACTCCGACGGGGGGTGTGGGGTGGGAACCCCCCCACTTTACTTAACAGACATTGTGCTGGCGTTGTGGGGGGGGGGTTTGTAACCCCCCACATTATACTTAAAACTGAACTTTTTCCCTAAAAAAACAGGCAAAAAGTTCAGTTTCAAGTATAATGAGGGGGGTTACAAACCCCCAAACCCCCCACAACGCCAGCACGATGTCTGTTAAGTAAAATAAGGGGGTTCCCCACCAACACCCCCCGGCGGAACCCTTTAAAATAGTGATTTTCTTCAGCGCGCCATCAACCTTGCGCTCAGTTGTCTGCGTGCCGTTGTCTCACGTGATTTTGTCTATGAACCCTTATAATACTTCTAAGCAATGTACACTTATAAAATAAGAATACATCTCAAATCACACAAGGACAAACATGATACGACAGGGAAAAGGGTTGAACTACAATAATTATAGTAAATAAAGGAGTCTAGGGAAGCACATAAAGGATTGACAGGGGGAATCTGATGTCTCCTGAGTTATATACTTCTTTAAAAAGAAGTATCATACATTTGATACTTAAGTGTGAAAAGCATCTTTAAATAAAAAAGACTTTAAGCTGCTCTTAAAGTGATCGAGCTTTTTTTCTTCTCTAAGATAAGAGGTTAAAGTGTTCCATAGCTGCAGAGCACAAATTGTGAATATTTCATTTCTTTAAGTATAATGACTTTTAGGGAGTGAATTACAAGTAAATTATGATCTGCAGATCGTAAAGCCTGGCTCTAAGTCCTATCTAGTGGGTATCATAATAATTTAAAATTCAAAGGTCTTATGTTCCTTCTACCTTACTGTGCCGTATACTTGGAACAAGCTACCTGAATCCTAATGGCGTGCTCCGTTTCTAGCAGTGTTCAAAGCCCAGTTAAAAGTCCACCTCTTCCAGAGTACTTTCGATTCCTAACTCCTCTCACCTTGAGTTCTGCATCCCCAACCCTATGTGTCATGTCTGTCTGTCAAGTTAGATTGTAAGCTCTTCTGAGCAGGGACTGTCTATTAGATATCAAAATGTATAGCACTGCATATACCTTTCAGCACTATATAAGTGATAAGTAGTATAGTGGCATTATAATTATTTAAAAAATTCATTTAAGTATTCTGTCTATAAAGTAATTGATGCGATGCTCTCCCACAGAGGTGTCCTCTTGGTTAGCTTTGTGGTATTTAATGTGGTGCCTGTGTATGTTGATTCTTGATTTTAGCATATGGCATCCTTCTTCATAGCGATTTTTTTTTTTTTTCAGCTAGTACCTTTTTCCCAGCTGCAATTTTTTTTTTCCAATGGCATGCTTCCACCACCTGTAGGCCCTCCCTTGGCCCAGTGGCTTAGTGAGGGAAGATGTCACCTGGTGCAGAGGCATCCATGTGGCCCCAATGCACTCATCTTTACCACTCCAACATTGCTGTGCCCTCCCCACTCCATACCTTTTCACATCTTTGCTAGCAGTGAGTAGGCTGTCATACCCACAACTTCTGCGGGCTGAACCTTCCCTCTGACATCAGTTCCTGCCCTGCAAATGGGATGAGGCTGGCCCAAGCAGCGAGTAGGACATCCTGCTTGCTGCTGCTGATTTGAAGAGGTAGCGGGGGGAGTGCTTTTCAGAGACTCATCCCATCACTGGGCAGAGAGGAATGAAGAGGAGAAGTGCCAGCACCCTTGCCCAGTCAAGGCCTGAGGTGGTTAGCCCCCACCCCTCTTACTATCCCACTATCAGGGCCTACCTTAAAAGTCCTAGTGGTCTAGTGACCTTTTGGGGCAGAAGCAATTTTTACTCACTCCTGGTCATGGTATTAAAGATTACTATTAATGGTATTAAAGATTGGTGGTATTAAAGATTACTATTAATGATCTCCTGCAGCAGTCTTGGCAGCCATTTTGATTGTAAAACTAGCATGGGCTGGGGCAAGTGGGGATCATTCCTGTCTCAATGAGGCCACTCAATCACCAGGACTTTTAAAGGTAGCTTTGGGGAGGACAGAGTTTCAATCTCTATCACATGTACTGGCAGTGGTGTACCAAGTGGGGGGCAATCTGCCCCAGGTGCAGACCATAAGGGGATTCTCTCTGGATCGGCCTCATGGTCCAGGAACTTCACTGCTCTGCCAGGCGGGCCTTCCTCTCTGCTGGGTTCTGCCTTCACGGAAGCGGGAGGAAGGCCTGACATCAGCATAGCAGCAAGTTCTTGTACAATCCCCCTTTATTCTGGGAACAGGTGGGAAGTGTTGCAAGGCGCTGTAGGAACTTTAATTAACCACAATTCAGCCCCTCCTACTGTGCTTATCTCCTGGAGCATGCTCTTTGGACACCAGTTTTGTATTCCTAGAAGCCAAGCTGTAGGAGCTCATCTTTTCTGCTCGTGTTTCATTTCTTTACATTTAGTGTATTGTTTTGATTTTCTTCGCAGGTTTGCCCTTGTGCTGTGGAAGTACCTTGCGGGGACATCCTTACGGCAGGAGATCGTAGACTTTTAAACAAAGTCCGGGGGTTACCTGCCACTGCAATAAGCCCCCCGGACAGCCTGCACGTCAAATCGGGGCTCTGGGAGCGGGAGCTAGCTCTCCCCAGGTTCGTTCGCTAGTGGGTAGAGCGCAGGCTGCGCAGTTCCATGGAGGTGCACTCGGGATCGGACTGCATACCTTCCCTGAGTGATCCAGTGATGTTGGAAGTAGCTAGCTAAGGTGGCCGGGTAGGTGAGACAGTCAGAAGACTTGAAAGCCAGTTTTCCAGCTTCCTGAGGTTTGAGATCTCCCCGCATGCTGTTTCAGTATTGCCTGCCATTTCTTGATTACAACACATAGCAGAGTGAGTAGCTGCTTGCCTGCATGGTTTAGCAATTTGGAGGTCCTAAAAATGATTTTTTGGGTGGTTTCCCTGCATGCCCTAACCCCCCTCCCTTCTAAAATTACAAAATCACTGTTTTTCCTGGGCTATTTTAGGGCAAAATCATCACCTGTGATGGCCATCTTGATCTCTGCTGTCGAACTGCCACTGTGATCAATGAGGGACCCAGGGAAAATGAAGATGTCAATCACTTCTATTTCTTCATTGTTGATCTTTATGTGGACTTGCTTGTTTGCAGTAGCAGCTTTGTAAAGGAGGGGTTAAATTACAGGACCAGAAACTCAGCCACATTAAAGCCCTTGTATTAAATACTGAAACTCAGATTGGATAATTCTTCAATATTAACTTTTAATTAGCTTATAGTAGAACAAAAGTTAAGAATTTGTGCTTTTTAAATGTTCCTTAGACAAGATTACTTTTCCCAGTGCATCTGTTAAAATATCTTTCTGAAGGGCTTCAGTTTCTGCTGATATTATTTCTAAATAGTACTATGCCTTTGTCCAAGCTTGGGGAGATGCTGACTGAAGAGGATCTTGATGAGGTTGTATCCCCTAACACTTGATTTTATTTTTTTTGTTGTTTTCAAATCATCCTCAGCTGTGTAAACTTTGAGAGCCACCCTACAGGTCTGCTTCTCTACAGCTGGTAAAATTATGATACTGATAGAGGAGTTTCATGGATAAAAGGTGTTTCTGTTCCTGGATGTATCTAGGATGGTCTGTAAACAGAAGAAAACACTTCCTACGGGCCAGTATTTTTCTTTTTGAAAAATTCCTGCAAAATGTAAGTTTCTTTTAATGGTAATAAATAAATCATAAATCACTGTGGAACCATAAGAATTGTCATACTGGGGCAGACCAAAGGTCCATCAAGCCCAGTATCATATTTCCAGCCCAGGTCACAAGAGCCTAGCTAGATCCCAAGTAGTAAAACAGATTTTATGCTGCTTATCCTAGGAATAAGCAGTGGATTTCCCCAAGCTATCTCAATAATGGCCTGTGGACTTCTCTTTAAAGAAATTATCCAAACCTTGAGAAATTGTCATATTTGAGCAAAACTACATTTGTTATTACTGAATGTTACTGTCATTTTGATGTTATATTACTCAGGTTTCTATTCCTTTTTGGGGCAGTACTGAGTGGCAGTGAATACAATGAGTAATATTAAATAAGCAGAAATGGTATCAATAAAAAAATAACAGCATTGATTTTTGTTTAAGAGAATCTAACATCAGCCTAAAGGATTCTGGAAACTATCCACCTCTGAGATAACCATCCTTCTTTTCTACAGTTTGTCACATCATATACTCGTATGTATATCACATATCCACAGTATATCACCTAAAAGAAAGAAAAAAAATCTGACCATTCAGAAATCGCCATAGATTAACCCCCTCTTTTACAAAGGTGCGCTATGCTTTTTAGTGCGTGCTAAATATTATCACGTGCTAAACGCTAATGCATGCATGTTATCCTATGGATGCGTTAGCGGTTAGCGCACGCGTTGATTCAGCGTGTGCTAAAACGCTTAGTGCACCTTTGTAAAAGAGGGCCTAAGTTTGTGATAAAAACTAGATTGGAAAAAGAGGGAATTGATGAAAAAGTGCTTAGTTTGGTTTATGTGACAAACTGTTCTTTCTGTCTGTTTGAAAACCCACACTTCATTAATATGGTTCAATCACTGAGACCAGGATACATTCCACCCAGCAGAGCAGATGTTGCAGGGAAACTGCTGGATAAAGTGTACGACAGAGCAATGTGAAAAAGGTCGAGCATAAAATGATGGGTGGAATATGTTAACAATGATCCTATTGTATGTGCTTGTATAACAACAGAAGAAGGGAATGTCTTTCTTGCAGAAACAAGTGATACGTCAATACTTACAAGAAGTAGCCGCTAAAGCTATAATAAAATGTGAACAAAAATTCAAATGTCTTTATTGTTGCAATATCAGCAAAGGCCGGCCACAGATCACACTTTTACATTCGTTCAACAATACTCCCTCCTAACCACAAAAATTGGGCAAATTCTATGTAAACATTGGCATGTTGTGCAACTAATAGATGATTCAATTGGAGAGGTACCCATTTTTGCATATAAAAGATCGAGAAATATAGGAGAATGGTTAAATCCCCTTTATAATAAATATGAGAACGTGACACCAGGCTTGCATAATATTTGCTGTGCATCTCAATGGTGCCAATATGCTATGGTGGGTGACAGTTGGAACCATCCTGTAACTGGTAGAAAATATCTAACTAAAGATATTACTGATTGCAATTTTTCCAATGTGATTTATGTCATACAGTGCCCATGCCCTAAATTGTACGTGGGACGGACTACTCGTTCCATTAAAGTTAGACTTACGGAACACAAATCCCGCGTACATACACATAATGAAACGGCTCCAATAGTTCGTCATTGGATGCTATTGAAACATACGATGAAGGATTTAAAGTGGAGGGTTATTGACATGGTAAAAATTGGGTGGGAGGGAGGAAATTATGAACGTATTTTAAATCTGAAAGAACTGCGTTGGATGTATGAGTTGAATAGCATGCAACCTAGTGGTTTAAATGAAACGAGTGACTGGATGGTGTTAGCTGAATGAGTGTTATAATGTGGGGTCGGTGGTTAGATGAAGTCTGTTTTGTTGATGTTTTTTGGTAGGGCATATAGATTTAGGCTTTGCTGAGTTTTTTGAGTATGGAGCCCTTTAATTTAGTATGATGACCCGGGACTCATTCCCGGATTGGTCTGCAGCTTTAAAATTTTCTTAGTGAGTGTATATGGATAATTTGGATGTATATTAATATGGAGTATGTTTGTTGTTTTGATTCAGTTATTGCAATAGCCCCGTCCTGAAGAAGGAATCGAAATGCGTAGATGGGAAGCAGTGCGCTATATAGCTGAACAAAAGCTAAGTTCATTCATGAAAATTAAGGATTGAAAAGCTGAAAAGTTTAAAAGAAAGAGTTTTATAATATTAGATGAAGATTGAACAAATGATAAGAATGGAAGATGTAATGCATATCAGATATTAATTAAAGATAATAAACAGAGATAAAATGTTTAAATTATATTAGGTTTTAAGGATTGATATATAATAAGAGCAGCAAAAAGCACTGATACACACAGGGTGAATTCAGTGAAGAGTGCTGCTACGCTGACCGGAATCCATCAGAGTAGAGTTCTGAGATATCCCCGGTGTGTTAATATTATTGAAGAGTTCTTTTGCAATCTTGATTATATATGGCAAGATAGATTTTTTTGAACTTGATCTGGTTTTTGAGCAGGCTCTTGAGAAGAAGGAACTTGACAGTCTTCATTAGAACAGGCCTCATCATCAGTGAGTTCAGAATCTTCCCAAAGATTCGAGTCCCGTGTCGGTGGAAAAAGACGTCGAGAACTGGGTATTGATGGCTCAAGATGTTTCATCATCTTTGAGGATTTACCCGATTTGACCAACATCATTTCAGGAGATGTGTGTGAAGAAGAACGATGTCGAACTGCATCCGACATCGAACCTGGAACCAAGCTTAAGATTTTCGTTCAGGTGCCAAGACAGTAGACACCGGTGCTGCTAGGGTCGATGCAGATAACAGAGGCTCAGATCGGACTGGCACCGGAGGAGCAGAGGTCAATGCTGACAACAAAGGCTCAGACTGGACCGGCACCGGAGGAGCTGGTGTCACCATGACAGGGAGTAAGATTTGCAACTGCTCCCGTAACTCCACTCGCAGCACTTCTTGAATTTGCTGCTTAAGAGTCTGCACCGGTACCGCTGGCTTTTTCGCCGGTACCTTTGGTGCCGCTCTGTGTTACAGAGATGAGGAGGCCGATGATGAAGCACTCGCCTCAATCGGAGCGGAGAGCTTTTTGGGTCTCTTTGAGGTCTGCAGGACTTGGCTCACTGCTGAAGTGACCTGAGGACCTGAAGGGGTGGGGGAAGGCTTCTTAGCCAGATTACCCATTGGCTGAGACACTGAGGTGAATTCCAGCGACGTCGAGTGATGTGACGTCAACTTCGATGTAGACTCTGACGTTGGAACCGGTGCCGAATCTCCCTCCATACCGGAACTGAAAAGCAAATGTTGAATTTGTTAGTTTTTGAGGGTTCTCTTTGAGGGTCCTCTTTTGAAGAGATCGGGGCTGAGAGAAGGAGTTTGGGGCAGAGAGCAGAAAAACAGGGCAGAGGGCAGGCGGAAAGGACCTGAGCAACTGGTCCTCAGTAGTCGTTTATCTTTGGATCGGTCAGCCCAGTCGGTGTCCCCCTTTTTTTTTTTTTTTTTAGTGAATCTCTACCTGCCTACATTTGAATGTCATTTCCCCTCATTTGCATGCACGGATCGGAAGATGATCGGGACAGAGGTTAGTGAATCAGGTCAGAGGGAAATCGGGTAGCAAAGGGGTCGCTAAGTGGTTGGAAGTTGATCAGTGGACTTAGTGAATCTAGCCCTAAAACGGAGGTTTAATGGAGTGTGCATGTGCTTGGGTGCAGTGGGGAAAGGGAATCCCTATATTACTGAAGCCTCAGCCTGAGTTACCAGTAAGGCTGCTTCAGACACCCAGAGTTTGTCCCTGTCCTGAGCAATGTTCCCTCTAAGGTTTGATGAGGTGTGTGCAAAAAAAAATATGCATGAGCGACAAGTTACATACTCCACAAATTTATGAGCAGGTGCGGAGGATGCATTTTTAAACAAATGTAGTTTATCCTTGTACTACTTATGTAATTTTAATCATCTATGGATATGTTTGTATGTTTATTGTTCAAATGGTTTTATTTATTTCCCCAAATTTATTTTTGTTATACGCATTGAAAATATTTGATATTGCGTTTAAATCAAAATCTCAATAAACTTGAAACGAGTGCCCGTGAGATTGTGGGAGGGTTAAATACTCAAAACTTAGAAGTTTTTGCTACGCCAGCTTTCTGGTATCTTTACATACAGTGGCGTACCTAGCATATGTAACATCCGGGGCCCATCATTTTTTGGCACCCCCCCCATCTGTAAGAAAAACATGATTTTTAGTAACAAACCACACGTCACACATGAGTACCTAGGAAAAGGCAGCATCTTACATATTGCAGTGAGCAGTACATCAATACACCCATTGTAAAACTAAACAAGCCAGACCAGCACATTGTCAATCCTAACAGAAAACCATGTCTTTTTTTTTTTTAGTTCAATAATTTTATTGAATATTATGAGAAATATACAGAAAGCAGTTCAAACACATAGAATCAGAGTAAAAACATTTGGTGTAGAAAAAATCCATATCTACAATCATTTGTATACAACCAAAATAGTGAAAGGATCCAGAGTATTGGAACTGCTAATGAAAACCATGTCTTTCAAACACACAGAACACAGAAAACACCTTCGCCTAGTATGGAATATGTCATCACAAACTAACCCCTCCCCCTTTTACAAAACTGTACTGTGGATTTTAGCCACGGTGGTAACAGCCCTGACGCTCATAGAATTCTGAGCATCAGAGCTGCTACCACCACGGCTGGCGCTAAAAAACGCTCCACAGTTTTGTAAAAGGGGGGATAAAATAGAAATACACAGTTTCAACGCTCTAGCTCAGAGATGCCCAAACTTTTTGGGCTTGCGAGCTACTTTAAAATGACCAAGTCAAAATGATCTACCAAAAATAAAATTAAAAAACACAAAGCACACTATATGCTGAGAAAATGTTAATTATCATTCCTATTCTGGGTTTTTTTCAAAGAAGTCAAGGCAGATGACTCTATGCATTGTCACCTCAGTAACAACCATACAAAAATAGACAAATATACCCCCCATCCTTTTTATTAAACCACAATAGCAGTTTTTAGCGCAGGGAACTGTGCTAAATGCCCAGCGCTGCTCTCGACGCTCATAGGCTCCCTGCGCTAAAAAACACTATTGCAATTTAGTAAAAGGGGGCCATAGTGCAAAATATAGACAGCATATATAAATTCAGACACATTTTGATCACTAAATTAAAAATAAAATCATTTTCCTACCTTTGTTTGGTAATTTCATCTGGTTGCACTTTATTCTTCTGACTGTGCATCCAATATTTCTTCCCTTCTTTCAGCCTCCTGTATGCTTCCTCTCCTCCAGACCTCATTCCCTCCCCCAACTTTTTCTTTCTTTCTCTGTCTGTCTTTCTCTGATTCTATGCCCCATTTTTTTGCTTTGTTTCTGGTTCCCTGTCCCCCCCCTTCTTTCTTTCTTCCTTCCTTCCTCCGTGCCCCATTTTTTGCTTTTTTTTCTGGCTCCCTGTCCCCCCCACCCCACCTTCTTTCTTTCTTTCTTCCTTCCTACCTCCCCCATGCCACCACCGCCGCGGAATAGGCTGCTGCTGCCGCAATCGGGAACAGGCCGAAATCTCCCTGCTTCTCTTCTGCACAGGGCCTATCAACTCTCGCCGCCCGACGTCAATTCTAACGTCAGAAAGGACGTTCCGGGCAGCCAGGCAGCGATTGGCTAGCCAGAACGTCCTCTTGACGTCAGAATTGACGTCGGGCCGCCACGAGAGTTGGTCAGCCCAGCAGGGAAGAGAAGCAGGGAGATCAAAGACACGGTGTCGGCCTGATCCCCGATGGCAGCAGTGAGAAGGGAAGGGAAGCAGGTTGGGCACCACTGCTCTAGATGAGCCGCACTCTAGGGAGAACAGAGGACCGTGAACCCTCGCACCCCCACCCCGACGTCCAATTCCTCCCCCAGCCTCCCCTTACCTTTGCGACGCGTGTGTGCGCTGTGACGAGAAACTTGTGCGCTGCGATGTAATATTTTGTGCGCCAGCGCACGCCAGCGCAGCTTAGCGGGAACACTGGTCCTGAGTCACTAAACCATTGGGAACACAGGAGGTGTACAGGATCCCTATTCTGTAATTGGGTGGGGCATGTTCCCACGCAGACTGGCCCTGAGTTAGGAAGAGAGGGCAGTACTGTTTTTTGGGGGGCCCCGACTCCCCTGCTATCTGAATCAAGGCCAAAAGTTGTCTTGAAGGGTGATCCCCGGCAGCAGCAGCCTCTTAAATTCACTGGCCCTGACTCTTCTGCTCTCTGCCGCCTTCTCTGCAGTGCGAGCATTGAATGGGGGATAGAATGAGACCAGTATAGTCCAGCGGTGTGTCATCTCCTCTAGGACCAGTGCAAAAGCTTTCTACAAAGGGTTTTCAGGAAGAAGAGCATTACTGCTCCCACGTGCTAGGAACCAGATGCCACAGCACAAGTGGTTGCGTTTTTCTTGCAAATTGGGTTTGCTCACATTTAAATCTGTTGCACAGGATAGAGGCGATCCCCAGTGGCAGCAGCTGGCCCTAACTCTCCTGCTCTTTTCTGCCTTCTCTGCAGTGCGAGCCCACAAGTTTAAAGTGGAGCAGCATGCGTAGTGCAGCCCCGCTTTAAACATGCGGGATCGCACTGCGGGGAAAGAGGCAGAGAGCAGGAGAGTCAGGGCTGAAAGGCAGGAGAAGGGCAGAGAGCAGGACGGCTTCTGCAGAGTAAAGGCAGCAAGATCGGGGGCAGCAGAGAGCAGGGCATGCAGAAAGCATGGCGGCAATGGAGCTGGAGTTGGAAAGGACACTTGCGACTGGTCCCCAGCAGTCACTTCTTGAGTTGATCGGCCAGCCCAGTCAGTTCGCAAAATTTGTTTTGTGAATCGTGTCTCTGCCTACTTTGCATGCCGTTCCCCTCAATTGCATGCGCAGATCGGAATCGGATCAGCAGAGAGGAAAGTGAATCGGGCTGGAGTAAAATCAGGTCGCAAAGCGATCGGTACATGATCAGTTTGCTTTGTGAATCTAGCCCTGTGTTTGCAAAGTTAGCAGAGCACAGAAGTGCATTTACCAAAGATTGCAGTAGCAGTTTGTGCAAAGGAGAGTACTTTTAAACTTTAGTAAAAGCCAGGGCAGGACACACCCAATCTGGAAATCAGAAAACTGCAGCAGAAGCTGCTTTGAATTGTTTTGGCCCAAGGACTAAAAGTTAAGGAGGCAGAGACCACATAAATATATGGACTCTGGGTTTGAGACTGTTGGGCAGCTGTACTACCAGAGAAACAAAAGCAACTTCTTTAGGTGACATGGACAAAAGCTGCAAGATATTGTGGTCGAGTTATTATGGTTTTTCTTTGCCTTTTGAAGAAGTTTTGATGTGTTGCATTCCAGTGCAGGACAAAGCATTCTCAGTTTTGTTTTGAAACCTTATCCCTTATTGCCTTTTCAGCATTGGCAGGGAGCACAGAGAGGAGCAGGGAGAAGACGGAGACTAGTAAGGAGAAAAGAAGTGTAGAAAAAAGCAAAAATCACCAACGGGGAGCAGAGAGAGCAGGCAGGAAGCTAGGGGCAGCGGCGAGAGTAAGCTCCGCACACCCCCACCGCGTCAACAGTCACCGCCCGAACTCCCCCATAAAAGGGGAGGAGCCAATGGCACACGGTGTGCCCAGCATCGGCAGGGAGCACAGAGAGGAGCAGGAAGAAGGAGGAGACTAGTAAGAAGAAAAGAAGTGTAGAAAAAGCAAAAACCACCAACAGGGAGCAGAGAGAGCAGGCAGGAAGGAGCAGGAAGTTAGAGGCAGCGGTGAGAGTAAGCTCTGCCCACCCCCACCGCGTCGACAGTCACCGCTCGAACTCTCCCATAAAAGGGGAGGAGCCAATGGCACACGGTGTGCCCAGCATCGGCAGGGAGCACAGAGAGGAGCAGGAAGAAGGAGGAGACTAGTAAGGAGAAAAGAAGTGTAGAAAAAAGCAAAAACCACCAACAGGGAGCAGAGAGAGCAGGCAGGAAGGAGCAGGAAGTTAGAGGCAGCGGCGAGAGTAAGCTCTGCCCACCCCCACCGCGTCGACAGTCACCGCCCGAACTCCCCCATAAAAAGGGAGGCGCCAACGGCACGCAGCTGTTCAGCGCATGGTGAAGGTGAGTGGCAAAAGCGCTTGCCTTAGTGAGAGTGCCTTTGCAAAGGGCCTCAAGAAGGGCAGAGTCACCACACCAAAGGACACCAAGGAAGGGCAATCGAGGTAAGAAAGCCAACAAATAACACAGCTAAATAGCCGAAGTACATAAAAACAAAAACAAAGCAGACACAGAGGGCACATACATAAGTAACAACAGCAGGACACCAACCAACACAGAACACCACAACACTAACCAACTCTAGACAAACACGGCGCATTAGGAGTGGATACAAGGAAAAACATATAACTAGGAAATAGAGAAGTAGCAAGCAGCAGGCACAGAAAAGAACACACACTCACACAAGCAAAAAGGAACCAGTGAAATAAAAGAGAGTACTCCAAAAAGGCGAACAGCAATGGAAGCAGAGGGAATCCAGAAGATAAGCTTTCCAGTGTTCTGCACAGACTGTCATATGTATGCGGTCGGTGTCAGGAGCTGAAAAGCTTAAAGAGGGAAGTCAGGCAACTGAAGGACAAGATACATGAACTGGAAGGACTCTACATCACAGAAGACCCACCCAGGACAGAAGAGGAATTCAAGAGAGGAAGAAGTCAGAGAACTTGAGGAATTCATTGAGGAGGCCTACTGGAGGAGGGTGGAAGAACATGAACATCAGAGGAAAGATGAAGACACACCAACATGGAAGGGAGAACAAGTGGAAGTTGATTCCAAGGAAGAAACCCACAGAGGAATCCCGCAGGAAGGAGAGGAATTACATTACATTACATTAGGGATTTCTATTCCGCCATTACCTTGTGGTTCAAGGCGGATTATGGTCTATTCGATGCCTGGAAGAAGTAGCATCTAAGCATGCCGAGGACATAGAGGACGAAGCAGCGAAGCACCCCGAGGACATAGACCTGCAACCGGAGCGAAAACTGAAGGGAAAATCCTCGATCCTAGTGGGAGACTCAATCCTCAGGCAAGTGGACAGCCATATAGCAGGTGGAAGAGAGGATCGACTGGTGACCTGCCTCCCAGGAGCGAGAACAAAGGACATCGTGGACAAAATTGGAAAGATCCTAGAAGGAGCAGACGGAAGAGACTTCAGTAATGATCCACATCAGGACAAATGATGTCAGCAGGCGGGACTACTGCAGAAGTGCACTGATAGAACAGTTCAATATTCTGGGAAGGAAGTTGAAAATGAGGACTCAGAGGATAGCATTTTCAGAGATCCTACCAGTACCGAGGGCAGATGTGAATAGGCAGACGGAACTACAGTCAATAAATGCATGGATGAGGAGATGGTGTGAGGAATAAGGGTTCCACTTCGTGAGGAACTGGACATTTTGGGACAAGAGCAAGCTCTTCAGGAGAGATGGACTGCACCTGAGCAAGGCAGGAACTAGACTTCTGGCAAACAACATCAGGAAAGGAATAGAACAGGCTTTAAACTAAGAAGAAGGGGAAAGCCGGCAGTCGACCAAGTGTCAACGATTCGGAAAAAGGTATCCCGTGAAGATACTAAGTGGGAGAAATGCTGGGAAGAAACAACGGGCAAAACACAGGAGCGGATTGAGCCAGAGGTGGAGGATAAGAGGATTATAGCACAGGAGAAGAAAATAAAGGTCGATGCACAGGGAAAGGAAGCGAAGACTAAAAATTACCAGGACTTACATTTTTTCTTCTTTCTCATCACTTTAATGTAACTTTTCCCCTTCCCTCCTTGTTAACCTCACTTTTATGTCCGTCATTGTCAAATGTCTTTAATGTTCACCCTTCCCTTTATTCTTTCTCTTTTATTAATTTTATAATCTATAAATATAATTTTACCCTGATTTTAACTTTTATTGTAAACCGGCTAGATACTTGTTGATGGTCGGTATATTAAAAACTAATAAACTTGAAACTTAATGCAAGGAGCCTAAGGAACAAATTGGGGGAACTAGAAGTCATGGCCAAAACTGAGAACCTAGACATCATTGGGGTCTCCAAAACATGGTGGAATGAAGAAAACAAATGGAACATAGCACTGCTGGGGTACAAACTCTATCGCGAGGACAGGTCAGGGCAGAAAGGAGGAGGAATAGCTCTATACATAAAAGAAAGCATACACTCGACCAGAGTGGACACAGCAGCGATGACCAACAAATTGGAATCACTATGGGTTAAAATATCAGGAAGGAAAGGGCCCGAGATAAAGATGGGCCTGTATTATTGTCCACCTGGGCAAAACAAAACTACCGATGAAGAAATGGAAGCCGAGATGAAGCGAGAATGCAAAAGCGGTAACATGATCATTTTGGGAGACTTCAACTATCCCAGGATAGACTGGAGTCTTGGAAACTCAAAATGCGCTAGGGAGACCGGATTCCTGGAGGCTATACAAGACTACTTCATGGATCAGCTTGTCAGAGAACCGACGAGAGGAAATGCCACTCTGGATCTAATCCTTAATGGGCTAAGAGGACCTGCAAAGGAAGTGGAAGTAGTGGAACCGTTGGGAAACAGCGATCACAATATGATCAAGTTCAAAGTTGAAGTAGGAATACCGAAGGGAAAGAGAACCACAGCAACAACTTTTAACTTCAAGAAAGGAAACTATGAAGCGATGAGGGTAATGGTAAGGAAGAAACTTAGGAACAGCACAAAGACATGGCATACTGTAGAGCAAGCCTGGTCTTTATTCAAGGACACAGTGAGTGAGGCGCAAAATCTGTATATCCTCAGATTCAGAAAAGGGTGCAAAAAGAGCCAAACAAAAGACCTGGCGTGGATAACTAAAGAAGTGAAGAAAGCGATAGGTGATAAGAAGAATTCATTCAAGAAATGGAAAAAGGGCAAAACCGAGAACTGGAAAGAACACAGGAAGTATCAAAAAGAATGTCACCTTGTGGTTAGAAAAGCAAAAAGAGAATATGAAGAGAGGCTAGCCAGGGAAGCACAAAATTTAAAACCGTTCTTCAGATATGTTAAAGGGAAACAGCCTGCTAGGGAGGAGGTGGGACCGCTGGATGACGGAGATAGGAAGGGAGTGGTGAAGGAGGAGAAAGAAGTGGCGGAAAGACTAAACAGGTTCTTTTCGTCAATATTTACAAAAGATGACACATCCAACATACCGGAACCTGAACAAATCTTCAAAGGAGACCAAACAGAAAAATAAACATCCATTGAAGTAAGCCTTGAGGACGTACACAGACTAGAAAAATTAAAAACTGACAAATCACCAGGCCCGGATGGAATCCACCCTAGGATATTGAAAGAACTAAAGGAGGAAATAGCAGAACTACTAAACCAGGTTTGTAATCTATCCCTGAAAACAGGCGTGATCCCGGAGGATTGGAAGATAGCCAATGTTACGCCCATCTTTAAAAAGGGATCGAGAGGTGACCCGGGGAAGTACAGACCGGTAAGTCAGACCTCGATTCTGGGGAAAATGGCGGAAGCGCTGATAAAAGATAGCATCGAGGAGCATCTAGAGAGGCATAAACTTATGATTACAAGCCAACATGGCTTCTGCAAGGGAAGATCGTGCCTGACGAACTTATTGCACTTCTTTGAAGGAATTAACAAATGGATGGACAAAGGGGGACCACATAGACATTATATACTTAGACTTCCAAAAAGCCTTTGACAAGGTACCCCCTTGAACGCCTACTTCGGAAACTGAAGAACCATGGGGTGGAAGGAGACGTACACAGATGGATCAGGAATTGGTTGGCGGGCAGGAAGCAGAGGGTAGGAGTGAAGGGCCACTACTCGGACTGGAGGAGGGTCAAGAGTGGTGTTCCGCAGGGGTCGGTGCTTGGACTGCTCCTATTCAATGTATTTATAAATGATCTAGAAACAGGAACGAAGAGCGAAGTAATAAAATTTGCAGATGACACCAAGCTATTTAATGGAGCTAGGACTAAAGAGGACTGTGAAGATTTACAAAAGGACCTGAACAAACTAGGGGAGTGGGCGATGAGATGGAAGATGAAGTTCAATGTTGAGAAATGTAAAGTCTTACACGTAGGAAACAGAAACCCGAGGTACAGCTACACGATGGGAGGGCTGTTATTGAGTGAGAGTACCCAAGAAAGGGACTTGGGGGTAACAGTGGACATGACAATGAAGCCGTCGGCACAATGTGCAGTGGCCGCTAAGAAAGCGAATAGAATACTGAGAATAATCAAGAAGGGTATTACAAGCAGAAAGAAAGAAGTTATCCTGCCGTTGTATCAGGCGATGGTGCGCTTGCATCTGGAGTACTGCGTCCAATATTGGTTGTCGTACCTAAAGAAGGATATGGCGATACTCGAGAGGGTTCAGAAGAGAACGAAATGTTTGATAAAAGGTATGGAAAACCTTTCATACGCTGAAAGATTAGAGAGACTGGGGCTATTTTCGCTGGAGAAGCGGAGACTTAGAGGGGATATGATAGAGACTTACAAGATCACGAAGGGCATAGAGAAAATGGAGAGGGACAGATTCTTCAAACTTTCGACAACTACAAGAACGAAAAGGCATTCGGAAAAATTAAAAGGGGACAGATTTAGAACCAATGCTAGGAAGTTCTTCTTCACTCAACGGGTGGTGGACACCTGGAATGTGCTTCCAGAGGGCGTGATAGGATAGGGTACGGTATTGGAGTTCAAGAAGGGATTGGACAATTTTCTGAAGAAAAAGGGGATAGAAGGGTATAGATAAAGGGTTACTATACAGGTCCTGATGGGCCGCCGCGTGAGCGGACTGCTGGGCATGATGGACCTCTGGTCTGAACCAGCAGAGGCATGGCTTATGGTCTTAAGATTATCACACCCTATCATACCCAAGTCCCGCTCCTCTTTTGCAGCCCAAATGTATAACCTTTAATTTCTTAGCATTCTTCTATGTTTCTGTAAGTCAGAAAGGTGTATAAATGTAATCTTAACTAGTGTAGGAGTGGATAATTAAGTCCTGCTACAGTATGTGCAGCCAGTAGTCTGTGTGTGCGTGACTAGCAAGTTATTTACTTTTGGAAGAGTTAATACTGTGCATTGTTGACTTGTGACATTAATTTTGCTTAACTATGATAACATACTTAAATATTAATACTGTCCCCAAGATGGGAATCAACCTGTGAAAAAATGTGTTTGGAGCACTGAAGTGAAATACTTAATAGGACTGTGCTGTTTATATGAAGCATGTAACCTTTAAAATAAACACCAGGATGATAATGTAACCAGGAAATATGTGCATAACAAAATTAACAATGCATTTAAAGCTATCAGCTTTGCCCCCTCCCCACACACATAAAAAGCAAAACCCTCAATACTGTATTGTACTGGTGAAGAAAATTTACCAGGCTGTAGTGATCAGCCCCTCAAGCCTCCTATTCATTACTGCAATTAGCAATCATTAGCCTGAAAAATGGGCCAGTCTGCTTCTTTTGAGACGTTTGCTAAAAAAAAAAAAAAATAAATCTATGAGACAAGCCAATTAGTGCCTGCATCCTGCTGTCTGGGGGGATTTCATTTAGTGACTTGGATGATTTAAGCCATCAAAATATTTTTGTTTTGTTGTCGAGAAAATAATGTTTGTTAAATGAGTGGAACCCCCCAAAGACCCATATGTTGTTGATTTCTGTGCGTCTTTCTAGGCTGCAAGGTGGCTGTAGAAAGGACAGGCTTTGTTGTATGCACATGATTCCTGGAGACTCTTGACAGTGCACAGCAGCTGGTCACAAACAGCACAGACTGTAGCCACCCGTGATGGGCGGGATAGCTTCCCTCAAATAGTTGCACACTTGAGCAAGCCTATTGTCCTCCTATAAAGCAGTTCAACTGTCCATTACCATCCACTGGACAAAAAGATACTGCCTCAGTACTGCGATGACTGCAGCACATATTGTTCAGAGCAATTAATTTGTAAATTGGCAGTTTGGAAATCATGCCATGAATGAACTGGTTACAGTGATCGATTCAAAAGGGCCTCTTTTTCAGATGAAGGAACCTAAGTAATCTAAAATCATCTTGTGAGTTTGAAAAAATTATATTTTGTAGGTAGGGATGAAAACAGAATAAAACACAACATTTCATTTCTGCTCTTGTGTAGTATTGCATTGTGGAGCATGAACATCGACAGCATTGACCAAGTAGAAGTTATTTTTTTCTTAAGAATTCAGAGCCTAAAGTCTACCAGGACAGTCAAAATACAGACAAATAAATTGTCCTACTTGGTAATTTTTTCTATGGCTTTTAGCATATATTTTCCTTTCCTTAAAAAAAGAAAGAGAGACAGTTTCTTAAAATAATGTCTGTTGTGTTTAGCAGTTTTTCCCTTGCAGTATTAATGGAGTATTGCTCACAATCTTTCACCAATATGTTGGGTCAGGCATATTGCTTCTTCCTTTTAGCTACATCCACCCACTGGCAAGGGATAAACTGCTTAGTCCTGTTTCCACTCTATTGGGAAAACAGTTCAACAGGTAAAAAAATACATGGAAAAATAATAATTCAGTACCTTCTTCCATGCAGTCTTACATAGCATAACATAACTTTATTCATCTGTACTGCCATAATTAAACAATTTCTAGGCAGTTTACACAGAAGAGGGCTGGACAATCATCGAAATACAATTAACTGAAATACAGCAATTTTCCTAAAAAATTCAGTATAAAATTTTAGTTAACAGTAATGTCCTCATTTAGGTAATAAATTTATCAAACAACTTTGACTTGATTACTTTTCGAAATGCATCATAAGACAACACAACTCCACCAGGACTGCTGCTTACTTGCTTGAAATGCAAGAGTCCTGTCCAAAAAGGTCTTATATCTGCAGCCAGTAATTTTTGGATAGGCAAATAAAATGGAATTCCTAGTTATCCTTGTTGGACTATATAACACAAAATGAGATAAAAGGTAATTTGGGTCTATATAACACAAAATGGTCTATATAACACAAAAAGGGACATAAAAGAATTAAAATTCTGATTTATCCAGCTAAGGTTATTTTTATTCAAAAGGCTTCTGCAATGAACCTTTGCATTTGAGAGCCTGCCTGCCATGAATGTAAGGGTGAGAGATACTAAAGACTGAAAAAAATGTCCAGACTGTAAAGATGCCTCATTTTTAAAGGTCCAGATAAACTCCATTAACCTAATGAGATTAGGTTCTTACCTTGCTAATATCTTTTCTAATAGATAGGTATGTCATTCTGGACAGTAGGGTATTCTTCCCATGCTTATAAGCCATGCAGAAGGAATCCATTCCAGGTTTTTAACTCCTCCTTCTCCAGAGGGTTCTGCTGCCCCCTTCAGTTTGTACCAAAGCAGGTGATAACCTTATATAGGAACACATAAGGAGGGGTATGAGAATCCCCAAATTACAAATCTGTTCTACCTTGAAAGTATAACAAACATATTGAACATTTTAACTGAATAATTGAAACACTGAAATAAACAATCAGAAACATTTATGTAGCTCAAACATTCCCCCAGTATGTTATAGCAATAGATCAGGGGTGTTCAACCTTTTGGCTTCCCTGGGCCGCATTGGCCGAAAAAAATGTTTCTGGGACTGCACAAACGCTGCAGCAAGACAAAGGAGGGAGCTGGCAAGACGGTAAACACCCGGGGGCAGCAGAGGAAAACACTGCATCGCTCTCGACCGGGGCCACACAAAATACTTCACGGGGCCGCAGGGCAGGGTTCCAGAATGACACAGTTATCTATCAGAAAAGATATTAGCAAGGTAAGAACCTAATCTCTTTTTCTAGTGCAATAGGCATGTCAATTCTGGACATCAGGGACATACAAAAGCAGTCCCAGAAATCTACAGTGGGACCTCTGCACCTCTTGTAACACTGAGGACCCAAAGATGGTATCCTCCCATGCTGCTATGTCCACTCTGTAGAAATTGGAGAAGGTATGCAGAGTGGACCAGGCCCTACAAATCTCCCCGGGTGAAATCACCCGAGCTTCTGCCCACGAAGAAGCCATGCTTCATGTGGAATGTGCTTTCAAGGAGACCGGAGAATTCTTGCCAAAGGATGAGATAGTCATCCGTATCCATCTTGAAATGGTAGCCTTAGACATTGGTCTACCACATCTAGCCTGACTAGTGAGCACAAACAGATGGTTTAACAGTCGGAACTCATTGGTGACCTCTAGATTATGTAGGAAGACTCTCATCACATCCAGCTTTCTCAAAATCCGGTCCTTCTTCTTTGACCCTATGGTCTTGAACGCTGGCAAGCGTACCTTCTGATTGATATGAAAAGCCAAAACAACCGTTGGCAAAAAGGACGGGATCATGTGCAAGGAAACTCCTTCCTCCATGAACTCCCTGCACGAAAGGGCCTGCAGCTCCAAGACTTGTCTCACTCATGTAAGAACCATGAGGAAAACAGTCTTGACAGTAATATACAACAAGGACACCTCTTGAATAGGCTCAAGGAGCTTGACTGAAGCCATGCAAAATTATGTTAAGGTTTCATGACAGAAACAGTTGTCTTAACGGTACTCTGATCCTTAGTACCCCCTTTAGGAATCTCAATGAGAAGGCAGATGAGCTTTGCATCCACAGGCTCTGAAGCATGAGGCACAACACTTGAATCCTGACACTACTGTGAGGCCTTTATCGATACCTGCTTGGAGGTCCAGGCGTTGCTGCTTTCTGCAATGTAGAAAAAATGATAAAATGTCAATGAATTCTTATAAATAGGCCAAATGTTTGCACAAAGTAACTAAAAGACTGAGCTTAAAGTATGCCTACAGGAAGGAAGGGGCCAGATGGTTAAAAGCTACAACCTCTGCACCTTGAGGTTGTGGGTTCAAACTCTAAGCTGCTCCTTGTGACAATATCTGACCAAGCTCTAAAATGTAAAATGCTAACTACCTAAAGTATATATGCTTTCTGCAATTTAGAAAAAAAGATGATAAAATATCAATGACTTCCTATAAATAGACCAAATGTTTACTCCAACCAAGTAAAAGGCAGAGATTAAAGTGTGTCTCAAATTTAGGTTACCGCTGGCTCAACCCACTACTTTAAGAATTAGTTAGGCCAGGCCAGGCCCGGCACAATTTCCTAGAGTCCTAACAGTCTTAAGTAGATATGATTTTAGCATTGTAGAGTTATGTCCTCTTTGGTGCATGGCGGCTGTAACACAGAGTTTTCCTACCCATTAAAAAAAGCTTCTTCACACTATGAAGAAACTGATGCCTAATTTACATATGCCTTGAGAAATGCAGGATCTTGAAAACTCACTTTGAGTTTAAGTATACCGAGAATCAGGGCTACCACTGACTGAGCCCATTGCTTTGAGGATGGGTATTGCCTGGCCAGATGTTACCACTTTCTGTAATGTATAAAAAAAAAATATGATAAAATATCAATTACTTCTTACAAACAGGCCAAATGTTTGCACCAAGTAACTAAAATATTGAGCTTCTCTTTCGTGCATCAATGTAAAACATCTCCCATGCCTTAGCATAAGCAATCATAGGCTTCTTGGCTCTGAGGTGAGTAACAATGACTATCTCTGAGTAACCTTTGTGCTCTTAACACCGCACGCTTACAAGCCATTCTTTAAGACTAAAGTGATCATACTGGGTCCTGAGATAGAAAATTGGGCTATACCTGCAGTCTGAGACTCTGGTCCCTCTGAAGATGAACTAGTTCCACGTACCACAGCCAGTCTGGTGCTATGAGGACCACTCTCCCTGGGTAACTTGCTATTCTGTAAAGTATTGGCCCTATCATGGGCCATGGAGGAAACAGGTACAAGAGTTTGTTCAATGGCCACGGCTGGACTAGGGCATCCAGACCTTCACTTCCAGGCTTGGATCTTTGACTGAAAAACTGGTCCACCTTTTTGTTCCTTGCTGTAGCTATCAGAATGAAAGTTGGCCAACCCCACTGAAGAACGATGGACTGGAATGCTGCTGCAGATAACATTCATTTTCCTGGGTCTAAGGTCTGCCTGCTGAGGTAATCAGCCTGGACATTGTCCATTCCTGCTACATGTGCCGCAGATATTTCCTGTAGGTGTAGTTCTGCCCACTGGAACAATAAGTGGACTTCCAGGCTCAGCTGCACACTCTTGATGCCTCCTTGGCGACTGACATATGCCACTACTATAGTATTGTCCAAGAAGACTCAGACTACCTGTCCTTCCAGACTCTTCTCCAGCTTTTGTAACACCAATTGAATGGCTTGAAGCTCCAGTCTGTTGATGGACCATTTTCTCTGGGAGGCTGACCACCACCCCTTAACTGGGTATCCATTGTAATGGCCTCCCCAGCCAAACAGGCTGGCATCCATTGTAAGAATCACCAACAAAGTCATTCTGAGGGGCATACCCCATAATAACGACTGTGGCTGGAGCCACCAACTCATACTGCAGTTGGATTCCGGAGTCCACAGGAGAGTCATTTGAAGGGAGTCCTTTTGTGGGGATCACTGAGACAGTAGAGGACAGTTCTGGAGAGGGATGCATGTGAGCCTTTGTCCAAGGGACTACATCTATAATGACTACCTTGGATCTTAGTACCTGAAGATAGTGCCAGGAAGATGGAGCTGTCTTGGCCATCAAGTCCATTATCTAAGTGCAGAGCTTCTGTATGCATGCCTCTGGAAGACAGACCCAAGCTGTACTTTTGCTAACACTCTGCATGACTTTTCTGGATGCCCAACCACGGAGTCTACAAACCAGTTAGGGGATGGGCAAACTTGAGCCTGCACCCTCACCAAATGATCTCCAGCACCCAGTGCTGGAGATCTGCTCCTAGATCTCTGCATATGCTGAGAGCTTTCCTCCTATTCTCAGGGGGAAAACTTCAGGTCTGGCATCATTGTGCCTTCTTGGAGACTGAAGAGGGAAGAGGGACAAGGACCAACGGCTTGGATTCGCCTGTGAATCTCTGTCTTGATCCTTGATAGGATCTCCGAAATGAGGCTCCTCCCGAGTACTGTTGAAAGCGCCTGGAATTATGAAAATTAGACCGCTACAAATCTCTAGAGGTTCACAGTTTGCTGTCCAGCAGAGATTTTGGACGGCAATCTACTACACTGAACATCAAATTGTCCAGACCCTTTGCGAACATCATCTGACCCTTGAAAAGGAGTCTGCTGAGAGTAACCTTGGAGGTGGAATCTCCAGCCCTTTCTCTGATCCAGAGCATTCTGCAGGTTGAAATGGAATAAGCTGAGACTTTGCTCATGATTCTAATGATGTTGTAGAGAGCATCAGTTACATAATCCACCCCTACTAGCAAAAGCTGAGGCAAAGGCTCATCCTCTGCCAGGGTGATCCCACGCATCTTGGTATGATAAGCATATGCCACAAGAAAGACTCTGCAGCTGCTTTGATCACTAAGGCCAAAGCTTCGAACTGCCTTCTTAGGACCACATCACTCAGTGATCCTATGTACCCCTTTAATACTACACCTCACTTGGCAGGGATGTGAATTCGTTTACCTGAGCAACCAAGGAATCCACCTTAGGCTGAGCGAACATCTGTTGACACTCCTATGCCATAGGATGCAGCCTAGACATTGTTTTGGCTACCTTTAAAGAGCCCTCAGGGGCATCCCAGTGCTCCGTGACTAAAACACTCATATCAGGATGCCAGGGAAAGACATGGGCTATGCTCTCACTCTGCTCATAATAGAACACTGAGTGGAGGGGGCATGCTGGGAGTCTAACTGTAACTCCTGTAGAGAGTCAGTAATGAGCTCTAATAGCACCAAAAGCTTGAACAATCAGCGTACAGTGGGATCCTCTCCTTGGTTGAAGGCCACCACTGCTTCCTGCACCTGTTTGCGACCCTGTGTCTCCAGCAGGGGAGACTCACTCTATGACAGCAAGAGAATACAGACTGATCCCTTGCCCATCAAGACCCTGTCAGAAAGTTCCTCAGGATCATGGTCATCCACTGCCAATGTTCCTGATGTGCCCTGGGAGCCCAAGCCCCCTTGCACGACCCCGGCTAACTGCCAGGCTTCATATGAGGATCCCAGCTATCCAAATAAGCTCTCCATATCAAATTAACAAATTCAGGAAAAAGACTTTACTAGGCATCACCAAGTCCCCTTTAGGTAACTCCACCTTACGTCTCTTGGGATCCACGGCTTCCATGTTTTTACACTTAGACACGCTGTTGTTCCAAGACTCCGAGAGGGATTTTCTCTTGGTAGACAGACCTTCTAGAGGTTCCTCAGCCCTAGAGACCAAAGGGTGGGGGTGGGGGGCTAAGCCCAAAACTCCCGCCTCCCCTTCATGTGCTGTGTAGCATGTGGTCCAAGGGTGCTCTACCAGCATCCATCCAGCACGAGCCTGTCATTTTTGACGTAAAACGATGCAATTTGAAGGATCTGGAATCTTTGAATAAAAAAATTAAGAAATCCAAGTTGGCTGTCACAGCAGCATTTTGAAGACATCCCCAAAACGCCTTAACTAAAAGTTTAAAAAACCTCAGAAAACAACATCTTAGAGGTGGGGGACCCTAGAGGATGTGGCAGAAACCTTTAAAAATAGTTTTTTTCAGACCCCCCCCCCCATTATAATAGCCCCAATTGTAATATCTGTGACATGTGCTCTCAAAGTGCTGCAGCCTGCCTGAGCTCCAAGAAGTAGCTGGATCTTTGAGAAGAATCCCTGCCTCAATCAGCCAATCCTCCAAATGCTGCAATCTTCTGGCTGTCAGTCAGACCAAAGTCGGACTGATCCTCAATCCCCACGGAAATGCGCACATGAAGAGAGGAGGTGAAAACGCAGCCGGCAGATGCCTAACAGCCTGACCTCAAGCCCCTGCGATTCAGCAGCTGAGTTAAGTTACTAGGGATATGGACCCCGAGCTCTACAAAGGTTTCTGCAGGCTTGTCAAACAGGTTCCCAAGGGATTAACCTGCCAGCTGCAGACCCAAGTTTACTTCTTCTCTACATAGGTAGAGCTTTTCCCTGCACTGGGGAGCTCTGGTGCACCAATAGCTGCAAAAACTGCAAAAAATACTGAAAACAAAGAAATATATAGAGCAGATCAGAAAGACACGGCTCACATGCAAAAGGAAAAACTAAAGGGGGCAGCAGAGCCCTCAGAGAAGGCGTCGTCGTTGAAAACCTTCTGCATGGCTCACGAAAACGGGGAGAATACCCTACTGTCTAAAATTACACCTATTGCACTAGAAATAAGAATTGCCATTTTGTCAAATACCTACATTATATTTCATCTTGCTGTATTTTGCACTCAGTTACTACAGAGCAGCACTAGATCACAAAGCTCAGAACATGTTTTCACTGATCAGATACAAAATAAGCCAGTTTTCATGCTGAAAATGAAAACCATACAATGACCATTTGAACCAAACAGCTTTCATCTTTATTTATAAAATTCTATACAAAGCCAGTGTAGTTAAACAATGTTATATGCTACGCTTGAATAAAATACAAAATTATAAAAATATAACGCATTTAAAAGAGAATAGGCCAAGTAAAAATTCTGTTTGAAAATGACCGAGGATGAAATATCAGAAGCAAACTCAGACTATAGGAAGGGAAGGGGAAAGAATATGCTCATGAAGCACAACTTCTGTGAACAGGTAAGGACAGAGTCAAAGCATTTATCTTGGTGGTCAGAGATTTTGAGGCACACAGATCACATGGATGGGAATCTTAAGGGGAGAGTAGATGTCACATGATCCTAGGCATTTGTGATCACGATTGTGTGATTTCTACATATAACGGGCACTTATAGATATAACAATATAGGGGCGAGGAGAGAACCTTAGGCCTTAATCAACAAGGGATTTCAACCATTGCACTCTTTAAGTAGAATATGCATAGGGAATGTGAGTGGTTCAAAATTCAGGCAGGATCTCTCGGCTCTAGTTAAAAAAGCACTATGAAATGTGATTTTCCATTATATGGGAAGGTGTCCCCACACATTGCATGGAGGCACAAGGTGACAAACATTTAAGAAATATTGTTAAATTCTCAATATCATTTTCAATAAGATGTGCAGGTTGAGCCAGTGATGAAAACTCCTGGGGAATTTTTAAAGCGCTCCATTTCACTGATAAAAGCCCCAACACAAGTGTATAAACAATTTCTACAACACGCAGCTACTGCAGAGTGGCTTTGGAACAAAGCTCAGGAAGATGCAATTTTTGCCCTGCATAGATGGTACAGGATTGCATGATTTCCAATGACAAATGTTTTATGAACAACATCCTAAACTGTGTATTCCAATGCCACTACACAGAATTCATGGATGTACTAACTTAATATAATTTTCAACCAGGAACAGTCACACACATGTGACAACTTTTGACATAGTCATTTATAAAGCAGCAGATTCACTAACAAGGCAATCCACCTGCTCCAGCTGGGTTAACTGCAGATATCCCCATGTGTAAAATAGAATATTCAGGAAGAGGGTACACCTCCTGCAGGTGAATATCAGCCAAGACCCTCACTGATGCCACGGATGCGCCGGGCCAACTGAATGTCCTGCACAAATAGTGTGACTCGCTTTGCATGGATAGTACATAAATAGGCATCTTCAAAGAGACGAGTCAAGAAGGCTTCTGCGGCCTGAGGAAAGAGGTGAAAGAAAGCATGACAGTGAAGTAAGCACCCCAGCTCTATCTCAATACTGTAAAGGCAGAAATAACTGATGGCACCAGTGAAAATATGAAGTTAACCTTTACATTTACCACCATCTGTGATCCAAAACAGGCAAACAATTCAGTGGCATGTTTGGCCCACTTGACATGGATTGAAAGCCCCTTCCACCAATCCTATTCTTGCAGCAACCCACTTACCTCCTGAAGGGCTAGCAGGGCCATAGATTGCCATTGATAGTCATAGCCCCGTGTAAAGAGGAGACAGATCTCCCGCACCTGAAAGAGATGAAATGGACCAAGGTGAGGCAGAAACAGGCTACACATAAGACAACATGCACAGGTATGGAAGTTAGTGTGCCTTCTCACATGGAAGGATAGAGTGTGTATTTGTTAATAATGTCTTTACAGAATGGATTTAATCTTTCATATCAGAAAATGAAGTTTATTGTTTTAACAGTTTTTTAAAATATTATTGTAAACTAGATTTGATGAAGAGTGGCGGTATATCAAGTTCTTTTAATAAACATATACATTGTCATTCATGGCCAAAGAAATAGCTACAACAGGGGAAAAAAAACAGAAAGCACATCTCCTTACCAGCCTGCTGAAGGGTAGTTTTCGAATAAGAAGTTCTGTGGTTTTCTGGTAATGTCGAATCTCCATTAATGCTCGAGCACCAGGTCGATATCTCCGCCTTGTTGCTCTGGGCCTCCGGGAACCTAAAAATACAAGTAAAGGATTCTTTTACATATGGGTAGCTGAATGGAATGGGATGTGCCACAGCACCATCAATATTTTAACCAACACATCACAAGAAATTAGAGAACTTGGGAGCAGGGCTGGGGATTTCTTAGGCCCCTCCAATTAAAAATGTGTTTCCCTGCCCCTGCTCTTACGTGAACTACAGAGTGCCCCTACAAGTTGGCCATCTACTTCATATGCCTTCCTAAGTCCTTCGCAGGCAGTCCATTCATGCTTTGCATCTACTAATGTGAAGCTTGCTTAGGGCTTTAGTGTGGCACAAAGCAATGTTACTTACCGTAACAGTTGTTATCCAGGGACAGCAGGCAGCTATTCTCACTAGTGGGTGACGTTATCCAACTGAGCCCCGATGCGGACATCTCACAAGCATACTTGCTTGTAGAAACTTTTAGAAGTTTCGAGTTGCCCACACCGCGCATGCGCGAGTGCCTTCCCGCCCGATGCACCGGGCGTGTCTCCTCAGTTCAGATAGCTAGCAGAGAAGCCAACCCAGGGGAGGTGGGTGGGACGTGAGAATAGCTGCCTGCTGTCCCTGGATAACAACTGTTACGGTAAGTAATATTGCTTTATCCCAGGACAAGTAGGCAGATATTCTCACTAGTGGGTGACCTCCAAGCTAACCACAATGGGATGGTGGGAGAGTTGGCAACTTAGGAGAACAAATTTTGTAACACTGTTTGGCCATACTGTCCATCCCATCTGGAGAAGATATCCAGACAATAGTGTGAGGTGAAGGTATGAACCGAGGACCAAGTGGCAGCTTTACAAATCTCCTCAATCAATGTCAATCTGAGGAAAGCTATAGAGGCTGCCATTGCTCTGACCTTATGAGCTGTGACTTTACTGTGAAGGAGTAATCCAGCCTGGGCATAGCAGAAAGAGATACAAGCCGCCATCCAGTTGGAGATGGTGCGCTTAGAGATAGGGCGTCCCAACTTGTTCAGATCGAAGGAGATGAAAAGTTGAGGAGCAGTCCTGTGAGGCTTGGTGCGTTCCAGGTAGAAAGCCAAAGCACGCTTACAGTCCATAGTGTGAAGAGCTGATTCTCCAGGATGAGAATTCGGCTTCGGGAGCATAACTAGTCGTTCTGCTCGAGGAGGGGATAGAGAGAAGCCAGGGTCAACATGCGAAACTTCTCCCTGACCAGGAACTTGTTGAGCACCCTGAGGTCCAAAATAAGACGGAACAAGGAAGTACCGGGAGTAAAAACCCCTGTTCTGTTGGTCCACAGGGACCGGCTCGACGGCACGAAGCCGGAGCAAAGCCTGAGCTTCCTGAAGAAGAAGGGTGGTCTGGGTTAAGTTGGAAGGATACTCTCTTGGAGGATGTTCCGGAGGAACATGATGGAACTGAAGAGAGTATCCCTCTCTTACGATGGAAAGGACCCAGAGGTCGGTGGTAATAGTCGTCCATCGATGGTAAAAATGATGGAGACTACCTCCGATGGGAAAAAGCGGGGAGGGCAGAACGATGGAAGTTATGCTCCCTACGAGACAGTCAAAAAGGCTGGGGAGCCTTGGGGACAGCAGAAGGTTGAGGCTTTTGTTGGGGCTTCTGCTGGTGCTGCCTCTTCACAGGCGGGCGGATGGTGGGGGCCTGCTTCGGTGGGTAGCGCCTCTGATAAATCATAGGCGGATGAGAAGGACGAGAGATAGCAGGCTTGGGCTTCTGGCGGAGAATAGACTGAAAAGATTTTTCATGTTTGGACAGCTTCTCCGTCGCCGCCTCGATGGATTCATCGAAAAGGTCCGCTCCCGCACAGGGAACGTTCGCTAGCCTGTCCTAGAGATTCGGGTCCATATCAATGGTCCGAAGCAACGCCAAGCATCTCATGGCCACCGAACAAGCAGCAGCTCTGGCCGAGAGTTCAAAAGCATCGTAAGACGATTGCATCATCTGCAAGCGGAGTTGGGACAACGACGCCAGTACCTCCGAGTATTCGAAGCGAGCCTGAGAGTCCAGATAGGGCAAAAACTTTTGAAGAATGGATAGAAAAAATTCAAAGTAGGTCGCAAAATGAAAGCTGTAATTTAGGACTCGAGAAGCCATCATCGAGTTCTGGTAGATGCGCCTGCCAAATCTGACCATGGTTTTGCCCTCCCGGCCAGGAGTGGAGGCATAGACCTGGGAGGAATGAGACCGCTTCAGGGAGGATTCAACCAATAGGGACTGGTGAGAGAGCTGCACCCCGTCGAAGCCCTTATGGTGCACCATGCGGTACCTAGCATCCAACTTCTCTGGGACCGCAGGAATGGAGTATGGAGTCTCGAAGCATCTCATGAAAGTCTGGTCCAGAAGCTTATGTAGCGGCAGACGGAGAGACTCAGCAGGAGGTTGGGGAAGATGCATCGTCTCCAAATATTCCTTAGAAAACTTGGAACCCGAATCCAGGGTGATATCCAGATCCACCGCCATCTGCCTCAGGAAGGACGAGAATGACAACTGGTCCGCCAGGGCCGGGCCTTGAGATGGGCTCGAAGAAGATGAGGCGGCCTGGTCCGCCGAGGCCGAGGACCGGCATGGGGAGAACGAATCCCCGCAGTCCTCGAGTTCTGGCATAGGAGGAGGCGAGTAATCCGGTGAAAACTCCCGAAAAGGTTGCTTACGGCGAGGCGAGGCATGTCTCGATGAATGCCTCAATGAGTGCCTCGATCGACAACCGGAGCTGTGTCGAGAAGCAGACCTCGAGCGTCGAGGCGAGCGAAGCCCAGACGAGGCAGCCACCGAGTAGATGGGACTGGAGGCTGTGGATCGAAGCAGTGGAGGCTGAGACGAAGCTCCCCAAGGCTCGAGGCTCAGCATCGAGGAGGAAGTCTCTGGTCCAGGCAAGAGAACTGCGCCATGCATCGAGGGTATCGGTTCCAAAGGTGGCATGGGCAAAGACTCTGCTCCTTGCGAGGCATGCCCCGAAGCCAGACCAGACACTCGCCAAGACTCTGCTCCCAGCAGTGAGAGTGTGCGCCGAGGAGGCACCGGCGGTGGCTCGACCTCGCGGGAGGCTTTCGCGTGCCCAGGCTGGATCTGGGAGAGAAGCGTCGGCCCAATCTTAGTAAAGAGCTCGACAAATCGCTTCTCCATCATGGCATGGAACGAAGCCGGCAAATGGGACCTCCAGCACGGACATCGCTAACTCAGCCGCCAGGGGGCTTGGGCTTAGAAGCCTTGGGCACCTTGAGCACCACTGGAGGAATGGGAGGCTGCGCTACCTGACCTGAGACAGCGGAAGGCACCGCAGCAGGCGTCGGAGTCGAAGCCGGCACGAACGAGGCAGGCTTGAGCAGACTCGAGGCTGAAGATGTTGAAGCGGAAGTCGAAGGCGTGGCGCTCTGCGATGAGGGCAGCTCCAGGGATGCCTCCATGCTAAACAACGACTCCCACAAAACACAGCGATGCTTAAAAGCACGTGCTGTAAGTGTGGAGCAAGGCCAGCACGATTTCGGAAGATGTTGAGGCCCCAGACACTGAAGACAGCGTCGATGCGGGTCCATCAACGAAATCGCGCGCTGGCACTTGACACACTTTTTAAAACCGGTAACAGGCCGGGACATAGACCGAAAAAGCTCCATATGGCCTGCCCGGTCGAACGATCGAAAGAAATATATTTTTTTAAAACAAGAAAACGCAACGTGAGCCAACGATAATGAGCCCAAAAAACTCAAAACCGCGGGCACAGAAGGCACAAGTGAAGGAACTTCGCGCAGAGAGTAGAAAGACAGACTTCTCAGCTCCGCAGAAGAGAAAGAACTGAGGAGACACGCCCGGTGCATCGGGCGGGAAGGCACTCGCATATGCGCGGTGTGGGCAACTCGAAACTTCTAAAAGTTTCTACAAGCAAGTATGCTTGTGAGATGTCCGCATTGGGGCTCCGTTGGATGACTTCACCCACTAGTGAGAATACCTGCCTGCTTGTCCTGGGATAAAAGCACATTCCTCGCTTTCCTCCACCATCTTCTCCTTATTTAAGTGAGACAGCACAGAATAATAATAATAATAGTTTATTTTTGTATACCGCCACACCATCAGTTCTTAGCAGTTTACACAGTAAATTACAAAGTATTTAAGATACAGAGTCATGATAGACACGATAGCCATGATAGAAACCTTCAAGATCCTGAAGGGTATAGAAAGGGTAGACAGGGACAGATTTTTCAGATTATGGGGAACCACAAGTACAAGGGGGCACTCGGAGAAATTAAAAGGGGACAGGTTTAGAACAAATGCCAGAAAGTTCTTCTTTACCCAGAGGGTGGTGGATACATGGAATGCGCTTCTGGAGGCTGTGATAGGCCGGAGCACGTTACAAGGCTTCAAAGAAGGTTTGGATAGGTTCCTAGAGGATAAAGGAATTGAGGGGAACAGATAGGAATAGAGGTAGGTTTAGGGATATTCTGGGACCACTGCTCGGGAGTGAACCGCTGGGCGAGATGGACCTCTGGTCTGCCTCAGCGGAGGCAACTTCTTATGTTCTTATACTAACTGACAAAGTACAACCCTAACTTATTCAAACGAAATATGCACAATACAGATTATTTATACTAAAATAGATAAGCTTCTGTAAACCTTATTCCATAAAAATAATAAAAATCCATTTATCATATTGATATCTATTAAGTATTGTACTGTTTAAATAGATAGGTCTTAAAATCTTTCCAAAATTGCTGATAAGTGAGGGCTGGAGTAATAAGAGCATTCAAGCACATATTCATTACTCCTACTTGAAACACCAGAGTCCTATTTAAAAATTTCTTAAAATGGCACGCTTGCAGGAAAAGCAGATTGATCATAACCATGATCATTTCCCTCAAAGTACAGGCAGTCCCCAAGTTAGACACCCGACTTAACTATGACTTGTACTTAAGAATGCAGTTGTAGCTTCATCCGATTTCATTGAGCAGTATTTCCAGTTGCATAGACTCCTACACGTCTCCTATAGCAGATTCAGGAATGAAACATGGCCACATTAAGAACAGTGTGTGGTTGTGCATGCTGTACCCTAGAGGGAACACTGGTAGGGACAGTTGGCCCTTTTATCAGCTGGGAGCAGAGGCAAGCAGCAAGAATTTTAAAATCTACAAGTTTTGAGTTACATACAAGTCTGACTTAAGAACAGCTTTAAAAACATAACTTGTTCTTAACCTGGGGACTGCCTGTACATCTTTTCCACCTGTGGGTACTTAAGTTCATTACCAGGTTCCTGCTCATTCTGGGGCCCAACTCCCATCTCCATGCAACAGTGAAGTCACAACCCTGCTGATGAGATCACATGGTACAGACCTCCATAGTCATCAATGTCATGTAAGAAGATAATTTCCTGTTCCTTCATGATTTTCACACCCTTCTCCCCACCCTTTACCATTCAAATAACACAGGCTATCCCTCAAGGTTATCCATAAATCTTAACATCAATACTGCTCTGTTCATACTTTATTACATTAGTGCAAGCCTATGGGTCTCAGCCATTAGTGCTGTACTTATGTTTTATGTGCATCAGTGTGATATCTGCATGAGGCTCTGAAGAAGCTCTTCAACTATTAGTGCTGTGCATATGCATTCCTTATGTGAATCAGTGTGACACTTGCGGGGGGGGGGGGGGAGGCTCTAATTTTGCACACTCCCTTCCCAGTGGCACCCTCTCCTCCTTACTCGGGCGTCCCGCTGGAGCCGGCGGAGGACTCCTGGCTACAGTCACTCTCCTAGGGGTGCGGGTCTTCCTCCTGCTGGCACTAGGCCCCGGGTTCCCACTCGTGCTAGGGCCCGAATCACGGCTCGTACTAGGGCCCGATTCCCGTCGCATGACTTCACCAAACCGCGTCCAAGTATATTTTAAACGACGACAGCACTCTTATGCCTTCATTTACACCGCGCCTGCGCGCACAGGGCTCTCACTCATTCCTAATCATCAAACAACCTAGTTCAAACTACCCGCACGTTCTGCCTCCCTTCTCAAACGTCACTTCCTTCCCTATTTTATGTGTGGGGTGGGTATTTTTTGTTTGTTTGTTAGGTATGGGTTTTCACCACGTGCCCCTTCCTCCAGACGTTGCTAGGCCAAGACTTGAGGGACACATTGAGAAGCGATCGAGGGTTGGTTTATGCTCATGATTCAAGTTCAACAAGTTATATTTCGTTTGATTATGTTTGTAGGTCTTACAAGCCTTCACCTCCAACGTCAAAATCTAATATAGAACCCTTACACGCACATGCGCAGTTGAAATGGCGTGATCCCTGCCGCTGTGATTTGTGCTTCCGTCGCCGTTTTCCATTTGCGGCACATGCGCGGGGAGGGAGCCTGTGGCAGTTTGATTTGCAGCGCGTAAGAGGAGCCTGCGGTGCTGATTTTCCCCATTGCCGAAGTCACTTCCAGCCTAGGGCAGGGAAGGCTTCAACTCGCTGCTCCTGCTTGCTTCGGGCCTTCCTTGCTGCCGGGTCCTACTCCTGCCTTCGCGCAAAAAGAAAGTAGGTGGGAACTGGCAGCGAAAAGGACCGAAGCAAAGAGTTGTAAATGCTGCGCTGCCAGGGCCGGATTCATCAATAGGTCCAAGAGGCATGTGCCTAGGGCCCAGAACTGTGAGAGGGCCCACTGAAGGAGGGCAAAAAGAGAGCCCCCCCCTGGTTTGATTTTTTTTTTCAAACAGCGATTATTGGCAACAGCCCCTCCCCCCGTGCGGCAATCAAGATCGGCAATGGGCCCCTCCGGCACTCAAGATCGGCAATGCCCCCCCCCCTCCCCTCTGGCACTCAAGATCAGCTACGGGCCTTCTCACCCTGGCATCAACAGCACTTCAGATCGGCAACGCGGTGCTCAGCCCAAAACTCCCTCTGACACAGCTTCCTGTTTCCACTCAGGAAGATCGAGTCAGAGGGAAGCTTTGGACTGAGCATCGCGTTGCTGATTTGAAGTGCTGTTGATGCTGGCGGGGACCCGTTGCTGATCTTGAGTGTCATCGCGGGGGGGGGGGGCTGTTGCCGATCATGAGTGTCATCACGGGGACGATCTTTGTTGCCAGAATCAGAAAGATGAGAGGAAGGGAGAGAGATGGGCCTGAGGTGGATGGAGAGAAGGGGACAGATGATGGAAGTGGGGAAAAGGGAGAGCAAGAAGAGAGCAGATGATGGAAGTGGGGGAAAGAGAGAGAAGAGGCAGATGATGGAAGTGGGGAGAAGGGAGAGCAAATGCTGAATGGAAGTGGAGAAAGAGAACACATACTGGATGGAAGGAGGGATAAAGAAAAAGGACATGCTGGATGGGGGAAGAAGATAGAGTTAGTGAGATAGTGGAGGGGTGAAGGAAAGGGGGTGAAGGCATGCTTTGGGTAGACACAGTGGAAAGAGGGAAACTAAGGACTGCATAAGAAGAAATAATTTAATTTAGACGGAGGCAGAAAATAAAGAAGGAAGACCAGAGAAGAAAAGGAAAGAGGAGAGAGAGATGCCAGAGAATGGGGAAGGAGACATAACAGATCTGAGCAGAGGAAATGAGAAGAGAGAGATGCTAAAAACCACAGGGGGGAGGGAAAGAGATGAAAGGAGAGAGATGCCAGACCAAGGGGGGGGGTCAAGAGGAGAGATGGTAGGGAGAGACAGTTTCTGCAAGGGGGAAGACAGTGGATGGAAGAAAGAGAATGACAAGATGAGGAAAGTAGAAATCACATGACAAAGGTAGAAAAAATTATATTTTTTTGCTTTAGGATAAAGTAGTATTGTAGCTGTGTTGATAAATGTTTAGAAATAGAAAATGGAAAAATACGGTGATCATTTTATTGGACTAATTTTAATACATTGTTGACTAACTTTCAGAGACCAAATTCTCCTTCCTCAAGTCAGGACATGATACTGTAACAGTAGTATACTTTACTGATCTAAGGAAAGAGGGTTTGACCTCTGAAAGCTAATTAAAAAATGTATTAGTCCAATAAAATGGTATTATCTTAATTTCCATTTTTTGTTTCATTTTTAGTTGTTAATTTGTAAAGTGATTTGTTATTTCTCTATTTTTCAAATTTACATCTGCTATCTTTATATTTTGTTCAGTATTGGGGGATATGCAGTATGCACCACTGTTTCTTCACCCTCTAAACTGTACCATTCCTTTGGTTTGTAACACAAGCTAGCATGCTGAATGCTCTGCACTGCTCCGATGATTGTCAGAACAGCGCAGAACATTCAGCCCGCCAGCCAGTGCTAAAAACCTCTTCCGTGCTTTTGTAAAAAAAATAAAAAAAAAAAAGGGAGGGGTAGTTTGAAGGTGGTTCTGTGTGTATGAAAGACATGGGGCTCCTTTTATCAAGGCGCGCTAAGGGGGTTAGTGCGGACATTTCATCATGCACTAACTCCCGCAGCAGCCTAAAATCCTAACACCTTGTCAATGGAGGCATTAGGTACTAGTGCGGCAGGCGGTTTAACGCGCAGTATTCCATGCGTTAAACCACTACCATGCCTTTGTAAAAGGACCCCATGGTTTTCTGTTAGCATTGATCAGCCTTGTTTAGCGAAATGCATCAGGCATGGTTCCTGGGAGTACCTTGAATAAACCTGATTTGAATCTCCTTATTTTCTGCCAATCTTCTTTTGTTCCACGTTGGATTGTTTGGTGGACTGCTTGCCTTGGGTTTTGTTACAAATTAACATACATGTGGAACACACTAGAGGAGATATAGATTTGGTTGTTTATACATATATATGGGTTAAAGTTGGATGACATAGAGTGAGGCAGTTGAGAGTAGTGCTGCCCGATTCAGGAAAAAAAATTTTGATTCGATTTGATTCAGCCTATTGAATTGGTTTTTTGATTCAATTTGATTTTCCTGCCCAATTGGGTGTTTTTTTCAAACATCCTAGTGGGTTTATTTTATAGCCTCTTCACCCCCTTTGCCTTCTCCTAACCACACTGGCGCTGTGATGTAAACAAAATAAAACAAAAAAAGACTTTTCTTCTCTCTGTTAAATCCTAGCTCATGTTTGCGGTCTAACACCAGCTCTGGTAGGATACACGTTTCAAATCTGACATTGTAATCACAAAATGGAAAATAAATTAGTTTTTCTACCTTTTGTTGTCTGGTCATTATTCAAATCTTGTTGGTCCCAGGCTCTAGTTGTCTTCTGATAACTTGCTTGCCAGGGTCTCCTTCTTTCTCCGTGCTAACCATCCATCTGCCATCTCTGTCCTCCCTTTCTGTTTCCCTTCCCTCCCCGGAGGTCTGGCATCTTTCTTTTTTTTGTCTCCTTCCACAAATCCACCTTTTCTTAACTACCCTTTCATCCAGCATCTCTCCCTCCTTCTCTACCACCCCAGTGTCCACCATCTCTCCCTTTCTTTTCCTAACTACCCTCCTATCCAGTATCTCTATCCCCCCCACGCCATCCCTTGTGTCCAACTTCTCTCCCTTTCTGTTCCTTCCCTCCCTAAATCCCATTGTCCATCATCTCTCTCCCTCTCCTCTATTTTTAGACCCATTATTTCTTCCCCCCCAAAGTCCAGCATATGCATGTCTCTTTGAACCCCCCTTCCCTCCCTCTCTCCCTCCATGTACTTCTACACCAGGGCCCCCCTCCCCTGAAGGTCTGTCCCTCCCTGAAGGCCTGTATCTCCCCATGAAGGCCTTTCCCCCATCCCTGAAGGCCTGTCCCCCACCTTGAAGGCCTGCCCCTCCCCTTGAAGGCCTATGCCATTATCCCTGGCCTGTCCCCGCTTTGAAGGCCTGCCCCCCCCCTTGAAGGCTTGTCCCCTCCTCCCTTGAAGGCCTGTCGCTCCCCCCTTAAAGGCCTGTCGCCCCCCCCTTAAAGGCCTGTCCCCCCCTGAAGGCCTATGCCACCATCCCTGCCCTGTCCCCACTTTGAAGGCCTGTCCCCCCTTGAAGGTCTGTCCCCCCTGAAGGCTTGTCCCCCCCTTAAAGGCTTTTCCCCCCTTAAAGGCCTGCATCCCCCCAAGGCCTGTTCCACCCCCCACTCCGAAGGACTGTGCACCCCCCCCCCCCGGGAAGGCCTCCGTGTTCCCTCTGGCCTTCCCACACCGTTTACCTTCTAGTTGCAGCCTGCACAGAAGATCGCGGTTATAGCGTCTTTGCAAACTGCTTTTAGCTGTTTCTTCCGCTGCGGTCTCGCCCCTCCTCTGACGTCAGAGGCAGGATCGCGGTGGAGGAAACAGCTAAAAGCAGTTTGCAAAGACGCTATAACCGCGATCTGTGCAGGCTGCAACTAGAAGGTAAACGGTGTGGGAAGGCCAGGGGGGAAGCCGGTCACCAGGGTGGGAAACTGGACGCCGGGGTGGGAACCGGACGCCGGGGGGGGGGAAGCTGGACAGCAGCACAGCAGTACTTCCCGACTGACCCTCCCTCCCTCTCTCTAAAGCAGGTGCGGCAGCGGCCGGTCAGCAAGAGCAGCGCTGCCGCTCCTGCTTTAGGGGGTGAGGGGGGAGGGTCTGAGTCGGGAAGCTGATTTTTTTTTTAATTTTAAATCGATTCAAATCGATTCACCTGAAGTGAATCAGTGAATCGATTCGAATCGTGAATCGGGCAGCACTAGTTGAGAGGAGTTGCAAACTTGGTTATTAGTATAGTCTTATGCATTTGAACACTTTTATATACGTATGGAAAGGGTTCAAAATTAAAGTCCTGGGCAAGTAGGTGGGAAAGGAAGGAAGGAGGGTTTTGTTCAGAGATGTTTGGGGTTTGCATAGAATTAAAACTGTGCACTGGTATGGTAATCTTTGTTGTTTGTTTTGAATCTATATAATAAAACCGTAGGCGGCGCATGCGCATTCTTATCGGCGTGCTTCCATGATCCGTATGTCCGTGGCCGCCAAGAGTGCAGCATGCCCCGCGCTTACTACGGCCCCACGCGCAGCCGAGTTCGGCACGGCGGTTTCCCCAGATAGGGGAAGTCGAACATCTCACTCCCGACGCGCAGCTGAGTTCGGCACGGTGGTTTCCCAAAATAGGGGAAGTCGAAAAACTCACTCCTGGCTCTCCTCGACACGGCGGTTTCACCAGATAGGGGAAGCCGAACAGCTCACTCCCGCCTCATGGTCCTGCCGCCGCTCCTGTTCACAGCGGCCTGCACGTCAACGACTCCCCCCCCCCATCCTCCCGCAACAGCCGCTACCGCTCATGTTCAAAGCGGCCTGCTGAGGTTCGCGGCCGGCTGTAGCGAACCTCTCAGGCCGCTCTCCACATGGTAGCACGTTCCCTCTGACGCGATCGCGTCAGAGGGAACATGCTACTGAGGTGGACAGCGGCCTGCGAGGTTCGCTACAGCCGGCCGCGAACCTCAGCAGGTCACTTTAAATAGGAGTGGCAGCGGTGGCAGAAACCATGGATGCACAGGCACAACTAAGCGCCAGCTCCTCCCGAACTCGCCCGAACTCACACACACACCTAATTATCCGAGGACAAGCAGGCAGCATATTCCCACGGAGCCCCGATGCGGACAGCTTTTCAAGCAAACTTGATTGAAGATTTCAAGTTTGCTAGTGCTGCACCACGCATGTGTGTGCCTTCCTGATCCACTAGAGGGCGCATCCCCTCCTCATGGTCTTCAGTTCTTAGTTTTCCGCGGAGCCAGAAAGCCCTGTCTCTCTTCTCTGCGTTCTTCTAAGTGCCTTTCTAGCACCGCGGCTTCTTTATTTTGTTAGGGAGTCGCTGTGCGTTTGTTGATTGATCGTGTATTCCTTTGTTTCAAAAAAAAAAAAAGGACTTTTTATTGGTTCCACCGGCAGGCCCTTCTTGGGCCTCAGCCATGCGGCTAGGCCTCATTTGGCTGCAGCTGTATTTTCTTCTTCCCTGGCCTCTCTCTGGGCTCACCTCGTGTGAACAGGATGGCTGGGACCCTTTTTCCTTCGTTGGAATCGGACTGAGTAGCTTCGATCCCCAGTAAGTCTTCTTTCTTTCTGTTCTTCTAGCTGCGTTACCTCGGTAATGCCACTGGCTGAGTCTCAGGCATTCCAGGCATCGTGTGCAGTCGTGCCCGCCTCTGCGAGACCTTTGGAGCGTGCCTCCTTTCATGGGAATACTCATCTCGAGGTTGCCCTTTATGGAGCGCACTGCTGCACCTTTATTACCAGTTTCATTGGTACGGTGCCGACTTCTGAACCTCGATGTGCCTCGACGTCGACTGGAGCTTCGTGCCTCGACGTCAACCGAGGCTTCGTGCCTCGACGTCGACCGAGGCTTCGTGCCTTGACGTCGACCGAGGCTTCGTGCCTCGACGTCGACTGAGGCTTGGCGCCTCGACGTCGACTGAGACTTGGCGCCTCGACGTCGACTGAGACTTGGCGCCTCACCGCCGCCTGAGGCCTTGTGCCTCGACGTAGAATACGGCTTGGTGCCTCGACGTCGTCTACGGCTTTCTGCTTCGACTTTCTGCCTCGACGTCGACTGGGGCTTGGTGTCTCGATGTCGACTGATGCTGGGTGTCTCGACGTCGACGGATGCTTTGTACCTTCGACGTCGGCTGCGGCCGTGTGCTCCGCGTCACTTGACGCTTGTGCTTCGACGTCGACTGAGGCTTGTGCCTCGACGTCGACTGAGGCTGGGGGCCTCATTGTCGGCTGGAGCTCGTGCCTCGCCGTCGACTGGAGCTTTGTGACTTGACGTCGCTTGGGGCTTTGTGCCCTTTGGTTGGCTGTGGCCTTGTGTCTCGATGTCGACTGTGGCTTGGGGCCACAACGTCGCTGGGGGCTTTATACCTCCGCAGCGGCTGAGGCTTTGGGCCTCGGCGTCGACTGCGGGTTTGCGCCCCGTTATCGACGGGGGCTTAGTGCCTTGACGTCATCTGGGGCTTTGTGCCTCTGTGTCTCCGGCTCCTGTTCAAAGGGTTCTCCACTTTCTCTTCGGTTCATTCCGGGCAGCCGTGACGGACTCTTGTAGTACGGAGTTCGGTTTCCTGGAGGAGACTCTCTCCCTGCTCCGGCTCTATTGCTCCTCCCATGCGTCATCTCGCTTGGCGCAGAGTGTGGCTGAGGATCCGAACCTCCTGGATCGTCTCGCCATTTTTACTTGCGTGAGTTCTGCGCTTCTTGAGGCCTCTCTTGCGGTGGCCACTAACCGCCTCTCAGACCGCGACCGGTCCTTCGCCTATCGGGACGCCTTCAGCTGAATCCCGTCGGCCTTGGTGGTTTGGACTCCTTCTCCGGAGGGGCCCTCCGGATACCTTTCTTGTGTTATCTCGTCCTCCTTCGCAGCAGCCGCAATAGCTGCAGCAGCGCCGGGTTATGGTCCAGCCGCCGGCTTCGGCGACTCCTGGCCGTCTTTTTGACTATTCTCGCATAGCCTCCGGGCGGCTCTCCTTCTGGGGATTCTTCCCCTCCCTTCGGGAGAGGTGTCTCCGTGTCTACGCACCGGGAGTATAGCCTCGCTTCTGTCGGTTGGGCATTCCCATCCTCCCATCTGCATCTGGTCCTGGCCCTTCGTGACCTGCACTAGTTTCTAGTCCGGGAGTGGTTCAGACTCTGCCCGCCCCAGTCTCGGGAGTCTGTCGGGGCGGACCTGGACCCAGTTTGTCTGCGCTCCTTCTTGTCTCGGCCTCAGGGGGAGGCCCTTGTTTGGTTATGCCGGATGGTGGCCCCTCTGTCCTCAGTCCGCCTCCGGTTTTTTCTGCCTCTGCCTCGGCAGGCCGCCTGTCTGCGCTTGAGTCAGCTGGTGTCTCAGCGGTCTTCGGCCTCGGCCGAGCTGATGCTGATCCTTTTGGGATCATGGGTCTCCAAGGTTCATGTCCCGATGTTCGCCTGGTTTCATCTTCGTGTTCCCCGCTGGACCCGAGCATCTCAGTGATGGCAGGATCGGGATCCCGCTTCCCAGCACATTGTGGTGCCTCCCTCCTTGACACGCTTGTTTCGTTGGTGGGCCACCTCTTCGTATCCCCGCATCAGAAGGTTCTGCCGATGGACTCCTCGGCATAGGCTTAGGGGTGCACCTCGACGGCCTTCGGACTCAGGGTCTTTGGTCCGGTGCGGACCGTCGCAGCCGCATCAATCTGCTGGAGCTCCGGGCCGTTTATAATGTGTGGTGGATTTTCGTTCTTGGTTGCAAGATTGCGGGGCCCTGGTGCGTCTCGACATCCTGGTGGCGATGTACTGTGACCAAGCCAGGGTATACAGGTTCCCTGTTACTTTGCAGGGAAGCCCTTCGTCATTGGCAGGGGGTATTACACCACTACTTCTTTCTTCAGGCGGTGTATTTCCGGGGCGAGCAGCATTGTCTGGTGGACACGTTGAGTCGCCCTTTTCGGCCGCATGAATAGTCGCTCCATTCTCAGACTCTGCGGCATGTGGTTGTTCAGTGGGGAACCCCACAGGTAGTTCTGTTCGCTTCGCCCCTCACTCACTGGTTGCCTCGATATTGCTCGAGGATGTTCTCCCGGGTTCGCATCGAGGTGGAGGCTTTCCTTCTCGATTGGATGGGCAGGTTCCTCTATGTGTTCCCTCCCTTTACTCTGATTCTCAGATCTTTGATGCACCTCCTGTCGGGCTGCGCCACCATGATCTTGCTGGCTCCTCTGTGGCCCTGACAGCTTTGGTTCTCCCTGCTCCTTCAACGTGTCAGGGAGCCTCTGCTTCTACCTATGTTCCCTTCTCTGCTGTCTCAGTGTTGAGGTTTCTGTTGCCTCCCAATCTGCAGTCTCTACACTTATCAGCTTGGTTCCTCACAACGTGCCTCCCTCCTTCTGTTTCTCTCAGTCGGTGGGGATATTCTCGAGGCTTCTCGTATGGGCTCCACTCGGCAATGCTTTTCCCAGAAATGCTCCTGCTTTGCTGCGTGGTGTGCTGAGCACTGCATGGATCCACTCTCTGCCTCCTTGCCTTCAGTGCTGGATTATCTGTTCCACTTGTCTCGGTCTGGTCTCAAATCGACATCTATCCGAGTCCACCTTTGTGCGATTGCTGCCTTTCTTCGGCCGCTGAATGGGAAGCTGCTCTCCGTCCATCCGACGGTTTCCCGCTTTCTGAAGGGTCTCTTCAAGGTTCATCCTCCGCTCAAGCCCCCTCCGGTGGTTTGGGATCTTAGGGTGGTCCTGGCTCAATTGGTGAAACCTCCGTTTGAACCCATTGATAACGCTCTTTTGATCTGTTTCACCTGGCGGGTGGTATTCCTGGTTGGTCTCACGTCTGTTCGTAGAGTCTGTGAGCTGCAACCTCTGGTTGCGGACCCGTCTTCTGCTGTTTTTTGTCAGGACACAGTGGTCCTGCGTACTCATTCCAAGTTCTTGCCCAAGAAGGTTTCGGACTTTCATCTCAATCTTCCGGTCTTTTTTCCGAAGCCCCACTCTCATCCTGGCGTGGTGGCGCTTCATACGATTGACTGTAAGAGGGCGTTGGCTTTTTATCTTCAACGCACTCAGTCTCATCGGACGGTTCCTCAATTGTTTTTGTCCTTCGGCCCTACTCGGGTGGGACGCCCAGTTTCCCAGCGCACCTCATCCAACTGGTTGGCTGCTGGTATTTCTTTTTGCTACGCTCAGGCTGGTCTCGCGCTGCATGGTCGAGTCCCGGGACATAGAATCCGAGCGATGGCGGCTTCTGTAGCTTTCCTCAGGTCAACGCCTATCGAGGAGATTTGCAAGGCTGCCACTTGGTCTTCGGTTCATTCTTTCACCTCCCACTACTGTCTGGATACTCTGTCCAGGAGCGACGGCCGGTTTGGCCAGTCGGTTTTGTGTAATCTGTTTTCTTGAATTGCCAACTTCCCTCCGTCCCTTTTTGGTTAGCTTGGAAGTCACCCACATGTGAGAATATGCTGCCTGCTTGTCCTGGGATAAAGCACAGTTACTTACCGTAACAGGTGTTATCCAGGGACAGCAGGCAGATATTCTCACAACCCGCCCGCCTCCCCAAGGTTGGCTTCTTTGCTAGCTATCTAAACTGAAGACCATGAGGAGGGGATGCGCCCTCTAGTGGATCAGGAAGGCACACACATGCGTGGTGCAGCACTAGCAAACTTGAAATCTTCAATCAAGTTTGCTTGAAAAGCTGTCCGCATCGGGGCTCCGTGGATGACGTCACCCACATGTGAGAATATCTGCCTGCTGTCCCTGGATAACACCTGTTACGGTAAGTAACTGTGCTTTGTCAGCTCATTTGAAGAGCCCGAACTCACAGCCACACCTAAACATGCAGACCGGGATCATGGGAGGATGCGCCCTGGCAAGTGGTGCACAGGGACTTGAGAGGGAGGGAAATTGGCTGGGGAGAAATACAGGCAGACAGCTTTGTGATGTTCCCAGAACAAATGTGGCAGCTCAACCCAACCTGAATGCAAGTAAAGAGGTATGTATGTTCTTCTTTGCTTCCAGAGTTGTCAAAACAAATTTCAGACACTCACAGTAGGACAGGAACACTGGACAAGGAGAGAGAGACACACAGACACCCACAGAAGGACAGAGGGCTAAAGAGACAGATTAAAAAACAAAATAAAAAACAATACAGGGGGTGCATCCCCTCGTGGTCTCCAGTTCACTTAATTAGCAAAGAAGCCAACCTCGGGGAGGTGGGCGGGTTGTGAGAATATATGCCTGCTGTCCCTGGATAACACCTGTTACGGTAAGTAACTGTGCTTTATCCCAGGACAAGCAGGCATGATATTCTCACATGTGGGTGACCTCCAAGCTGACTGAAAAGGGATGGAGGGAAGTTGGCAATTTAAGCAAATAGATTTCGTAAAACCGATTGGCCGACGCTCTCTTACAGTCAAGAGTATGGAGCGCCACCTCTCCGGGGTGAGAGTGGGGCTTGGGAAAAAACACAGGTAAGACAATGGACTGATTGAGGTGAAAATCAGACACTACTTTAGGTAAGAACTTTGGATGGGTGCGGAGTACCACCTTGTCGTGATGGAATACCGTGAAGGGTGGGTCCGCTACCAGAGCCTGTAACTCACTAACCCGCCGAGCGGACGTGAGCGCAAGCAGGAAAATTACCTTCCAAGTTAGGAATTTTGGATGGCATTTGTCTAGGGGCTCAAATGGAGGTTTCATTAGTTGAGCCAGAACCACGTTGAGGTCCCAAACCACCGGAGGGGGTTTGAGAGGAGGGTGGACATTCAGAAGACCCTTCATGAAGCGAGAGACTAAGGGATGGAGCGAGAGGGCTTTCCCTTCCAGGGGCTGATGAAAGGCCGCAATCGCACTGAGGTGTACTCGAATGAGATAGTTGAAGTAAATAGTCAAGGACCAGAGGGACGGGGACCGACACCGGGTCCTGGCTGTGGGAGGAGCACCAGGTTGAGAATCTGGTCCACTTTTGGGAGTAAACAAACCAAAACTGCAGACTTGTACACGGTGCAGGCAAATTTTATTTTGACAAATAAATCTTAACTAAAAACCTTTTACCAGACAGGGGACCCAACACGGTCCGTGTTTCGGACAACCTTCATCAGGGGTCCATGGTAATAAAGGTAAAAAGAAATATATCACAAAAAGAAGCCTGGAAAAATAGCGTTTGGTAGCACACCAGTGAATCTCTGAAATGCACTACAAGTTCGTCACAGTGACGAACTTGTAGTGCATTTCAGAGATTCACTGGTGTGCTACCAAACGCTATTTTTCCAGGCTTCTTTTTGTGATATATTTCTTTTTACCTTTATTACCATGGACCCCTGATGAAGGTTGTCCGAAACATGTTGGGTCCCCTGTCTGGTAAAAGGTTTTTAGTTAAGATTTATTTGTCAAAATAAAATTTGCCTGCACCGTGTACAAGTCTGCAGTTTTGGTTTGTTTGCTCTGGTCTGTTTTTTCACTGCAGACGGAGTTGGACCTTTGGTTCTTTTGTTGTTTTGCCACTTTTGGGAGTAGCAGGTTCTCGTCGAGGTCTTTCTAGAGGCCTCCAATATCTCCTTGACTGATTGAGACACGGGGAGAGCAGTCAGGGGGAGAGAAACCAAGCATTCAGATGAAGAGATTGAAAATTGGGATGTAACAGCGAACCCTGACCCTGTGATAGTAGAGAGGGAAACAGAGGCAGAGGCAGTGGATCTCTGACTCTGAGTTGAAGTAGAAGGGAAAACCAAGGCTGGCGTGGCCAGCGAGGAGCAATCAGGATCAGGGTGGTTTGTACTGTTTTCAGGTGGACAAGCGTCCGCAGTATCAGAGGAAACGGCGGGAACGCGTATAGGAACCTTCCCTCCCAGTCGAGGAGGAAGGCGTCGGCCTCGAGCCGGTCCGGGGAGTACATCCGGGAGCAGAAGAGAGGCAGCTTGTGGTTGTGGGGGGATGCGAATAGATCTATTTGAGGCGTCCCCCACTTTTCGAACACTTGTCGTAGGATCTGAGAGTGCAGTGACCACTCGTGTGGCTGGAGGAGGCGGCTGAGTCTGTCCGCCAGACAGTTTTGTTCTCCTTGTATGTACACCGCTCGAAGGAAGGTGTTGTTGGAGATTGCCCATTTCCAGAGGCGCAGGGCTTCCTGGCAAAGGGACCAAGACCCTGTTCCCCCTTGTTTGTTTACGTAGTACATTGCTACCTGGTTGTCGGTTCGGATGAGAACCACTCGGTCGTGGAGCAGATGTTGAAAAGCTACAGCTGCGAAATAGATGGCCCGAAGCTCTAGCACGTTGATGTGGCAGCGACGGTCTTCTGCTGACCACATCCCTTGAGTGCGTAGGCCATCCAGATGGGCTCCCCAAGCGTACTCCGACGAGTCCGTGGTGAGTATCTTGCTGTGGGGTGGGGTGAGGAAGAGCAAACCTTTGGAAAGATTTGAAGAGTTGGCCCACCAGCGGAGCGATCGTTGCAAAGAAGGCGTCACTGTCACGGGGCGGTCGATCGGGTCCCGGTCTTGACGCCATTGAGAGGCCAGGGTCCATTGAGGAATTCTCAGATGGAGGCGGGCGAAGGGTGTGACGTGGACGGTGGAGGCCATGTGGCCCAGAAGAGTCATCATCTGCCGAGCTGATACCGAGGTCAGCAGGGAAAACCTTCGACTCAGGCTTACTAATGCCTCTAGACGCGGAGGGGGGAGGAAGGAACAGAGGCGAACAGTGTCCAGCGTGGCCCCGATGAACTGTAGGGACTGGGAGGAGCGTAGTTGGGATTTTGAGAAGTTTATCTCGAACCCCAGACTTTGTAGGTAGGTAATAGTCTGTTGGGTCGCTGAGATAACTGCTTCCCTGGACAGGGCCTTGATCAGCCAGTCGTCCTGGTAGGGGAATACCTGGAGGCCCTGGGAGCGTAAGGTTGCTGCGACCACCACGAGGCACTTGGTGAAGACCCGAGGTGACGATGCTAGGCCGAAGGGAAGGACACGGTATTGTAGGTGCCAGTCCCCTACCTGAAAACGCAAGAACTTGCGGTGAGCTGGGTGCACTGGGACATGTGTGTACGCCTCCTTCAGATCGAGGGAGCAGAGCCAGTCGCCCTCGTCGATCAGGGGGTAGAGGGTCGGTAGGGAGAGCATCCGAAATTTTTCTCGTATCAGAAATTTGTTGAGGCGTCTCAAGTCTAGTATTGGGCGTAAGCCCTTCCCCCGTTGGTCGGGGGGAACCTCCTCCACTGCTCTCAGGCGAAGCAGGTCTCGAGCTTCGGAGAGGAGTAGGGGTAGCTGCGTCCGGTTGGGAGGGCAATTCCTTGGGGGGTTTTCCGGAGGAATGGTCCGAAAGTTGAGAGAGTATCCTGATGAGATCACGCCAAGGACCCATCCGTCCGACGTGACTTGTTCCCAGCGAGGGTAAAAGGCTTTGAGGCGACCCCTGATGGGAAGGAGGCTTGGGACTATGGCGGAGGGGGCCCGCCCCCTTCCGCGTATCCCGTCAAAAGGACGGGGATGGTTTGGTAGTCGCAGGCGGTTGGGACTTGGGCATGGCCCGGTGGTGGGCTTGCGGATGCCTGGGTGGAGGCCGCGAGAAGGCAGGAGTGGATTTTTGTGGGTAGCGGCGCGGAGGGGCCCTATACAGCCTGGACGCGGGCGGTTTGGGCTTTTGTCGGACGAGGGAGGCAAATGAGCGTTCGTGTTCGGAGAGGCGTTTTGTAGCTGCCTCGATAGTGTCATCGAACAGTTCTTTTCCCACGCAGGGGAGGTTAGCCAACCGGTCCTGTAAGTTGGGGTCAATGTCGACCAGGCGTAGCCAAGCTAGTTGGCGCATGGCGATAGCAAAAGCTGCCTCTCTGGAGGAGAGTTCGAAGCCATCGTAGGCTGCATGGAATAGATGGAGGCGTAGGTTGGAGAGGGATTCCAAAAGTAGGCTAAAGGCTCCTTGGCGGGAGGCCGGTAGGTCAGTCTCAAAGGCTCTCAGTAGTCCAATGAGGTGTTTGAGGTAGGATGTGAAGGTGAAAGTGTAGCTTTGCACCCTAGAGGCCATCATCGCATTTTGATATAGTCTCCTGCCGAACTTGTCTAGGGTTCGGCCTTCTCGGCCTGGGGGGACCGCCGCTGAGACCCGGGAGGGGTGAGCCTTTTTTAAGGAGGATTCTACCAACAGCGACTGGTGGGAGAGCTGTGGTTGTTCAAATCCCGGAAAGGGTACTGTACGGTACTTGGCCTCCATTTTGTGACCATATAGGGGGTCTCCAGGTTCCTGAAGAGAGCCTGTTGGAGTATCGGGTTAGGCGGTAAGCGAAGGGACTCTCTGGGTAGTGATGGCATATCCAGTTCCGCTAGGTACTCTTTAGAGTATCTGGAGTCGGACTGGAGGTCTAAATTCAAAGCGTGGCCCATGTCCTGGACAAAGCGTGAGAAGGATGGTCGGGATGTTCCCGAGGCCCCGTGGGGGGTCGGTGAACGAGACCTCCGTCGGGTGGAGAAGGAAGGGGAGGCTTCCCTCGAGTAGCGAGGTTCCTGCTCCGATCCAAGCTTCGAGACCGGGGAAGTACTGTGAAAGCGTTCTGGGGTCGTGGATCTCCGACGTCTCGAGGAGCCCCTCGGAGACGATGCTGGGGTTCGGGGTACCGATCGATGTCGAATCGGTGACCTCGACCCGGACTCCCTTGGTGAAAGCCCGAAACCTCGGATCGGAGCCCCGGTCCGAGGGGGAGTTCGGAGGATGCGTGGGTTGGAGAGTGATAACTCTGCCACCTTCAGTGGTCCCATACGAGGTGTAGGTGAACGGCTTCGTAGAGTGGGGGAACCCCGGGCCTTCTTAGAGGTACGGCGGTTCGAGGTTTCTGTTGGTTTAGCCCAACGTTTTGCCCTGTGGCGGTCTGTGGAGGGAGAGCGCCTCGGGTGCCTCGGCGAAGAGTCCGAGGAGGATGAGATGCGGCGAAGTTTGCGCACTTTTCCCCGAGGTGGCTCGACGTGAGGCTCAGGCTGGTCTGGCACATGCGGGGTCGAGGTCGAGGCAGAGGCCGGTTGTAGATGGGCCATTGCAGTGGACAGCTCCGACGAGATCATTGCTCGGAGTAAGTCCTGGAAGACGGGCACGGACAGCATCGAAGGCATGTCCCCTGCCTCGGTGCACTCCACCGGGGGCGACCTCATATCAGAGTATTCCCGTGTGGTGGAGGCACGGCCCGAAGGCTTGGAGGGCTTCGTCTGGGCTGTAAGCATGGGACTTCTGCCATGCGTCGCCGGTGTCCCCGAGGTTGGTTTCTTCGCTGGTACAGAACCTGAAGAGGGAAGAGGGGACTTACCCGGAGCCGAGGCTTTCTGTTGTCCCGAGGACTTCGGAGTCGAGTCTCGAGGCGATGCCGAGGTATTCGGGGCCGAGGTCAAGGCCGGGGCCGAGGCCGGGGCCGACCTCGAGGCCGAGGTAGAAGGTTGGTCTGGGGCGAAAAGATCCGCCATGCGGGTTTTCCTTCGACGGAGGGCCCGGTTCTGGAAAGTAGCGCACTGGGGACAGGAGTCGGTTGGATGAGCGGCCCCCAGGCAGAGGATGCACCGGCGATGCGGGTCTGTGATGGAAAGAAGCCGCTCGCACCGGGTGCACTTTTTAAAGCCGGTCAAAGGCCGGGACATAGAATCGAAAGTGGCCGCGGCTCGAGTAGCCACGCGGCCACGGGGACCCGGAAGCCTCCGGGTCGGTCAAACGAAGCAGGAATCAAGTTGAAGAAGAAAAAATTCGCGCACAGCGACTTAAACGATGAAAAAACAAGAAAAATCGCGGTGCTAGAAGGCAGTTGGGGCAGAGCCTGAAAAAACACGACTTCTAGGCTCAGCGGAAAATTTTGAACTGGAGACCACGAGGGGATGCACCCCCTAGTGGAGCAGGAAGGCACGCATGCGTGGAGCAGCAGAGCAAACTTAAATCTTCAATCAAGTTTGCTTGAAAATGCTTCCGCATCGGGGCTCCATAGATGACGTCACCCACATGTGAGAATATCATGCCTGCTTGTCCTGGGATAAATATAGTTACTACCTATACAGCACAGTGATTTTAACATTGCCAAGGGGAATGCATGCATAAAAGTTTGCTATTGATGCATATCATGATACAAGCATTCCTGGGAGCATAGGTTGGGTGAAGCTGGACTGGAATTGCACAGTTCGCAAAGATATAAAATACATGTGGGCATATCCTTGTTATCCTAGTGTGGGAGTTTTTAGAGATGCAATTATATAAAGGTACATTAGCCCATGTATTTACTTTATATTTATTTATTTAAAAAAATGTCTTACCTGCTTAAACCTAAGCGGCTTACAAATTACAATCATAATTATAAAAAGATACATACATACAAAACATAACACGGTCCAATAACCTCATAAAAATATCACTGCTCATTCACTGTGCCTTCACAGTCCAGGTGCTTTGTTATAAAATAACCACCATTTTATTCCTTCTTGTTCCTTATAGGACTTATGATGTAGCACCTGAACCATTTTGGTAGCCTTCCTTAGGAATGTCCTGGTAGTCTTAGGACTGTCCTGGTTTGTATCCTTTGGACAGCAGGACATGCGACCTCTAGAACTGGACCCAGTACTTCAGATGAGTTCTCTTCTTGTCTGTATTGAGTTATCATCACCTATTTTCTACAGATTGTACTTTTTGCTTAGCAATCTTCTAGTTCTCGATATTCATAGGAACATAAGAACATTAAGGGCCGCCATACTGGAACAAACCGCAAGTTCATCAAGCCCATTATCCTGTTTTCAAAAGTGGCCAACCCAGGTAACAAGTACCTGGCAAGATCTCATGAGTAAAATATTTTGTGCTGCTTATCCTAGGAATAAGCAGTGAATTTCCCCCAAATCCATTTTAATAATTGGTTTACGCATTTCTTTCTTAAGAAGTTATCCAATGCTTTTTTAAACCCTGCTAAGCTAACTCCAGCAACAAATTCCTGAGTTTAATTACACATTAAGTGAAGAAATATTTCATCTAATAGCATCACTAGTCCTTGTATTTTTGGAAAGAGTAAGTAAAGGACTCACATACCCACTGCACTCCACTTGGTATTTTATAGACTTCTATATCTCCCCTGAATTGCCTCTTCTCTAGGCTGAAGAGCCCTAGACGCTTTAGTCTTTGCTCATAGGGAATTTGTCCCTTCCTTTTTTTGCAATGATCATCAACCCTGTGATCATGTTTCCTAGGTCCATTACCTGTTTGATATATATCAATCCATCAAAACACAAGCAACCAACAGAGTTCAGCTGGAGAACTTGCAATGGCTTTACCAGCCTTAGAAATCTATCCTTCAGAAGAGCAGAAAGTCAGAAAAAGGGTTAAGCACTTTATGCCAATAGCTTTGTTTGTTGCATTAATCCTGAGAATTAATGGAAGATAAGCTGTAGGTTCATTTATAAGAGTATTAAAGGATAATTATGATAGAGCAAATGCAGTGGATCAAAATCCATTATGATAAACACGGTCATAACATGGAACTTGGAAAAATGGGCTGTAATCTATTAAGTAGTTCAGTACCTTGTATTGCATCTGATATTTCAGTCTATTGCCCACAAAGTCTATTTTTTTTCCTTTTTAAATCACTCCACATGTGAGCTTTACAATACTAAATTAATTTTAATAACTACCCCCCCCCCATTTACTAAATAAACTGCAATAGCGGTTATTAGCACAGGGAGCCTATGAGTTCCTATGAGCGTCGGGAGCAGGGTGGAGCATTCAGCGCAACTCCCTGCGCTAATAACCGTTATTGCGGTTTAGTAAAAGGGGGGGTTAAAACAATAACAAATTTGCAATTTTTTTTGTCGTGGCAAATTAAAAAATTCTACTGGAAATGTGTTGCATTCAGATTAGAAAAGTGGGTAAAGCTGTTTGTAAGCTCACTTAACACAGTATTTGTTCTAACACAATATTGTTAATTTTAACATAGCAAGTGCTAACTACAGAAAAAGCAATGATTAATGGGAATTAATTATCAATCTTTAATTTAGTATATTGATTAGGATGAGGGAAAGTGAAAGCTAGTAATATGTGACCAGATGCTTGAGCAACAGGGCACATGATGGAAGGATGTTGCAGATGGTAGGCATCTTAGCAGAGAAGACTCTTGCAAATCAAAGGCAGACAAGACACAAATGATGTCATTTAATAGTGCTTCGTTTAAATCCAAAAGCTGCTTCTGCAGTTATTTTTAATTGTTGCATAGTTTCCAGTTGTCTAAGATGTGTTAAATTTTTACATATTGATAACTAGCATTTTAGAGATACTGTCTGTCTAGTTGGAACAGCCTGCTTAAGGCTTAGAGAATGACACAGGGACAAAGTCTGACCCCATCCTCACAGGCTCTGTCCCCCATACCCGCCCATTCCACAGGCTGTGTCCTGCCCTGTCCCTGTGGGGTCTGTTCCCACCTCCTGCTTAACCATAGGTCCCCACCCTCATGTCATTTTTTTTCTTTTTTTTAATATTTATTTATTACTTTTAAATTTTTTCCATGAAATCTCTTGTACAGAATATTGAAAATAAGATAAATAAAATAAAATAGTTTAAACAAAACAAGATATCAATTAGGCAATACAATTCTTAATCAATAATGTTAATCCCATAATAATGGATCCATGAATTCAAGTGAGTGCTAACTTAAAACATATTATTGACAAGAAAGGCAAAACATCTGACTGCGGTAGTAGGAGTCTTCTAACTTCTTTACAATGTTGCTGCTGTTCCATTTACCCCCTTCCAAGCGTTTCGTAGAGAGGAACCCTGTTAATTGAGAAGGGTCAAAGAATACATATGTAGTGGATCTATATTTAACAATACATGGTTTTATTGGAACTTTGGTCCTCGACCTGGCAGCTTAGCTTCAACGCTAACAAATGCAAGGTCATGCACCTGGGCAACAATAATCCGTGCAGAACGTACACATTAAATGGTGAAACCTTAGCAAGGACTACAGCAGAACGGGATTTGGGGGTGATCATCAGTGAAGACATGAAAACGGCCAATCAAGTGGAGAAGGCCTCATCCAGGGCTAGGCAAATGCTGGGTTGTATCCGGAGAAGCTTTGTTAGTCGGAAGCCTGACGTCCTAATGCCCTTGTACAGAACCATGGTGAGGCCTCATCTGGAGTACTGCGTACAATTCTGGAGGCCACATTACCGAAAAGATGTACTGAGAGTCGAGTCGGTACAACGGATGGCCACCAGGATGGTCTCGGGGCTTAAAGATCTATCATACGAAGAAAGGCTGAACGAATTGCAGCTATACTCTCGAAGAACGCAGGGAGAGAGGAGACATGATTGAGACATTTAAGTATGTCACTGGTCGTATCGAGGTAGAAGATGATATTTTCCTTCTTAAAGGACCCTCCGCCACAAGAGGACACCCACTGAAAATAAAGGGCGGGAAGTTTCATGGCGACACCAGGAAATACTTCTTCACCGAAAGAGTGGTTGACAGCTGGAATAAGCTCCCAGTGCAGGTGATCGAGGCCAGCAGCGTGCCGGATTTTAAGAACAGATGGGATGCTCATGTCGGATCTCTACAAGGGAAAGGTCATCCGAGAGCGATTAAATAGGGGGGGTGGGTCAGCGGTGTGGGCAGACTCGATGGGCCTCGGCCTTTTTCTGCCGTCACTTTCTATGTTTTTATATCGTAATAAAAAAAAACACCTCCCATCATTGTTACCCCTGGTTTAAGGAGCAAGAATTATCGTCTATGTTTTTTGGTATCTTTAGTTACGTCCGGGAACATCTGTATCTTTAGTCCCAAAAATTTTTTATGTCTATTTTTGAAGAACATCTTTAGTAGCCAATCTCTATCAGGCAATAATGCCACTGTTAGTAATAACGTAGCAGGTTTTACTATATCCCTCAATGATGTTTCCAGGATTGCAGTAACATCCATTTGTAAATCCTGTTTTAAAAGAGGAGGAAGATCTTCTTGTTCTTTCGCTGGTAAATAAAATACTTGTACAAAAGGAGGAAGCATATCTTCCGAAATATTCAAATTTTCCATAAGATATTTTTTCAACATTTCTTTTGCGGAAATCATTGAGGTTTTAGGAAAATTTAATAATCTAAGATTACTGGAACGGGAATTATTTTCCAAATTTTCAATAGTCCTTCTCAAGTTGGTATTATCCCTAATAAGGGTAGTCTGAATTTGCTTCACTCCTAAGAAATCTTTTTCAATATTTTCCATCTTATTTTTCTAATTCCTTTATTTGTGGAGACAATGACTGCCCCAAACTAATGACTAAGTCCCATAAGGAATCCAAGGTAACATTGCTGGGTTTGGGAAAGGAAAAAGTACCTGGATGTATTGCCTGAATTGTCTCAATCTCCGGATTCAGCACTACTACGCTTTGTCCTTCTAACTGCTCCGAAGCTGTTCCTGCCGCAGACTTGATGGCTCCTAGTGGCTGGCTCATCAAAGCCTCCTGAGAGAACAAGTCTACCTCTTCAGATAGACTGTCTTCTCTGCGGCTGTGGAGGCGGGGTCCTTACGTCGGGGCTCAGATTCGCGTCTAGCCCAGGGAGGTTCACCACGGTTTCACTCACTGCCGGGACCTCCAGTGGGCGATTCCCTGGCGTTACTCTCTCCTGCTGCAGACGCCTCAGTAAATCATTCTGTGTGCTTCCCTTTGGCCTGGCCACGTCTCCCTGGACGTTCACCACGGTGATGGTGGTTGTCGTGGCGGCCTTGCGGTCGGAGGGCATTCTGGTGCACCCCTACCTGGATGACTGGTTGGTTCGGGCACAGTCGTTGAAGGAGAGCACCCAGGGTGGTGGAGTTTCTCCGGTCGCTGGGCAGGTTGGTCAACCTTTCCAAGAGTCGACTGGTCCCAGCTCACCGGCTAGAGTACCTTGGAGTTCTATTCGACACCTCCTTGGGGAAGGTCTTCCTTCCAGGGGCCTGGGTAAGCAACTTGTAATCTCAGATTCGCCTCCTTATGGTGTTCTTGGGCACAGGATTTCCTCCAAGTCTTGGGGTCGATGGCGGTGTCCCTGGACGTGTTGAGGTGGGCACGGGCCCACATGCGTCCTCTTCTGTATGCTCTGCTCCAGAGGTGGTTGCCCAAGAGGCACAGTTTGGATGTCCCTGTCCTTCTGCGAGGCTTGGCGCGCTGTGGTCTTCATTGGTGGCTCCAGACTTCTCATCTGGTTCAGGGGGTGAGTCTGGATCTACCGCAATGGCCGGTACTTCTCATGGATGCTAGTCTCCTCGGTTGGGGGGCTCAGTGTCTAGGTTGTTCGGCTCCAGGCATCTGGTCCACGGAGGAGGTGTCCTGGTTCTTCCATGTGTTGCAGCCCCATGCCGTCCATCTGGCGCTGTAAGCCTTCCGCTCCCTTTTTAATGGGCGAGTCAGACATAGTTCTGTCGGACAGGCCACAGCGGTGGCTTCGGTCAATCATCAGGGAGGCACTGCGAGCGCACAGGTGGTGTGGGAGGCAGCTTGCCTCTTCCTTTGGGCGAAGTCACACCTTCTGGACCTCTCGGACTCTCACCTAGCCGGGGTGGAGAATGTTCAGGTGGACTTCCTCAGCCGTCACATCTTAGCTCCCGGAGAGTGATGTCTCAGCCCCGTGGCCTTTCAGTTGATAGTGCAGGCTTGGGGTCAGCCCCTGATGGCCATGAGTGGCATTGCCAAAGTGCCCCGCTTCTTCAGTTGTCGCAGGGTCGGTCTGGCAAAGGATCTGGATGCTCTGGTTCAACCATGGCCAACGGAGGGGCTGTTGTTTGTGTTCTCTCCGTGGCCATTAGTGGGCAGAGTTCTTCTCCACCTTATTTGTCATCCGGGTCTTGTGGTTCTGGTGGCTCCGGCTTGGCCTCAACGTCCGTGGTATGTGGATCTGGTGAGGCATCTGGTAGCGGATCCTCTTCCTCTGCCATTCTTGGTGGACATTTGTATGGCTGCGGTTTAGTCTTCCTTGCATTCCTTTGTCAGACACTACCGGGTAGATGTTCGAGCATGTCAGGGCACGGTGTTCGGTGAGCGTGTTCTAGTGTCGGCCCTTCGGGGGTCCCGCTCGTGATGGGAACTGCTTTGGTACATCCCATTTGTAAAGATTAAGCTCTACTGGTCTGGAGAGTGCTAAAGAAGGAGAAATTAGGTTCTTATCTGCTAATTTACTTTCTTTTAGGTCCCCACCCTGTCTATTGTTGTGTTGTTGGGGCTGTTGCACGGGCAGTTCTGTTTTTTTGCTGCGGGGTCTAGTATTTTTCTAGGGCCAGGGAGTATTAAAGAACAGCGGCTGTGGCTCAGCTGGCGAGCTGTGGGGACATTTTCTTTCTGGTATCTCTCCTCTGCATTTTTTAACTGCATTTTGGGTATGTTAGTTGTTACTCCTGTTCGGAGTATTGTTTATTTCTGTTTTCAGTTCTTGGTTTTGCTTGGCTATTCGGCAGACTGATGAGAATAGAGAAGGGGATATCTTATGTACTATCTCACAGTTTTGTTTTCAGTCTCCACCTGCTGGTCATGATTGGATATATACCCATTCGTAAAGATTAACCTCTACTGGTCTGGAGAAGCTAAAAGAAAGTAAATTATCAGGTAAGAACCTAATTTCTCCTTTCTTTCCTTTTTTTAGGTATCAATCTTTGGATAGAAGTAAAAAAATGGTTTTCAGCTACTTCTTTTTTTTTCTCTAACCAGTAAATTAGTTGGTCTGCTGGTCCCACCCATTTATTTGACAGAAGATAGCTGTGCTTCCTATTGTCTTGCAACAATGACCCCTGAATGATGTGGGCAGGCACAGCAATTATTCATCATTTTCCTCTGTTGTAAGTGATGGGCTGCCACTGTGAATTAGATAAAAGATTAAAAAATTCTTAAGTTAGCAAATCATTGCACAGCCAATATATGAAAGGTGTTTACTAAGTTTTCTTAAGCTGTAGAGCAGCGGTGACCACACTTTTTGGGCTTGCGAGCTACTTTTAAAATGACCAAGTCAAAATGATCTACCAACAATAAAAAAAAAAAAACCCACAAAGCACACTGAAAGGCAGAGAAAATGTTAATTATCATTCATATTCCGGGGGTTTTCAAAGAGGTCAAGGCAGATGACTCTATGCAATGTCACCTCAGTAACAACCATACAAAAATAGACAAATATACCCCCTTCCTTTTTACTAAACCGCGATAGCAGATTTTAGCGCAGGGAGCTGCGCTGAATGCCCCATGCTGCTCTCGACGCTCATAGACTCCCTGCACTAAAAACCGCTATTGCGGTTTAGTAAAAGGGAGCCATAGTGCAAAATATAGACAGCAGATATAAATTCTCAAACCGGACACATTTTGATCACTAAATTAATAATAAAATCATTTTTCCTACCTTTGTTGTCTGGTGATTTCAAGAGTTTCTAGTTGCACTTTCTTCTTCTGACTGTGCATCCAATATTTCTTCCCTTCTTTCATCCTCCTGTATGCTTCCTCTCCTCCTTACCTCATTCTCTCCCCCAACTTTCTTTCTCCCTGCCCACTTCTTTCTTTCTGTCTCTCTGCCTCCTTTTCTTTGTTTCTGTCTCTTCATGCCCCCTTTCTTTCTGTCTCCCTGTTCTTTCTTTGTCTCCCTGCCCCCCTTCTTTCTTTGTCTCCCTGCCCTCCCCCAAGCCACTAGGTTTGCCGCCGCCACCGCCATCGGGGAACAAGACCTCAAGCTCCCGCCGCCCCAAGCTCTCCCTGCAGAAGCGTCGCGCTCACCAGCATTCCGCTCCCTGATGTCAATTCTAACGTTGGAGAGGAAGTTCCGGGCCAGCCAGGCAGTGATTGGCTGTGTTATTCTCCTCTGCTCTTTCTCTCTGTTTGAGTGGTAACAAGCTCCATGGCTGACCCAGAACTTCCTCTCCAACGTCAGAATTGACGTAGGGGAGCGGAATGCTGGTCAGCGTGACACTTCTTCAGGGAGAGCTTGGGGCAGCGGTGGGGGACATCGAGGAGAGGAAGGCTGATCGGCCCGGTACGTCTAAAAACCTGCCCAAGTCACTCTAGTACAATCTAAAAGACAGGTTGTCTAAGTGCCAATAATTGAAATGGCTTTGTGGACGTATCCAGGCCCATTTAAGGTCTCTGAAACTCGCTGTGCGCCTAGAGCTGAAAGGGGCATTTTTGGAGGAGTGGTTCAGTTGGGATGTGAGCAGAATGTGAGGCGGTCTAGACTTAGTCGTCCTACAGCGATAATCGAATGTTTGACGAGACTGCCTAGATGAAACTTATATGTTGTGAGTTAGACAATGTAAAGACAGGTATAAGTGCCCAAAAGGTATCCAAAGTGACCAGATAACCACTGCAGGAACAAAGTAAAGACCCACCCCCACCCCCACACTCCCCCTGTGTTCACTGACCCCCTTTCACCCCCACAAAATTCAGAATAAAAATGTACGTACCTGCCTCCGGAACATCAGCACCTGGCATAGGAAAGCCTAGTAGAGCTGCACAGAGGTGTCTTAAGTAGTATGAGGGGTGGAGGGGTGGTCTAGTGACCCATAGAGAGAAGAACCTAGGCCCATAAGCCACTCTAACTGCTACATTCATGGTGGAAAATACGCTACTGCCATATAGGTGGCATCAGTAGCCTAAGGGCTACTGTTAATTTCCAGTATCTTTCTGTGAAAATGGCTCTTGATGGACACTACTATTGATGCCACAACATGCAGCTATGGCCATTCTTTATCTTAAGCATTGAACCTTAGCACATCTTAGCATATCTGTTGAACCTCAGAGCTAAGTCTTTTGTTACTCTTAAGTACTGATAATTTAGAAGTAATTTAGGGCATTCTAAGGCTGAATGGTCTATCTGCATTGACATCCCCCAAGATTTGATCTGTTTGATATAATCTCCCATAGGCCTTTGTTGGGATTGGTTAGGCCAACAGAAAATGATGACAGCTAGCAATGTAAGGCTGGGCTGACACATGCCACTAAGAGTGATTCTATAAAGAGCATGCACCTTGTCTAGAATCGCGCTTAGCGACACACTAATCAGCACAAATATTTTAGGCAATATATAGCCGTTAGCCTTTTGTAAAATACGTACATTGCCCCTTTTGAATGTTCTGAGTTGGACATCTATTTTTACACACATCAACGACCTCCTTGTATGATACCTATTTTGTCATTTTCCAATAACAAAAAGTTTAAAAAGTCAGAGGAGAGGATGTGTTATATATTAGTGTCTGACTGCATAAATGGTGTGGTCTGTTTCTGTTCCCACTATCCAGCTGCCATGGCGCATGAATGCAATCTACCCTCTGTAAATCTGTCATGTCTGTGCAATTTTGTTAAACATATGTTTAATTAATGAAAGCAACATGGAAAGTATACAGATAACAAATGCAACATAGCAAGCATGAAATACAGTAATTTTGAACAATATGCAGTATTTATAATTGAAAAATCTTCCGTAGTGGGGTTGTCAGGAGGTGGGGCAGCATTTCTTAAATATTTTTATGACTTACTTTATATCCTCTCCACAGAAAAGTTTAATGGGCACACTTTTCATATGAACAAAACTCTCTGTTTCCTTATTTTCTACTGAATAGGACTTTTAAGCAGGAAAATGTTGGCTGATTTCACATTTTCAACATATTTATTCAAGAGCTAACCCTGACTGATGAATGGCTGAATTCAGTTATTGCTGGAATACATTAACAATTATGACAATGGACAATAAAACATGGCAAACTGTTCTAATTTCAAACAGAGGATCTGGGAGCCCATTGTTTACATCAGTGGTCTCAAACTCAAACTCTTTGCAGGGCCACATTTTGGAGTTGTAGGTACTTGGAGGGCTGCAGAAAAAATAGTTAATGTCTTATTAAAGAAAATAAAATTTTGCATGAGGTAAAACTCTATATAGCTTATAAATCTTTCCTTTTGGCTAAGTCTCAATAATAATATTGTAATTTATAGCTGAAGAGACATATGATCAAGAAACTGTTTTATTTTACTTTTGTGATTATGATAAACATACAAAGGGCCTCAAAATAGTACCTGGCGGGCCGCATGTGGCCCCCGGGCCGCGAGTTTGAGACCACTAGTTTACATGGTATGACCTGTAATGTGAAATGTTTGTATAAGTCTTCATTGTTCCATTCTGTGAATGTTACTTTTGTAAAGCCGCCTAGGAATAGGCGGTTGATAAATTTTTAAAAATAAAATAAATAAATATTCTTCCATGTAAGTGGTTGGAATGGAGCATTTTTAAAGCTTGCCCTGTTGTTTCAGAAATTCCCAGTTAATGAATCTGGCAACCTGAAAAGCCCGTTAAAACTCTCATAGTCATAACTTTCCTTCTTGTAGGCATTTGTTTTAATGAGATGTTCCCTCTAATTGACTTAATTTCCTGTATAATTAGCACATTTTGGACCACAGATCAAAACATAATAAGCTAAAGTAACCAGACAAGCATACTGCAATAAAATATTAGCCCCTTTGTGGAGCTAATGAAAAATGACAGTCTTTCAGCAAGTTCATGGCTGTTCACAGTTTGGTGTCTCTAACCCAACTCTGCCTTAGACTCAAATATTTTAGGCCCTCCCTTGGACTGAGCTCATGTGGTCAAAACAATTAGTAGTAATGAGATGTAAGCAGACCAAGCAATAAGCTGCAAATCTAAAGCTAGCTTCTGTTTTCTTCAGTTACTCAAGTTCATAATCTTATGAAGAAGCATGAGTCACCTTGAGAAGAAGAATAAACTTTCCAGTCAATACTTAGCCAGCAACTGTCTCTGTTTGTTTTTTTTTTTGAAACCCTGGTCACTGCTGGCCAAATTAGACCTGGATGTGTATCCAATGCTGGCTCCTATTGGGTAAAGGTACCAAATGCCCAGGTACTATGGAGAATTACCCGGCACCAATTTGGGCTCAAGCCCACCCAGCAATGGTGCACCCGTGCTGTGTTCCAAGCCCTGCAAGCTGAAGAATCCCAGAATCTCTGTTTCCTCTCCCCCTCCCCCTCACCTCACCTCCCTTCTGGCAATCTGGCATCTCGCTTCATCTCTCAAACCTTATGTAACTTTTGGTTTGAAATCTCTTTATTGGTGAAAATTACAAATAACCAACCAATCACAAAACACTGTACCAAATAAATATGAGCCCAGTTGGTACAACATCCCCAGAAACATTGTCCAAAAGTCATGATTTTTATAAGTTTTCAGACTCTCGTTCCTCACATACCCTCCATCCTAAGTATCATCCCACTTCTTAGTAGGGAAGCTGCCATCCTATCATCCTTGTCTTTTACAAAGTCAAAACTCTAATAAGTCCCTGCAAACACTTAGAAAACAACCACCAATCACACAGTCAATGGTTCCAACTCCCTCCTGAAAATGCTCAAATACTCCCTAACTTCGATCCCTCCCTCCTTCAGTTTTGAAATCCAAGAATTGTGAAAGGTGTGTTCCTTATACCTGGATAACAACCAGGTGTAGTCCAACCTCTGTATCCTGTCCCAAATCTCCCTATCTTCTGCATAGTAACCCATATACCGTATCTCCCTTCTTCCTGTACTATATATTATTCTGACAATTGGTAACAGCTATTAAGGTAGGTTCTCTGCAAAATGCTGGAGGTTCTCCCTAGTTTATTCAATACTAAACTATGTGCTGTTGAGGAGAGAATTTTTATGTAGGGGTCCCAGATCCTTAAGATTAATTTCCTTTACTTAAGCAATCACCTCACCTCCTCCACTCCAACATCTTAACTGTTAATCATCAAATTTTGTTAGCAAGATTACGGGCCATGGGCATTTCAGGTATGGTGTTGGATTGGTTTGGGTCTTTTTTGGGTAACTGGTCATTTTGTTTTGTAGCAAATGAGATGCAATCTGATTGAGTTCCTTTGACCTGTGGGGTTCCTCAGGGCTCTGCCCTGTCAGTGGTCTTATTTAATATCTACATGCTCCTATTGTGTACTGTAAGGTGTTGCGTTCGTTAGGTGTTATGTTTAATTATTACGCTGATGACATTCAAATCCTTATCCCTGTAGAAAAATCACAGGATGAAGCTTTATCATACCTGAATGACTGTTTTTCTGTCATTCAGGAATGGATGTCTCAAAATCAATTAAAACTTGATAAGACAGAGGTATTATACATTGGCCATGGAAAAAACTTGGAAGCTTGTCCTTCCGAGATTTCACTCACAGGTGAAGTCTTTCCTGTACGAAAGCAGTGTAGGTACTTGGGAGTTGTTTGATTCCACATTGTCTTTCAAACCTCAAATTAAGGCTATTTCCGCCGTGTTTTTTAAGCTGCGTTTATTATGGAGGTTATGTAACTATCTTTCAGACAGTAACTTTCGAACAGTCATCACGTTGATGATATCGCCTTTGTTTGACTATTGTAATTCCATTTATTTAGGTTTGCCTAAATATGTTTTGCGAGCATTACAGCTGGAACAAAATGCTGTGGCATGCCTAGAAGTCTTTTCGACTGTGGCGGTATAGAAGAATAAAGTTATTATTATTATTATATCATTCACGCTTCAAAATTTGATCATATTACTCTGATACTTCGTTAGCTTCACTGGTTGCCAATTGGCATGCGGGTCGAATTAAAGGCTTTTTTGTATGATGTTTAAGATCCTTCAACATAATTGCCCATCAAGTGATCGCTCTCTTCTGCAGTGGCGTAGTCCTTCGCACGAGTTACGGTCCTGATAGCTTGAGTTTAGGGTTCCATCTTTAGCGGTGGTAAGGCTTATGGGGGAATCATAAGCCTATGTTTTTTGTCCAGGGCCCGGAGTTATGGAATGCTTTACCTTTGTTTCTGCGCCAATCTGATATGCTCTGGTTTTTTAGAAAGGGGGTGAAAACTGTATTATTTGAATGCTTTTTTTTGGTGTGAGTAATGTGGCAGTGTGAGTTGTGGCTGTTCTTTTTTACCCTGTTTTGAGTTGCTGTTTTGAATTTGTCTGTATTTAATGTGATATTGTTCCTTGCTTAGATTTGTGGATAAGCGGGTTATAAATAATTTTAAATAAATAAATAAACATCGTAAGACCATGAAACATATTCCTCCAACATCAATAGCAGGGAAGCTCTTCTTGGGTCCAATTTTTTAGTATACATGTTTTTTTCCCTCACAATCCCCACTTTCCCTCCTAATGACCATAACTCCTATCCCTTGTAAATGAACACTATCCAGTTTTCCCAACAACAGCCCCAATATTGTGCACAATATTGGGCCCCAAAAGTTGTCCCAGAAAGAGAAATATAGACCTCCAGAAACCCTTGATTGGTCTACAGGCCTACAAAGCATGTGAAAATGTACCCTCCTCATACTTACATTTGAAGCAAAGGGATGTATTGTGTTCATCTGTCCCACTGTGGGTCTGGACTTGCAAAAAATAAGCCCTACGAAGCCTGTGAGTTCAAGTTCTACCTGAGAGGCCAGTAACTTAATTTGCATATATTATAAACTCAACACATTTGCTTTTTACCTTGTTCCTTCTCAGAGAGAAAGAGGCTTGGGATGTTGTAAAGATAAGAACTTTATTGTTGGCCATAGGACAAGTAACGTGCAACTTAATGAAGGGAAATTTTAATGCATTTTGTGGTTTACCTTGACTGTAAGAGCACTTGAAGATTAGGACTACTAGTTAATGTATTGAAGATAAATTCTTAATCCCTCTGCTGTAAAGAGTTGGTGATAGGTACCTATCACACTTTCTTATGTACAAAATTGAGCAGTTTCAGAATCACTGAGTTGTTGTGAGGTCTCCCAGTGAGTCTGACCTAGTGAGCCCTTGAGGATATCGAAAAAGAGCCAAGGTAATGCAGAGATAAATTAAAAATCACTTCTAATGAAGACATCTTTTATTGAATGTTCATCAAAAATTCAATTCATTCATCCATAAAATAGAAAGAAATTTACATCCATAAGTTTAAGAATAAGAAATCAATTATAAAGCAAAGATTTGCCGTGGCCATGTTTCAGTGAACATGCCTGCATCAGGAGTATTGTAGGCCAATATAATACCTCAATTTAATAAACTCATGAACTTCATGGGAATAAATTACAGCAAAATGCTTTCTCTGTTTTGTGTCACACTGAATAACAGCAGAGCTGTACTTCTGTGCATATTCCAGCATGACTTTGCAATTGCAATCTTTGCACCAGCTACATGTCCAGAAATCCACAAAGCTCTGTCAGTAAGTTTTTCTTCCAACTGCCAAGGCTGCATTTTCATGCGGCCCTGCTCCTCTTCCATGGATCTCACTATGGGTAGGTATATTTGATAAGACCCTACTTCTTTACAGATCCCATCCAGTCTGTTTTGCAGAGATTCCAGCTTAACTAGTACAATTTAGAAGCGTTTGTCCAGTGACTTTTCCATCGTTGCAGTAAACAATTCCTGCTCCCATTACATCACTGCAGGTTCATATACAGAACCACATTCCATGAGTTACATCACTGCAGATCTGCATATGAAGCAGCATTCTGAGAGTGACATCATTGTGTTTCAGAGCAGTCTAAAACTGTGTATTATAATAATAGATGCTCAGGGAAACTATTCATTTTCAATCTGCTGATTCACCCAAAGAGAGGAAGTGACATAACATATACCCATTGGAAAACACCTTAGACTTAGCGCACGATAATATTTAGTGAGCGCTAAAAAGCTTAGCGCACCTTGGTAAAAGAGGGGGTATATCTTCAAAAAAACACAAACAGAATAGAGTTGGTCCAAAGAGCAGCTTCTAAAATGGTTGGTGGTCTTTGTCATAAAGTGTGTGGTAGAGAGTTGCGCTGGGACAGAAATCCCACCCATCCCCGCCTGTCCCCACCAGGATCCTCTCCATCCCCATCCATCCCCGCCAGGATTCTCTCCGTCCCCACCCATCCCTGCCCGACCCCCATAAAAAGCAGCAATTACTTCTAACAGGATCATCAATTCCACAGTTTCTTTTGTGTTTGCGTTGCTGTTTTCCTTGTGGAATCTCTTTGGTGGAACCCTTTTTTTGTTTTCTGTTCAGATAATTAACTTATAAACCCCCTCTTTTATTAAGGCTGACGTGTCCATTATATTATATGGACGAACCCTGCTTCCAAAGCCTTCCATCCCTGTGGGAGTCCCGTTGGCTAGAGGGGGGTCCCCGTGGGAGTCCCGTGGGCCAGAGGGGGGTCCCTGTGGGAGTCCTGTGGGTTAGGGGGGGGATTCCCATGAGACCCCTGCGGGACCCGCAGGATTCTCGCGATCCCCATTCCCGTGCAGACCTCTAGTGTGTGGGGGACAGACTTAAAGATCTCAATATGTATACTTTGTTAGATAAGTGGGAGAGGGAAGATATGATAGTGACGTTTAATTACCTCCATGGCATAAATTCACAGGAGGCGAGCTTCCTTCAATTGATAGGAAGCTCTGAAATGAGAAAGGGGAAAGACTCAGGAGTAATCTGAGGAAATGCTTTTTCATGGAAAGGATGGTGAATTTGTGGAATGGTCTCTCAGTGGAGGTGGAGGACACAAAGACTCTCTGAATTCAAGAAAGCTTGGGACACATACATGGGACCTCTAAGCAGCAGGAAGAGATAGCAGATGGCGTGGAGGGAGAGACCATAAGGTCTTTATGTGCCTTCACTTTCTTTATTTCTATGATCAAAATGTTAACATTTTTAATACAATTAATCACTGCTTTAGGCAAAGTACCCCAATAGACTAGAACTGAAATGACTACATATAAATCCAGAGCAATTTTGAATATATGTACCTTTGATCAAGTTTCACAAGAAGCTCCAAATCTGAGTAATAATAATAATAATAATGATGATAATAATTTATTCTTAGATATTGCCATACCAAAAAAAGTTATAGACGGTTCACAACAAACTGGGCAAGTACATAAAATACAAATGAAATACAACAGATTGGAATAAGAGAAACTTAACAATAATGAGTGGAATGCATTTACAATATAATGCGGATAAAATACATTAAAAAATAAAGAGAATGCTGATAAATACCAGCTTAACAGGCAGCTGAATCTAAACTAATTAACAGTTTAAAAAAAGAATGCAGTTAAAAAACTAACCTAACCGGCAAAGTTGATGCATGTAATACAGATATAAATACATCAAATAGAACTAAAAAGACTTGTTAAAAAATAGCAGTGCGTTAAGATACCAACCTATCATAAAGCTGTGTCTTTAACAATTTTCTAAAATCAAAATAGGAAGAGACCTCTAGAATGATTTTCCAAAGCCATGAATTCAGCTTAGCGGCTTGAAATGAGAGGGTTCTCTCGAGGAACTTCTTATAACGACAGGATTTTATGGAAGGATATAACTAAGCAAATGTACTCTGCGTGTGATGTTATTAGCATGACTCAAGGAAAAATGAGGCGCAAGGTAACCTGGTGACAATCCAGAAACTGATTTATAACAACTAATATCATGAGTTGGTTCAGGTTCAGTGTCTGAATTTTGCTAGTCTGATTTGTGTCATCTCTACTACTACTATTATTAATCATTTCTACAGTGCTACTAGACATACATAGCTATGTACATCAAAACTTAGATCCTCCCTTTCATTCCATGATGTAACATCTCACCATCCTACTCCCATTTTCCAATATCTCACTTTCCTCTCCACCTTTGTCCCAGGTCCTCCTTTTCTGCTCCTCCTTCCCCCCATTGTTCAGTATGTCTCTCTCCTGCCCCATCCCATGCTCAGATCAGGTTAACATCTGTCAATGCAACATACCCCCCATGATCCAGCAGTTCTTGACCTGCTCTCTTTCCCTCTCCTCCCTCCAAACCCCACCAGTGTATCTTTCAACATGATTTTCCACTGCAGAGTACTAACAGCAACACATTAAGCTGACTGCATCGACCCCAGAGCCCTCCTCTCTGCTGCGGCCCACCCCCTTTGATGTAACTTCCTGTTTCTGCAGTGCCGCAGCAGAGAAAAAGACATCTGGGTAAACATAGGCAGTATATTGTGAAACACTGTACTCCATATGGGAAAATCACATTGAGAGCTACAATGGGAGAGGGAGAACGAGAACAGGTTAGGACAGCTGCTGCTGGAGGCTTGCATGTGGCTGAACACTGCTATGCAGTCAAATTGGCGCCTTAGCGGGTCAAGTCTGATGGGCAGTATATAAAAAAGTGCTTGTATGGCATACCTGTGCATACTGGCACAAAAAAAGCTCAGTATACAAATCATCAACATGAATACAGGCAGTCCCCGAGTTACAGATGACCGACTTAATTCCGACTCGTACTTAAGAACGCAGCTGCGGCTTCATTTGATTTCACTGAGCAGTATTTCCAGTGGCATAGACTCCTACACTTTAGCAGATTCAGGCATATGATGCATGACCACATTAAGAACAATGTGTGGTTGTGTATGCTGTACCTTAGAAGGAAGACCAGTAGGGACAGTGGCCCTTTTGTCAGCTGGGAGCAGAGGTAAGCTGCAAAGAATCTTAAAATCTACAAGTTCTGAGTTACATACAAATCCGACTTAAGAACAGCTTTAAAAACGTAACTCGTCCTTAACTCGGGGACTGCCTTTACATTAATTAAGGAAGGAACTCATTATTAATAGTAGAGAACGAAAATAGATGATAAAATGAGACAGAGAAGAAGGAAAGAGAAAAGAAAACATAGTAAACAATTTAATAATGCCAATGTGTCAAATTTCACACACTATTTCATAAGAACATAATTGTCATACTAGGTTGAACTACAGATTCATCCAACTCAGTATCCTGATTCCAACACAGTGGTCGATCCAAATTACAACTACCTGGCAAGATCCCATAAGTAGCTCCATTCCATGCTGCATAACCTCAGAGATAAGCTGTGGATTTCCCCAAATGCAACTTTAGAAATTTTCCATGTTAACCTGCCCCGTTTTGCTACTGCAACAAATATAAGGCCAGTAAAAAAAAAAAAAATTAAACGTTTATAGAAAATTTTAGCATGGAAAATAGCCTTCACCCAATTCTGCACTCCTGAACACATTGGCCTCAACTGACTAGCGTCGGTATTAATCTGCACAGAATGTTCAGGACGCTTTAGCGCAGGAAACAATTGTGCACCAAAGATGGCCACAAATTGTATTTAAATGTAATCAAGTGGATATTAATGAGGTTATTTCCTATTTCAAGTTTAAGTTTCAAGTTTAATAAATTCTTTGATTAGATCGCAAAATCTCATTTCAATGCTATTTACATCAGATAAAAATCAAATGAAATAATAAAATCCACATATATCACATATACTGCTAATTGACATTAAAACATTAGGGAAAAGGGCAACTTAAATTACAATATTAAAAAAATAAAACAAAAAATAAAATTGGGTATAGGTTTAATACACACAGGATGGGAGACACATCAGAGAACAGTGCACAAACAAACCCTGCTCAATGCTTTGGGGGGGGGGGAGGTTTAAAGAGAGGATTTCTTATGAATTTTTTTGTTTAAAATTTGCTGGTTTTGATTTGTTTCAGAAGGAGAAGGAAGCCTGTATAAGCCTCTAATGCTGATACTGAAAAACAAATGTGTGCAAATCCAAGCAAAGCTGAAAGTGAATGTGCACATTTGCTCTTGTTTTCTGTGCTTAAATATAATCCTTTGAAGATAATTTTTGTTAAAGCTTATATTTAAAAGCACAGAAGAATGGTGCAGATGTGTGCTTCACTTCCGCGTTTTGCCTGGGAATGCGCACAAGAGTTGCACTGAAACTCTTGTGCCAGGCACATTCCCCCTCCCCTTTCCTTTTGGTCTCCTAATTCCCATATGATTTGCACGTCATTGCCATTGAGCATTGGGGAGCTACCTTTTTGCACTGTTCCTGCAGTATGGAATCGGCATTGTTCGCTCTAGTGCCAGAGTTCTGAGCATCAAGGCCTGCGTCAACAAAAGATAGCCTAAGGGCGAGCAAACCCTTGGCGTGTCTGCTGTGTCAGGTGTAAGTCCAAGAATGAAGCACTGCTGTCGGAAAGGAAAAGATCTTAGTAACCCAGCAAACGATCCAATAAGGATGAAAAAGTTTGCACTGACAGGGTTCCGGTTTCTTTCATTGGTCTAAAAACCTCTCTGTGGAGTGCTTTTTTACTTTTTTTTTTTTTTAAATAATTCTTTATTGATTTTCCATACTTCAAAAGTGCAATACATAAATATTTAACACATAAAACATCAATTTAAGCACATTCACTTACAATTATATATATAACCACTCATTTTCTCCCCTCCCCACTCAATGATTATACAATAAAACATAGCGACATTTATTTGCCCAGTAACCTTACCCTCTTCATATTAATAATATCTTCCCACCCTTCCTCCCACCCCAAGTGTAACAACTCTAGGGTCAAATTAGGACAGAAATATCCCCCCACCCTATTTTGGATGTGTATGTAAGTAAACAAAACCTAACTTATAATCAGAGACCTGCTATAGAGAAGTAACATATGATGCCAACGTAGGCGAAACAGGTCCCTTCGGGGATTAAGCAAACCTTGTCTAGTTCAGAGGGAAGTTGTGCACCACACTGAAGATAAGTTGTTGATATGTCTTTATGCCTCATATCTTTAATTTTAAAAAAGAAGAAAAAATATATGAAAAAGTAAAAAAACGCTCCACAGAGAGGTTTTTAGATCAATGAAAGAAACCGGAACCCTGTCAGTGCAATCTTTTTCATCTTTTTCCTAACAGGGCCTACGGCGACAAGAGGGCATCAGCTAAAAATCAGGGGTGGGAGATTTAATGGTGACCTTAGGAAGTATTTCTTCACCGAAAGGGTGATTGATCGATGGAATGATCTTCCACTTAAGGTAGTAGAGGCCAACAGCGTGCTCGATTTTAAGAATAAATGGGATAAACATTAGAGAATGACACGGTGACAAAATTCATCACTGTTCCCGTCCCCGCGGATAAGCGCGGGAAACCATCTTCATGTTATTCTTTAAGGAAAGAGGGAAGAATCAGAGTATGAATGGCCACAACCACTGACCCGCAAGATTTGCTTTGAATAATGCTGGTGTAGAAGGACAGAGGATGAAATAGACACTAGAAAATGACAAGGGTTTATTTCCCGCGGTTATCCACGGGGACGGGACCGGTGATGAATTTTGTCACCGTGTCATTCTCTAATAAACATGTGGGTTCACTTCGAGGAAGTGATTAGGGGGGTGGGTTATTCGAGTGGGCAGACGGCCCTTTTCTGCCTTCATACTCTATGTTTCTATTGGATCGTTTGCCGGGTTACTAAGATCTTTTCCTTTCCAACAGCAGTGCTTCATTCTTGGACTTACATCTGAGATCATTTATTGATGTGGGTTATGATGTATATATAGATCTCTACATCTCATTTTTGTGAGTGACGACAAGAGCTCACATGGACCAGCTGGTGACTAGCAACCAGTAAAATAAGAACAAACTAATTTTTTAAAGGCTATCCTCTTTAAGAGAATTGACTCAAAATCTGTCAGAAAATAATGAGCAGAGAAACATTTACTGATTAGGTTAATCCCAGATAATCTTATCCAATGACAAGATATAGAGATGCCCCTTAACTGATTTATTATGAAAAATGGCTGGAGGGCCCCATATCCCAGGCCTGCGTGCACAACACTGTCCATATCTGGGTGTATATGAAATCCTAAAGCCCCATCTTTGGCATAGATTTAACATCTTCTCCTATGACAGCAGCTTTTTTGATTCTATAAACTGATTAGGAAAAATTAGATGCACTTCATCTATAACTTTTCAAATGACTTGCCCATATGCATAGCTAAAGCTTTATCATCCCTCGGAGCTCAGCCTTAAGATAAACTGCTGGAACAAAGCTGATTGTGCTGCAATGTCAAAAATTAGGGTTTTAGCCACTAATATCTGGGCAGCCAGGAAATGTATTGTGGGAAAGGGCTGGATTACTGCCTCTAATTATTAGAGGAGATTTTCTCTTTGTTCCAGAAGTGAAAGTCTCCCGGTCATGCTCTTACTTCCACAACACTGAAAATACCTAGCAAAAGCGAACATGAAAATAAACAATAAAAGAAGAAGAAGAAAAAAAAAAAGGGTGGTGGTGGAACTTGCAGTCTCTTTAAAGAACTGAGAAGAACTTAATTCAAAATATCCTGTCTTAAATAAGAGTTATTTCCCCTGTAAACAGTTAAGATCAAATTAAATTTTTGCTTCTCCATCTAGTGTGGAATGGCGGAGTAGCCTAGTGGTTAATGCAGAAACCTGAGAACCTGGGGAACTGGGTTTAATTCTCACTTGCAACTTCTTGTGTCCCTGGGCAAGTCAATTAGCCCTCTACTGCCTCAGGTAAAAAATAAATACCTGTATATAATATGTAAACTGGTTTGATTATAGCTACAGAAAGGCAGTATATACAATCCCCTCCCCTGTTTTTCTTTTAAGCATAATTGTATCACAAATTCTTCTGGCCGGCCTCACTCTGCCCTCCCTCGGCCTCTTTGGGCCATTTAGATCACTTTGTGGCTTGAGGCTATTTGTATAAGGGTCTACAATCCATGGATATTGACAGTTCTTAATAAAGCTCCATCTTGTCTTGCTGCCACCTTAAAAGATTTACCCACCCACCTGCGCCTTGAGATTTTGTAATAAGCATCTTTTAGAGGTCCCTAGTTTTAGGCATATTAGATTGGTTGTGGTCCATCATTATGGAACACATTACTGTTACATTTATGTCTGAATGAATCCTTGTTTACATTTTGGAAACAGTTAAAAGTGGTTTTATTTCAACGGGCTTTTACTTGAATTTATTTATTTATTCAATTTTCAATACCGTTCTCTCAGGGGAGCTCAGAACGGTTTACACAAATTTATTCAGATACTCAAGCAATTTTCCCTGTCTGTCCCAGTGGGCTCACAATCTATCTAATGTTCCTGGGGCAATGGAGATATATATATATATATAGATATTTATTTATTTATTTCGGTTTCTATCCCGTCCTCCCAGTAGCTCAGAACGGGTTACAAGCCAACATTCACAATGGAAAACATTTTGGACAGTTCAAAGACTATACAGCAACTTAAGTACAGTAGAGAGGGGAGGGCAGTGAATGGACCTTGTATACAACCTTATATAAATATCAGGGACTAACTAATTCAGTCCCAGTATAACACGCTCCTATGAATTCAACCCTCAATATGAAGGCAGACCCTCTAACTACTAATGTACCACCAGTTACGTCACCACATCAGCAATGTGTTGTGAGTGGTAGCAGTATTCCACTAGGAGGGCAGCATGTTCATCTCAGATTGTATGGGTACTGCCCGATGAGATAGAGGTAGAGGAACAAGTAGGGATGTCATGTCATATTGCTGTTTGAAATATACATCTGCCACTCAACCTGTCCCCTCTCTCTTTCTTCTCCCCTTATCTCTCTCCATATAGGTGAAAGACCTCCGGAAATGTGGCCGACTCCTTCAACTGCAGGGGATGCAAGAGGAACTGCGTGCCCAGGAAGGTCAGTATAGAGTCCATCTCATAGACCCTCTCTACCTCAAACATGCCTCTATGCCAGCTAGTAGACACAAATGTCTAAGCCAAAGGCAATGGTTGGTCCCAAAATCCATACTTGACTCCCAGGTGGGTACGTGCATCTCGGATTATGTCATGGTCTTAATGTGTTAACAAATTACTTCAGAAAATTAGTTCTTGTTTTGTGGAGGGAAGTTACAAGTATTTCCAGTTGTTTCTATGGTACCTCTACTGAAACTTAAGCAATTTCTTCCATTAAGCTATACAATTTTAGCACTAGGGAGGCAATTTTTAACTTACATTTTCTTCCACGAGTTGAATTCCATTGACAGACGTAAAATGTGTCTTCTCTGAACCAAACTAGTTAGAAGGAGTTGTGCCGGAAAGGATATAAATTTTATTTTTTTCCTTGTGGGAAGTTTAGTTTTCTGTTTTCTCCCAATAATGTGGGCTATAGTGGTTTCCACAATGAGTGCTTTTGTATATATACAAGGTGTTGGGATAATATCCAGTTATATTTCTATAGTCACAAAGCTAACCGGTTATCTCAGGACTGGCCCTATAATGAGGCCAACTGAGGCGGAGGCCTCAGGCGGCATTTAGAAGAGAGTGGTATCACAAAGTGCCAATAAAAAAAATGAGTAGCGCTAAAGAGCAGGAGCAAGGCAACACATGCTGTGCTTATCGTACTCTCCAACTTTAGTTCTCTAAATTCACCTCCCCAGCTGCTTCAGAGTGCCAACACCTCCTCCCCGGAGGTCTGACATCTTGTCCCCCTCTCTCTCTGACCTCCTTCCCAAGTTTACCTCCACTTCCTTTGCAGCAGTTACCAGGCGGCAGCAACAATTCACATTCATTGCCTGCCGCCAATCGACGTTTCCTCTCTACTGTATCCTGCCTCTGAGGAAACAGGAAGTAACATCAAATAAGACAAGATGTAGTAAAGAGAAGACATTGGCTGGTGACAGGCTGCAAATGTAAATCACTATCAGTGCCTGGTGGCTGCTGCAAAGCAAGCGAAAGTAAATTGGGGAAAGGGGTTTGAAAGAGAGAGGGGGACAAAATGGCAGACTGCCTGAGGGGGAAAGGTTTGAAAGAAAAATGCTTGAGAGGAGGGAAAGGAAAGATACCGGCTAGAGAATGACACGGGGAGCGATCCCCGCAGCGAACCGCTGCGTGGCTGCGGTTTGGCTGCGGGTTATGGTGACCTCATTAGCAAATCGCCGCAGACGCCGGGACAAATCCTTTCACCGACCGCAAAAACGGTGAATAGATTTGTCCCCGCAGGCCAATGTCCCCCCTTCTAGGAACCGCTATTTACCTGTGTTTTCACCGTGCTCCTCATTTGTCAGATCAACCCTTCCTGCCAATAGAACCCGCCCCCCCCCCCGACGATCGCCCTCACTGGTAGGAGGGTGCCCAACCCCTCCTGCCGGTCCCTCCCCCAACAAACCCCGCCATCCCGAAACACCACCCTTAGTCTTACTTTCCAAGTTGGACCGGACAGCTCCTCGCTCGTCTGGCCAGCAGGCCTGCCTCCGTCCAAATGAGGCGGGCCCGCCCCTCCCCTCCCCTGCCTAACCCACAGGATCCTAGGGCCTGATTGGCCCAAGCACCTAAGGCCCCTCCTATAGCGGGAGTGGCTTTAGGTGCCTAGACCAATCAGGCCCTAGGATCCTGTGGGTTGGGCAGGGTAGGGGCGGGCCCGCCTCATTTGGACGGAGGCAAGCCTGCTGGCCATACGTGTGAGGAGCCGTCCGGTCCAACTTGGAAAGTAAGACTAAGGGGGTTCCGGGGTGGGAGGGTTCGTTGGGGGGGGGTCCAGCAGGAGGGGTTGGGTACCCTCCTGCCGGCGATCTTAGGGGAGGCCATTGGGAGGACCGGCAGGAGGGGTTGGGTACCCTTCTGCTGCGATTGTCGGGAGGGCCGTTGGGGGGGTCTACAGGAGGGGTTGGGTGCCCTCCTGCCGTGATCGCTGGGGGGAGGGGAGACTTGCAGCCATAGCCGCGGTCACTATGCTAATCACGGCAGGGAGATCTTTGCCACAATTAGGTACAGCGGCCGCGTCTACTTACCATATAGGCTAACATTGTAAGCATTTAAAGTACATGTCGTGTTTGTTTTTGCATTGCTAGCCCCAGGGGTGGTGGAAGATTAGTGATTGAAAAACTGTATGAAAAATAACTATTTTAAATTTAGTGATCAAAATGTGTCAGTTTTGAGAATTTATATTAATTAATTTTTTCTCTGCGTGTTTTGTTTTTGTATAGTTATTAACTAATATTTAACTAAGTTTTAAAGTTTTAAAGAATGTTTCCTTTATACGTAAATAAAGAAAAGTGAATGGGATTGCAGTGGCGGTGACGGGGCGGTGAATGGGGTGGCAGTGGCGGTGACGGGGCGGTGAAGAGGATGGTGAGACGGGGACGGGGCGGTGACGGGGATGGTGAGACGGGGACGGGGCGGTGACGGGGATGGTGAGACGGGGACGGGGCGGTGACGGGGACCAATTTTTTCACCGTGTCATTCTCTAATACCGGCCCAAGGGAGGGAGGAGGGGGAGGGAAGCAAAAGGAAAGATACTGGATCTTGGATGCAGGGAAAGGAATGGGAGATGCAAAAGTTACAGTGGTGGGGGTAGAGGGAAAGAGAGGGAGATATTTTGGCCTAAGGGACAAAGGAGAGAGAAGGAAAGATAGTGAACAGCAGGAACCAGAAAGGGAGAGAGGGAGGAATACTGGAAATCAGGAGGTAGGAAGAGAAACTAGGTGAGGGAGGTTGAAGGAGAGGTAGGGAGAAATGCTGGACAACAGGAGGAAGGGAAGCAAGAAGGAGAGATCTATGAAGGAGGGTTGGTGAGGGAGAAATGTTGGACAACAGGAGGCATGAAGAGAAGCTAGAAGGAAAGATGTTTGGGGTAGGGAAGGCAGAAGGGGAAATATTGGATAACCAGAGGTAGGAAGGGAAACGAGAGGGAGAAATGTTGGATAACAGTCAGTAAAGGAAGCATGAAAGTGAGATGTTAAAATTGCGGGGTGGTGTGGAAGAGAGGGAAAGATGCTACATAATGGGAGGGGATAATGTTGGATATCCAGAATCTCTCCATCCCTCCTCTCCCAACAGGGAGAAGAAAGGGAAGGGAGACATACATCTTGGAATTGGGAAATGAAGGGGAAAAGTTTGAACATGGTGGACAATTGGAGAGAGGAAAGAAAGGAGTGATATTAGACTCAAGGGAGGGAAGAGAGAGGGAAATGTTGAACTATGGAGGAGGATGATGGAAGAGAAAGAGAGATGCTGGGCCATGGGAGGTGACAAGATGAAAAAGAGATGGGACAGGGACATGTCAGGCTTCAATGGTGTGAGAAGGAAAGAGAAGGAGGAAATGCTAGTCTACAAGAGTAGAGCAAGGGATAGGGAAAGTAGATACCAAGAATGGTAGAAACCATGTGGAAGGCCAAGGGGGGGTATCAAGGAGATGAGTGAGAGTAGAATAGTACAGAGAATAGAAATGTGTTAATGGGAAATAGGTGAAAGATAAATGGGACTAGGAGGCTGCAGAAGGGGCAAGATGGGAAATGGGAGAGCTCTATGGGGTGAGAGAAAGAGATGGGAAGTTGATAGGTAGGTAGAAAGGAGTAGGGTGAAATTTGAGTGGACAGAGGCAAAAAAAGGACGGAAAGAGCTAAAAAGGGAAAATCAGTATGTCAGAGATAGATATATTGAGGGGACAAGGTAGGAAGATGGAGGAGAATTGAAAAAGAGACAACAGCCATTGGAAACAGAAGGAAGACATCTTGTTGCCCTATTTGTTTAATCAATCTACAGGTAATTCATTGTCAAAGGGAAGTGATATTACCTTAAAAGATATTATGCAAGCGATTGTTAAAATGGATGGAAATTTGCAAAGTAACTTACAGAGAACATAAGAACATAAGAGTTGCCATCTCTGGATCAGACCCTGGGTTCATCAAGTCCGGTGATCCGCACATGTGGAGGCCCCGCCAGGTGTGCCCTGGCATAGATTAAATCCCCATGTCACTTTATGCTTCCCAAGGGAGATGTGCACCTAATATACCCTTACCCGTGTCACTCTATGCCACTCCTAAGGAGATGTGCATCTAGTTTACCCTTAAATCCTAGAATGGTGGATTCTGCAATTACTTCTTCCGAGAGAGCATTCCAGGCATCCACCACTCGCTGTGTGAAACAGAACTTCCTGATATTTGCCCTGGACCTGTCCCCCCTCAGCTTCAGTCCGTGTCCTCTTGTCCGTGTCACATTGGACATTGTAAATAGCTGCTTTCCCTGCTCTGTTATGTCGAATCCTTTCAGTATTTTGAATGTCTCGATCAGATCCCCTCGCAGTGTCCTCTTCTCGAGGAAGAACAATCCCAGTCTCCTAAGTCGTTTCTCGTAGTTCAGGTTCTCCATACCATTCACTAGCTTCATTGCTCGTCTCTGCACCCTCTCTAGCAGTTTTATATTCTTCTTTAGGTATGGGGACCAATGCTGGACGCAGTATTCCAGGTGCAGTCTGACCATGGCTCTGTAGAGCGATACTATAACTTTCTCTGATCTACTCATGATACCCTTCTTTATCATGCCTAGCATTCCATTTGCTTTCTTCGTTGCAGCCGCACATTGCACCGACGGCTTCAGGGTCCTATCTATCAGTACACCCAGGTCCCTTTCCTGTTCAGTCTTTTCCAGAGTTACACCTGACATATTATACTTGTGATCTTTATTTTTTCTGCCCAGATGCATCACTTTGCATTTTTCCACATTAAACTTCATCTGCCATTTGTCTGCCCACTTCTCTATTTGATTTAAGTTGCTCTGGAGTTCTTTGCTGTCCTTCTGCGATCTGATTGCCCGGCATAGCTTTGTGTCGTCTGCGAACTTGATGATTTCACTGGATATTCCTTCTTCTAGGTCATTTATGGAAATATTAAATAAGATGGGTCCAAGCACCGAGCACTGGGATACACCGCTAGTCACTTTTTCCCATTCTGAGAACTTCCCATTTATGCCCACTCTCTGTTTTCTGTGCACCGAGCAGTGGAGTACACCGCTAGTCACTTTTTCCCATTCTGAGAACTTCCCATTTATGCCCACTCTCTGTTTTCTGTGCACCGAGCACTGGGGTACACCGCTAGTCACTTTTTCCCATTCTGAGAACCTCCCATTTATGCCCACTCTCTGTTTTCTGTTCTCCAGCCATTTGCCTATCCAGCTTAGTACATCTCCCCCTATTTTATGGCCTTGTAGTTTCCTGAGAAGTCTTACATGTGGATCCTTGTCAAACACTTTCTGAAAGTCCAAGTATACAATATCCACCGGTTCTCCACTATAAATTTGTCTGTTCACTGTCTCAAAAAATTTACAAGCTTTACAAGATTTTCTGAAGCTGCTTCTGAAAAATTCAAAGAGCAAGATTCTAAATTAAAATTGGTGGGGAAACAATTTGAAAAAAATGGAGGCTCAAATTAAGCTCTGTCAGTCAGCACAAGCATCTGCAATTAAGGATAGTTTATTGATCCACTTCAAACTTGAAATTTTAGAAAATTCTACAAGAGCGCTTAACTTGAGACTTCTGAATTTTCCAATAACTCACTTTTTGTCACCTAGAGTTTCTAAAAATTTATCTTAGAGATTTTGCAGATTGTGTTAGAGGACAGGGATATTATCAATGCTTATTATATTCCAGTTGGTATTAGAGAAGTAACCCCTGAAGGGGATATTGATAATATTTCTTCTCCTGATAGTTTTGACCTTACTAGATTTCTAGAAAATACACAAGAACTTATATTTAAAAGATCGACCTCTTCATTACACTATTTTATTTGGAGAGAAAAAGAGTTATTATGAAAGCTTACTTCCCCCCAAAAATCAATTTTATTTTATGGTCAATCTATTTCAATTTTCCCAGATGTATCCAGGCATACTCAAACTCGACGTAAAGCTTTCCTTTTAATAAGACCTAAAATCTTGGCAATAGGAGGCACTTTTTCTTGAAGTTTCCCTCTAAATGCCTGGTTACGTGAATTTTTGGAACCAAGCCAGTTAGAATTGTTTCTTTAGAATAAGCCTGAGAAAAAATCAGTTTAATCTACTCCACAAGGTAAAATGGGATTAGTAAATATATGTCTAGCCAATGTATGATGTTCTTTTCTTTATTATGTTTTCTGTACCTCCTCTCCCCAAGATGTGGACTTGTTAGGATTATTGAAATATGATACCTATGGGGCTCATAATTGAAAGAGAAAAATGTCCAAAACTGGCCTAAGTCGGCACTTGGACGATCATCAATCAAAAACGTCTAAGTGCTGATAATAAAACCGGGGTTACTGACTCCCCCCCACCCCTATAAAAATAATAATCACAACTTGAAAATTGTGCCTCCAGAACATCATCACCTGGCAGCCTGGCATAGGAAAGCCCAGTCGTGCTGCACAGAGGAGTCTTAAGCCATCTTGGGGGTGGGTTAGGGACCCATAGAGAGGAGGATCTATGCCCATAAGCCCCTGTAATCACTGCATTGATATTGAAACATGTGCCCTCCCCTATACACCCCCAAAACCATTTTTTACTAGTATATAAGTGGCTCCTGCAGCCATAAGGGCTATTGGGGTGGTAGATAAGTGGGTCTAGGGGATTCTGGAGGTGTTTTGGGGGGCTCACCATGACCTATAAGGGAGCTGTAGTGAGATGATGACATGGCAACCTTTTTGTGAAGTTCACAGCAGTGCCCTGTAAGGTACTCCACTATTTAGGTGCCATGTCTGGGTGTTCAGTCCATCACTTTGCAAACCCCTCCCATGTCCAACAGGGCTTGTTCTAGGTGTTTTTGACTTGGACGAAAATGTGGTATAAAGATGGACGATTTAGCAACTTGGACGATCAGATCGGCAGGACAAGTTTCAAGTTTAATAAAAATTTGATTTGATCGCAAAATCGTAATTCAATGCAATTTACAAATAATGATATAATTGGGGTAAAAAAAAAAATCACCTCAAAAACTAGCCACTGATATAGTGATCTAGTCTAATCTAATCTAATCCTTAGGTTTGTATACCGCATCATCTCCACGTTCGTAGAGCTCGACGCGGTTTACAGTAGGAGAAATAGGAAGGAAGTACAACAGAGGGTTAGAGGTAGAAGTGTGAAGAAAATTTAGAGGACTTGGGATGCCAAGATATAAGAGTTTCCTTGATTCCTAAGTTGGAGGGAGACTTACATTTTTTGAGAAAAGCCAGGTTTTCAGATGTTTGCGGAAAACTTGGAGAGAGCTCAAGTTCCGAAGAGGGGAGGTAAGGTTGTTCCAGAGCTTAGTGATTTTGAAGTTTTTGGCGCCCTTTTGAGAATGTTAGAATTGAAGACAAGTCCTGTTCCGCACTGTTTTGGCATTTCCCCTGATGAAGCTGATATAGGTGAAACGGCGGCCCTGTTGGGTCTTTCGTGCAGTGCCGAATTTCATTAAGATAAGTGCTGTTTCTCAACTTATGCACTATTGTTGAATGTTTGAGATTCTGACTATTTTAGAACTTTATAATTTAAATCACTACTTGAAAAAAATATATTTAAAAATATTTTAAAAATTTAAAACATTAAAACTATTTAAAATATTAAGAGCACTCATATTTATGTGCCACAAGCCAATGATTGAGATTCTGACCTGACTATGTTTCTAGCAGCACACTGGTTGAATTCTAGGTCTCTGAGGCTTGTCACTTATCACTATATCAGTGGCTAGTTTTTGAGGTGATTTTTGGCTAAATTATGTTCTGTGCCGAAATTTGGCATAGACATAATTTAGCACACCTCTGTTGTATTTGATCTTTTGGTAAAAAAGAAAAACACATTAATCAAACCAGATGGTTAACAACTTTAGACCAACCAGCCACATAAGGTAAAAAATAATAAATAAAGGGTTAAATACAATTTATAAACAAATAAAAAGGGTGAGATGATGATACTTGGACGATTTTCGAAACGAAAAAATATTTGGACGTATTTTTCGAAAATGTGTCCTAAGCTGTTTTTTACTTTGGACGACTTACGACTTGGACGAAAATGGACTTAGACGTTCCTTTCGATTATGCCCCTTTACGTGTTTATTTTCTTTTAATCGAAGGGTGGATTAAGCCCATACTGAAATCCCATCATTATTATTATTAGCATTTTTCTATAGTATTTTAGACGCTGGTGTTATTCTGATCAGGAGGCAAAAGCTCCTACCAATTGTTTTGGATTAGTTTATTTTTGTTTAAGTCATTTGCTTGATTTCTAATATTGTAATGTATTAAGAAATTACTTTTTTTTAAAAAAGAAATATGTTAGCTTTGGGAAGTATTCATTGCAGATGTCTTTTACTGTATTCATAAAAAATATGGGGCCCCTTTTCAGGTTTTATATTTCACAATGTGCCTGGTAGTGGAGAGCTTTGTGTTGCTATTGTTCAGATAACATGAAAATCAGGGATTTTTTTTTTTTTTTGGGGGGGGGGGGGGGGTATGGTGATTCCCATGGAAAAATGTTCTAGTTCTGATATGCACATTGTGGGAAGGTAGAATATCAGCTCTCATATAACTAATTTTATTATGGTATATTAAACTGAGCTTTTCTTGTGCTCCTTGTTGCTTGAGCATCATGTATCTCCATTGTGTTTTTGCTGAAAAATGGGTTAAAGTATACATGGCAAGAAACAGAGAACCATGGTTCTTTGAGTTTGTCTGGCAGGATCCATTGTTTTGGGCCTATACGGAGTGGTGTGCAAGGCTCTGCTGTCATTTACTGTGTTACTGAAGCTACTACACTCTAAGAAGCTGCTGCTATAGACAGCTGGCCAGTCTTACCTAATAGTTGGGGCATCTCCTGCCCCGCCCCCATTTTGGATGCTGGGGGGGGGGGGGGGGGGTGCGCCAGCTCATCCTTGCCTCAGACAGCAGATTGCCATGATCCGCCCCTGTGTTATCTGTTATTCATTGCAGCATACAAGTACAAGAACCCATCAATATTATATACGTCAATTGTTTTAAAATGCATCTTTATGCTGCACCAACCCAATGCATAACATCCATTTCTCTTATATTTGAGAGCAGGCTCTATGTCAGCAGATTCTGTTCTAAAACGCTGGTGAAACTTGAGACGCCCTGACCTGCAGGCCTCATTTCTAATTCTATGACCTGTCTAAAATGGGGCTGTGCATGGAAGGAAATAAAGAAAAAGGAACCGTTCTGCAATTAAGTTATCTATGAAGGATGTGTGAGGCAGCAAAAGTAATGATTTAGGAAGACTTATTTACAGAACCCAAATTCAGGCTACTGTTCTAGTAATTGTATAAATTAAACTAAGTTTATAGACTGCGTCCTTTCCATAAAGATAGAGCTCGGCACGGTTTACAGGAACTTTAATATAAGGAAGGAGAAACATAAATAAGAATTAGTGATTATAAAGAGGGTAGCGAGATTTACATTTTTGAGAATAGCCAAGTTTTCAGATGCTTTCGGAATAACTGGAAGGAGCCCAGATTCCGCAGCAGGGCAGGAAGGTTATTTCAAAGCTCAGCGAGTCTTGAGGAACAAGGCTCTGTAATTGGCGTCTAAGAAAGACATGACAGAATCATGCTGATCGGTGCCTAGCTTAAAACTTAGGTACCTGTAATATAGGCCAGCTTTTAAAGGCCTACATTATAGGCATCTAAGGCTTTCAGAGAATTGAGCCTAGTGGCGTTTAAGTTTTTCTCCATGCCTACTTTGGGGTCAGATGCTGATAAGTGCCTAATTTTTGTAGAATAGGCACCTATCTCCTAATTAAATTTCTTTTTTCAATTAAAGCTCATTAATGAAGCCAATTTACTAATTAAGTTAGGCACCTATTTTATAGAAGTTCCCCTTGTGGGTTTCCTTATATCCTTCTAGAACAGGGGAGTCAAAGTCCCTCCTCGAGGGCCGCAATCCAGTTGGGTTTTCAGGATTTCCCCAATGAATATGCATGAGATCTATTAGCATACAATGAAAGTAGTGCATGCAAATAGATCTCATGCATATTCATTGGGGGAAATCCTGAAAACCCGACTGGATTGCGGCCCTCGAGGAGGGTCTTTGACACCCCCGTTCTAGAATATCAGTAACATTACCAGTGTTTCTCTGCTCCTTTTGGAAATTTGCAAGTAGAGAATGACACGGTGACAAAATTCATCACCGTTCCCGTCCCCGCGGATAACCACGGGAAATAATCCCATGTCATTTTTTAGTGTCTATTTCAACCTCAGGCCTTCTACATCAGCATTCTTTAAAGCAAAGCTTGAGGGTCAGTGGTTGTGGCCATTCATATTCTGATTCTTCTCTCTCTCCTTAAAGAATGACATGAAGATGGTTTCCCGCGGTTATCCGCGGGAACGGTGATGAATTTTGTCACCGTGTCATTCTCTATTTGCAAGTAATCTGGCAGATAGAAATGCACTATCTGCAGGTATTTACTCTCCCCCCCCCCCCAAATGACCTATGTTTCTGAAACATTAACTTTTTAATGCTGAGAATCTGAAATGCAGCTTGGAAACTATTGGCTATACACAGCTATAAAATTATATTGTTGGATAAAGCCACAGTGATTGACAATCTGATTAACATTTGCCTAACCATATAGTTTTGCCCGTACCTATTGCAACACCTGAATAATTAAACCATTGCTGAGCAAATTCTATCTATGGCTAGGGTCAAGAACAAAACAAAAAACCAAAAACAACTGCAGACTATGTACAAGATGCAGGCATTGTTTATTTCAAACTTTAATGGTATATACAACCTTATTACCAAACAAGGGACCCGACACGGTCCGTGTTTCGGACAACATGCCTTCTTCAGGGGTCCGTGGTAAATAAGGTTTTATGACAAACAGCATTAAAAGGAACAAACAAGTGCCCAGAAAAGTATAGTGCTGGATTTTAAAAAACGTTGCAAATGCAGTAAGAAAACCCTTGTCTGGGTTCTCCATAAACCTGTAGCTTCAATTGCTGCGGGTTTTCTTACTGCATTTGCAACGTTTTTTAAAATCCAGCACTACACTTTTCTGGGCACTTGTTTGTTCCTTTTAATGCTGTTTGTCATAAAACCTTATTTACCACGGACCCCTGAAGAAGACGTGTTGTCCGAAACACGGACCGTGTCAAGTCCCTTGTTTGGTAATAAGGTTGTATATACCATTAAAGTTTGAAATAAACAGTGCCTGCATCTTGTACATAGTCTGCAGTTGTTTTGGTTTTTTTGCTTTGCTGCTTGGTTTGCTGCAGTTCCTGTTGGATTTTTCTTTTGTTAGGGTCAAGAACAACCCTCAAATACTCAAAAGCAAACCATAAAACCCAAGCCACTGAAATTACAATTATCCTAAATGAAAGTTATTATTTTCCTAATCCTAGGAACAGCTTGCAAAGAGAGATTTGGATCTTCCTTTAATAATGTAAAGTTAATACTAGTCCTCTTGTAATTATCTTTATCAGAAGGCTCTTGTTTAATCTGTATGTTTAACAAAAAGGGACCAAATCAAAAAGTGATATGCTCTAAAGCAGTTGCTGTAAGCTGTTTGTAAATCGTTTGATAAACAGAGGAATCAGGGAATTGCAATCCAAAAATAGATAAATAACTGAATCCCCCTCCCCCCCCCCTATTTGGACATCTCTAAGGTGAGAAGAATTTACAGCACATGTAGGTTCTCTCTTTGCATTTGGGACAAAGATACCATGTGCACTAGACGCTAATGCCTCCATAGAGCTTGCGTTAGTATTTTCCATTTAGCGTGGGGTTTGCATGCGCTAAAAACGCTAGCGCACCTTAGTAAAAAGAGCCCATAATTTCACAAAGGAAATTCCACTCGTCACCTAATTCCCCTGCCTACTGCTGAGTACAAAGAAATATGAATGTCTTTTGATGATATTGACTTGATATGTGTCACACTAGGATAAAAATTTTTATTGATAAATCTTGCACTGTAACTATGGAAAATTGTAACCTGTTAATTGTATATTATGTATGTCAACCTGTAATCTATTCTGAGCTCTTTGGAGAGAATGGATAGAAAATGAAATAAATCAATAAATATGATTTCGAAGGGGCTAGAGAACTTTCATATTTTTATTGTAAGAAGTGCTTTTTGCAGGTATTCTTAACACGTCTGAATGACAGTTTACTGACATCAAAGTACTTTCATTCTGTGCCTCTGAAAGGCTAGGTATACACGAGGGGTCTCAAAGTCCCTCCTCGAGGGCCGCAATCCAGTCGGGTTTTCAGGATTTCCCCAATGAATATGCGCGAGATCTATCAGCATACAACGAAAGCAGTGCATGCAAATAGATCTCATGCGTATTCATTGGGGGAAATCCTGAAAACCCGACTGGATTGCGGCCCTCGAGGAGGGACTTTGAGACCCCTCGTGTATACCTAGCCTTTCAGAGGCACAGAATGAAAGTACTTTGATGTCAGTAAACTGTCATTCAGACGTGTTAAGAATACCTGCAAAAAGCACTTCTTACAATAAAAATATGAAAGTTCTCTAGCCCCTTCGAAATCATATTTATTGATTTATTTCATTTTCTATCCATTCTCTCCAAAGAGCTCAGAATAGATTACAGGTTGACATACATAATATACAATTAACAGGTTACAATTTTCCATAGTTACAGTGCAAGATTTATCAATAAAAACTTTGAGACCCCTGGTATACATGGATAACAGTACAGTTACTCTAGTTTACTTTCAGGGGCCCAAAGATGGTTCATGGGTGCTTTACAGAACGGAAAATGGAGGGAAGGGGGTAAAACGCGGACCTCAAGGACCTTACGGATCTAAAACCGCACGTCCTTAAAAATCCAAGGTCCGTGCATTGACAAGTCCGCCTTCGCTTTCCCTGCAGCTCAGATCAGGCCCCCGGCTCCCTCGCGGACCTCACGGATCCGAACTGCATGTCACATCCTTAAAAATCAGAGATCCGCGCCACTTTTGAGGTCTGCGCCACTTTTAGTCTCTGGCTGTGACAGAGCTCTATGACAATTTAACTCTGACGGATCCTAGCATAGGGAGGGAAAAGCATTAGGATCCGTCAGAGTTAAATTGTCAAAGAGCTCTGTCAGAGCCAGAGACTAAAAGTGGTGCGGAGCTCAAAAGTGGCGCGGATCTCGGATTTTTAAGGCTGTGACGTGCAGTTCAGATCCGTGAGGTCTGCGAGGGAGCCGGGGGCCTGAGCTGAGCTGCAGGGAAAGTGAAGGCGGACTTGTCAATGCACAGACCTCAGATTTTTAAGGACGTGCGGATTTAGATCCACGAGGTCCGTGAGGTCCGTGTTTTACCCCTTCCCCGGAAAATGGATTCATCTACATAATTCATGTCAATGGATTTCATTTCCATTGACACAGTGAAAGTGATGCCTGGCAATCTTTTCAGGGATGGGTCAGGGGCCAGCAGGTGTTTAAATGACTGGTTTTCGTTGGCTAATGATGATTTCAAGTGAACAGGCGTGCATCTGTTCAAACGATTGCAGCCATCAAGGTCTTCCGGGCAAATCAGATCAACTGGTGGCAAGTGGATACTTCAGATTCAGTTTTTCTATGCTTCCTTATATTATTGTATGGAAAAAAAAGCTGAAGGGTCTCCTCGGGTTCTTTCGTTTTTGTAATGCTTTCTTCTAAGCGTGGTAGCTTATGCCAGAATCAATCAGGCGAGAATTAAAGGCAGGGTTTAACTTGGTGCGTTAGTGATTCGTGCCATTCCTAACAAGGCGCAATCTCTTCGACAGATGTAAAGTTGAGTGAAATCCGTCATTTACACAGAAAAATGATCAGAAAGGAGTGAGCTGGGGGGGGGGGGAGCCAAAGAAGAGAGGAAGGGGTGAAGGGCATAATCGGATTGCAGGAAAATTGGTGGCAATTAATCCTCTAGAAACTGGGACGAGTGTGACCCACTGGACCCGACAGGGCAGTCGCTAAAGCTGATTGGCGCAGAGGATTCAAGGGGGTCAAAGATAAAAGCAGTAGGCACAAGCTCTCACGTCTTCAAACGCAAGGGAAAGTAGGTCCCGATCGGAATCATGACTGGAAGAGAGGAGGTCTCCGGGGGGGAAGCAAAAGGGCAGATCCCGGTTTCGAGCTCTGGAAATGAGAACGCGGCGAGACCGAATGGACCTCCTCCGAGGTGCAAAGGCTTCGCTATAAGTGATCTGCTGGGCCTGGACTCGGAGGCAGAACCTCAGCCCCCGGCAGCCTCCGCCCGCGAAGGTCCCGGAGCCGGACTCGGCGGCGGGGTCTCATTGCCTTTAGGGCTGGGGTTTCTCTGCGGCTTTGCTTCTCAACAGCCCCCGGGAGCGCCTTGTCTGCTGTCAACGCACATCCCTTTTCTCCATCCCAGGGCCGACCACCAGTACATCCCCCATGCCGAAAAACACAAGGACAACTTTTCTGGTAACTTTCCCCGTTTTTGCGCTTTTTTTCCCCCGTTTCTTAATATGTACCCTGGTAGATAGATAGACCGAACTTTCGGCCCTTTTCCCTCCAACTTGTTGGGTTGAGTGAAAAATATTGCATTTTTAAAAGATAATCTAATTAATATACTCTTCTTTTGCCTGGATTTTACATTTCCATTATGTTAAAACTTATATAGTATTCCCCCCCCCCAAAAAAAAAAAAAGTCTACATTAGTCAATCAGATTATATTTCTTGGATTTGCTATCTCTGGGGAAAGTTACAGCCGCGCGTACTTATTACAAATTTGGAAGGATCAGGCTGTAAAGCCCCTTTGACTTTCCATGAGTGGAATGAAATTAAGAGATTTGTACAGGCTTGATCCGGAGACGTTAGTGTCACCAGGAGTCAGGTCGTGGGATTCAGATCAAGAGCTTTGTTCCTGCGAGGTTTGTTGTTGTTTTTTTTTTTTTTGCTTAAGGAGCTGTCCATTTGCTGGCTGGTGCTGAAAGAGGTTCCTACGTCCTCTGGACCAGTGGTTCCCAACCCTGTCCTGGAGGATCACCAGGCCAACCGGGTTTTCGGCATAGCCCTAATGAATATGCATGGAGCAGATTTGCATGCCTCTCACTTCCATTATATGCAAATCTCTCTCATGCATATTCATTAGGGCTAGCCTGAAAACCCGATTGGCCTGGTGGTCCTCCAGGACAGGGTTGGGAACCACTGCTCTGAACAGTCCACAGCCACGTTATCAGTGGGGCCTCTGCAAATGTGACCTAGGTCAGTGGTTCCCAACCAGGCCAATCGGGTTTTCAGGATAACCCTAATGAATATGCATGAAGCAGATTTGCATGCCTCTCACTTCCATTATATGCAAATCTCTCTCATGCATATTCATTAGGGCTAGCCTGAAAATCCGATTGGCCTGGTGGTCCTCCAGGACAGGGCTGGGAACCACGGACCTAGGTGGTTCATATTGAACTCACCATATAGGAGGGGGCTGCTGAAAAGTTCGCAGCTCAACCAAGAAGAGAATGATGTGGAGCACAAGTTATCATTTTTCTTGACATTTTTCTTTTCAATGATATGAAATGAAACCAAGTGTCAAGAAATGTGTGGAATAACTTGTAAGTTTTGTGGCTCCACATCATTCTCTTCTTGGTTGGGCTGAGAACTTTTCAGCGGCCTCTCATATGTTCTCACCCTGGTTATTGTTTATTCTGCTGTTGCCTGATGAACTTATGGGTACATGCTGTTTTATTCATAGGGTTAGAAGAAATAGCCTGATTATTTTGTCTTAAATGAGAACTGACCAGTTTGTGTGTGTGTGTGTGTGTGTGTGTGTGCGGGGGCGGGGGAGGGGGGGTTGTGGGTTGTAATGTTTATGGATTTGAATTCAAATAAAGTCATAAGTTATTTTTAAAAGGGATTTATTAAATATCTCAAAAATGAAACCCTAAGGACAATGTTGTTACCAATAATGTCCAGTCTGAAATCCAATATATAATTGGCCAACACTCTTAATCCCTGGGGGAGAATGTTTGAACTTGAATAACAAAACGAGAAAGGGGACTATTACGAAACAATTTATTAAATAATGGACATCAGTATGAGCATGTCGTGTGCCCATTATTTAATAAATTGTTTAGTATTCTTTTTTATTCAAGTTCAAACATTCTCCCCAGGGATTAAGAGTGTTGGCCAATTATATATTGGATTTATTAAATATAACAGACCGAAAACATCCTGTGCAATTTAACATGTCATTTAGCTGTTTTAAACCCTCTACTTTTGGGGTCCTGTATTTTATTTCCATTTTGCATACTCATAATATAGAAAAAATATTGATTTTGTTCTATGGTGTTTTCAGCCGAGGAAGACAGTGTATCGGGTGACAGGAATGAAGCGAAGGCGCCCACTTCTCAAACAAAACGAAAGAAAAGACGACACAGGTATAAGATAAATATTTTGAAATGAAGTTGATAAAATTAAGTTGGTTGATCCTTGAATAAAACTTTGGGGGAAAATCATAAAGCCTAATATTTAAACTTAAGCTTTCAGTTTAAGATCATTTTTTGAAGCTAGCTCGCCACCTGTTTTCTTTGAACAAAGTTTATAGTTGATGGGTTGATGTGGTCTACTTTTTTGCCTTCTCCAATAAGCAGCTTAAGAAATAACCAAAAATAACTAAAAATTATCAAATGCTACATATCTAAAAATAATATAAATATAAAACTCAAAACACTTAAATACATAGGACTGAAATCAGGTCACTTGTATTCCAAATTTCTTTTAAACAGAAAACACAATTATATGCAGACAAGAGAGCAAGCAGCTGGTTCAACAAGATATAGAAATAATAAAAAAATACAGTTGAATTTTTACAGATTGGAGGACTAGGGTAATGCAGGCAGAATAAAATAGTTTTGATTTCTCATTTATTTTTATTTTTTGTTTTGTTTGGTGTCATGAAATTTTGCTGTTTATAGTCGAGTTTTACCATGCATTAAAATGTGGGTTCTGATCCTGTTGGACTTTTGGGGCTCCTTTTACAAAGCTGCGTTAGCGGTTTAATGCGCGTAATAGCGTGTGCTAATTTTCTGGCCGCGCTAGCCACTACCGCCTCCTCTTGAGCAGGCGGTAGCTTTTTGGCTAGCGCAGGGGTTAGCGCGCGCTAAAAAGGTGCGTGCAATAAAGCCCTTGGTGTTTGTTTAAAATGAAATAGTGCATGCTTTTTTGTGTTAGTGCATGATATTTTACTTTAGTAAAACTAGAATGCAATAAAATGCTAGTACATGCAAAACTTTAGTAGGCACTTAAAATTTTAGTGGTACATTTACTAAAGGGCAGTTATTTATTTATATATATACTTTTTGCATTTATCATGCATTAGGTGCAAAATCTAACACAAAATAATTGTGGTAATCTGTGAGGGGCTGCTGAAAAATTCTCAGCCCAACCAAGAAGAGAATGATGTGGAGCCATGAAACTTGCAAGTTATTCCACACTTTTCTTGACACTTTTCATTTCAATGATATAATGATATGAAATAAAATGATAAAGTGTCAAGAAAAGTGTGGAATAACTTGAAAGTTTCATGGCTCCACATCATTCTCTTCTTGGTTGGGCTGAGAACTTTTCAGCAGCACCTCATATTATGATGTCATAATGCCTCATTCTACCAATGCCTAAGAGCCAGCCTCATAGATGATGTCACAATAGCTTGGTTTCCCTATACTTGTGCCCATTTACTAGATGGATTTGCCTCACTACTGAAATGAAAAGTACTGGGCTGAGAACTTTTCAGCAGCCCCTCTTAGTTCCCTCTAAGGACTGACTAGATGTGTGCAAAATTTTTTCTTTCTACATAGAGGACCTACTTGACATGAGTGACAAAATTTCCATTACATTGCCTTGTGATAATCACACATATGATTATCTACCATATTACATATTTAATAAGTATCAAAAATTAACTTATATAACAAAAGTTATATATAATCAAAATTTTATTTCTACTCACAATTTATCTGGATATTCAAACATTTTCTCTTCTGATCTTTTCTGTCTTACATAAGTTATAAACTCTGTCAACATTAAAAGTCTGTCCAGAATTTAACAAGAGTTTAATTCTCATCAAACTTTCCAAACGCTCGGGCGCTGAAAAGAGGCCGCTGAAAAGTTCTCAGCCTATCCAAGAAGAGAATGATGTGAAGCCATGAAACTTACAAGTTATTCCACACTTTTCTTGACACTTTTTGTTTCAATGATATGAAAGGAAACAAAAAGTGTGGAATAACTTGTAAGTTTCATGGCTCCTCATCATTTTCTACTTGGTTAGGCTGAGAACTTTTCAGCGGCCCCTCATACAATAAGTAATAATGAAAATATATTTAAATATGGAGCACAAATGCAGCAAAGTTAACCCTCCCCCCAGACTGATTGATCAATAAAGGTATAATAAAATACCATTATGAAAACAAACATTTGAGCTAACAACTTTCTGGAATATATGGACAGCCCTCTTCCTTGTGAAAATATGAACTGATCACCAGTGAAAAAAAATGTAAATCCGAAATTTCTAGATTGATCACTGTTTACTTGCATTAAAAAGAAATGATGGATGAAAACCACATAAAAAGGATACATTCTCAGTATATAATGAAAACTCTACGTAGAGCCCAAAGTACTCAAGTGTGAATATCATTTTATTCTAAAAACATGTTAAACTAACCCAAGAACAGTATGTATTACGGGAACTTACTGGATCGGTAGCATGGAATGTTGCTACTCTTTGGGTTTTGGCCAGATACTAGTGACCTGGATTGGCCATCGTGAGAACGGGCTGCTAAGCTCGATGGACCTTTGCTCTGACCCAGTAAGGCTATTCTTATGTTCTCATATTCTTACTTGAATTGTCAGCAACTGCGAAAACGCAGGTTTCTGCAAGAATATCAGCAGTGTCTTCAAGTCACGCCAATAGGGCTTCTTATTTGGATACTATGCCCCCTGTGATAAAGAGCCAGGTGGTCAATCGCTTGCGGAAGCCAGTTGTCCCCGTATTGCCAGTGGGTTGAGGGAGGGGTTTTGGGGGTGTTGGGATGGGGCGGTTGGGTGGTTGCTTCTAGTTTGGATTTGGAGGGCTCCAGGCTATCAGAGTACAGGCCTGGACTCTCACTGTTATCTGGGATTTCTAGTTGGGTGCTAACCTGATTTTTCGTATTGAGGCATTGCAATGAGAAAATAATTGTGTTCTCTCTGTTCTGTGTGTATCTTTCATTTTGGTGAATAAAAAAGTTTATATAAAAAAAAGGTGCACATGCACCCCAGTGTAATATAAAGAAATGTGTTAGAGGGGCATGGTTATTATGTCAGTGGTGAAAATAAAATGATAAAATGGTGAGTGAAACTTTGACCCCCCCACTCTCTTCGTTGTTCTGTTAAAAATTTATTGAACTGCTTACTGGACGTGAGTGATGATGTCAAATCTATGAGCAGTGCTCCCAAAAAGTATGAGTGATCACTCACGCGCTCATTTTAGAGGAAACCTAGGTGGTAACTGTTTGGGGGGGGATGTCCTACATTTTCACTGCAATTACTGCACAGAGAAGTTCCCTACTCTGTGTCAATATCAAGCATGATTAATCTGTATTAGATGATTTCCACTATAGCCAGGGCCCAGTGGACTTGTGTGCCTAGGGGGGCCCTCGACGAATTGATCCTGCCCTTACTATAGCCATACTGCCTTAATTGTCTGTATCTCGTTTGTTTTAATTATTCTGTATGTTGTCTTGAAACCCGTTCTGAGCGCTTTGGGAAGGACGGGATCTAAATCAAATTAAATAAATATGGATGCAGCTAACATCAATTGTACATTTGAGAGCCTATGCTAATTACTGTGTGCTGATTGCAATATGCAGTCGCAACCCAATCTGTGCTCGTGCTCCACCTAGTCACCACTCCAGCATACGCTGATCAGTTAGTGTGTTGTTTATTTTGCCGCACTGGCTGTTATTAGCACGACCGTGCGTTAGAACCTGTGCTAACTACTTAGCACATTTTAGTAAAAGGGTCTCTTAGTGTACACTCCTGTAATAAGGACAAGAAATGGTCATATGAAGCTAAAGGACTGTGAGAATACTGTGAGATACCTGGTTTAGGAGCCAAACCAATATCAGAATTCGAGCATATGTGAGTTTGGCATCTTATAAAATAAGGTCTGTGAAGTACGATTCATAGTCTAAAGCGCGCCGACAACTGAGCGCAGACAACCGAGCGCAGGACTTAATCGCGCTGAAGAAAAAACGTATTTTAAAGGGCTCCGACGGGGGGTGTTGGTGGGGAACCCCCCCACTTTACTTAATAGAGATCGCGCTGGCGTTGTGGGGGGTTTGGGGGTTGTAACCCCCCTCATTATACTGGAAACTTAACCTTTTCCCACACCCCCCGAACATGGCAGCGTGATCCCTATTAAGTAGAGTGGGGGGGGGGGTTCCCCCCACACCCCCGTCAGAGCCCTTTAAAATACGGTTTTTCTTTGGCGCGATTAAGCCCTGCGCTCAGTTGTCTGCGCTCGGTTGTCAGCACGCCTTTGTCCTCGCACGCTTTTGACCCGTCACCCCTAAGCACTATTCTTCAAATGCCTGCTTAATTTACATAGCATGAATTTGTGAGGGGGAGGGGTGTACAAAGGGATGAAGCATGGGTGGAACTAAGGTGGGGCTCCCAGATATGCATATACCCCCAGATTCTATATATGGCAACTGAAGTTGTGCACTCTAATTTGGCTAATTAGCCACTAACAAGCAATTATCGGCACTAATTAGAATTTATGTGCACAATTTTCTAAAAGTATTCTATAAAGTGGTAGATGTAAATTCTACCATGTGGATCTCAAAAGGGGTGTGACCATGGGTGTTCCTATAAATTATACTTCTCCCTCCATATTCGTAAGGTTAAGGGCAAAGCCGACCTGCGAATACAAAAAAAAAAAAAATCATAAATAACTTTTTGCTTTCTTGTTCGCTGGGTTTGGAGGTATAGCCCTCGTAAATACCATGAGTTTGTGAATAATAAACCTTCCCTTCATATTCGCTGAACTGTACTCTCAGCGCCCCAGCAAAGCACACACTTCTCCGACGCTGCTTTTTGCCCGACCACGCTGAAGCAAAGCGCTGGACTTCTCCGATGCTGGCGTTTACCTGACCACACTGAAAAAAAGTGCAGAACTTTTCTCTCAGAACCCCAGGGGCGGAGTCAGCAAGATGAAAACCATGAATAATTGAAGTCGCGAGTGAAAAACCCGCAAATATGGAGGGAGATCTGTACATGCGCTGTTATAGAATATGCCTGATCCACATATAATTTAGTCATAGGTTTTTATACCAGGTTTTCATTGGTGTAAATGGTAACACCTACATTTTAATCGCTGGGCTGGACACTATGCATATTGTTTAAACTGTTCCTAACTTTAGGCATGGTTTATAGACTAGCACCAAACGTGTTTCTTTTCCACACTGATTTTTCCCAACATCATATAATTGTTTATTGGAAGCTTCTATATCGCTACTAATGACTGGGGAGTCAATTCTGAGTAGATTGCATGAGCTTCAGGAAAAGTTTTACAATACTAAGGCGTGCTATCTGTTTTAGCGCATGCTAAACGCTAACTTATAGTCTATGGACGTGTTAGCGTGCGCTAAAACAGCTAGCGCGCCTTAGTAAAAGGACCCATATATGTAAAATCTAGCCTATAACTTACAGAATATTTAGGCACCTATACTTAACCAAGCTGTATGGCTGATGTAACTGCAAGTTTCAAGTTTATTTGGGATTTGATAAAATCGCTTTTTCATAGATTACAAAGCGATGAACAATTAAAAAAAAAAAAAATGGGGGGGGGGGGGGAGGGTGGAACAAACAATTATGGGATAAATCACAGATATGCTTTCCACGAGAGGGAAATAGAGGGAGGAACTACAAATTAGTATAGGAGAGAGAGAAAAAAGGGGGGAAAACCAGAAGGACGTGACTGGACAGATGCAAGGCAGTGGTTATTCAGAAAGTGCAGTCACTGTCTCTGGTGCTGTACTGAACGACGGCACTGTCACTTTCATTAGACGGACAGGGAACATCAGGTCTGACAATTGTTTACCGGATTTCCTTTGTGTTTTTGGCCTCCAGCAGCAAGTCAGCTAATTGTGCAGAAGGAAGATCGGCCAGCACTGCCTGCCAAGACTGAGGCAAAGTGTCCCAGAGACCATCTGTAAAAAACTCAATGATGTAGGCGTCTGTAACGTAGTCATAGACAGAAAGGTCATCTAAATGTTAGGTATGCTGATACCAGGTTACATTAATATTCTATAATGGATCCCAGGCACCTACTATAGGTTCTATTAAAGAGTGCCTCAGGAGTGCCTTAGGAGTGCCTAAATTAAGGCACCCCATTATAGAATTGCCCCCATTGTGTCTACATCAGAAGTCTAAAAATGTGCCTATTTTATAAAAGCAAATCAACCTAACCAATCCTTCACTATAATTTCATATAAACAGTTAAGTCAGATCATTAGAAGGTGAGACATTAGACAGTATTTTGTGACACAGACAATAAATGAATCACCATATCATTTTCACTGATCTAGTTTTATATTATTTCCTAATATGTTTCCAATAAAATTGTTTGGGGTTTTTTGTGGGGTTTTTTTTTTGCTTTGATTTGTCCGTATAAGATACACATGCACTTATCTGGACTTTCAGAAACCTCCTGACATGAATTCCTGTTTCATGTTGCTGCATCACATTCTGCATTTCTTTGCTTCAACAAAATCGACCCTGGATGCGCGTTAAATAATTGTAATGTTAGGGAGCAGTCGGACATTATTAGAACCTTTCCCCTGATGCAGCTGGGTGAAACATGAATTCATGTCAGGAGGTTTCTGTAATCAAAAACTTTATTCACTTTCTGTATAAAAAGATATTATGTACCTTAGAGTCCTCAGTTACTGATCGTAAATTTTGTACTTTACTTTCCAAAAATTTACTCTTCATTTCTTACTCTTAAAGTTTAAGGTTTAGTGAATTAAACAGCACCGATAAGAGCTTGACCAAGCTGTGATACCACATTCCAAATTACCTCTACAGAAAAATTGTTCAAGACATTGAGGCTGGAAAACAAACTGAAGAATGGTGGCTGATTGACCAAAATCTGTAAATCAAAGACAAAAACCACCAATATAGGATGACTGAAAGTAATAAGCAACGGCAGCACGAGCAACTTCTCTGGCCTGTTGCTCGTGCCAGCCTGGCTCCCCTCTAAAATCACTTCTTAGTTGCAGGGCCAGGAAGGGAGGTCGTGAGTGTGGTATGGGGCGTGGGGAAGGAGGGGTGCCATCACCCCGGGTGCCTCCTACCCTCGCAACACCACTGGTATTTAGTTTGGATTCTCTCACCCAACTTTGCAGAAGCCTGGCATAAATTGCGGTGTGCAAGTTAAGAACATAAGAATTTGCCGCTGCTGGGGCAGACCAGTGGTCGATAGTGCCCAGCAGTCTGCTCACACGGTGGCCCCTAGGTCAAAGACCAGTGCCCTAACTGAAACCAGCCCTACCAGCGAACGTTCTTGTTCAGCAGAAACTTGTCTAACTTTGTCTTGAATTACTGGAGGGTGTTTTTCCCTATAACAGCCTCCGGAAGAGCGTTCCAGTTTTCCACCACTCTCTGAGTGAAGAAGAGCTTCCTTACGTTTGTACAGAATCGATCCCCTTTTAACTTTAGAAAGTGCCTTTTCGTTCTCCCTACCTTGGAGACGGTGAACAACCTATCTACTAAGTCTATTCCCTTCAGTATCTTGAACGTTTCAATCATGTCCCCTCTCAGTCTCCTCTTTTCAAGGGAGAAGAGGCCCAGTTTCTCTAATCTCTCGCTGTACGGCAACTCCTTCAACCCCTTAACCATTTTAGTCGCTCTTCTCTAGACCCTTTCGAGTAGTACTGTGTCCTTCTTCATGTACAGCGACCAGTGCTGGATGCGTTATTCCAGGTAAGGGCATACCTGGCCCGGTACAGTGGCATGATAACCTTCTCTGATCTGTTAGTGATCCCCTTCTTAATCATTCCTAGCGTTCTGTTCGCCATTTTCACTGCCACCGTGTTATTCTATAACCCTGGTATTCTATAACCACTGAATTTTTGGAATGCCTCTGACCCACCCATGCCCTCTTTTGGGCTGTACATGAGACACGTTGGGCATGTAGCATCATATAATAGTGCATAGGCAGATCTCCACGATCCACATTAGTACCAATTAATGCTCATTAACTGATTAGTTTTTACATGTATTTGGGTGCCCTTTACAGAATAATGGGGGACACAATTCAACTCTCCCTTGCTCCACCCAAGCTATGTTGCTGGGAACGCTTATGCTCCATTCGCATACAATTATGCACTATCTTGTCAATGTGCCCATTTATAATTTTATAAAAATAATTTTCTGCATGGACCTTTTTAAAAATACCCCATGCTTTTTCAAGCAAGGGGCTTTTATATGAAAACAAGAATTGCCATACTGGGAGAAACTGAAAGCCCATGAAGCCCAGTATCATATTTCCAACAATGGCCAACTAAGTCACAAATACCTGGTAAGATCCCAAAGAGTAAAGGAGAGCCCGAGAGTCTCGTCTCAATGGGCGGCTGTAACGCGGGGATGGAGGGTCCGCACAGCCTCCCGTGGAGACGAGCGCTCCGCGCAAGGGGAGGGGAAGGTATAGACGAACAGGAGGCAGCTCAGCAATAGGCGGGTTTGAAGTTCCCGCCGCGGGGCTGCCTCCTGATATGAGAAAGGATCAGGGCGAAGGTCATAAAGCCGGGACCTCGGAGGACCCGGTGTCTTCCTGGGTCCTCCGAGGCGGCATTTTTACTGGTGAGCTACATCGCGCGCATGGCGGGGTCAGAAAACGTTGCTGAGATCTCCCTACTCGCCGGCGACTCCCTCAGCGACGAGGAGCAGGTGGGAGTCGGGCGTAGTGGGGAGAACGACAGACCGACACGCCATGCTAAAACAGCTGCAATCTCGGCCCTCGTGGTGACGGGGGCGGGCCTGGGTGAAGAGGGAGGCAGGGCTTTGCGACCCGGTGCGGGGCCTACAGTGCCCATAGCTGTAAGGGGGAGGGGGAGAACGGCTGCCCGGAGACCACGTGGATCCGCGGTTTGGGGAGATCGGCAGGGAGGCCTTCCGGTTTGCCGGTTTTGGCCGGCAGACTGATTCGGGAGCGCAGCCCTTCTGTGTCTGCTCCAGGGCCTTCTGTTGCTAGAGTGAGGGAGGAGGCTAGTGTAGAGGGAGGTCAAGGGACTGTTGGGGTGGGAGTAGGCATTGACCGGTTCCTAGGTCAACCCACTGCAGGGCCCTCCTGGGGTTTGAATCCCTGGGGGTCTGTGTGGGGGATACCCCCTTGGCTGTCGGGCGGCCCACCTGCTGGCTCATCATTTCCATAGGGTTCGTTTCCGGGAGCGGCTTGGCACCCTGGCCAAGACCAGAGGAGGCCTGATGGTGCCAGGGGTCAAGAGGGCTTGGGGGTCCCCGGGAGCGGGGGAGTGTCGGTTGCTGCTCCTCTGTCTGGTTTTTCTTTGCAGGTCCCGATTGCTGGAGTAGATGTTCCTTCTTCGCAGAGGCTGGAGAGTGCGAGAGCGGTCCCTGGAGAGTCTCCTGGAGTGATGGAACAGCATGGATCCGGTAGGGCTGTTGCTGGTGATGCTCGGGAGCCACCGGCTGAACGTGTGGTTGCTGCGGACGGCGCCGTGGTTCCCCAGGCTGGAGTGCTGAACCCATCGCTTCAGGGTAATACGGCGCCTGTGGCTGCTGCTGGGGGTAAGCGAGTTAAGTCAAAACGTAAGAGTCGGGGTAGGCGCGGTCGTGTATCCTCTTCATCGTCGTCTTCTTCGTCCTCGTCTTCTTCTACTACTAGTTCTGCGTCCTCACATACACGCCGGTGGGAGCGGGGACGGGAGGCGGAGACGCGGGGCCGTCCGGGTCTCAGGCGAGGGGAGCTCCTGCGTTAGTGGTGTCAGAGCTTTGGGAGAAGGTTCCAAAGAGGTTGCGTCACAGGATTAGAAAGCGCGCTTGCGTAGATATTTTCCGTTTGATGGAAGGCAGATCTCGCCGTAAGAGTAAAAAGAAAGATAGGAAGGAGACCGGATTGTCAAAAGTGATGCCAGTATCGCGTAACATTGTTAACTGGATTAGATCCTTTTTACGTTTGGCCAGTGTTTGGGGTAGGGCGCGGCCGCAGGATTACGGTCTTTTATTGTCATATGCTGACTCGGTGTTGGATGCTTACCAACGTTTTGGAGGCTGGTCGTGGCTAAATTACGACGAGGCCTTCCGGGACAAAATGGAAGAGAACGGGTTCATGTCCTGGGGCACGCAGGATGTTAACTTGTGGTTAACCCACATGGCGTGCAGGGCTAGTCCTTCGGTTCCGGGTCCCGGTAGGTCCACCGTAGGAGGGGGTGGTGGACGGTCCTTTCGGCCCACAGTTGGGGGGTTTGCAGGAGGGGGTACGGGAGTGTGTTGGCGCTTCAACCAGGCTACTTGCGCCTTCACTGATTGTAGATTCCGGCATGCCTGTTCGGTCTGTGGTCAAGCGCATTCCGCCCTTAAATGCCCCCAAAAAGGGGGTGGAGCTCCATCTGGACCCAGTAAACCGTAGGGTGGTGGGCACATTGCCCACGCCAGTGCGAGTGGCGGCCCTTTGTCCCTGGTTGCAGCGTTATGGGGATCGCGCGGCGGCAGAACAGCTTGAGCGGGGGTTTACGGTGGGTTTCCCTATTCCTTTTCTGGGCGAATTGCGGGAATGTCGGGTGCACAATGCGTCTTCTGTGTGTCACTTAAAGGAGGTGGTGCAGGCCAAATTGGATGGGGAACTCGCATTGGGAAGGATTGCAGGGCCGTTTAGGGTTCGCCCCTTTTCTTCCCTTAGCAGTGATTCCCAAAAAGGAACCGGGGAAGTTTCGGCTAATCCACAACTTGTCGCACCCGGTCGGATCAGCGGTGAATGAGGGCATCCCGGCCGATCTTTGTTCAGTGCGGTACGCTTCTTTTGATTGTGCAGTGAGACTGGTGTTGCGTGCCGGTAGGGAGGCATTGCTGGCAAAAGTAGACATAGAGGCAGCTTTTCGCCTATTGCCAGTCCATCCTGATTCATACCCTTTATTGGGCTTCCGCTTTGAGGGGTCTTACTATTTTGATCGGTGCCTGCCTATGGGTTGCTCCATCTCCTGTGCCTATTTTGAGTGTTTCAGTTCTTTTCTCCACTGGGTCACGGTTTCGCGATCCCGCTTGGACTCAGTGGTACATTATTTAGATTATTTCCTTTTTGTGGGTTCTCCGGCATCCGATGATTGTGCTCATTTGAAGCGTGTTTTTGAACACATGGCAGCGGAGTTCGGTGTTCCGTTGGCAGTGGACAAATCGGAGGGGCCGGTGCGTGTCCTTACCTTCTTGGGCATAGAAATTGATACTGAGGAAATGGTTACTCGGCTCCCCGTGGGTAAGATCGGTCAGATGCTAGCTTTGATTCAACAAGTTCTCCGATCGCGGTTGGTGACCCTGAAGACTGTGCAGTCTCTGTTGGGGTCCCTCAATTTTGCTTGCCGTGTACTTCCTATGGGTAGAGCTTTTCTGCGTCGTTTGGCGGTTGCTACTTCGGGCGTCCGTGAAAAAAGACATTTTATTAGGCTGTCTGCTGGCGTTCGTGCTGATTTGGGTATGTGGGATACTTTTTTGCGTGGGTTCAATGGCACTCTTCGAATTCAGGCCCTCGAAGTAGTTAATTTCGATTTTGAGCTGTTTTCTGACGCTGCCGGAGGTCTGGGATTTGGACTGTATTGTCAGGGCGAGTGGTGCGCGGCGCGTTGGCCGGCGACTTGGAGTGCTCAGGGTGTTACACGTAACATTATGCTGTTGGAACTCTTTCCTTTGGTGGTTGCGTGTGAACTTTGGCCTGCGCGGTTATGAGACAGGTGGATAGTATTTTGGTGTGATAATCAGGGTGTGGTGGAGGTGGTGAACAAGCAGAGTGCGCGTTGTTTAGAGGTCAATGCGTTGGTGCGTGAATTGGTGTTGCGCTGCCTGCAATTGAATCTCTATATTCGCGCGCGTCATGTCCCAGGGACACGGAATTTGATCGCTGATGCATTGTCTCATTTTCGTTTTTCACAGTTTCGGCTCCTTGCTCCGGAAGCTCGCCTAGAAGGTACCCCGATGCCCGACTGTTTATGGGACCTGGTCAAGATGAAGTCTGGGAGATGCTCCGCATGTCAGTAGCTGTGTCAACATGGACTCATTACTGTGCTGGCTTCCGTTTGGTGTCCGCTTTTTTGGAGTCGAGAGGCTGGGTCCCAGGTTCCGTTTCAGAGATGTTGCTGATAGACTATGTGTTACATGCTTTCCGATCCGGTGATTCCCGGGGTTCTGTTACGGGGCGCCTTGCGGGCTTTGCCTTCTTCTGCAGAGCCTTCGGTTGGGCCTGTCCTACGTCGGGGTTCTTAGTGCGTCGCATGCTGGCCGCTATGGGGCGCTTGGTGCCGCGTCCGCCGGATAGCCGTTTGCCCATTACGCATGACTTATTGGTTCGTCTCCTGTCAGTGCTGCCGGCGATTACTCGCTCCCCCTTTGAAGGGCGGCTTTTTCAGGCAGCTTTCTCTGTAGCGTTTTTCGGAGCGCTCCGGGTAGGAGAGTTGCTGGGGAGTCCGTCTGCCGGAGGCACGGGGCAGGGCTTGCTGCGTAGGCATGTTTGTTTTTCGGGTCCCACCATGCGGGTCTTTCTGGCGCGCTCCAAAACGGATCAAACTGGTAGAGGCCATTCTCTGGTACTACATTCTATCCCTGGCAGTTTGTCCTGTCCCGTCACTTTGATGCGTAACTTCCTTCAAGTGCGGGTTCAGGAGGGAGCTTCCTTATTCCTCCACGAAGATGGCTCTTCGCTCACGCGTTACCAGTTTTTGGCAGTTTTACGCTTGGCTCTTGGTAGCTGTGGGGAACTGCCTATTCGTTACGGGACCCACTCCTTCCATATTGGGGCTGCGACCAGTGCTCATGCTGCGGGATTGTCTATTGAGGGTATACGACGCTTAGGGCGTTGGTCTTCTGGGGCTTACAGGGGATATATCAGGCCAGGGGGTCTTAGCTGGCCGGCTAGAGACTGAGTTCCTTGGGATGTGGGGTGGAGCACTTTTGGGGTTATTACACGGGCAGGGGCACCTTCTTTCACTAACATCTACCTGGTATTGGCGGGCCTGGGTTCAGTGTTTTCTTTGTTTTGCAGCCTCTGTATCCCGGTCCTGTTCGGTGTGGATCGTGGGCCACTCATTTATACATCGGGCTGGGGAGCGGGCACTTATCCGCCCCGGTGGCCTGCATTTGGGCTTGGAGAACTCGGGAGTATGGGTTTCCTGGCGGGGTCAGCGGGGGATGCGCTGGCATCAGCTCCTTCCCCTGATGACTCGCCAGCGTCCTAATCCCCGTCGGCCGGATCTTCTCTTGGTTCATCTGGGCGACAATGACGTGGACGACATGACGGTCAAGCAGCTCATTGACCGTATTAAAGATGACCTCCGCTGTGTTCTGGACCGGTTTCCCCATGTGCGGCTGGTATGGTCGGATATCATACCACGCCCGCGCAGGTTGGGTTTGTGTAGATGGACTCGTGGGTTGATTAAAATCAATAGACAGGTGGCTAAATGGGTAGTTGGTATGGGTGGTTTGCAGATTCAACATTCTTGGGTAGATGTAACTTGTAAAGGTTTATATGCACGGGATCTGGTTCATTTGTCGGCGGTGGGCTGGGACTTGCTGCTGGATGATTTTGCCTCCTGTTGCGAGTCTCACCTTGCTGCCGCGGGTGTGTAGTCACAGCTCCTGTTTTTGGGTGGAGGCCTGTCTTCGCAGGCCTTATGGCGGTTATCCCGAGCTACGGTATGGTACAGCTCATCAGGTGATGAGCGGGGAGGGGGGGGGGGGGCGGCAGGGAGCCGTGCCCAGGTTCTGGTACTCTGGTTAAAGGGGCATGTTGAGACATGCCACCCCCCAGACCCTTGCTGGCATGGCAGGATCGGGGGCCGAATATTATTGGTATTGGTTTAAGGTGTAGCTCGGGAAACTGTTTTTTGTTATGTAAGTGTTAAATTAATGGTTTGTTAATAAACAGAGTTGCGGCTATTTATCCATATACGTGAGTGGTGTGATTATTGAGGGGAGTTTTTGCGTGGATGGGGTGGGGGAGAGTGAGCAGGCCAATACATATCCGGCAGTTAAGGAGAGCCCGAGAGTCTCGTCTCGATGGGCGGCTGTAACGCGGGGATGGAGGGCCCGCACAGCCTCCCATGGAGATGAGCGCTCCGCGTGAGGGGGGGGGGGGGAAGGTATAGACGAACAGGAGGCAGCTCAGCAATAGGTGGGTTTGAAGTTCCCGCCGCGGGGCTGCCTCCTGATAGGAGAAAGGATCGGGGCAAAGGTCATAAAGCCGGGACCTCGGAGGACCCGGTGTCTTCCTGGGTCCTCCGAGGCGGCTTTTTTACTGCCCGCCCTCCCGCCCTTTATTTGTCTGGTTTAGTAGGCAGCACAGTTTAGGTAGGCGGTTATCCTGAGCTACGGTATGGTACAGCTCATCAGGTGATGAGCGGGGGGGGGGGGGCGGCAGAGAGCCGTGCCCGGGTTCTGGTACTCTGGTTAAAGGGGCATGTTGGGACATGCCACCCCCCGGACCCTTGCTGGCATGGCAGGATCGGGGGCCGAATATTATTGGTATTGGTTTAAGGTGTAGCTCGGGAAACTGTTTTTTGTTATGTAAGTGTTAAATTAATGGTTTGTTAATAAACAGAGCTGCGGCTATTTATCCATATACGTGAGTGGTGTGATTATTGAGGGGAGTTTTTGCGTGGATGGGGTGGGGGGAGAGTGAGCAGGCCAATACATATCCCGTAGTTAATGAGATTTTATGCTGCTTATCCTAGAATTAAGTAGTAGATTTTTCCAAGTCCATCTTAATAATAGCTTATGAACTTTTCTTTTAGAAACTTCTCCAAATCTTTGAAAAAATCCTACTGTGCTAATTGCTTTTACCTCAATCTCTGGCCATGAATTCAAGAGTTTAATTATATGTTGAGTGAATAATTTTCTCCAATTTGTAATAGTTTCATTTGGCGCCCCCATAGTCCTTGTATTTTTGAAAAGAGTAAACAAGCAATTTGGGGCTGATTCTACAAATGGCATTATGACTGTAGACAGTGGTAGACGTCCTACCGCCATCTCACCAGTCAATTTGGACATACTTTAAAAAAAAAAAAAAAAAATCCTTGCCGCGGATGCCTACAATATAGATATCTGACTCAAGTCTATGGAGGCATCTAGCCACGCCCACCGATGCCATGTGCAGTTGTGATTTCTACTGGAAGTGGCCTTGGACGTCCATAAGTGTCCCTATGCATCTCCATAGGCGCAAGACAGATGCCTGTAAAATGCTGGCCTACATTTAAAGCGTCTATTAGAAAAAAGACACAATTCTCTACAGCAGGGGTGTCCAACCTGCGGCCCAAGGGCCACATGCGGCCCTGTGAAGTATTTTGTGCAGTCCCGGTCAAGGGTGATGCAGTGTTTTCCTCTGCTGCCTCCTGGTGTTTACCGTCTTGCCAGCTCCCTCCTCTGTCTTGCTGCAACGTTTGCGCATTTGTGTGGCCCCAGAAAATTTTTTTGTGGCCAATGCGGCCCAGGAAAGCCAAAGGGTTGGACACCCCTGCTCTAAAGGATGCCGATATGTGATTGATATGCAATTGGCGGCCACTTCTTAGGCACTTCTCCAAGCTGAAGAGCCATAGCCACTTTATCCTTTCCTCATAAGGAAATCATCCCATCCCCTTTATCATTTCCGTTGCCTTGTCTGTACCTTTTCTAATTCTGCTATATCTTTTGTGAGATGGGTTGACTAAAGTTGCACACAATATTCCAGGTGGGGGTCACATCATGGAGCAATACAAAGGCATTATAATATTCTGTTTTATTCTCCATCCCTTTTCCTAATAAATCCTAACATTCAATTTACATTCTATTTTCTTTCTTAGCTGCTGTTGCTGCACACTGACCAAAGGGCTTCACCGTATCATCAGTGATGAGATCTAAATCCTTTTTCTGGGCAGTGACCTCAGTTATAATTTAGGTTCCTCTTTCCTATGTGCATCACTTTAAGGGAGGAATACATCAACGGGCGCTATGCGATTTAGCGTGCACTAATTGAAAGTACATGCTAACACAATTAGCAAATGCTAAATTGCTTAACTTCTGCTGATGAATTCCCCTCCCCCTAAATGTCATCTGCCATTTGGATGCCCAGTCTTTAAGTCTCTGAAGGTCCTCTTGCAACTTTTCACAATTCTCTTGTGATAACTTTGTCACCAGCAAATTTAATCACCTCGCTCGTTTATAAATATGTTAAAAAAGCAGTGGTCCCAGCACAGATAGATCCCTTTCTTATTGAGAATATTGACCATTTAGCCCTATTCTCTTTCTACTGTCTTTTAACCAATTCTTAACCCACAATAGAAACTACCTCCTATCCCATGACTTTTTAATTTCCTCAGAACACATTCATAAGATACTTTGTCAAATGCCTTCTAAAAGTCTAGAATACAATAATATCACTCAGCTCACCTTCACCCACACATTTATTCACTCTTTATAAAAATGTAACAGATTAGTGAGGCAAGATTTCCCTTGACTAAATCCACATTAACTTTGCCCCATTAAGGGGAGAATTCATCAGCTGGTACTGTGTTAGCACATGCTAAATACTACAGATGCTCATTATATTCCTATGAGCATTTTTTGCATTTAGCGCCCATTGATGAATCCATGCCTTTGTATTTGCTTCCAATGACATTCTGCATAGCTGGGGTTAAGATGTGGAATGCTTTGGTGGGTCAGTTGCGACAATGTATTGATCGGTTTCAATTCAAGAAACAGCTAAAAACCCAATTGTTTGCCACCTCATTCTTATGACTTAACAGCTCTTTGGAAAAGAAAAGTTAGTTCTTCCTTGTTGATTTTAAGATTTTAGTTTGCCATAACTATTATGTTTGTTTTAACTCATGTGAACCGTTTAGCTGTTAAGCGATATAGAAAATTTGTAAATAAATAAATAACTACACGGGACACAGACCGTGGAAGCCTTCCAGCTTATGGAGCTGCCATTTAAGCCCCACTCCATGTCATGAACAAAGTTATAGCTGCTGTTCTGTCGAGTTTTGTGTCGATACTATCCTCTCTGTCTCTCCCACCATTTTTGCGCTCCACTACCTCTACCAGAGTGGGCATTCCAGGCATCCGCCACCCTCTCCGTGAAAAAGTATTTCCCGACAATGTCCTAAGTCTACCACCCCACAACCTCATATTATATCCTCTAGCTTTACTACTTCTCTGACTGAAAAAGATTTGTTGGTAGTAGTAATGCCATTCAAGCATCCGAATCAAATCTCCTCTATCCCTTCTTTGGAATGGATGGTAAGATATCAAAAGAACATAAGAATAGCCTTATTGTATCAGGCCAATGGTCCTTCTAGGCCTGTCCTCACAGTGGCCAATCCAGGTCACTAGTACCTGGAAAAACCCCAAATAGTAGCAACATCATTTTCTCACTAACTTAAAAAAAAATATGATATTTGTATGTTTTTATATAGCAGGTTTGACGTCATAAGTGATGAAAAAAAAATATGATTTTACACATGCAGGTCCTTTTACTAAGGTGCGCTAGGATATAATGGACGCGTTAGTGTTTAGCGCGCCTTAGTAAATGGACCCCGTGATGAATTGCATACAAACGTCAGGGCAGCCTCATAACCTTTATAGCAGGATTTGCTTGAAGGGGTAAAAAGTTTGCTCATCTGAAAGTTGATTTGCCGCATCCTATATAATAAAACCCTAGCCGCGCATGCGCACTCCTACCTGCGTGTTCCATTTTCCCTGTTCCGTGAGATGTAGGCCCGTGGTGGCAGGAGTGCGCAGGCGCGGGTCCCCAGCCTTACAGCGCCTAACTACACTCGCCGGCAGGACTGGCCGCCAGCGCTGGATTCCCTGCTCTGGTAAAAGTAAGTGCTTCGCCTTGCCGCCCCCCCCTTCCCTTCCCGCGGTCCCGACTCCAAACCTGCCGACTCCAGCAGCGTCTGCATCACTCTACACACGCTGCTTCGGGGCCGTAGAAGGCCCCGAAGCAGCGTGTGTACAGTGCTGCAGACGCTGCTGGAGTCGGGACCGCGGAAAGGGAAGGGGTGCGGGGTGCGGCGGCGGCAAGGGACTACTAGAGCCGACCAGACTTCTAGCACCCGTTAATGTAACAGGCTAAAAACTAGTTTATAAAAGAATGCCTTTTATGCTTTCCTGTTCCAGGACTGTATTTACAGCTCACCAGTTGGAGGAACTCGAGAGAGCTTTCAGTGAAGCCCATTACCCAGATGTGTATGCCAGAGAAATGCTAGCACTAAAGACCGAACTCCCAGAAGACAGAATACAGGTGAGTTGATATTTTCTGTGTGAGGTATACTCAGTATGATGGCAATTTATAAGCCATTTTCTGAGGGTAAAGCAGTGTTTTAAGCGCTGAAGTGTTTATATGCACACAGAAGTATGCATAGACAGCCCTAACTGCACAGAGTTTTGGCTTAGACGCATATGCTATAAAATATATGCAGCTGCATGCTCTATAAACTGGGATATTTGTAGGAGCCAAGAGTAGGCATCTGTATGGGTGCTTCTTTTTAAAAGGGACGGGGGTATCTTATAAAATTAGATATGTGCATACTGGGTGGCTGCGCCCACCCTTTGGAACGCCCTTCCCCTAACACTACGGCAAGAAACTAGTTTAAACAACTTTAAAATCAATCTTAAAACTTTTCTTTTTAAAGATGCTTATGAGATCTACGATTGATAATGAAAAAAAATAAATAAATAGAGCAAGACACCTGTTCCCAACAATCCCTCTCCCCTGCCGTTTTTTTTCCTGCACCTTTTCCTTTTATTTTTAATACTGTACCTTTTTCCCTTTTGTTTCAATCCTTTTTGTCTTAATAGTCATTATTAGTTTGTTTGTCTATTCCCCAGGTTTTAAATTAATTTTTGATACTGCGAAAATGTAAACCGTAAAATGTATATCAAGTCAGAATAAACTTGAAACTTAAATCCCCTTCATCAATTAGGTGCAACCTTTGTATGTTTCTATCACAGAAGGTAGGTGCCCTTTAAAAAAAAAAAAAATTGCAAGTCAGATGTATATGACTAATGATTTATCTAATGGTTAATCCAAACATAATAAAGTAAAGCAAAGATGAAGCAGTAATTAATGGAAGTAATGTTTATCTCTTGATAGTCAGTGCTACTTAACTAGCTGGGAACGGGTCTGATTCTATAAACATTGCCTAAGGTAGGCGATGCTATGTGCCCTAATTGTGGATGCCTAGCAACACCTAACTTAAATTGATGTGAAAGTTAATTTTTTTTAATTGGTTAAATGGCAAGGCAATTGACTACCATACACAAACACTTGGCAAGTCAAAGTTTAAATAGAGTGGCCATCTAGAAGCTGAACACATCCAATATTAAATAAATGAGCCTCAGAAATGTAAGTAGGGCTGCAAAGTCCCTTTGAGGTTTTTTTTTTTTTTACTGTGTCCCCCCCCCCCCCCCCACCAGATAAAGGAGCCTGTGATTTAATTTGTTTGAAGCCAGGTCTGGCTCGATGGATTAGCAGTGACTTTGCAGCCCTGCTTTCATTTCTGAGGCTCATTTATTTAATATTGGATGTGTCTGTGTATGGCTTTTGTAATAATTTTGGGCAAAGTTACCAAGATCTGCATTAACTTGGGGCTCCTTTTACAAAGGCACGTTAGCGGTTTAATGCACGTAATAGCGCGTGTTAAACTTCCGGCCGCGCTAGCCTCTTGAGCAGGCGGTAGTTTTTCGGCTAGCGCAGGGGTTAGCGTGTGATGAAAAGTCGCGTGCGCTAAAGCTGCTAACGCGGCTTCGTAAAAGGAGCCCTTGGTAGTAATTGGCTACACCATTAAAGACCAATTTAAAAAATTAATTTTAATTGATAATTATCAATTAAAATAATTGAACTTGCATGCAGATATCCATGTGCAGATATCCTGAGTCAGGGTGCCCTCCGACACCTACTGATGCCTGCCTGAAAAGTAGGGATGGTTAGGGATGGAGAATAAATGTGGTTAACTTAGGTGTCGTTAGGCACCCGAGTTAGATGCTGGTAAATTAAGCCAGGTAAAACTGGCCTAATGTACCGGTGCCTACCTCTAGGAAGCCTAGTGACATCTAAGTCTGCTTAGGTGCTACTAAACTTGACTATATAAAGAACGCCTAGCAGTTGATTGACAACTGTGTGGACCAATGCCTAAAAGTTAACTAAGTATAGAATCAGCCCCTAAATGACTATGCTGTGTGATTTAGCCAGATAGTTGCAAATATTTAAGCGCCGGTCAGCTAAGTTTAGCAGCAAATCAGACCGCATAAATAGCAAGCCTATCTTTGCCCGCTATTAACTTAACCAGCCAGTGCTGAGAATCTGCTTAACTGGTTAAATTAGAGCCAAGCCCCCATTCCTCCGCCCACACAATATTCAAAGCTAGTTGCTGGAAATGGCCCTGCACTGAATAGCTGGGTTGAGCTTTGGTGTACGTTTTCACGTTTACTTTTTCTCCATAATTGTCACCACTGGGGTCAGATGGCAGGGTTCTCTGCGGGAACCGCTTCGTTTCCCAGGCAGAGAACCCCTGAATAAGGGATCTCAAGGCACCAAAGTCACTGAAAAGAGCACACTTGTGTAAAAAAAAAAAGAAGAAAAAAAGCAACAGAGCTGATCAGAAACACTTTCTGCACAGTGCGCTTGCAGAAAGAAAAAGCTGTAGGAGACCCTTACTGCTCAGACTCTACATTTTGATTTTATTTATCAGTATGTACTGACTTCTGTCAACAAAAGCAGTAATAGTAGTAATAATACAACATAATATTAAACCAAATCATAAACAAAAGCAGAAGCAAAGATCAAGGACCCAATATAAAATGTTAACTGTAAAGGCTGCAGTGGCTCAACAGCTGAACTGGAAAAGCATTCATGAAATACCAGGTACTGAATAAAAATAAAAAGAAAAAAATAAGATACATTTTTTTTTATTGCTACAACAATACTTTTTTACATTGGCTTTCAAAAACAATACCCTCTTCAGATCAGAATGAGCAAATGATGGCATATCAGAATATCTAAGTGATAGCACAGTCTCGGAGGACCAAAAGGTTTAAGTCCTCCGAGCATGCTCCTTTTGTAACCCCTCCCACCCACAATCCCCCTCGGCTGCGACGCCCCGATGGGCGGAAGGGGAAGAGATCCTGCGACCACGGACCGCCCCCCTTCTGCCCCCCCCGCTCTCTTTCTGCCTCCCAGCCCCGCGTTAGGGTCGCCCATCGAGACTAGCTCTCGGGCTTGCTTATTCCAGTGACAATCTCACACGGAAAGGTAGAGGGTGGGGGTGGTGATAAGAAACGGGGGGAGATCAGAGGATGATAAAACACTATTCCCCCTGTTTTACTAGGGTGTGTTATGCGTTTTGGCACATGCTAAATATACGTGCGCACTAACCGCCAACATGTCCATAGATTAACATGCACGCATTAGCGTTTATCGTGTGGTTAGCACGCACTAATATTTAGCACATGCTAAAACGCTTAGCACACCTTTGTAAAAGGAGCCCTATAACTTTATGGTTCATAATGTGAAAATTAATGTACTGTCTACCTAGTAATGATTTCATAAATCTGTTTGAGCCACTTGTACATCGTTATCTGACAAATTTGGGCTTTGTTTTATAGCAGGGTTCCTATGTAAAATGTCAAAAAATAGCCTACTTGATAAAAACAACACAGACACTTAAACGCCCTTATATAATGCACGTGCAGAGACAGCCCCAGTATCATAGAAATCTTCAGAAATTTAAACCTGCTCGGAAGAAAGTGAAAATTTATGCATACACTCTATGCATGTACCAGTCTATTTTATAAAACATATATTACAGTTCCTGCCCTGCTTCACCCAAGCTACACTCTCAGGGATGCCCACATGAAGTGTACATATAAGTGTTTTGATCTTATGAGCATATGTGCTAAAACATACCTATTCAGCCCTGGAGTTTTATAAAATCCCTTTTCAACATGTAAAACAGGCTTAAGTTACTACATTGTCAATTGTTCTATCCAATGTATTCCCCTTAAATACCTCACGCCCCCAAGTTGTCCTCAAGTTACTGTTCATCCAAACTCTGCTTAAGTGACTGTATTAGTAATGTATACAGCGGTCCTTTGTACTGTTATGCTATCATTCGTGTTCTCCACAAACAGTACTTCATAACATATTCATTTGTAATTTTTACTTATTCATTGGTCTTCAGAAGTGCCAGTATTAGCCAATTGGTTTGAGTGGCCAAATACTATGTGGCACTAGCCTCCTCATCAGACCATTATGTTTTTTATAAAGTGCTTTAGTGCATTAGTGCTTCTATACTTCAGTGCTTGAGTAAATAAATGAATGAACTTTCAACTTATCTTTTTTTCTGCATTTTCTGAGTTTTCCCTTTGTCAATAGTTATCGGGAAGGGACCTGTCATTCCGACATGTTTCGCCCGAAGGCTGTATCAAGAAAAAGGGGGGGACTTTGTAATTGAAAACTGCTTACCAATACACTTGACAATTACTCTCTGTATATGTAGAGTCTCTTCCCCTGTAAACCGCTTTGAACTGTTTGTGGTATAGCGGTATACAAAAATAAAGTTATTATTATTATTATAAGTTACTGTATTGTCATTGTACTGTCCAATGTAATCCACTGTGAATGTTAGCTTGTAATCTGTTCTGAGCTTCTAGGAGGACGGAATAGAAATCTAATTAAATAAATATAAAAAAGATGTCACTTTTGCTTATTACAATTTCGTTCATAAATCCTTCCTTATTTGTAAGCAGTATTAAGCGCTATAACACCAGTTAATACTTTTATGAAGCTGCAGTACGCACTAACTTCAGATTGGAAATTTGGGCTATACTCTCACAGAAAATTTAACTTGAACTATTGTGCTGTTTAGTCAGCTGCAGTAAGCACTAACACAGGTTTACCGCAAAAATTGATATACCACAGGGGTGTGCTGAGGTGTCCTGCAGTAAATTTGGGATGTGGGCATGCTATCCCAGTGCTAATAAGTAAAATTTATTTCTCAACTCGGTCCTGGAGTACCCCCTTGCCAGTCAGGTTTTCAGGATATCCACAATGGATATGCATGAAAGGAATTTGCCTATAATGGAGGCAGAATATGCAAATCAAGTTTATGCAAATTCATTATGGATATCCTGAAAACCTGACTGGCAAAGGGGGTATGTCTAGGGGCAGAGAGTGGGTATGTTCTGTGTTAATCAGTTAGCACAGCTACATTGCAACATGTTAACCGATTAGCCCTCAACACCTGAGCCCTTACCACCTACATAATGGGTGGCAATAAGGGCTCACATGCTAATATGTTTTAATGGCCACACACTAATGGCAAAATTAGTGCATGCTCTAAATGGAGAAAAAAAGCCTCAGAACTCCATCATCCTTATGCAGTGATACACTGTTACTGCTTAGGGTTACCAGACATTCAAGGAAACCCAGCCATGTCCTTTTTTTTTAGAGGACTGTTCGGGTGCTCAGATGGACATTCCAAAACACAGCAGTTGTCCAGGTTTTGGAAAGCTCTGGCCATGTGTGGAGGGCCACTGAGCATGTGTGGATGATGTCATATGCATCCGTGCATGCTCAGAGGCCCCTGAACAGGGTCCAGAGGTTAGGAATAATTAGATGAGGCTTTTGGGGGCAGGGCTTGGGGGCAGAATGGGGTGGGGTTTGGAATAGAACAGGGCAGGCCAAAGGTGGAGAAAGGCTGGGCTGGGGGCAGAACAGGGTGGGGCCAGGCTGCATTTGTAAATACTCCTTCGTGCAACAGCACTATGTACAGTGAACTGGATTCGATAAATAGCGCTCAAAAATAGGTGCCAGAAAAGATTGGCACTTAAAGCTATTCTATAATGAGTGCACACCCTTTATAGAATCACACTTAGCCCTGATTCCTGCACCCTATTTTTGGTCAAAAGACTTATGTCTAAAACCTGGTGTAAAATGCTGGTGCCCTGGTTGGGCTTCCCGACTCCTTATTCAATAACTAGGCACACAGCTTTTTCAGAATGCCTGTGTCATGGCCTTGGCCATACCCCCTTTGAGTTGCCTGCTAAGGGATTTGGGTGCTACGTGTAATAGAAGAGCACACAGTCAGAAGTGCGTGCAAATCCTGACTGATGCCAATTAATGACAATAATTGGTTGTTAGTGGACAATTAATGCTCATTAGCCAATTAAATTGCATTTGCATCTTGGGATCATATGTATAGAATTTTGGGGAGTATACACACTAGTATAGTTTATTTATTTAATTTATGTAATTCATTTTCTATCCCTTTTTCCTCAAAGAGCTCAGAACGGGTTACAGGTATGTACTGTGTAACTTTACTTGACACTTCCTCCAAAAGAGTTAATCCAAGTGGTAATTAGTAGGTCTTGTGACTATTATCTACTGGGGGAAAAAAACCCTAATTTAGCCTGTGGGCTACTTGGTCTTTTTGAAAAGGTCTGGTTTCAGAACCGAAGAGCCAAGTGGAGGAAACATGAGAAATGTTGGGGCAGGAGCAGTGTTATGGCAGAATATGGTCTTTATGGAGCAATGGTGAGACACTCTATCCCTCTGCCTGAATCTATCATCAACTCAGCCAAAAGTGGACTGATGGGTTCCTGCGCCCCCTGGCTGCTTGGTAAGGATATAACAGAGATCCTATAATACTATTAATTTGAGAAAATTCTAATAAAAAGTGAAAATTTAATACATGAAATTTGAAATCCTACTTTTATAGCCTATATCAAAGTTTAACCTAAAACGTGTTTGCTTCCTTGTTGGTTTTTTTTTTTCCGTTTTTAAGGGATGCACAAAAAAACCATAGATCTTGCAAAGAAGGGAGAAAAAGAAGGACTGACAGAAAGCTACAGGTGTGAATGTTCCAGTGAGGAAAACAAGAAAACAGAACCGCAAGAGAGCTCAAAGAGTGAAACAAATAGAATGGACAATTCGGAAGATAATGCTATTGATCTCTCAAGCACTAAAAAACAAGAGAAAAAAAGCATTTTGAGGCAAAGTTTTAATGGAGACACTGAGAGGGGACTAAAAGGACTGTGAACACTAACCCCTCTTTTACTAAGACGCGATAGCCGATTTAGCACATGCTAACGCATCCATAGAATACAATGGACGTGTTAGCATTTAGCATGTGCTAAATCGGCTAGCACACCTTAGTTAAAGGCCCCCTAAGAGAGCTCAGGATAAATCTAACGGGCTATTTTATAGTAGCTAGAGCTATGTACAAAAGTTTAGGCACCTCTGGTCCAATTTTATGATTCAGTGAATCGCTAAGTAAACTGAAGTGTACATGACTTTTACATGGTCCAAAGTTAAACATTACATTCTACAATTATTAATTCTTAATAGCTATTTATTTATTGGATTTAACATACTGAAAATAATAATAAAATGAATACGAGTTGTAAGAAGTTTGGACACACAACAGTTAATTTATTATTTTTTCTTAAAATTTGTTAATAAGATCTATAAAGTTGATTGACTTGTTAGATTCTTCAGTTAATCCGAAAAAGACAATTCCATAGTTTAATAAATATTTTGACCCTTCCAACCTTTTAAGTTGTGACTGTTGGTCTGTTTACATTCAGCAACCCTGGGATTCTCTAAACAGCTACCCTAGCATTTCAAAATGAAGATATTTCACTTTTCACAAAACGAGGCTTAAAGTTACCAAGTTCAACTGTTAGAAAAATGGTTGGACGTTACATGGAACTGTAACGTTAAGGCAAGACCTGAAAATAAAAATATCTGATCGACGCCCCGCCCCCCCCAACTGGTCAGGTTTGTACAACAGAGCTCAAAGATCATCACAAATACTGTAGCCTGCTGAAAAGTTTAGCTGACATTGGAAGAGGTCTACTGGTTTAGCTGACATCGGAAGTGGTCTACTGGTACAGAGAACAATATTGCTTAACAACAATGATCTACACGGGAAAGTTGTCAGAAGGAAACCTTTTCTATTATGTCATCATAAAAACCATTATCTAGAGTATGCAAAAGAAACCTTGATATGCTTGAAATGTTTTGCTACAAAGTGCTTTGAACTGATGATATGAAAATTGAACTGTTCAGCCACAACTACGCATGCTGCATTTGGAGGAAAAAGTGTAAATCATCCTAAGGACACTTTGCCAACTGTTAAACACAGGGCCAGATTTATTATGCTTTGGGATTCTTTGGCATCCAGTGGAACAGGAAATATTGCATGTGCTGAAGAAGAATGGATTCTAATAAAAAATTAACATATCCTAGAAGCTAAAGCCCCAGAAAAAGTGAAGGAAATTAAATTGAAAAGAGGTTAGATATTTTAGCAAGGTAATAATCCAAAGCATACCTCCAACTCTGAAGTATTTACAGGAGAGAAAGATACAGGTTTTGGAATGGTTTAGACTTGAATATTATTAAATTCATGTGACGATCTCATACATATAAGGAATACTTTACCAAGAACTGCTACTATATGTTCAAATAGTCAAAAATCAATATTATATAGTAGTGAAACAGCTATGACAAAAGACCTCTGTAAATAATGACACATCAAAAACTGTGGAGAAAAACAGTCCTCAGAAATGATTGCACCCCATATATCCAGCACAACATATGTCCTGCATTGGGGCTAAACACAGTCATCGGTCTCAGAAAAGAAAATGCCACCTTTCAATTATATCAAGTCTTCAAAGTTACTCAAAAAAACTCCTGTGTCACTGTCTTGTTAGTTGTAACAGGGACAGTCACAAAACCAATCACTGGTTCCAAAATGATGAAACGCTGATTTCGAACAGAGAAATCTACACAAGAAGAAATAATTTTGTTAGGAAACATAAAAATATTGCTAAACTAGAAGAGCTCTGCAGGGAAACATAGAAGCATAGAATATGACGGCAGAAAAGGGCCATCGGCCCAACAAATCTGTCCACTCTAAGAACCCTCCCCCCTAATCACTTCCTCGAAGTGAACCCACATGCTTATCCCATTTTTTCTTAAAATCGAGCACGTTGCTGTCCTCAATTACCTGAAGTGGAAGATTATTCCAACGATCAGCCACCCTTTTGGTGAAGAAATACTTCCTAGTGTCACCATGAAATCTCCCGCCCTTGATTTTTAATGGATGCCCTCTTGTTGCCGTAGGTCCTATAAGGAAAAAGTCTTCTTCTACCTCAATATGGCCAGTAATATATTTGAATTTCACAAAAACACCCCTCAACAACCAGGGCTACGTCTCAAATTTATGAAAAAAGGAGAAAAAGACCTCAGTGTCTAACAGGGGCCATAAAAAAGCTTCCCAAATAGACAAGCCAGTCTCAGACAGAATTTGAAACTGGCAGACACATCCTTGGTCAAAAAACTCCTTTAAACTCAATTACTATTCAGAGTCACACATTTCTTTTAGTACATTCTGTTTCAATTTTTCAAAAATATTTCATAAATAGTGTCATAAAAGTCACTTATCTGAATGAATAGATGTTTAGACGTAGTCGTGGGTTAGAAAGCAGGAACAAAAAATGCTCCGTGGGAAGTAAGCTGAAGGCTAATTAAAGTATCTCCAATGCAACACTTCCATAATCATCCAACAGGGCTCCCTGTTTCGCTATAATGCTTCGTCAGGGATTTTGCTGTAAAAAAAAGGAACAAATTAAGTCCAAAATATTTTCTCAAAACAAAAAAGAAAAAAAAGTGATACTTCACCCACAGCGTCCATTCACCCGCTTCCACTCCTGTCACAAAATGGCCCCTCAGCGTTCTAGGCTAATATGCAAATCCACTCGTCATCATGCACACGTGGTGACATCATATTACTATCAATTCCACTCATACATTGGGAGTTCATTCAAAAAAACAAAAAATGCAACAAAATTTTCCAAAAAACATCAACAAAACCAAGGTTTCCAATCAATAGTGCTGTTCAAACCACTCGGAGCACAGGTTTGTAACCAAAAAATCCAGCGCTGTTCTCTTTTAAGTAATAGTTGTTTGAAGTCACCTCCTCTAGCAGAAGGAAACACACGTTCAAGAACCCAGCACCGTAGATCTTCAAAGGAATGTTTTAATTCTACACAATGTTGTACCATTGGAGCTTCTACCCGTTCTCGCAGCAGACAGGAACGGTGCTCTATAAGGCGTGTTTTCAACAGTCTGGATGTTTGTCCTACATACAATCTCTGGCAAGGACATCTGATGACATATACAATTCCTCTACTGTTACAATCAGTAATATGATGTAAAATATATTGCTTTTGATCCACTGGGTTCACAAAAGATGAACATGTCTCCATTATGCTGCACACAGAACAATGTCCACATTTATCATGTATTCCCCCCAACTGCCTCTCCCCACACTCATTCTCTTCTATTGCCACTCTGCTGGTAGGGCAAAGCTCATCTTGAATACATTTGTTTCGTGAGAAGGCAAACATCATTGAGCATTCCCGAAAACAGGGATGTACTGCCAAACAGTTCCAATATTTCTTCAAGCTATGTCCATATGCACTTGCCTGCTGAGAAAAGGGTAACACACACGTAATTCTGGAATCTATTTCCTGAGACTTAGAATATTCCAACAAACGTGATCTAGGATTATATAATGCTCTTGTGTATGCATTTTTTACACATTTCTCTGGGTACCCCCTGGCATATAATTTGGTTACAAACCTGTGCTCCGAGTGGTTTGAACAGCACTATTGATTGGAAACCTTGGTTTTGTTGATGTTTTTTGGAAAATTTTGTTGCATTTTTTGTTTTTTTGAATGAACTCCCAATGTATGAGTGGAATCGATAGTAATATGATGTCACCACGTGTGCGTGATGACGAGTGGATTTGCATATTAGCCTAGAACGCTGAGGGGCCATTTTGTGACAGGAGTGGAAGCGGGTGAATGGACGCTGTGGGTGAAGTATCACTTTTTTTTCTTTTTTGTTTTGAGAAAATATTTTGGACTTAATTTGTTCCTTTTTTTACAGCAAAATCCCTGACGAAGCATTATAGCGAAACAGGGAGCCCTGTTGGATGATTATGGAAGTGTTGCATTGGAGATACTTTAATTAGCCTTCAGCTTACTTCCCACGGAGCATTTTTTGTTCCTGCTTTCTAACCCACGACTACGTCTAAACATCTATTCATTCAGATAAGTGACTTTTATGACACTATTTATGAAATATTTTTGAAAAATTGAAACAGAATGTACTAAAAGAAATGTGTGACTCTGAATAGTAATTGAGTTTAAAGGAGTTTTTTGACCAAGGATGTGTCTGCCAGTTTCAAATTCTGTCTGAGACTGGCTTGTCTATTTGGGAAGCTTTTTTATGGCCCCTGTTAGACACTGAGGTCTTTTTCTCCTTTTTTCATAAATTTGAGATGTAGCCCTGGTTGTTGAGGGGTGTTTTTGTGAAATTGTAATTTATTGGACATCCCTTCTTGTGGATTTTGTATTCAGTAATATATTTGAACATCTCTATCATGTCTCCTCTCTCTCTGCGTTCCTCGAGAGAGTATAGCTGCATCTTACCTAGACGTTCTTCATATGGGAGATCCTTGAGGCCTGAGACCATCCTAGTGGCTATTCGCTGAACCGACTCCATTCTCAGCACATCCTTTTGATACTGTGGCCTCCAAAATTGAACACAATATTCCAGATGAGGTCTTACCATGGACCTGTACAATGGCATTATAACTTTGGGCTTCTGGCTGACAAAACTTCTACGGATGCAACTCAGCATTTGTCTAGCCTTGGATGATGCTTTCTCTACTTGATTGGCAGTCTTCATATCTTCACTAATGATTACACCTAGGTCCCGTTCTGCAACAGTTCTTGCTAAGGTCTCACCATTCAGGGTATAAGTTCTGCGTGGGTTTCCGCTGCCAAGGTGCATAACCTTACACTTTTTGGCATTAAAACTCAGTTGCCAGGTTGCGGACCATTGTTCTAGTAAGTGTAGGTCCTGCATCATAGTGCCAGGCACGTTGCTTTTGCCCACTATGTTGCACAGTTTAGCGTCATGGGCAAAAGCATCGTGCTGGACACTAAGACGCAGGACCTACACTTACTAGAACAATGGTCTGCAACCTGACAACTGAGTTTTAATACAAAAATTATAATAAATACCAGCTTCTATACTTCACTGTAAACTTGAATTCTTAAAATAATCTATAAATAATTCTAATTAACTAATTAAATGTGTAAAAAGTGCTCAGAGTCTTATCTCTTGTATGCGAACCACACTGAGATCATAGAGGGACCATCATGACATTTTTATGTCCCTTATTTAACATGTTTATATAGCCATCTCTCTAAGTCTTATATAAACATCCCTCTAGTGCTTTCAAAATTATCATGAGTTGTTAAAACAATTATTGAACATATTGCACTTATCTTAGAGGATGGTTTGTTCTTGTGACTCTGCAAGCTGATTTTTCAGATGATAAGTGAGTTTTCTTAGTGATAACGGTGCAAACTGTGCAAAAGTGCTTTAGTAAAGATTTTTAAACTCCTCCTTTACTAAAGCACTTTTGCACAGTTTGCACCGTTATCACTAAAACTCACGTATCATCTGAAAAATCAGCTTGCAGAGTCACAAGAACAAACCATCCTCTAAGATAAGTGCCACATGTTCAATAATTGTTTTAACAACTCATGATAATTTTGAAAGCACTAGAGGGATGTTTATATAAGAGTTAGAGAGATGGCTATATAAACATGTTAAATAGGGGACATAAAAGTGTTATGATGGTCCCTCTATGATCTCAGTGTGGCTCGCATGCAAGAGATAAGACTGAGCACTTTTTACACATTTAATTAGTTAATTAGAATTATTTATAGATTATTTTAAGAATTCAAGTTTACAGTGAAGTATAGAAGCTGGTATTTATTATAATTTTTGTAATAACACTACCAGTAATTTATTGATTTTATACTCCTTCAATCTTATAAATGAGTTTTAATGCCAAAAAGTGTAAGGTTATGCACCTTGGTGGCGGAAACCCACGCAGAACTTATACCCTGAATGGTGAGACCTGCAAGAACTGTTGTGTGAAAGAATTCCCCAAGCAAGAACAGAAGACTTTTAGGTGTCTACAGGAAAAGTTTGGTAGCTGTTATTTTTGCCGAAGGAGCTGTTACAAAGTGCTGAGCAAAAGGGAGTCTGCATCTTGGCACCTGCCATATTCATCGTTTTCTTATTCTGAATCAACAAAAACAATTGCACGTACAGTGGTGCCTCGCATAACGGACGCCTCGCACAGCGAACGCTGCGCATAACGAACTTTTTGTCTTGCTCCCTATAACGAACTTCGTTTCACACAACGAAGTCGCCCGAGGGGCCTGGGGGGGGGGGGGCGGAACTACTCTCGCCGCTTCCTAATGTGAGCCGGGAACAGCAGCACCCTCCTGTCTGAATGCAGTGTTCCATCATCTCCCTCCACCTTACCTTAGATGCCGAGTTTTCCGGCTTTCTTTTTCGGCCAGCCACACACTTTCAAAGAGCAGCACATGCGCGCATGCTCTGTTGTTCAATCTTCTCCTCTGACGCAACCGGAAACCGGAAGTTGCAGGAGAGGAGAACATTGATCAACTTCAGCAGCTGCGCGTGCACAGCTTTTTGAAAGCGTGCGGCTGGGTGAAAAAGAAAGCTGGCAAACTCTGCATATAAGGTGAGGTGGAGGGAGGGAAATGTAGGGCTGCAGAACGAATTATTTTGTTTTACATGTATTCTTATGGGAAAACAGGGCTGCAGAACGAATTATTTTGTTTTACATGTATTCTTATGGGAAAACGCGTTTCACACAACGAACGTTTCACATAACAAACTTGCTCCTGGAACGGATTAAGTTCGTTGTGTGAGGCACCACTGTAAATGCAGAAACAAATCATGTCACTTAGGGATTCATTGAAACATACAAGTTGATCAAGTGCTGCTAAGTTTTTGCCTACAGCTGTATATATAGGGAATGTTTTAGCCAGAACCTAGCAGGCTAGGTTGTAGCTGAAAATAGAACTGGCCGGCTCTATTATTGATTAGAAATCACCTTGCTATCCCTGAGCTCAGAGATAATGGTAGAACTTGACCAACTAGCACTGGTTGAGAAAGCTGCAACCTCCCCCCCCCCACCACTGTCAAAGCCCCAACCTCAACCTCACCATGCTACTAGAAGAACTTACATTCTAAGTAGTGGGATATAGTTGCCTAGTGAAAATAGGTGGTAGTAAAATTTTAAAACCTCGGATTTAATTGCCTACCTTTATAAATAGGCTGCTAGATCATTTGAAAAATCTACCCCTAAGCTCTTGAAATGTTGAACTATAAATGAAAGAGAAGAGAAGACATCAAAGATGATTTGAAAATAATGTGTAATAATTTGATAAAATGTACAAGTATTATTTTTCTAATTTCGTTCCTATAATTCACCCCTCCTCCCCATATTCAGTTTGCAGTGATCAATGAAGCTAATGGCACTGAATGCTGTGGACCAACTCTGACCTGGATAGTCAATGCCAGGTCTAATCCATGCACCAGCACAGAATACCTGGATTATAGGCAGCCATCAAGTTTCCAAGTTTCCAAGTTTATTAAATATTTTGATTTATCGCCTATTCAAAATTCTAGGCAATGTACAAATTGTTCAAAAATTTAGGTAACATATCATTTAAAACATACAATAATTTGGGTAAAAAAGGTAAACTTATTTAAATAGATATAAATACATTTAGGTGAGATATTTCTACATATAATAATAAAACAAAAGGGAAGTTATTTAATGGTTACATTCATTGTTAAGTTTAATAATTCAAGGGAAATTATTCAGACCAGTGCTTGGATTTGCCAGATAAAGTTAGGATGGTCTTTATTTATTTATTCAGTTTTTTAGCCTGTCCTCCTAAAGGAGCTCAGAAAAGGTTACAAATCAAGTACGTAAGCATTTCCCCCTATCTGTCCTGGTGGGTTTATAGTCTATCTAATATACCTGGGGCAGTGGAGGATCAAGTGACTTGCCCAGGGTCACAAAGAGCAGTGTGAGGTTTGAGCCCACAATTTCAGGGTGCTGAGGATGTAACTCTAACCACTATGCCACACTCTTCCCCATCTTGACTTTATCCATACACTTATCTGATTAGCAGTCTGAAAATTGCTGCTAACTGGGTAAGTCCTGGCTCTGCTCCAAATCAACCTTCAGCACTGATCATTCCACAGTGGTCTGTGCTGATATTCAGTCACACAAACCAGTTAATATCAGCAGCTGAACCAGCACTGGGATTTTACTGGGTAGGAACCTTCGTAAGTGGTTCAATTCCTTTTGAACACAAACCCCCCCTCCCCACCACCACCACCACCACCACACACACACACACACACACACACACACATATATTTTTAAGAACAACTAATCATTTATAAAATAGAAGCAGAGAGAATGAATATTTTGGCCAACCCAATTTGCTTATTTGTACTTTGCTATTTTGTCACAGGGCTTGCTAGTTTTGTTGTCATTCCCCATACTCTGTCACTAAGGCCCCTATGAAGATAATTCTATAAAGGGACGCCTAGAAAGTTCCTATTTGAAACCTATTCTATAAAAGAAAACAGGTGCCTGCTTTTATACAATACTGGCATAACTTGGTGCAAGATATATTTATGAGCACGAGCACTTGTGCCAGCCATAGAACTAATACAGATGCTCACCTAGATTTGGAAGAACTTACACTATTCTATAAGTAAAAAAATTTATCAAAAAGACGTCTTCAACTATCCATGTCAGGCAGCCCACTGAGCAGAAGGGACGTTGATATGTCCTATGGACTTTGAGGCAGATTGTTTAATAGCTATTTATGCTCAGTGGGCTGCCTGCCATGGATAGTTGAAGACGTCTTTTTGATAAATGTTTTAGTGTATAATTTACGTCTTCTCCCACTATTTTGATTATAGTGGACTATTCTATGAGTTACATGTGTATGTGCCACTCCCATGCTCCATTCAAACTCTACCAATGTGAGTGCCCACTTGCAGGGTACACACTGTTTAAGATATGCACACACTTTAAGAAATAGTTATTATTGACATTTACAAATAACTAGAATACTGGCATTTATTTACTTAACTTTATTTAGATGGCTCCTTATAGAATTCCCTTCAGTGGGGGTTGTGAGGGTGGGCAGGTTGCTGTGTTGAGGTTCTGTTTTTCAAAATTGTGAGCTTGTTTATTGCTCTGTTATGCTGTATCTTTCTTTTTCTTTGACAAGCTCAATATATATATTTGATGATAGAATTCCCTTCTATGTATATCTCATGTACAGTACACTTCAACTCTACCTATTTTTTTGTTGTTGTTGTTGGAACTTATAACCTCTGCTGAAAGTCTGAATCTGAAACTTCAAGATAACAGACTACGTTGAGCTGTCCAACTTAAGAGACCTCCTCCCACCCCGCCTTTAAACTTGCAAACTTTAAGAGCTCTAAAACCAATGCATAACTGTAATTCTGTGTATGAAACAGGATCATTGTCATGAGATACAAACTGAACATGTTGGCCAGGTACAATGTAGGCTTAAGTAGAAAGCAGTGAAAGAGGCTTCAGTAGAATTTGTGGTATTGTTTAGGCACAAGCATCTTTCACATAACAGGAGTTTTGTCCAACCATTAGCAACATTATAGTAGCAAAACAAGTCTCAAAGTCACCCTTTAAAAATGGGTTTCCTTTAGTTACAAGCATACTGCTTTGCTACCCTCCAGACTGTGATGCAATAGCAAGGCCATAGAGGTTTGTGGGCTCCAATGAAAAGCTACCTTTGACCTCTGCCATGAGTTTCAGTATTTGTGTTATAAAATTGAAAGGGCCATAAGAATTGCCATACTAAATCAGGTCAAAGATCCATCAGGCCCAGTATCCAGTTAACAACAGTGGCCAATCCCAGTCACAAGTATCATGCAGAATCCCCTCCCCCCCAGCAGATTCCATGCTACTTACGCCCTGGGATAAGCAGAGGTTTCCCCCAAGTCTTCCTTGAGTACAGTCTGTTGATTTTTTTCCAGGAATTTGTCCAACCCTTTAAAATTCAGCTACACTAACTACTGTTACCACATCCTCTGGCAAAGATTTGTAGAACTTAACTATGCATTGAGTGAGAAATAATGGCCTATGGACTACTTGCCCTGGATCAGAAGCATTGGAATGAAACTACTATTTAGGTTTTTGCCAGGTACTAGTGACCTGGATTGGCCACTGTGAGGACGGGCTACTAGGCTACTAGGCTATTCTTACGTTCTTAAATTATCCAAACCTTTTTTAAATCCTGCTACGCTAACTGATTTCACTAAGTTCTCTGGAAATTAATTACATGTTGAGTAAAAAAATATTTTCTATGGTTTGTTATAAATCTACTACTTAGTAGCTTCATTGTTTGCCCCCTAGTCCTAGTATTTTTAAAAACAGTAAACAAGTGGTTAACATATACCCTTTCCATGCCATTCTGTATTTTATGGACCTGTATCATATCTCCCCTGAGCTATCTCTTCTCCAAGCTGGGAGCCCTAGCTGCTTTAGCCTTTCCTCATAGGGAAGTCATCCCATCCCTTTTATCAATTTTGTCACCCTTCTCTGTACCTTTTCTATTTCCGCTATATCTTTTTTTGAGATACGGAGACCAGAATTGCACACAGTATTTGAGATGCGGGAGTACCATAGAGCAATACAAAGGCATTCTAACATTTTCATCTTTGTTTTCCATTCCTTTCCTGATAATTCCTAACATCCTATTTGCTTTCTTAGCCGCCGCTGCACACTGAACTGAGGGTTTCAACGTATCCTCAACGATGACACCTAGATCTTTTTTCTGGGCAGTGACTCCTAACGTGGAACCCTGCATCACAAAGCTATAGTTTGGGCTCCTCTTTCCCACATGCATCACTTTGCACGTGCTCACATCTGCCATTTTGACGCCCAGTCTCCCAAGGTCCTCTTGCAATTTTTCACAATCCTCTTGCGATTTAACAACTTTGAACAATTTTGTGTCATCAGCAAAATTAATTATCTCACTAGTTATTCCCATCTCTAGATCATTGATAAATGTTTTTAAAAAACCCCAACAAAACAGTGGTCCTAGCACAGATCCCTGGGTAACCCCACTATTTACCCTTTTCCATTGAGAATATTGAACATTTAAATCAACTGCCTACTGCTCCTTTCCCACAGACTTGGAGTCTACACCTACCTTTTAACATACATACTTGGATAATAAAATCTCACCACACGTGCACAGGTATGTGTGAAAGCAGATTCAAATATGCGAGTCTATTGCTTCCTTTGAAAGGTATGAAGGCTCTGCATGCTCATGTTGTTACCAGTTTGTATGCAGAGGCGTAAATAGGCAGCAGGTAATGGAAAACTCAGGGCTCCTTTTACTAAGGTGCGCTAGCGTTTTTAGCGCACGCACAAAATTACCGTGCGGTACGCTTCTAGAATAACGCCAGTTCAATGCTGGCGTTAAGGTCTAGCGCGCGCTATTCCGTGCGTTAAGGCCCTAACGCACCTTAGTAAAAGGAGCCCTCAGAATGCACTGCTGGGAGAAAAAAAAACCCCTCTTGGTAGAGATTGGAGTGCTTTTGGGCTTGTTCCAGTGGAAAACCTCTTGATGCCAGAGATTCCTCCATTTACATAGAATTCTGACATGAAATCCATAATTTCCCATTCTCAACACTGTGTGGCGCTCCAGTACCATGTTTCTAGTGGGAGTTCACTAACATTTCTGTATCAGTAAATGTAAGGCAAGAAGGTACTAAAGAAAGGAGCTGATATTACTTTCAGATTACTTGACAGACTGATTTATTGTTCAATGAGCCTGGCATTTTAAAATAAAGTTTCTCCTCTAGAGATCTATTGACGGGTGCTATCTCTTAGACCTCTCTCTCAATAAGTAGTATTTTAGCTGTGGAAGTCCACCTGGATTAACTTGAAACAGTCACAAATGTTTTAAGATACAGGCAGTCCCCAGGTTAAGAACGAGTTCTGTTTTATAAACCGTTCTTAAGTTGAATTTGTATGTAACTCAGATCCTGTACAGTACACAGACTTTAAAAACATTAAATAAACAGTCCTCAAAACAAAGTACTGTAGTTTAATTAGAAAGAAAAGATAGGTTTACACTTACTTTTGTTCCTCATCCGTCCCACTGTTACCTCTCCACCACCACATCCAACATTTCTCCCGCTCATCTCTCTCTTCCCCATGCATCTGTACCTCACGCCTCTCCCACCACCGTGTCCAATATTTCTTTCTCCCTCCCTATGCTCAACAATTCACCGCTTTCATTTCTCCATGTGCACCATCTCTCTTTTCCTCTCACTCAGGCATCCATGACCAACAATTCTGCTTTTCTATTTCCTACCCACCTCAGCATCTCTTTCCCTCACTCCCTCCATTGTTCCATCCTATGTCCAAAGTTCACGCTCCCCTCCCTCCTTTCTTCCATCCTCTATCTGAAGTTTGTGCTCCCTCCCTCCTTCTGTGTCCCAACGCAACCTTGCATCTCCCTTCCTGTGCTAATGTGCCCCTTCTTCTCCCCTTCCTATCCAAACGCAACCCTCCTCCTCCCTTCTGTGTCTCAGCACATTCCTTATAAACCAAGTCAAAGGGTGAAACAAACCTTAGTCACCCCTAAGCGCCCTGGAATACTCATGGATTTTACCCTGATCCTCAGCGGCACCACTTGGAGCTCAAAACAATCTCATTGCTCCAAGCTTTACGTGTCAAATCGTTCATTGCTCCAAGCTTTACGTGTCAAATCGTTCATTGCTCCAAGCTTTACGTGTCAAATCGTATTCCAGGGCGCTTAGGGGTGACTAAGGTTTGTTTCACCCTTTGACTTGGTTTATATTGATTGTATACCCTTGGTGAAAAGTTAAGCCAGTGCCACTATAGAATTCAGCACATTCCTTGTCATCTTTCCCTCCGTTCTGCGTCCCAAATTCGTGCCTCCTGTAGGTGTTTACCTCCTCTGGCCAGCTCCCTCCTACCAGGCGCGCTTCTCTTCACAAAGCCGCAGCTGCTGGACTCAGAGGCCAAAGCTCTGCCAAACATCCCAAAGGTTATACAACACGACAACCCATGCAAGACAGAAACCCTTAACAGCTTCAAACCAGTTTCCCACAATGACCTAAAAATATAGTAGACTTCCTTCGCCCCACAACTTTGGCCCCTTCATTACACTCCTAGCAACCAATGAAGTATTCTTCGAATCCATCTTGCCTTTAATAAAGAGTCCCTAAACTCAGGCATAATACCACAAAGCTGAAAATCTGCTGTGGTGAGACCATGCCTAAAACCCTCCATCATGGACCCAGACAACCCAAGCAGCTTTAGACCAGTCTCAAACCTCCCATTCATCTCAAAAATATTAGAAAAGATAATGCTCACACAACTACGAGACTTTAAGGAGACAAACATCACCCTCTCCAACTTCCAATCAGGTTTCAGAAAACATCATAGCACAGAAACAGTGCTATTAGACATCGTAGATGACTGCTGGAAAATCTTGGATGAGGGAAAAGACGCATTGCTGGTAATTAGACCTAAGTGCCGCCTTAGACACTATCGACCACTCTATTCTCCTGTCCAGACTATATACTATCAGAATCCATGACGTTGCACTGGAATGGTTCTCCTTTTTTCTAAATGGAAGATCACAGAGATTATTACTAGGACCTTCCTTATCTAAACCAAAGCCACTCCACTACGGAGTGCCCCAGGGTGCTTTACTATCCCTACTCCTCTTTTTGAAGAGGTGGGCCTGCTGGCAGGAGGGAGTGAGCATCTAACATGAACAAAGTTGTTGGGGTGTTGAGGGTTCAGGGTGGGGTGTCAGACTTCGATATTGGGGGTTTGGGGGGTTCAGGGTGGGGTATTGATGGTTCAGGGGGATGTTAGGGGTTCAAGGGGGCCCCGGTAGCAGGAGGGAGTAGGCATCTCTCCTGCCACGCTTTAGAGGTGGGGGTGGGGTTATGGCCAAGGCAGGAAGGTGTGAGCTTCCCGCCTGCCAATTATTTTTTTTTAAGTTTTTTTTTGGGGGGGTGCCTTTGTATGGGATGGGGGGATCCCACATGAGGTTTTTAAATATTTTTATAAAAATTCTTTATAAGTTTTTCATTATGAATCAAGCATAAACTTGTACAGAAAGGAAATTAAAGCTAAGCAAATAGAAGAATAAAATTTTAATTTGGTAACAAGAAGAAATCAATATTGGCTTAAATTTCAACTCAAGTCCTCAATAGGATCCAATATGGATAATAATGCGATTTATTAAAGAAAATTATAAAATTAACTAGCTAGTTGGCAACCTTCCTTCGACTTGCACTCAGATCTCATCCTTTTCCAGGTGTGACGTAGACAGGAACGTCGACAGATGGAAAGGTTAAAAAAAGACAAATTTTTGCTTTCGATAATGTATTATGCATTTGCATGGATGACATAAATAGAAAATTGCTTCCAAGGCTGCAACTTCAGGTTTCATTAACAAAAATTTACGTCTCCTTCTCTGAGTATCTTTTGCCAAATCTGGAAACATTTGAATCTTAAGACCAAGAAATTATTTTTGCTTATGTCTAAAAAGTCTCAACAACCAGTTTTTATCTGGAGCAAGAGCTACTGTCAAAAGGCATGTAGCTGGAGTCACCAGCTCTTTATCAGACATTTCCAGCAGGTTAGATATATTAATCGAGTCTTGTTCTAATATTTGTTGTCAATCTTGTGCCTTATTTGGAAGATAGTAAACCCGAGTAAATGGGGGTACTGATTCCTCAGGGACTTCTAGAAATTCTAGCAGGTAACGTTTCAACATTTCCCTAGGTGCAACCGTGTAGCCCTAGGGAAATTGATCAATCTAAGGTTGTTATTTCTAGAAAAGTTCTCTAATGCCTCCGCTTTCCTTCTGAAGTTTGTGTTATCCTTAGTTAGTGTTTTGCTAATTTGTTTGGAGGTCTTTAGTTCTTGTTGAATAGTCTCTAAAGAAGTATTAGTGCCCTCAACTTCAGTCTTCAAGGTCTTAATTTCAGTTTCATGATCCTTAAGCTTCCCTTCTAGCTGCTATAATTTGGGGTTAATAGATTCTGCCAAATTGGCTGCAAGGCCTCATATAGATTCTAAGGTTACCTCCCGGGGTTTATTAAATTGAAGCAAATGCAATTGTGGATCAATATGCTTACCCTCTGGAAACACTCCCCGTCATATGCCTTCCTGGGTTTGCTCAGTCCCCTTTTATGTTGTTATATCCTCAGTTTCCATATTCAGACTCCTGTGTGTTAACAGAGAGTCCATCGCCTCACTCCCCTTCTCGATCTCCTTGGCCTCTGAGGGAAGGTGAACTCCGACCTCGGCAGCAGCTTCACCACGTGGGGGAGGTGCTCTAACATCAGGATTCAGTGATGTTTCAGGACCCATAGGGATCGCTTCTGACTCGCTTCCTTGGAGCATCCCAGACGGGGAAATCACCGACGGCAATGGTCTGCCCTGCATCCTCCTCATTAACTCCTCAATATTGCCGAGGGAAGTCATACCAGGACGCCACGAGGCTCCAGCAGCACTCTGTACTCTTCTTTTTGGCATCGCCAAAAATTAGGTACTTAGAATAGCGGAACCTTAATTTTTGAGGCAGTATTCAGAGGCGTATGGCTCAACCAACTCAGTGTGCTGCCATATTGGATCCCAAAGTTAGTTTTTAAATTTTTAATGGGGACAAATATTGTGCGTAACATGTACAATATCTATGTCCATTAAAAATTTTTTAATAACTGTTCAGTGCTTTTTTTAATGCTACCAGCACCTCCAGACCTGTTGGAAATTTCAGAGCGTTAAAAAAGGCGCTTCATTTTATGCATCTTGTGGGCATTGATTAGAGTGCTCATTTTAATATTGATGAGCTCATTGTAATGTATTTGCATACGATTATCGGAGGCTGCTAAAAACCACGGAAAAGACCATGAGTTGCCACTAAGCAATATTTTGTTAAAACTGGTTTATCGGCGATCGTTAAATGCACGAGGTCAAAATATTTAAGTAAAAGTAAAGGTAAATGCATATTTTGATACTTAAGTAAAAGTAAAAAGTATAATGAAAACCAAATTAAACATTTACTCATGTTAAAGTAAAAAAGTAAGGCCCGGATGCTCTAAACTCATCGTGCCTTTAAACAATCGACGTTAAACCAGATCTTACTGGTTTCATATTGAAGTATTTTACCCACTGATTCACATAATGGCTCACCGCAGGCTTTTCCCTGCTTTCTAGCGGCCTCCGACTCTATGTAAATGTAGTACAGCACTCCGAGTAAAGCTCTGATATCACCTGTTGATGTACAAAATGAAGCACTGACTTAATGCTCCAAAATTACCGGCTGGTTCGGGGGTGCCGGTGGTGTTAAAAACGAAGGTGCGTCTGTAGAAGGCACATTTGAGCCACGTGTGTCACAGCTTATGTTGCCCATTGCATGAGAAGTAGAACTTCATTATATTTGGAGGGGGCTGCCGATTGCACGAGGGGTGCACTTTATTTATTTAAAAAATTTTCATACCGCCAGAAACTCAGTGGTTTACAAAATTGACATACATAAAATATAAAACACAAATACAGTGAACAAAAACTCAATATTAGCATACATATAATTATAACATCAAATGCCACCCATGGCAATACTATCAGTAAAAGTCTATGGCAATAGCCAATAAAGCCAGTTGTCCCATCGAGGAAGACTGTGACTGCATGACGGGAGCACTTGTCCTGCTGAAACAGCGTAAAAAAATGTTTTCACATTTGGCCCCTTCTCTTATCATGCACATGTGCACACGCCTCTTTCACAAGTGTCAGTCGCTTTCTCCAGCAGATCGGATGGGACTTCCGTGGGCCTTGCATGCGAAGTTGAACATCACTCATCGTTTTTAAATCAGACAATTTACCACCACAACAGTGTGTACCCACAGGATTTTAATGGTGATTTTAGAACATCTGGGCCCAAGTACCTATAACAATACTTTTTGAGTAAAAGGTAAAAATACAGCAACTACAATGTCTGTCATCAAGAATGCTACCAGTTTGAGCTTCATCTCTGCTTTACTTACAGTGCCTTTCGGAAAGTAATTAAGACTGCTCTGTTCAATAGATTTATTTCCTAGTCAAAATACTCCCTCCTTTCAAAAACTATTACTCTTCATGCTGATTCTACACTCCCTCTCCAATTGTATTCTCTACTCTCTGTCTGTTTCAGTGTCTTCCTCTCCATTTGTATTCTGTAATTCGCTGGCCATCCAGCCCCTTCACTGTAACATGTTAATACTACATTGTAGTTCGCTGATTGTTAAGATTGTAATTCATTGGTCTTTAAGATTGTAATTCGCTGATTGTACAGCTTTCTTTATTGTGAACTGCCTAGAAGTTGTAAGATTATGGCGGTATAGAAAAATAAAGTTATTATTAATTATTATTATTAGTTATTATTATTAAAATGACCCAACTCAACTAACCAAATCCTGGCAACTCCACTGTTCTTATAGGCTATATTCATTGAACAGCAAAATTTAAGATGAAACGATCCAATGTTTGCATGATGAGTTTTGCAATAGGAATTGTCATTTACATCCTTCCACTTTTACTTTTAACTAAATGCACCAAATGTAGCAAGGTAAAAGGAGCAAAAATTGACAGAATTATTACTTCAGTAAAAGTAACAAATGTTCACCCAGTGGCATAGCGAGGGTGAGTGATGCCCCCTACCCGCCCCCCCTGTTGCGTGCGCGCCACCTTCCTTTCTCCCGTACCTATTTAATATCCTTGGCGTGAGCAGCATCACGAACTTGCTGCCCACGTCGTGTCTGCTCTACCACTGACATCACCAACTAGGCATGGGACCCGGAAGTGATGTCAGAGAGAAGCGACGCCGATGCGGACAGAAAGTTTGTGATGCTGCTTGCGCTGGGAAAATTAACAAGGGAAGGGGCGCACGCACCTGGGCGGGGAGGGGGAGGTGGGATGGAGCAGGGGGTTCGGAGAGGAGGACGGGTGCCGGCGTCCCCCACCAAGATGGCAACTGGGGCGGACCACCTCCGTCTCCCCTTACTACACCATGGGAAGGGGTAAAACAGGGACCTCACGGACCTTGCGGATCTAAAACCGCACATCCTTAAAAATCCGAGGTCTGCGCCACTTTTGAGCTCCGCGCCACTTTTAGTCTCTGGCTCTGAAAGAGCTCTCTGACAATTTAACTCTGACAGATCCTAATGCTTTTCCCTCCCTATGCTAGGATCCGTCAGAGTTAAACAGTCATAGAGCTCTTTCAGAGCCAGAGATTAAAAGTGGCGCAGACCTCGGATTTTTAAGGATGTGACGTGCAGTTCAGATCCGTGAGGTCCGCAAGGGAGCTGGGGGGCCTGAGCTGAGCTATAGGGAAAGCGAGGGCGGATTTGTCAATGCATGGACCTCGGATTTTTAAGGACTTGCGGTTTTAGATTTGCGAGGTCCGCGTTTTACCCCTTCCCCTACACCACTGTGTTGACATACTGCTTTACAAGTACAAGTATCAAAACTTTTACTTAAGTACAGTAATTAGTAACATTTACTTGGTTACTATACAACATTGATATCTAACCACAGACCAATGATAAAAAAAATAATTAATAATTAATAATTAAAAAAAATAATTAAAGGAAGAAAAGGGCAGGCATTAAACCAATTCAGAAAAGAGGGAGAAAAAAAAAAAAGCCCAGATCCCAATTACTAACAATAGTTCCTCGAGCAGGAATTAGCGAGCAACCACAGCTCTTCCAGTGTTAAGCTCAACAATGCACAATTGTTTGCAAGAGGTAATCAAAAGCACCCGGGGCGGCAGACGCTCAGTGTAAACAGCGCGAGGAACAGAAGATCCCATATTTCACGTCCGTCCAGCAGGGGGAAGCCCCGACTCTTCTTTGGCGGTTCTTTTTTTCCCCGGGAACTACTACTATCGCTTACTGTAGTAGTGCAGCTGGCCGAGGGGCGGCAAAAGCAGAAGACGGAGACATGGCAGCAAAGCTAAGCGAGGGAGGCTACAGGAAACTGCTGCAATTGCTCTTGCACCAGCGGCCCGGGCTCCCGCCGCGCAGAGCCCCGTGCAGGTTCAAAGCGCTGCCCATCAGAGGCACCCACAGCCGGAGCTCCACCTGGGACGTGCAGGCTTACATGCCCGAATCCGCGGCTTTCCCTCGAGTGAGGACTTACCAGGAGCTCCTGGAGATCTCCATCAGAGATCCGGTCACCTTTTGGGACGCCGTGGCCAGGGAGCGCCTACGCTGGATGAAGCCCTACCAGACCGTGCAAGACTGCGACCTCAGCCGAGGCAGGGTGAACTGGTTTCTCGGAGGGCGGCTGAACGTGGCAGGTAAGTCACTTCTTTTGTGACGTGGGGGCGAGCTTTCGAGAGATGCCGCTACTACTGACAGATCTTTATCCTTTCCTGATCGTGTATTTCTTGATAACTTCTGCAGGCTGCAGCCTCGCGAATGCTTTCACCAGAAAACAAAACCCAGCTCTTTGCAAAACTTGAAGTAGTTGCTTTTAACTTTGCCCAGAAGCAGAGAAAACTTTTATGCACTGGACAAAATGAAGGCTTTTAGCCCCCGCCCTGGACTTTGTTCATAGAGCAGCTGAACGTCTATTTCTTCCCTCTCGGCCAAAATCCCGTTCTTGGGCAAAGCTAAAAATATCAACATCTGGGATCAATTTTCATATTTTCCTTGCTGACACTTAGGCATTGTTTATTTTATTTTATTTATTTATTTATTTTTTTTTATCCCGGAGTGTTTCCATCTGCAAATTGGGCGTTTGTTTATGAACCGGAAAAAAAATATATACGTTTCGATTGAGTGAAAAACTTCTGTACTTGCAACCACACCACTTTCGCTGGCGGCACGAGCGTGGGCGCGCGCAGTCCTCGGCGTAAAGAGGGCCGGGCTTCTTTCCGTACTCCGATTGGCGTAAAGTCTGAAGGAACAGGGCGTTGCCTGTCTTGGGGAAGTGCTGACGCGCCGTCCTTTTGACGTGCGGCTGCGGGCCACGTGGCCTTTGCCACGAGAGAGCGGCGAGGTTGAGGCATGTGATGAGATGCTTAAGGATTGCCCCTCCCTCTCCTTTCGCAACGAGGAGATGCTCAAAAATCGAAAGTTCCGTTTTCGCTAGACCACTTGGGGAGTTCGGGATGTAGTTGTATGGCGAGGTGTTGTTTTTTTTTTTGTTTTTAAATCTTTATTAATTTTCAATTTTTGACAGCCCATTACAAATAATATAACATAAATAGATTACATAAAATGCACCATTCTCACACAAATATTAAAGAAAACTATCATTTTCCCCACCCTTCTCCCAATTAGGGAAGGGGTAAAACGCTGACCTGATGGACCTCACGGATCTAAACCCGCACGTCCTTAAAAATCTGAGGTCCGTGCCGCTTGTAGTTAGTTTCTGGCTCTGATAGACCTTGGTGACAATTTAGCTCTGATGGATCCATCTCAGCATAGGGAGGGAAAAGTATTAGGATCCGTCAGCGCTAAAATGTCACCGAGGTCTGTCAGAGCCAGAGACTAGTGCTGGAGCGGCTCTAAAACGAATCCTTTAAACCGGTTTCCTGCAGCCCCAGTAAATTAAAAAATCTGAGGTCCGCGGCTTTGACAGACCTCGATGACATTGTAGCGCTGACGGATCCTAATACTTTTCCCTCCCTATGCTGAGACGGTTCCGTCAACGCTAAATTGTCACCGAGGTCTGTCAGAGCCAGAAACTAACTACAAGCGGCACGGACCTTAGATTTTTAAGGACGTGCGGGTTTAGATCCGCCAGGTCCGTCAGGTCCGTGTTTTACCCCTTCCCTCCCAATTATTAATATATCAAATCATATTATATATTACAACATTATAATTAAATCATTTTTAATCTTAAAAAAAACCCCTCCCTCCCTTCCCCCCACCCTGGATGTGCAAGGAAATCTAAGAAAGAAAAGTTACATTACCATTATTGTATGTTAACAAAATCAGTCAATGGGCTCCATACTTTATTAAATACGTTACTAAAACCCGAACACTCCGCATGCATTCTTACATATTCATGTATGGCGAGGTTTTAAGTGTGATGTGGCGTTTTCTTCGAGCTGCCCATCCTTTCGCTATTCCGGAGACCAAGTACAACCATCGAATTCGAACGCTTTATTTGGTTATTTTTAGGTGAACACAATGTAGGAAAGGAAGCTTTTCAGAGTTCTAGTATCTATGTAAGTTTGCTGACTTTTCGGTGCAAAAGAACGCAAAGGAACGAACATGTGCGAACTACCGGTGATAGTATTGTCTCCACGCCACCAATGGCCTCAAGAAAGGTCATGTAAGGGTGAAATATGCTTTAAGTGCTCCAGCCCTACAAGCATGATCTTTCCTAAGGAAAAGTGCAACTCATTTCATCAACCTTGCATTCCTTGGCAACTTTGTTCTGTTGTACCTTTTCATTAGTTATGCATTTGCACTTAATGTGCTGGATTCACCCCCTTCTGCTCTGATTTGAGTCCAACAGGCAATCATGTGATAGACAAGTTGATGCCATAGGACAGGAGCCAAGTTATTTTAAGAACATACTGTACTTTACTGCCTTTAGTGAAGCAGCCTTTCAGAACTTAGGTAATAACACAACTTCTTTGTACAAACAAACAAAAAAAAAAGTGCACTAGGTTTCTGCTGGAGAGAACATGGAACATGGTGCTAATTCTAAGATATTTCAATTTCCTTCCTTCCTAAGAGCAACTGTGCAAATGTCTAGTATTATAGAGAGACGTGGGGTTTCATTTGCATAAATATATGCATAGAAGTCAGTAGGGGCTCTTGTGAGAAAAATATGCTTGGGACTGGCCCTGGTGTCCTTCACACTGCTGGCTGAAGTGGTTGTGGTGCCCTGAGCCTACTTTGTTTTGCAGTGTGTCCCCCCCCCCCCTCGAAAACTTGTGCAATAATTCCCCCCCACCCCCTTGCAGCCAGCATTTTGCTTTGTGGTGCTCTTGCCACTTTCACTATTCTGCAGGAAGGAGGGTAGAGAAAAAAACATACTCTCAGGAGCCAATGCAGAAAACCATGTTAAAATTGCAGCAGGAATCTGAAGTTCATTGAAAAATGTCATTCTACGTGGGTTTGGACTGTTCTTTTTGACATTAATAAACAGCTTTACGATATTTGTTGACTCTGGTCTAATCCATTGACTTTGGTCTCCTGGTGGAAGGTCCATTGTCCCATCCCACTTCCTTGCTTCTATTCTACATGTCAATGCATGAGCAATGATTGGCTTTTGCACTGACCGGTAGAGTGACAGTGACTTACTTTCTAGCAAGTTTTTTTTTTCAATTTAGTCCCCCCTTCCTCACAAAAAACAAACAAACTTGCCCTCCCTGAGTTAAATGGATATAATCCCTGGTGTCTAGTGGAGACCTCCCTGACCCCTCATCGAGACCCTTTCAGACCATGTTCCTCAAAAGAGGCAGAAGCGATGACCTCTGGTGCCATCATCTCCAAAATGGTGGCACCCTGCCCAATTTGTGCATCCTGGGATGTACCGAGTGTGGGGCTAGTCTGCCATGTAAGGAAGAGGAAACAGACTGAGCTGGAGGCAGGAGAAAGTAGCATTTGCTCTTGCCTTCTTGAAGTCTGGGATGGGGGGTTAGTGGCATTAGACACCAGGCACTTTTTTTAAAATTCTGATTGGGCACAGGGGAGGTGTGCAACTAGACATTAAGGAAACAATTTTAATGTGGGAAGGAGAGAGGGCAGTCAATTGGTCCTGGGGGTGGGGATGGGGAAGCTAGCCCTAGTCCAGGATATGTCAGGATTTGGGAGGGCCTCTTTCATACACCAAAGGAAATATGAGTTCAGTGTTTGCCTTAAAGCAGGAGTTCTCAATCCAGTCCTGAAGACGCACCTAGTCAGGTTTTCAGAATATCCACAATGAGAAAAATTTGCATGTACTATCTCCACTGTATGCAAATTTCTCTTATGCACTGTGGATATTCTGAAAACCTAACAGGCTAGGCGTGTCCCAAGGACTGGATTGAGAACTGCTGCCTTAAAGCCTGATGACTGTATCTATTTTCTTTTTTTTTAATGAGAAAGGGGATGGGATTTGATAGACTGCCTTTCTGTGGTTACAGTCAAAGCAGTTTACATATTATATACAAGTACAGTAAAACCTTGGATTGCAAGTAACTTGGTTTGCAAGTGTTTTGCAAGACAAGCAAAACATTTGATTCAATTTTAACTTGATATACAAGCAAAGTCTTGCTCCTGCCCTGAAAACCCACTAGACCACCAGGAGCGTTGGAGTTGTAATTGCCGCGGCTGGCACTAAAAACCACGCTACGGTTTTGTAAAAGAGGGGGTTAATTATTTCTGTAGTGCTACTGGACGTACGCAGCGCTGTACAGAGTCACAAAGGCGAGAGTCCCTGCTCAAAGAAGCTTACAATCTAAACAGACAAGACAGACAAACAGTAAGACGCATAGAGGCATATTTTCAAAGCACTTAGGGCCTGTTTACAAAGCCGCGCTAGCGACCCCGAAGCCCATAAAGATTTAAAGGGCTTCGGGGCTGTTGCTGTGCGGCAGCTGCTTACTCGGCTTTGTAAAACAGGCTGTTAGACTTACAAGGTTTCATAGTAACCTATGGAATTTTGTACTAAGTGCTTTGAAAATGAGTCCCATGTGCATTATTCATGTGTAAAAAGTGGCATTTACATGTGTATTACATTGTATTAGTATTTATGGATCACTAATATGCCTCAGAAGGAGTTCAATGCGATTTTACAATTTAGAAGAGTCTGGCCATATCCAGGGATTACATTATTTCATTAGGGTTTATGACACGGATAACTTTCCTTGTCTCCTTGACTGGTGCCATGAAATACTAGTACTTATGTTATTTGATTTGAATCTTTTTGGAATAAAAGGTGCAGTTTAACCCCATCCTCCTCAAGAATAGTTGTTCTACCCATTATTTCATGAGCGGAGAGTTAGGGTTGGAGCAGGGGGCATTCTGTCTTTTGACAGGGCAAAGCAGGCCTTTTAAGGTTGACCTTGAGTCACATGACAATACTTTGAATCTAAGAGCCTGTTTTACAAAGCCACACTAGCGGCCCCGAAGCTCATAGAGATTTAAAGGGCTTCGGGGATGTTGCTGCCCGACAGCCGCTAGCGTGGCTTTGTAAAACAGGCTGCAAATCCTTTCTGCATTACCTGATTTTGCTGTTACATAACTTCTAGGTGACTGGTGTCAACCAGTGCTAGCCTATATTGCACCTTGAAACCACTACACTGAAGAGCCTAGTTTGTACAGTTCAAGGTGAAAAGCAAACCTGACTTTGTTTGTCTTCAGATAGGTTTGGAATGTTTCTTAAAGACAAAGGTTACAAATGTTAAGACTTCTAGGATGGGAATTGCCTTTCAGGAAGCCTAAGAGAGGAGATAATGTGGTGTGTGACATAAAGCTCCAGAAGTCTGGAAAAAAATAACATCTAATGTACTCTTTCTTGATTGGGTTTTTTTTCTTTGTCATTAGAACTGAATTTATTTCCAAAAGGTTAGTATGAATCTGGCTCAAATGTAAAATCCAAAATAAATTTAAAAAACCTTTACATTCAATAAAAGGTGTATACAGGCTAAAAATTATACGTCCTTTCTTGCAATTTTTCTCCAACCCAAGGAACTTTCGTTGTTCAGCTAGTTTTTAAAAATAGAATTTCATACAACTACAAGAAATTCAGAATAAATAACACAACTGAAAAATCCAAGCAAATAAAACATCTATGCACATGAAAGATGCATAGAATATGGAGCTCATAATCAAAAAAACTAATATTTCCCCAAAAAACCCACCTAAGTTGGCCCTTGGATGTCCTTATTGCAGGGAGGCGTGTTATGAGTGGGCAGGCTTAACTTGGATGTCTTGTAGTGATAAGTAAACCTTTTCCAAGACGTCCTGGATGGAACTTAGACGTTTGGAGTTAGACCTGTTTTAGAAGAGTCTAAGTGCCACAAAGATACCCAAACTGACTAGATAACCTCTGGATACATTAAGGAATGATCCCCCACTGCTCACTAATCCCCTCCCACCCCAAAAAAATTTGAATGAAAGAGTACAAACCTGTCTCTAGAATAACAGCACTTGGTATGGGAAAGCCTGATAGAGCATCACACAGGTATCTTAAGTGTGCTTGTGGATGGGCTAGTAAACTATAGAGAAGAGGACCCAGGCTCATAAGTCACTCTAACCACTACATTTATGATGGAAAGTGTGAGCTCTCTAAAACCCACCAAAACCCTACTCTACTGCGGGCTATCTGGGTGGTAGGGAACTTTTTGAATAGACCTCGTATCCTAACCAAAAAGACCTCAACGTCTTGGTCTCACCAAGTTCAATGCCGAACTTTTAATGTCAAGGCTCAAGCAGTGGAACTTGAATGAAAGTGTGCAAATCACAGATTAGAGGAAGTGTCGCCAAGCTTTTTACACCTTCATCACCCATCAAGATGGGCTCTGCTTCTGCTACAATGTGATCAGTCTGAGGCAATTGGAAGGGGGAGGGGTAGTAATGTTGGAGCGATTGTGTGACACAGCAGGAGAGAGTGGGCATCTCTCCCGCTGCGGGATAGGGTGTGGGTAGTAGTGTCAGGGGATTGTGCGATGCAGCAAGAGAGAGAGGGCATCTCCTGCTGCAGAGTGGGGGGTTGTAGTGTTGGGGGATTGTGCGAAGTGGTGGGAGAAAATGGGCATTCCTCCTGCTGCCAGGGTGGGATGTCTGGAGGTTTTTGTGAGTATGGCGAGAGAGAGTGGGCATCTTCCATATAAGAGAGATTTCTCCTTATATGCCTGGAAGGATGATACTTAGCAGGAATACTGCAGGACTGCACTAGTATTTAATGCACAGTAAAACCCATGCTAAATGCTTAAAGCAGGTAAGTAAATATGCCCCCTTTTCTTTTCTTGGAGTTGGTTTGTTTTTTTATATTAAATTATAGTTTTGTATAAGTACTCATTGATGATTGATATACATTGGGCTAGATTCACAAACCTGCCAGATCGGGCCCGATCCGGGCAGGTCTGATGAATTCTGCAAACAACAATATGCAGATCTGTAGATGGTCTGCGCATGCGCTGGACCTCCGGGCCGGCAGGGATTTTTTTTCTTCTTTTTTTCACTTCTTCTGGAGCCCGTGGTTTTAACCCGTTTAAGCCCGCGGGTTAAAACCACAGGCTAGCACTGCGAGGAAGGGTGGGAGAGTCGGGGCAGGCAGGCGTTCAGAGCAGGCAGGAGATCCGGGGCAGTGGGATAGACGGGGCATTCCATACAACCACCACCTTTTCCAGAGAGAACTCCACAGGGCAGTTGAATGGGGAACAGTGAGAGAGTCGGGGCAGTGGGAGGCGTTCGGGGCAGACAGATCAGGGCAGCGAGAGGCATTTGATATAGGCAGGTCGGGGCAGCGGGAGATCGGGGCTAACAGGGCAGAGAGCAGGGCAGTTGGAAAGGGCTTGGCAGTCGCTTGTTTGTGATCGGCCAGCTCAATCAATATTGCTGGGTTTTGCTTTGTGAATCGCGCCCCTGACTACTTTGCAATGCCATTGCCCTCATTTGCATGCGCGGATCAGAGGATGGTTGGCAGAGAGGTTAGTGAATAGTGCAGGAGGGAAATCTGTTCGCAAAGGGGTCGCAAACCGATCGGTACATGATCAGTTGGGTTTGTGAATCTAACCCATTGTCCTGTAGGTTTTTAAGAACATAAGAATAGCCTTACTGGGTCAGACCAGTGGTCCTTCTAGCCCAGTATCCCGTCTTCATGGAGGCCAATCCAAGTCATAAATACCTGGCAAAACCCATATAGTAGCAGCATTCCATGCTACCGACCCATGTCTGTCTCAACAGCAGACTATGGACTTTTCCTCCAGGAACGTGTCCAAACCTTTTTTAAAACCAGCTATATTAACTGCTTTTACCATATCCTCTGTTTTGTTTGTTTTGTTTGATTTTATTTGTTGCCTAATGTGTTACATTTTTTAACATGTTACTCACTAAGGGCTCCATTTACAAGGCCACGGTAGCGATTCCCCTGTGGCAAATGCATTGAAGCCCATTCCGTTCCTGCAGCTTTTTAAAAAATGGGCCCTAAACCTAGAATGGCAGTTTGTAATAGGAAAAGTAAATTGAAATTAAGGGGGTAATTTAGAAATAGTGCATATCAATGCTATTATCACCTATTATCTGCTGCAGTAATTGTGTTAATCCAGATTAAACATTAGTAGGTAAATAGCTTTCTAAATCAGAACTAGCCAAAACAAAAAGACAGTGAAACAAACAAGTAAAATCACATCAGCAAAAAGAGAAAATAAAATTTAGAAAACTGTTGTAAAGAGAATTTTTCCTGGCATCTAAACATTTTTGTTTGTCACCTTGGAGGGGCACGTTTAAATATCTACATAAAGTAAATGTGCATGAGTCGAGTCTCATTTGAAAGGAAACTCTGCAGTGTGAGAGCATAGGAATAAGTTAAGATAGGCTCCGGAGTAATCTAAGGAAATACTTTTTTAAAGAAAGGTTGGTAGAGGGATAGGCACGTGGAATCTCTCAGAGAGAGAATGAGATGATGGTTACTGTGGATGGGCAGACTAGATGGGCCATTTGGCCTTTATCTGCCGTCATGTTTCTTTGTTTCCACCACTCTGGACGCACAGAGGCTGGAACACCTCACTAGACGTACAGAAAGACAGTTTTGATTATTGGCACTTGGGTATCCTGGTGATTAGGACGTCCGAGTGTCAATTTAGGATGCTTTTTGGACATCTATGTCTTTTGATTATGAACCTGTTAGTATTCTAAATGTATTTTCACTCCTTCTGTACAGTTTGGAGGAGAAGGGAATTGATAGCACAGAATTTTGCTTATGAAAGCTTTCTTGAAGTTGGCAAAATTTCACAGCCCATGTCTAGGTTGAAATTAGAGAATGACGCGGTGGCAAAATTCATCACCGTTCCCGTCCCCGCGGATAACCGCGGGAAATAATCCCATGCCATTTTCTAGTGTCTATTTCAACCTCAGTCCTTCTACACCAGCATTCTTCACAGCAAAGCTTGAGGGTCAGTGGTTGTGGCCATTCGTACTCCAATTCTTCCCTCTCTCCTTAAAGAATGACATGAATATGGTTTCCCGCGGGGACGGGAACGGTGATGAATTTTGTCACCGTGTCATTCTCTAGTTGAAATTAGTATCGAGCTCAAAGAAAGAATAGAAAAGTCCAGCATACAAGTACTTTACTATTTGTTCTAAGAAAGGAGATGTAAAACAAATCTAGGAATCATTTTTAAAATTTTACCATTAAAACTCATTATTTTCCTCTTACTGTTGCTTTCATCCAGTAAACTGCTTGGACCAGCACGCCCACCAGAATCCAGACAGAGTGGCTTTGATCTGGGAACAAGATGAGCCGGGAACGGAGGTGAAGATCACATACAGGTATTTCTGGCCTGTGGATTACTTTCAGCACTGGAGATGGGAAGTTCAAAAGGCATTTTTGCACGTGCAGAAATGGCTTTTTCCAGAATTGCCCGGTGTGAATATAGATAACGTTATCTGACCTAGGTGGAGATGTTCCCAGAAGTGGAGTATGGGCAGTTTGGATTCATGCACATATTTCATAAGCTATGGGGGCAGTTCTATAACTGGGCACCTCTATTTAGGTGGTCTGAGGATCTACTACTATTTATCATTTCTATAGCGCTACCAGATGCACGCAGCGCTGTACATTAAACGTGCAAAAGACAGTTTGTGCTCAAAAAAGCTTATAATCTAATCAGTAGAGTAATAAGGCGGGGGGAGGGGGGGTGAACTAACCTAGCACCTCTCCTCTCCGTTCCCCCCCTCCACTGCGTAGGTCTTCAAATGTTTGCTGGTGCAAGTAGCATCTTCTACTTGCTGCTCATGCTGGCCTCAGCTACCTTCTGACATAATTTCTGGGTCACGGGACCAGGATGTGACTTCAGAAGGGAGCCGAGGTTGGCTTGAGCAACAAATGGAAGGAGTTAAGCAGCAGGGAAGAGTGGGGGAGAGGGTGTCCAAGTGGGGCCACAAGATGTGGCATTGCCAAGCATCACTGTCCTAGGCGCCAACCTTCCTCACTATGCTATTGAATCTAGTTAGAGCCTAGTCTAGAATGGCATCTGGGCACCCAGATTCCATTATCGAACACTAGTGTAACCTGGTATCCTCAGGCCTTACATTTAAGGTCCCCTGGTTATTCCAGCCCTAGAGGTGGCACAGCTGCTGGTGCATAAGTGTGGCAGGGGCATTGACTGCTCTGTTTGAGTATGTCACTTACATGAGATCTTGTAAAATAGGCACCCTGCTAGCACTTAAGGCCATATTATATAAACGGTGTCTACATTAGGTGCCTAATTGCAGCCATCTAGTGATGATTTAAGTTTGGGATCTGTGCCTAATATTTATTTTGTAGTTGGCTTAAACGGCATGGTAATTGACCAAGCCAGTTTTCAATCAATAAACAAAAAAACAAAAACTAATAAAATAATTTAAGAGTTTGATGTCGAGCTCTTAAAATATTTACCCCCTCTTCTATGAAACCAGGCTAGCAGTTTCTAGCTTGGGGAGCCGCGCTGAATGGCCCGTGCTGCTCCCGACGCTCATTGAGTTCCTATGAGCGTTGGGAGCAGTGCGGCTTCCTGCACTAGAAACTGGTAGTGCAGTTTCGTAGAAGAGGGGGGTAAGTGATGCCTAAGTGGAGGTGCCCTCCCACACCTAATGACGCCCATATAAAAAAAAATTAGACGGGGTTATGGGCAGAGAGTAGGCGGAGTTGACTTAGGCATCATTAGGTGACCAACATAGGCATCGCCAAATTATGCAAGTGAAAAGCTGGCCTAATGGAGTGCTACCTATATCTAGGGTGTCTGGCGATGCCTATGCCAAATCTGCCTATTCTTTGCCCATAACCACATCTACAATGTAGGCGCTGCTCAGCGCTGTTATAGAATCTGGCCCTCAATGCATATAAGTGATCATATTCTATACATTTATACATGCAAGAGGCACATGGATGCGAGTGCCTAGATTTACAGAATTTATGTGCGGAAAATAAGCCAGGAAAGCTTGTATGTCTTAGCATAGCCATAGTGGGGCTTGGGGGCCTGGGCCCCCCCACTTTGGGCTCAGACCCCTTCCAGAACTTCAGCGCCCTTTTACCTTTGCTGGCGAGGATGCTGAGGCCTTGCCAGCCAAATAAATACAGTGATGCCACTCCCCTCAAGGAAACAGCTTGAGGAGGAGGGGAATGGCAGCACTTTATTTGTTTGACTGGAGGGGGCTTCGGCATCCCTGTCAGCAAAGATATGTTTGACGTGCGAGGGAAGGGAGATGAAGAGGAGGAGTGAGCAGTGTGTTGCCCTCAGGTGTACCCCTGGACACCCCCAATATTGGAGGGCTGGCTAAGCCTCTGGTTGTATGTACTCAAGAGCTGGTGTACATATGTATAAGTATTTTTTGGTGTAACTTAACTCTTGCCATGCTGGTTAGGCAGCCTTGTAGTGAACATCCTGTTTATTGTGCCATAGAAAAACCTGTCTGTTTGTAGAGTAGTGTTTTCTACTGTGGTATGGGTGAATTTGCATGGGAATCTCCTGTTGTCTGGTTTAAACCACTTCATGGATAGTTGATGCCAACTGGCTGGGTTTCAGCTGGTCAAGCTTATTTGTGTGATCAGGCCGGCTGCCAGCAGACTTTTTAAATTGGCAGTAGAAAAGGTTGTTGTTTTTTGTTTTTTTTAAAGCATAATGAAGATGGGATTCATGGGGCATAAGCTGAAGTCTGCAGCAGCAGAATTCAGCCAGTGGTCACATAGTGACTGGCCTGGCTTTTGGCCTTGCCGCTTCCTTGCCTAAGTCACCCAATCAACACTGGGTTGGCCGCTCCTCTATTCAAACCTCCTCTGTTCATTGACAGTTTCAACTGTTAACACTCAAATGAAAGAGAACTGGCTCTGAATATTTGTGCTTAGGCACTCTGTAAAGCTTTGCTGGTCTTGTCTCCAGGGCAACAGGCAACAGGAAGTGCATATCAGAAGGGGCAGGACCACCAGAGTCTTACAGAATGCTTGAATGCAAGGCTCCATAGCCCATTAAACACAGCACTGTGGTGAAACTGTAATGAGTCTGATGATGCTTTACAAACTTGAGAGAAGGTGCCGGCTTATGAGCATGGCCAGTGGCATAATGAGGGAAGGAGGTGCCTGGGGTGATGGTGCCCAGCATTGCCACGCCATGCGCCCCCAAATATTCCCTGCCACTTGAGCACCCCCCCCCCCCCGCTCCGCATACCTCTTATTCAAGTGCTTTACCCAGCCCCCCCACTCCCTGCCTGTCAGGCTCTGCACCCTATCCCCTCTCCCTCCCTGACCTGCACCCAGCCGCCACCCTCCCTGCCAGGCTCTGCACCCTGTCCCCCCCTCCCTCACGATGCCTTGTAGGTCTCCACTGGGCCTGCTGTAAGACCTGGTGGTCTAGCGGTGGCCCAGGATAGGAGGGATCCCTCCCTCCTCCTGTTCTGGATGACTCTCACAATTCTCTCCTCCCTCCCACCTCCCCGATTAGTATGAATAATACCTTTAAACTTCCCCGATCTTCATACGCTCCTGCCCCTTGCAGAGCCACCATCTGAATGTCATCAGGACTTTCTGTTCAAAAATACATTGGGTGGACATCCATGTACTGATGATGACCAGTATGAACAGCCATTTTACAAACGAATGCCCAACATATCAATGGCAAAAAAGCACAGAGATGTACGTTTGTCCGGCAGCATTCCTAGAAGATTGCCCACATAGATGTCCGTGCAGAGCAGAGCAACAGCCTACATTTAGTGCAATGGATTTTAAACCTTAGAAATATGGAGGGGAGGGGGGAGAGAGGACAGGAAGGAGTGGGGTGCAGAGAGAATGGTGCAGGAGGGGACGCTACGCCACTGAGCCTTCCAGGAACATATGCCTTTCAACTTGCAGGTGGCTTATATATTTAGGCACAGCAGGTATTTTTTTGTTTGTGGAGGGCTTACAAAAAATACTTGCATAAGAGTTAAAGTGGGATTTGAACCTGGATCCCTTGGCTTAATTACCCACTGCACTAATTACTAGTCCTCAGACTTGCTTCCTGTTTTGCTAAGAACACCCATAATACATACCTGCAGCTATCACAGAGCATGGTATCCCCTTTCAGGGGACAGGAAGGGGAGCAGCAACTATGCTGCAATCATATCAGCTGCAGCAATTGTGTGCATTCTCCAGATGTGCATGGCATTATTAAAGAGAGGTGTGCACCCGTTGAAGAGCTGTGGAAGGAGGGTTGTTTTGGCTAGGACACAGTGCATACCATGGTTGTGTGAGCGATCTGCATGGAGCAGGAGCATGGGAAGATCGCTGCTGCCTGAAACCCGCTAGACCACCAGGTAAGGCTTAAAGTGTGTGTGTGTGTGTGGGGGGGGGGGGGGGGGGGAGGGCTTACAGGGCTAAAAATAGCCTGAAAAATGAAAAAAATTTTTCTGGTCAAAAATCACGAATAACCGAATCTGTAGATACGGAATTCGCGAATACGAAGGGGGGAAGTGTAGTGGAGCCACACACTGCACGGGAGAAGGCAATGGCAAACCACTCTTGTGCTCTGCTGTGAAAAATCACAGGGTGGATTCCTCACTCTGCGTGTTGCCACGAGTCAGTGGCCAACTCAGTGGCAGAATCCATCCAAATTAATATGACATAAACAAATTACACAAGAGCAAGCTATAAAGTTTGATATGTGCTCTGGTGCTATATTATGCCTATAAAAACCTCTGCTGAGGAATGCTAATTCTAGTACATTATGCGAGAAGAATTGTTTTTTAAAGGTAGTTCCCAGTTTTACCTCCAGTATTTTCTCATCATCTCTTAAATCTAATCTGTACTGTTAACTTAATAACTGAAGATAAAGACTGAAACAGTCTGCTATTTAATATAATTAGGGATGTAATTGCAGGTTGGCCCTCCCCCCATCTTCATAAAAGTAGAAAAAGTAATTTCATTGGTATTGTGAGCTAAAGTGCCCAGTGCTTGTTACCATTCTTCCTGCTCCTTGTTATTTTTTATAGTTAAAGTTTTTATTAACATTTATCAACAAACTACAGAAACACTCCAGTCCTGACAGGTTACCAAAAGCAGTCAAGTCCCCAACAAATTAACACAGCAAACCAGTGACGTAGTAGAGGGCGGGGGCGGTCTGGCGCAGCCTCCGTCTTGGTGGGCACATAGGTACCTATCCTCTCTGCTCCTCCCCCCACTCTTTCCCGACCCTCCTCTGCCACATACCCCTTCCCTCATACCTCTTTAATTTTCCTGGAGCAAGCAGTATCACGAACTTGCTGCTCGCATAGGTGTTGGCTCTCTCTGACGTCACTTCCGGGTTCCGCGTTTAGGGAATGACATCGGAGGGAGAACCAGAAGCAAAAAGAAAACTGAAGACTAGTATGTACAAGATGCAGGCTATGTTTATTATACCAAATATTTAATGCAGTTAAAAGTTACCACCTTATTACAAACCAAGAGACCCGACACGGTCCATGTTTCGGAGAACACGCCTTCTTCAAGGGTCCATGGTTAACAAGGTTTGTAAAAAATCCTTAATAAAATGGTATAAAACAATTGCCTGTTTAAAAGAAGGTCACCGGCCAGCAATGCAGCGCTAAATAAAGCTGGCTGGTGACCTTCTTTTAAACAGGCAATTGTTTTATACCATTTTATTGTGTTTTTTTTACAAACCTTGTCAACCATGGACCGCTGAAGAAGGCGTGTTCTCCGAAACATGGACCGTGTCGGGTCTCTTGGTTTGTAATAAGGTGGTAACTTTTAACTGCATTAAATATTTGGTATAATAAACATAGCCTGCATCTTGTACATACTAGTCTGCAGTTTTCTTTTTGCTTCTCGTTTGCCGTTTCTGCACTGCAGACTCTGTTGGACTTCTTTTGCTGTTTGTCTTCGTCAGAGGGAAAACCGACACGACGCGGGCAGCAAGTTCGCGATGGTGCTCACGCTGGGAAAATAAAAGAGTAGTCCAAAACGTGAAATACTGATCAAAAAATATAATCCAGTGATTAGCAAAGGTAAGAACCTAATCTTCCATTAATGCAGGCTATATTGCCCTGACTGTTTTACAGCATTTCAGTTCTTAAGCATCATCTTTAAATTGTGAACTCCTGATGCAGGCAAGTTGCCGAAACATGGACCGTGTGCATAAGACATCTGTTAAAGACTATTGCCAGCTTGAACATCCTGGTCATCTCTGCTCCTTGTATACGTGTTAGACTTTTGAAAAATACTGTCCTTATCATTTTTTCTTTGTTACTTATTTATTGGAATTTATTAACCGCCTTGGAAGTTACTATTGGCATGTTAGATTTGTATTATTTCACAAATATTTCTGGCACTGAGAAGGTTTATGTTGCTGTTACTGAGATTACGCTAGAATCAGACATTTTTATGTATGCAAAGTTTTTAATGGGGAAATATCCTAGTTCTGCTCTGTACCCATTGTTGGGGAAAGGGTTAGGGGGTCTTGGATGCAGAATTTGGCTTTAAGAAAACATACATTTTGTTGGGAGGCTGTGGCTCAATGGGGGTTGAAGGGTACAATCTCTTGCACTTCCCAGTCTTCAGTGTAGCCTGCAAGCCCTCGACATCTGCATCACTGCCTTCATTTCAGTTATTTGTTGGGGACAGGGCAGAACATGAATGCAGCAGACTGCATTTTTTTTTACATTCAGAATCGTAAAACTGTATGCAGGTGCCTCACTAGCCCAACATTTCCATCTATGCTAGCTTCCTGCATCATCCCCCGGGATCGTGAGCCTCCTAGAGGCTTCCTTACTCAACAGTCAGCAGTAGCGCTGTCTGTGATGGCCGGCCTGGAAGTAACATGAGAATTGCCGCTGCTGGGTCAGAGCAGTGGTCCATCGTGCCCAGCGGTCCGCTCCCGCGGCAGCCCTCAGGTCAAAGACCAGTGCCCTAACTGAGTCTAGCCTTACCTGCGTACGTTCTGGTTCAGCAGGAACTTGTCTAACTTTGGGCTAGATTCACAAACCTTGTTTCCGTGCCCGATCCGTTCAGGCCTGACCAATTCACCAAACGATAAAATTTAAATGAAGGCGGTCGGAGGAACGCCCCCTCCGACTACACGGATCGCTAGTGTACGATCTTGACGCATGCACAGACCATCTGTTTTCTCTGTAGATGGTCTGCGCATTCGTTCGGTGTTCATTTTTGCTGTTTGTTTTTGTTTTGTTTTACTGGCCCTGACTCTCCTACTCTGGAAGGGCCTTCCCCGGCATTAACCAAGTCACTGTAACTGCCAGTATTTTTATTTTTTTTACATTCCTGCAATTTTTGACTTTCCTGCTCTCTGCCGCCCTTCCCTGCAGTGCAGCCCTGCTTTAAAACCACGGGCTTGCACTGCGGGGAAGGGTGGCAGAGAGCAGGAGAGTCAGGGCAGCAAGAGCAGGGCTCGGCAGGAGGAGGGCAGAAGCAGGGCTCAGTTGGAAGGGCTAGAGGGCAGAGCGGCAGAGATAGGGCATAAAACTGTCTGAACTCTGGCCAAATTGGGAGTGCTAAAGGGAGGAAAACCCCCACACGGCTGTGTCCCTGTATGAGAGCATAAACACACTCTCCTGCTCTTTGCCGCCCTTCCCCGCAGTGCAGCCCCGCTTTAAAATCACGGGCTCGCACTGCGCGGAAGGGCGGCAGAGAGCAGGAGAGTCGGGGCAGCAAGAGCAGGGCTCGACAGGAGGAGGGCAGGAGCAGGGCTCGGCTGGAAGGAGCGTTTGTGTGGGAAATTCGGCTCGAAAGAGCAGAGAGCAGAGCGGCAGAGATGGGCTGCAAGGCTGGGATTTCAGGTCCGAAGACAGTCGGAAAGGACACTTGCGACTGGTTTCCAGCAGTCGCTTTTTGTGTTGATCGGCCAGCCCAGTCGGTTTCAAAAATTTGTGTCGTGAATCGCGCCCCTGCCTACTTTGCGTGACGTTGCCCTCATTTGCATGCGCGGATCGGAATCGGATCAGCAGAGAGGTAAGTGAATTGGGCTGGAGTAAAATCGGGTTGCAAACCAATCGGTACACGATTGGTTTGCTTAGTGAATCTAGCTCTTTGTCTTGAATCCCTGCCTCCGGGAGAGCGTTCCAGATTTCTACTACTCTCTGGGTGAAGAAGAACTTCCTTACGTTTTGTACGGAATCTATCCCCTTTTAACTTTAGAGAGTGCCCTCTCGTTCTCTCTACCTTGGAGAGGGGTGAACAACCTGTCTTTATCTACTAAGTCTATTCCCTTCATTATATTTTCTCCCATTTTCTCAGGACTTTAACATTCCCTTTGATCCTTCATAAAGCAATCAAGCAGTTCAGATCAGTGCAGCTTGACTGATTTTATAGTGGCTTGGATCAGCTTTATATTGGATGGCTCTTAATGAGCACATTGTTCAGCAGATGCAGTATAGGAATTCATACTTCCATCTGGAACAAATCCAATTATTCTAGTACAATAGAGGGTGTGGCCAAATGCAGCATATAACATCTGCTCATGGTGCCTATGTTTAACCAACTCTTGTATTTGTACTGAAACAAAACTTGCATACAAAACATAGGAGTGGCACTGGAGTACCATGTGCACTTAAAAAAACACAAAACAAAGCTGTAGCAGAATGTATTGAAAATACATCATGTTCTACCGCAAACAAAAGGGAAAAGGATTGGGACTTGTATACAGCCTTTGTGCAGTTTTACAACCATACTCAAAGCGGTTTGACATACAGGCACTTCAAGCATTTTCCCTATCTGTCCTGGAGGGCTCACAATCTATCTAATGTACTTGGGGCAGTGGAGGATTAAGTGACTTGCCCAGGGTCTCAGTGGGGCAGCGTGGGATTTGAACCCACAACCTCAAGGTGCTAAGACTGTAGCTCTAACCCAGTGTCCCGCAAACTTTGTCGAGCCACGGCATACTAAACGTAGTGACTGTGGCTTGAGGCATCCGGAAGTGTGTGGACGTCGCTGCTGCGTGACATCACATCGAAGTCCGTGCATGCACGAAGGCCTTCCAGACGGGCCCTGAGCCATCAATGTGGGTGTGTGGGGGGGGAGGGGGGCGCTGGCAGGGAAGAGGACCAGAAAGAAGGAGAGGCGCTGGTGCTGGCAGATTGCCTACAGGACATGCCTTTCGCTGCGAGAGGCATGTGTTGTAGACAGTCAGCTGGTGCCAGCGCCTCTCCTCCTCCCCAGTATGTCGCGGCACACTAGTGTGCTGTGGCACACAGTTTGCGATACGCTGCTCTAACCACTACGCTGCACTCTCAAACATTGTTATATCATGCCGGCTGAGATATTGAGTTGAGTGCTTGCTCGATAGTTCAGTCGAAATTTAGATTGTAGTTTATGATTGTAATTTTAAATGTCTTCGACAATTACAGTACTCCCCTGATATTCGTGGGGTGTGAATTTTGAAAAACCGCAAATACGTTTTTCGCCTGTTAAAAGTCAAGAGAGGCAGGAGAGGGCAGCTGGAGTGCCGGCGAGTGAAGAAAATCTCTCTCAGTATGCTCCGACCGCCTCTTCCTGTTACTAAAGTAAGGCTACACCAATCAGGAGCTGCTTTGACACGCAGCTCCTGATTGGTGTAGCCCCACTGTAGTACAGGAAGAGGCGGTCGGAGAATACCGTAAATTAGTGAGTCTGCGAACCATGAATTCGCGGGGGAACACTGTAATTTAATGTGAAACAAAGCTACTGCAAGCATTCCTCGTAGATATGAGCTCTGTTGTAACACGCCTTGGGTGTTGGCTATCTTTGCAGAAAGGTGTGAGTAAATTGATGTTGCAATTATAGTTTGTTCCCATAAAAGAATCTGCCAGATAGGATGACATAACGCATAATTATGGCATCATTCGTATTCGGTTGACATTTATCATATTTTTATTATATCATTGTTTTACAATGTAGTTAAATGTTTATAATTTCTGGTACTGGATCATGTTAGTCTTATTCTGGAATTCAGTTTACCATCTCCAGAGTTACCATGTTCATTCTGTTTATGCGTAGTTGTGGTCATTTTTCTATTGTTAATGCTGTTAACAAAATTGCAAGTTTTATTTGGGTGAATCTCTTCATAAAAGTGGTTAATAAATCCCAACAACTAAATAAATAAATAATGAAAAAAGGAAGATTCTTCAGGAGCTGGTCAGGTTTGTTTTTTATTTTTATTTTAAATTAGGATTTAATCAGCATTCTAAGGTAAAATAAAAGCTAGTGGGTTTTGCCTCTTGTCTTTACTAGACTGCCTTCTCCCTACTAAGGCCCTGATGCTCAAAGGCTTTTCATGGCAGGAAGACTCGTAAAAGCAGTCTTACTGGCACAGAAAGCTCCCCTGCCAATGTACAAAAGAGTTCTTTGTGGATGCTAACAATCCTTGTAGCAGCCACCGAGAATCCTATGCTAATGCATTAAAAGCATAAAAACATAAGAACAGCCTTACTGGGTCAGACCAATGGTCCATCCAGCCTAGTATCCCGTCTTCACGGAGGTCAATCCAAGTCAAAAGTACCTGGCAAAAACCCAAACAGAAGCAGCATTCCATGCCACTGATCCAGGGCATGCAGTGGCTTCCCCCATGTCTGTCTCAACAGCAGACTATGGACTTTTCCTCCAGGAACTTGACCAAACTTTTTTTTTTAAAAACCAGCTACATTAACTACTCTTACCACATCCTCTGGCAACGTGTTCCAGAGCTTAACTATTCTCTGAGTGAAAAAATATTTCCTCCTATTGGTTTTAAAAAGTATTTCCCTGCAGTTTCATCGAGTGTCCCCTAGTCTTTGTAATTTTTGACGGATTGAAAAATCAATCCACTTGTACCCGTTCTACACCACTCAGGATTTTGTAGACTTCAATCATATCTCCTCTTAGCTATCTCTTTTCCAAGCTGAAAAGCCCTAACCTCTTTAGTCTTTTCTCATACGAGAGGAGTTCCATCCCCTTTATCATTTTCGTCGCTCTTCTTTGAATCTTTTCTAGTGCTGCTATATTTTTTTTTGAGATAAGACTAGAACTGAACGCAATACTCAAGGTGAGGTTGCAGTATTCTAATGGGACAGATTCAAAACGAATGCTAGGAAGTTCTTCTTTACCCAACGTGTGGTGGACACTTGGAATGCACTTCCAGAGGGCGTAATAGGGCAGAGTACAGTACTGGGGTTCAAGAAAGGATTGGACAATTTCCTGCTGGAAAAGGGGATAGAGGGGTATAGATAGAGGATTACTGCACAGGTCCTGGACCTGTTGGGCCGCCTGCGTGAGCGGACTGCTGGGCACGATGGACCTCAGGTCTGACCCAGCAGAGGCATTGCTTATGTTCTTATGTTCCCAGCACTGAATAATACCAAAATTTTCTGGAGCTACCAGTAGCTGTTGTATGAGTACACAACACACACGCCACTGCTGTGACCATTTATTTTTAATGGTCACAGCTGTTGTGCGTGTGTTGTGTGCTCACACAGCACATGCACAAAAGCTGTGCCCATTAAAAAAAAGTCTGCGGTAGAGAGCTGCACGGGAACGGGGATGACGGGAATCCCGTGGGACCCGCGGGTTCCCCCTTTGGGTCACGGGGATCCTGTGGGGACGCCCCCTAGGGTCGCGGGGATCCCATGGGGATGCCCCCTAGGGTCGCGGGGATCCCGTGGGGACGCCTCCGAGGGTCGTGGGGTTCCTGCGGGGTTGGATCGCAGTGCACTCGAGCCACGAGGGTAGTCTCCTTCTCCTTACCTGCCCTGTCGCAGCACACAGCCGAACGGAAATCTTCCGGATGTCAGCGCTGACGTCGGAGGGAGGGCTTAAGCAAAGCCCTCCCTTCCTCCGACGTCAGCGCTGACATCAGGAAGACTTCCGGTCGGCTGTGTGCGGCAGGGCAGGTAGGGAGAAGGCAATGGCGTACGAAAGAGGGGGGAGGGGCGGTCCGCCCCAGAGAATGTGCACAGCCGGTCAGGTCCCCCGATCGACTGACAACAGGCCCGGCCGACAAATCTCCCTGCCCTGTAGCCGCGAATCTAAATTACCTCTTACAGCAGCTTCACTACTCCAGCTGCTGTAAGAAGGTAATTTAGATTCGCGGCTACAGGACAGGGAGATTTGTCTGACCGGGCCTGTTCTGTTGTCGGTCCGGTGCAAAAGCGCCACAAAGGTGGAGGCAGGGAGGGAGGAAAGGTGGAGTGGAGAAGAAAAGACGCTTAAGGGGGGAGAAGGCCGCTGATAGCACTGGGGAAGACAAAGGGGTGGAAAAGAACGCTGAAAGGACATGGGGTAAACGGGAAGAGGGGGGGGGAAGGACCCTGAAAGCACTGGGGAAGACAAAGGGGTGGAGAATGCCACTGAAAGGACATGGGGAAAACAGGGGTGGAGAAGGCCGCTGAAAGGACATGGGGAAGACAGAGGGGGGAGAAGGCCTCTGAAAGGGCATGGGGAAGACAGAGGGGGGAGAAGGACGCTGAAAGGACATGGGGAAGGCAGAGGGGGGAGAAGGATGCTGCCTGACAGGACATGGGGAAGATGGTGGGGGAGAAGGACACTGAAAGGAAATGGGGAAGAGGGAATGGGAAGAAGACGCTGGCAGGGAAGAAGGCAGAGGTGCCAGACTATGGGGGGAGCGGAGGGAAAAAGATGGATGCCAGACCAATTTGGGAGGGGGGAGAAAGGGAGAGGCACAGTAACAGAGCAAATGGAAGACACAGAGAGAAGAGAGGCAGTGGATGGAAGGAATTGAATGAGAACATGAAGAAAGCAGAAACCAGGCAATAAAGGTAGGAAAAAATTCTTTTTTCTTTTTTTTTTTTTGCTTAAGGATAAAGTAGTATATTAGTTGTGTTGATAAAAATTTATAAACATTAGAGGCTCTGGTAGAAACCCGTTTACAAAGTATGTATTCTTCCCAATTAATATTTCCAAATTAATAAAGTCTTTTTGCTTATTTTTAAATGGGTCTCTACCAGAGCCTTTAATTCAGTAGCATAATTAAATGAAATAACTATTTCTGTAGTTTATAGGGACGGGCGGGGACGGAGGGGATTCCTCGCGGGGACGTAGGGGATTCCTCGCGGGGACGGAGGGATTCCTCACGGGGACGGGTGGGGACGGGTGGGACTTTGGCGGGGACGGGTGGGGACGGGTGGGATTTCTGTCCCCGCGCAACTCTCTAGTCTGCGGCTTGCCACTATCAACTGATCACAGCAAAGGAATCCCCGATCAGCTGAGCTGGCAGGACTCCCTGAAGTTGCCAATTGGCAGGTTTTGGAAGTTCTGCCAGCTCAGCTGATTGGGGATTCCCCTGCTGCAATCAACTGAACCTGTGGGGAGTGACCCCCCCAATTCCTACCTCCTTCCCACTGAGCACAAAAATAGTTTCCCCTCATGACAAGCCCGACACCCCCCATACCTTTGGTGGGATGCACTGGGAGATGTCTAAATACCATATAAAGAGTTTTCTCTTTATATAGTATTTAGTCCCCTCCCATTGCATCCCAAGATGCACCGAGCATTTTGATCAAATTACTGATCTTTCCATCAAAGGTATGGGGGTGTTATTCCCTCTCCTGCTGAACCCATCTTTGTGCTCAGGGCTTGGAGGGGTATTGGTGAGAGGGATGGAAGGAACTGGGGGGGGGGGAATCGCTCCCTGCTCTCTCTGCCAGTTCAGCTGAGGAATCTCCCCGATCAGCTGAGCCAGCAGGACTCCCCAATGCCGTTGAATGGCTATTCATGCAGAGTATCACCTGCTACAAAAAAATTGCTCATATCATGGTATTTTTTTGCCATGGTCTCAGAACTTTGTGCATCCTGCCACCTTTTATTTAGGCATTGGTAAGCACTTCAATGCTGCCGTTTTTTGCTGTATCTGATGGCGTTTTTCAGTTAACTTAGGCATCAGCAGGGTGCCTACCGATGCCTAAGTATAGGCACCGGGTATAGAATTCCCTGTTATTTAGAATAGGCCTGCTCAGGGGCAGAGTTTGGGCAGAACATGAGTAGAATCATGGTTGCATAGAGAATGATACAGTGACAAAATTTGTCCCCATCCCCACGGTTAACCACAGGAAACTATCCCCATGTCATTCTTTAAAGAAAGAGAGAAAAATCGGAGTATGAATGGGCACGACCACTGACCCTCAAGCCTTGCATTGAAGAATGCCAGTGTAGAAGGACTGAGGTTGCGATAGACACTCAAGAATGACACAGGATGGTTTCCCACGGTTATCTATGGGGACGGGGACAAATTCTGTCACCGTGTCATTCTCTACGTATGCGCCAACATTTTACACCTGCTTCCAAGCAGAGGCGCCTAGCAGTGCCTAAGGTCTTTTCCAACGTAAACCACTCCTACTTTGACCTTGGGTGCCTCTACATTTTTTAAAAAATGGCATTTTAATTGGTTTTAAACAACACGGTCGATTACCATGCCGATTAACACCAATTAAAATGGTGATGGGATAATTGCGCGCCATACACCAGCGCACCGACAATCGAGCGCTGACAATTCTGTTGGGGAAGAAAGAAGCGCGCCGCGGGAAAACTTAGTTTTAAAGAGCTCCGACGGGGGGTGTGTGGGAGGGGAACCCCCCACTTTACTGCATAGTGTTCGCGCTGCCGTTGAGGGGGGTGGGGGTGCTAAGTTCCATTTTCTCTATAATGGAGGGCTCCAACCCCCCAAACCTCCCCCCCAACAGAAGTGTGAGCACTATACAGTAAAGTGTGTGTGTAGGGGGGGTTTCCCCACTCACACCACACTTCGGAGCTCTTTAAAACTAAGTTTTCCCGCGGCGCGCTTCTTTCTTGTCAGCGCTCGATTGTCAGCGCGCTGGTGTCTCGCGCGCGACTGACTCTGAACCATTAAAACAATTAAGGTCAGTAGAGTGGGCAGACTTGATGGGCTATGGCCCTTTTCTGCCGTCATCTTTCTATGTTTCTAAGTTGATTTCTGTAGGATTTTGTGCTAGTATTTTATAAAGACACCTGTATATCTTTTTAATAAAGGCTGACAGTAGGCACTGCCCTTGCACAGTGAACCTTGGCACCCTGTTAAAGTTACCCTCTTCATGTCTATAAGAAATATAATTAATAATTAGGGCCAGTGGGGACGTGAGCTGCAATTTTCTCTGCAACCCAAGGATTGGGGTAAGGTGACTTTGAATTGCAGGAAGGTAGCTACTTCTACTTTTCATCAAGATTCACAGTACAAAATTCTGCACCGCCTGTACTACACTTCAAAAAACACCAACAACGTCACCACATGTGCTCTTCTCCTTCTAATTATTGCTGGAGACTTTGTGGTCACGTTGGTGATTTTTTAAACACACGTTCTGGGAGTGCCCAAGATTAGAAGCGTTTTGGACTATGGTGTGGGATGTGTTTGATTTTTAAGATTTTGAACACTGGAAACCCAATAGGGTTGAGTGCTCTTCTTGCCCGTTGCACTGAAAATAAAATGTGCTTAGAGGTACCGTCGCTGAAACATGTGAAGCTGTCCTGTTTGTGTCATTCTCCGATGACTGCACAGGGTGTTACATTGTGGAACGCATTGCCCGTTGGAATAAAAAGCGCGTCCAGCTTGCCCTAATTTAGGAAGTTGACTAAAACCATGTTGTTCAAGAGATGTTTCTCCTAAAAGATTTCTCCTAAAAGTAATTTTAGTATAGTATAGTACAGTGTTCTTCAACCACCGGTCCATGGACCAGTGCCGGTCCACAGAAATTTCCTACCGGTCCACAGGGCCAGCATGTGGATCAGGCCCAAAACAGTGTTCTTCAATCGCCGGTCCACGGTGCGATCGATGCGGTGTTATCTTCGAGCCAGCTCCCTCTTCCTAACTGATTCAGTGCACAAAGCCACGGGCAGTGGCTCCTACGGGCATCCTGTGCCTGAACCGGAAACCTTCTCTCTGACGTTGCAACGTCAGAGGAAAGGCTTCCAGCTGAGGCACGGGATGTGCAAGGTGCAATTAGTACTATTATGGGGGCGGGGTCTGGGGTGGACATTGGGTAGAGAAGGCGGGGTCTGGCCCACGACTTAGCCCAGTGTTCTTCAACCGCCGGTCCATGGACCGATGCCGGTCCACAAAATAATTTTTTTATTTCTGCCAGTCCATAGGTATAAAAAGGTTGAAAAACACTGGTATAGTATATGTGCTGCCAAAGCGATCAATATAATTTAATTGTAAATTTAGTTATGTATTGTGTCCCCCCCACCTCCCATGCTCATAGGAATTCTAAGAGCGTTGAAGCTGTTATCGCTGTGGCCAGCACTAAAAACTGTGCTACAGTTTTGTAAAAAAGGGGGGTTAAGTGTGTTGATGTATTTATAATTTTCAAGTTAATACAAAGCATAAACTTTGAAAGAAAAACCAAAATATAATATGATAAACGCAATTTCTCATTAGGTATTGGAATATAATTAACCAAAATAGAAAGATATAGTACATAACATAGTCCTCAAGCTGACTGGGGGCAAGTTCCAAATCCTCCAGAGAGAGAGAGAAAAAAAAAGGAAAAACTTTCAACTAATAGTTATGTATATTTTACATTGTAACTCGCACAGAATTATTGAATGTTAGCAAGTAATAAATTTCTAAAATAAATGCATAAATAAATTTCTCTGCTAAGACTTATAAAGTCGTACCATCTAGCACTGTTGAACTTTTCAGTATCTGGCTCTGCAGAACTAGTTGACCAGCAAAATATCCTCAGCTATCTATTGCTGGCAGCCCGTCCATCTATCTTATCTAAATGAAAACATGCAAACTCGCCTTCAAAGTTGGACAGGCTTACCAACCTCTATTACGTCGCTGATGGGGAAAGATTCAGAGTAGTTATAGGACATCAAATCGAATGCTGGAAACCATTTTGGACTGTCTGAATGCTCGTCCCATGCACTAGTAAAGTGGATTGGTGATGTCTGCTCCTTTTTTTTTTCTTTCCAAGAGACGAATGTATCTCTAATATGATTCCTAACTCCAGATGAATGCAATTTATAAGCTGTGGTAATCAGGGTGCTTATCTCTTTCCTTTTGTTTTTGTATTGTGCCCATCACTGAAATTTATAGTAAAGGTACGAGGGGGTGTTGAAAAGTTCTCAGCCCAACCAACCCAACTTCCTAAATTCTGAGTGTTATTTTGCTACTGTAGCTGAAAACAGTGTTATCTTATTTCATTAAGTGCTAATTTGCGGAAATGAAATTCTATGTTTTGACATTGTTTCAGATCATCGATAGAACCATATCCCCCTCATATGTTATTGCACACTACCATTGGAATGTGTCTCCCCTATTATTTGGTGTAATGTCGCTTGACTGGTTTGTAATTTAATATGAAAATGTTCAATGAAAAAAATTAAGGACTCTTTTAGTCAAGCTGTGCCTAGAGGTTTTTAGCACAAGTCGGTGCAGTAAATGCTCCAATACTTATAGAATTCCTATGAATGTTGGAGCACTTACCTTGCCGGCCCTTGCTAAAAATCTCTAGCGCTGCTTGATAAGGGGGGGATGGGGGGAGGTAAAGTAAAAAAAAAGAAATTCAACCATTGTTTCCACCTGTTAGGCTGCACTCTAGATTCCAGCCTTAAATTAATAGCGCAGCCAGAAGAGGTAAACAGCTTCTTCTAGGGAGAGACAGTGGTAGAGTGTCAGTTCTTATTTTGAACTGCTGCCATTGATTTCTAATAGGGAGAAAATTATGAAGCAATGACGTGAGAGAGGAGGGACAGACTTGGATGCTCCAGCAACAGAAGAAGGGATGAGCACCAGCATATGCATGTAGCAATGAGAACGTGCAGGGGTGTGTGAAAGGAGATGGACTGGAGGAATGAATTAGTATAGCAGGGATGCCACTGGATGTAGGACCTTGTGCAGAGACTAATTGCAGGGCTTGATGCATAAGTCATTTATTTAAAGAAGCTTTTAACATTTGATTTAAATATTACAGTATCCTTTTTAACTCCCTTAAGGAATTAAGCAGCAACGAGCCCTTTCCTTTTGTTTTTTTTTTTCCTTATTTGTCTTTCGTTCCTATCCAAATTGTATTTCTAATCCTATTTCCTTTTGTCTCCCATCTGTCTGTCTCATTTATCCCTTTTTAATATGCTAATTATTAGTTGATGTTTCTTTGTAATTGTTTTCTTTTTGTAAGTATTAATGGTATTGTTAATGGCATTTTTATTATGTTCATGCTCTCTTTTTTTAATATTGTAAACTCGCTTAAACATTAGATAAGCGATTAAATCAAATTTTAATAAAACCTTGAAGATGGGGCAGTAAAGAAGAGCTCTTTGCATAAAAACAAAAGTCAATGGTAGGGTCAGTCCTGGCAGGGAGAGAAAACACTGGAAGTAGCAGGCAGTGGTTTAATAAAGAGGGGGCAGGGGGTGCAGACTAGAGAATGATGGGGACAAATTTTTACCCATCCCCTCGAGACCTCATTTTCCCATCTCAGCAAGTTCTTTTCCTGTCCCTGCCCCATTTCTGAAAGCTCTTTCCTCATCTGCACAAGCCTCATGCACTTTAAAATCATGTGTTTGAGGCCTTGTATGGTTAAGGCAGAGCTTACAGGAGTGGGACAGGGACAGCGACAAAATTTGCGGGGATGGTTAGGGAAATTCAGTTCCTGTGGGGATGGGGAAAAATTTGTCCACGTTTCATTCTTTGGTGTGGACTGCCCCGGCTGCCGGTACCTCTCTGCCCCGCCACACCAGCATGAGCAACTTCTCCTGCCTGTTGCTCGCGCCGGCCTGGTTCCCCTCTGAATCACTTCTGAATCATGGGTCCAGGAAGTGACGTCAGATGGAAACCCAACATTGACGCGAGTGGCATGCTGTAGAGAAGCCACTTACGCTGAGGTACATGGGGGAAGGGAGAGCATGAGTGAGGAGCGGGAAGGATCGGGGAGGAGCAGAAGGAGCAGTGGGGAAGAGGATGGAGCCGGTGGGGGGGGGGGATAGAGGTATGGCGCCTGTATACCTTCACCAGTGTGAGCAACCTCTCCTGCCTGATGCTCATGCTGGCCTGGTTCCCCTCTGAATCACTTCTGAAGCATGGGTCCAGGAAGTGACATCATATGAAACCCAATGCTGACGGGAGTGGCATGCTGGAGAGAAGCCACTCGCACTGGCGATTTACGGGGATACGTGGGGGAAGGGAGAGCATGAGTAGGGAGTGGGAAGGATCAGGGAGGGGCAGAAGGAGCGGTGAGGGAGAGGATGGAGCAGGGTGGGGGGTGGTGCTTCCTACCCTTATGCCTCCTACCCTCGCTACACCGCTGTTAGCAGTGCTGTTCCCTCTAAACTGAGTGGGAGTCCTCCGCCTATTATCCTGCCAGTGGTGGTGGTAGGGCTGTTTCACTATCACATTTTCAATAGTGAGGGATAGGCAAGCTCTGCAGGACTCCAGGAACGCTGCCTGTTCCTATCAAGTGAAAGCACAGTATTTAAAAACCACTTACCACTTGTAGCAATGCAGTTGGAGGACTCTGCTCAACTTAGAGCAGTAGTCTTCACTAATTTTTGAGCGGGGGCCATTTTGGATTCAAATGAGCTGAAGGAGAGCCACCAAGTATTTTCCCACATGGGTTTGCAACACTGCTGACTAGTGTGTGTCAGTGACATCCATCCTCACTAGCCTACATCTCTCTGAAATGCACACCTATACCAAGCCTTATACCACAACTCTCTAACAAACCCTGTACATGTGTACCATCAGTCTCTCTACTTCACATTCCTTGGCTGACTCACTCTTGGTCCCCAACCTGTAATAAAACCAAAAGTGTGTATTGATACATCTTTTATTAGAAGGAGAAAAAAAATACTTAACATGGTACCAGAATAAAAATCTTCACATGACAACATGCATTATAACCCCCTCCCCCGAGCAAGAATTTGAGCCAGCATTTCATTCTCGCACCTCTTCTCCCTTCCTCTTGTTCTCCCATGGGTTTGGCAGTATTTCCTACCTCCCCCCTGTAAACACGTGGTCTTCCTGAGCGATTAATGCAGACTGAGAGCAGGCAGTCCTGAAACTTTCCTTTCATCAGTCCTGTCTGCGTGGCAACAAGACGTTGCTGTTGGAGAAGGTAAGAGAAGGCCCCTGGGCTGTCTAATGTTGGCCTGCCTTAATCTTTGACAAAGAGTCACAAATCTACAGGACCAGGGGTTGGGGGAAAGGTATGAGTAATCTCCGGATGTGCAGAGAAAGGAAGCAGATGCAAAAAATCCCTCAGCAGAATGATGGTAGGAGCCGCCCAAGAGGTCCTCAGGGGCTGCCATTGTCCCGCAGGCTTTGCATTGAAGACTTCTGGATTAGAGGGAATAGTGGTCGGGGGGAGGGAGGAAGAAAATATGCAGTAGGAAGTATAGAAGGAAATGCAGTGAGATATCTAGACTGTACACTGCTTTGACTTGCTTTGCGAAAAAAGTGGTGTAGAAAGTATGTAAAAAACAAGGGGGACAGAGACGGGAAGATGAGAAGATAGTGAGATGATGTGGGTGGGAGTTAGGACAGTCAGCAAAGAGCATGAAATGAAAATGAGATTGCATGGCACAAATAGAAACAGCAGCGAGTTGAAAGAAGGGATTTAGGACAGGTAGCAGTGAGATACAGCAACTCAAACTTGTTCTCCAAGCTTGTTTTTCTTAAGAGCTCTTCCAGTAACTTCTATAATGGCATGAATACAGCATGTGACAGCATCCTCTCCCAAAAGTATTAATCTTTTGGCAGGATGCACACATATCAGTGTATTTGCATCTCTACAAATTAACATTTGTGCTTGAGAGAACCGCCCTGAGGAATTTATGTTCCTTGTACCTTTGGTGCAGGATGGCTTGAGTCGAAGGCGGATGCAGTGGCCTCTGTGTTTAAAGAGGCCACTTTTTATGTTTTCACTGACAAAATACACAGAACAATTGCTGCTAGAACACTGGAGTTCTCGCTGATCAGTCTAAGTTTTGGTATTTTTCCATTGAGGTGTCAAACTGGTAAAGGTCAAAACGAATAATGGGGAAAACCAAATCTGTGGTACTCTATCTATGCGAGTGATTAAAAAGAGTATGTCCAAAAATGTAGTATAGAATCACTCCTCTGTTACAATGATCAAACTTCTTATGTAAGTTGAACTATAATAATTTTTAAATCAGAGACACTGAGGTGAAAACAAGGGGCGAACCCCAAGAATATCGCCTCATCACCCAGTCATTGCATATACTTGAATGGTATAGAAAAATCCAATTTGCTGAAAAAGCAGTCAAATTATTCTTATACTGCTAAAAATTCATAAGCAAAGAACTTATCTTAACGAAGGGTTCCGATGTAGCCCGTTTCAATCCTGCATCAGGAAACCGAGTGGTGCATTCAAAAATACTGTACGAGGTGGTGAAACATAGAAACATAGAAAGATGACGGCAGAAAAGGGCTATAGCCCATCAAGTCTGCCCACTCTACTGACCCATCCTCTTAAGTCTATACCTAGTGACCAATTCTTCAGATCAACCCTCGTAGGGATCCCACATAGGCATCCCATTTATTCTTAAAGTCCAACACGCTGCTGGCCTCGATCACCTGCACCGGAAGCTTATTCCAACGGTCAACCACTCTTTCTGTGAAGAAATACTTCCTGATGTCGCCATGAAATTTCCTGCCCCTGAGTTTGAGCGGATGCCCTCTTGTGGCCGAGGGTCCTTTGAGAAAGAAGATATCATCTTCCACCTCGATACGTCCTGTGATGTATTTAAATGTCTCAATCATGGTGTCTCAAAAATGTTTGAGGATGTTTCCAAAAAACAAACTTCCTTCACCAATTTTCAACGGCCAGGCAGTTCCAAAGCCCTAGTTAGGGCCTGCGTTGAAACACTCTTTTTCTCGTCTTGCTGCCCACAAGAGACAAGTCATAAATGGCTTATAGGGCCGACAAAAGTGTGAAGGTTTCACAGGCTGCCAGTACCACCTTCTGGCACTGAATATCCGGGTCAGAGTTAAACAAATACTGATTGCTGCCAGTTAAATAAGACATAAGAATTGCCATACTAGGTCAGACCGAAGGTCCCTCAAGCCCAGTGTATCCTGCTTCCAAAAGTGGCCAACCTAGGTCCCAAATACCTAGCTAGATCCCAAGTAGTAAAACAGACTTTATGCTGCTTATCCTAAGAATAAGCAGTGGATTTCCCCAAGCTAATTCAATAATGGCCTATGGACTTCTCTTTTAGGAAATTATCTAAACCAGTGTTTCTCAACTCAGTCCTGGAGTGCCCCTTTGCCAGTCAGGTTTTCAAGATATCCACAATGAATATGCATGAAAGAAATTTGCATATAATGGAGGCAATGTATGCAAATCAAGTTTATGCAAATTCAATGTGGATATCCTGAAAACCTGACTGGCAAGGGGGTACTTCAGGGCCGAGTTGAGAAACACTGATCTAAACCTTTTTTAAATCCCGCTAAGCTAACTGATTTCACAACATTCTCCAGAAACGAATTCCAGAGTTTAATTACAATTTGTATGAAGGAATATTTTTTCCAGTTTGTTTTAAATCTACTACTTAGTAGCTTCATCACATGCCCCCTAGTCCTAGTATTTTTTGAAAAAGTAAACAAGCGATTCACATCTACACAGTATAATGTTAACATGCAGATACAATCGAGATCAGGAATTTACTGGACATAGTTTACAGTGTTCAGTTGTCTCTTATAGAATGTATCTGGGAGTACGAATGCAAATCAAAATGTTAATACTGGGAACAATATGAGTCTTAAAGATCTCAATCTGTTTACTTTATAGGAAAGGCGGGAGAGAGGAGATATGATAGAGTTGTTTAAATACCTAAGTAATGTAAATGCGCATGAGTCGAGTCTCTTTCATTTGAAAGGAAACTCTGCAATGAGAGAGCATAGGATGAAGTTAAGAGGTGATAGGCTCCGGAGTAATCTGAGGAAATACTTTTTTACAGAAAGGGTGGTAGATACGTGGAACAGTCTCCTGGTAGAGGTGGTGGAAACAGAGACTGTGTCTGAATTCAAGAGGGCCTGGGATAGGCACGTGGGATCTCTCAGAGAGAGGAAGAGATAATGGCTACTGCGGATGGGCGAGCTAGATGGGCAAACCAGGTGACTGATTCATACCATGTATCTCCAGTCTATTGATAAGCATATTATTAGGAGAGTCTAATAAGATCTATTTATACCATTTATAAAAAAAAAAAAAAGACGGACTTCATGGTTAATCTGTATGTTGTTTGCCCATTTCTAAACATAAAAGAAGCCTATTGTCTACACTTAGGAATCTATTCATACACAGTCTGTCAGTGGCCACATTGTTCAGGATGTTAATGCTTCAGTATGAAATGGAGATGGCTAAATTCCTTTCATGCTTTTCCAAATCAGATAATAAACAGAAGTTATTTGACTTTCTTTTTCTAGGATGTATGTCACAGCCTGTAGAACAGAGTGGAAGGGACTTCAAGTTATTTTCATACTAGTCTTTAAGCCCGTTACATTAACGGGTGCTAGAGACTCCTCTTCCTGTATAAAGTTTTTTGTTTTTTTTTCATTTTTGGCTTCCTCCCCCTCCCCCTCCCTATCCCCTTCCCCTCCCTATCCCCTTCCCCTCCCTATCCCCTTCCCGTCCCACCTTTCACTTTTTCAACCCCCTTGCATTTCCCTTTGCACGGTCTCCCTCATGCTGTGATCTTGCTTCATCCGCTCCTTCTCCTGCGCAGGCCACCGGAGCAGAGAGCACAGGGCGGAGGGGGCTGCCAGCCGGGGCCGGCGAAGAGGTGCTAGGTTGCTGGAGGAGTAGCAGCAGCCGCTGCCGATCGCAGCCTCCGTCCCGCCTTCGCCTATATGGATTTGCTTTTTTTTCTTATAGTTTTCTTCACTGATCCTTTTGTTTCTTGCATTGCATCGGGAAGGTGGACAGCAGCCTGCAAGGTTTGCTACAGCGGCTGGTGAACCTCAGCAGGCCGCTTTGAAGAGAACCGGCAGCGGGAGGGAGGAGTCGCTGGCACATGCGCCTCCAGCTAGCGCAGGCGCCGTGAGGACTGGCACAGAAGCACACCTCATGCCACCAGGACTCACGGACTTTCGACAGCACATGCGCGCTCTAGGGTTTTATTATTATAGATTCCTTCTCCTGGAGAGAAGGAAGATGCTCAAGCACCAAGCGGTGCATTATGAAACCAAGAAAATTTTAGCAGAAAGATACACAAATGCTTCCCATCATGCTGGGTGCCTCAGGATTGATTCAAAGCAATTTCTAAATACGCCTTCTTAAGTTGCCTGAACTCATTACATTTTATGAACTCCAGGGGAAAGCTGTCTTTGATGCAAGCAATACGGCAAGCATTAGTAAATTTGAGAGATTAGATTATAGTCAACATACTCTTGTTTGGAAGTGAGGTTGATTACTGTCATGGTATATGCAAAACTAATGTCACAGTTATAAGTCAAAACACAGCCATAAAAAATAACTGTAACGTGGAAAAATTTGCCGATGTATCCCCTCTCCTTAAAAAAGCTCATTGGTTAGCCATCACTCATAGAATTTCCTTTAAAAGTCTTTTTCTTGCGTTTAAAGTTCAAGCCAATCACTCCCCCATGTTTATCGACAGACTTTTGATTCTGTACAAAACCTCAAGGTCACTGCATTCATCACAACAACATCTTACTATCCCTTCTGTTCGGCAGTCGTTCTATGAAACAACACGTAAAACCATTTATTCGGTAGTTGCACCAACACTATGGAACGCCCTTCCCATAACCCTACGACAGGAAACTAATTGGAATAAGTTTAAATCCAACCGTAATCCCCTCTTCTACGAAAACGCGCTAGCATTTTTTTAGCGCAGAGAGCCGCGCTGAATGGCCCGCGCTGCTCCCGACGCTCATTGAGTTCCTGTGAGAGCCGGGAGCAGCGCGGGCCATTCAGCGTGGCTCTCTGCGCTAAAAACCACTAGCGCGGTTTCGTAGAAGAGAGAGTAAAACTTTTCTCTTTAAAAACTCTTCTGAGATGTAGAAGAAAAGAAAGGTTCATTTCAGATAACCCCACTTCCCTGACGTTTTTTTCCTGTACCTTTCCTTTTATTATTGTGTCCTTACCCTTTTACCTTTTGTTTCAAGGTTTTGTTTAACCCTTTCAAGACCATAAGGATCGTAGGCCAATTTTTGTGGTTTTGACGACATTTTTATGGTAAAAAGGGCTTGCAGATGCCAAAAAAATTGATTTTTTTTGTGAAATATCATTATTTAAAAAAAAAAAATCAAACTTCTGGCTTATGGACAGTGTGGCAAGTGAATCTTCTCGTCAATCTGGCAACGACGCTAATGAATGAATGTCGGAACCAGTTTGTTTACATAAAGGCAGTATCATATGGAATCCGTACATATCAAATTTAGAACTGTAGACTATCCCAATCAAAATTTATAGGATTTTAAAGTTATGGGACAAATATGTCCCTTGGTCCTGAAAGGGCTAATAGTTGCTTTTAGTTAGGTTGTCCATTACCTTGACTTTTAATTAATTTTTATAATTCGGTAAGATGTAAACTGCTTTGATACTTAAAGTGGTATATTACGTCATAATAAACTTGAAACGTCAATTGTTTCCAAGCCAGACAATGGAAGGAACCTACAGAGTCTAGCAGTCACAAACGTGGAGAAAAAAGCCTCAAACTTAAGGACTCCTTTTACCAAGGTGCGTTAGCGATTTTAGCGCATACAGGAAGTTAGTGTGTGCTACACCGGGCGCTACATGGCTAGAACTAACACCAGCTCAATGCTGGCGTTAAGGTCTAGCGCGTGCTATTCCGCGCGTTAAAGCCCTAACGCAGCTTAGTAAAAGGAGCCCTAAGTGTCAACATAAATACAGAAACTTCTAGCTGCCTTCAATCTTATCACTGGCATAAAAAAAAAAACACCTCCACAGAGAACTTGGTTCACATCTCAAAAAGGTCCAAACCAGTGTCTGTATACAGGAAAGTTAGAAAAACACACTTCTCCCTCCATATTCACAGTTTCAGCAATCGCAGTTTCAATTATTCACGCTTTTAGCTTGCTGACTCCTCCCTCCAAATTACATTAGCTTGCATCGAGAAATCACTGATTCTAAGCGCTTACAGAGAAATTTTTCAATTTGATTCTCTTTTTAGTGACTCAGCTTTTTAAGTTTAAAGTTGAATCAGTTTTTACTGTAATACTAAACAAGCCAGATTAATACAGATCGATCCTGCACAGTCAATGCTAACTGTTCTCATTTTCCATAATGATGCTTTCCCCGTAAACTTCATTTGTTTTCTCATTGCTGGTCCTGATGTGATTGTTCGGCCCCTTGTTTTCCTCCTTAATAGTCTGTCTAACTCGGAGAAGTCCCCGACTGCCAATTGTTTTGTCATATATATATATATATAGGTATTCAGTGTTACTTCAGGAGTGCAAAGCATGGTACATTGTCATAGGGCTCTTGAGTTTTCTGGTCCAGGTTATCCAGTTCTAGTTCGGTCCAGTCTATAATTCCAACTTTGTATCAGACTACTGGAATGGCCAAAATGTTTATGGTCTTGATAGTGTTTCCAACATTCTATTATTCTGCTATTATGTGATTTTATTTTTTCTTCTATACATTTTTTTCTTCTGGCCTTGTATCCCTTGTTCATAGGACTGTCTAGGTAGTACTTTTTGCTACACAATATTGTAAATGATCTATTTCTGTGCTATCCACAAATGATATCATTATGCCAATTATGGCCTTGTTGACTTTCTTTATAATAATAGTGTCAAGTTTTCTTAGGTAGTTCTTCCTTCTTCTGTGTATCTACCTTAGGTAGTCCTTCTTGTGTATCTACCTCCATGTAGGCCAGGAGATCAAGTGTCATCTCTGTTATCCCATGGTCTGTCTCTGGCCTTTCCTTTCACTCTGTTTCTGGCCTCTTTTACATCACTTTTATCTTCCTTTATTGCACTCTTTATTTTTTTTTTCTATTATCTCACCCTTTACCAATCCCAATTGTACTGGTTGTTTTAGCAATTTCCTTTGGTACCCCTTCTCTGCTATTTAGCAAATAATGTGGTTTGTCTCTTCTTACATATTAAATCCATTTTGATCATCCTATTCCCATTTCATTATTATTCGTAGTCTCTTGCATTTTTTTGATACATCTTGCCCTTTAAAGAGAAATTTTGACATTTGTGCAAGAATATTATAGTTTCCTTGAAAATAAAGGTAATGTGTGTGTGCGTTTATTGAAATAGAGGTAAACTTTGTAAATATCATCAACTGAAATTTAAGATTCCATTTCAAGCAATTCAATATAAATCAACACGTATATCCTTTTCTATGTTACAGAGAACTTCTGGAGACAACGTGCCGCCTTGCTAACACGTTGAAGAAATATGGAGTGCAGAAAGGTGACAGGGTGGCCATCTACATGTCTGTTTCTCCGTTGGCCGTGGCTGCCATGCTGGCCTGTGCCAGAATTGGTGCAGTTCATACTGTTGTATTTGCTGGGTTTAGTGCAACGTCTTTAGTGGGAAGAATCAATGATGGTGAGTATTTGAGTTGATATCTTTTATTATATGAAGGAGTTAATCTCTTTTACCTCGTATCTGGAGATGGGGGTATTCCTAATTGTACATCTCCATGGAGAATAGGCAATTGCGGTGAAATTCTATAAATTCCGAGTAGCGCAGTGCTAAATATGATTCTATAAAAGTTAGGCACACTTTACCGAATTGCGCTTAGGTGTACCCTATTTATTCTGGGGTTTGCTTGACCTCAATGAGTACACCTAAGTCCAAAACAGGCACCTACATGAAAAACTTGCCCACGATCTGCCCCCAAAGCATGCCTAATGTCTGGTAGGCACTTTGGACTAAACTCCTTCCTCAAAGTTGTAAGAACATAAGAACATAAGAAATGCCTCCGCTGGGTCAGACCTGAGATCCATCGTGCCCAGCAGTCCGCTCACGCGGCGGCCCAACAGGTCCAGGACCTGTGCAGTAATCCTCTATCTATACCCCTCTATCCCCTTTTCCAGCAGGAAATTATCCAATCCTTTCTTGAACCCCAGTACCGTACTTTGCCCTATTATGCCCTCTGGAAGCGCATTCCAGGTGTCCACCACACGTTGGGTAAAGAAGAACTTCCTAATATTTGTTTTGAATCTGTCCCCTTTCAACTTTTCCGAATGCCCTCTTGTTCCTACCATCCAATTAAGTGCAATTAATGCCAATTACATGTTGTTACTTGCCAATTCTTGGCACCAATTAAGCCTTTAAGCAATTAAGTTTAGGCACTTAGATTGGATAGGACGTTCTAGGCGCCTAACTTTATGTATCATTTATAGAATCGGGGTCATGGACCTTAATTCATGACGTATGAAGCTTAAAATAAATGCACATTGGGAAGAATAACCCAAATCATAGTTACCAGATGCTAGCGTCCACTTTGGGGGTTAGCGCCCAAGAAAAAGCTCTGGGTGTTATTGTAGACAGTCCGATGAAACCTTCTGCCCAATGTGTGGCGGCGGCCAAAAAAGCAAACAAAATGCTAGGAATTATTAAAAAAGGGATGGTTTTACAAGACTAAGGATGTTGTAATGCCTCTGTATCACTCCATGGTGCGACCTAACCTGGAGTATTGCATTCAGTTCTGGTCGCCTTATCTCACTAGAAAAGGTTCAAAGAAGAGTGACCAAGATGATAAAGGAGATGGAACTCCTCTCGTATGAGGAAAGACTAAAAAGTTTAGGGCTCTTCAGCTTGGAAAAAAGATGGCTGAGGGGAGATACGATTGAAGTCTACAAAATCCTGAGTGGTGTAGAACAGGTACAAGAAGATCGATATTTTGCTCTGTCAAAAGTTATAAAGACTTTGGAACACTTGAAGTTACAGGGAAATACTATTAAAACCAATAGGTGGACATATTTTTTCATGCAGAGGTTGCTAGAGGTTTTGGTAAGAGCGATTAATGTAGCTGGTTGGACAATTTCCTGGAGGAAATGTCCATAGTCTATTATTAAAACAGACATGGGGGAAGCCACTGCTTGCACTGGATCGGTAGAATGGAATGTTGCCACTATTTGGGTTTTTGCCAGGTACTAGTGACCTGGATTGGCCACTGTGAGGACGAGCTACTGGGCTTGATGGACCATTGGTCTGACCCAGTAAGTCTAGTCTTATGTTCTTATTATACAAATAACCAACATCCAGGGGAACAAAAAGGGAAAATACAATAATGTAGTAAGGCCCAAAGAAATGTCCAATTTGCAGTTTTAATGGGCTTTCACCTTTCTGGTGGTTCTGCTTATTTTTCTGTTCCAATGTTCACATCCTTTCCCCACCAAAAGCAGGCAGGAAACAGAAGTCGTACGGGTGGACAGAAGGGAGTAGAAGTATAGAGGGAAGAGCCAGTGTGCATGTGATTTAGGAAGGAGTGGGATGGCGGTTTAGGCTTTTAGGTAGAAGGCTGAAATTTAGAACCATGAGGGTAACACTGTGAAAAATGCTCCCAATTTATACAAAAGTATCTTAGAGGACCAGCAGAGCTGTACAGTCTCAATGTATGGATGAGAAGATAGTGCAGAGAAGAGATCTATAGATTTGTTTTAGGAAAGGGGGAACCTATTTTAAAAGGATAAGCTCCGATAAGCAGAGTAGAATCAAGCCTCTGTGGCACTAACGTTTGTAAAGGGGAGAGAACAGCTTTTAAACTAAGGGCTCCTTTTACTAAGCTGTGCTAGCGGTTTTAACGTGCGCTAGACGCTAACGCCTCCATTGAGCTGGCGTTACTTTTTACGCATAGCACGGGGGTTAGCGTGTGCTAAAAATGCTACCGCAGCTTAGTAAAATGAGCCCTAAATCTTGGGGTAGGGGGTGGGGCAAGTGATTTTGATGAATGGGGAGGTAGTGGTAAAGGCTGAAACAGCCCAGGTAAATTTAAATGAAAACCAGAGATAAATGATTCTAGAGTACCCCAAATGATTCTAAAGTACCCCATCATGATAAATGATTCTAGAGTACCCCATCATGATTCTAGAGTACCCCATCGTGATTCTAGAGTACCCCAAATGATTCTAAAGTACCCCAATGATTCTAGAGTACCCCATCAACTGCCAAACAGGTTGAAAATTAAAAATATGTATATTTTAAATTGTCTTTGTGAATACCAGAGGTCTAAAAAAAAAAGGGGAGAGTTAGAATGCATAGTACTGGATGAAGATATAGAGGTAATAAATAGGTGCCTTGGATATGTAGTGAAAAGAGTACAACCAATGGGAAACTATGATATCAGGGTACAAACTATATTTAAACAATAGGCTTACGCTGTATGTTAAGGATGGCATAGAGTTAGACATGATAAAAGTCCTGCAAGAAACAAAGGGCCCCTTTCTCTTTAGCATTTTGGTCACCCTTCTCTGTACCTTTTCTAGTTTCGCTATACGGTAGAGCAGTGGTCTCCAATGCGCATCCCTCAAACAGTTGGCTGAAATGCTCTTCAAATCCTGTAAATGCGTTAATTTCAATCTTGCCCACTTGATGTAGGAACTGCAACAGTCTCTTAAGTGTGTTCCTCGGGTGTCTCATTTATGGAATTTGCCACTGTTGACAATCCAAAATAAAGTGAGTTTTTAAAATACACTTCTCCCTCAATATTCACGGGGGGTTAGGGGCAGAGCCGGCCCAAGAAATTAATAAATCACGAATAATATTCAGGCCAATTCTGACCCACCCCCCGCCTTCCCCCAGAATCCCGGACCATACCTTAAGCCCTCTCAGACTCCCCGGAACCTTACCTAGTGGTCCAGTGGGCTTTCGGGGCAGGAGCGATCTTCTTATGCTCCTGCCCCGTGCAGATCACTCATAGGAAATGGCTGCCATGAGCTCCTGTCATAGTCTTGAGAGACTACAGGAGCTCACGGCAGCCATTTCCTATGAGTGATCTGCATGGGGCAGGAGCGTAGGAAGATTGCTCCTGCCCCGAAAGCCCACTGGACCACCAGGTAAGGTTCCGGGGAGTCTGAAAGGGCTTAAAAATAGCCCCAAAAATTAAAAACCAACCCCCCCCAAAAAAAAAAACCTGTGGATACTGAAACCACGAATTCGGAGGGAGAAGTGTATATCCTTCTTGAAGTATTGTAGAATCAATATTAAAACTTCCGCTTTTGTCCTACACTGCGTAGGAGCTCTCACAGTCTGCTCGGCTGTTTACCGCTGATTCCAGTTGTTATCCATCAGGTATTTTGTATATGATACAACTTAGGACCCCTGAGGAAGGAGTGTTTCTTCGAAACACGGACCGTGTTGGGTCCGGGTTCATCAATCCTTTTGGATACAAACTGTTTTATGACAATATCGATATTTATTTCTTACGATTGTCCATTAAAGACTTGGCATCTTGTACATCACCACTGCAGTTTTTGCTTTTGTTTTTCGACTCGATTTCTCACTGCAGTTCTGTTGGATTCTTTGTTTGTTGTTGACCGTAGAATCGGTATTAGCATTGAATTTTTAATATTTAATACCCAGTCTCAACAAGCAGGTCAAGGCAGTTTATAAAATTAGCAGGATGTGTAAGCTTGATATCTTTTGGTGGCCCTCAGGCCAGACTCTATAAAAACGCACACAACTTTTTTTTTTTAATTGGCATGGTAATTGACTGCGTCAGTTTTCAGCAAGTCAAAAAACAAATGCCTATCAACCTCTTTCTTTTTTTTTAAATTCTTTATTTATTTTCAAACTTACAATAAGTGTGACATATGTTCAAACAAATTAACAATAAATACATCACTTAATAATCATCATTGGTTCAAAACATAAACTCTTATCACCCCCCCTTCCCACCCTTTCCTACCATATAATCAAATATCTTATAGAATATGTAATAGTAAAATAACCCCCCCTTCCCCCCTCACTATTGAATTTGTAAATTTAAGGGAAACAATTTCATCTAAACAGTACAATATTTTGTTAATGGCTCCCACACATCTTGAAATTTCCTGAAACATCCCCACTGTATTGCAATAAATCTCTCCATTTTATAAACGACATAAAGAATTCCACCAGAAATTATAATTTAATCTACTCCAATCTTTCCAATTATATGTAATTTGTTGAATGGCAACACCAGTCATTATGAGTAATAATTTATTATTGTTTGTAGAAATCTGACTTTTTGCTCTCATTGCCATACCAAACAGCACAGCATCATATGATAATGCCACTGGATTGTCTAATAAACAATTAATTTGGTCCCAAATTGATTTCCAGAAATTCATAATAAATGGACAATAGAATAATAAATGATCTAAGTCAAAGCAGCTAGTGATGTCTAACAGCACCTACCTGTATAGGCATGGTTAGGGGCAGAGAATATGCATGATAAATTTAGGAATTTCTAGGTGTGTGAAATAGACACCAGTAAATTAGGCCAGATAAAACCTGGCCTAATGTACATGCATCTACCTCTATGGTGCCTAGCAATACCTAAGTCTGTCTTTACAAACCATTGTGATCCAGCGATAAGTTGAGGACAGGAACATCCCCCTTTGCTCCTGCCCGTGCAGCCGTTGCATTGAAAACGGCTGCTGGGAGCTCTGGCGGCACTCTTTCCAGATGAATATTGACCCCCAATATATTCTCACCCAGCCAATTTAAGCTATAGAATCTGTCGTCAGAGGACATGGTCAAGGCAACAAACGCAGCAAGATTTAAAAGAGGTTTAGATAACTTTCTTGAAGTGAACTATGACATTTTAATTTATCATATGTTCAGAGCAAAATAAATTGGTGGTGGCGATGATAGGGGGAGGGGAAGAAGTTTGTAAGGATCTCTTGGGTAAATATGGATTGGTGTCTGCACATGGAGATGGGGAAAAATTTCCTGTGCCTCAGATTTGATTCAGACCTAGTGCAGCAAATTTGGAATTGCAGTACAGCAAGCTATGTTAGGGACTGGGTTTAGTGTAATGCTGAGAACAAGAAGCAACATTTCCTTCAGCATCTTGCTGCAAAGCAGTGCCTCTGAAACTGTGTGCCATGGTACAGTGGTGTGTCCTGAAGAGATTCCGGGTGTGCCACGAGAGATTCCAGAATTGCTTTATTTTTAAACATTCCCTTCATAAGTATACACTAGAATAGATGACACATATGTCATGTACGCAAGTCTGACAATGTTACGAGCGTCTGTGTGCGTAAGGATACAACTGCCCAGACAAGCAGCATTCTTTGACGTGATTGGTCTTTGAAAACTAATGGCCAGTAATTTTAGTTTTTATGCAGTAGTTATCCAAACTTGCGCAACAAAGCAATCAAGACTTTGTTACCGTTTGGATCTTCTTATCTTGCGCACGGATTTTCAGCGCTGACAGAAATTAAATTGAAAAAAAGGGAACGAGTGCAGATGCACTCAAAAACAAGCACATCCATCGCATTGATTAACAATTCTATGAAAGAGACGTTTAAATATCGACGTGGTGTAAATTCGCATGAGTCTAGTCTCTTTTAGGGCCCATTTAGTATGGTTGCATATGTTTTTTGTATAGATAGTGAAAATGTCACTAATTTGCCTCCCCATTGCCTGTTAGCTAAATGCAAAGCCATCATCACCCAGAACCAGGGAGTCAGAGGAGGGCAAGTCATACAGCTGAAGCGGATTGTAGATGAAGCCGTGAAGAACTGTCCGACGGTCAAGCATGTCTTTGTAACCCACAGGACAAACAACAAAGTCCACATGGGTAGCCTTGATATACCTCTTGAAGAGGTATGTTGACACTGTATAGCATTAGTGTATGTCTAAACTTAGCAGTCTTGAGTATAGTGTAACTGTGTTCTTTGTTCTGAATGTACAGTTTATCATGCTTTCATGTGTGGAATTGAACAGCAATCTGTTGCTTCTGTATAATTAGATGACCTTGAACATGAACCTTCAAGCAAACCTATTCTAATAGTTTCAAGTTTATTGAGATTTTGATTTAAACGCAATATCAAATATTTTCAATGCGTATAACAAAAATAAATTCGGGAAAATAAATAAAACCATTTAAACAATAAACATACAAACATATCCATAGATGATTAAAAATACATAAGGAATACAAGGATAAACTACATTTGTTTAAAATAAAAAATTTTTTAAAAAAACAACATTTAGGGAAGAACAACATTAGGAAGGGTAAAAAAAAAACCACATTCATTTTTTGTGAAACTTGGTCTAAAATACATATTTAAAAAAAGTCTCATAAGAAAAGTAAAGATAATTCCTCTGTGCTCAAATACTTAGTTATAGACGACTTATGGGGGCTGCCATTTACATGATGGTTTCTTGACAGACTATTAATGGGGTGGTTTGCCCTTGCCTTCCTCAGTCTTCTTTACCCTTTCCAGCTAAGGCTAGACTCTCATTAGCTGACTGAAAATGAATGGATTTAGTGAAAGATTTTTATTTTCTAACTTAAACATGCAATAAGCAAGTGTTACGTATGTTTTGTGGTACCTCCATAAACGTCTGTATCCTTTTCTTACAAACATACAATGACTTTCAATGACATCATCCAACAAGAGCAGCAGTTCTAAACTTTTACCACTGAGGATGCCTTTGGCATCGATCTTACATAATAACATAGTAAATAATGGCAAGTAATGACCAAAATGGCCCATCTAGTTTGCCCGACAAAATAACAGTACTAGTCCTGAAACGTTATATAACGAGTGCAAAATCTGACAGTCGTTCATTTATTCAAACAATTATGAATAGGGAAGAAAAAAGTCTCAGAAATTTCTGGATAGCATATAAGGGAGAGTGTGCGGTGCAGTGGTTAAAAATACAGCTTCAGCACCCTGGGGTTGTGGGTTCAAACCCAGGCTGCTCCTTGTGACCCTGGGCACCTAATCAGTGTGAGCCCGCTTGAGTACCTGAATAAATTCATGTAAACTCTTCTGAGCTACCTTGAGAGAATGGTATAGAAAATTGAATAAATAAATACATAAAATCTAAGTGGTGCAGTGGTTAGAGCTACAGTCTCTGCACCCTGAGGTTTTGGGTTCAAATCCCATGCTGCTCCTTGTGGCCCTGGGCAAGTCACTTAATCCCCCATTGCCCCAGGTACATTAGATAGAGTGTGAGCCCACGGGGACAGATAGGGAAAAATGCTTGAGTACCTAAATGTGAACCATTTAGGCTATAAATACTAAAATATAAATTTCAATCATGGGCAGTAAACTTTCCAAACTTTTAAACTTTACAATTTATTAAAATTAGTTTCAAAGGAAAACTTATTTGTGATTCTAATCTAATCTAATGCTTGGTTTTGTATACCCAGACTTCAATCCAGGAAAGCTCGACTTGATTTACAATGATTAAGTTAGGCCAATAAGGGTATATAGAGAATTATCAAGAAAGATTTATTTCTAGAATGTTTAGTAAACAGAATGGTTTTCAGAGACTTAGGAAAAAAGGGAAGGGAACCAGAACTTCTTAAGCGAAGTAGAAGGTCGTTACAAAGTCGAGTAAACTTAAAAGACAGAGATTGACCAAGAGTCTTGATTCTTTTAATACCTTTACTAGATGGACAGAACAGCTTGAATTGTTGATCACCCCTTGCAAAAGAGAATCTATGAGTTCCAAGATAAAGGAACTAGGGGAGTAAAAATACCACAGAGGATCTTAAAAGTGACACAGGCACATTTAAACTGGATTCTAAAATATACAGGGAGCCAGTGGAGATTATAAAGCAGTGGGATCACATGATCAAACTTGCATTTCACGAAAATCAGTCTAGCAGCTGTATTCTGGACCAATTATAGTCTAGAAAGACAGGTTTTTGTAATAGTGAGGTAAAGGGTATTGCAATAGTCAAGGTAAGATACAATAATCGACTGAACCAAGATGGAAAAATGTTTTTTAATGAAAAAGGTGTCTGACCTTCCTCAGCATGCGTAAGTTGATTTGATCCTTGAAGTGAGGAGTCGAGGAGGACTCCTAGGATCTTAGCAGAAAACTCAATTTATAGGGAGGATCCAGAAGTCAGTACTATAGAACTAGGGAGACAATCCAATTTTGGGCCGAGCCACAGCAGTTTCATCTTAGCCGCATTTAATTTCATCCGAACAGACTGGGCCACATTAGAAGTTTTGAGATACAAAGATTTCCTTTAGGCACTAAATCAGTAGTATCCGGATCTATTTCTATCAGGATAAAAATGTCATCAGCATACGTGAGTAAGGTTTCACAAGTAGACAACTTAAAAATATTAAGAGTGGTCATATAAAGGTTAAATAATTTCCTCGCTTCTGACAGTGGCCATTGTTTCAAAAGACTGCATCAGGAAAGTTCGGGGCAATGCCTGAAAAATATGAATTTAAATTTTCAATATCAAAAATTAAAGCCAAGACACAAAAATATGCAGTGCCCACATACTTAACAAGATGCCAGCTCAATTCAAAAGGTGGTCTCACTGTTCTTAGCAAACGTGGCCATGGTTGTTTTTTAGCACTTCCTTCTTCAACTAATGAACTTTATTAACATTGAAAAAATTGTGCCATTCTACAGAATTAAAGTGAGAAATCTACTGTGGTACTAGGCAAAGCAATTGTAAGTTGCAAACCCCTCCTCTCTTCTTAGGATCCCCATAGTCTATAACAAAACATTTAAAATAACCAAAAACCTGACTGTTATGGAAATGATGAGAAACCAGTGGTGCTTCTAGTCTATTTGTAGTCAAATATCTCTTAGGGCGCCTTTTACAAATCTATGGCAGTGAGTCCCCAGCAGCAATGCACTGAAGCTCAGTGGCATAGTAAGGGGGAGCAGGGGGAAGCGGACCACCCTTGGCACCTTATTGGTGGGGGTGCCAGCACCTCACTGCCCCCCCTGCTTGTGCCCTCCCCTCCCTGCCCCCCGTACCTCTTTAAAATTTTCACCAGTGCGAGCAGCTGCTGTAGCCTGTTGCTCTGGCCTGGCTCCCTCCAAAATCATTTCCGGGTTGCGAGGCCAGGAAGTGATGTTAGAGGGAAAGCCAGTGTGAGCAGCAGTATGGAGAAGCTGCTCGTGCTGGGGAAGATTTGAAGAGGTAGGGTGGTGGGAAGGGAGGGCATGGGGCGGCAAGGAGGACAAGAGAGGGAATTTGGTGCGGAAAGTGCAGTGGGGGAGGGAAAGGAGGGTGCCACCGCCCTGCCTGCCTCCTACCCTTGCTACGCCACTGCTGAAGTCCATTGAATTCCAATGGGCTCTGGTGTGTTCGCCATGAGAGAATCGCTACCGCGGCTTTGTAAAAGGGGCCCTTAATGCTCTGCCGACTGAATACAAAGGACTTGATTCTATAAACAGTGCCCTAACTGTGGACGCCTAGCAAGTCTAACAAAAATTTGCACGCGACTTTAATTGAATGTAATGGGTTGAATGGTGTGTTAATTGACCACGCCATTAAAAAAAATTATATTAAAAAAACAACTAGTTTTATTGATAGCTGAAGTTCCTGTGGATATTGACTTAGGGCTCCTTTTACAAAGCCGCGCTAGCGGTTTAACGCGCGTAATAGCGCGTGCTAAACCGCTGGCCGCGCTAGCCGCTGCCGCCTCCTCTTGAGCAAGCGGTAGTTTTTCGGCCAGCGCGGGGGGTTAGCACGTGATGAAAAGTCACGCGCGTTAAACCCGCTAGCGCGGCTTTGTAAAAGGAGCCCTTAGTGCCTAGGTTGAGGTGCCCTCTGATGCCTAATGACGTCTACCTGAAAAGTAGGCTTGGTTAGGGGCGGAAGATAGGTTTGGTAAACTTGTGTGTCATGGGGTGTAGTTAGAGGCTGGTAAATTAGGCCAGGTAAAACCTAGTCTAATATACTGGCGCCTACCTCTGACACCCTGCAATGCCTAAGTCCGCTTAGGCGCCCTAGGCATCAGAGGAAAGGCCCTGCCAAGGCTGGCCACGAGCAGCCTGTTTTGAGCTCTGCCTCCTGTTGACTGGCTGCCGCTTCAGGTAAGGAAGGAAGGGAGGGAGGGAGTTCGCGGCTCAGGACTGCCACTTGCTTCTGCTGGTTCAGGGCTGGGCTTGGGGGGGGTGGTTTGCGGCTGGTTAAGTGCTGAATTATCGGCACTTAATCAGCCAAGTGTTGACTCTGCTCCCAGAATGCCTCCAAAATAGCTGGCTTTAAGATAGGCACTAACCGGACATTTTCAGCGATACTAACTAGTTAAGTTTGCCCCAAACAAGTGATTAAAGTGGCTTTATGGCCAGTGAAATCGCTTTGCATATCAGCCTGGTTGATTTCTTCAAGAAGGATTCCAGCATTTGGGCTTTATAAGCACTGAGAGATCATCACACTTTGTAAGAGTTATCTTTCAGCCTTTCCATTTCAAAGGATTGCTTTCAGTCTACTCTTTAAGGGAGCAGATTCGTAACTGAGTTTGTGTAGAAATAATACACTCATTCTCTTCCCTGTGCAGGGACTGGTAAATGTTTAAAAACTCCATTTTAAAAATTATCCCAGGTAATGTAAGTACTTTCAGTGTTATCTGATCTTTGGGACTCACAAATTCTCTGGGTTAATTAATGTGCCTATGTGCCTGTTTGCAAAAACATTTTACCCAGCCTTGCTCCCTGGAATACTTCCACTTGGTTCAGATAATATCACACATGTACAGGTCCTGCACATTCAAATGAAGCACAAAATTGCACGCTGCCCTGAGATGTGTGTGCAACTAAGTTGGTTAATAAGCCAGACAGCGCCAATCATTGGGTGCTAAAAGTCAGTCATTGGCAACGTTTGGGATTAGCGCACTTCATGTTAAGCGTTGTTCTACAAAGATCTGTGTGCAAATCTTATCCGAGTGTGCAGCTCAAAAGGTGATGTGGCCATGGGGGAGGGGCACGGGGAAAATGCATGCAATTAAGGCTTCCTGACTTAACTCTAAAGAGCATTTTTTTCTCCCTTTCACATTTCTTCCTTCCCCCCAACCTATCCATCCATCTCTGCTCCCCTGCATCTCCCTAGGAGCTGGAAAAGGCAGATCCTGCTTGTGAACCCGAGAGCATGGATAGTGAGGACATGCTTTTCATGCTCTATACATCTGGCAGCACAGGACAGCCAAAAGGGATCGTCCACACGCAGGCAGGATATCTACTGTATGCCGCTTTGACCCACCAGGTATCTAAATTTATCAGGGGAGAAACTGGACCATGAGGGCCACTAGGTAAGGATAGAGGCCCCCCCCTTCAGAGAATATATACTATGAAAGATTTGTGAGAGCAGAATTTTGAGTACACTAAAAAATGTTAGTCATGTAGCAGAGTTTTGCCATGAAATCAAATCCTTGAAGAAAGAAATGTCATGATTATAATTTCAGCGCTCTTTGCGCTGATAAGAAAGTAGAGCTGCTTTTTTATGAAACACTGCCTGGACATTTGAAGAAACCTTGAGGCTAATATGAACAAAGGTTATTAAGCAGTGTAGAAACAGACAGAGAATTAAGATTTGCCTTTAGGAACAGAGGCCTTTAGAAACTTAGATACAGAGAACTAAGAAAGGGACGGCCTGTGTATGCTTTATTATGTAATATGTAATATACTTGTGATGGCTTTTATACAGCGCATTCACATCTGATCACATCTAAGTTCTGGTGCCTGTGTTATGGGTTTCTCCTGTATGATAATTTTTTTTGGTAACATGAAAATGGCCTGATAGGTGTCAGTGAAATTAATGATATATTGTATCAGGTTATGAGATATACACGGACAGACCAATGTAAGTCAAAACTGGACTATGGTGTCAAAAAATGTAAGGAAAAGGACCTCAAACACCCATACTGCGGGTCGCACCCCGAGTCTTTCTGGGGTCATGGATATTATCACTGGTCCCAAAAACCTTACAAAATATTTTTATTTTATTTTAATTCAGAATTCAAAGTTTAGATGATAAATGAAGCTTTGTAAAAAGGAAACACTTAGCTTATGTATACCCAACAGAGAATCTGCCGTTTCACACGGGGCTTCTTTAGGGGTTAGTGTTTCATTTGCTTCCTTATCCACCAAATCAGCACTGTTAGGTGGCAGTGTTCAGCCTGACATTGCAGCTTGAGTTTGAACCACAACCTCAGGGTGCTGAGACTGTAGTTTTAACCACTGCACCACACTCTTCCCCTTTTGGTTGCAAAGACTTACACCAGCTGAAATCTGGAACTTTTCATAGCGCCTATGTCCATGCCCTCATTTGGCTTGTGCAATATGGGATTTGTGGGACCTGGGTTATAGCATAGCATGCAGCGAGTTATGTTCGTAAATCTCAAATTGATGCCAGTTAACACCAGTAATTGATTGTTTGCATCCAATTATTGCCTGTTAACCAGTTGAGCTACGCACACAACTCAGGGTTGTGTCCAAGGTTAATCTAAGCAGTTTACAATAAAAATAGTGCTTAAAGAAAAGGAATTAAAAACAAAAGTAAAATAACAAGGGGAAGGGAACAAAATAATCAAAACACATAATTACACCCAACAATCGGAATGAAATTGGAAACAAGAGATAGGAAAAGAATGGGTAGGCTACAATTAAAATAAAGGGTGGGGGGAAGGGGAAGAACGCATTAAGGCCCTCTTCTATTAAATTGCGCTAGCAGTTTTTAGCGCAGAGAGCCGTGCTGAATGGCCCGCACTGCTCCCGACGCTCATAGGAACTCTATGAGTGTCGGGAGCAGCGCGGGCCATTCAGTGCGGCTCACCACGCTACAAAGCGCAGCTTAATGAAGAGGGGATAAGTTTCAAGTTTTATTAAAATTTGATATAATCACCTATCAATAAATTTCTAGGTGAAGTACAAGTTTAAAATAAAGGTTAGGACAGTAAGTACATAGGACATAAATCTCAAATGTGGGAAAACAAACAGGAACACGAAGGGAAGGCCAGGCAGAACTACAATACAGTGTTCTCCCGATCATTCGCGGTTCACGAATCGCAGACTCGCTCATTCGCGGTCTGCTCCGACCGCCTCTTCCTGTAGTAAAGTTGGGCTACACCAATCAGGAGCTGCGTGTCAAAGCAGCTTCTAATTGGTGTGGCCCGACTTTACTGCAGGAAGAGGCGGTCGGAGCAGACCGCGAGTGATTTTCTTCACCCACCGGCGCTCCAGCTGCCCTCTCCTGCCTCCCTTGCCTTTTGACAGGTGGAAAAACTGCATTTGCGGTTTTTTGAAATTCACGGGGGTTCCTGAAACGGAACCCCTGCAAATTTCAGGGGAGTACTGTACTTATAGGATAGAAAAACATATAAGGTTAACACAGCTAGGAGCAGGTTTAAAAAAGTAAAATGATCTCATAAAGGAAGGAAAGAAAAAGAAGAAAGAAGAAAAATGTGGCTTTTGGGGCCAAATTTATGCCACTGCTTCTGTGTCTAATGGATCTATTACCAATGGAGCAGAGGAAAACTTCAGAAACTGCAGTCACTCAGTTTCCTACTGATGTGAGTTCTTTCTTTTTATAGAAACTACTCATTGCAACACAGACTGACCATCAGCCTGACATCATGCCACACCGTGATCCTTCTGTCTAAACGTTTTGATATGTTGTTAAACCTATCAGAGATGGGCTTCTAGTTGCACCAATAAACCTTCACACTTTTTTTTCCCTGTAGACATCTATCCCACAGTAAGCTAAATCCAGAATTTGGTTCTAGATAAAAATGTTGCCATCTTTAATCTGCTTACGAAGGGTTGTCATTTGTGAGCTGTTAGGCAATGCAGCTAGCAGTATTAGGAGGACAGACGTATTTAAACTTGGCTTGAATGAGTCTCCCTTTGGCCACTGTCCAGTCACTAAACGGAAAATGGTCATAGTATTCAGGAAAGAAGCCGAACATTGTCGTAGCATGAAAATGTTTGTTTGTTTCTGATGGGTTTGTTTATAAGTCCGAATAGGAGGAAGTTAAAGCAAAGAAAACTATCAGCTAAAGATGAAACCCTTCATTTTAGTTTCATGATGATATTCTAAAATGTTTAGAAATATGTATTAGGAACAGTGACGTACCTAGCATATGTGACACCCAGGGCCCATCATTTTTTGGCACCCCCCCATCTATATGAAAAATATGATTTTTAGTAACAATCCACATATCGCACAAGAATGTACCTAGGAAAAGGTAGCATCTTAAACACTGAAGTGAGCACTAGAACACCAACACATACATTGTAAAACTAAACAAGCCAGATCCTACACAGTCAATTGATCCTGTACAGTCGATGCTATCAGAAAGCCATGTCCCTTTCATACATACAGACAGATACACCCTCGCCCAATATGGAATAATCACAAACTAAAAATAGAAATATGTAGACAAAAGTTAAACTGAACCGCAAAAAACCAGACACTGCATACAATGCAACACCATAACACCACAAAAACAGTAATACATGTCCTCTAATTTTGTGCAAAATATAAAGACAGTAGATGTAAATTTGAAAAAACTGATACATAACAATCACCACTTTACAAATTAACAAATAAAAATAAAACAAATAATGAGAAATAAGAAAATACCATTTTATTGGACTAATCCCCATAAGCTCAGTCCCCATCCCCACAAACAAGGTTCAAGGTTTATTAACGTTTGATTTATCGCTAAATCTGATTACAAAGCGATGTACAAAATAAAACATAAAATATCGAGATACAAAATTAAAACTCAATAACATAAGTTTGAGACAGGACAGACTTGAGGTGGAGGGGATTCTATCCACACAAGCCTTAAATTTTTTTATATTGAACTTATTATATTAAAGTATAAAAAGAAACAATATTCTGTACAATTGTCAATTTATAAATCAGTGTCTTCTCCCCACTCTCTCTTCTCCATTTCCCTTCAGCGTCCTCAGCCCACTCTCTCTCCACTTTCCTTCAGCGCACGCACATAAAAACAAGCAAGTAATTTTATAGCATTTTCATTCTATTCATTCATAGAAATTAAAGTCTAAATAATGCCAGTCACATAACAAAACATGATTTTACAAAATAATTCCCTGCACAGTCAAGCCTGCAAGGATTACTAGATGTCTTTCAGCAGCTCCCCTCCCTCCCTCCCCCTTACTTTCATGGCCAAGTCAAAATGACCTACCAACAATAAAATTTTAAAAACACAAAGCACACTGAATGCAGAGAAAATGTTAATTATCATTTATATTCCGAGGGTTTTCAAAGAGGTCAAGGCAGATGACTTTATGCAATATCACCTCAGTAACAACTATACAAAAATAGACAAATATACCCCCTCCCTTTTTACTAAACTGCGATAGCGTTTTTTAGCGCAGGGAGCTGCGCTGAATGCCCCACACTGCTCTCGACGCTCATAGGCTCCCTGCGCTAAAACTGCAATTGCGGTTTAGTAAAAGGGGGCTATAGTGCAAAATATAGACAGCATACATAAATTCTCAAAACAGACACATTTTGAGCACTAAATTGAAAATAAAATAATTTTTCCTACCCTTGTTTGGTAATTTCATCAGTCTCTGGTTGCACTTTATTCTTCTGACTGTGCATTCAATATTTCTTCCCTTCTTTCAGCCTCCTGTATGCTTCCTCTCCTCCAGACCTCATTCCCTCCCCAAACGTTTTCTTTATTTCACCCTGCTCCTTCTTTCTTTCTCTCTCCATGCACCCTTTCTTTCTGTATGTCTGTCTTTCTCTCTCTCTCTTCGTGCCCCATTTCTTTCTTTGTTTCACCCTGCCCCCTTCTTTCTTTCTCTCTCCATGTCCCCTTTCTTTCTCTATGTCTGTCTTTCTCTCTCTCTCTCTCTGTGCCCCATTTCTTTCTTTCTTTCACCCTGCCCCTTCTTTCTTTCTCTCTCCATGCCCCCTTTCTTTCTCTATGTCTGTCTCTCTCTCTCTCCGTGCCCCATTTCTTTCTTTCACCATGCCCCCTTTCTTTCTCTATGTCTGTCTTTCTCTCTCTCCGTGCCCCATTTTTTTTCTTTCTTTCTTTGTTTCACCCTGCCCCCTTTCTTTCTTTCTGGCTCCCTGTCCCCCCCTTTCTTTCTTTCTTTCTCCCTGACCTCCCCCATGCCACCGCCATTGGGAAACATGCTGCTGCCACCGCCGCCAGGGAAAGGCTGTCACTGCCACCATCGGGAACAGGCCGGCGACGAGTTCTCCCTCCCTGCTTTTCTTTCCCGCGGAGCCGACCAACTCTCGCTGGCCGACGTCAAATCTAACGTCGGAGAGGACGTTCCGGGCCAGCCAGGCACCGATTGGCTGGCCCAGAACGTCCTCTCCGACATCAGAATTGACGTAGGGTGGTGAGAGTTAGTCGGCCCCGCGGGGAAGAAAAGCAGGGAGGGAGAACTCGGCGCTGGCTTGTTCCCGATAGCGGCAATGGTAGCCTTTCCCCGGCAGCAGCCTATTCCCCGGTGGGTGGCCAGCTGTACACCCCCTTGCATTTCCTACTAGCACTAAAACATTCAAAGCTCTGCTGGAGAAGGTAGGAATTCTGTCTTCTGGAGAAAGGAAGTTGATATGGAAGCGAGGGGTGGGTTAAGGGTGGGTGGGGGTAACTTTCCATATACAGTACATAAAGCTAGAGGTCTAGGCTTAGGTAGGCAGGAACTTTGGAAAAGCCATTAGGGTTTAGTGTCTGGGGATGGTTGAAATCTCTGCATGCAAACTAGACTGTGTGTTTTTTGTTTTTTTTTTAAACCCAAACTATTCAAACTTGTTTTGTGCATAACGCTATCATAACTTGGCCAATTGTAATAAAACTTGGGATATATCATTCTGAATAAATTTGCAATAAGCCCACATTTATGCCAGCTAGAGAATGACATGGTCAAATTTGTCCCTGTCCCCTTGGGATCTGTCTCCATCCCATCCCATCCCATCCCTGCGAGTTTTGTCCCTGTCCCTGCCCCACGCAAGCTCTGTCCTCATCTGCAAAAGCCTCAAACACTTTAAGCGGATGCTGGAAGGTCTTCCAGACGTGGCCTCGAGCTTGGGGCCTTCCAAAACCGGGACAAACTATTTGGTTTTGGAAATCCATCTGGACACCCAGACAGTCCTCTTAAAAGAGGACATGTCCGGGTTTTTCCGGCCATCTGATAACTGTTCTTTGACTGAATTCTTTCTTAGAAAAATATCAAATTTTTGTCAGTTCAAAAGATTGTTAAGAATTTATCTCTTCAGGAAATTTATCAATAATACATGAATTAGAAAATTTCTTTGTAATACTATATAAATTCCTAGGTATACCACCTTCTTTACCTGTTAACTGTATAGAACTCTTACTGGGAAAGTGATGGATATAAATGTCCATTGTATTGTATTATATTGTACTTAGCGAGAAAGCAAGAAGGTAGCCCGTCTACTAGATCCACTGTGAGAAATAATAGGAGAAGTAGACCAAACAGAATTTTAAAAACTGCCCTTATTACACATACTGCCAGAATTTAAAAATGTTTGATGTGGCCACATTTTGCCAAAGAGGCTGTCGGGGGCAATTGACTGAAACCATAAATGCAAATAACAATAATAAACATATGGAAAAAAAAAAACCATTCACAAATGAAACATTCCCTCATAAAACTGGTTATGCATAATGAAAAATCCAATCTTAATATATCAATGAATAAATTTAAAACTTTGTAAATAAATAGCTGAATTACAAATAAATAACTATAAAGATATACATATTGTGACCAGCCAGGCATTCTCCCAGTGCAGGTTCCAGTCAGGACAGAGGGAAAGAGGGTGAAACAGAAAGCCCGGGGAGGAATTGGGAAGGAACAGGTTGGGTCTGAGCTGGATAATCCTGTTGACCACCGGGGGAGCCCAAGAGGCCCTTGGAACACTGCCAGAGCTGACACAGCAGGGCGGGGTCCCAAGGTATATAAACCTGTCCCAGACACCAGGAAAGGGAGCCAGCTAGGGAGGAAGTTTAGGCCTTGCCTCCCTAGGAACCCTGCTGAGCCAAGCAGGGACAACAGGCCTCAGCCTATGGAGTTGGAGGAGTTTGAGCAGTCAGGAGAGTTGTTTCAAGCTGATGAACCCATGGATTGCCAAGACACCTGGACTGCTGGGGATGATAACTTGCCAGAGCCAATGCTGGTGAACTGGACTTTGAGCCACAAGCAGTGAGTGTTTGTTTTTGAACTGTTTGTGAGCTGTGTTTTTTCTTTGGAATGCTGATGTTTTGAGTGAAAGCTTAGAGAGAGTTTGGGGAGAGGTTTTGCTTCCATCCGGGAGGGAATTTGAATGCCTGTCTGAAGGCCTACAATTTTGGCAAAACCTGCTACTCTCTCCTGTTCCTGATAACCATAATTAATGATTGTCAGAGGCTTTCCTATTTTCTGCTAAAGACTAGAAACTAAGGAAACTCAAATATTGAACTGCAGTCTCAGGACTGAATAAAAGGACTGCTTATCTGCAGTTAGAGTAAGCTCTCTAAGGAGCTAAGGTCTCCAGATTGGGTGAGACTGAAGAAGCAGTGGAGCAGTAAAAGTTTAAACCTAATTTGGTATGCTTCAATTACTTTGCCCTTTTTGGCCTTTTTGGGTTTTTTTTGTGTTTTTATTTCTTGAATGCTGTATAGGAGTCCTGGATGATATTCCTGACTAGTTCAAGGCATTACTTACCTGTTGTGAAGAAAGTGAGTAAAATGAACCATTTATTTAAACTTCTTGAATGCTGAGACTTTATTGTGTTTTTTTTTGACTACTAAAAATCCAGTCCTGCAGGGTGACTCCAGGCCGGGTCACACGCAAGTATATGATTTAGTGTAGCCATCAGGATTTCTTCAAACCCCTATCCTGGGTTGGACTGATGGTCACATATTTGGTATCAGGAGTGGGATGATTGCACCTCCTGCAGGACAGTTGAAGGAACTGTATTAAAAAAAAAAAACACGTTTTTCTTTTTGCTTGGTCACTCTTGTGAACTTATGCTAGAGAAGGCATAGTTAACTTTCTGTATTTTTTTTTTTTTGCTTGGAAATTGAATCAATTGGACTATGGACTAATTGTTTGTTGTTAAAAAATAAGATACTTTCTCTGGAATTCCTGAAACTTACTTGGAGGAGGAGTTTCCGGCCGGAAACCGGAAACCTGATAACAGAACTGCAGCATATCCGTGGGAGGAGAACTGTGGAGTTCAGTTGCAGGCAGAGGCCGGGAAAGTTACACCAAGCTTCCAGAGCTGAGCGCCAGGACGACCCAGCTACACTACCAGTGGACCGGAGTTCCTGAGTCGGTTCCGGTGGACCGGAGTTCCAGAGGGAGGCAAGCCGAGCGGAGAACGACTGGGGGCCAAGGAGGCCTAAAAACCAAAAAGGCCAAAAAGGGCAAAGTAATTGAAGCATACCAAATTAGGTTTAAACTTTTACTGCTCCACTGCTTCTTCAGTCTCACCCAATCTGGAGACCTTAGCTCCTTAGAGAGCTTACTCTAACTGCAGATAAGCAGTCCTTTTATTCAGTCCTGAGACTGCAGTTCAATATTTGAGTTTCCTTAGTTTCTAGTCTTTAGCAGAAAATAGGAAAGCCTCTGACAATCATTAATTATGGTTATCAGGAACAGGAGAGAGTAGCAGGTTTTGCCAAAATTGTAGGCCTTCAGACAGGCATTCAAATTCCCTCCCGGATGGAAGCAAAACCTCTCCCCAAACTCTCTCTAAGCTTTCACTCAAAACATCAGAATTCCAAAGAAAAAACACAGCTCACAAACAGTTCAAAAACAAACACTCACTGCTTGTGGCTCAAAGTCCAGTTCACCAGCATTGGCTCTGGCAAGTTATCATCCCCAGCAGTCCAGGTGTCTTGGCAATCCATGGGTTCATCAGCTTGAAACAACTCTCCTGACTACTCAAGCTCCTCCAACTCCATAGGCTGAGGCCTGTTGTCCCTGCTTGGCTCAGCAGGGTTCCTAGGGAGGCAAGGCCTAAACTTCCTCCCTAGCTGGCTCCCTTTCCTGGTGTCTGGGACAGGTTTATATACCTTGGGACCCCGCCCTGCTGTGTCAGCCCTGGCAGTGTTCCAAGGGCCTCTTGGGCTCCCCCGGTGGTCAACAGGATTATCCAGCTCAGACCCAACCTGTTCCTTCCCAATTCCTCCCCGGGCTTTCTGTTTCACCCTCTTTCCTACTCCTGACTGGAACCTGCACTGGGAGAATGCCTGGCTGGTCACAATATGTAGATTAAAAAGCAAAAGGCTTACCTAGCAGGTGGATAACACACTAATTACAGCAAAGCTGCAATACACCTGATTAAAACTGTGCTGGTTTAAAAGATGTGCACAAACCAATCCCCCCTTTTATGTTTAAATCTGTTTTATTAACAACAAAGAACCACATAACAACAAAGGCAAAACAGCGGACAATTAAGGGGGCAGGGCTGGGGGAGGGTGCTTTAGGGGGTTGTGGGGAGGGGATGGGGGAGGGGTATCTCTGTAACCCGGGAGGACATCAGAGTCCAGTCCTCTTGGGGGGGGTCCCCTTCTTGTACACCCCTACAACCAATCCCCCCTTTTATGAAGTCACATTAGGCTTTTTTATTGTCGATCATGCTCATAGAATTCCTACTGTATGTGCGTCGGAGCTAATACAGCTGCGACCGGCGATAAAAATGCCTAACACGGCTTCATAAAAGGGGGCCCAAATTTTCAATACAAATCATGTATGGATTGGTAATTGACATAATTGACTAATGCAAACATACTTGCCCTAGTCATTTATCAGTGGTTAAACACCATATATTTGAACAATAGATCTTTTGAGACAGATAGAAAAACAACCACTGAATGCAAGCTTGAATAGTGCCTAACAAACCAATAAAAAGGCTATGATGAACCATAAAATGAAACTCTAAGCTCATAAAACGTTTTGAAGCACATCAGAAAGAAACCAGATTGCCAAGCATACTCGCATTTGCCTGGGTCCGTTGTAAATGACAATCAAGCAGCCACATGTGGTCACAACCTAACTTATGTCTAAAATAGAAGTCTAACGTGTGCATAATTAATGAGTCTGAGGAGTTAAAAAAACTCAAAGGAACACAAGAAACAACAAACTAGTCTCAGAAATATTGACTAAATCATATAGTTAATAAGCACAACATAAAAAAATATCTGAAAAAAATCATTGAGAAACCATATAACTGTGCACAATGGGTGGGGATTCCAAAAGGCACTTGAGGTGTTCCTTGTTCCATGCCACTTAAAATTGTTTTTAAAGTTTCATTTTATGGTTCATCATAGCCAGTGGTGTAACGAGGATAGGATGCCCCCACATGTCTCCTCTCTGCCCCACCTGCTCCTTCCATGCCACCCCCGCCTCCTCCTCTCCACCACCGCTCCTTCTGCACCTCCCTTCACACCCCATAACTCTTAAAATCTTTGCCAGCGTGAGCAACTTCTTCAGCCTGCTGCTCGCACTGGCTTTCCTTCTGACATCACTTCCTGGCCCCGAGACCTAGAAGTGGGAGTCCTGCCCATGCATGTGTTAACCTCACCAACTTTAATAGTCATGTTTTCCCCAAAATAGTCACATTTTCTTCAGAAGGGGAGTAAACTTAAGTGAAATCTTTATTGCAAGACCAAGACAAACTACAAAGTATGTGAGAACAGAATGCAGCAAAACACATCCTAACAAAGTTCACAATACAAACAGGCAGGTCTCAAGGCATCTCATGAACAAGTTAAACCTCTCAGTTCACTCCCCCTACAAGCTGTCATTGCTCCCATTCACAGCAAATCACAGAAAATATTAGAACCAAACCAGCAACTCAGAACCACAAACCACAGAAAGGCCAAAAACTGTACAGTCTGCCAAATATGCACAGAAATAGCAAAACAACTGGTAGCAAAAACCTGGAATGGGAAAGCCGAGAAATATGAAACAATATGATAGTTCAACAGAAACACTGGTGACCCAATCCTGCTCCCCAAATATGGAATTATTTACCAATCTGTCTTAGAGAAGAAGTTATACTGGCGAGATTTAAAGGCTCCCTCAAAAGCTTTTTCTATATAGACGCTTTTGAAAAATAGCAAGATCAAATTGACAGATCAGTTCTGTTCATCACAATCATAGTCCTGCCACATTCAAATACAGTCATATTTTAGGCAGCTCTTAATTCCTTCCCTAATGTCTTTTCCCATCTATGTTCTTTTCATGATAAATTGTAGTTCTACCTTTTATCCCTCCCCCAAGTCAGTCATGGTTAATGTCTGTCGTATATATGTTTAAGATGCCTATTTTTATATTGGCAATCACTTAGAAATTTTTTATAAGTGTTTTCATCAAATTTTAAAAAAAGAAAACAAAAAACCCAAACTAGTAGTAGATTCTCAGCTCCCCAGTCCCTTCGACCATAAGCCCCTTCTTCCCCCCTAATACACCCTCCTGTGGGATTCTGGAGCCCCCCACCCCCATATATCCTTAGAAGGGGAGTAAACTTAAGTGTGCATTTATTTTGTAGGTTACACAGATTTGCTCATACTACATGACTGTGTGTTTTTCTCTCCAGTATGTGTTTGACTACAAGCAAGGTGATATATTTTGCTGTGTGGCAGATATTGGCTGGATCACGGGGCACAGCTATGTTGTGTATGGACCACTCTGCAATGGATCCACTACTGTCTTGTTTGAGAGCACTCCACTCTACCCTAATCCAGGTGAGGGAATATTGCATTTCCAGCTGGATCCCATTTGCCTCTAGGCCTGCTCTGGTGAATGCTCAAGGCTGTATTTGTTTAAGGACAGCTTGCTGGTTTACTTACATTGGTATCACTGAGTACAGATTTACAAAATGTATCCCAGAATTGTCCTGTTCAGCTATAATAGTGAGTGATGAGAAGGCACCTTTTTGCAACCTGTGACTGTCTTTAAAACCTGTAAGAATTCAGACAGTTCATCTTGGAATTGGAAAGAGCGTCATCTGGAGCCTGGAGTATATTTTTGGATATGATATGGAGAATAGAAATGTAAATAAGTAATAAATTTATGATTACCACCTCTTCACATTTCTTTTCTGAACGACAGAAGATCTGCAAATAATCCCCAAGTCTTTGAAATGAGTCACTGTTTGAAATTAAAAGCACTCTATCAGCATTATGTCTATGTGAAACCTACATGAGAAATTTATATTTATACACCACTTATAGCCTATGTGGTTTTACATTCAGGTAGTTTATCATATTTCCCTATACGTCCCGGTGGACTCATACTCTATCTAGTATACCTGGGGCAATGAGGGGATTAAGTGACTTGCCCATAGTCACAAGGAGCAGTGAGGGATTTGAACTCACAACCTTAGGGTGCTGAGACTGTAATTCTAACCACTGTGCCACACACTCCCCACCATGGAATGTCTACATAGTAACATAGTAGATGACGGCAGATAAAGACCCGAATGGCCCATCCAGTCTGCCCAACCTGATTCAATTTAAATTTTTTGTTCTTAGCTATTTCTGGGCAAAAATCCAAGGCTTTACCCTGTACTGTGCTTGGGTTCCAACTGCCGAAATCTCTGTTAACCCTTTCAGGACCAAGGGACATATTTGTCCCATAACTTTAAAATCCTATAAATTTTGATTGGGATAGTCTACAGTTCTAAATTTGATATGTACGGATTCCATATGATACTGCCTTTATGTAAACAAACTGGTTCCGACATTCATTCATTAGCGTCGTTGCCAGATTGACGAGAAGATTCACTTGCCACACTGTCCATAAGCCAGAAGTGTGATTTTTTTAAATAAAAATAATGATATTTCACAAAAAAAATCAATTTTTTGGCATCTGCAAGCCCTTTTTACCATAAAAATGTCGTCAAAACCACAAAAATTGGCCTACGATCCTTATGGTCTTGAAAGGGTTAAGACTTACTCCAGCCCATCTACACCCTCCCAGCCATCAGAATGTTCCAATTTCTTCCATATTTTACAAAAGGTTTGCTGAATACATCTAAGACTGCGAGGAGATACAGGTGTAAGTGATGGCACATTCAGTAGGAAAAGGATATTTAGTAAGAAACAAATCCAGAGAGGGTGGCATCACCTGGAGGTTTGAATGTGTAAGTGCCAGTTTTGAAACCTTTGGAGTCAGTTCTATAATGCCTTGCAGTGAGAGCCTGTTCGGTAATGGAATTTTGGTGCCCAGATTCCGTTATCGAATGCTAGCGAAACCCAGCCTTGGCATGACTAACATTAACATGCTCACAGTTAACCTGGTATAACTGTGGTTGCGTAAATATGGCAAGGGTATGTATAACTTACACTGGTTCCCATGTCTGTCCTGGAGTACCCCCTTGCGAGTTAGGTTTTCAAGATATCCGCAACAAATATGCATGATTTTTAAAAAGGTTTCCGGGTGATCCAGGAAATTACAGACCGATAAGCCTGACATCGGTGCCAGGCAAAATAGTGGAAACTAATATAAAGTATAAAATTACGGAACACGTACACAAACATGATTTAATGGGACAGAGTTGGCTTGTATTCAGCCAATGAAAGTCTTACCTCACCAATTTGTTTCATTTCTTTGAAGGCATGAATAAACATGTGGATAAAGATGATCCAGTTGATGTAGTGTTTCTAGATTTTCAGAAAACTTTTGAGAAAGTTCCTCATGAGAAGCTCCTTAGAAATGTAAAAAGCCACGGGAGGTTCTTTTGTGAATTAGGAATTGGTTATTGGACAGAAAACAAAGGGTAGGGTTAAATGGCTATTTTTCTCAGTGAAGGATCGGTGCTATTTAATGTATTTATAAATTGGAATGGCAAGTGAGGTGATTAAAGTTGCAGATGACATAAAACTTTTCAAAGTTAAAACATTGCATTCTGCAGCTTTTATACATTGCATAGCAGCTTTCTAAAATCACTATTGACATGTTCAGAGCATTTCCACATATAAAAGCCATCCTTTCTAAAAGGATTTCAGTAGAGTTTAATGTACTTTCTCCAAGGATAAATAAGCCATATCTTCTCACAACTAGGTGACATCATCTGATGGGGCCCAGTATAGATGTTTCTCAGTGCTTTGTCTCTTTAAGAGGCTTATGGCAGCATCCCACCCTATATATGAACATGGAACCAGCAGTCTGCATTTTTCCTCAGAGAAGAGAGGTTGCGTTTTTGGCCATTCTTTAGCTCATTCACTGTATTTTTTGTATTGGTGCCTTTAGTAACATAGTAAATGACAGCAGATAAAGACCTGAACGGTCCATTCAGTCTGCCCAATATACTCATTATACATTCTTGGTTAAATTGTCTTTTCTTTAATATTTCTGGGCAGTAGACCATAGAAGTCCACCTGGTACTGTGTTTAGGTTCCCACTGCTGGAGTTGACATTGAAACTCACTCCAGCCTATCCTAACCATCCAGTCACTGGGGCTTCTATCAAAGCCCTTCCCAGCTCATCCTAAACCAAATCACCTTATATGGGACACAGAACGTGCAAGATTGCCCAGTACTGGCCTTAGTTTGTTTTATGCCATTCATTTTCTAATTAGAGATCCTCTGTGTTCATCCCACGCTTTTTTGAATTCCGTCACCGTTTTCATCTCCACTACCTCCCTCAGGAGGGCATTCCAGGTATCCACCACCCTCTCCATGAAAAATAATTTCCTAACTTTACTTCTAAGCTTGCCACCCCACAACCTCAATTCATGCCCTTTAGTTTTACCATTTTCCTTTCTCTGGAAAAGATTTGTTTCTGTATTAATACCTTTCAAGTATTTAAACATCTGTATCATATCTCCCCTGTCCCTACTCTCGAATATACATTTTCAGGTCTTCAATTCTCTTCTTGTACGTCTTTCTATACAGCCCAACATCCTTCTGGCTACAGCCGCCTTGTCACACTGTTTTGTTGCCTTTAGATCCTCAGACACTATCACCCCAAGGTTCCTCTCTCTGTCGCATAGAAACATAGAAACATGATGGCAGATAAAGGCCAAATGGCCCATCTAGTCTGCCCATCCGCAGTAACCATTATCTCTTTCTCTCTCCGAGAGATCCCACGTGCCTATCCCACAGTCTCTGTCTTCACCATCTCTTTTGGGAGACTGTTCCATGCATCTATTACACGCGTTAAACCACTAATGCGGCTTCGTAAAAGGAGCCCTAAGTTATTCTACATTGCTCATTTGATGTATAGTGCAACATTCGATTTGTGGGTTAAATCTCATGACCACCTAGACTACACTGATAAGTTTATTACCATTCTAGTCTCTTTTCTAGATTTTTACCATAGTACACTAACCTCCACCTTTACAAAATTGCGGAAGTGGTTTGTAGCGTAGGCCAGCACGCTAAATGCTCTGCGCTGCTCCCAACGCTCGTAGGAACTGGGAGCAGCACAGAGCATTCAGCGTATCAGCCTGCGCTAAAAAACCGCTTCTGCAGTTAGGGCTCCTTTTATCAAGCTGCGCTAGTGGCTTAATGCGCGTAATAGCGCGCATTAAACCGCCGGCCGCGCTAGCTGCTAATGCCTGCCTGGAGCAGGCGGTCATTTTTTTGGCCAGCGCGGGGGTAGCGCGTGATTAAAAGTCACGAATGCTACCCTGCTAGCGCGGCTTGATAAAAGGAGCCCTTAGTGTACTAAAGAAACTGTAATTACTTATGTAAAATAACATTTGGTGTTAACTATAGCAGAAAAACATAATGCTTCCAACTCATTTCTCAAAAATGGAGTCCTGTTCAAACGTAGGGCCTATTTTACAAAGCCGCGCAGCAACAGCCCCAAAGCCCTTTAAATCTCTATGGGCTTCAGGGCCGTTACCGCAGCGGCCCGCGCTAAACGGCTTCGTAAAAGAGGCCCTTATTGTACTTTAGACCAGTGTTTTTCAACCTTTTTACACCTATGGACCGGCAGAAATAAAATAATTATTCTGTGGACCAGCATCGGTCTGTGGACCGGCGGTTGAAGAACACTGGGCTAAGTCGTGGGCCGGACCCTGCCCATCTCTACCAAATCTCCATCCCAGACCCCGCTCCCATAATAGTACTAATTGCACCTTGCATGTCCCGTGCCTCATCTGAAAGCCTTCCCTCTGATGTTGCAACGTCAGAGAGAAGGCTTCCGGTTCAGGCGCAGGATGCCCGCAGGAACCACTGCCCGTGGCTTTGTGCACTGAATCAGTTAGGAAGAAGGAATTGGCTCAAAGATAACGCCGCATCGATTGCACCGTGGACTGGCGGTTGAAGAACACTGTTTTGGGCCTGATGCATGTGCTGGCCCTGTGGACCGGCAGGAAATTTCTGTGGACCGGCAATGGTCCATGGACCGGTGGTTGAAGAACACTGCTTTAGACCGTTGACACATAGTATTTTTATGGATTGCTTAATTTATATTATTCTGTGATGCTCGCTGAGAATCTCTCCCATGCTTTGCATGTGTAATGCCAATAAAACGTGTACTGTATTGTTATATTTGTTTGACATGCGATATCTGGATCTATTGTATTGCCTTGTTTATGTTAATTTTTTCATATACGCTGCATGGCTTGTACAGCTGGAATGTATCGTGTCTTAATCAATAAATAAAATAATTATTAAAAAACAAATAACTATTCAGTTGAACATAGAAAAACATAGGGCTCCTTTTACAAAGGTACGCTAGCGTTTTTAGCGCATGCACCGGATTAGCGCGTGCTATAGCGTGCGCTACCCGAAAAACTACCGCCTGCTCAAGAGGAGGCAGTAGCAGCTAGCACATGTGGCATTTTAGCGCACGCTATTCCGTGCGTTAAGGCTCTAACGCACCTTTGTAAAAGGAGCCCAAAGTGTTAACATAGTAACATAGTAGATGACGGCAGATGAAGACCTATATGGTCCATCTAGTCAAATTTGCATAAATATGAAAATATTATTAATCAAGTGTTAAAACCATAAAAAATTAAACAAAAATATAAATGAATATATGAAATAAATAAATGAAATATAAAATATAATTTTTTTTTTACCTTTCCTCTTATAAATCAATAAAAATTTTGAATCTTTTACCAATAGATATTAGGTCTGACTTAGATTATGAGTTTTTGTAGGAAATTTTCCTATTTTGGAAGCATAACTTCAGAGTGGTTTTTAATAGTTAGGAATTTTCCAGTCAGCATTGGTTTTCTTTTCAAGGAGATATAATTTTATATATATTTTAAATGTTTTCAGCTTCTACAATGTATAATTGTATTGTATTGTATTAATGTTCTGTGAGTTTTCCTCTCACTAACAGTGTTTGTTTCATTTTACTACAAACTGATTAAAAATGTATGTATTTGGGGGGTTTTTAGGTCGATATTGGGAGATGGTGCAGCGGTTGAAAATTAATCAATTTTATGGTGCTCCCACTGCTATTCGCCTGCTACTGAAATATGAAGACAGCTGGGTAAAGAAGTACGACCGGTCTAGCTTAAGAACATTGGGATCAGGTTTGAAACACCTTTGGTCTTGTGTATAGCACTGATTTTCATCTTCCAAGTACGTGTCTTTTTGAAACATTAACGCTTGACTTAAAAACTGTGAAAAATCATTTTCCTAAGTGCAATTAATAGAATATATAACATGTTACCCTCGAAATCTGTGAGAGTCAGATCTTACCATTGATTACTCTATGTGACTTAATGGCACATAAGGGTTTGTAAGTTTTTAACATGATCTTTTGAACCCTTCTTTCCCTTATGCAAGCTATTCCCTTCTTTCAGGCACTACCTTTGCTTACTATCTGCTTTCACATGGTGTCCAGAAAAAAACGGGACCCCCCAGCATTTTCCCAAATAATCCAAAACATCCTCGTGCAGCAGAAATATCTGCTTGAATTTTGAGATATTTCCAAATACTATGGGCAAGATGCACTAATGTCAGCGATCATCGCTAAACTTGTTTTTACAGCTTTAATGATGATCGCAAAATATCTGTTCCGTAAAAAAAAAAAGAAAAAAGTCCTCCACTACTGATGACGGTCCTCCCCAATGACTCCTGACAAATGCGCCCCCCCCGAGCCACTGTCCCCCTTTCAAACCCAAAACAAATGGCAGGAAAAATGCCCACTCCCTCCTGCCATCCTAATGACCCACTGTGACAAAACTGCAAGAGGGATGCCCACTCCCTCCTGCCACGAAGGCCCCCCCGTGCCAATTGACTCTCCCCCTAAATAAAAGGGCAAGAGGGATGCCCATACCCTCCTGCCACTGGAGGCCCCCCTCAACTCTTCTCCCGTACCTTTTAAGTTGCAAGCTGAAGGGGTGCTCAATTCCTCCTTCTCCGAGGACACCAAGTCTACAGTTCCAGGCCTTCTCCTCCCAATGCATCATGTCATGCACGGGGAGGGTCCTAAAGCCCTGATTGGCTCAGATGCCTCAGGCCCCTCCCCTTGGGAGGGGGTCTTAGGCATCTGAGCCAATTAGGGACTTCCTTAGGCTCCTTCCTCTGTATCCCATGTACATGGGGGAGGAGCCTAAGGCCCTGATTGGCTTGACTGGATGTCGTTAGTATGGCAGGAGAGAGTGGTTGGTGGGGGTAGGGATTAGCGTGGAAGATCCTTTGTGGCAGGAGGGAGTAGGCATCTCTCCTGCTGTTTTGCTGCGGGGGTCAGTCGGGATGGCAGGAGGAAATGGGCATCCCTTCTGCCATTAATGGGGGGTTTGGGGGAGGGACAGTGGATATGGGGAGCTGGCACAGGGGGGGAATGGCACGGGGGATGTCTTTTTTTTTTTTTTAATGGAACAGGTTGTGCGTTCCATTAAACACACACACAACATTTGTGCCATTAAAAAAAGCTCTAATAGCAGTTACAGGAGGCTGCTTCCCCTGTCACTGCTGTTAGGGCTCTGCACATGTGTCAGTCACTCACTGAGCAATTGATCGGTCACGTTTACATGGAAATGATTTGTATCTCCGTGCAAACCATTTGTATGCAAACTTGATTGCGCAATGATCGCTGCTGGAGAATCGGCCAACAGTGATCGAGTTGGTATCTTTAGTGCATCTAGCCCTTTATTTTTAACAGGATGGAGCTCCAGTGCCTTCAGCTCACAAAACAGTTGAGCTCTTAATTAATGAAACTCCAGAATTCATTGAGTCAACAGCTCAGTGGTGTCAAAGATTTTGTGAATTTGTCAAGGTTGAAGAAGTACACTTTGAACATAAATTATGACTGGCTTACCTACTGAAGAAGGCTTTAAACTAGAATCATTGGGCAGGATGATCAAAACTCTCAGGTGAGTAGAAGCCCTCAGGAAAGTGAGTCACTAAATACATCTTCACAAATGAGAAATGGGGGCAGTGTCTGTAAAGAAGTATATGCTAATGCTCGAAGTATGAGAAACAAGATTCTGGATCTAGAGGCTGTGATGGAAGAAGTTGAATCGGATTTACTGGCGATCACAGAAATGTGGTCAATGGAGAACCATGACTAAGATATAGTTATACCAGGCTATAATCTGTTCAGGAAAGACAGGGTAGGAAGAAAAGGGGGGAGTGGAGTTATAAGTTAAAGATTATATTAAAGCCGCACAATTGCAGGATGTGCAGGGTAAAGAAGAGGCACTGTGGGTCAGTCTGGAAAGAGGGAATGGAAAATGTATTTACATTGGTGTGATATACAGGTCTCCTTCACAGACAGAAATAGACAGTGATTTAATAGTAGACATTCAGAAAATAACTATAAAAGGGGAAATATTACTAATAGTTGATTATAATAATCCAGATGTTGATTGGGGTATCCCTGTTGTGGGGTCTTCTAGAAGTATGGAAATCCTGGATTCTCTACAAGGAGAACTGTTCCAGCATTTGGTAGTGGAACCCATGCGGGATGGGGCCATACTGGACTTATAAGCATTTTCAGATGTTACAACGAGTGATCATCTGGCATCCAGTGATCACCGCATGGTGTGGTCTAATATTAAGACAAGTGTAGAGAGGGCTCATTGAATAATAAAGGTTCTAGATTTTAAAAAATAATTTGTTCACATGGGGGTTATATCAAGGAATTTATTGTCTGGATGGAAACTGAAAGGAGCTATTGTAAGGAAAATAAGTAAAAGTAAGGCCGCTTTGGTTCTCAAAAGTAGTAGCTGAGAAAGTGAGGAATAAGAGGTTAGCTTTCATAAACTACAAAACACAGGCAAAAATATCTGGAAAAATTAAGAGAGGCTGGTCGTGTAGTCGAGAAAGCAAAGATGCAAATGGAAGAAAAAATAGCTGGCATGGTAAAACGGGAAGATAAGACATTATTTTAGTTATATTAGTGATAGGAAAAAGTGCAAAAGTGGCATTGTGAGACTGAAAAGTGAAGGGGAGAAATATGTAGAAGCTGATAAACAAAAGGCTGAATTGCTTAACAAATATTTCTGTTCTCTGTTCATGACTGAAGCACTGGGAGTGGGACCGCAGAAGACAAACACAAATATGGATGGAGTAGTGATAGACCCTGGTTGATTTTCAGAGGGTTGTGTTCGTAAGGAGCTAGCTAAACTGAAGGTGGACAAATTGATGGATCCAGATGGTGTATATCCAAGAGTACTGAAGGAGCTTAGGGAACTTCTGGTGGCTCCATTGGTTGACCTTTTCAGTGCTTCTGTAGAGTCGAGAGTGGTACCGAAGGACTGGAGAAGGGCAGATGTAGTCCCTCTCCACAAAAGTGCAAGTAAGGAAAAATAAGGGAATTACCGGCTAGTAAGTCTTTCTGTGGTACATAAATTAATGGAAATGCTTTTAAAATGAAGAAGATTTAGTGAAGTTTCTGGAATCCAGTGGATTACAGGACCCAAGGCAACATGAATTCACTAGAGGCAGGTCTTATCAGACAAATCTGATCAATTTCTTTGGGTGAACAGAGATTTGGATAGAGGGAGTGCGCTAGATGTGGTGTATTTAGATTTTAGCAAAGCCTTTGACAGTGTTCCTCACAGGCATCTAATATATAAACTGAGTGTTCTCAGTATGGCCCAAAAGTGATGGACTGGGTCAGGAACTGATGGAGTGGGAGGTGACAGAGGGTAGTGGTCAATAAAGATCGCTCTGAAGAAAGGGATGTTACCAGTGGTGTACCTCAAGGTTCAGTTATTGGGCCTATTCTTTTTTACATTTTTGTAAGCAATATTGCTGAAGGGCTTTTGGGTAAGATTTGCCTTTTTTCGGATGATACCAAAATCTGCAATACAGTAGACACCCCGATGGTGTGAATAACATGAGGAAGGACCTAGTGAACCTTGAAGAATGGTCTGAAATTTGGCAGCTAAGATTAAATGTTAAGACATGCAAGATTATACGTTTGGGCTGCAAAAACCCAAGGGAACAGTACATTTTAGTGGGTGAAGAACTTTTATGCACGAAAGAGGAGTGGAACTTGGGTATGATAGTATGCGATGATCTTAAGGTGGCCAAACAGGTTGAAAAGGCAATAGTGGATGCTAGGGTGCATAGGAAGAGGTATGGCCAGTAGGAAAAAGGAGGTATTGAAGTCCTTAGAATATTGTGTACAATTCTGGAGACTGCACCTTCATAAAGATATAAACAGGATGGAGTCTGTCCAGAGGAAGGCTACTAAAATGGTTGATGATCATAAGAACATAAGAATTGCCGCTGCTGGGTCAGACCAGTGGTCCATCACGCCCAGCAGTCCGCTCATGTGGCAGCCCCCAAGTCAAAGACCTGTACCCTAACCGAGACCAGCTCTACCTACATTTGTTCTGGTTCAGCAGGAACTTGTCCAACCTTGTCTTGAATCCTTGGAGGGTTTTTCCATTATAACAGACTCCAGAAGAGCATTCCAGTTCTCTACCAGTCTCTGGGTGAAGAAGAACTTCCTTACGTTTGTACGGAATCTATCCCCTTTTAACTTCAGAGAGTGCCCTCTCGTTCTCTCTACCTTGGAGAGGGTGAACAACCTGTCTTTATCTACTAAGTCTATTCCCTTCATTATCTTGAATGTTTCGATCATGTCTCATCTCATTCTCTTTTCAAGGGAGAATAGGCCCAGCTTCCCTAATCTCTCACTTTATGGCAACTCTTCCAACCCCTTAACCATTTTAGTCGCTCTTCTCTGGACCTTTTCGAGTAGTACCGTGTCCTTCATCATATAAACGGCAACCAGTGCTGGACGCAGTATTCCAGATGAGGGCTTACCATGGCCCGGTACAGCGGCATGATAGCCTTCTCCGATCTGTTCATCACAAGGCATATGAGGACAGACTTAAAGATCTCAATATGTATACTTTAGAATAGAGGAAAGGCAGGAGAGAGGAGATACAATAAAGATGTTTAAATACCTACATGGCATAAATGTTCATGAGGCTAGTCTCTTTAATTTGAAAGGAAGCTCTAGAATGAGAGGGATTATGATGAAGTTAAGAGGTGATAGGCTCAGGAGTAATCTAAGGAAATACATTTTTACAGGAAGGGTGGTAGATGTGTGAAATAGTCTCCTGGTAGAGGTGGTGGAGACAAAGATTGTGTCTGAATTTAAGAAAGCGTGTGACAAGCTTGTGGGATCTCTTAGGGAGTAGAGGAGGAGATAGTGAATGCTGTAGATGGGCAGGCTGGATGGGCCATTTGGCCTTTATCCTGGGCAGGCGAGCAAGAGGCAGGAGAGAAGAGACTTCAATTATCCGGGGATAGATTGGAACCTAGGCAACTCCAGCTGCAGTAGAGAGACCAAGTTCCTGGATGCTGTAGGCAATTGCTTCCTGGAACAACTTGTCATGGAAAATACGAGAGGAAATACAAATCTAGACTTAATTCTAAATGGACTGCGAGGACCTGCACAAGGTATAGAAGTAGAAGGGATGCTGGGAAACAGTGATCACATGATCCACTTCAACCTAGACATAGGAATAAAAAATCGATCCAGAATGACAGCCACGATACTGAACTTTCGAAAAGGGAACTATGAAGGGATGAGAGTCATGGTGAGGAAGAAGATTAGGAAGAGGATAAGCACTGTAAATACACTAGAGCAAGCATGGTCCCTTTTTAAGGACACAGTCACAGAGGCGCAAAATTTATATATACCGCGTATCAACAAGGGTTCCAAGAGGAAGAAGAACAAGGAACCGGCATGGCTCACTGTAGCAGTGAAGAAATCGATCAGAGACAAGAAGACTTCGTTTAAGGAATGGAAAAGGACAAAAACAGACAAAAACTGGAAAAAGCACAAAAAACATCAAAGCAAGTGCCATAAGGCGGTAAGAGGGGCCAAAAGAGACTCAGAAGAAAAAATAGCCAAGGAGGCAAAAAAACTGCAAGCCGTTCTTTCGATATATTAAGGGGAAACGACCCGCAAAGGAAGCAGTAGGGCCGCTAGATGACCATGGAATAAAGGTAGTACTAAAGGAGGACAAAACCATTGCCGACAAACTGAACACATTTTTTGCGTCTCTATTTACTGAAGAGGATATATCCAATATACCAAAAGCCGACAGGCTATACAAAGGAAATGAAGACGGGAAACTGACAGGGACGACGGTCAGTCTAGAAGAGGTATGCAGACAGATTGATAGTCTTAAAAATGATAAATCCCTGGGACAAGACAGCATCCACCTGACGGTAATCAAGGAACTGAAAGGGGTTATAGCTGAATTGCTCCAACTAATAGCCAATCTGTCGATCAAATCAGAAAAGATTCCAGAAGACTGGAAAGTGGCGAATGTTACGCTGATCTTCAAGAAAGGTTCGAAGGGAGATCTGGGAAACTACAGACCAGTGAGTCTGACTTCAGTACCAGGAAAGATGGTAGAGGTGCTGATAAAGGACCGCATCATCGATCACCTTGACGGACTCAAGCTGATGAAGACCAACCAGCACGGCTTCAGCAAAGGAAGATCTTGCTTGACAAACTTACTGCACTTCTTTGAAGGAGTAAATGGGCAGATAGACAAAGGTGACCCGGTCGACATCGTATATCTAGATTTTCAGAAGGTGTTTAACAAGGTTCTGCATGAACATCTATTTCAAAAAATTGCGAGCTATGGAATTGAGGGTGATATACTCATGTGGATTAAAAACTGGTTGGCGGTAATTTACGGTACTGATTGTGTTATTTCCTATGTCATGTAATTCCAATTTTGCTTGTTCAGACTTTGGTCTTACTTTGTACTATCGCTGCTGATACTTCCTTTGTTCAAGTTCTTTTTTCTGTTTGCTATTGTTGCTATTATATACCAATAAAAAATTTTTGAACGCAAAAAAACCCAAAACTGATTGGCGGATAGAAAACAGAGAGTGGGGGTGAATGGACAGACTGGAAAAGCGTCATGAGTGGAGTGCCGCAGGGTTCGGTGTTCAGGCCTGTGCTCTTCAACATATTTATAAATGACCTAGAAATTGGCATGACGAGTGAGGTGATTAAATTTGCGGATGATACAAAGTTATTCAGAGTAGTGAGGACATAGAAGGATTGCGAAGACCTACAAAGAGACACAAATATGCTCAAGGAATGGGCTGCGAAATGGCAAATGAGGTTCAGCATGGATAAGTGTAAGGTGCTGCATGTTGGTAACAAAAATCAAATGCACGAATACCGGATGTGCGGTGCTATACTCGGAGAGAGCCCCCAGGAAAGAGACTTGGGAGTACTTGTAGACAAGTAAATGAAACCGTCTGCACAATGTGCGGCGGTGAAAAGGGCAAACAGAATGTTAGGATTGATTAAGAAGGGGATCACAAACAGATCTGAAAAGGTTATCATGCCGTTGTACCGGGCCATGGTATGCCCCCAGCTGGAATACTGCGTCCAACACTTGGTCGCTGTACATGAAAAAGGACATAGTACTACTCAAAAGGGTTCAGAGAAGAGCGACAAAAATGGTTAAGGGACTGGGGGAGTTGCTATACAACGAGAGTCTAGAGAAACTGGGCCTGTTCTCTCATGAAAAGAGAAGACTGAGAGGGGACATGATCAAAACATTCAAGATATTGAAGGGAATTGACTTAGTATAGAAAGATGAAGAGGGCACTCGCTAAACATAAGAACATAACATAAGAACATAAGAATTGCCGCTGCTGGGTCAGACCAGTGGTCCATTATGCCCAGCAGTCCGCTCACGCGGCGGCCCCTAGGTCAAAGACCAGTGCTCTAAATGAGCCCAGCCTCGCCTGCGTACTTTCCAGTTGAGCAGGAACTTGTCTAACTTTGGCTTGAATCCCTGGAGGGTGTTTTCCCCTACAACAGACTCCAGGAGAGCGTTTCAGTTTTCTACCACTCTCTGGGTGAAGAAAAACTTCCTTATGTTCGTACAGAATCTATTGTTCTTCCCAAAAGAACAGTAACCGCCGGGACCAAGAAACGGATCTTGTTCGTTTTATCTATCCCCTTTCAATTTTAGAGAGTGCCTTCTCATTCTCCCTACCTTGCAGAGGGTGAACAACCTGTCTTTATCGAAGTCTATTCCCTTCAGTATCTTGAATGTTTCGATTATGTCCCTTCTCAATCTCCTCTTTTCGAGAGAGAAGAGGCCCAGTTTCTCTAAATCTCTCGCTGTACGGCAACTCCTCCAGCCCCTTAACCATTTTAGTCGCTCTTCTCTGTACCCTTTCGAGTAGTACCGTGTTCTTCTTCACCCAGAGAGTGATAGAAATCTGGAACGCTCTTCCGGAGGCTGTTATAGGGGAAAGCACCCTTCACGGATTCAAGACAAGATTGGATAAGTTCCTACTGGAACAAAACTTATGCAGGTAACGCTAGACTCAAATAGGGCACTGGTCTTTGACCTAAGGGCCGCTGCATGAGCAGACTGCTGGGCACGATGGACCACTAGTCTACCCAGCAGCGGTGGATCTTGTGTTCTTGTGTATCTGCCTTCATGTTTCTAATTAAGAAAAAAATTCATTATACTAATGTATTTTCAAAGATCATACTAAACGTTTAAATGGTTGCAAAGTATTTTGAAACTATGTAGGTGGTCCTGTTTTTTCTGGTCACTATGTAGATCTAGTTCAGGCTTCTCTCATTCAACTTTTTTGCAGTTTCTCATTACCGTTCCCATCATGCCTTTCCCTAATTACTCCTCATGAACCCAGTTCATTGGACAGGTCATGCTTCTCTAGGCCCTTCTCTTCCAGTGCCAACTCCCCAACTTTGCACTTTCCATCTTGCTATACTGTATGTGTGGAAAAGGCTTGCTGAGTTGATATACCATGCTCCTTTCCTGAAGGTGAAGGAAGCCATAAAAGAAAAGAAGGACTCTTTCAAAAAATGGAAATGCATAAAGACAACCGAAGCCTGGAACAAACATAAAGATGATCAGAAGAAATGTCACAAGGCGGTGAGGGATGCAAAACAGGAATATGAGGAAAAAATAGCCCAGGAGGCCAAAAACTTCAAGCCCTTCTTTAGATACGTGAAAGGGAAAAAACCTGCAAAAGAGGCAGTGGGACCCCTGGACGACCAGGGAAGAAAAGGGTACATCAAGGAAGATAAACAAATCGCAGACAAACTAAATTCCTTCTTTGCGTCCGTCTTTACGAAGGAGGACACCTCAACAATACCTGAAGCGGAGAAAGTGTTTGCAGGAGAAATAGAAGACAGCCTCACCACAGTTGAAGTGGACTTAGACCAGATATACTATCAGATCGACAAACTTAAAAGTGACAAATCCCCTGGACCGGATGGAATTCACCCGAGAGTCTTAAAGGAATTGAAGGTTGAAATCGGAGAGTTATTGCAAAAACTTGCAAACCTGACAATCAGAACTGGACAGATACCGGACGACTGGAGGATAGCGAACGTCACCCCAATTTTCAAAAAAGGATCGAGAGGGGAACCGGGCAACTATAGACCTGTGAGTCTTACGTCTGTCCCCGGCAAGATGGTTGAAGCACTGATCAAGGATAGCATAGTCCGACACTTGGACGCACACGACTTGATGAAACCCAGTCAACATGGATTCAGGAAAGGGAAATCATGTTTGACGAATTTACTCCAATTTTTTGAGACCGTGAACGAGCAAATTGATAGTGGGAAGCCGGTGGACATAATATACTTGGACTTCCAGAAAGCGTTCGACAAAGTTCCACACGAAAGACTTCTCAGGAAACTACAAAGCCATGGCATAGAGGGGGATATACAAAGATGGATAGGCAAATGGCTGGAAAACCGAAAGCAGAGAGTGGGCATAAATGGGAAGTTCTCCGACTGGGAGAAAGTGACTAGTGGTGTACCCCAGGGCTCGGTACTTGGGCCGATCCTTTTTAATATTTATATCAATGACCTGGAGGAAGGAACATCCAGTGAGATCATCAAGTTTGCAGACGATACAAAACTATGCCGGGCGATCAGATCGCAGGAGGATAGAGAGAAACTCCAGAGTGACTTGTGTCGGTTAGAAACATGGGCGGAGAAATGGCAGATGAAGTTCAATGTGGAGAAATGCAAGGTAATGCATTTAGGCAATAAGAATAAGGAATACGAGTATACAATGTCAGGTGCAACTCTGGGGAAGAGTGAACAAGAAAAGGACCTGGGTGTACTGATAGATAGGACCCTGAAGCCGTCGGCACAATGCGCGGCAGCGGCAAAGAAGGCAAATAGAATGTTGGGCATGATAAAGAAAGGAATCTCGAGTAGATCGGAGAAAGTTATAATGCCGCTTTATAGGGCAATGGTCAGACCACACTTGGAATACTGCGTCCAACATTGGTCTCCTTACCTAAAGAAGGATATAAAACTGCTGGAGAGGGTGCAGAGACGAGCAACAAAACTGGTGAAGGGTATGGAGAAACTGGAATACGAGGACAGACTTATAACACTAGGATTGTTCTCCCTTGAGAAAAGGAGACTGCGTGGGGATATGATCGAGACCTTCAAAATACTGAAAGGAATCGACAAAATAGAGCAGAGAAGATTATTTACATTGTCCAATTTGACACGGACTAGAGGACATGTAATGAAGCTATGGGGGGACAGGTTCAGGACTAATGTCAGGAAGTTCTGCTTCACTCAGAGAATGGTTGACACCTGGAATGCCCTCCCAGAGGAGATTATTGCGGAATCGACCGTCCTAGGCTTCAAGAGCAAACTAGATGCATATCTCCTTAAGAGAGGCATATAAGGATATGGTGGACTATAAATTACGCCAGGTGTACACCTGGCAGGGCCTCCGCGTGTGCGGATCGCCGGACTTGATGGACCGAAGGTCTGATCCGGAGATGGCAGTTCTTATGTTCTTATGTTCTTATGACTTATTCAAATCCAGTCTAAAAAGCCATTTTTTTTAGGCTCCTTGTAAATCTTAATCCCTGATTTTCCCGAAAATAGCCTTTTTGACTTTTCCCATTTCCTTGATGCATGAAATTCCCCGTGCTTTTTTTTTGTCTTATATATTGTCTTGACTAGATTGTAAATTCTACAAAGAAGGGATTTTCTTACATGTATTATATAGCACCGTTTATTTTTTTAATCATTCAGTGGTGCTATACATCATACACAATGATAATAATAATACAGTAATGCTCCTCCATACACGTTATATTCAACACTACAAAAAAAATTTAGTGTTCCTGATGTAAAAGTAAAGTGTATTTTCTTAACGTATATTTAATCTCTTTCTTACTACTTTGGTTTTAGTGGGAGAGCCCATCAACCATGAAGCATGGGAATGGTTTTACAAAGTGGTGGGAGAGAACAGATGCACCCTTGTAGATACCTGGTGGCAAACAGGTAAACTCTCATAAGTTTCAAGTTTATTAAAATTTTTGATTGAATGCCCATCATAGATTCTAAGCGATGTACATAAAATTATAATCTTAAAAAACATTTAAAACATAAGACATGGACAATGACAGACTCAAAAAATACACAAGGGACTCCTTTTACAAAGGAGCGCTAGCGTTTTTAATATACGCACCGGATTAGCACGCACTAGCCGAAAATCTACCACCTGCTCAAAAGGAGGCAGTAGCGGCTAGCGCGCGTGGCAATTTAGCGCGCGCTATTCCGCGTGTTAAGGCTCTAGCGCGGCTTTGTAAAAGGAGGCCAAGGGATAGGGTAGAACTACAATAAATTCAGAATAGTAAACATAAAATGGAAAAAAAATGAGAGGAAAAGGTAGGAAAGAGTTGTGGAATCAGATCAAAATACGGGCAATGTATCAGGGTCGAGAACGTTTACTGGATCAAAAAAGAAGACATGGTGTTATTTATTGATCGAATGCATCTTTGGAAAGGAAAGTTTTTAATGCCCCTTTGAATTTTTACAAATTTTTTTCTTCCCTAAGAAAAGAGGGTAAAGAATTCCATATAGAGGGGGCAGTTACAGAGAATATTGTTGTACGATAGGTATTAATAATCTTTAGAGAAGGAACATATAATAAGTGCTGATCTATAGATCTAAGTAATCTTGGTTGAGCATGGGGAATGAGAAGTTTATCAATGAAGATGGGAACATTTGTTGTTAGAGTTTTGAAGGTTAGTAGGGCAATTCTATATGTTATTCTATGGGTAATGGGAAGCTCGTGTGTTGATTTCAAAAGAGGGGTGACGTGATCATACTTCAAGTTTCCAGAAGACTTGGGTCAAATTGTAAGAACTCCTATTAAAAAGAACACCAAAGAAACATCCAATAACATATCCAATTTTAGACCTGTCGCAAACATCCCTCTTGTTGCTAAATTAATGGAAGGGATGGTAAATGCTGAACTAAATACCTATCTAGACAAATTCAACTTACTGCAGAATAACCAATCCGGTTTCAGACCCGGTTTCAGCACCGAAACCATTATGGCCTCACTACTAAACCACCTACATTCCCTTCTCAGTCAAGGCACCAGTGCTATGATTCTGCAACTGGATCTAAGTTGCGCCTTCGACTTAGTAGATCACACCATTTTAATGAACTGTTTAGAATCCCTAGGCATCACAGGAAACGCTTACAACTGGTTCCAGGGATTCCTCGAACACAGATCCTAGAAACATAGAAACATAGAAAAAAGCGGCAGAAAAGGGCTGTAGCCCACCAAGTCTGCCCATTCCAGGTATCCCCCCCCATCAGGTATTCAAAGAAGACAAACTTTCCTTCAGCTGGAATAACAACTGCGGGTTACCCCAGGGCTCCCCGTTGTCTCCAACCCTATTCAACATCTACCTTATCACATTGGGTCACCTGCTACAAAGCCTAAAGCTCAATTTTTACATTTATGCTGACGACATTACAATAGTGCTACCACTAACCTGTCTGTCGTCAGACTTTATTAATTTCTTAACCAACATCCTAAATCAAATAGAGCTTTGGATGACGGCCTTCAAACTAAAACTTAACATAGAAAAAACTAAATTTTTCCTGGCATCCCCCAACAAAAAGATAAAAGATAACATGATTCACGTGAATGGCCGAGAATACGAAATTGACCAAACCATAAAAATACAAGGAGTTACCCTTGACAAACACCTAACCCTGGAAAGCATACAGATCTAATGTTCAAAAAAAAAATATCAGTCCTATGGAAGCTCCGCACCATTAAAAAATCCTTAGATGAATCGTCCTTTCGATTACTAGTTCAATCATCCATCTTGAGTACACTAGATTACTGTAACATTATATATCTAGGAGCTTATAAAAAGACACTTAACAAGCTGAGATTAATTCAGAACACTGCAGTCCAGCTAATCTTTGGTTTAAAAAAATGGGAACATGTCACCCCTTACTTCCAGATACTCCACTGGTTGCCGGTGGAATCCAGAATACTCATCAAGTTCGCCTGCATCAGCTACAAAGCTGTCTTTGGGATGCTACCATCTTACCTCGCCTCTCAATTCATCCTCAACAGCTCTAATAAGAGCTCTCGCAGAATAAATCTCTTTAACTACCCATCCCTGAAATCATGCCATTACAAGAAGTTCCTCGACAGAATGTTATCATTCCAGGCAGCCAAACTGAACACATGGCTCATAAAACCCATACTCGAGGCCACTTCATACACCGACTTCAGAAAATCTCTGAAGACCCGTCTGTTTAACAAATTCTAATCCCAATTCATGCGCAATCCCCCTCAGCTATCCTCTTCCCAATCCCCAAATCTCTAGATCTTAGACTAACTCATGCTTTTCCCATTTTGTAATGGTATTCCTACCCAAATTGTTTTCCCCTTGTATCTTAATCTTTGACTATATACATCCTTTAGATTCAAACCAACTTGGTTCTCTTCCATTTGTAATTGTATCCCAGTTCGACTTGTTTTTTTCCCCTTACATCTCATGCTCTGACTGTATGTATCTTGTTGTAAACCGCTTTGAACTTATGGTATAGCAGTATATAAGAAATAAAATTATTATTATTATTATTCATATATAACTCGTACAAAAAGAAACTCGCAGACTACAACTTAACCAAAATACGGCCATTAAACTTATATATAAGGCAAGGAAATACGATCATGTCACCTCTCCTCGAAGCCCATTGGCTCCCCATATCTCACTGGACAACTTACAAAATACTTCTACTCGCCTTTAAGATCTAACTCTCCAGCTTTTTTTGGTAAATATCTTATTCCTTATGCCTCCTCTCGGTTACTACGATCTAACAGTCAGAACTTATTTACTATCCCATCCATTTGGGAACTATTTTATGACACTACATGCAATACCATATTCTCTGTCAGAGCCCGTACCGTTTGGAATGCTCTCCCATTAGATATCAGATTGGATGAATCATTGGACAAATTTAAAACCAAATTAAAAACGTTCTTATTCAGGGACGCCTTTTTAACTTGAGAATGTTCAGTTCACCCAACCTACTCACTTTACACACAGAAATGAGTACCAGCTGCTTTTAAGAAGCATAATCCCTTTCCCCTTTGTTTTTCCCCTCCCCCTTTACCACCTTTTTTTATTTATTTCATCTCGATGTATTTCACTCTTGCCTAGCCCCAGATTCTCTTATTTCTGTATGACATGTCAAGAAAATCAAAATATTTATTTCTCTTGTTAATAATTTCCAGCTGCTTTCCAGTTTACTAAAAGGGGATGGGACTTGATATATCGCTTTTCTGTGGTTACATTCAAAGCAGTGTACATATTATGTGCGGGTACTTTTTTTTTTTTCCTGTGGCAAAGGAGGGTTAAGTAACTTGTCCAGAGTCACAAGGAGCTACAGCGGGAATTAAACCCAGTTTCCCCAGATTCTTAGGCGGCTGCACTAACCGCTAGTCTGCTCCTCCACTATTTAACTGGAATGGAAGTTAAGTTGTTTTTGTGTTTTCTAATCTGTTATGCCTGTCTAGGAACTGCCAAAGGCTGCAGTGGCAGAAGTTAGTCAAAGTTTATTAAAGCATTGTCCATGTACGGTATTTATTTATTTATTTAAAATTATTTATAACCCGCCTATCCACAAATCTAAGTGGGATACAATAAATACATACAAACCATACAAGGTATGGTTTTCACACAGAATCGGGTTCCTGTATCATTGCACAGGGTATGCACAAGCACAAAGTGAGCTTACAGAAAGAGCACACTTTTTTTTATTTATGATAGTTTTTTATTGAAACCAAAAAGATTACAACAATGAGAAAATTTCAGGAAAAGCAAACAAGAATGCATCTGTGTTTACATGATTTGCATATAGATGTTCCTGGGAGTGAGGGCTGGCTCAGATTGTGGTGCCCTGGACCAACGTTTGGTTTTGCACACTCCCTGCTCCACCTCCTACCAGTCTCGTCCTTTCACCCATTTCTTTAGTCCTCCTTCCCATTCTCGGTACCCTTTTAGCCCTCTTCTACCCTCCACTGCATCTTATCACCCTATCTGTCCAAGCTCCATCCCTATCTCTCCATCCTTGCCTCCAAGACCATTCTTCTATCTCTTACTTTATACCCCATGCCCAAAGGCCTCTCTCTCAACATCTTTTTAACCCCAAGCAAACAAGAGTTCTCGAAGATTGCATCTGTTCGCTTATCCTTCAGTTAAATTTTGCCAGTATAAAAGGTTTTGTGAAAGAATCTTTGCCTTTCAGGCAGCCAAACTAAATATTTGGCTTGCCCGGTGTGTGTTAGAGGCCTCTTCCTATCTGAATTTTAGAAAACAGATAAAAACTCAATTATTTAATAGACTAGGGCCTTAATACTTTTTTATATCTTTATTCTACTATGTAAAATTCTCCGCATTCTTTTATATTGCATTTTATAATTTCTATATTTCTTTTTTTAGTGGCTTTTTTTTTTTTTTTTTTTTTAAATTTTCATTTATTAAGAAAAGAAGAATACAAAGAAGGAAACCTCAATCTGAGTACAAAGAACCAGGAACAAATCAAAACAGTAGACTAGAGGGTCTACCGCGTGGTTTCTGCGCGGAGACAAAAGATACTCAGCAAAAGCCAAGAATAACCCACCCCCCAAACCCTCCCCCCAACCCCACCCCTCACCCCCCAAGCACTCCAGTGTCAGAAATTCAGAAGGGCACTTCGGGCACCCGGAGACAAATTGTCCCAGACCGGAGCCCAAACCGCTCGGAATTTCCTCCAGTGACCAGGGCCACCCTTCTTAGTATCCAAATATTCATACTTCAGCAAAGTAAACAGTTCATTTTTCCACATTGTGAGGGTAGACACCTCGGCCTGCCTCCATAATAAGAGGATACATTTACGAGATAACAAAAAAGCCTTCTTCAGCAACAGGGAATTACCCCTAGAAAGTCCCAAAGAAGTAAAGTGATAAAAAAGAAAAACCTTCGCTCCAAGGGGAAGTCGTTTCTTTAAGATCGTCTGTAGATGAAGGCCAACAAAATACCAGAAGGTTTGTATTCTGTCACAGGACCAAAACATATGAAACAAACCAGCAGGGGCAGAATGGCATTTAGGGCATGCAGCATGAGTAGCAATACCAGCCACCAAGGCCTTATATGGGGAAATGTAAAGTCTCAACAAGAATTTGTAGTGCTGCTCCTGCAACACCACCGAGCGAGTCAGTCTTGGAAGTTGTCGCATGAGGAGACGCAAATCCTCACCAGTGATCTGCTCAGTAGAGGCAAGGTCCAGATTCCAAACATCAGCCACTGCATCATAATTCCAAGGGGCCGAAAAACTGCCCAAGCTGATCTGATGAAAGGAGAGACTCATACTGGTCGAACGGGACAGGGTCAAAGTCTCCCAAACCAGGTCCGCCTTATCTTCCTGCAAAGTAGAACGGTCCAGGGAGTGCAGATAGTGACTGACTTGACCATAGGAAAGCCAATCCCGAGCCTGTACAACACCCCGAGCCTGAAGAGCAGGGAAGGACACCGGAAGGCCCTGTGCCATCACCACATCCCGCACATAACAAAGGCCATTGGTTGACCAAGTCCGCAAATAAGTTTTAGAGTCATCCGGATCCAAGTCCCGATTTCCCCACAAGGGTAAAAGCACTGTGGAAGTAAAAGGCACCTGCATCCACTTGCATAACCATTGCCAACATTGATGCATAGATTTCAACAAAGGATGAGAACGAGTCGGAAAAATCCGATAGGGTCGTTTCGCATGAAGATAATACAACAAATGCGTAGGCGCCATCAGTTGCTGTTCCAGGAACACAGGAGTATAATAGGTAATATTCTTGATCCAGTCGACCAGGTGACGAAGGAGACAGGCAACATTGTATTTCCGCAGGTCCGGCAATGCCAAACCGCCGCTCCCCAGTGGTAAGGAAAGTTGTGCTAAAGTCAATCTGGGCTTCTTATTATTCCAAAGAAATTTACGTAACACTTTATGATACAGACCAATGTCCTTATTCGTAATATACATAGGAAAAGTTTGCATCACATATATCCATTTCGGAAACAGGACCATTTTAAACAAAGCTATCCGCCCCCGCAAAGATAAAGGAAAATTGGTCCAGAGAGCCAATAAATCCCGGGACTTTTGCAACAATACCTTGAAATTTTCCCCATAAGCCCTTTTGAGATCACCAGTAATATAGATCCCCAAATATTTAAGTCTGTGCGCCACCTTTCGTATTGGAAAAGGGGATGTCCAATCCTCATAAGCATACCCACTAAAGGGCAAGGCCTCCGACTTGTCTAAGTTCAATTCAAAACCAGAAACCACCCCATGGCACTGAACTAATCATAAAACCCTTTGAAAAGAACGGCGTGGCTGAGTCAAGAGCAACAAAATGTCATCTGCAAAAGCCAGGCACCGCACTTCATCCTGTCCCACCGGAAGGCCCAAAATAGAGCCGTCCGTCCGAATGCGATACAACAAGGGCTCCAGGGCTAAAATAAAAAGTAAAGGAGAGAGCGGACACCCCTGACGGGTGCACCGCTCCACCCGGAACCCAGCAGAGATAGCCCCATTGACCAGCACCGCCGCACTAGGATTAACATAGAGAATCCGCACCATGTCCAGAAATAGACCCCCCAGCCCAAGGTTACCTAAGGCCAAAAACAAGTAGTCCCAATCTACACAATCAAACGCTTTCCGGGCATCTAAGCTAATCAAGAGGGCCGGGATAGAAGAAGTCACACTATGCCCCAAAGCAGCCATAACTTTACGCACGTTCCACACCGCCTGCCACCCCTGAACGAAACCAACCTGATCCGGATGCACAACCTCAGGCAAGATGGAAGACAAACGCATAGCTAAGATTTTTGCGAACAATTTAAGCTCATAGTTAATTAAGGAAATAGGACGATAAGAATCCACCGACGCCAGATTCGTAGCCGGTTTGGGGAGCAACACCACATGGGCACGATTGGCATGGGCCGGAAAACGTCCATCCAACAGTACCCGAGCAAAGTAAGCCTCCAAATGCGGAACCACATGGTCCTGCAAAATCTTATAAAACTCGGAAGAGAGACCATCAGGCCCCGGGGCCTTAGACAAAGGCGAATTCTTAATCACCTGGCCGATCTCCAATGCAGTGATGGGTTCATGTAAAAACTGGGTGGATTCCTCCGAGAACCGTGGCATGCGGAGATCCTGAAAATAAGACTGTAAAGTTTCCGGGACTGACTGGCGCTTGGCGTAAAAGTCCCGAAAGTGGTCATAAACGCTTTGAAGAAACGAAAAAGCGTTTAATCAAAAATTGAATAAACTATAAACTATAAAAAATCTTCGTCAAGCGGTCTCGGTCAGTGACAAAAACACCCCATGAAGAAGACCTTTACAGAAATGAGGCCCCTGCCAAGGATGGACCAAGTGAGCCAGCAGTCTACCAGACCTATTACCATATTTATAAAACCGATACCGGCACGAATGAAGGGACCGTTGACTATGTTCATGAATCTTAACCTGCAAGGCCACCCGAGCCACCAAAAGAGAATCATGGTCCCTCTGAGAGCCGGAAGCAATCAACTGACGTTTACAGACCTCCACCTTCCGGTGTAAATATAAAAGATCATGCGTTTGAGCCTTGCGCTGTGCGGCCACATACGCTATGGTTTCACCACGAAGAACCGCTTTCGCAGTCTCCCACAGCAAAACCGGATTGGAGGCCGAAGAAGCATTGTCGAATAAAAAGTGCTTCCAACTAGAGAATGACACGGTGGCGGTTTACCCGCGGCCACCGCATTTTAGCCGCGGGTCACCCGCCGAAAACGGGGAAGAAAACTAGCAGTCGCTGCGGCGACGGGGACAAGGCCATTCACCGCCCGCGGGGCGGTGAATGGTCTTGTCCCCCGCAGTGAGGCATGAAGGATCGCGCGGTCCCCGCAGCTCACACCCGCCCGCCCAATCGATTCCAGTGTCCAGCCAGCTCTCTCCCCTCTCCTCACCCCAGTCCGCAGATCCTCCTCCTCGGCGACCCGCACGCTACCAGAGAGCCACGCACACCCGCCGCTGCTCAGCCTCGATCTTCTGCTCTGACGCAACCGGAAACAGGAAGTTGCAGCACAGCAGAAGATCGAACACTGAGCAGCCGCGCGTGTGCGGCTCCCTGGGAAAGCGCGCAGGTTGCCGAAAAAGAAAACCCACAAACCAAGGTGAGGAGAAGGGAGAGAGCCGGCCAAACACCAGGATCGACCGGGCAGGCAGGTAGTGGCCGCGGGGACCGTGCGATCGCTAGTGTTCCCGGCTCAAATTGGAAGGAGGGAGTGAAAGGAAAAAGGATTCTGGGCCAAGGGGATGAAGTCGGAAAGAAAAACCCACAGCAGGAAAGAAAGGGAAGGACTGGCAGGTGAGCCAGATGCTAGAAGCAGGGGGGGGGGGAAGAAAGAGGGAAAAAAGCTAGATGGGGTTGAAAAGAAGAGACACACTGGTATGGAAGAGGAAGATAGGGGAAATCTGGACACAGGAAGGTAACAGAAAGAGGGGAAATTATGTGCATGGGGCATAGGGACAGAGACATAAAGGGGACATGCCATGGGGATGGTATATGGACACAGGGGGGGCAATGACAGATACATAGGGGAGATATTAGAAATGGAGAAAATAGGAGCACAGAAGCGAGATGGTTTGTGGGGATGGGACAGGGACCGAGCTTGCAGGCTCCAGTGGCTTGCACAAATTACATTGTAACGTGCCATGAAAATAAGAGGAAGGAAGGTAGATAGGCCACGCGAGAGGAGCAGAAGGGTAGTAGAAAGGAACAGATGGTAAAGGAGGGAGGGAAGGGTGGTGGTGGAAAGGAATAGAACAGACATTGAAGGAGGGTGGAGAGGAACAGACCCCCAAGGGAAATGTGGAAGACAGAGTGGGAAGAAGACAGATGCCAGACTATGCGGGAGCGGAGGGAAGAAGATGGGTGCTAGACCAATTGGGGGGGGGGGGGGTTAAGGGAGAGGCACAGTAACAGCAAATGGAAGACGCAGAGAGAAGACACACAGTGGATGGAAGGAATTCAATGAGAAGATGTGGAAAGCAGAAACCAGACAACAAAGGTAGAAAAAAAAATTATATTTATTTATTTATTTTTTGCTTTAGGATAAAATAGTATATTAGTTGTGTTGATAAAAATTTATAAACAAAGCCCTGCCAGCTGAACATCTCTTTCTCTAGTTCAGCAGCAGGAACTTTGATTTATAAGAAAGGGATAAGCTAAATATTACAGTACTAAGGCTTATATGGATGCAGCGGGGACGGTGACGGGGCGGTGAATGGGATGGCAGTGGCGGTGACGGGGCGGTGAAAGGGATGGCGGTGACGGTGACGGGGCGGTGAAGGGATCGGCGGTGACGGGGCGGTGCAGAGGATGGTGGGCCGGTGACGGGGCGGTGACGGGGACAGATTTTTTCCCCGTGTCATTCTCTACTTCCAACATTGAACGATATGTGTCCGAAAATGTTTATCCCAATACAAATAGCGAGGAAAGTGCCACGGACCAGGCATACCACCGAATTGTAGACCCCGAACCTCCACCCAAATTAACGCATGATCAGAGAGAGTAGGTACATCAATTTCCGCTTTAGTCACCCGTGATAAAAAAGAAGAAACAACCAAGATATAATCTAATCTGAACATGGTGGGATGAGCACATGCCACATGTGTGAAATCCTTATCCAAAGGATGATACAAACGCCACACATCAACAAGATCCAAAACCCTACAAAATTGAGCAAACCATCTGGCCGCTCTGAAATCCACAGAAGAGGTCCCTCCCAATCTATCCATATCAGGATCCAGGACTGCATTAAAATCCCCCAGAAACATCAAGGGGACATCCGGAAAGATGGTGCACAGACCCACAAGCTGCTGGAAGAAATCCAGGTTAAACACATTCGGAGCATAAACATTGGCTAATATCAGCTCTTGACCCTGAATGTCCAGATGAAGAAATAAATATCGCCCCCCAGGATCCTTAACCACTTTATGCACCGTATAGGGAAGGTGTTTACTAAAGAGAATGGCCACCCCCGCACTATGGGTAGTACCCGTAGAATAATAAACCTCCTTAACCCATCCCCTACCTAGTTTCTCATGTTCTGCATCAGACAGATGCGTCTCCTGGAGACAGGCCACATGCATCCCCTTCTGGCGAAGAGTTTGTAGTATCTTAGACCTTTTTACCGGCGAGTTTATACCCGCCACATTCCAGGAGCACACTTTCAAAGCAGAATCACCCATAGTCAGAGCAAAAGATAACAACCATCAAACTACCAAAAATGAAGAGAGGGGTCGAACGCCCAGCCCACATAAGACCCCCCAGGTCCACCACCAGAGAAACAGATCCCCTTGGCCCAACATAGTCAAAAACCCCCGACACTGGAGTGCAATTCCCTCCCAAGCCCAACCCCACCCCCCCGAGGGAAACTCCCCCTGTCCATCCCCCAACTCCCCCATGTTCCCCCCAAATCCACTTCACTCATGACGTCCTAATCCTCGCCCCTGCTAAACAAAACCAAATATGGGAAACCCACATACCCAGACAATCCCCACACACCAAACCCCCCAGCCAGACACACATGGGAACCCACAAAATAACCTCCCCAGAAACACAGCACACATCCCCCAAACAGAGCAACCAACAAGCCCAACAGACCACTAAGCCCAAGTACAAACCCTACTGGGTCCCAACAGCCGCAACCGCTATGTCCGGCTGCCTCCTATGCACAGCCGGAGGGACCACCTCAATACCCAAAGTGGTGACAAAAGGCAGGGCGGTGGCCGGAGAATCAAAAGTCTGTGTGCGTCCATCCTTCTGAATCCTCAATTTGGCCGGATAGAGCAGGGCGAACTTCACTTTATTTGCAAACAAAGCCGAGCAAATAGGTGTAAATTCCCGGCGTCGTGCCGCCACTGCAGTAGAATAGTCCTGAAAACAAAGGATAGTTTTATTTTCGTGGCGCAGACCCTTGCCAGCTCGGAGGGCTTGTAAGATAGCAGTCTTGTGAGCAAAATTCAAGATCTTGAATATAACCACACGAGGCCTGGAACCCTCCGGTCCCCGAGGCCCCAGGCGATGCGCCCTCTCCACCCGGAACTTTCCCAAGCGGACATCCAATGCAAGTGATTGAGGGATCCAACTTTCCAAGAAGCCAAGCAACTCCGCATCGAGGATATGTTCCGGGAGACCGACGAGACGCAGATTACTCCGGCGAGCCCGATTTTCCAGGTCATCCACCTTCTGAGTAAGGGCTGCCAGCTCCCTGGCCATCCTGGAAAACCCCAGCTCCACAGGCTGCACCCGGTCCTCCAAAGTGCTAACCCGATGCTGAACTTCATCCAGCTCCAGCCCCAAGCTATCCAGCCTTTCATGTGCAGCAGTGATTTTATCCAGGAACTGCTGCAGTTTTTTATCGATGGCTGCTTCCACCGCCGCTGTGACCTCAGCCACGAGGTCGGAAGTCAGCGCGGGACATGCCGTCGGGCTAGAGGGAGCCGCTTCCGACGCCATCTTAGGATCTTGAAGTCGGCCCCGATCACGAGCGGGACGGGCTGGTTTTGAGGCCATTAGCGCTACGAAATCGCGCTGCACCAACGTCCCCCGGCTAAACTAGCCACAAGGTTCCTCCGGAGCACTCAGACCCCGATTACAGTTGGGGAAGATAGACGGCAGGGCTCGCGAGGACGGGAGCAGCGCTGTTTAGCGACCACTCATCCCCATGACGTCACCGGAAGTCCTCTTTTAGTGGCTTTTAATTGCTGTTTATATATAACTAGTACTGTTTGTATCTTATTCAATTGTTGTGAACCGGGTATAGTGGTATATAAAAATAAATTTATTATTATTATTTCCACCCTCACTCAACCTCTTCAGAGACCTATCCTCTTCCTTACCATACCCCTCCCTAGTAATCCCATTCCTTTTCAATGGCTCTCCTCCTCATCCCATTCTTCTGTGTCATTTGCATTAAGTCTCAACCTTTCCTCACTTTTCTTGGCCCTCTTCTCAAATTCCTCATTTCACACCCTTACTCATTCTCCCAACTCATCAATATACCCCTCATACCTAAAACTGCCAATTATTTATTGTCCCCTTGAAATTTCCACTCCATAACTCTTATCCATAATTCCCTGCTCTGCTCCCCAACACTTTCCCATTCAATCACTAAATCACAGTCATCTTTTGCTCTATGGCCTCTCCACACCCTAGCCGTATCCATCTTCTGATCTGTCCTCCTTCTCCACCCCTTGGCCATCTTCTGCTTTATTCCCTTTCTCCCCCCTCACCAGTAATCCCATTCAGTTTCTACTCAGTTCCCCTTCCCACACCCATACCTCTTATCCCCATCTACCTTTCTCCTCCCTCAATAGCCTCAATAATTTTTTTCATTTAATTATTTATATTCTGCATATCCTACAATTCTATGCGGATTACAAGTTATTCAGGTACTCAAGCATTTTTCCCTACCCCACCCCCTAGCCCCATTCATCCTCTGTTCCTTTCCCCTGACACTTGACACCCTCTAGCCCAGGGGTGTCCAACCTTTTGGCTTCCCTGGGCCGCATTGGCCGAAAAATATGTTTCTGGGGCCGTGCAAATGCTGCAGCAAGACAGAGGAGGGAGCCGGCAAGATGGTAAACACCCGGGGGCAGCAGAGGAAAACACTGCATCGCCCTCGACCAGGGCTGCACAAAATACTTCACTGGGCCGCAGGTTGGACACCCTGCTCTAGCCCCATTCATCTTGCACTCTTTCCTCCCTAGTCCTAACCATTTTCTGCTTTACATTATTTATTTATTTATTACCCAATTCTATATCGTTCTCCTATCTATTTGACTTTTTATCTCTCCATGTCCACCATTATTCCCTCTGTGTTCCTTTCCATACTGTTCTGTCTAGTATCTTCACTCTGGGGCATTATTCTTGCCTATTCCCCTCAAGTTCAATATCTGCTCTCTGTGTCCTTATTCTTCCCCTCTCCAACACCCCATCCAGCTTCCCTTCCCTTATTTCTTCTCTTTCCCCTTTCTCCTGTACCCCCACCCCAGGACCAATATCTCTCTCTCCTCTCACTTGCCCCGCCCCATGGTACTGCATCCCTTCTCTCTCCTTCTCCCCAGATCCACCGTCTTTCTCAATTCCCCCCATCCCAGCATCTGCTTCTCCCTCTTCACCCTCTATTCCCCAAAAGCTCCCCTGTAGTAGCATCGCTCCCTATCCCCCAACCATGGGCCATGGGTACTTCTCTATCTTTCCCTCCTTCCAACTCTCCTCTCCCATGGGTACTTTCTTCCTCCTTCTGCCCCCCTCCCCTCCCATGAGTGCTTTCTCCCTCCTTCTAACACCATGCGGAGTCCAGTATCAATTTAGGAATGGAAGCCTCAAGAAAACTGATTTGCAATCCTCAGACTCAAAATAAAGGATTTTACCTGTATGATAAAAGAAAAGTCCCTGCGCTGTGCTTCTGCCACTGCATTATATGTCACACATTTTTTTTTTTCCTGTGGGCCTAAAAATAACAACAATCTGAGATAGGAAAATGTTTACATTCTTTCCTTCCTTCTCATAATAAAGTGGCTGCAGAGTAGTTCTAGAAGTTTCAAGGCTCCTAGGCTTCTCTGTCACTGCTTATGTTGGATTCCTCCCTCCAGATTCTCTCATGTAGCTTTGCTGAAAGTTGCTGGATACAGTGGGGATCATTTATAGGATCATGAAAGTTGTTTCAAGAGGAGGGTAGAAGGAAGTCTTTCTCTGTCTCTCTCTCATGCTTTTTCCCACAGAGACAGTGCATGCAAATAGATCTCAAGCACGATTCTGGGTTGCGGCTCTCAAGGACTGAAGTTGCCCACCCCTGTTTTAAGTGTATACAAAACTTCTTTCATATTGTGCTTGAATTACATAATTCCTTTTTGGTTCAACTCTTACGAAGTTCCATTGAATTTTCACCCACAGATCTTGGAGAATCCAATCCAAATCAGCCAAAATCTAATGTGGATCAGATTCATCAAACTTATGGTAGATTGCCTGGGTTTATCAAATCAAATACATAAAAGGGCTTAGAAATTTCACCGTGGGGGGCTGGTGTTTTCCTGCCCTGAATGGCCATCCTCCTTGAGGCTGCTGCTGAATAATCATTTTCTTTTGTAAGTGTGTATTTGAGTTTAACTAGCATGGATGGCAGCTCCCATGTGGGTCTCAGTTTTTTTCAGGTTTGAGACCATGAGGCTGGTTTTGGAGTTCAAGAACTGGGTGGCTTAAACTCACTGAGAGCTGGCAAAAGAAAACAGCCATGTGGTGACGGCAGCAGCAGCTATACTGAAAGCCAGCAAGATGATGGGGAGGGTTGACTGGCTCAGAAATCTGGGGGATGACCACGACTGGCTAGTTGTGGGAGAGTGAAGATTGCTGGCAGCCTGGGAATGGTTTTCTGGGTAATGATGACTGGATAGATGAGAGGTTGAGAGAGGAGCAAACAGGTAGGAAAGAAGGTGGGGGGTTTGAGAGGAGAGAAGATGGAGGAATTGAAAAAGAGAGGAGGTTAAGACTGCTGGGAACCCAGGCCAGAGCAATAAGTGTAAAAATGAAACATTATGGGCTAGATTGAATCATTTTTTTTCTCCAAGAAGCAGAATGGAAAAACAATCTTAGTAAATGACATAACAATGATAATATAGTAGATGACAGCTGATGAGGACCCGTGCAGTCCATCCAGTCTGCCCAACAAGATAAATTTATAGCATATGATATAATGTAATATAACATATACATATTTGATCTTGATTTGTCCCTGCCATTTTCGGAGTGCAGAACTGGTCTTATTCCCCAACTACTGGAATTGCCATCGAAGCCCACTCCAGCCCATCCAGATCTGTCTAGCCATAATTGAGGCACAAACCATGGTTTATATCTCCTTCTATATACTTCCCGAGTGTATCTGTCATGTCCGTGGACTTATTTTGTGTCTGTCTTCTTGTAACCCGTTCTAAGATTTTTGGGAGGATGGGATAAAAATCAAAATAAATAATAAGTAAGTTGTTGCAGCAGAGCTTGAAGCGAGAAGCCAGTGTTGTAAGTGACAAGTCTCCTTCACTGCCCTGCTATTCAGAGGTTAAATAGCAGGGCAGTGAAAGGGATTTGTCACTTACAACAATAAAAAGAAGATGTACATTTTCTTGGAATGTATTCTTAATCATCTGTTTCTCATTTGAGTTCATAGTCTTAACATGTGTGGTGACTTGTGGCTTCTATTAATGCTGACGATACTTCCCTGTTAGATATTTCTAATGTATTTAAAGTGCTGACTTGTGAGTTCATGTAAACCAGGGGTGTCCAACCTTTTGGCTTCCCTGGGCCGCATTGGCCGAAAAAAATGTTTCTGGGGCCGCGCAAACGTTGCAGCAAGACAGAGGAGTTGCCGGAAAGACGGTAAACACCCGGGGGCAGCAGAAGAAAACACTGCATTGTCCTCGACTGGGGCTGCACAAAATATTTCATTTGGCCGCAGGTTGGACACCCCTGATGTAAACTGTTATGCTTCCAGTACCCTAATTCTGTCCTCTGGTCTTCTTTCGCTGCTCTCTCTCTCAGAGGTATCAGAACGCATAGCGTGGCTTTTAGCGCCAGCAGCGGCGGTAACTGCTCCAATGCTCATAAAGTTCGTATGAGCGTCGGAGCAGTTACTGCCACTGCCGGCACAAAAATCCGCACAATGCATTCGTAAAAGAGGGGGTTAGTGTTTTCCTTTAATGGATTACTACATAACTAGATGTTTTCAGTTCATTTAATACGCATTTGAGTTTTTCTCCATAACCTGTATCATGCCAACATACAGATACTTACTAAGTTATTCTACATTGTTCATACGATGTAGAGTGCAACATTCGATTTGTGGGTTAAATCTCATGACCACCTAGACTGCAGTGTTAAGTTTATTGTTATTACCATTATATTCACTTTTCTAGCAGGGCAGTGAAGGGGACTTGTCACTTACAACAACACTGGATTCTCATGATCTGAGATGAATGTAAGGAGATCCTCCCTGGGATGGCAGGCATCCTGCCTTGAATGAGGCTGTTCTAGCGGACAAGGCCTGAATCCGACTGACAAGGAGAGACCAAGGAAATCACTCAGGTTCTGACACCTCTGAGAGAGAGAGAGAGCAGCGAAAGAAGACCAGAAGACAGAATTAGGGTACTGGAAGCATAACAGTTTACAAGAACTCACAAGTCAGCACTTTATGTACCTTAGAAATATCTTAACAAGAAAGTATTGGCAGCATTAATAGAAGCCACAAGTCACCACACATGTTAGACTATGAAGTCAAATGAGAAACAGATGCATAAGAATACATTGCAAGAAAATGCACATCTTCCTTTTATTGTTCCCTCAACCCTTTTTCTTGTATTATAGCAAAGCAAACTGAAAATTGAAAATAAAAAAATGCCTGGGGATAGAACAGTTATGGCTTTCTTTGATAACTTTTTATAATGTGTTTTCATGAGCTCAGTTTTGCAGTGTATTCTTTATAATGTGTTATTAGGTCTCCCCCTGCTCTGCTCAACTCCCCAACACCTCTCAATTGTTTCAAAGGATTGTTTCCTGATCAAAAAAATTGTGGGTAATTTTTGGACTTTCTTCTTGATTTGTTGACAGCTTTTGGGTTTCAATTTTAATCTGTGCTAAAACGTTTTAACACAGGTTTACCAATTTAATGCTTGTTAATTTAAGGGCTAACATATTATGTCAATTTAGCATGTACTGTGGGCCAAATTCTATAAACGGCATCCCAATTGTAGGTGGCAGTAGGCGTCCTACCGCTGTCTAACCAGCCAATTGGGATGCATGTTTTAAAAAAAGCCCACCCAGAGGCAGGCAGCCTACACCTTAGGCATCTGTTGCTGTTAAGGGAAATGCATAGGACCGCTTAAGCTCGCCCAAGTCTAGGCATGGGAGTGGTTTCACTTAGAAGTGGCCTTTTTTTTTTTTTTTTTATTTATTTTTTTTTTTTTTTTCCCTTTTTTTGTCTGTTTTTATTTGATGTTGTTAAGAAAAAAATAGATCTTATTAACAAAATAAAAAGAAAATAAAATAATCCAAGTTTAAATTATCTGACTTTTCCTTTCTAATATAGGATTTCTTGACACTTCCATTCATGGAACAACATAGCTACATTACTAATTTTACACTTTTCAGGTCCTAAGACTCTAAAGAAAGAATAAGAAAAAGCCAGTCCATTGGAATACTTGATTGGAGATAGACCCAACATGGGCCGTGTTTCAGCGTATAGGCTTTCCTCAGGGGTCCTATTATGCGACCCTGTACACCTCACTCGACATTTGAGTATTATATATCACTGCAGTCTATTTCCACTGTTGATTGTCTATCTCCAATCATGTGTGGTCATAGTTCTTATGATGCTGCATTTCAATACTTAAGTCCTGGATATTTTTCATCTTGTGTTATCGGGAGTGGTCATTCGCACTGATTTGCCTTTCCTATCTCTAGTTTAGTAACACATGTTCCATCTTGAAATGTATAAATGCTGATGTTGGCCACAGTGGTGGTAATTTTGTAAAATCATGTTTGTCCACATGGAGGAGAATTGTTACTCTTATCTCAGCTTGCCTTCCCTCATGTATTACAGAAACAGGTGGGATCTGTATTGCCCCGAGGCCTTCAGAGGAAGGGGCTGAGATCGTGCCGGCTATGGCTATGAGACCATTCTTTGGGATTAAGCCTGTACTTATGACTGAAAAGGTAAGTTCTGAGGTTGGACAAAAGATAAAGGATGCATTTAGTATGTGGGCATATAGAAGGTAATCCTGTAACTTGGCACCCTTTTGGGTGTATGTATGTGACAACTGGTGCACTAGGGGCTAGACCCATTGCGAGCTGTGTGACTGAGGGCTTGCTGTTCACCCAAAAGAATTTTAGGAGAGGGTTTTGGTTTGAGCTGTCTCTTCCCCTTCTTATGTCAGGGTCAGGGGAGATTTGTTCTCCTGTACTTCTGTCTCTACAACATCACCAAAATTTGTCCCTTTAAGTTTCAAGATATCTACAACAGAACTTATGCATTACATCATGGTTCGCTATTCATACTTATACGGGGGTATAACTCCGGTGTTCCTCTGTGCTTTGGATATTGTATATGGTTATGGCTGTAGGTTGTGCTGACACTCTCTTTTTAGATAGGCAGGGGTCAGCTTGTTGTATTGCGTAGATAATATTTTATGATTCTATGCTTTGTACAACTTGTCTGTATCTTTTCTTGTTAACATTTATATTTGTATTACATCTGTATTTTATTAAAATCAATAAAAATCTTTGAACTGGAAAATTTGATACAAACGCTTATTAGAAAAATTTCTAAGCGATGTACAATAGTAAGAGAAGGGGAACATAGAAGCATACAAATCAAAGTCACACATAGGACAAATTCGACAAACTCATAAACATGGAGTAAACTGGGGAAGACCTACAGAATGTATAGGACAGCAAACAATTATGGTTAGAAAAAAAGGAAGAGATAAGGAAAGGAATGGGAAAAATAAAGCTAAAAAGTTACCGAGGAGAGGTAAGAGAATGTGTCTAGAGATAGGCAGTAATCAATCTGGTCCCTTGTCAGCACCCTCGGAACCTCATTCTTAGACTGTAATTTACTTCTATCAGGTCTCCCACTGTTAGCTCCAATTACTAAATCATTGGTGCCCATTGACTAATTATTTTGAGTGCTGATTTGTGATAGAATCTGGGGGATACAATATGCTAGGTGCAATTTATTAGAAATATTGAATTAAGATTAAAACTGCAAAACATTTTTCTGTTGCCTATTTATCCAAATACATCACTTTTCCCCTCTTTTACAAAGCTGCGCTAGTGGCTGCTAGAAAATGACATGGTGGATGTTACCCGCAGCTAGCTGCGAGTAGCAGCGGGTAACCCACCAAAACGGTGGAGAGGGGAAAGGTGCTCACCGCAGGTATGGGGACAAGGCCATCCACCACCCCATGGAGCGGTTGCGTCAGAGGAGAAGCTTCCACCCACACATGCATGCGACTGCACAAACACTCCGGCGGCTTTCAACAAGCTACTCAAACCTTAAAACACGCCGTGAAGGTAAGGGGGAGGGAGGGAGATGCAAGGACTGCGTGAGGGGTGCCGAAGGGCAGTGAGGTGGATGCTGCGGGGACTGGGACAGGGCGGTGAAAGGGACGGCGGGGACGGGGACAGGGCGGTGAAGGGGACGGTGGTCCGGTGACGGGGACAGATTTTTTTCCCCATGTCATTTTCTAGTGGCTGCTGCTGTGTAAACTGCCCCGAAGCCCATAGGGATTTAAAGGGCTCCACGGGGCCGTACCCGTGGCAACCACTTTTTTTTCTCCCACTGTTTCGGCAGGGTACCAGTGGGTAACAGCCACTGTGTCATTCTTTACTGCACATCAAGGGAAGGGAGGAGGGAAGACAGGCTGCACATATAGGGAAGAGAAGATGAGAGAAATGCATATGAAAGGAAGAGAAGAAAAAATAGATTTGAGAAGGAGGCAGAGAAATTGAAGAAAGGTAAATGTGAAAGATCATTTCCCGCTTTATATCTGTTTGGTACTGAAGAAGGAAGGAGGTGAGAAAAGCAAGTGGAAAGGAGGCCTGGAAACAAAGTTAAGAGCACAGATAGAGGAAAGCAGAACCAGAGATTGGGAACAAGATGATTAGAATAATAAAATCACCAGAGAACACAGGTAGGTCTGACATTTAAGCTTTCAAACTCATCCTAGAAAAAGTGCTACATAACTCATTGCTGAATATCACTACGGTCACCTTCGAAGTACTCCCCTTGGGAAGCTATGCACCGATGCCAGCGCCTAGTCCCCCCTTCAAAGCAGTTTTGGAATGCCCATCAGAGCTGTTGTCGTATTACCCTTGATGTCCTGAATGTTATCAAAATGTCTTCCTTTCAATATTTCCTTTATCTTTGGGTAAAGAAAAAAGTAATTGGGGGCTAGATCAGGTGATAAGGGAGGGAATCCCAATACAGTTATTTGTTTTCTGGCTAAAAACTCCCTCACAGATAGTGCCATGTGAGCTGGTGCCTTGTCATGATGCAAGAGCCATGAGTTGTTAGCGAAAAGTCCAGGTCATTTTCATCTAACTTTTTCACGCAGCCTTTTCAGCACTTCCAAATAGTAAACTTGATTAACTGTTTGTCCAGTTGGTACAAATTCATAATGAACAATCCCTCTGATATCAGTATCCCTCTGATATCGTTTTGACTCTTGATTTGGACTGGCGTAACTTTTTTGATCATGGAGAATTGGCTGACTTTGATGCTTTGTTTCAGGGTCGTATTAGTACACTCATATTTCATCACCAGTGATAACATGGGCCAAAACATCATCTTGCCTCTCCAAAAGGTCTTGGCAAACTTTGACTCTCCTTTGCTTTTGTTCATCAGTGAGTTCCTTTGGGACCATTTTTGCACACTCTCATGCCAAGATTTTCAATTAAGATTTTCCTGTTTCTATATTGATGTTTACTTGGTCTGTCCGCTATGCTTCTCACAGTCAGCCGACGATTTTGATGCACAATTCGACAAATTTTTGCAATGTTTTTGTCAGTTCTTCTCATTACTGGCCGCCCTGACCTTTCTTCATCAGGGATACTTTCTCTCCCCTCATGCAAACGTTTAATCTATTTGTACACTGCCGTTTTTTTCATGGCATTATCTCCATAAACTTGGACTAACATGTCCCTGATTTCACTTCCACTCTTGCTAAGTTTAACAAGAAATGCAATGTTTGTTCATTGCTCTAATTCAAGCTCTGACATTCTCACAATGGCACACAAAAACAAGCAACAACAATAATGAACGCCACTCAGCAAGACACCGTCACACGTCGACACGAACACAGCTGTGAGACACTGATATACCAAGGTTATGAAACCTTACTGAGTTGTTTGCACAGTGCCTCCAACGTAAGTGCGCGGAGGCAAGTTTGAAAAGTTAATTGTCAGACTTCATATATATGTACTTGTATATCTATGTGTGTGTGTTATCGTATTCATGATATTATAATGAACGAGTTTGTATGCACATTTATTTCAGGATATCTGTGTAATGGTTGATTTATATTTTTATCTTTGGTTTACAGGTCTACATTTTAACCCTTGATGTAGCCTGAAGGCACTCCACTTTGGGTTTTACTATCTTACTATTATTCATTTGCCATTCAAATAGAGAAGGTGCAGGTCAAGCAAATTTAGTACCTTAGTATGCTGTGAAAATATGCCTTGGAACCATATCCAATACAGTAGGAGAAGTTGATTTTCTTAATTTGCCTTTTTACTCCTCGTACATTTTGGTGTGAGGCAGTGAGTGGTACAGAGGCAGGTTTTCCTAGGAATAAGGTTACCATATTTAATGAAGGGCAAACCTGGATGTATGGCCCTGTCCTGTTCCGTCCCCAGCCCCGCCTTGTTCTGCCTCCAGCCAGTCCCATTCCGCCTCCAGTCCCGCCCCCAAAAGTCTTGTCTCTTTTCTCCTGACCTCCAGGCCGTGTCGGGATGGCCTCCAGCATATGTGGATGCATGTGACTTCATCCACACGTGCTTGTTGTAGGCCCTCCAGACGTGGCCAGAGCTCGGGGCTTTTCAAAACCTGGACAAATTGCCGGGGTTTGGAAAGTCTGTCTGGGAACCCGGACAGTCCTCTAAAAAGAAGACTTGTCTGGGTTTTCTTGGACATCTGGTAACCCTGCCTAGGAACACTCTCTTGCTAGGGCTGAGCCACTTTAGGATAGGTGGAGTTTACCTGGTGAGTCAGATGGGTGCAGGTCAACCGGGGAAGAGGCTAAATGCTCTAGAGCAGGAGTGTCAAACTCAATCACATAAGGGGCCGAAATCTGAAAAAAAAAGGCTCAGTTGGGGGCCAAATTTTTTTAAAAGATTCTTAGGGGTCCTTTTATTAAGGTACGCTAACCGATTTAGCGCGCACTAAGGGCTCCTTTTACAAAGGTGCGCTAGCGTTTTTAGCACATGCACAAGATTAGCACGCGCTATAGTGCACGCTTGCCGAAAAATTACCGCCTGCTTAAAAGGAGGCGGTAGCGGCTAGCGTGCGCTAAAACCTTAATAAAAGGACCCCTTAGTCTTAGTAGAAGTATAGGGTTACAACCTCTCCAACCCCACGTCAGCTCTTTGATGCGAACAAAATAAATAAAAAATACAAAGCTGTGCTGTTTCGGAAGCGGCAGTATCAGGATTGTTAACTGAGCTCAGATAAGTGCATTATTTAATATATTTAGGGCTCCTTTTATGAAGGTGCGCTAGCGCGCGCATAGCCCAGAAATTACCGCCTGCTTAAAAGGAGGCAGTAGCGGCTAGCGCACCTTTGCATAATTATTCACTTACTTAGGGGTAAATGATGAAAAGACTTGTGCTTAACTAATAGTGGGTCCTTTTGTTAATTTTTATCGTGTATTATATGAGCTATTTTGCTTTTGTACAGTCTACTTATTTTGTCAACATTTAAGCATGTACTTAGCTTTTATCTTGTGGTCTCTGGCTAGGGGAAACATCACGCCAACATGTTTCTGAGGACAGAGTGGTCGCAGGTTTGGCGGTTAAATAGCAAGGGGCTAAGCCTTGATAAAGTTCTAATGGCGAAACATGTTGGCGTGATGTTTCCCCTAGCCAGAGACCACAAGGTAAAAGCTAAGTACATGCTTAAATGTTGACAAAATAAGTAGACTGTACAAAAGCAAAATAGCTTATATAATACACGATAAAAATTAACAAAAGGACCCGATGAGGAGCTGGCACGTAAAGCTTAGAGCAGTGAGATCTGTTTGAGCTCTGAGTGGTGGCGCTGAGGATCCTGAAAAAATGAAAAACACAGGGTTGCAAAGCAGCTGATAGTAAAATACACTATCTGGTTGGAAGATTGATATTATAGATATAGCACCCTGGAAGCGTATTATAAGTTTGTGCATTGTGTGATTAACTAATAGTGGGAACACATGAAATATGTCAAGCTTATTTAATATGATATCTCTTAATGCTTTCATATTTTGTTTTGATTTTTGCCTGACTAAATTATAACTTCCTAAAAATACCAGTCCCAAAATACCTTTCCTCAGCTGCAGGTCTGCTTGGGACCTGACTCTGCAGGTTCACCTCGCATCATCTGTAGGTTCACACGGCCTGCAGAGGATCGCTGGTCGGCAGTAGCGATCCTAGCAGGCCGCCGTAACCTCAGCTGCACGTTCTCTCTGGCGCGGCCCCGTACGTCAGAGGAGGGGCGGGACTGCGCCAGAGGGAATGTGGAGCTGAGGCTACGGTGGCCTGCTAGGATTGCTACTGCCGACCAGTGATCCTCTGCAGGCCGCATGAATCCAGCTATAAAATTAATAAACAATTCTAAAAAATTTGATCATGTAACACCACTTCTCAAAGAGGCACATTGGCTTCCTGTTAATTACAGAATCACTTATAAGTTATGCATAATTATCTTTAAAACTTTGATCAATAAGACCCCTGCTTTTTTATATAGATCACTTATTCCATATTCTGCAAAGAGAATTTTACGATCTAGCGAACAAAATCTGCTATCGATTCCATCATTAAAAATTATTAATACGAGGAGACAATTTATTTTTTCTTGTACGGCACCGCAAACATGGAACGCCCTCCCTATTACTTTACGGGAGGAGAAAGACCTTGGAAAATTTAAAACTGAGCTAAAAACTTTCCTTTTTAAAGATGCCTTTTCAACATAATTTTATGCTTTATGAATTGTATTTTATTTGGTTAGACCTGTTTTAACTATATCCCTTTTGTATTTTCCCTCAATGTTTCTTTACTTTACTTTAAAATTGTATTTCATCCCTCTTTTCCTTATGTTTAACAATGTTAAATTTAGAGTATTTTAGCCATTATTTAAAAATTGTATGTACTGTAATGTATTACATTGTTATTGTTTTTCGTTTTTTTTAAATTGTAAATTTTAAATGTACATCGTTTAGAATATCCGATTAAGCGATTTATCAAGTCTCCTAATAAACTTGAAACTTGAAACTTGAATCTACAAATGATGCGGCGCTTGTACCGGCAGGCCAGCTGTAGGGGAAATTGGAAATTGTCTGGTGGGCCGAATTTCAGTACCCTGTGGGCCAGATTTGGCCTGTGGGCCAGAGTTTGACATGTCTGCTCTAAAGCGTAACAGATAGGGAGGCCCCAAGTCAAGAAGCCTCCAAGGAAGTGGCCCTGAATAAAGACCTCCCAGCACATTAGAGAGACAGTTACAGTAGAGAATGACACAAAGACAAATTTTTCCCCGTCCTTGCAGGAACTCAGTTTCCCAGCCCCATCCTACGAGTTTTGTCGCTGTCCCTGTCCCCGCCCCCACCCCATTTCTGTAAGCTCTGCCTTAATCGCACATGCCTCGAACACTTATGATTTTAAAGTGTTTGAGGATGAGAACAGAGCTTGCAGGAATGGGGCAGGTACAGGAAAAGAACTCTCCGAGATGGGACGGGAAAATGAATTCTTGCGGGACGGGGAAAAATTTGTCCCCGTGTCATTTTCTAGGCTACAGTACCTGAGGGAAGGGTCAGGGAAGAGGAATAGCCTGAGCCTGTTTCCCAGTAGTGGAAAACTGTATGTGTTCGTCTCCAGGAGTTAATTATGCATGTAAGGAAGACTGCCAAGGTAGGAGATAACATTGAAGTATTTCCAGAGAGTACCTGATTTTTGTGTTTGCCCAGACAGGGCACACCGTGCTGCTCCTATGACTATATTAAGAGAGACAGACTCAAATTAAAAGCACAAAGCCTGTGAAGTAGCAGAACTGATTACTGACCCTTTTGTGTACATAAATAGTGTTTTGAGTTTTACTTGCAACCTGCATGGGAGTGTGCCACATTTTACAAGGTCTTGCAGCCAGCCACTAGCCACACTGCTACTTTCAGTGAATCTTTCTTTCACTGATGTTTTCAACTTAATGATGTGTCTTCATGTGCTTTGACCTACAGGGGGAACTTATACAAGGTGGTAATGTCTCTGGTGCGCTATGCATTGCTCAGCCATGGCCTGGAATAGCTCGGACTATCTATGGTGATCATCAAAGATACATAGACACCTATTTTACAGCCTATCCAGGTGAGAACAGTAACCTCTTCACCAAGCGATACCATAAGATGTTAACCCCCTCATTTTGTAACCTTAGCGCTTCAGTTGATTCAGAACACAGCTGCCAGGCTGGTTAGAGATGCCAAAAAAATCTATAAACAAAAGTGGGGAAAAACTGCAGGCAGAAGTTCTTTCTATTACTGGATTATGATGTGTAGATAATAGTGCGTTTTATGCAGTTATTTTATGTTCAATTAATTGTATTGCAGTGTCAAAGTTTGAAAATCAATAAAGATATTAAAAAAAAAAAAAAAAAAAAGAATGATGCTGTGGCATTGGGTGAGCTGCAGGCACAGGAGATTTTTGTCCTGCAGCAAGCAGGCCTTCCTTCGCTAACATAGTAAATGATGGCAGATAAAGACCTGCATGGTCCATCTAGTCTGCCCAGCAGTCGCATTCATTATCGAGGTGCTGTTGGATCCAGTGGCGTAGTGAGGGTGAGCGGTGCCCTTCTCCCGTCCTCTTCCCCACCCCTTCCCTGTACCTTTTTAACGTCAGCGCAAGCAGCTACTAACTTGATAGCCTGTGTCGACTTCAGTTTCTCTCTCCAACATCCCTTCCTAGGTGTGGGTCCCAGAAGTGACGTCGGAGGGCGCCGAAGCCGACACAGGGAGCGATTTGGTGGCTGGGGTAGGGGTGCACATGCAGCAGGGGGAGGAGTGGGAAGGGGGGGGTGGAGAGGAGGAGGGGTGCTGGCACCCCGAGCAAGACCACATCCGGGTGGACCCCTCCTTACTAAGCCACTGGTTGGATAAATAATCTAGTAATTCATTTTATTTGCTAAGTTCCAGTATAATATGTCTTCCCCTCCCCCCTGAGGTAAGCAAGACCTGTGCTCAGATGATATGAATGTGGTAAATTACTGAAGAGAATTAGTGATAAAATGAGTAATTAAAAACGAATGAGACTATTGATGTTCACTGATTTATTGTATACTAATTTTCTAAGTGAAGAAGACTATACGGAGAAAGAGATAATGGTTACTGTGGATGGGCAGACTAGCTGGGCCATTTGGCCTTTATCTGCAATCATGTTTCTATGTTTTATGTTTCTGTGGAGATTAGAGGCATGGTATAAAACATGCATACTTGCTCCTAGATTTTCACATATTACCCCTATACTGTATTGAGATTATTGCATTGGTTCTCTGTACAATATAAGGTGCGATTTGAGATGCTTCAGTTGATACATCAGACTAAACTCTACTGCTCCTTGGTATGTGGTTCAGACTTTGTTACCTTATCAACCTCTTTGGGGGCTGCATAGTGAAACTGCTATGCGGTTATCTGTGCCTGGTCTTGTGGAGGTCCATTTATGCTGTGAAGAGAGGTGCGGCCTTTTCAGTGGCTGGTCCAACGTTGTGGAATGCATCGCCTGGAGTTTTATGACTCTGTTCTCACACAGAGCAATTTAAAAAGCTTTTAAAAAGCGACATTTGTTTGCACATGTTTTCATTACTGTGTAGTGTATGTGCAGTATATAGACAGTTATGAAGGAATTGTTTAAGAGAGGAGGCATGGATAATTTCTCATTTTATTATGTACTTTCGTGCTTTGTTTAGGCATAAGTGGATTATAAATGTGTCGCAATCCATGTAAGAAAAGGGACCAAGTCTTAGGGGTCCTTTTACAAAGCTGCGCTAGCGGTTTTATCGCACGCACTGGATTAGCGTGTGCTAGTCGGAAATTTACCACCTGCTCAAAAGGAGGCGGTAGCGGCTAGCGCGTATGGCAATTTAGCGTGCGCTATTCCACGCGTTAAAGCCCTAGCGTGGCTTTGTAAAAGGAGCCCATAGTGCACGCTTTTTGAGAAAGGAAGCAACAATGTCAGTTGGGTTCTATTTATCAGATACAATTTGTTAATTGAAATGGTTTAACTCTGGCAAATGAAATGATAGAAAGATGTGGTATTGCATTTGAATCAGCATCTTCTTGATTAGCCAGCTGAATAGCTCAAATTTCCAAGACTCGGTCCCTTTTCTTGGATTATGACACAAATATGAAAACTATGGGCTCCTTTTACTAAGCTGCGTTAGTGTTTTTAATGCACGCAGCATTATAGCGCACGCTAAATCCACGCTATGCGGCTAGAACTAACCTCAGCTCAATGCTGGCGTTAAGGTCTAGCGTGCGCGCTATTCCGTGCGTTAAAGACCTAACGCGGCTTAGTAAAAAGAGCCCTAAATATTTCATGGATAGAAGGTATTTAGCTGGCTGTGTTGTCCAAATCTATTCTTTTTGTTAAGAATATTGCTTATGTGTTAGATTATATGGTTTAAATGACCAATTGTGAATCAGGTTTCCATCATACAAACATCTAACTTAGCTGTAATTAAAGGTCATTTGATCCACTACATTAAAATCACAACCAGGTGGTGGAAAATGCTATAAGGAAAACATGAGACCTGGGGGTGATGGTGGACACAACATTGAAAGCATCAACTTAGTGCGCAACGGCCTCAAAGAAAGCGAACAGAATGTTGGGTATCATTAAAAAGGGTATCTCGACCAGGACGAAGGAAGTCATCATGCCGCTGTATCGTGCAATGGTGCGCCCACATCTGGAGTACTGTGTCCAATACTGGTCACCGTACCTCAAGAAGGACATGGCAGTACTCGAGGGGGTCCAGAGGAGAGCAACTAAATTGATAAAAGGTATGGAAAACTATTCGTATGCTGACAGGTTGAAGATGCTGGGGCTCTTCTCCCTGGAAAAGCGGAGACTTAGAGGAGACATGATAGAAACCTTCAAAATCCTGAGGGGCATAGAGAAAGTGGACAGGGACAGATTTTTCAGACTGTGGGGAACCACTAACACAAGGGTCACTCGGAAAAATTGAGAGGGGACAGGTTTAGAACAAATGCTAGGAGGTTCTTTTTTACCCAGAGGGTGGTGGACACATGGAACGCGCTTCCGGAGGTTGTGATAGCCCAGAGCACATTGCAGGGTTTCAAGGAAGGTTTAGACAAGTTCCTAAAAGAAAAGGGGATTGAGGGTTACAGATAAAAAAGAAGAGGTAGGTTACAGAAACGGACAGGAACCACATTACAGGTCATGGACCTGACGGGCCGCCGCGAGAGTGGACCGCTGGGCGCGATGGACCAATGGTCTGACCCAGTGGTGGCAACTTCTTATGTTCTTATGTTTATGGTTTGCTAACCATTACCAGATGATAATGTCTTTCACAACTGGAGATGTTTAAAAAGTATTTATTGGAGGCTATGAAATATCCTTCAGAAATAGTCTCATATTTGTCCATGCTTATTATATACCTGCAGTGAAATGTTATCTTGTCTCCTTCTATTGGATTAAGTTCTGATACTATGGCTGACGTAGAGAAAGTTACAGGAAGGAAGTAACTCTCAAGCACAATTACAGTCAAACATTTTAGCACCCACTTGGTTCTGCATACCCAGCTGCTCGTGGATTATATTCGCTGGATATCTGTAGTGTCTCATCAATTGTTTTAGCCGATATTCACTGATCTTCCAAAATCAGGTCAGAACCAACAAGAGAGAGATCTTGCCTTGAATTGTAGCACACAAACCTTAGTTTCTGCACTCTTGTTGATGAGATAAGCAACCTTGCAGTGACCTTTCCACATCAATAAAATAATTTTTGGTTGATTTAGCCATTTCACTTGCCTTCTTTGGTTGGTGTGCTAAAATCAGGTCATGGACATGGTCAGCAATATCGGGAGTTGATACTGTTTGAGGCCTCCCAGACCTTGCTGCATCTTTGGTCTCGAAATCTCCACGTTGTGAAAGTTTGTACACCACTTCTTCACTGTGGAGTATGATGGGCATTTGTCACTCAGTGTTTGCATCAAACATTCATGGATTTCCTTTGAAGTTTTCTTCTGCAGTAATAGGAACTTTATGATGTGTTGGAGTTCCACACTTTTCATTGATTTGGTTCAATAAGTGATCTGAAACAGGGTCAAAACATAGCATTTCAATTCTGCAAATTGGCATTTTGCAGTTGTTCTTCAGTGGCAAAATAATGTTCAGAATTTAGGACGTTGGTTGGGCTGAGAACTTTTTAGCAGCCCTTCATACAGTATCTGAGGGAAGTGCCAGGGAAGAGGAGTAGCCTGTGTTTCCCTGGGATGAGAAAACTGTTCAACTTGGCCTCCTTGAAGTATATCCAGACAGTATCCAATTTTGATGTATGCCCAGATAGAGTCCAAAGACAACATTAGGAGCCTGGTTAGGAGCCTGCCATTTTAAGAATCTTTCCTGTTACTATATTAAGAGAGAGAGGAACTCCAATTAAAAGGACTAAGAGAAATTACTGTTCTTTTGTGTCCATAAACCCCCTGATATTCAACCATCACCGACTGAATCATCCATTGATATTTAGCACCGAGCACTGGCATTAAATATTAGTGGATAATTTTGTGTGTCCCACCTACCCAGAGTCTATGCGGGTATAGCCGATATTCAGCTGGGGGGGCTGCATAAAAGTTATGTGGCCCTGGCTGAATATTGGGCTGGCTGCATAGGTTTTATTTTTTTTCTGTTTTTTTAAATGCACCCCCCCTCCAGAGACCCTGACCCTCCAATCTTCTTCCAACCCCCTCAAATGCCCCCTTCCCCAGCCCGTGGCCAAAGCTCTCCTCTCTGCCAGGTCCACCCATTCCTCCATGTGTAGGTAGACACCCCCCCCCCACAAACCTACCTAAATACCTGGTGGTCTAGCAGGGGATATTCAGGGCAGAAGCTTGGCCCTCCTGTCACTTTGCAACTGCCTTCCAAAATGGCTGTCGCGTCCTCTTGGCAGCTCGCATTACCATTTTGGAAGGCAGCCACAAGGGGGCAGGAACGAGAGGGTTGCACACCTGCCCCAAGATTCCATCCCCCCCAACTGGACCACCAGATACTTAGGGAGGCCTGGGGGATCTACCTGCACATAGGGGAGTGGGTGGGGCCTGGCAGGGGGAAGAGTTTTAGGATGGCTGCAGGCTGGGGTGAGGAGGGAGGGGAGCCTTGTGGCGGTTGGGAGGGAGATTGGAGAGTTGGGGGCTCCTGGAGTTTTTTTTTTCCCACTTAATATTAAAAATGCCTATGTGGGCTCCAACCCAATATTCAGCTGGGACCTGCATAAAGTTAAGCAGGTGAATTTAAGACAGCTTTTCAACTGTCCTAAATTAATCCGCTTGCATTGTGGAGACCTCAGTTGAATAATGCCAGGACTCGCATAAGTCCTGGCCCCTCCTCAGTACTGCCTTTTGGCTCACTCCTAACCGGTCCACTCATTTGGGGGCCAGTGAGACCCAATATTCTGCAGGCTTACTGCCGCTGAATATTGGTGGTTTGGCGACCATATGCGGATTTAAGTAGGTCTTAAATCGCTCTGAATATCGGGCCCAAAGTGTTTTGACTTTTGCTTGCAAACTGCATGCGAGTGTGCCACTTTTGTGTGAGGTCTAGCAGCCCCAGGTACATTAGATAGATTGTGAACTTGCCAGGACAGACAGGGAAAAATGCTTGAGCACCTGAATAAATTCATGTAAACCGTTCTGAGCTCCCATAGGAGAACGGTATAGAAAACGAATTAAATAAATAAGAAGCAATGAGACTCAGTAAGAGATGCCATTATGTAGAAAGAACAACTTTCCTCAACATTTTCACCTGAGAATGATTATATTGCTGTACATTAAAGGGGAAGAATTTCAATTTGACCAATGTCCAGGATGACTAACTGGAAATACTACTTCTAAATATAGCATTCTCAGATTACAAGCAAAGGCTATCTTAATAGAGCGTGAATGTTAGATGGCATTCTTTACCTTTTTTTCATACATGAGCAGTGAACAAACCCTGTGTGTGAGATTATGTTCAACAACAGTGTAGGAGGCTCCTTGGAGAAAAATATTTAGCGTAATTCAGTAACCATGTGGTCCCATATGTCTTTCTAGCTATGCGCAAAAAAAAAAAAAAAGCTAAGAGACAGGCTTTACAATTTCCTCTGAGATTGTGCTGTGTGGTTGGTAATATAAAGTAGGTCTTCCTTATGCTCCAGGTTGAAAACAATATCTTATAATTTAATTATATTACTATTACCCCTCTTTTATGAAACTGCGTTAGGCTTTTTTATTGATGGCCACAGCGGTAAAAGCTCTGACGCTCATAGAATTCCTATCAGTGTCAGAGCTAATACTTCTGTGGCCGGTGATGAAATAGCCTAATGCGGCTTCATAAAAAGGGTCATTATTACTATTACTATGCCTTATCTTGATGGCACACTTAAAAAAATATTCCAAAATATATTACAGGGCACTTATTACAACACAAAAAAACTCCCATATCTCTAATCTACCCCCTATATCTGGGGCATGTTAAGTCTCTGGGTATAGCAAAAGAAACTCGGATATGTGAAATATCAATAATGTCATGTGCCACACTTTCAACAAAAAATGTATTAATGTCATAAATAAGTGTAGGCAGTGCTGCTTTAGTTCAAGGGGGTGTATGTTTCACAAAACGGAGGAAAAAGCCTCAGGCAAATATCCTCCCACCACCACAATGGTGGAAAAAGGTGGTTGGGTGGTAATCTTCATTGGCAGAAAACCTCCATTGCACTCCCTGTTAAATAAACTATAAGCAGGGCTGTCTATGCAATCGATAGATGAAAAAACTTTCAACTTATCTATGATCGGTACACCGACGATGGCCAGCGTTTCACCAACTTGCTGCCTCAGGGTGTAACAGAATCCGATCAACTAGGGCCAGAAAAGAAAATTAAATCAAAAACTGGACTTATGCATAACTTCAAACAAATTTAAAGAAGCCACTCTGACATACCTTTTAACCGGGACGTGAAGAACGTCTCCTCTGATCAAAAAGATGGCCACATCACGACTGTACGGGGTTAAAAGCTCCCGGGAGGTGACGTCAAAACCCGGAAGTGGTTGTTCAGTAAAAATGCTGACAAAGCTACTAACTCGTAGAAAGTTGATGTTACTACGTTGCTGATCATTGAGATGAAAATTCAATACAACCAAGGTTCAAAACGAACTACAAGGCTGTTAAAAACTGTATTGTTTTCCACAACTGACATTACATTGAATAATCTATTCAAAACTATTTCATTCGTTTATTTATTTATTTGTTTATTCATTTAAATATTTTTAATTTTAATTTGACGTCACCTCCCGGGAGCTTTTAACCCCGTACAGTCGTGATGTGGCCATCTTTTTGATCAGAGGAGACGTTCTTCACGTCCCGGTTAAAAGGTATGTCAGAGTGGCTTCTTTAAATTTGTTTGAAGTTATGCATAAGTCCAGTTTTTGATTTAATTTTCTTTTCTGGCCCTAGTTGATCGGATTCTGTTACACCCTGAGGCAGCAAGTTGGTGAAACGCTGGCCATCGTCGGTGTACCGATCATAGATAAGTTGAAAGTTTTTTCATCTATCGATTGCATAGACAGCCCTGCTTATAGTTTATTTAACAGGGAGTGCAATGGAGGTTTTCTGCCAATGAAGATTACCACCCAACCACCTTTTTCCACCATTGTGGTGGTGGGAGGGTATTTGCCTGAGGCTTTTTCCTCCGTTTTGTGAAACATACACCCCCTTGAACTAAAGCAGCACTGCCTACACTTATTTATGACATTAATACATTTTTTGTGAAAGTGTGGCACATTAAGTCTCTGGATATAGCCACCACTATTGTGGAAAATGACTTTAAAGTCCTGCTGCAATGGTATTATACCCCAGTTTGTTTTGCAAAGTGGGACTGGGGGGATGGATTGTGTTGGAGGGGATGTGAGGAGCTGGGGACCTTTTTCGTATGTGGTGGTTGTGTCCTGTTCTTAGGAGTTATTGACATAAGATTTTTGATTTACTGTCTTTAATTTTGGGGAAATTGGTGGTATTTCAGCCTGACTTGGCCTTTTTACACCACATTCCTTCCACTTTTGAAGAGGAAGAGATCACATTTTGTACACTCTGGTTTACGGCAACTAGACTGGTGTTTGCCTCTTCTTGGAGGCTTCCCCAGACTCCTGACTGTACCAGAGTAGTAGCAAAGATGGATGACTGGTATGTTCTGTATCAACTTACTGCTCGTAAATATCACCGTTTGGGGTCTTTTGCTCACTTATGGCATTGTTATGAGACTTGGAAATGCAGATCTGGTCTCTGAAGGGCTGGCACTGTTTTCTATATCTGGAGGTGAGGAGGTGGGGGGAAAGATATGTTTGTTTACTGTGCAGATCGATTTCCTTATTTGTACTGGAAGCAGAGAGTGCTGAAGAGCCGCTGCACTCCTGTATTGTATGTTTTACTTTGGTTTCGTTAATAAAAGTTATCAACCATGTTTTGAGATTAATACCTTTTTTGTTATAGGCAATTATTTCACTGGAGATGGTGCTTATAGATCCATAGAAGGCTATTATCAGTTAACTGGCCGGATGGATGATGTCATAAATATTAGTGGCCATCGTTTGGGGACTGCAGAAATTGAAGATGCAATGGTAATTTTGTGTATTCATTGTTAAAAATGATATAAGAGAAAGAAAAGTTATTCATAACAGAATTTTCTTTATGCTTTCTACAAACCTCATCCAGGCTACCTACTCCTGTACTCATTTCCCCTTTCTCCCCCATGTTTCCTGCCTCTCTTTCAACACTTCTTCCACCATGAGTCCCCCCTCTTCATTCAGTGATCAAAATTGGCAAAAAGGAGAACGGGCAGGGTGGGGGTCTCAGACCATCTCATCCTCTGCAGTCAGCAGTGGCTGTAGTCTTGGCCGCATGGAGGGAGCTAGATTCCACATCTCTGGGTTAGGCCAGCAGCAGTCATTGCAGCCATAGGGAAAGAGTGCAAAATACAGCATTTTCAACCCAGGCTGATGGCAGTAGTGGTGGACAAATGACATTTCCCGCTTAGGCTAGCAGTAGCAGTGATCACCAGGGGTGGAGGGAAAGCATAACTAGGAACCAGTGATGGGGATTTTGAGCACCTGGTTCCCTATTTTGTGATCTTCCCAGCCTCCAGGTAAATGTGGTTTTTAAGGAAACCATGAGATTGTCTGTGTCAAATTCTGGTGACACTTCCCAACTCTTTGTGATAAACCAATGTGTTCTGACACTTGCTTTTCAGTAGCAGGAAATTATGGGGCTCGTTTTCAAAAAAAAAACCAAAGACATCCAAAAAATTGCCTAAATCAGCATTTGGATGTTTTTTTTTACCAAAATGTCCAAGTGCTGATTTTTGAAACAGACTTTCTGGATGTCTAGCTAGACTTCTTAGCTGCTGTAAACTAACTCTGCCAAGAGAATGGCAATACTGGATTCGGGGCGGGATCCTGTCCCCCCTTGCTTTCTGTAAAGGGCTCCTCAGGCTGTTTCTCTGCCCTGACATTTGGACATCTTGCGGGAAACATCCAAAGTCGGACTTAGACACACTATCAAAAATGGCCCTCTGCATATAAAGCGATGGGGTGGTTTGTGCTATTGAAGGATAAAAGGAAAAAACAACGTATACAGGTTTGCTTAGAAATATAGGCCCCCTTTTATCAAGCCACGCTAGGGTTTTTAATTGCCGGCTGCTGCGGTAAAAACTCTGATGCTCATAGGAATTCTATGAGTGTCGGAGCTTTTACCGCAGCAGCCGGTGATAAAAAAAACTCTAGCGTGGCTTGATAAAAGGGGACCATAGTCATTGGGCTGCATATCAATCTAGCACTCACGTCCATATGTTCTTTTTGATTCTTATGGAAATGCTTTTTTTTATTTTAAGGCTGAACATCCTGATGTGCCTGAATCAGCTGTAATTGGTTTCCCTCATGACATCAAAGGAGAAGGTAATGGTATATAACAGAATCTGGTGGCAAGGTGATAATTTCAGTTCCTAAACAGTGACTTTGAGGAAGAATCGCTCATGAGTGCTGGGCTGCAAATGTAAGAAATTTGTCAACTCTGCTTCTATTGGAAGAAAATCCCTCCTTTTTTTGCCATACCCCATCCAAAACTAATAATGTTGGACCTAATAATAATGAGCTGGCAAAGGGCAGCAATTTGTAAGGTATTAACTACCATAGGCTGAATTTGACCCAGATATTCAGTCCTGGATCTAATCTGGGCACTGGCACTGAGTACCTGGGCCTGCCTGCCTGTTGGAAGTTATCCTGGTGCTGGGCAATATTCAACCCTGGGATCTGGATAACTCTCCAGGCAAGATAGGTTTACTGTTTTTGTGGTCCTACTTGCCCAGATAGTTATCCAGGCACTGGCACTGAATATTAGTGGTCCCGGATAATTTTTAGGCCCATTCTGAATCTGCCCTCAGACTGCCCCAGTTATAATTGGATAGTGTTTGTGGCATTCTCTCCAGATATGCAGCAGCACTATTCAGTGCCACTTAAAATCCAGGGATCTCCTGCAGAACATTGGCTCCATTGTTCTTTTTTTTTTTTTAAGTTCAATGTTTATTGAATATTTCAGATATACAAAGAACAGTAAACAGAACTATCAGGAGATAGTATCTGAAGATGATCCAATAATAATTGATCTCCTACCAAGTAATTTCAAAATCCTTCCGCTAAACCGCGTGGGAAAAAAAGGAGGAGGATTAGCAATTATTCTTAAAGAAGGATTTGACTTTGAACTTCTGGATTCCAAAATGACAGACCATTTAGAAATTTTAGCCTGTAAAATTAGCAACTGTCAACTAGAAGAATCCCTATCCTGCATATTATTATATGTCCCACCAAAAAGCTGGCCAAAAGCCAAAGAAGACTTCTTTGCATTTGTCCTAAACAATTCAATCGGTCCTTCTTATAATATCATCGCAGGCGACATAAACCTACACCTAGATGAAGTGGACAACACAAATGCGATAGAGTTCAAAAACTTTCTATCCCTACTCAATTACAATCTTCCTCTACCCACACAAACACATGAAAAAGGCCATCAATTGGATGTGGTAGCCATGTCCACAAAGGATATCCCAGACCCTGCCATTTCGCTACTTAAAGGCACCTGGATTCATGATATCTGGTCTGACCATTTTACTTATTATTTCCAGCTATTCTGGTCTTATCATAAATCTAAAGCACGCCCAATTATAAAAAGAGAACATCACACAAGAGGCTATATTAATCCAAAAGAATTCTGGTCACAATACGATTTGCAAACAGAGATAGATGAAGGAATCGATTTTTGGGATCACTGGACGACAACCAGCACATCCATTTTAGATAAAATTGCCCCTATACGTAATAGCAAAAGCAATTCAAATAAATGGTTTGACATTGAACTTCTAAAAATGAAACAACTAGCTAGACGACTGGAAAGAACTTGGAAAAAAACAGGAGAACTAGCCGACCGTAACAACTGGAGAGCTAACATAAAAATCTACAAACAAATGTTAAAAGACAAACGTAAAGCATTCTACTCCACTAAAATCAACTCATCTTGTAATGGTTCACGAGGAATCAATACAAAAGAGCTATTCAACCTGATCACAAATTTATTTGACACCACTCGCTACACCTCACTCACACACAACATTAAACTACCCTCTGCAAATGACTTAGCTCTGTACTTCGATTCTAAAATTAAGAACCTTACAATCCATTGTTCAACAAACGACTCTTGTGATCATCAAATAGCGAACTCCCAAGGAAATGATATACCGGCAGACATGATCTGGAGCTCCTTTCAGGATTTAGAGTGGAATGATTATATCAGATTATATAACAAATACTCTAGATCCTATTGCGTTCTGGACTCATGCCCCCCAGAAATTATGAAAGCAGCACCTTTAGAATTTAAATTATCACTGATGCAATACTTGGCTTACAACCTAAACAATGGGAAGTTCCTCTCTAATAATGGTCACATTATTATAACCCCAATTCTAAAAAATCGTAAAGTATCCTCAGCCCTAATATCCAACTATAGACCAGTAGCTTCCATTCCGTTTATTATAAAAATTATGGAGGGATTGGTTCACACCCAACTGATGGGTTATCTTGATCAATTCTCTCTCCTTCATGAAACTCAATCTGGTTTTAGGCCATTATTCAGTACGGAGACAGTAATTGCGGCTATCTTAGACAATTTGCACCTACTGTTTAGTAAAGGCCTTAATGCCCTGATAATGCAATTCGATATGAGTTCTGCCTTTGATCTAGTGGACCACATGAAACTGCTGCAATGCCTAGATGCCATTGGTATCCGGGATAAGGTGCTGAACTGGTTCCGTAGCTTCCTTATATCCCGCACCTATCAGGTTCGTTTTAATTATGAGCTTTCCGACACCTGGAGCAATCCATCCGGTATGCCCCAAGGCTCTCCACTATCCCCATTGCTCTCCAACGTCTACATGTCCTCACTGGGCACGAAGCTAACCCAGCTGGGGATAAAACTATTTAGTTATGCAGATGATTTTACGATTATCATCCCATTCACCAATTCTGTCTCCGAAACTATTCCCAAAGCTTCAGAAGCTATAAACATGATGGAACAATGGATGACAAACTTTAGGCTCAAACTTAATTCAGATAAAACGACTTTTTTCATTGCTTCACCACATCCACTTGACATTAAATCACCCCTCTGTATCAATAACCTTAGTTACCCTATCCAGCCTTCCATAAAGATACTAGGTGTAACTCTGGATCAATGCCTAACCATGAAAGATCAAGTAGATTCCTTAATCAGAAAGGGATTTTTCACTCTCTGGAAACTCAGATCCCTTAAAGCTTATTTTGTTACATCGGTTTTTAGAATCCTAGTCCAATCCCTCATACTAAGCCTGCTTGACCACTGTAACATCGCCTATTTGGCAATTTCCCCAAAAAATATGCGACGCCTACAACTGTTGCAGAATGCGGCAGTCAGACTAATCTTTGGACTAAAAAAATTTGACCACGTGACACCCTACTACCGGCAGCTACATTGGCTGCCGATGAAGGCACGCGTAAAGTTCAAATTTGCCTGTTTCTGCTTTAAAGCATTACACGGACTTGCCCCCAAATACATTTCTGATCTTTTCTCCTTCTCAACCAACAGACACAAGAGAAGTTCACATTCCAACTTCGTTTCCCCCCAAGTGAGAGGTTGCAAACTGAAAAAACACCATGAATTCCTTCTCTCACACCAAGCAGCATCATGGGGTAAAGACCTAGAACAATTACTTTCGCCCTCTACTTATGAGATATTTAGGAAACGTCTAAAAACACACCTGTTCCTAAAACATCTTGACAACTGATCCACTTATCTATTTCCTCTCAATAGCGACCTACTGTCCTTTTGATCACTTTTCTCCTCAACAATGAATTTCCTCTTGAAGTCAGTCAATTTGTACCTTTGCTTAATCTTTTGTAAACCGCATAGAACTTCACGGTATTGCGGTATATAAGCTGTTATTATTATTATTATTATCAAACCACAATCAGATTAACAGTTAGACATGTCATGAAAGCAAAGAATATTATGATGACAATGATAAACTACAGTTTTGTGCAGTTACAAAATCGTCAATGGGAGTCCATAGTTGATTCTGTGGGTGATGTAGTAGTGGATAACGTTTCTCAATAACATATTGTTCGTAGCACACCGAGTTCCACCAAAAGGGATAGTTGAGCCTAGAAGCCGATTTCCAATATTGTAACACCTGCTGAAGGCCAATCGATATCAGCAAATCAATTAGTTTTGGTTTACATTTGGAATTATCAAAACAGGTATTTAAGGAACGCAAGATAATGATATCATATATCGGCAGTACAATTCGTGATCACTTTAATGGTGGACCATATAGCTTCCCAGAAGGGGCGAATAGCTTCACATTCAAAAAGTATATGAGGCAAATTCTGATTTTCATGTCAAACAAGACGTTTGTTTACCTGCCTTCCGCTCCAGGAGATTGGCGCGAAAGGATCAGATCTTGAGCGAATTGGATGTGTGGAGAGTCCTCCTCCACTATTTGGAGAAAACTAATGATTTTCGTCTTTCAGATTATCTTTTTATCCTGAAGGTCCAGCTTTGTTGAGTCAGGCCAGTATCTAAGGTTTCTATCGCCCGTTGGATTTGTATGGCCATTTTGTCAACTTACATCGCCCACGGCAAGCAGCCAGTGGTTTCTCTCAAGACCCACTTGACTAGAAGTGTTGCGGCATCATGGGCAGAGACTCGAGTTGTTCCGCCAGATGAAATTTGCAGGGCGGCTATTTGGTCTTCTCTTCATACCTTTACCAGCTTTTACCGAGTGGATGTGGCGACGTGTTCTGATGCCGCTTTTGGGACCTCAGTGTTGAGGGCAGGCTCGTCTGTCCCTCCCTAGACGATGCTATTGCTTTGGTACATCACCTTGAGTATAGAATCCATAAGGGACGTACCAGAATGAAAGATTAGGTTCTTGCCTTCGGTAATCTTTCTGGTAGTAATAATCTGTGTAGTTTGCCAGTAATGCAGGTAAACATAAAAACATTTCAGCCCAGTGTGTACTTAAAAATAATGATAACAAAACACAGCTGCTCTCCACTTAAACAAATTACGACATCCACCACGAAAGAAAAAGCCTCAAGTCACAAGTGAGCCAATGTAAGTTGAGCTCTACCCATTAACATCATCGGCATAAAAAACTTTTGTCTAATTGGCAAATGAAAAAAGAAATAAAAAACCACCCCTTCCCTCCCCCCAAAAAATCACAAAACAAATTTATATGCTCAACACGGGTCCTTCCTGTTTCAGCCAACATTTTGTGGTGATAAACCACTTCTTCAGGCTACTGTACAGATAGCTCTGTGGTTCTGCCTTCTCTACTCGCTTGCTATCCAGTAGCCCTGAAAAAGTGGTTTATCACCACAAAATGTTGGCTGAAACAGGAAGGACTCGTGCTGAGCATATACATTTGTTTTGTGATTTTTTTTCTTGGTGGTTTTTCATTCTTACTAATTAGACAAAAGTGTTCTATGCCAATGATGTTTGGATAGGTAGAGCTCAACTTACATTGGCTCACCTGTCACTTGAAGCTTTTTCTTTCGTCTCTGTAGGTGCTCGGTGGATATTGTAATTTGTTGAAGTGGAGAGTAGCTGTGTTTTGTTATTTCCATTTTACCTCCCCACCTTATTTTTTTTTTAAATGTTTTGTTATGCTTAATAATAATGAACCATATGGCATTTGCAGAAATGCTCATTATTGTGCAAGATGGATGATACAGCCTGTGGTAAATTTCCTAAGTAGTTTTTGAATAGATAAGAACATCTTGAGAAGTGATATTAATTTTTCTGCTAATATGGGAGCTCATGCTCCCAGGGAGGAACTCAAAAGGGCCACTATGATCCTAAAAAAATACCGTCTCACCCATCTCCCCTCTTCATATACATAAAGACTGGGCTCACTATAAAATTAATATGTGGAAAATGTTGGCACTTCAGACAGCCCTTCCAAAGTTCAATTCCTCACTTCTTTCATTATATTTTTTTGTCTTAGTTGCGCCTTAGTTGTTACAGCCCTAGAATATTAAAAGATAGGAATTAGATTGGTTAGAGGGTCTTACATTCTTTAGCCCCAATTTAGGGCTCCTTTTACCAAGGTGCGCTAGTGGTTTTAGCGCGCGCTACATTGCCGTGCGCACTGCACGCTAACGCTTCCATAGAGCTTGCATTAGTATTTTTTGTGTAGCACGTGCTAAAAATGCTAGTGCACCTTAGTAAAAGGAGCCTTTAGTGTTCTTTCTCATCTACCCCAAGCACATTTTTAAAATTTGTAACCAATTATCCCAGTTGAGAGTATGGGAAAGAAATTTATCAACACAAGGTATTTTCATCAGCAAGTGATTTACATAAACAAAAATGTATTTGCAGTATAGTGAGACCCTCAGCATGAGATGGGTGCTAGCCAGTCTTTTGCACTGAGTGCCTCATGTATGATTATCTCCCATTTGGTGAGAGGCCGTATGTGTGCACTCGATGCAAAGAGCTGTTACCTCGCAGAAAATGAGTCTGATCTCTGGAAGCTAGAGTAGCAGATTTGGAAGAGTTGAGGTGGATAGAGAAATGTGTAAAGGAGACCTACTGGGACATAATAGAGAAGCCCCACCTCCAGTCTGGCAACATCTGTTCTGCCTTGGAGGAGAAAGATCATCTGAAAGGAGAGCATCACGTTCGTGAGACAAGAAGCGATCCTGTAGCTAGGACCTGCCTTTACAGGGGCTGCCCAGGAGGGAAAGGTTAGGATGTCCATTTTAGTTAAATTCAATACTAGGCTTGTAGATAGCTGGTGAGTATGATGATCACTTTGTCACTTGCATGCTTGGTGTAAAGATGGTGGACCTCATTCATGACCTAGATAAGATTTTAGTCAGTGCTGGGAGGGCACACGTTTTCTAGTATATGGAAAAGTGGAGTGATACTGTTTTCATGCCACTGGATGGGTTGGTCTGTATGGGGTAATTCTGCAAAGAAGGTGCTAATACTGGCCCAGCAGATATTTGCATAAATGACTATGGACTAGATTCACGAACCTGCCTGATTGGGCCCAATCCGGGCAGGTCTGATGAATTCACAAAATGGAAACATTCAAATGAGGGCGCTCGGAGGAATGCCCTCATCTGGCCTACATGGATCGCTATTGTGCGATCCCGCGCATGCACAGACCATCTGTAGATGGTCTGCGCATGCATCAAGACCCCTGTGAGCCGCGAGTTTTTAAAATTTTTTGGTTTTAACTTTTTTTTAACTTTTGTAGCCCAGCGAGCCTGTGGTTTTAACCTGCTTTAAACCTGCGGATTAAAACCACGGGCTCGTAGTGCGGGGCAGAGCAGGGCGGCATTCGGGGCGAGCAGGCAGGAGACAGATGGGGACAGAGCAAGGCGGCATTCAGGGCGAGCATGCAGAAGACAGATGGAGAAGAGCAGAGCGTGCAGAGAGCAGGAGAGTTGGAAAGACGTTTTCGACTGGTCCCCAGCAGTGGCTTCTTGCATTGATCGGCCAGCACAAAATTTCTTTGGTGAATTGCGTCCCTGTCTACTTTGCATGCATTTCCCCTCATTTGCATGCACAGATTGAAAGCGGATCACAGGAGAGGTAAGTGAATCAGGCCGGAGGGAAATTGGTCGTAAAGGGGTCGCAAACCAATCGGTACACGTTCGGTTTACTTTGTGAATCTAGCCCTAGATTACCAGTATATACACATGTATGTGAGCACCTAATATGTTTAAATGCTAGAAATCCAGCTATGCGTTATTCTGTAACCAGGCAGGTGGACATTCACATCAGCAGAGTCTAGGTGAAGCATGCATAACTTATTAAACTTGAAACATGAAATTTACACGCTCAGTGGCTGGACTAAGTGCTTACATCTAAACACAACCCACACATATAAACCTGGTTATACTAGTATTCTGTAGAGAGAATACTTTACAGAATAGGCTTCAATTAGGTGCCCTTTTATAGAATTGCTGCTCACTTGCTTTATGTGAAAAGTGCAGAGGCTGTTCTGTAGTGGAGGGGGGAGGGTACATAAGAGGAGTGCTATATTTGCTGCTTGCTTATTCTAACATCCCTGTAAATCAGTGTCTCGCAAACTATCCGAAGCTGCGGCACTCTAAACAGGGAGCCACGGCTGGAGGGCACCTGGAAGTGTGCAGACGTCAATGCGATGATGTCACACACATGTGTGATGTCATGACACTGATATCTGCGCATGTGTGAAGGCCCAGCAGACTGGCCCTGAGCTACCAGTGGGGGAGGGGGGTGCTCAACAGGGGAGGCATGGAGAGGAGAGGCGCTAGCGCTGGCTGACTGTATACAGGATGTGCCTCTCTCCTTGAGAGGCACATTCTGTAGGCAGTCAGCTAGTACCTCGCGGCACACCTGCAATCTCGGCATGGCACAGAGTTTACGATTCACTGCTGTAAATTCTGCTTCTGGTTGGGTAAATGCTGGTACAAAATCAGAAGATCTGTGACCATTAAACCTCTCTCAGAATAAAGTAGCTTGTATCTGAGTTTCTGCAGTCTCTTCTTACTGTTCTTAACCACCACTTCCTTCCTGTTTGAACGTCTGTATTTGCGTTGTTGACTTAAGTTTTTCAGCAGTTTGTAAAACCTTCTTTTAGTCTCACTCTTTTTATTAGATATTTTATTTTACAACTAATATCCAAATACTCTGAACTAAAACAACAAGAAAAACGAGATCCAGGTACATACCAGCAGAGTAGGCCATGACCTGGATGATTGCTGTTAGAAACATAGAAACATGACAGCAGATAAAGGTCTGCTCTACCTCAGCATCCACTATCTCCTTAGGGAGAGACCCCACGTGCCTGTCTCATGCTTTCTTGAATTCAGACACAGACTTTGTCTCCACCACCTCTACTGGGAGACTATCTATGTATCTACCACCCTTTCTGTAAAAAAGTATTTCCTTGATTACTCCTGAGCCTATTTCCTCTTAACCTCATTCTGTGTCCTCTGGAGTTTCCTTTCAATTGATATATTTATATCACATATGTATTTAAATGTCTCTATCATATCTCTCCTACCCCACCTTTCCTCCAAAGTCTGTCCCCGTACAGGCAGAAAAAGAAACCCACAGGGCTTGTCAAACAGAATCACTCAGTGTAGAGAGAACTTTGCTGTCATTAAACGTTAACAATCTGTGATTAATATTATAGTGCCACCTTATGGATAGAACCTGAATAGCCAACTTAGCAGAGCACTAATTTCAGCTAAGTAATTGCTCAGCTGCTGAGGAAGATACAAACAGTTCATCTGTGCTGCTTTCTAACAACTGTTTAAAGTGTCTCAATATTTTCTTGTGTGTGCTATGTTTTATTGTGTGGACATGTTCATGATGCACTGCTGTGGAGATTATTAGTTGGTATCTACAGTATAGACAGATTGGATAGTCCGTATAGTCTTTATCTGACATCATTTTCTATGTCTATTATAAGCCCTGGAATAGGACACCGTACCATGGTTCTAATTTCATACTTAGTATAATCCTACTTATCATTGAATACACTACTTGACATGCAAAGTGCAGTTCAACAATGATAAGGGTTCAGGTCAGTATCTCCCAAAAGGTTTACACTCTAAAGTGGGTACTTGAGGCGGTGGAAGATACATTGATTTGGCCAAGATCATAAGGAGTGATAGTGGCAGAAACAGAATTTGAGCCCTGGGTTTCAGAGTTATTAGTCAATTGATTTAACCATTAGACTACTTCTCCTTCTTTTCTCTTGAGAGTTATAGGATTACAGTACACATCTGTGACATCTGGAGATATAACTTCAGATCTTCCCTCTGCCACTCACTGCATGTTGAGCAGTGGCCAGTGTTGAGCCAGTGCCCCAAAGGTTTTAAGACACTGTTCTCTCAGGAGGAACTACTTGGTCTCCTGGGGGTTTGCATTCCAGCCAACTTGCTGCATGTTTTGTGCTGCTCTGTTCTGATTGGCCTAGAACAGGTGAGCTTAGATAGGCCGAAGTTTTCTTCCCCACCTCTGGGCATGTTCCTCACAGGTTCATTGTTTGGTTGCTCTACTGTGCTGCTGTTTATCGTCTCTGGACTGGCTATCTAATCTAATCTAATGTTTGGCTTTGTATACCGAGACTTCAATCGAGGAAAGCTCGTCTCAGTTTATAATAGTTAGTTTAGGCAATAAGAACTATAGAGAAGGAGATAATAAACAGAATTAGTTACCAAAATGGTAGTGAACAGGATAGTTTTCAAAGACTTACAAAAAAGGGGAGACAGAGCTTCTTAGAAAGAGTGGAAGATTGTTCCAAACCTACCTACCTTAGAGCCTCAGGGATCCTGTCTATAGTGGTGATCTTCAGGGTGGGGGAGGGGTCCGGCAGGAGGGACTAGGCATCCCTGCTGCTGGCGATCTTCAGGGGGGTTTCCAGCAGTTTCTGGCAATGTATTCCCCCAATACAGTTTTCAAAGACTTACAAAAAAGGGGAGACAGAGCTTCTTAGAAAGAGTGGAAGATTGTTCCAAACCTACCTACCTTAGAGCCTCAGGGATCCTGTCTATAGTGGTGATCTTCAGGGTGGGGGAGGGGTCCGGCAGGAGGGACTAGGCATCCCTGCTGCCGGCGATCTTCAAGGGGGTTTTCTGGCTAGGCCCGCCTAAGGCTTCTTCCGGGCCAAGGCATGCTGACGCCTATCCTTAGGCGAGCTTTGGAGGGCTTGCGCGCCTCCCTAGGCTCCCGTTGGTGCCTCCAATGTAGGCGACTTGCCTCGGGAGGATTAAAAAACCCCCAAACAAACCAACCGTGAATCTCGATTGGCTGGTTGTTGGCAGTTGGTCGCCTATAATCGGGATGCCGTTTATAGAATTTGGCCCTTAGTGTCCTATAATACAATGTTCTTCAGTGTGAGGCCTGCGGAATAATAGTGTCCCCTGGGGACATTTTTGGCAGCTCTCATTGTCATTATGGCTTTTTTTTTTTCACGGCTGAATGCAGGCCATACATTGCATTATATCTTGAACTCTTTTTCCATTGGTCAGATTCACACTGCTGGAGTAACAGGTGGAGCAGTAGTCAAGGACCTTCCTCTGCTTCACCTGTAAAAAAAAAAAGTGCCAGGTTTTGAAAAGCTGTCCAGACCCCTGGACATGTCCTCAAAAGGAGGACATGTCCGGGGAATTCCAGATGTCTGGTAACCCTAGATCAGACCAATGGTCCATCAAGCCCAGTAGCCTGTTCTCACGATGGCCAATCCAGGTCCCTAGTACCTGGCCAAAACCCAAGGAGTAGCAACATTCCATGCTACCAATCAGGGCAAGCAGTGGCTTCCCACATATCTTTCTCAATCAGTGGTGTACCAAGGAGGGGGCGTTCCGCCCCAGGTGCACGCCCCAAGTGGGTGCACGCCCCAAGTGGATGCACAGCTGGCCACCCTCCAGTGTTCTCCCTAGGGCAGTGGTCAGCAAACTGCGGCTCGCTGCTCATCTACAACATGGGAGCCCAACCTGCTTCCCTTCCCTTCTCACTGCCCTCCCCCAAGATACCGCTACCATCGGGGAACAGGCCGGTGCCGTGTTCTGAGATCGCCCTGCTTCTCTTCCCCACGGGGCCGACCAACTCTCACCACCTGACGTCAATTCTGATGTTGGAGAGGACGTTCTGGAACAGCCAATTGTGGCCTGGCTGGCCCAGAACGTCCTCTCCGATGTTAGAATTGATGTCGGGTGGCGAGAGTTGGTCGGCCCCGCGGGGAAGAAAAGCAGGGAGAACTTGGCACCGGCCCGTTCCCGATGGCGGCAGTAGCAGTCTATTCCCCGGCAGCGGTGGCACCATGTTTTCCAATGGCGGTGGCATGGGGGAGGACAGGAAGCCAGAAAGAAAGGGGGCAGGGTGAAACAAAGAAAGAAAGAAAAAAAATGGGGCACGAAGAGAGAGAAAGACAGACATAGAGAAATAAAGGGGGCATGGAGAGAAAAAGAAAGAAGGGGCAGGGTGAAAGAAAGAAAGAAATGGGGCATGGAGAGATCGAGAAAGACAGACATACAGAAAGAAAGGGGGCATAGAGAGAAAGAAAGAAGGGGGCAGGATGAAAGAAAGAATGAAAGAAAGAAATGGGGCATGGAGAGAGAGAGAGAAGGACAGACATACAGAAAGAAAGGGGGCATGGAGAGAAAGAAAGAAGGGGGCAAGGTGAAACAAAGAAAGAAAGAAAAAAATGGGGCACAGAGAGAAAGACAGACATAGAGAAAGAAAGGAGGCATGGAGAGAGAAAGAAAGAAGGGAACATGGTGAAACAAAGAAAAAGTTGGGGGAGGGAATGAGGTCTGGAGGAGAGGAAGCATACAGGAGGCTGAAAGAAGGGAAGAAATATTGGATGCACAGTCAGAAGAATAAAGTGCAACCAGAGACTGATGAAATTACCAAAGGTAGAAAAATGATTTTATTTTCAATTTAGTGATCAAAATGTGTCTGTTTTGAGAATTTATATATGCTGTCTATATTTTGCACTATGGCCCCCTTTTACTAAACCGCAATAGCGGTTTTAGCGCAGGGAGCCTATGAGCGTCGAGAACAGTGTGGGGCATTCAGCGCAGATCCCTGTGCTAAAAAACGCTATAGCGGTGTAGTAAAAAGGGAGGGGGTTTATTTGTCTATTTTTGTATAGTTGTTACTGAGGTGACATTGCATAAAGTCATCTGCCTTGACCTCTTTGAAAACCCTCGGAATATAAATGATAATTAACATTTTCTCTGCGTACAGTGTGCTTTGTGTTTTTAAAATATTATTGTTGGTAGATCATTTTGACTTGGCCACGAAGGTAAGGGGGAGGGAGGGGAGCTGCTGAAAGACATCTAGTAATCCTTGCAGGCTTGACTGTGCAGGGAATTATTTTTGTAAAATCATGTTTTGTTATGTGACTGGCATTATTTAGACTTTAATTTCTATGAATGAATAGAATGAAAATGATATAGAATTACTTACTTGTTTTTATGTGTGTGCGCTGAAGGGAAATGGGGAAGAAAGAGTGGGGAGAAGACGCTGATTTATAAATTGACAATTGTACAGAATACTGTTTCTTTTTATACTTTAATATAATAAGTTCAATATAATACAATTCAAGGCTTGTGTGAACGGAATCAGGTGGTTTGCAGGGATGAGGACTGAGCTTATGGGGACGGGGAGGGGACGGAGACAAATTTTTCCCCCTGTCATTCTTTAGGCTCTGCCATGAATCGATTTCGACTATGTGCGGATGAGCGGGGTGTCAGTCGGGTTGACGTAGCTGTCGTAGCGCAAGCGGGAACAGAGTATGGCTCTCAAAAAAATCTTAATCGTTGTACTGCTGATTTTGGCTCTTTTGACTAATGAGTTTGCCTACTACTGCCCTAGGGACTTTTAGCCGGGCGCTGTGCCCAGCTACTTTAGATGATCGCCCAGCTGCCATCTATCGCGAATCCTGCCGCTGCTCAACATTAAAAAAAAAATAACCCCCACCTCTCACCAGCTTGGTGATTTCCCACCTTATGCCGTAGCAAACTCATGCTTCGGGGCTTTAAGGTGTGTGTGCCAACTTCCCTTCTCTTCACTCTGAAACCGGAAGTTACGTTCCAGGAGGGGAGAAGAAGAGAAGGCATGCATACGTTCGAACCCCGGAGTTTGAATTCGCTAGGGCTAAGGTCAGCGACGGAGGGAAGCTAAGGTAGACAGGTCAGCGACGGAGGGAAGTTAAAACTTGTCTTGCTGCTCTTCCTTGCTACGGGCCTTCCTGGCTGCCAGGTCCTGCCTACTTTCTGTTTCTGCGAAGGCAAGATCTGGCAACGAGGAAGGCCCGAAGCAAGGAAGAGCAGCAAGAGGTCAGCGATGGAGGGAAGGAAGCTTGCGACTCCGCCGATGGGAGAGATGGGAAGAGAAATACTGCTGCTGCACCCAAGGAGGGGGTAGGGGGGAAAAGAGATGCTGTTGCTGCAACCAAGGGGGGAAGAGAGATGCTGCTGCTGCATACAGTTGGGGAGGGGGCAAGAGAGAAGTGCTGCTGCTGCACCCAATTGGGGAGGGGGAGGGGGAAAAGAAGTGCTGCTGCTGCACCCAAGGAGGGGAGGGGGAAGAGATATGCTGATGCACCCAATGGGGAGGGGAGGGGGAAAAGAAATGTTCTGCTGCTGCACCCAATTTTTTTTGGGGGGGAGGGGGAAGAGAAATGCTGCAGCACCCAATTGGGGAGGGGAAGAGAAGTGCTGCTGCACCCAATTGGGGAGGGGAAGAGAAGTGCTGCTGCAGCAGCACCCAATTGGGGAGAGAGAGGGGATAAAGAACACCAGGGAAGGGAGAGGAAAGAGATGCCAAGACAATGGGAGGAAAGGAAAGGAGCTACCAGACCATGGATGGGGGGGAGAGATGTCAGGGGGGAGGGGGAGGATGCAGATGCCAGACCAGGTGGAAGGAAAGAGAGAAAGGAAGGAGAAGAGCTGCTAGATAATGGAGTGGGAGGGGGAGATGGAAGGAGAGGAAAGAGATGCCAGGGCATGGGGGAAGGAAGGGAAACTAAAGGAGACAAAATGCCAGACCAGAGGGAAAGAAAGGATAGGAAGTGCCAGAGAGAGAGAGATAGGAGGGAGATGCCAGGGCATGGGGGGAGAGAAGGGAAGGAGATAGAGATGCCAGACCATGGGGTGGAGTGGGAAGGAAGGAAATGAGAAGAGAGAGATGCCAGAGCATAGGGGAGGGGGTGAAGCCAAAATGAATCATGTACAAAGGAGAGAAAGGGCACAGGATATACAATTTATTGAAGGGACATAGAAAGAGGGAAGATACCATATGGAACAGAGAGAGGGTGGACAGTGGATGCAAGGGGCAGAGAGAGGGTGGACAGTGGATGCAAGGGGCAGAGAGAGGGTGGACAGTAGATGGAAGGGGTAAAGAGAGAGGACACAAGCTAGGTGGAAGGGGCAAAGAGGGCAGATATTGCATGGAAGGGAGAGAGGACAAACGCTGTATAGAAAGAAGAGAGCAAAGAGAAGATGATTAAAGCAGAAACGACAAAAGGTAGAAAGATTTTTTTGTTGCTTTACTTAGAATCAAGTAGTATTATAACTGTATTGATAAAATTTTATAAATAGGAAATGGAAATAGGGCAATTTTATGGACTAAACTCTTTTCCTCAGGTCAGGACAGGATACCATAACAGTACTGTTCTGAAGAAAGATTTGGCCTCTGAAAACTAATTGAAAAATGGATTAGTCCAATAAAATGGTATTTTCTTATTTCTCATTATTTGTTTTATTTTTATTTGTTAATTTGTAAAGTGGTGATTGTTATGTATCAGTTTTTTCAAATTTACATCTACTGTCTTTATATTTTGCACAGTATTAGAGGCCATGTGTTACTGTTTTTGTGGTGTTGTGGTGTTGCATTGTATGCAGTCTGGTTTCTTGGCGGTTCAGTTTAACTTTTGTCTACATATTTCTATTTTTAGTTTGTGATTATTCCATATTGGGCGAGGGTGTATCTCTGTTCTGTGTGTATGAAAAGAACATAGTTTTCAGTTGACATTGACTGCAGGATCAATTGATTGTGTGGGATCTGGCTTGTTTAGTTTTACAATGTTTGTGTTGGTGTTCTAGTGCTCACTGCAATGTTTAAGATGCTGCCTTTCCTAGGTACATTCTTGTTGTGCGATATGTGGATTGTTACTAAAAATCATATTTTTCATATAGATTGGGGGAGGGGGGTTGTCAAAAAATGATGGGCCCCGGATGTCACATATGCTAGGTACGCCACTGTTCTCAATAGACTATGGACTTACTTGACTCCTGAATATAGCTGACAGTGGTCACATGTGGCCAGTGAAGCAGTGCCTTTCTCCTCCTCAAAATGCAGGCATGTCTGACAAGTTTAGAGAGAAGACCCACATGGCACCGAGCCCTATAAAGTCTCCTTTTATAACATTGAGACTTGGGGTACTGAACTTAGGAATCAAACAAGCCACAGGCTTTAGGTCCCCTCTTCGACCTTCCTTTGAGGTGTTCATGCCCTGCACCTGCCCTTCTGTCCCTGTGATTAACACTAATCTTTTTTTCCTCTCCCACTCTCCATGCATCTGGCAGTTCCTCCAACCTCCCCTCTCTGGGTCCTACAAACTTGCAAGTCATTGCCGGCAATTAATGCAGGCTGTCACTGGATAACTCAGGGGCCTTCTCACATCTCTTGCCTCCGATGACAATGATGTCCTGTGCCACGCAGGTAGGACATGGTGAAAGGAAGGCTTTAGGGTTGGCTAATGGTGTCTTGCATTAATCCTCATACATTTGCAGGACCCTGGGGGTGGGGGTAGTGGTATGTGGAAAGAAGGCTTGATAGAAAAAGCAGCTTTGGGGAATATGTCAATACTAGTCTTTAAGCCCGTTAGATTAACGGGTGCTAGAACATATGTGTGTGTGTCTGTCTTTTTTTCTCTCTCTCTCCTTAGCCGCTTTCTTTCTTTCTGCCTTTCTTTTTCCTTGGCTGTCCATCACCACCCCTTGCCTGCTCCCCCTGTCCATTTTCCCTTCCTTTTACCTCCACTGTGTCCACCACCACCCCTTCACTGCTCTCCTTTTGCAGCAGCAGCCCTTCTCCCTTTGTTTTACCTCCCCCCTGTCCAGCAGCACCTCTTTCCTTCTCCCCCTGTCCAACATTAGTCCTCCGTTCTTTTTTCTTCACCTCCCCTGTCCATCAGCATCTCTTTCCTTCTCCCCCTGTCCAGCAGTAGGCATCCCTTCCTTTTTTATCCTCCCTCCTCCTTCTTATCCCTATGATACTCTTACCTTGCTCTGCCCCTGATCAGAGGTTCCCGACAGCTGCCCAGTTGCACCCATTGGAAAAGTTCCCACTGCCGCATCCCGCACCCCTCCTGACGCGGCTCCCACTGTCCTTTCTGTCTGTCTCTGTCCCTGGCCCCCTTTGCCTGTCTGTCTTTCTGTGTATCTCCCTGACCCTGTGTCTTTCTTCTTTCCTTTCTGTCTCCCTTCCTCCCTCTGTCTGTCTGTCCAAAGCAGCATTCCATCCCCCTCCCCCCACACCAGTTCCCTGTGCACCTGCCCCTGTGTCTTTCTTATTTTCTTTGTGTTTCCCTTCCTCTCTCTGTCTGTCCAAAGCAGCATTCCATCCCCCTCCATTTCCCTCCCCCCACACCAGTTCCCTGAGCACCTGCCCCTGTGTATTTCTTATTTTCTTTGTGTTTCCCTTCCTCTCTCTGTCTGTCTGTCCGTCCAAAGCAGCATTCCCTTCCCCTCCATTTCCCTCCCCCCCCCACCAGTTCCCTGTGCAGCAGCATTAGCGTTTCCTCTACCCGCCCCTGTCCCTTCCCCTTCCCCTTCCCCTTCCCGCGGGCCGGACTACAAAGGTGGTGATTCCAGCAGCGCTTTTATCAGTCTCCACACGCTGCTTCGGGCCCTTCTGCCCTGATTTACTCTGGCACGTCCCTGATGACATCATCAGAGACGCGGCAGAGCAAATCAGGGCAGTAGAAGGGCCCGAAGCAGCGTGTGGAGACTGATGTACACGCTGCTTGAATCGCCATTCGGACCCGCGGGAAGAGAAGGGGGTGGGCGGCAAAGGAGAAACGGAGATCGGCGGCGGCGACAGGAGAAACGGAGAACGTCGTCTGGCTGCGGTCCGGCTTGTGGAGGCGATCGGGTGGTGACGTATTCGCGCGCATGCGCACTCCTTCGGCCACAGACCTACAGCGCACGGAACACGAAAATAGGACTGCGCATGCGCGAGTTAGCCTTTTATTATATAGGATAAGAGGAAATGTGTTTCTCTTTGTATGTTTCCATTATTACACTATTTATATCTGTGGTCTCAATTAGTGCAAATCTTAAAAAACCCAATCTGTATCCATATTATTTGGTTATTGGGGCAAATTAATTTGAAAACTGTTTTAATATTACATAGGTAAAGATGAGCTTTTTGAGAGAGATACACACTAGTGAGGACGGGTGTCACTGACATATGCTGGTCAGCAGTGTTGTGACCGCCCCCCCACACACACACCCCTCTCCGCATGGAAAAATATGGCGACTTTCCTTCAGCTCATTTGGATCCAAAGTGGTCCCGGTTTAAAAATTGGTTAAGACAACTGCTAATAATACATTATAGAATAGGCATTCCCCATGCTGCGTTGGCATGCATGCAAACCTGCCAAGTCTCACATGCAACAAGAGACTCCTGCTTTCATGGGGAGCCAAGAACTCCTTCTGAACAGCTACCCCTTACATCAGGAGCAGGAAATGCATTAATAAGATGTCATTTACTGCTGACACGGACCAATCTTTTGATAACAATTGCAATGTTTTGCAGCTCTTATCCAAATTGTCCAATCCTTTCTTACAGTACAGGGGTTTAAGAAAGGATTGGACAATTTCCTGCTGGAAAAGGGGATAGAGGGGTATAAATAGAGGATTACTGCACAGGTCCTGGACCTGTTGGGCCGCCGCGTGAGTGGACTGCTGGGCATGATGGACCTCAGGTCTGACCCAGCGGAGGCATTGCTTATGTTCTTATGTTATATTGGCGTCAGGAGATGACATTTTATTAAGGTATCTCCTGCTGCCCAAGAGGGGAAGTGGGTTATTAGTGCCTTGGCAGAGGTCTGTGAAGGGGTGGAGCGGGTGAAACTGGGCCATGGCTGGGCAGCATGGAGAAGAGCTGAGGTATGGCAAAACCTCTCAATGTTTGGGCCCCTTGACAGCTATGGGCATGTGTAAAAGGAGGCACTAACTTACAGAATTGCCTTATTTTGCGAGCCTTTCATGAACAGGGAAATATATATTGTACTTGCATGCAGCTCACCTTGAGATACTACTGAAAAGTATTACTGAAAAGCTGTGAACTAAGTCCAAATAAATAAAAGACCAATAAATAAAACAGGCCTTTATGCATGAAGATATCCTTTATGAAATTACCTCCATAATGCCATCTTACATGTATTTTTTTTTTTTTTTTTTTTACCAAAGATGCTTCCAGAACAGAGTTTAAACTTGCATGGGTATTTTTGTATTTTTTTAAAAGTATGCACAGAAATGTTAACAAAAACTGTGTGTTTGCGAAATAAATAGCTGATATAAAGGTGTACATGCAGTTTCAATGGGGTAATTTTTAAAGGGAAAGGATGGGTATACTTTTGCTTTGACATATGATGCAACCTAGATGCATAGTAGTTGCACAAGTTAGGCGAACCTTTACAAAATTACAAAACGATGGTTATACTCATCTGGTGAACTACTTAAGTGCAATGACCATAATGAAGGAAGAGATGCCTCTACTTGGTGGAGGCGCTCCCCTCTTTAAAATAAATTATATAAGCTAAGTAAAAGTTTTACACTTACTATTTATATTTGAGTTATTGATATAAAAAGAAAAAAAAGAAAAAAATGTTATTTTGATCCGATGAGATCCTATGAAGATCGGGTTCGGTGGGCTCTGTCCACTAGAACCAACGGGAGATTAACCCTCTGAGGATTGAGTATCAAAGTATTTCCTTATGAGTATTCTTTTATGAATGTTCGAAGATTTACATTTAACTGGATTTCTTTTGATATAAATCACATGGACGTATTCCAGTTATAAGTATAGCCACTAGAGTATCTTTCTACTTGAATTAGCAGCTTCTAAAAAATCGTCAATGCAGCCCCATGCTTCTGGTTCTGGGAGGCCGTGGTTTGGAGTAAACTCTTTCAATACCACTGGGTGTAAAATTCTGCTATTGTCTGGCATTATTCCCAGAAAAATGTCCTAGTTTCCTGATTTTTTTTTTTTTTTTTTCTGGCTGCAGTTTATTTTGGAAGCAACACATATGAACTGGATCATTCATACTCCAGGATATCTGGTTTTCTAAAACTGAATAGACAACTAGTGTAGGAATTTTGGCTCTGAGGAATTGAAGTGACTCTAAGCCAGAAACAAAACAGTTCCAAATAAGTATTTGAGAAACTGATGGGAAAACATACCTGTGTATTTTTTTTATATATATACCCCCGATTCTATATACTGCGCCCAAAGTTGAGTGAGCAAATCTGTGTGCATTGCAGATTTGCATGTGCAACTTAATTGGTTAACAAACCAATCAGCAGAGATAATTGCCAATTAATCAATTATTGGCACTAATTAGAATTTACATGCATAACTTTCTCACTGTATTCTATAAAGTGGTGTATGTAAATTCTAGAGTGTGGATCTCAAAACGGGGCATGGCCATGGAAGGAGCTCAGGAGTTAGGCACATCCATGGACAACTTAGGCACAGGCATTTAGGCCTGGTTTTCATGGACATAAATGCTTGTGCCTCAATGCTAGTTGCCCAGATGGGTGCTGCACATGATTCTATAAACCACGCCTAACTACGGAGGCCAAATTTTTTGGCGCTGAGATTTTAGGTGCCATTTTTAGAATTTACTGCGTATTGTAGATGGATAAATGTTTTCATGATCTTAAACAAACTCTGAAGTATTTTGTTGATGAAATGTTTATTTATCTTTATGTACTATATGGAAGTGTTATATGCTGTGTTTGGTTGCTTCTCTTTCAGCTGCATTCGCCTTCATAGTGCTAAGAGATAATTTAGCTCACACAGAACAAATAGTGAAAGAACAGCTCAAGTCAATCGTAGCTTCCAAAATAGCAAAATATGCTGTGCCTGATCATGTTCTGGTAAGTTCTAGGTTTATGGCAGGGCTCTGATAAGCTGTTATACGTGTAACAAGGCCTGAAATACTGACCTCACACATTTCATTTGAGGTTTTTTACAAACACATTTGTAGAAAAGGCTTCAGCATGCCATTTTTATGTATTTACTACTTACTGGGATTGTTTAACCGCCTTTGTGAGGAGATTAATCTAAGGCAGTGTACAATCAGATATAGTCTGACAGAAACTGCTTACTTTGGGCTAACAGTCCTTCTAGGAGAATTCTGTGCTACTGCGCAATGCAGAATTTGCACAGAATTTCCCACCTCCACAGACTGCTGTGAACTCTGCTGTGCTCCATTCCTGGCTGCCTCCCTGCGCACACATCACTCCAGCACGGCCTTCTCTGTAGAGCCCAGCAGGTCCTATGAGCCATGAGGCTGTATGGAGGCCCATATGACTCAAAGGAATAATTGGGGCCTAAGACGGAAGAGGAAGCAGCTCAATTTGTGGCTTTGCAGCTCCTCCTCTTGCTTCGCTGGAGTGGTGTGTGTGGGGGAGGGGAGAAGGGAAGGTGCCTTAAAAAAAGCTGGATGGTGCAGGAGAAGGGGCTGGAAAATGGTGGATGGAGTATGGTGATGGGCCTGATAAAAGGTGGATGAGGGGTTTGTGTGTGTGTGTGTGTGTGTGTGTTCATGCGCTATGGGTGGAGGGCTGCAGAAAGGTGCATGGGATTGTGTATGCTCGGGGTGGGGGGGGAGGGGTGACCTGAAGCAAGGAGGATGGGGGGGCTGGAGAAAAGTGAATGTGGTGTGTTTGTGGCTGAAGAAAGGTGAATAGGAAATGTGTGTGCTGTAGGAGGTGGGACAGCTGGCAAAAGGTGAAGTATGTGTGCCGTGGGGGTTTGTCTGGAAGAAGGGGGAAGAGACCTTATGGATGGACAGAACAGAGGTCTTGCTGGGAGTTAGGGAAGGCAGTGAAGGCTGAGAGATGGGGAGAGAGAACTTTAGAAGGCTAGAGGACAGAGAATAGGTGAACAAAAAGGGAGATAGAGGAAGAGGAGAAAAATTGAAGGTTAAGACTGAGCCTTCTAAAGTTTTCTCTTAGCCTTAACTGTTAAATGCTGATATACATCACTTAACTTGCCAAGGTGACTACATAAAAGTCAGTCCTATCCTTATGCAGTTCACCACAGCTGGTTATGTGCTGAGTATCACACGTAAGTAGCTATGGTTTTGTCAGCTCTGTAGACCTAGATATTCAATGGCAGGATAACGCTGGCAGCAGTCCGCAAAACGATGAATATTGAGCCCCATGTATTTTAGTTAACGTGTCCATTTCATCAAGTTCTACAACTTTTACTCGTTCATTTTCTTATTCTGGTGTTTTATTTTCTACCTCAGGTGGTAAAACGACTTCCTAAAACACGCTCTGGGAAAATTATGAGAAGATTGCTGAGAAAAGTCATTACTGATGAGTCCGATGATCTGGGAGATATAACGACATTAGATGATCCTACGGTTGTCACAGAAATATTAGAGGCCTTTCAGAAATACAAACATGATCAATCTGCTTCGTAACTGGAGGATTCTCTGTCTCTCTTTCTCCACATGCCATAAATATAGGAAAAACCTATAGCTCATATAAATAATTGATGCTCCTCTGACATTTTGTCCTGAGTGCAGGGACATATACTGAGAGTTGATTCATAAGTCATAAGACAATTATTTTTTCAAGCAATAAATGTTAACTGTTTCACTAAACCAAGAACATAATCAGCTTAAGAGTGAGAATGTCTAACTGTTAATGTCCTTCAAAGTAGTCTCCTGTCCCTAGTGCTGTAAACAACTTTCTGCTGTAGCATATTCATGTAGGATTATGGCGTTGTGCAATTGCTTTGGATGTTCCTCCCATACTGCACGACACAGGTTGTACTGCAGAAATTATTTGTAATACTGCGCATTCACAGTGTGTCCCTCACGAACTGGATGACACCCCAAGACAACCTGAGAGACTGCTTTGAAGGATGTTAACAGTTAAACAGTTTATACTTGTACTTTGTTGTACACTGTATACCATAATAAAACGATGATTTCAAATGCCATGTTTTTTTTGCTTCTCCCCTACCAGAGACCACTGCACTCATTTCTTATCTGGTGGCACACTTTGAAACATAATTAGATATCCAGTGTTGACACATTTTCCAGAGGGGAGAGTGTGGCGCAGTGATTAAAGCTACAGCCTTAACAACCTGCAGTTGTGGGTTCAAACCCATGCTGCTCCTTGTGACCCTAGGCGAGTCACCTAATCCCCCCCATTGCCCCCAGCTACATTAGATAGATTGTGAGCCCACTGGGACAGCAGGGAAACACGCTTGAGTTTCTGAATAAATTCATGTAAAACCATTCTGAGCTCTCTTGGGAGAACAGTACACTTCTCCTTCTGTATTCGTGGTTTTAGCATTCATGGTTTCGATTATTCACGGTTTTTAGCTTGCTGGCTCCTCCCCCCCCAAATTACATCAGCTTGCGTAGAGAAATTGTTGATTCCAAGCTTTTACAGAGAAAATGGCTGATTTTTCTTCACCGCGTTTTGCCTCTCCTTCGGGAACAGGCCAGGTCTCCCACCATGTTATTCACGGTTTCACCATATTCACGATGGCTTTTAATAGAAAACAGCGAATAACATATGAAAAAGTTATTTGCAGTTTTTCAGTATTTGCAGGTCTGTTAATCCCCTATCACAGCAAATACGGAGGGAGAAGTGTATAGAAAATTGAATGAATAAAAAATAATTGTCACGACTTATGAATCAACACTCATATGTAGCTTTTATTTACTTTGAATGGTGAGGACATCTGTTGTAGTAAATGTTAGTCTTATTAGGAAAGATTCCAAATTTTGTCTTTTTATTGGGGGGGGAGGCGAAGAAGATGGCTGTTTTTTCTTTTTCCGCTGCCTTCCATCGTCAGCTCTGCCGCCTTCCCAGAATTTATGCTTGGACCACATCTTTATTGATCGAGAGGAGCCACAACAGTAGAGTCAGCTGTTGCCTTCCTCTTTGGGCCTGGATTTAACAACTTCAAGAAGTTTTTAAGCCTAATTTATCCTAATGAAATCCACATAACTGCCAACCTGAGTTGTAGGAATGGATCCAAATACTGTTTTTATACACATGAACAACTAGCACTGTTGGAGGGATTGGTTTGGAGGTGGGCTGAAATACTCTGGATGTAACTCCATGATTATATTTCTAGAAGGAATACATTAACGTGACAGTCTAGGGCAGGGATGTCCAACCTTTTGGCTTCCCTGGGCCGCATTGGCCAAAAAAAAATGTTTCTGGGGCCGCGCAAATGCTGCAGCAAGGCAGAGGAGGGAGCTGGCAAGACGGTAAACACCCGGGGGCAGCAGAGGAAAACACTGCATCGCCCTTGACTGGGGCCGCACAAAATATTTCACGGAGGCCGCATGCGGCCCTTGGGCCACAGGTTGGACACCCCTGGTCTAGGGGGAGCAGATGACTACATGTGAATTACTACTTGTCCCCTAGTGTACTCTTGTTTTTTAGTCCTACTGTTCTTGAAAATACCAGATCTTGTAAACGTTAACGAGTATTTACCACATAAGACTAGAAAAAAAAATACCTCAAGCTTCCTAGAATCATCTTATCAGAATATCATTAGATACAAATCTCTGATCTTTTGTGTTCCATGTATAATTTGCATATTTAAAAAAACAATAGGTAGAAATAAAAACATAAAGGAAAAAAAAATAATACCTTTTTAATTGGACTAACTTAGGGGTCCTTTTATTAAGGTGTGCTAAAGATTTGCGCACGTAGGAATCTAATGGATGTCTTAGCATTTAGCGCACGCTAAATCCGTGCACTTTAATAAAAGGACCCCTTAATCTTGTTTATGATTAACTTTCAAAGGTAACCCCTTCTTCAGATCAGAAGGGGATACCTTCAAAAGCTAATCATAAACTATATTAAATTAGTCCAATAAAAAAGGTATTATTTTTTTTTTTTTTCTTTTATGTTTTTGGTTTTATTTCTACATATTCCCTTGCAGAGTGGACTAACATGGCCACCACACCTTTTCACATAAAAAGGCTAAAATGCACCAATATATATTCGTCATTAATATAATAAGGGCCAGTGAGAAAATGTCCTAATTCTATAATCTGTCGCACAAAATTGCACATCGATTTAACATGCAATGACATGGATGCAGTTATGCCCTCTTTGCAGTTATGGGCCATAGCACCTAGGCGTTACTTGATCGAACAGTGTCTAAGAGCGGTTACACGCATATGTGGGTTAAGCTTGCATGAAGCTTCTAGAATACTGCAAGCTATGTGTGAAAAGTGCCAACATATAGGCGTGTGCACGTAATGCCTGTCATAGACCATGAGTAACTGGTTACACCTAAATGTTGGCGTGCAAATACAGATTTATGCTAGTATTCTACGTGGGCTGACTTCAACGTGATGAGACTGGATTTTTTTTTTATTCATAATCAGATGACTCCACAGATTCTGACCATTATTCTTTTTCAAAGTAGCGACCTTCACATATAATGCATTTTTTTTGGCAGCGTTTCAAAAACGATTAAAAGATGTGCAGTAGACTGTTTTGCTGCAGCTGTGGCGTTTTTCACCACTGAAATACTGCAGCACGGCTAATTGTGTTCACCGCTGTTTCCTTGCTGTAATATTTCAAGAGTCTCATTACTGCTCTTTCCAAGTTTAACCTAAAATTAAATTGCACACCTCTGGCGCACTCTGAAAGACATGCCTTCCTCTTCTGCCGTGACGAAACGTACGAAGTTCTTCATCTCGCTGTGACCCAACAATGAAGACTACGGCAGTCCAACTGCAGGTTCAGAAACGTTGACGTATGAGCTTCACAAGAACCAGCACAGCATTGGTACATCTACTTCTTGTAAAGAAAAACAAAGGCAGTCTCATTACTTTTCAATCAAGCCTCATTTAAAAGAATTTGGGTGCACAAGTACCATTATGGAATTCCCATTTAGCATGCTACATTATGGTGCCTAACCTGGGATACGCTTTCAAGAATTGAGCAGCCTCTTGAGAAATGTATAGTCTTACTAAATTGTGCCCATTTTAGGCCTGTATAACACAGTGGTTCTCAAACCGGTCCTGAAGGACACCCAGTCAGTTGTGTATTCAGGATAACCACAATGAATATCCATAACAGAGATTTGCATGCACTGCCTCCAATATATACAAATCTCTCTCATGAACATTCATTAAGAATCTCCTGAAAACCCGACTGGCTGGGGGTCCCCCCAGGACAGGTTTGAGAACCACTAGTATTGCACAAAGAATTCCAAATATGGCCCCTTTGAACTCTTTCAATGATTTGAAAAAGGTTATAAGGAGTGATATAGGGCTTAGAATGCCGCAGCAAAAGAGTTCATTCCAGCCCCACCCATAGCCCCAGGAAAAGGGAGGGGGGTGTCCAAGCTTTTGAGCAATGCTGCCAACCAGTGGCCAGTTTCAAGATGCATGTCTGCTGGGTTCTTCTGATAGAAACCATGTTTCTTGCCCTTGGCTGATTGCTGTAGCTGAGCTAGATGGCAGAGGGGAGATAGTGATAAAAAAAGGAGTTTCTCTAGGTAATTTTGAATATAGATGGGGAAGGACAAAGGACCTGCAGCAGAAGACAGAGGCGACGGTAGCAGGAAGTTGAAAGTTAACGCCGGCGCCTCTCTTCCTGCCCAGAGTATGAGATTAAGTACAAGACTGATGATGTACATCAATACGAACAATTTAAAGTTAAAGTTTCCATGGTCAAAGATAACTTAGCACTGCATTAAAAAAAATTTTTTTTTTTTTTTAATTGAGCAAGTGGAAAACTTCAATAGATGTTTGAGTCTCTGTCTGCTAAATTTTCCCAACGCTCCTAGGGTTTTTTTTAACCTATGGACAGTTTTAGGAAATACTTAGTGGAAAATATGAAATTTTCTTTTGATTCCTCCTTTCAGTGTGTTATTTATTCAGTTTTCTATACCACTCCCCCAGGGGAACTCAGAATCATTGACATGAATTTATTCAGGTACTCAAGTATTTCTCTCTGTCTCCTGGTGGGCTCACAGTCTATCTAATGTACCTGGGAGGATTAAGTGACTTGCCCAGGGTCACAAGGAGCAACATGGATTTGAACCCACAACCTCAGGGTGCTAAGCCTTAAGCTTTAACCACCGCTCCACACTAGTGCTGCTCGATTCAGGAAAAAAAATTTTGATTTGATTCAGCCCATTGAATCGATTTTTCGATTTGATTTTCCTGCACAATTGGGTGTTTTTTTTTCAAACATCCTGGTGGGTTTATTTTATAGCCTCTTTACCCCCTTTGTCTTCTCCTAACCACACTGGCACTGTAGTGTAAACAAAATAAACAAACAAAAAATACTTTTCCTCTCTCTGTTAAATCTTAGCTCACGTTTGCAGTCTATCACCATTTCTGGCAGGATACACGTTTCAAATCTGACATACTGTAATCACAAAACAGTAAATAAAATTAGTTTTTCTACCTTTTGTTGTCTGGTCATTATTCAAATCTTATCGGTCCCAGGCTCTGGTTGTCTTCTGATAACTTGCTTGCCAGGGTCTCCTTCTTTCTCCATGCTAACCATCCATCTGCCATCTCTGTCCTCCCATTTCCCTTCCCTCCCCTGGAAGTCTGGCATCTTTCCTTTTTTTCATCTCCATCCACAGATCCACCTTTTCTCAACTACCCTTTAATCCAGCATCTCTCCCTCCTTCCCCACCACTCCAGGGTCCACCATCTCTTCCTTTCTGTTCCCAACTACCCTCTTATCCAGTATCTCTATCCCCCCTCCACACCATCCCTTGTGTCAAACTTCTCTCCCTTTTTGTTCCTTCCCTCCCTAAATCTAATTGTCCACCATATCTCTCCCGCTCCTCTGTTTATTTCTTCCCCCCAAAGTCTGGCATATGCACGTCTCTTTGAACCCCACCCCTCCCTCTGTCTACTTCTACACCAGGGCCCCCCAGAAGGCCTGCATGTCCCCCCCTGAAGGCCTGTCCCCCCCCTTGAAGGCCTGCACCCCCCTGCCTAGGCTAGCCCACCATGCCCTGCCCCACCCGCATGTACCCATTTTCTTACTTCTTTTCCCCATCTTGCTTCTCTATTTCTCCTCTTCACTGTTCTCTTTCTTTCCCTTTCTCCCACCAGACCTTTTTCTCTGCTTACTCCATCCCTCTCTCCAAATACTCTTTATCCTCTTTCCAACCCTATATTTCTCTTCCTGTCTCCTTTCTCATTCCCCTCCTTCGTTCAGTACTTTTTCACTCCTTTATAGCCTAGTCCTATTGGCTCTTCACTCCTTGCCTCCTTCCCCTCAGCTATCCTCTCAGGCTGCCTACACTTGATCTCTTTTTTTTTTAATTGTGCAGCAGTCTGATGGCAGCAGAAGAAATGCTGTGCTGCTGTGGGTCTATTCTCATGGCAGGATCCTCCCTTCCTCCCCCAAAGCCTGCCTGCCTTCCCCCAAGCCAACCTGCCACTTGCCACTGACCCGCCACCACCGCTAGCCGACTCCATTTAACACACACACCCCTGCTGCTGCTACAATTCCAAAAGGGCCAGGCGCGTGCAACGATTCAACCCGCCGGTCCATAAGCCTTCCCCTGACACCAATTCTGACAGAGAGAAGGCTTATGGGCCAACGGCATGCAATCGCATGCGCCTGGCTCTTTTGGAGTTGTGGCAGCGAGCGGAATTAAATGGAGCCGGCAAGCAGGTCGCAAGCAGGCAAGGACCAACAGCAGCATTGTCTATAGAGGCGGAAGATATGCACAGAAACACCACTGCCACCTGCACTCATCGTAGCAGCGCATCGGGCCCACCCTTTAATCCGGCCCTAGATGCGCAGAAGGCTAGGGGGGAAGCCGGAAACCAGCACTTCCCGACTGACCCTCCCCCCGGAGTGGCAGCGGCCAGCTAGCAAGAGACAGCACTGCTGTTCCTGCTTTAGGGAGCGAGGGGGAGAGGTCAGTAAGCGAATTGGGAGGCTGATTTTTTTTGTTTTGAATCGATTCACCCGAAGTGAATCGATTTGAATCGTGAATCGGGCAGCACTACTCCACACTCTCCAAATCCAGACCTTTTGGATGTGGGACAGGCCAGTATTGTAATGGATTGGCCACACAGACATGCTGACAGAGCAGTGGAGAACCTTAGAGAGCACTGTGGTGAACGTCACATGAAGGGGGACAAATGTACATCTCACCATACCCCCCTTATAATTTAGGGCGAGCCCTCCAAAACTTCTCCCAAACCACCTATCACCCTAATGACTGCAATTGGCAGTATAGTAGGGTTTTGGTGGCTCACTTTTTCCACCATAAATGTAGTGGTTAAAGTGGCTTATGGGCCTGGGTCATCCTCTCTATGGTTCACTAGCCCACCCATCATACTACTTAAAACATCTGTGTGATGCTGTACTATCTTTTCCAACTAAAACCGCAACAAAGGGAGACACACAGATTGAGATTAATATCAGCTATACTCAAACAATCCTTAGCAGAAGCTACCGAGAGAGCAAAGTTATTAGTCTTTTATCTCTGAACAGAATTTGAATGTCGTTCTACAACTCTGTTTTAAAAATTCTCATTCTTTTTTGGGGAGGCAGAAAATCTGAATTTACCCCGTCGCCAAGAGTGTGGAGAAAAATGTTCTTATCTACAACACAAGAGACGACAAACTTAGGAGCAGCTTTCTGGTGTGTTATTGAGGGGGGGGGGTAAATATATTTTTTTATTTTCAAGAACAGCTGAAGGCTTTTCTTGAATTAAAATTGTGTAAAGAGTTGTATTTCCTAGTGAGAAACAAAATTGTCTGGATTCCAGAGTTTTTTTGGGCAGTGCTTGCATGTGAAGTGAGGTGCCCAAGGTTTCTCTTGATCCCCAACAGGCATGCTGAAATATGCCTTGTAGGCATCGCACATCTTAGCATATGCTTCTAAGCCTCTAAGGAGTACTTTTTCCCTCTTGTCTTGATAAATTGGTCACATACATAGCAAAATGCATCTGCTGGATGTTTGCACCTTAGTAAAAGGGCTCCTAAGTTTATTCAGCGTGGAATCAATCTGGAACGTTCTGCAAAAAATGTAAATTTCAAAATATCAATGTCCTGGTCATAGAAGCAAAGTCTGAAGAAAATAGCCATTTTCTATACTTTTGTGGCATAGGCAATTAAAGAACACTTATTACCCAGGAACCAAAAAAAAAGGTGACATAGTGTTATTAATACCCAATTACAGGTGCTAATTGGTTCATTACTCAAATTGCATGCTCAAATTGGGCACATACAACTTTGAGCACCATATATAAAAGCCAGGGGTAAGTGCGCATGAGAGAATAGGATCAGTCATTACACATTCTTGTGTAAACAGACAGTAAGAATAGACTCAATAACACTGCTGGCTCAATGCACTCTTTTTTTAGTACAGGGTACACAAGTCCCATCTAGTGGTTAAAACGTGAATAGCAGATGTAAACTTTACTATTATATGCTATTTGCTGGAATAAGCTTTATGTGTTTGTTCAATTCTTTTGCATGCCTACAAACCTTTAGTGCATGTGTGTATGCCTAGAAATGAATAGGCATGCAGTTGGTTTGCACGTGTAAAAAAGTTCTTATGCATGTACAAGCACTGCATATTGGACATAACACTTGTATTTTTATCCCCTTATATTGTGGTTAAAATTTTAAAAAACCCTATTTCTGTGGGTAAAGCACTTATCTATGGAATAGCTTTTAAAATTGCTCTCCTTTCAACAGTAATATTTGGGAACTCAACTTTTAAAATATACACATGCTTCCCATTTTACATGGGAAATATACTGTTTGTTCATTTCAACAAAATTTTCCCCATCAGTAGCTCCCCATAAGTGTGAGCTAACCGCTCATTTGGACCTGAGATTCTGAGGAGTGAGAGAGCAAGTGTGTTTATCCCTCAGACCTTAAAAAACCCCACTTAAAATATAAAATCTGATAGCTTAGAACTTGGGTCCTTGGCTTGTTTTGTTCAAATTTTTACAAAACCTGGCATACACACACAGAAGTTGTAAAATTGGTACTTCCATGCATAAGTCTTGCTAGTCTGCTGCTCACACATATAGCACCGAAGGGCACCAACATGCACTTACTGCACACAGTGGCGTAGTAGGGGGGGATAGTCCACCCTGGACACTATCTTGGGGGAGGGACGGGGGCGTCAGCACCTCTCCTCCTCTCCGCCATCCTTACCGCAAGCGCCTTCCCTTCCCACCGACACCCCAGACACCAAGCGCCCTCCCCCATTGCCTTCTGATATCCCCAACCCCTCCCACAAAATCCTGGTGGTCTAGTGGGCGAGGGGGGGTTGGATCATATCCCCCCCCAGTTCATGAACCCTCCACTCCCGACGCTGCTCCCCCCGTACCTTTTGTCGAAAATCAGACAAGAGGGATGCCCACTCCTTCCTTGAAGGGTCGCCTAATGGCCCTTTCCCCTCAATCAATTTACACATGAGGTAAATTTGTCTGCAGTCTCCATTGTAGCTCAGAAAACAGGTAGGCAAACAGATTGCTAGGTCCCAAAGGAAGGAAATTGTGGAGGCAGACATGATGAGAGATAGATGACTTGGTATGTCCTAAGAACTAGATAGAGGACCCATGGTTCCTAAGTTTATACTATCTGACACGGTTATTTCCTGATTGTAGAAGAAATTGTGCTCCTGCCAGTATCCCTTGCCCTAATTTCTTGCACACTTTCAAGCTATTAAAGAGCAATAAAAGATCACAAGTGTAAAGGAAGAAGGGAAGGGGGACATTGGCAGACAAAATATTTTCTTTTAAATTACATAAAATTAAAGGCTGTGAATAAGGAGGAGAGATTGGGGTGAATGGCCTAGGCCACATGTGGAGCGTTGCCATCAGCGTGGCAAAAGAGACTGACCTCACCATCAGCCACATGGTATCCCATGCTTAAGAAAGTGCTTACAGGGGGGGGGTCCCCATATCCGCGGAGTCTGTATCCACTGTTTCACTTATCTACAGTTTACCGGGGAACCTTTACTTTACCCCACCATGCCCACTGCACCCCTCCAACATACTTCAGATTTTCATCGCCTGCCTGCCTGCAGCATCTCCTGCTTGCTGCTCACGCTGGCCTGAGCTCCCTCCTTCTGAAGTCACATTCAAGTACTGTATTGTGTTCAGTTTTGGAGGCCGTATCTGGCTAAGGATATAAGAAGACTTGAAGCGGTACAAAGAAAGGTGACAAAAATGATATGGGATTTGCGCCAGAGACTGGAAGATCTGAATATGTATACTCTAGAGGAGAGGAGGGACAGGGGAGATATGATGTTTACTTGAAAGGTTTTAATATAGAAACAAATCTTTTCCAGAGAAGGGAAAATGGTAAAATTAGATGGCATGAATTGAGGCCCTCTCACATAGGACAACATATCGTTAAATCGATCATGCCTGGACCAAAAGAAATTTAATTAATTCAAGAGTCTTTCTTACAGGCCTCCACTGCAAAAAAAGAAAACATCATCTTTGAAAGTAACTGTAGTGAGAGGCACATCCTTTCAGCAACAAATGTAAGTACGCACTGTTCATTTTCCTTACTCCTCCTTCATCAATCCCATTCCATAGAAATTCCTTTAATTAGGTCTTTATCATCTAGAGCACAGTTCTTCAACCGCCGGTCCGCGGACCGGTATCGGTCCGCAGGAAATTTTTGCCGGTCCGCACAGGACCGGTAAGATTGACTCATTTGAACTTCCTGCCGGTCCGCGCAGGACCGGCAAGATCAGCATCGGAAGCGTGCGCTGGGCCGGAGAGATCTTGGGGAGCCTCCGACAGTGGCTTTCTCCCCTCTCTGCAGCTCTCCTTTACTTCCCAGCGCAGCGATTCACGAAGGCAGCCTCGGGGCTTTTGCTGAGTCGCGGCTGCCTCTGATGATGCAACTTCCTCTTTCCTCAGAGGCGGCGCGACCCAACAAAGGACCCGAGGCTGCCTTCGTGAATCGCTGCGCTGGGAAGTAAGAAGAGCTGCTGGGAGGGGAGAAAACCACTATCAGTCTGGGAAGCTGCTGGGCAGGGGAAAAAAGGGACAGCTGCTACTGGAAAGGGAGAAGGAGAGATGTTTCTGGGAGGGGAGGAGGGAAAGGAATCTGGGAAGCTGCTGGGCCAGGAAAAAAAAGGACAGCTGCTACTGGAGAGGGAGAAGGAGAAGGAGAGATGCATCTGGGAGGGGAGGAGGGAAAGGAATCTGGGAAGCTGCTGGGCCAGGAAAAAAAAGGACAGCTGCTACTGGAGAGGGAGAAGAAGGAGAGATGCTTCTGGGAGGGGAGGTGGGAAAGGAAGCTGGGAAGCTGCTGGGCAAGATAAAAAAAGGGACAGCTGCTACTGGACAGGGAGAAGAAGAAGGAGAGATGCTTCTGGGAGGGGAGGAGGGAAAGGAATCTGGGAAGCTGCTGGGCTAGGAAAAAAAGGGACAGCTGCTACTGGAGAGGGAGAAGGAGAGATGCTTCTGGGAGGGGAGGAGGGAAAGGAATCTGGGAAGCTGCTGGGCAAGGAAAAAAAAGGGACAGCTGCTACTGGAGAGGGAGACGGAGAGATGCTGCTGGGAGGGGAGGAAGGGAAGAGAGTTACTGCTGGACAGGAGGAGGAGGGAAGGGAGAATGAAAAAAGGAAGGAAACAGCTGGCAGAGAGATTAGAGGAGGGGAAGGGGAGACACAGGCATGAGAAAGTAGAGAGATTGATGATAGGAAGGGGTCAGCAGAAAAATAAGCAGAGGGACAACGATGATAGATCTGGTGTAGGAGAGATAAAAATGAAGAGAGCAGTGAAGCTGGAATGAATCATGTAAATAGGAGAGAGGGGCACAAGCTGGATGGAAAGGGGAGAGGGACATAGAAAGAAGACAGATACCATATGGAAGGGGGAGAGGACAGATAGTGTATGGAAGGGGCAGATGCTGGATTGAAGAGACAGAGAGGGCATACGCTGGAAGGAAGAGAGTGAAAAAAAGATTGAAAGCAGAAACCAGAGACAACAAAAGGTAGAAAAAAATAATTTTATTTCTATTTTGTGATTAGAATATATCAGATTTGAAATATATATCCTGCTAGAGCTGGTGTTAGACATAACTGGGGACTGCAAAACCCAGGCAGTGCTTCTTTAGCTTTCAGCTGGCTTAGGGCGCTCTCTGACCAGGGGGTAGTTGCCCTAGTTGCACTCCCCTAAAACTATTCCTGTCATGTGTTACTTCAGTATTCTGTTAGCATGATATTTCTGTGTAGCATTCTGTAATAATTTGGCTTGTTCAGTTTTCTTGATAGAAGAGGGGATATATGTGAAGGGGAGGGGAGACAGGGGTTTTGTTGATCCTTGCTCTGAATTATTTGTATTTATAAAATGACAATTCTACAGAATATTGTTTCTTTTTATACTTTAATAAAATACATTCAATATAAAATCATAACTGAGGCTTGTGTGGATGGGATCAGATGATTTGTGGGGACCGAGCTCGCGGAGATGGGGCGGAAACGGGATTTTTAAATTTTAGTCCTAGTAGTTTGCCGGTCCACAAAATAATTATTTTTTTTTTGCCGGTCCACGGGTGTAAAAAGGTTGAAGAACACTGATCTAGAGACACCATCTGGGTTATCGCATTACCAATTATGCACATTCTAAAAAAAAATAAAAATTTGTACAAATATCCCAATGATTAGAAATTCTTGTGTGAAAAGCAGGTGCGGGGTGGCTGGGCTGCTCCTCAGCCCTCTCGCTGTGGAGGGGAGAGGGTAAAATGAGGATCCTGCAGCACCAAATCTGTGAGTTGCTCACCTACTTACAGGGAAAGCTGCCCACGTGCTCCTCGATCTGGCCTGTCCACTAGACTCTTTGCTATAGACCCATGAATCCCCGGCCACAGGCTGAGCTCCCCCTGATGCTCACCTTGTGGTCGAAAACAGCAGTCCAGAAATGCAGGGGGGTCCAAGCACCTGCCTCTGGGGCTCTTGTGTTGCAAGCCACACCTTCCTTCTCTGTCACTGCCGCTTTAGCAGGACTGCAAGCAGACCTAATACTGCTGGGCTGGAAAAGAGATTTGAAGGGCTTCATGGAACTACTCCATAAGGGGATTTCTGGGGAGATATTTTGTTCATACGCTGGTTATGAGAAAAATGCAGACTGTCCGCAACTTGAGTCCACATGTCATAGATCATTTTACATTACAGACCCATCTGCCTGGAATGTGCACCCCTCCCCTCTATTCGTAATATTCCCAGTTTTAAAAAAATTGAAAGTTGCCCTCAAGAAATGGCTGTTCACGCAAGCCTTCTCACCCACTTAGCATAAATATGAGGGCTGATTGAAAAGTAATGAGACTGCCTCCGTTTTTCTTTCTGAGAAGTAGACGTGGCAATGCTCTGCTGGTTCTTGTAAAGCTCATATATCGACATTTCTGAACCTGCAGTTGGATTGCCGTAGTCCTTATTAAGAAGGGTATTACGACCAGAATGAGAGAAGTCATCCTGCCGTTGTATCGGGCAATGGTGCGCCCGCACCTGGAGTACTGTGTTCAGTATTGGCCACCGTACCTTAAGAAGGATATGACAATACTTGAGAGGGTCCAGAGGAGAGCGACACGAATGATTAAGGGCATGGAAAACCTTTCATACACTGAAAGATTGGAGAGGCTGGGGCTCTTCTCCCTGGAAAAGCGGAGACTCAGAGGAGACATGATAGAGACCTACAAGATCATGAAGGGCATAGAGAGCGTAGAGAGGGACAGATTCTTCAAACTTTCAAAACATAAAAGAACAAGGCATTCGGAAAAGTTGGAAGGAGACAGATTCAGAACGAATGCTAGGAAGTTTTTCTTTACCCAGCGTGTGGTGGACACCTGGAATGCGCTTCCAGAGGACGTAATAGGACAGAGTACGGTACTGGAGTTCAAGAAAGGATTGGACAATTTCCTGCTGGAGAAAGGGATAGAGGGGTATAGGTAGAGGGCTACTGCACAGGTCCTGGACCTGTTGGGCCGCCGCGTGAGCGGACTGCTGGGCACGATGGACCTCGGGTCTGACCCAGTGGAGGCATTGCTTATGTTCTTTATGTCCTTATTGTTGGGTCAGAGCAAGAGGAAGAACTTTGTCTGTTTCGTCATGGCAGATGAGGAAAATGTGTCTTGTCAGAGTACACTAGAAGTGTGTGATTGAATTTTGTGTTACACTTGGAAAGAGTGGTAATGAAACTTTTGAAATGTTACGGCAGAGATACAAAACTGTGCAGAAAGAAGTTCTCCTCAAATGATGAAGTGAAAAACGCCACAGTTGCAGTGCTAAAAGCGATGTCGTAAAACAGTCTATTGCAGTGATTCCCAACCCTGTCCTGGAGGAACACCAGGCCAATCGGGTTTTCAGGCTAGCCCTAATGAATATGCATGAGAGAGATTTGCATATGATGGAAGTGATAGGCATGCAAATTTGCTTCATGCATATTCATTAGGGCTAGCCTGAAAACCCAATTGGCCTGGTGTTCCTCCAGGACAGGGTTGGGAACCACTGCTCTATTGTACGTCTTTGAATCGTTTTGAAACCTGCAAAAAATATGTTGAATGTAAAGGATGCTACTTTGAAGAGGAGTGTGTGGCGCAGTGGTTGGATCTACAGCCTCAGCACCCTGGGGTTGTGGGTTCAAACCCCGCAGTGCTCCTTGTGACCCTGGGCAAGTCACTCAGTCCTCCATAGCCCCAGGTATGTTAGATAGATTGTGAGCCCACTGGGACAGATAGGGAAAATGCTTGAGTACCTGATTGTAAAAACCGCTTAGATAACCTTGATAGGCGGTCTATAAAAATCCTAATCAACTTGAAACCTGAAAAATGTTCAGATCCTGTATTAAGAAAAACTGTCTCATTACTTTTCAATCAGCCCTCATCTATGAACACCCATGTAGATTTATCTTCCACAAAATTGTGCTCCTAACTCTTGACTATCACTTCACTTTATCTACTGAACAAATGATATTCTGATGTTCCATTCCTATCAGGTTGAATCTCTTTTTGGACTGTCCTCCATATCTTTCTACTCCACTTTTACATGCTGAAATGAGTGATATGTTTCTTAACAACATATTGACATTCTTTTCCTGTACTACTTTCCTATCTAAAACTGGAGTTCTTTTCCTACTCTGATGAATCTCTTTCTTACTCCAAACGCCAAAGAATAGAGATGAGCTAAAGCCGCTTCAGAGCACGGGAAGACCAATTAATCCACCTGAGTAACCCACGCACAGCTACTGCCGTTACTACCACCTGCAACCACATAGCAGCTGATCAAGGGAAGACAGTATATTGGCTACCTTTGATCTATTCATTGGTGGAAGAGGGATAGTGGATTTTTAACCCCACCTCTGTTTCTATTGTCTTGTGTGACTCAAGCATCTATTCTCCTGGTTTTTACAGGCTCCTCTGTAACAGCTGAGGAAATCCTGGGAGGCAATTGTTGTTTGGAAAAGCAAATACCTTCCCCCTCCTCAATAAAGCACCTGATCAATGAGGGGGGTGTCAGTTCCTCCCTGTGGAAGAGAAGCACCATTGGGAATGCCCACTTCTTTCCCAGGAGGAGCTTACCAAACTCCAACAAATCTGAGCACATAAGTCACACTGGTCCCAATGTTTCCATATCCCAGCAAGTGTCCCTGCACTGATAAAGAGCTGTGATATAATCCAAATTCCTACTGGCTACCTGAACCCACTTGCTTGGGAAGGGGAGAGGGGTGGGGCGGAGGAGGACCAAGGAGGGGTAGGGACAGATGATCTGAGTCGGGGGGTAGTTTGGATTGCTGAACCCCCTGGGGAAAGGCTAAGGCAGGCCACACCCTACCTTGTTGCCAGAGCCCTGCAGAAATGGCCAAAACAAAAAGAGGACCTCCACCCCCAACTAGGGCTCCAGGAGGCCCATCCAAGGGGACCCTCTGAGCTTTCCAACCATAATCCTACAGGAGAAGGCTTGAAAGAAGGAGCCACATAGGCTCCAAAAGGGTCAATGCTTCTGAAGGTCTGGAATCACCCCTAAAGGTGCTGACTTGCAATCAGAGCACTTGGATCCAATTAACTCAGCAACCTCATCCCACCCCACCCCTGATGCCTAAGGCCCTGTGTTCTTGCAACCAGAAGGGAATAAAACACTATCAAACTCTGTAGGCAGCAGCTAGTGCCTGCTTGAAGAATGACAGCCACCTCCTTGCGGGTCTTCCACAGTATGAGGTGCTACCCAAAAGTTTGGAGAACTGTAAAAAAAAAATTGCTTACCAAAACTCCTAATTTCTACCGTCTCCTTCGAAGTAGTCCCCTTGAGAATGCATACAGCAATTCTAGCATTTTCCCCATGAGTCAATGCATCTATGGAAGTTATCTTGGGTGAGTGCCTTAAGGACCTTCTGCGATTCTGCTGAATCTCTCCAATTATGTTAAAACGACGCCCTTTCAGTCGTAATTTTATTTTGAGGAATAGGAAAAAAAAATCACAGGGGGCAAAGTTAGGTTAATAGAGAGGGTGTGTAATCACTGTAATGTTTCTGGAAGTTCTGAACAGACAGAAACGCGATGGGCCTTCTGGCCACTGGTTAGCAGTCTTGGCACAAATTTCACAGAAATCCATCTCATGTTCAATTTGTCCAACAAAATTTGTTGAACTGTCCCGTATAACTGTCCTACTATCTCACAAACATTGTGGATAGTTTGCTTATGATCTGCAAGGATAGCCTCATGAACTTTTGCTTTGGTTTCCAGTGTTGTGCTTGTTGATGGTCTTCCGGAACAGTCATTGTCATGGACATATGTTTGTCTGTCCTTGAAACGTTTGTACCAAATAAAGGTTTTGCTTTGGCACATGGCATTATCTCCAAAGGCTTCCTGGAGCATACGATGGGTTTCTGCAGCAGTTTTCTAAAGTTTGAAACAAAATTTGATACAGATTCTTTGCTCAGTAAAATCCATCATATCGAAATCTGCTGAGTCACTAAAACACAACCTTACAAAATTGCACAAAACAAAACAACGTGACCACTCAGCTGCACGACCGTTGGCACACTTATTCACAAAGCATACTGCTAGACACCTCTACCGTTGGAAGGGCATACTATATCCAGTTCACGCGCGCTGTTCACATTCCCTGAACTTTTGGGTAGCACCTCATATTCAATAGGAAAAGCTAAAAACGCCAGAAATGGGGACAGGGGGCAGAGATAAATTGTGGCGTTTAAAGGAGGCATCTGTGATTGCCGAATAAAAGAGCCCAGCTAGTTGTTTACCCTGTCCCTTGAAAAAAAAAAAAATCAAGCCAAATTGTTTTTATTGATTTGTATAGCAGGCACTCTGAGCAGAGATGCAGCTAGTTTTAGCTAGTGCTGCCCGATTCATGATTCAAGATTCGAATTGATTCATTAAAAAAAAAAAATCGGGCTTGCCAATTCGACCAGGTCTCCTAAAGCAGGAGCAGCAGCGCTACCTCTTGCTGGTCATCAACTGCTGCTGCTGCTTTAGGGGGCTCACGTTCCCTGTGCCACGATCCTGCTCCTGACATCAGAGGAAGGGCAGGACTGTGGTGGAGGGAACGTGTTGCAAAGGCCTATAGCAGCCTGCTAGGATCGCTACAGCACCAGCGATTCTCTCTGCAGGCTGTCGTAATTAGCTGAAGGCAAGACCAAGAGGCCAGGGGGGAAGCCGGAGGACACTGCAAAGAAGTGGGGAGGGAACATGCAGACCTTTTGGGGGGTGGCCCTGGTGTAGAAGTACACGGAAGGAGGGGGGGTCCAAAGAGACATGCATATGCTGGACTAGGGGGGGGGGGAGAAATAATGGATCTAAAAACATAGGACAGGGAGAGAGATGGTGGACAATGGGATTTAGGGAGGGAACAGAAAGGGTGAGAAGTTGGACACAAGGGATGGTGTTGGGGGGGGTGGGGATAGAGATACTGGATAGGAAGGTAGTTGGGAAGAGAAAGGGAGAGCTGGTGGATCCTAGGGAGAGATGCTGGATGAAAGGATAGTTGAGAAAAGGAGAGATGGTGGATCTGGGGATGGTGGGGTCCATCGCTGCAGCTGCGGGGATGGAGACAAAAAAAAGGAAAGATGCCAGACCTTCTGGGGGAGGGAAGGGAGGACAGAGATGGAAGATGGATGATTAGCACCGATAAAGAGGAAAACAACAAATGGGCAGGAAACTCTGGCAAGCGAGTTATCAGAAGACGTTTGTGGCAGAGCCTGGAACCAACATGATTTGAATAATGATCAGACCACAAAAGGTAGAAAAAATAATTTAATTTTCTGTTTTGTGATCACAATGTGTCAGATTTGAAATGTGTATCTTGCCAGAGCTGGTGTTAGGCCGGAACGTGAGCTAGGATTTAACAGAGAAGAAAAGTCTTTTTTGTTTGTTTATTTTGTCTACCAATGTGGGTAGGAGAGGGCAAAGGGGGGTGGGTAAAGAGGATATAAAATAAATTCACCAGGATGTTTGGAAAGAAAAAAACAACAACACACCACCACCCAATTGGGCAGGAAAATCGAATTGAATAAAAAATCGATTCAATAGGCTGAATCGAATCAAATTTTTTTTTTCCTGAATCAGGCAGCACTAGTTTTGGCAGCTCTCAAGGCAACCCGATTTGCCCAGGTAGGTGGATAATTATAGCAGTTTAAGGAACCCGACTTAGATAGCCAAACAATAGAACCAGCTAAATACCCGTCTATCTTACCCAGGTAGCTTAGTCAGTTATATTGCCAGAGTACCTTATGGCCCGCCCAGCTAAGATACCCGCGCAATATAAACGGCAAAAAAATAGCCGATTATACCCAGCCCGCCTACTTGAGCAGATAGGGTTGCGCTGAGACCCACCCAAACTAGCTGCATTTCTGCTCAGAATGCCTGATCTATAAATCACTACGGTAGAAGCAATTTGGCTTGTTTGTGTTCCAGGGCTCTTTTATTCGGCAATCGCAGACGTCGCCTTTGAAACGTCACAATGTGTCACCGCCCCCACGTTCGGACGTTTTTGTATTTTTTTTTTTAGCTTTCCCTCTAGCGTGCGGCGGAGGTTGTACTTTCCAGGGCTTCGGAAGAGCCGCGAGGAGGTGACGGTCATTTTTCAGACGCGCGCGCTAGCTGCTGCCTAAGGCGCCCGGCGGGGTGGTTTTTTTTTTTTTTTTCCTGTTCCCTTCTCGTCGCGAGAACACGGGGCGGTATGAACGACACGGAGCTCAGGCAGCGCCGACCTATCAGGCCGCAGGTGGTCACCGACGAGGCCACGGCGCGCAACGTTAAGGACCGCAGGTAATTCTCTGCGCGGTGATGCGGTGGTGGCATCCCGTTGTTTACTAAAAGCCTGTAGTGATTCTTTTTCTCTGAATCTTTAGCTTGGGAAAAAGTGCATCCGTTGCCTGGCTTGGGTTGGAGGGAGTGGCACCATGTGGTGTACGGGCGGTGCGGCTTTTTGCTGAAATACAGAGGGGCGGAAGAGGCAGGCAGCGTTTGTATTATGCTTTCTCTTCGCCTTTGAAACCATATGGCCCTTAACTCTGTTTTTTTTTTTTTTTTGTGTACCTCACATACCAACCCCCACCTTGCTTCTACAAAACCTTAGCGCGTTTTTTAGCGCCAGCCGCGGCAGGAACAGCTCCGACGCTCATAGGAATTCCAGCTTTGGTTTTCACGCTTTCAAACCTCAGTTTGCAGAAGTCAAGAGCGCGCCCAGCCGCCCACAGCCCATTTTTTAAATTAAGGACCTAATATGTCTCGTTATTGAGACAAATAAACTCTTTTTTTCTAGCGTTGTTATTTGTAAACATGTTCCAGCATAGAGCTAGCACTCCATAGCTTCTCACTGAAGTACGAACCTGGCAAGGGATTGAAAAGAGTAAGGTCATCAGGTGCAGAAGTTAAGGCGTTGGGCTGGCTCTACTGTAATTTGCCAACCCCTGACTGACTAATGCAGTTACTGTACTTTCCTTGCTAGGCATGGATAGTCACTGTTTGGTTGTAATGGGGGCTGGGATGAAGCTAATCCCTGAAAGGTAATGTCACAACATTGCCTCTAGAGCACTATATTTCCTTTTGACTTAACTGCCTTCTGACCCTTTTGTTTTTCAACTTCAGAAAGAAGCACTTGTATTTGAAGAACACGACTTGGTACATGACATTGAAGTTTGGTTTGTTCTCTCCAGTCATATCCAGCTCTGTAGCTGTCCTGGCAATGTCATCTATGGAAGCCCAAAATTCCCTCCTTTGATTTCCAGGGGTGGGCATTTTGGTCCTCCAAAGATGATGCTGCCAGGACACGATTGGACAGATGCACAATTAATTGGAACAACTTGGGGAGAGGGGGGGAGTCACACACAAACCAAACTACATCTGTGCTCCCCCCCCAAGTTCCCTAGTTTATGATGGTGCCTGGGATCAAAAGTTGGTTGAGCTGTGGCTTTTGGTTATGCACCCTTTTCTGCTGTCTATGCTTATTTGTGTAGCACAAAGCAGATGAAAAAGAAACGTGCAGTAAGCTAAGCTATATTTCTCAGTGACAGTTTACAAAGGATTTTCATGTGCTAATATTATCACACATATAAGGGTTTTCGCACAGAAAAAAACTACACTTTAAAGCAGTGTCTCTCAAACTTTGTCAAGACTTGGCAGACTAAACAGAGTGGCTGCGACTTGAGGCATCTGGAGGTGTGCGGATGTCAACATGATGACATCACGTGCATGTGTGACATCATCATGTCGATATGCATTAAGGCTCTACAGATGGGCCCTGAGACATCAGTGGGGGGGAGTGCAAGAAGGGAAGATGCGAGGAAAGGCGCTGGCACCAGCTGATTGTCTACAAAATGTACCTCTCGCCGCAAAACCTTAACCCGCAAATATGGAGGGGGGAGTGTACTAGCATACGTCGTCATTGATGCGCCCATATTTAGGAGTGTCCTCTTACTCCATGCCGTTGCAGATTAAGTAGATAACCAAACGATGCGTGTAATTTAGTATGTTCTATATGTATAACTGGAAGACGCACACCCATGTTCCCAGTCATACAACCCCCTTGTAGTTAGGTACTATGGCACTTTATACATAGTGTCCAATTAAAACAGGACCCCTCCAAGATTTTTCCAAATAACCCCCCACCCCCCAAAAAAAATGTACTAGTAAAAATCTTTTACTATTATTAATGGGCGATACTGCCAGATGCTGTAAAAACTGGATTATGCTCTGTTTTGAAAATGTCGTCATTCAGGAAGCAACCATTAAGATCTATTTTAGCAAAATGGTGGTCAATGAAGAAGATAAAGTTGTGATTAAATTTTTGTGACAAGTTAAGGCCTATGGCACAAAGCATTTGCTAAGGGAGTTTCCTAATAAAGGTTGGACTAATGTATTTTCAAAGGTAATAATATTTAGAGAGTTGTAGAGTATTTTGAAACTATGAAAGGGGTGCTGTCTTTTTCCAAAACACCTAGCACCTAAGTGATTTCATATCAATAGAACAGGGGTGTTACAGTCCCTCCTCAAGGGCTACAATCCAGTTGGGTTTTTAGGATTTCCCCAATTAATATGAATGAGATCTATTAGCATACAATGAAAGCAGTGCATGCAAATAGATCTCATGCATATTCATTGAGGAAATCCTGAAAACCCGACTGGATTGCTTCCCTCGAGGAGGGACTTTGACATCCCTGCTCTAGAATGATGCTAGTTTATAAAATTGTCTTGTTTTCGATTTTTAAATCCATTTTTCTTCTCTCGCTGCTCAATAAAAATGGATTGTTCAGTTAAGCCTTTGTTTTTCCCTGTTACTGAGGTCCACTATTTTTTATGAAAAAAATATTCTCTCATGTTCCATTTGAGCCATCTTTTTTTAGCTTCATTTGATCAGTCTTTGTTGTTGTTTCACGTTCTAGAAAATGCCTTCTTCACTACTTTATTGAAGCCCACTAGATAATGGAATGAATGTTTGTTTCCTTTTCTGCAAGAGACCTAATGCCAAGTGTATGTAAATAGTAAATCATGGTGGTTTGGGTTTTGTTTAGGAATGTTTTGGCAAGTCCTTAATGTTTTTGTGTTTCCTTCTAGTACATACAGTGGCAAGGTTTTCCTGGTGACCTTCTTGGCTCTCTCTTTGCTGGTACTACTTCCCCTGCTAGCAGCAATATTTATCCTGGAGTGTCCGATAGAACCACAGTATTTAAGGTGAGTTGCATGATATACTGAAATATTCTGAGGGTAGCTCTATAAGGAAGGCACTAAGACCACACAAAAAATTACCAGAATATTGGTTTATTAGCAAAAATGTTAGTATTGGGCTATGTGCTATTCTATAAAATTGAACCTAAATATGAATGTGTACACTTTGAAGGTAGGCAGACACAAGTGGAATGCGGGTAGGACACACAAGTGTGTGTAGAATTACTGTACAGCTGAGAGCTTATAGTATGCAAAGTGCAAGCGTTTCACCAGCTTAAACCTAAAATATAGGCACATAGCCCCCTGATAGTCATTGGGTCCTAACCGGCCAGGAAAGGATCCCGGATGGCTTAAGTCTCTTTGGCTGGCTGTCCACCAGTATTCAGCAGGAGATAGCCGCCGAATATCGGGCTTGCCAGCCAGTCTAGTGACCGGCTGTCGCACAGCATAGCTGGCCACACTTGATTTTCATTGACTGGTTGATTAAGGCATTAACCGTAGCTGGTCAGCGGATAAAAATTAGCTTGGCTGGCTAATTGTGAGCCACTAGCGACCCTGGCTTTGAATATCCAAGATTGCTGCTGGCTGGGCTGGGCTACCTCTCGCAATTCAATATTGTGCCGATGTGTGACCGTCTCTGGGAAAAGGTGACTAAAATAGCTGATCCAAAATGTTGAGTAGCTGACTTTTTTTTTTTTCTCCCTATGTCCTGGGGTCCATAAGCAGTCGGTAAAAATTCCATGTTTGAACTTCTGTTACTACTTTTTAAAAAATTTTTCAGATAAAAGTATAGGGTCTGGTCTGTTGAATTACAAATTGTTTACTTTAGCAGAATTTATTAAAACCTTATTTTTGGTTTCCGGTGACTTCAATCACTTTTCCCAGAGATAGTTACATTTGCCCTGCTATGGTAATATTTTTTTTATAAAGGAAAGTAGGTGGTGCCTAATCTTATTACTCATGTTTCTTTTCTAGTGCAATATCACAGACCTTATTAATCATTAGCTTAACCTTTTTGCGTGCAACTAGGGGTTCACTATGTTTAATCTCTCCTGAGTCTTCTCGAATTCTGAACTTTATGGCCTCCACTGTTTTCCAGTGGGAGGCGTTTTGATGTATTCATCCCCTTTTTTGTGATGAAATATAGCCATACTAGTGTTTAAGCCTGTTTACAATAACGGGTGCTAGAGAAGATGTCTGTATGTCTGTGTTTTGTTTTCTATTTGTCTCTCTCTCTCTCCCTGGACGCTGTCTGTCTGTCATTCTTTGTGTCTGTGTCTCTCCCTGGTCCCCTGTCTGTGCGTCTTTCTTTCTGTCTGTCTCCCTGGCCCCCCTGCTTGCTAAAGCAGCCTCCTTTCCCCCTCCCCCAGTTGTGCCATGCCTGCCTGCTCTGTGGCCTCCTTATGCCCCCCCCCATGATTGCTTTCTGCCCCCAGAACAGCCATTCCCCCAAAGCAGTCCCCTTTCCCTCTCCCCCTGTTGTGCAATGCCTGCCTGCTTCGTGGCCCCCCTTCTGTTCCTCCCCCCTCCCTGATTGCTGTCTGCCCCAGCACACCCCTCCCCCCAAAGCAGCCCCCTTTCGCTCTCCCTCTGGCCCCCTGTTGTGCCATGCCTGCCTGCTCCGTGGCCCTTTTCTGTTCCCCCCATGATCGGCCCCCAGCACAACTATCCCCCCAAAGCAGCCCCCTTTGCCTCTCCCCCTGTTGTGCAATGGCTGCCTGCCTGCTTCGTGCACTCAGCACAACCCTCCCACCAAAACAGCTCCCTTTTCTGCCTGCTCCAGGGCCCTTCTTTTTTGGCTTCCCCTCCCGTTCTTACCTCCCTCCATCCATCCATGGTTCCTTCCGCCGCTGCCGCTCCTGTTCCTGTTCAAAGCGGCCTGCTTAGGTTCATGGGCGGCTGTATTGAACCTCGCAGGCCGCTCTCCATATGGTAGCATGTTCCTTCTGACGCGATTGCGTCAAAGGGAATGTGCTTCATGTGGAGAGCGGCCTGCGAGGTTCGCTACAGCCGGCCGCGAACCTCATCAGGCCGCTTCAAACAGGAGCAGCAGCAGTTGGTGCGGGAGGGGGGAGTCGTCGATGCTGCTGCGGCGCAAGGGGATCGGAGCCATGCTGCCAGCGGGACAGCCCTCAGCCCTCTCCCTTCTCCTCTCGCACGCTGTGGAGGCGATCGTTGACTGGCTGCAGTCCCGGCTTGGAGAGGGCAGGGGGTGCTAGCGGCCGGCAGCGGTGGAGAGCAGGGAAGAGCGCGCATGCCACTTGTCTTGCCTTGCGTGAGGCTAGACCGTAAGCCGCGCATGCGCACTTCCTATGTGTGCTACAGCTCACGGAAAACGGACGCACGCATATGAAGTGCGCATGCGCGGCTTACCGTTTTATTATATTAGATGCTGCAGCTAGGTGTTTTTTGGTGAATGAGTGTGTTTCTTTTGAGGGTTTGTTTATTGCTTCCTTTCCTATTTTATTAATGGAATTCTTTTCTCAATTTCTTAAATTTAGTTTGTCTCTAACTGTGGGCTCCTTTTACGAAGGCGCGCTAGCGGTTTAACGCGCGTAATAGCACGCGCTAAAGCGCCGACCGTGCTATCCACTACCACCTCCTCTTAAGCAGGCGCTAGTTTATTTGTTAGCGTGGGGGTTAGCGCGTGATGAAAAGTCGTGCGTGATGAAAAATCACGCGCGCTGAAGCCGCTAACGTGGCTTCGTAAAAGGAGCCCTGTTTTCAGACATGGTGATATAATAAATCTTAAATTATACACTTGATTTTGTGGTAAAGGTTACTTTCGGCAGAGATTAGAACAAAACCCAAAGATGAAGAATTCACTATGAAACAGATTTGTATTTAGAGCAACAGTATTGCTGGTTGAATCATGGTGGAGTTGGAACAAATATTAATGTATTAAACTCAGGTTGGATGATTTTTTATTTTGATGGATTTGAGAACTGATTCGAACTTGCCACACTAAAGTTTCCTTATTTGGCACATTAAGGAGAGAGGACTGTAATTTAGGCACAAAATTGTTATATTCATATGATGTCGTTTCAAAATCAGGACTGATTTTATACAAACTTATTAAACAATCTTATTCCATTGGGTCCCCTTCCTTATGTATACACTTTCTCAATGTCGTTTCCACCTCTGGGAACAGTCCTTAAACCCATCTTCAGAAATCGCCAAAAGTTGCTGCGTTGAATTTTGCTTCAGTGGTGTCAGATCGCTTTCCTTCCTTCCTTCTCTAACAGATAATTGCTGATTAGCGCACACAAGAACCCTTACTTGATCAAAATGATCATCATCAGTTGATGGTGATGGTCTTCCAGTTTGCGAATCATTTTGCACTGATTCACAACAACTTTTGAAACGTGAATACTATTGAAAACTCCTTCCGCGACTCATGACATATTACCCATAAACTACTTCTAACATTTTCCTAAGTTTCTGTGCGGTCTTACCCAATTTAAAAAAGAACTTCATGCTGTAGTGCTGCTCATTGAGGTCGTACATGATGTAAAATAGCCAATCACAAAAACACACTTTCATAAAAACTGCTGTAGCTTGGAGATGAAAACAGATATCAACAAACGGGAAAAAAGGAGGTTACTCGTGAGGTTTCAAGTTATTCAACGTCACCTAGTGCGTCTCAAAAGAACTTCCCCGTTTGCGTGCAATTGAAACGGTCCTAGAACTTTTTGAACAGACCTCATATTTATGCTCAGGCATTTGTAGTAAAGCCCCTCTTAGTATGTTCTATATTTATTATATTATAAAGGTTAGTGCATGAGAAGGCAGGAGTTTTGTAGTGTTAGTAATAACCTCCCTGATATTTTGGGTTTATTTTTTGAACTGCTTTCTACTGTTCCCAATAGAATTAGTGGCTTGGCAGTGCACATTATGCTATTTTATTGAACGTTGTCGCCCAATTGGAAGAGCTCTTTTCTACAACTATCGGTCCATTTTTGTCCTTTAGTTATGCAATTTTAATTCATCAAGGCAAGATTCATTTACTGTATCTTATTCCTGTGCCAAAACGCACCAAATCCATGGTATTTTAATGACTTTGGGGCTCATAATCAAAACGTAAATACGTCTTGAAAACCTACCCAAGTCGGCACTTGGATGACCTAAAAGACACGTCATCCAAGTGCCGATAAACCTATTTTTTAGACGTATCCTAGGTAGTGCTGCCCGATGCAGGAAAAAAAATTTTGATTCGATTTTTCTGCCCGATTGGGTGGGGGTTTTTTTCTCAACCATCCTGGTGGGTTAATTTTATAGTCTCTTCACCCCCTTTGCCCTCTCCTACCCACACTGGTTCTGTGGTTTAAACAAACAAAAAATACTTTTCCTCTCTGTTAAATCCTCGCTCACGTTTGCGGTCTAACACTAGCTCTGGAAGGGTACACATTTGAAATCTGATATATTGTAATCGCAAAACAGAAAATAAAATTATTTTTCCTACCTTTTTGTTGCCTGGTCATTTTTCAAATCATGTTGGTCCCATGTTGGTCTGGTTGTCTTCTGATCAGGCTCTCCTTTCTTCTTTCTCCGTGCTAACCATCCATCTTCCATCTCTTGTCCTCCACTTCTGTTTCCCTTTTCTCCCCCAGAAGTCTGGCATCTTTCCTTTTGTTCATCTCCATCCCCTTTCAGCTGCAGCAATGGACCCCCACCATCCACAGGCCCACCATCTCTTCTTTTCTCAACTACCCTTTCATCCAGCATATCTCTTCTGTGTCCGTGTCCCTATTTTCCTCTCCAGTACTGTCCCCCTTGTGTCCCTGTTCCTATGCTCCCTCCATGCCCAGCATCTTATCTCTCCCCATATCCAGCTTCTTCTTTCTCTCTTCATTACCTCCTGTATCCCCTTCCCCAGGTACAGACTTTCTCCTACTATCTCTCCTGCCATCCTGCACCCTGCTCACCTACTTTGGAGCAGTATCTGTCCCTCTTGTACCCTTCCCCATGTGGTCTTGCATTTCTCTCTCCCTCTCTCCATTAGTCCAGCATCTCTCCTCTGCTTTCCTCCCCCTTTTTTTGGCTTGACCTCTCTTCCCTTCACCCCAGGTCTGGCATCTCCCCCTCCACTCTTACTCCTTCCTCTGCACAGGCCTGCCTCCTGCTGCAAAAGCCTGCCCCCAGCTTCCCCACGTTTACCTCAAGCTAATATGGCAGCCTGCAGGATCGCAGGTGCTATAGTGATCCCTATAGCTGCCATCATCCTCAGCGGCACATTTCCTCTGCCGCAATCCTCACCCTGACGTTAGACGAGGGGCGGGACCATAGCAGAAAGAACGTGCTGCTGAGAATGACGGGCAGCTGCAGGGATCACTATAGCACCAGTGATTCTGCAGGCTGCCGTATTAGCTTAAGCCGGTAAGAGTGAGGAAGCTGGGGAAACATTCAGGCCTTTCCCGACTGACTCTTCCCCCCTCAAGCAGGAGCGGCAGCGGACGGCCAGCAAGAGGCAGCGCTGCCACTCCTGCTTTAGGAAGGCACAAGGGGAAGGGACGGCCATCGAATCGGGAGACTGATTTTTCCTAAAATTGAATTGATTCGAATCGATTCACCTGATTCAAATCGGGTGGGACTTTTTAGGTCTCTGAATGCTGCTGTGCACCCAGAGCTGAAAGGGGTGTACTTGGAGAAGTGGTTGGGGCAGGATGTGGGCCGACCTAAACTTAGACATTAAGCAAGGATAATCGAATGTTTTACTAGACTTCCTGGATGGAACTTATACATTGTGAGTTAGACGATGTAAAAACAGGTATAAGTGCCCAAAAAGTATCCAGAGTGATCAGATAACCACTGCAGAGACAAAGTAAAGGCCCCCACACACTCCCCCAGTGTTCACAGACCCCCCTAACCCCCCCCCAAGTTTTGAATGAAACAGTACATACGTGTCTGTAGAATAATAGCACTTGGTATGGCAAAGCCTAGTAGAACATCACAGAGGTGTCTTAAGTAGCTTGGTGGGTGGTTTAGTGAGCAATAGAGAGGAGGAGCCAGACCCCTAAGCCACTCTAACCAATACATTTATGGTGGAAAGTGTGAGCCTACCAGTACCCTATTCTGCCATATAGGTGCCACCTGCAGCAATAAGGGCTATTGGGGTGGTACGCGAGTATAGTAGGTTTTGGGGGACTCGCCATAAATTACAAAGGGTATATGGTGAGATGTATATATGGCACCCTTTATGTAAAGCTCACAGCAGTGCCCTCTAAGGTATCCTATTGCTGTGTTGGGATGTCTGTTTGGCCATGGGATAGACTTAGTAGATAAGGACAGGTTGTTAACCCTCTCCAAGGTAGGGAGAACGAGAGGGCACTCTCTAAAGTTGAAAGGTGATAGTTTCCGTACAAACGTAAGGAAGTTCTTCACTCGGAGAGTGATAGAAAACTGGAAAGCTCAGGCGGCGCAGATAAAGTTGGTGCTTGACTGGGAATTAGGGGTCCATAAAAGTGGGGTGCAGTTGGAGCAACAGTACGATGGCCCAGAGCTTCTGAAATATAGGCTGTGGGCATCTGGTTCGCAGAGTCCATGGATTCAAAGCATATCTAACCCCTTTGTGCAACATTTGGCTCGGATATGGACCCACGTGCGTACTAAATTGGGTAGTGGAGCCTTGGTGTTCTCCCTGGCTAATATACAGGCTGAGCCTCAATTTCCAGCGGGCCAGGACAATCAGATTTTTCATCGCTGGTTTCAAAGGGGGATACATGTCTTTAGAGACTTATTGGGGACCTCTGGGCTCCTTCCTTTTGCCATGCTCCAGCAGAAATATGACTTACCTGATGGAGACTATTTAGCTTATTTTCAGATCAGACATTTTATGCAGGCTCAGGGCTGGGTTCCAGGTTTCCGCTTGAACGGGAACCCATAGAGAATTTGTGGTTGCTTTTGCAGAAAGTCCCTAGACCGCTCTCTGTGATGTATCAGTATTGGAGGGGCCACTTACCCATTACTTATTCTTTTCAAAAGCACTGGGAGCGGGTCTTGGAGTCACAGTTTTCTGCTAAAGACCAAATCTCCCTCCTCTGAGTTTGAGCGGGTGCCCCCTTGTGACTGAAGGTCCCTTAGGAAAGAATATGTCGTTTTCCACCTCGACACGACACATGTGTTCCCTTGACCTCTTGGTGTTAATAGAAGAGACAATTCAGGAAACAAATATTGAGGTTACTTGGAAAACTGAGTAGATAACACTGTCTTATGAACTTAACACACAATTCATCCAATTGACTGCATCTCAAAAAGCCCTGGAGCAATTTAGAGGCAAATTGAAGCATTAAGAAGTTTCACCAAGATACCCAGACTATTCACAAGGATCTGTATATTGTTGGATGACAAAATATTCTCAGAATAATCAACAAAACGTTCAGAAGACCACTTCTGAGGATTTTATGGATGGCTTCACGTGTTTGAGAAGTGGCAGTGAGGGATACTTTTTTTTTTTTTTTAAAGGTAGCGGGTGGGGGGGAGAGACAAGGAGTGCCCGTTAGGCTTGCTGCCAGATTCATGGACTGGACTAGGTGTATGGCTTGTCACTGTGGGGACCTGCCACATGCATCAACCTGTGCTGCTGGGAGCTAGATCTCAACCTAGGATCACAAGCCTGAACAACCTACCATCTGCTGGATGTAAGGAAATACTAGAGCTTTTCACTGAGCACCAAGGTGTTATACTGGTGATCTCACTAGGAAAGATTATTTCTCTATATCCATCTGCTGGCAGGATGGTACAGCCCTACTAAAGGAAAGGAAAGGAAATTATGAGTATGCTTAAATTTCGCCTTATTTTTTATTTTAAAGATCTTAATCTTACTGCATGTGGCTGAAGTATTATATCATTCTGAACACATGACCTACCTTACACTTGGTTGGGGAGAGGAAGCACAAAATTTGTGCCCATTTACCCCCCCCCAAAAAAAACAAACAAACAAACAAACCCCAAAACCTATTCTTCCTGCCCCGAATAGCTGAGAGGCAGGAGGCTGCTTCGGGGCTTCCCCTGCCATCTCTGCACATGTGTCGGTCACTTTCTCCAATGACCGATTGGAAGGGATTATGGCGGACCACCGAGAAACTCATTTGCATTCAAAATTGTTTCAACATCGATTAACGTTTTGAAATTGGACAATTTACTGGCATCATAGTGACCTACAGTATTTTAAGTGATTTTAGAGCAAGAGTGTCGAAATGGTCAATCACAATCGACCAGTAGATCACAAAGGCAACGCGAGTCGATTGCGTTGCCTTTGCAATCTTTTTCTTCCTGCCTCCCTGATTCAGGCCAGGTGCATACAAGCGCAGGATCCACAAGACTTCACCTCCTATGTTAATTCTGACGTTGGAGATGAAGTTCTGGGCCAGCCAATCGCTGCCTAGCTGGCCTAGAACTTCCTCTCCAACATTAGAATTGATGTCGGAGGTGAAGGCTTGTGGGCCTGGCGAATGTACGAGCCAGGCCTGACTTGGGGAAGCAGGGAGAAATCTGCGTGATGGCTTGAGGGGGGGCTTATAGAAAGAATTGGGAAGAGGAGAAATCAGCGCGATGGCTTGGGGGGGGGGGGCAGGAGGAGAGAGAGAGAAAGAAAGAAAGAGACAGAAAGAAAAGGGGAGGGGGCAGAAAGAAAGAGATATTGGCTTTACAGAAGAAGGAAGTGCCACCAGACTCATGAAATCACCAGATAAAAAGGTAGGAAAAGATTTTATTTTCAATTTAGTGATCAAAATGTGTCCGTTTTGAGAATTGGTATCTGCTGTGTATATTTTACACTATGGCCCCCTTTTACTAAATCGCGATAGTGTTTTTTTAGCGCAGGAAGCCTATGAGCGTTGGGAGCTGCGAGGGGCATTCAGCGTAGCTCCCTGCACTAAAAACCGCTATTTCGGTTTAGTAAAAGGGGAGGGGGTATATTTGTCTATTTTTGTTCAGTTGTTACTGAGGTGACATTACATATTTTAAAGTAATCTGCCTTGACGTCCTGAAAAAACCCTGAATACAAATAATAATTAACATTTTCTCTGCATACAGTGTGCTTTGTGTTTTTTCAAATTTTATTGTTGGTAGATCATTTTGACTTGGTCATTTTAAAAGTAGCTCGCAAGCCAAAAAAGTGTGGGCATCCCTGTTTTAGAGCATCCGGCTCCTAATCTTTCCATATTCTCCTGCTGTTAGATCTTTTAACTTGTTTATCCAGTCTGCATGTTTTTTTGAAAAGGAGAGGGAAATCATAGGCTCTTAGGTCTACGAGTACTATCGCAGTGATATAGCAACTAAGCTAATTTTTTATTTATGAATCACACTATACCTGCATAGGTTCAAAGTGATTCACAAGTAAGAGAACCCTTGTTGAAGCAGGGAGAACTTACAGTTGGAGGTCATATCAGATTTACAATAAACTCATACAGACTGAAGAGTTCAATATAGGTAGAGACAAATAGCAACACATTTTTTACAATTTGATTTGATATTGGGCATCACTGGAATGGAGCTGATAGTTTTGTTGTAGACAAGTGGGATTACTGTAATCTGTTACAAACTGATAGGCATTAGGGATGAGAGCTAAAGGTATTATTGTGGGTGAGGTTCTATGGGTGGGTGGGTAGAGCAGGGGGGTCAAACTCAATCACATAAGGGGCCAAAATCTAAAACACAGGCTGAGTTGCAGGCCAAATTTTTTATAATAAAAGGCTTTTCCTTTCTGTTTTAGGTCCTAGTTCACGCTTGTTGTCTAATACCAGCTCTTGCTGGAGACACATTTCAAATCTGACATAATGTAATCGCAAAACAGAAAATAAAATTATTTTTTCTACCTTTTGTCATCTGGTCATTGTTCAAATCTTCTTTATATTCAAAATTAAGAAGTGTGGCAAAAGCAGTTACAACTTGTTAATTGGATTTGCACGAGAGGATGGCTGAATAGTGAATCTAGACATGTAGAGCAAAACTATACTAATCCTGTGCTGCATGTGAAAACAATCAAGGGAAACTGTTTCACCAGGGCCTCGTGCAACAAAGCTCATTCTGGAATCCTAAAATTGAGCATCCTATAATCAGTACCTGAAGGATTCCTACTGTCGCCTGTTTTGTTTAATACCTACTGACAAAGCCGATATGGTTGATGAATGCTCTGTTCTGCATTATAGCTCCACAAAGGCCTGCGTTTTTTCCCCCAAACACCTCCCCGGGTGCACCCAGGCACCTCTGACTCGTTCACCAGAAAGGGTGGTAGCTACCGTCGCCACCTCCTCCCACCCGACATACCACGTCATCAGTCCAGGGCGCTGGAGGGAGGAAAATGGAGCATGCTCACTCCCACCAATCGGGCGTCTGTTGCAGCAGTGATGGACAAGCACCAGGGCCAATGAGGAACAGTGCCGACCCCAGCCATTCACACGTCCTCACGCGTTCTCTCTGCTGCGGGAAAGAACGGCGGGCCAGATCGCGGGCCAAATTTAATCACCACGCAGGCCAAATTTGGCCCGCAGGCCAGAGTTTGACATGTCTGTGGTAGAGGTATGTTTTTAGGCTTCTTCTGAATTTTAGATAGCAGGATTCTTTTCTTGTGTGTGTTGGCAAACTTGTTCCAGATTTTAATAGCAATATAAGTTTATAAAGAGCTGAATATCCATTTGTATGTGATTCCCCTAGCAGAAGGGAGAATTATTATCGAGGCATTGGCTATTCTTTCCGAAGAGAAGTAGAATTCTGAGAAGATATGAATTAATACCTCTGAGTTAGTGCTGTGTACACGATACAGAATGCAGGAAGTTTTAAATAATATTTGGGAAGTTATTGGCAACCAGTGAAGTTTATGAAAGTAATCTGATAATTTATCAAATTTTTTGAGCCTAAAAATTAACCTGATTTGCTGTATTTTGTATCAGTTATAATTGGTGTATTTGTATGGTATTTATTCCAGCATATAGTGAGTTGCAGTAGTCCAAGTTGAGAAAGTATGATCATTTGGACCAAAACAGGAAAGTGGTGGTCAAAGAAAAGTAGTCTAATCAGTTATAGTTGCTTCACCCCCCTACCATTCCCTCAGGTTTTTGCATTTCTTAGCATTGCATTTTAGCTGCCAAATTTCAGACCATTCCTTAAGCTTTGCTAGGTCCTTCCTCGTGTTATCCACTTTATCAGGGGTGTATACCTTGTTGCAGATATTGGATCATCCACAAAGAGGCAAACCTTACCAGGCAGCTCTTCAGCAATATTGCATACAAAAATGTTAAAAACTGGCCCAAAAATCAAACCTTCAGCACATTACTGGTAACAACCCTTTTCCTCAGAAAGAGCCCCAATTGCTATAAGAACATAAGAGTTGCTATTCTGGAATAGGCCAAAGGTCCATCAAGACCAGTAACCTGTTTCCAGTGGGGGTGGGGGGTAACTTGGTCATGCCAGAAGAATGAAGATAATCTATGATCAATTAAGAACATAAGAGATGCCGCTGCTGGGTCAGACCAGTGGTCCATCATGCCCAGCAGTCCGCTCACGCGGTGGCCTTTTTGGTCGAAGACCAGTGCCCTAACTGAGACTAGCCTTACCAGCGTATGTCCTTGTTCAGAAGGAACTTGTCTAACTTTGTCTTGAATCCCTGGAGGGTGTTTTCCCCTATGACAGCCTCCGGGAGAGCGTTCCAGTTTTCCACCACTCTCTGGGTGAAGAAGAACTTCCTTTCGTTTGTATGGAATCTATCCCCTTTCAACTTGAGTGCCCTCTCGTTCTCCCTATCTTGGAGAGGGTGAACAACCTGTCCTTATCTACTGAGTCTATCCCCTTCAGTATCTTGAATGTTTCGATCATGGCCCCTCTCAATCTCCTCTGTTCAAGGGAGAAAAGGCCCAGTTTCTCTAATCTGTCGCTGTACGGCAGCTCCTCTAACCCCTTAACCATCTTAGTCGCTCTTCTCTGGACCCTTTCGAGTAGTATCGTGTCCTTCATGTATGGCGACCAGTGCTGTACGCAGTACTCCAGGTGGGGCGCACCATGAAAACGGTGCTCCTGCTCTGTACATCTCCCAAAAGAAATTGCAGAAACACTGGGCCAACTCCTCTGCCCAGGATAATAGATTGCCTTTCGAATTGAAAGTATGGGGTGGCCACTTTTCCAATAGCCTCCTAGATGTTACCAAAATCATTGCAGGCAATATTTATGAATAGCAGTCGTCTTATGGTATCGCGCTTGTAACAGGGAATTTAAAGCAGCTTGCGCTGAGATAATTGTTCCCAAGAGAAGGAGGTGGGCTTATGAAGTGCCTTTTCTTTGCTCTGTTTTAAATCTACTACTTGTAGCTTCGTTGTATGCCCCTAGTACTAGTATTTTGGAGGAAAGAGTAAACAAGCAAATTTCATCTACCTATTCTATTCCATTCAATATTATATAGCCCTTTATCATATCTCCCCTGAGCTTTCTTTTCTCCAGGATAAAGAGCCATAGGTGCTTTAGCCTTTCCTCTTAGGAAAATTGTCCCTTCCCCTTTTTAATTTTTGTTGTCCTTCTCTGTACCACAACCTTCTGTTTTCCAGTCAACCAGTTCCTAACCCAGTCAGTCCACTTTTGGGCCCATACCGAGGCATTTAGTTTATTTATTAGTCATCTATGCAGAACCATGTCAAAGGCTTTGCTAAAATCTATATACAGTGGTGCCTCGCATAACGGACGCCTCACACAGCGAACGCTGCGCACAACGAACTTCAGGTCTTGCTTCCCACAACGAACTTCGTTTCACACAACGAAGTCGCCCGAGCTGCATCGCTTAACTGCCCTCTCTCCGCCTGGCTCCCTGTGCAGTGGCGCTACATATTTTAAACCCCCCTGCCGCCGCTGCTGCATATTTTTAAGCCTCTGCCGCCACCGCATATTTTTAAACCTCCCCCCGCCGCCACATATTTTTTTAAAAAAGCCACCACTGCTGCAACTTTAATCTCACCCGCTCACTCGAACTGGTGGTCTAGCAAATTTCCCAGTCAGAAGCGCAGACAGAGATCAAGAGCAAGCCTTCTGTGCTACTGCCTGGGCCTGCGCTGATCTCTGAATGGCTGCAGTCAGCTCTCGCGGGACTCACAAGAACTAACTGCAGCCAGCTCTCGCGGGACTCACAAGAACTAACTGCAGCCATTCGGAGATCGGCATGGGCCCACACAGGCGTGCAGAGGAATTGCTCCTGATCTCTGCGCTTCTGGCCTGTACGCCACTGGCTGGGAAAGATGGGAGGAATTAAAAAAGGTACTGGGGAGTATGTGGGGGGTGATTATAATACACAGCAAGGATCAACAAAACCCCTGTCTCCCCTCCCCTTCACATATATCCCCTCTATATCATGCTAACAGAATACCACAGTCACACATAGCAGGAATAGGGTTAGGGTAGTGCAACTAGGGCAACTGTCCCCCCTGGTCAAAGAGAGCCGTAAGCCTCTGCCTGGACTTTGCAGTCCCCAGTTGTGTCTAACACCAGCTCTAACAAGATAAATTTATCTTTTTTTATGTCATCTTAGCATATTTTATGCTACAGAACGAATTATTTTTTTTAACATGTATTGTTATGGGAAAACGCGTTTCACATAACGAACTTTTCGCATAACAAACTTGCTCCTGGAACGAATTAAGTTCGTTGTGTGAGGCACCACTGTATACCACATCTCTCTTCCTTGATCCAATTCTCTCCTGGTCTCCCAGTCAAGACCTGCCTCAGATCCTATAATCCATTGTGTGTGTCACCAGTTATGCTGTCTAAGAAAAGCATCTGCTACAGGATCACAACCCTGCTTTTCTATTCCTTTACTTATTGGAACAGAGCAGTTTGTGGTTTAAATACGACCTCTCTTCATTGCAGCTGCCTGGGTATTCATATACCACATTGCAACACATCCTTAACACAATTTCAGCTGCAATTTCAAATGTTGAACTCTCACCTCGTAAAAAAGGATAAGAGATTGCACAAAGAAGTATGGGGAAAGATCCTTCTGGGCAGGGTGGGAACTCTGAAATTATGCCAAGGTTCTGCTGTAAAAGCCAACTTTTTGAAAGCCAGTCATGTTTACTTTTAAAAGTACAGGTTAAAAGTACAAGTTTAATATGTGCTGCTTTAAGCACTTTTCCCCCTCTCCCTGAAAGCAAGCAAGGAGCCATCTTTTGAATGCTCATTTGAGTCAGAATTCTTCCATTATTTACTTTTAATATAAAAATTGGAAGTCTTCTCAGTGGTACTAAACAGAAAAACAGTAATGATTCAGCAGCTCAGTGTAGTTTTCTCATGGTTCTTGTGTAAAGCTACAGGAAAACTGGTGCTTCTCTCTACTCCTGACAGGCCTCTTTCCCCTTGGATCTGACTGGAATCTAGACAATTCGCTTCACTCTTAAATCGCTATCCAAAAATGGTTGGTGGCAATGGTCTGGTGGAGCATTTTATTCTTTGACTGCAAAAGTACCCTCCAATTGCTTACAGGGGTCTTTCTGGCTCATTCCAGCCATTGAGAGAGCAAGTGCCCTCCTAGTGGTGAGAATAGGCAGTTGACTTTTTTCTGTCTTTGCTCTCTCTCACTTCTTGTCGATGTCTTCCTCCAGTGACTTAGGGGCACATTTTCAAAATAGGTAGTGTCTTAAATCTTAAGGTGGCATGTTAGAGGTGTATTTTTGAGCAGGTTTAGGGCAGGTTTTGCACTTGAACATTTTACAGCAGCAATCAAACATTTTTAAAACATCCAGCGCACAGTTGGAATGTTTTGGCTAGACATGTTTTTAAATTGAATAAGGTCCAAAAAGGTACCCATACTGATCAGATGACTACTGGAAGGATGAAATATGGCCCCTTCCCACCCTGCAGATTTCTGCATGAAACAGTACATATCTGTCTGACAGCTGAAGATACTATGGCCAATCCTAGTAGAGCTGCAAGCAGGTCTTTGGAGTAGCCTGGTGGGCAGTGCAGTGGACTGTAGAGAAGGGGACCCAGGCCCATATGCCAACCTAAATAGTACACTTGTGGTGGAAAAGGTGCGAGTTCATCAAAAACCTACTGTACTGCCATATAGGTACCTGCAGGCATACGGGTGGTAGACGGGTGCGTAGAGTAGGTTTTTGGGGAGTTTTGGAGGGCTCGCCCTATAACGTATGGGGGCTATGGTGAGATGTTTACCTGGCACCCTTAATGTGAAGTTCACAGCAGTGCCTCCTAGGATGCTCCACTGTTCTGCTGGCATGTCTGTGTGGCCAGTCTATTAAAAATGCTGGCCCCTCCTACATGTAAATGGCTTGTTTGGATATTTTAAATTTGGACTTTTTTTTTTTTTTGAAAATGGCAAAAACAGACAAAACTGGGCCATTAAAAAAAAGACAGATGTCTTGCAGCTTTGAAAATGGATGTTTTCTCAAAACATCCAAAATCAGACTTGGACATCCTATCAAAAAATGCCCCTCCATGTCACCTAGATATAACTCATGTAAGGCACCTCTCTGCTGTCAGATAACGTGAGCATTCAGATTTTTTTCAGTACATATTAACCGTTAATTTTCTGTTTGTTTCTAGTTTCCAAGAACCTCCCCTTCTGAGTGGCGTTCTAGAACCGAATCTGAAATTAAGGAAGGCGGAGAGGTTGTTTGAAGGCCAGCTTGTCGGACCAGAATCTATTGCAAATATTGGTGGTGAGTGTCTTCTGATTCAAACACATTCTTTACAATGCAATATGTATCCAGTATGCCAACCATTATGTTTTCAGAATTTGGAGTGAAGGAGTGGCCTAGTGATTAGGGGGCTGTTGCCTCAGCACTCTGAGGTTGTGGGTTTGACCCAAGCTCTCCTCCATCTGACCCTGGGCATGTCACTTAACCCATTGCCCAGGTTAGGCTGTAAACCGCTTACGATATAAGCAGTATATAAAAAAAAATATATAAATATATAACACCTGTAATTTCAACCCAGAACCAATGCCAGATTTACATTTTTGTCCACTTTCAAATTTTAAAATCTTCACCTGGTTGTTTTCCTTTATATACTGCTGTCTTCAAATTTAAGTTCAGCCCAAATCAGACTTAAACTGTCTGTGTGTTAGTGCATAGGTTCTCAACAGCTGGTATGTACTGTATATCAAAGGTGATATGTGGTTCTTGGTAGGCTCTCAACATAGGTAGAAGACTGTCTTTACTTCCCTTCTTCTGTTGTGGTCCCCACTGCTTCTCCAGGACAACAGCAGCAGCCTAGCACCAACCAGAGAGATCAAATACTATTGTTGCAAACTCCCCCCCTTCCTGGTTTACTGACAACTTAAGAGCCAAAAAATGAGAAGCGGAAAGGAAATGGTACAAAACCAGGCTTAACAGTAATAAGAAAATAAACAAGCTACTCTTGAGACAAAAAAGATAATACTACTTCCAACTATTAAACTAAACTAAACCTTAAGTTTATGTACCGCATCATCTCCACGGATGTTGTGGAGCTCGGCACGGTTTACAAGAACTTAAAATATAGGAAGAGAAGGAAAAAAAAAAAAAGGTTTACATGAACTTATATATAGAAGAGAAGACCCCTAATAGACAAGAAAACCTTCTTAAACTAAAAAAAAGGATATTCACAATATCACAAGGAGACTGCCAAAGTCTAAACATCGAGCTAGACAGCAAAACGTTCTGTTTAAAACAAACAAAGTGAGTTTTGGTCTTGCCATAAAGCAGTATTTCTCAGCTTTTTCAAGTTAGGTACCCCCTAACAAATATCAACCGAGTACTTCCGCCCAAGCTCCGCCCCAGACCCTACCCACATAATACAGTGCTCCCCTGTGAATTTGCGGTCCACAGTCCCAGTCATTCGCGGTATTTTCTGACTGCGAAGGGGAGGCAGGAGAGGGCAGCCGGAGCGCCTGCGAGTGAAGGAAATCACTTGCGGTATGCTCCAACCGCTTCTTCCTGTACTAAAGTTGGGCCTCACCAATCAAGAGCTGCGTGTCAAAGTAGCTCCTGATTAGTGAGGCTGCCCTCTCCTGTCTCCCCTGCCTAAAAACCGTATTTGCAGTTTTTTGACATTCGTGGGGGTTCCTGGAACGGAACCCCCACCAATATTGGGGGATTACTGTAGTACTAATTGTAATGCAGTTTCTTCCATTCATTTTTCATATACACACAATATAATCTTATTAATACATAATGATAACCACAAAATTAACCCCTCCCCACAAAGGATACTGTTCGCAGAGAAAATGTTAATTATCATTTTATATTTTTATATATATAATTTTTTTTTTTTTTCAAAGAGGTAAAGGCAGATGACTTTAAAATATGCAATGTCACCTCGGTAACAACTATAGAAAAATAGACAAATATAGTGCAAAACTTAGACATCGGATATAAATTCTCAAAACTGACACATTTTGATCACTAAATTGAAAATAAAATAATTTTTCCTACCTTTGTTGTCTGGTGATTTCATGAGTCTCTGGTTGCATTTCCTTCTGACTGTGCATCCAATATTTCTCTTTCTGCCTCCTGCACGCTTTCTCTCCTCCGGACCTCATTCCCTTCCCCAACCAACATCTCTCTGTCCCTCCATAAGTCCAACTTTTCTTTCTCTCTCTTTCATCCCTATAGGCAACATTTCTCCCTCTCTCATCCCCTGGATCATGTGCAGCATTTTTCACCACTGCCCACCAGCCCCATGACCATTTCTCCTATCACCCCTCTCCCACACCATGCCACATCTCTCCCTTCATCACGAATACAGGATGTCCAGTGCAGTACTCAGAGAGACCTCCCCAGGAAAGAGACTTGGGTGTACTGGTCGACAAGTCAGTGAAGCCATCCGTGCAATGCGCGGCAGTGGCGAAAAGGGCGAACAGAATGCTAGGAATGATTAAAAAGGGGATCACGAACAGATCAGAGAAAGTTATCATGCTGCTGTACTGGGCCGTGGTACGCCCCCCACCTGGAATACTGCGTCCAGCACTGGTTGCCGTACATGAAGAAGGACACAGTACTACTTCAAAGGGTCCAGAGAAGAGCGACTAAAATGGTTAAGGGGCTGGAGGAGTTGCCGTACAGTGAGAGATTAGAGAAACTGGGCCTCTTCTCCCTTGAAAAGAGGGGACATGATCGAAACATTCAAGATAATGAAGGGAATAGACTTAGTAGATAAAAAGACAGGTTGTTCACCCTCTCCAAGGTAGAGAGAACGAGAGGGCACTCTCTAAAATTAAAAGGGGATAGATTCCGTACAAACGTAAAGAAGTTCTTCTTCACCCAGAGAGTGGTAGAAAACTGGAACGCTCTTCCGGAGGCTGTTATAGGGGAAAACACCCTCCAGGGATTCAAGACAAAGTTAGACAAGTTCCTGCTGAATAAGAATGTACGCAGGTAAGGCTAGTCTCAGTTAGGGCACTGGTCTTTGACCTAAGGGCCGCCGCGGGAGCGGACTGCTGAGCACGATAGACCATTGGTCTGACCCAGCAGTGGCAATTCTTATATTCTTATGTCCAATATTCTTCTGTTTTGCATCCCCTTATCTGTCCCTCTGTTCCCTCTCCACTACTATAGCCAACATTTCTCCCTCTCATCTTTCTCTTCCCCCATCCATCTCTACCTCAGTCCTCTCTCTCTATGCCCAACAATGTTTCGCTTCCTTTCTCTGTGTTCATCATCTCTTTCTCTCTCACTCACACACTCATGCCCAACAATTCAACCTTTCTATTCCATCCCTCCCTCCCTTCTGTGTCCCATGTTCATACCCCCTTCCTTCTATGTTGAGTTCGTGTCCCCCCCTCACCCTCCCGGCCTTTCAGCGTTTGTCCCAAAATTGTGCCCCTCTGATGTCGGAAGGTTTCAGAGTCGGCTACGTGCAGCGTGTGAACTGCTGCCTGCTTGTCTCCCCAACAAGTGCCGCTGAAGTAGGTAACTGGGAACCCTCCCCCCCCATACGCTGATCCAGAATGCATTCCAATAGCAGCTTCAGCAGAGGGAGGCAGTCAGGAAGGAAGGATCTCCGCCAGCAGTTTTGGCAGATGGGCGGGCAGTATCTTTGGCGGTGGCCAGTGCTGCGTACTCCCAACAAGAAACACTGCTATAAGGATCAGAAAGCAGTGCTTCTGACCTGAATTAGGTGTGTGTAAGGTTCTGTGAGGAAAGCTGAATAGTTCTAAAGGTCACGGCAATCTGATTACTGTGGGCTAGATGCATTAAGAGGATGGGTAAGACCGTGTGGGTCTGCATCTATCTGATTTTTTGGCTGATTCAGAAAGGTTTGAATGCAAATGATTCACACTGTTTGTCGTAATCCCCAACTCTGCTGTCTGATTGACTGCTGTGAGAGTGATTCTCACACATGTGCATAGCCGGCAGGGGAAGCCCACTCAGCCTTTCAGTACAGGAAACAGTCTTTTTTTTTTTTTTTAATGGGTACTGATGCTGTGCATGATAAAAGGGGATCGAACGCCTCTCGTATGAGGAAAGAAAAGGTTAGGGCTCCTAAACTTGGAAAAGAGACAGCTGAGGGGAGATATATGATCAAAGTCTACAAAATCCTAAGTGGAGTAGATCGGGTTCAAGTGGATCAATTTTCACTCCATCAAAAATTACAGAGACTAGGGGACACTTCAAGTTACAGGGAAATACTTATAAAACCAATAGGAGGAAATTTTTTTTTTCACTCGTAGAATAGTTAAGCTCTGGAATGCATTGCCAGAGGTTATGGTAAGAGCGGATAGTGTAGCTGGTTTTAAGAAAGGTTTGGACAATATCCTGGAGTAAAAGTCCAAAGTCTGTTATTGAGAGAGATATGGGGGAAGCCACTGCTTGCCCTATATTGGTAGCATGGAATGTTGCTACTCTTTGGGTTTTTGCCAGGTACTAGTGACCTGGATTGGCCACCGTGAGGATACTGGGCTAGATGGACCATTGGTCTGACCCAGAAGGCTATTCTTATGTTACGAAACACGCTTGACTACTTCTCTGACAAAATTCAATCTCATATCGACTCCACTACACTACCAACACCAATTCTCCACCACAATGACATGTATTTGATCAATCCAGTCTAAGTCTTTTGTATTAAATTATGTAAATACTTAGTTTATGACTCTATTTAAATTTTATTATTGTAACTTACACTTATATTTTACTCTTTAAACCGATCATATACTCGCTGATGGTCAGAATATAGATTAAACTTGGGAAACTTGGAAACGTGGATGACAGGATCTGTAACTGAGAATCTAACTCATTTCGGAACTGTCTCCCATGATGACCTCGCCAAGGTACTAGACTTTATTCACCCCTCTGGCTCCATCCTTGGACCCCTGCCTACCACACCTATTAGTAGCTGATAAAGATGTCATGTGCCCGTAATGTAGTGCGGGGTGGGGGTAGCGGGTCACCGTGGCCAGGAGGGTTTGGGCTCCCTCCTGGCCCGAACAACTAGGGGGGGGGTGGGGGGTCGCCAGGGCCAGGAGGACTTGGGCTCCCTCCTGGCCCGATATTGTCGGGGAGTTGGGGAGTCGGCGGGGCAAGAGGGCTTGGGCTCCCTTTTGCCCCGATCGTGTCGGGGAGTCGGGGGGACAAGAGGGCTTGAGCTCCCTCTTGCCCCGATCGTGTCGGGGGTGCTGCGGTTGGCTGGGGCAAGAGGGCTTGAGCTCCCTCTTGCCTCGATCGTGTCGGGGAGTCGGGACCGTCAAGAGGAAGCAGCAGGACACCAGTAGGAGCTTCTACATGATGGGGGGGTCGGGAGGCTATGGGGGTGCGAGTGGTCCTTCAAGGTGGGGGTGGGGGTGCGGGTGGGAGTGCGTGCGAGCGGTCCTTTGGGGTGGGGGTGCGGGTGCATGCGAGCGGTCCTTCGGGGTGGGGGTGCGAGCGGTCCTGCGGGGGGGGGGGGGGTGAATCGGGACGTCGGGGGGGCATCAGGCTTTCAGGGTGGGAACAGGACTTCAAGGGGGAGAGGAGAGTCGGGGCGGGCGAAAGGAGAGTCGGGCAGCATGCGCGGTATACGGGTGTGCGCGGTATATAAAAATTTCTGTACATAAATTTGTGTTTTTTGCGTGCTATACCCGTGTGTGCGTTTTACATGGGTGCGCGTTATCTACGTGAAAATACGGTAAACTGTTCTCTGCAGTTTATTTCCATCTATGTGCAGAACATGAACAACCACCCTAGTTTGTGAGAACTCTTTGTGGTATTTTTCTTGTCTAGATGTTTTGTATACTGGCACTGCTGATGGGCAGATTGTGAAAATTGAAGATGGGAAAAGCCACACTGTTGCCAGGCTTGGCAGACCTCCTTGTGGTAAGTGCATATATGTACCCCATACAGCACAGTTAGTCACTTACACCAACACCAACACACACACCCCTACACATCTACCTATACACCCCTACACATCTACCTATACACCCCTACACATCTACCTATACACCCCTACACACCTTCACCTAGCTGTTTTATGCTGTCCCCGGTGTTATCTTTGGGCTGCTCCCTCTTCCTCAGTGACACACTGCACAAAGCCGCGGGCAGCATCCCGCGCCTGATCTGGATGCCTTCCCTCTGACGTTGCAACATCAGAGATAAGGCTTCTGGTTCAGGTGCAGGAAGCATGTAGGAACCGCGGCAGTGAGGAAGAGGGAGCCGGCCTGAGGATAACACTGCATCGATTGCACCGGCAGCTGAAGAACTATTTATCATTTATATAATGCTGAAAGGCGTAAGCAGCGCTGTACATTTTAACATTTATAGACAGTCTCTGCTCGGAAAAGCCTACAATCTAACTTGGACAGACATATAGGCTTGGGGATGCAGAACCCAAGGTGCGGAAAAGCTTACAATCTAACTTGGACAGACATATAGGCTTGGGGATGCAGAACCCAAGGTGAGAGGAGTTAGGAGTCAAAAGCACTCTCAAAGAGGTTGGCTTTTAATTGGGACTTGAACACTGCCTGAGACTGAGCCCGCCGTAGGGATTCGGCCAGCTTGTTCCATTGCCCAACAGGACAGACAGGGAAAAATGCTTTAGTGCCTGAATAAATTCATGTAAACTGTTCTGAGCTCCCTTGGGAGAATGGTATAGAAAATTGAATAAATAAATCAGACTCTATATGAAGTGCAACACCAAAAGACAGACAGACACACACACACCTTCCTGAAATGTACAAAACAGAAAATTATCCCAGGTGCACATTTGCCAAGATTAAGAAACAAAAAACCAAAGACTTTTCACAAAATAATAACCAAGGGAAAAAAATCTGTAATTATGAGAGAGAAGAAACAGCAGCTGAAATTATCATGTCGTACTCTCTCAACAGGAACCAGAGAACTTGAGCCTACCTGTGGAAGACCTCTTGGCATCAGAGTTGGGCCAAATGGCACCTTGTTTGTGATAGATAGTTACCTTGGCCTATTTGAAGTTAATCCAGTTACAGGTACACAGTTTGACTCCTTGTATATGAAACTTCTGCTTAGTCATAGTGCCTGACGTGTTGAAATAAAAATGAGTATACGTGGCGGTGTTAGATATCATCATTTGCTTGTTAAAAACGTTTTTGTTCATCACATCTTGTGTCTGGAAAATTGTGATGCTTTCAATCCACAGCTGTATAGCAAAAATTATACTTCAGCTTCTGTATGTATGGTATTGATTATGCCGATCATTTTCTTTGCTCTTGCTTTCTGCTGCATGCATTTACTTGGCTTTGTTTTCTATAATTTTCCCTTTATTTACTATGCAAGTTGTTCATTCATCTTTCGGGGGATGCTTCAAATGATGATGCTCACCAACATTTTGGATCACGGTAGCCTGAATCCCAAGAGCTTCGCAATGGCTTCTCCATCTTCTAGAACTTCGATTAACAATTGACAACTTAGTTTTTGGAATTGTCCCTGAATTTCTTCTTCTGGTCTCTTATGCCATTATTTCCTTTTCTAACTTGTGTCATTTTGCTATCCCTATATAATATTTAATGATAGTGTATGGCAAATCTTTTTCTGCTGCTGTATTATTTTGCTGATGAGCTAACAGCATTTTTCCACCTCCTCCCCAATTTACCCTCTAGATTCCATTTCAGTATTTCTCTTCAGCATTTTGAACTATTGTGGAATACATCAGAGTGCAATCTTTTATGTTTTAGACCAATATTACATTCCACTAGACAGGGGGTAGGCAATTCTGGTCTTCGAGAGCCACAACTAGGGCATGTTTTCAGTATATCCACAATTAATATAAATGAGATAGATTTGCATGCACTGCCTCATTGAGATGCAAATCTATGTCGTGCATATTTATTGTGGATATCCTGAAAACATGACCTACCTGTGGCTCTCGAAGACCGGAATTGCCTACCCTTGCACTAGACCAATGATAGGCAACTCCAGGTTCTCAAGTGCCACAGGTAGGTTAGATTTCAGGACATCCACAATGAATATGCATAAGAGAAATAAGGTAGTACATAGAAATCTATCTCCATGCATATTCATTGTGGATGTCCTGAACCTGACCTATCTATGGCACTCGAGGACCAGAGCTCCCTATCTCTGCACCAGACTGCATTGTCTAAGTTGCAAATATTAAAAACAATGTTTTGCTTCTTTTGAAATAAATTTCCCTAATCTTATTTTTCCATTTCATTAGGAGATGCACAAATACTTGTTTATCCTGGTATTCCAATTCAGGGGAGGAAACTGTCCTTTGTGAATGACCTGACTATAACTCAAGATGGGAAGAAAATCTACTTCACAGATTCGAGCAGCAAGTGGCAAAGGAAGGACTTTACGTTCTTAGTACTGGAGGGAAGAGACGATGGACGGCAAGTAGAGAACACTATGATGTTGGCCTGTGTAAAAGAGGGAACAATAGATTTGGAGCTATCCCCAGAGTTTATACCTCTCCCTTTGAGTTTGTCATTATTTTCCCATTAGGTGCCTGAAATACTGTAAATTTTGTATGTCCTCCCGTGACACAACTGTCTCTCTAAGTCTTTTTTTCCCTAATATCTTAATCGGTGTACACTTCTGTCTCCCTTCTGTCTTGCCCCCCATTATTTGTTTCTGCACATTCATTATCCCCCTCAGATTCATAGCTGTTGAGCCAAAAACCTGCTGGACTTGCTGCCAAACTCAAAATTTTGTTTCAAACAACTTACATAGATATTTAAAACTTCTAATTGCAATTTGTATAACCTTCAACAGACCTGTTGAAACTCCTGTCTAATGCTTCCTATGTAGCAAAATCGTTCTTAGCAATTTAATGTTTCCCTCATCTATTTTTCTTTTTTCCTTGCTCCATGCGTAATGAAAAACACACGTGGAGAAGCGATGATCTGCAAGCATTTGCAAAGGCAAAGATATGAAGCAGATCGATCGTACCAAGAAGTATGTGATTTATTGAAAAACAAGTACCTGACATGGCCACATTTCACCCTAAGGCTGTGATAGGGGTTGAAGCTGTGATACAAATATTGAAACAATTATAAACATACAAACATATTGCTGAAATAATATCAAGCTTAAAACATCCAGACCATATAAAACAATATCAAATAAGCATTAAAAATAAAATATACCGTATAAGAAGGAACATGCATAAAATACCATTAAAACTACATATAAAGTCATGAAATCGGTGCAAATTTTTATATATTGTCTATAGGTCTGATTCTAGTGACAAACAGACCAAATAACATGGCAGACAAAAATATATGGATATACGTTTGCAATGGTATAATTCAGTTGTCTCAAGCTCAAACTCTTTGTAGGGCCACATTTTGGATTTGTAGGTACTTGGAGGGCCTCAGAAAAAAGTTAATGTCTTATTAAAGAAACGACAATTTTGCATGAGGTAAAACTCTTTATAGTTTATAAATCTTTCCTTTTGGTTAAGTCTTAATAATAATGTCATTTATAGCTAAAGAGACATATGATAATGAAACTGTTATTTTATTTTTGTGATTATGATAAACATACCGAGAGCCTCAAAATAGTACCTGGCGGGCCACGAGTTTGAAACCACTGGTATAATTGGTGACAATCATCAAGAATTTGCACAAAGTAACCACATGCATTTCATCAAGGTAATACAGAATAAACAAAATCATTAAAATAAACACATACCTAAAAGGGCATTGGTGTACGCTTCCTCCTTTAAAACAATCTCTTTCTAAGCACTATATTCAAAAGGATTAATGAAGCAGCACTTAGACAAAAAAATAGTCTGCTAGACTAAAAAGCAAACCAAAAATAAAAAGTGAAATTGAAATATAATAAAATTTGTGTACTTACAAATCCATAATAATAATCTGTAAGATATTCTAGTGCTGCCCAGTTTATCAGTGTTTTTGAGGTAGGATATTGTCTGGAGACACTTCCCTTGTCATAATTGTGGCATTTTTAGTATCAATTTGCAAGCTAAATACTTCACTCATCTAGGGTCAGGTGTGAAATATGAATTAGGTCATTTTTCTAACTGCAAAACAACAATATATTTTGTTTTAATGTTTGTATCACAGCTTCAACCCCTGATGGCAGCTTTAGAATGAAAAGTGGCCATGTCAGGTACCTGTTTTTCAATAAATTGCATATTTCTTGGTACAGTTGATCTACTTCATGTCTTTTTGCCTTTGTACTTAATGAAGCAACCATGGTCCACTGCCTTCAATATGTCTCTTATCAAATTTATGCCACACTTTCTGCATATCATTAAACTGTACACTCAAATAGCACAAGGAGTCCAACAGGAAACAGACCCATGAACGCAGTGCAAATGAAGAAAGCAGTGGGACAGGACAATTAACTTTCCACCATAGCCGACGGGATAGAATCAGTGATGTTTATTTCAGTTCAAACGTGAAGACCCACTGCTTGCTTCATTTGCACTCATAAATTATACATGTGTCGTCAGCTACCACCTCTTTATCTAAAGCAGTGATTCATTCAGTCTCCAGCAGGTGGAAGGATATAGCTTCAACCTTCAGCTCTGTTAGGCTGCTGATGATCCGTTCAACAGGCTCTCAGTTAAGCTTCCATGGCCTCAATTTGATCCAAGTGGAGGAGTGGCCTCGTGGTTAGAGCAGCTGCCTCGGAACTCTGAAGTTGTGAGTTTTATTCCCACTGCAGCACCTTGTGACTCTGGGCAAGTCACTTGCCACTTCATTGGCCCAGGTACAAAATAAGTACCTGTCTAAAATATGTAAACTGTTTTGATTGCAACCACACAGAAAAAGTGGTACGAGGAGCATTCAATAATTTATCTACCTGAGCATGAAAGAAAGTAGCGAGCGTGTTGAAATAGGTCTGTGCATGTTGCGACATGTCTTAAGGTTACTCGTGCACAGTTGCAGCTCAGTGCAAGTCTAACATTCCAAAAGACAATGTCAGGAGAGTCCTCGTGTGAATCAAGTAAGAAACTGCTAGATTTGGAGCACCGTTCAGTGATAAAATTTCTCACAAAAGAAGGGAAAAAGCCAAAGGAAATCCACGAACATGTGACTATACAAGTCCCATCCTCTTTACTCTTTATCCCCTTCACTGATGGTGCCAGTGATCTGTTTCCTGAACCTGTGCCACCTCCTACCCCTTGGCCCGGTTTGTCCCAGCATGTATAAGTCTCTCCATCTGTGTCCTTTCATTCTTCTTTCTATCTGATGAACCACTTAACAAGATCCTCCACCACTTCAAGGTCCCAAACCAGTATTGTCCATCACTTGAAACTTCAGACAGTAAGCAATTGCTGCAACTGTCCGCCACTTTGGCCAAGGTGAGTCTGCCACTGTGGTGGTTTCCCTTAAACCAGAGGTTGAGGTAAGTTCCCCTGCCTCAATCTCCAGATCTTCAGAGCTTTAGATACTCTTTTTGTTAACCATGGAATGAGGAAACATAAATTGATTTGTTTACTCTTTCATAAAGTACATAGATGAGGGACATTCCATGAAGTTATTTGGTAATAATTTTAAAACACTAGAAGAAGAAATTTTTCATTCAACGAATAGTTAACCTATGGAACTTTTTGCCAGAGGATGTTGTAACGGTGTTCAAAATGTCTGGGTTTATAAAAAGGTTTGAACAAGTTTCTGGAAGAAAAGTCTGCTATTGAGAGAGACACGGGGGAAACCACTGCTTGCCCTGGGATTGGTAGCATGAAATGTTACTACTATCTGGGTTTCTGCTGTGTACTTGTAACTTAGATTGGCCGCTGTGAAAACAGAATACTAGGCTAGATGGACCATTGGTCTTACCCAGTATGGCTGTTCTTATGTTCTAAAGTGCAGCAATTTGGGTGGGGGAGGGGGGACCACCAGGGACTTCAATATGCATGTGCTCATACAACTCTTCTAGTTAACTCTGTGGGCCTGTACCCCAGTCTTGGGCACTAGAGCAGCCCTCTTAAGCACTTGGCTCTATGACTGGTGTAAGTGATTGTGCCTAAATGCTAGGCATGTATTTTCTGGGTTATATTAGTATTCCGTGAAAGAAAGTTGGCTCCTGCTTTCCTTTTTTATAGAATGGTTCAGGGTGGATTTGATTTAAATCACTAGTCAGACTTGATTTAAATGACTCATTCTTGCTGGTAAAATCTTTAATATTTGCAACCATTTGAAGGTTTCATTTTTTGAAAATACTTTTCAGATTAGGCTTACCCCCTCTTCTATAAAGCCACGCAAGCCACTGCTACGTGGTAACGGCCCCGGAGCCCATAAAGATTTAAAGGAATGGTTCTCCCTTAACTCTGAAGTTTATTATAGTCGATATTATAGATCAATGTATCGCAAACTGTGTGCCGTGATACACACCGGCTGACTGCCTACAGGACCTGCCTCTCTCACCGTGAGGAAGTCAACCGGCGCAGATGACTCTCCTCCTGGCCGGTGTTTCTCCTCTCTCCGCACCTCCTGGATCCTTCCACCAGCGAATTGGGGCCAGATGGACCTCCGTGCATGTGCGGACGTCAATGCACGTGATGTCATTGCGTCGACGTCTGCACACTTTTTGGTGCTTTACGGCTGGGGCACTGGATTTAGTGTGCCGCTGGCCGGAAAGTTTGCGAGACACTGTTTTATAGATGGATAATTCCTGGGTACACTTGCTATAGCTAACTCTTCTTTGAGGACTTAAGGTTTGATCCTGGTATTGGATTTTGACAATATTTGCAGAAAATGAACTGAAGACTATTCTTGCAATTTAATTCTGTATTTTTGCGGTTCTGTTAAGTGCTCACTTAGTTCCTTCCAAATTTCAACAGCATCAGCAATGAAACAGCTATTTTGTTTAAAGTTTCAGAAATGGATTTCAGGATTCTTAGCATATCTTTCTCTTAAAGCAGCCCACTGTTGAGGATTTTGGCTGTAACAGCGACATCTATTTTTGTCTCAATTTTGTTCACAAACTTATCAGAATAGACCAGTTCTTGATATATTGCTCAAAACTATCCACCACAGAGTTCCCTTTAACATCTTGTGGGAGCGTTAGCTTGATACCACCCAATCTTTTCAGGGCTTCTGCAGCAAAATTATTGTTACGGAAGTATTTAGCAATTTCAATGACATCAGTCTTTATTTCCAGGACACTAGCTAGGAGGTGAAGCAAATAAGCACTACAGTTGTATGCTATTAGCTTGGTTTCTATCCATGCTCTCATAAATTTCTTCTCATTGAGAATACATTTGCAGCATTCTGTGTGCATCGATTTGTAAAGGAACAATTGGGCTAAGGTCTTTTTCTCAACTCTATTTTGCAACATTTTTGTTGTGAAGAAGCATGTTATCTCTGCAGACACAAATTCACTGTTTTGAGAAATGCAAAACCAAGCACCTGTGCTAATACCTTTTAAATAGAAAAATTGCCTGTGACATGAATGGAATTCATTTACCAAAAAATTTAAACATTGCTTGAATATACCAGCTCATGCTACATCAGTGGTCTCAAACTTTCAGCCCGGGGGCCACATGCAGCCCGCCAGGTACTATTTTTCGGCCCGCGGTCTGTACTAGTGCTGCCCGCTCTTTGCAGCGTCCTCTGGCTTCCCCCCTGGCCTCCCGCTCTTACCTTCAGATAATTACCACAGCTTGCAGAGAGGATTGCCGGTGCTGTAGCGATCCTTGCAGGCTGCCATCATCCTCAGCACACGTTTCCTCTGCCGCAATCCTGCCTCTTATGTCAGAGGAGGGGCTGGACCGCAGCAGAGGGAATGTGCTGTGGAGGCCGATGGCAGCCTGCAAGGAACGCTACAGCACTGGCGATCCTCTCTGCAGGCTGCGGTAATTAGCTGAAACTAAGACCGGGAGGCCAGGAGGAAACTGGAGGACGCTGCAAAGAAGGGGAGAACATGCAGGCCTTTGGTGGGGGGAGGAAGATTTATAAACTATAAAGAGTTTTACCTCATGCAAAATTGTTATTTCTTTAATAAAGACATTAATTTTTTTCTGCGGCCCTCCAAGTACCTACAAATCCAAAATATGGCCCTGCAAAGAGTTTGAGACCATTGTGCTACATAATTAAAAACTAATCCTTATTTCATGGAGTACATTACAGTCCAAAAGTAATCTTATACATTTTTAAATAAAATCTTAAATCTAAGCAGTGTTACAAAATCAATAAAAACAATACAACACATTAATAAATGGCAGTAGACTAACTTCTTTGAAGAATAGCCACCTTCATATTTTCACATGAATGTATCAACAAACAAATGTCTTCAGCACTTTTTAAAAAAATATCTATAGACCTACAAAAACGCAATTAACCTGTCAGTGTTTTCTAAGATTTTTCATTAGAAAAACATTCTATTTAAAAAAAAAATCTGATTTAATAAATTTAAAATCTGATCTATTCTTTTTTTTTTAATCATTGATTTTTATCTACCCTGGTCTTCTACTGTGCACTCTCTGGGTGTCTAAATGGAGGTGTCCAGTTAATTGTCAATCTGTGTTGCAGCATAGTGATGACAAAAACTTATGATTATTATTGTTGAACCTTTTGAAAAGGTATCTAATTGAAGAGGTAATAAAACTCATGAAAATATTTGTGGAATGCTAGGGTTTTTATTTTATTTTGTTTTTGTTTTTATATTTTAATTGTGATTTTATGTATATAATAATCTATAATAATAAAACGCTAAGCACGAATGTGCACTCTTAGTACGTGCTTCCCTGATCCTTGATCTGTCGGGCTGTGGCTGGCAAGAGTGTGCATGCGCGCTTACTATGTCACCACAGCCGGCGGAGGGAGCGAACGCTAGGAGCTGCCAGCAGGTACGCCCTGGATCGCCATCTTGGCGGCGGTTTTTTATTTTTTTTCCACGGGTCCAAGATGCGATCTCCTGGCAGCGGTGGCTTGGATTTTTTTGGGTAGGCTGGCTGCCGGGAGTGAAGAAGAGACCCGTCAGTGCATGCATAGCAGTGTAGGGGAACTTTAATGGCATGCCAGTAACAACCACCAGTAATGAGCATGTGCGCCAGCGCACCAAAAACTAGGCCATGGGCTGGAAGGCCATAGGTCTGGGAACCGGCACCAGAACTCGCGGAGCATCAGCTGCCAGGAGGAGGGCTTCGAGGCGAGGCGCCTCAGGCCGCGAGAAGACATGGATGGCGGTGGAGGGAGCGATCGCAGAGTCCTGCCGTCCGGAACAAGTTGAGGAGCACCAAGTCGAGGGGGGGGGGGCGGGGGGAAACGTGAGATCCACCTCTAATACGTCAGAGATGTGGAAGCGAATAGAATAACTCAGATCACAGAAAGCTGGAGTAGATCAGGAAGGTAGGATTCAAATTTTAACATCTTTCTTGGTTGAACAATTACAGACCAAATGTGGCGACATTTTGTCTAAATTAAACTGCATCAGTGGTCAACAGACATCAAAACACAGCTTACTCCAAGATCATAGGTTTAAAATGCAACTTTAATTTCCAGATAAAGTGGCGTGCTCCAAGAAAAACTAATTAATCCAAAATTGGTAAAGTGGGAAAATATAAATATTAAAGTGCAAAAAAATTTTTGCTGCTACTGCACAGGGAAGTGGAGTGGGGAGGGAAATGCTGCTGGTGAGGAAAGGGGGCTGGGGCTGAAAGGGAAAAGATGCGAGAAGGGGGCTGGGTGGGTAAAAATGGGTTTGGAGCTGGGGCTGAAAATAGGGGACATGTGAGGGAAGGAGGCTTTACTAGCACCCGTTAATGTAATGGGCTAAAAAACTTGTGATGTATGTTCTTTTAGGAATTTGCTAATAGGTGGCATGCAAATCAAACTAAACTCTGAGCACTACCTCTTTATCATTCCTAGTCTGCATCAAGTGTATCATGTTAGAAAAATCTTGCATCATTCAGTTGTACCCCCTCTTTTTCTAACGCATAGCATAGGTTTTAGTGCCGGCAGTGGCGCTAACTGCTTTGACACTAATAGAATTTCTATGAGCATCGGAGCAGTTACTGCTGCTGCCGGGTCTAAAACCCACACTGTGTGTTAGTAAAAGAGAGGGTTAGTGTTTAGGGCAGAATTAACTTACTTTTTTTTTTTTTTTTAACATCTCAAAGTGATTGCAGACAGCAGCTTTCTCCGTTTTTATGTTGATAGTAAAACTTGAATGTATTGGGCGACATTACTGAAATTGCACTTTTTCCTCCCTAAAGATTATTGGAATATGATACAGTGACCAGAGAAGTGAAAGTGTTGTTGGATGGCCTGAGGTTCCCAAATGGAGTTCAACTTTCTCCTGCTGAGGACTTTGTTCTTGTGGCAGAAACAACTATGGCTAGGATAAGAAGGTACGTGCAAAAGTGACGGCTAAGAGTTGACACACTGCTGCTGCTGTATGGATGTATCCATTAACGTATCAGCAGCGTGTTTGTTTTTTAAGCCTTAGCAGAAATTGACATGTCTCTTTTTTTTACCAGGCGGCTTGAAAATTCTTTCAAAGATATCAGCATGCAGTTGAAAGTGTGTTCTTGTGTTTGTTCTCAATCAACAAGTTTCCCCCAAAAAATATGATAATGCAGACCAGGATTGGCAAGCCCCATAGAGCTTGTGTCTGCTTGTACACTACTGTTTTTATAAATCCACAGAGAGCTGAATTTTTAAGTTATTGCACATCATATATTTTTTTTATTCAAATTATAATAAGTCCACATACTTGCATAAAGATTAGAAATATAATAAAATTACAAAATGACAACAAAAAAAGACATTGTACATGAGCTTACTAACGATGAACCCTATCTGGTCTTGCTTATTCTTCTGGTGGCCCAACTTAATTATCCCAAATTACCAACAATCCGGTCCTCGGTTAATACAGATAATAGAACCATACTTCCTGTGTCGTACTAAAACTGCATTTCACTTTGATTGATTGCTCTTATTGAACTTGGTCCTTTCTTTTTCATCTGCTTTGTTGTTGTTATTAATAAATAAATAAAAGTCTGCAATGAAATAGGAAATATAATAAATCAATCCATAAATATGGTTAATAATTCATCTTTTTTGTTACTTTATTTAGTCCACATATTGGATCTAAGAACAAAGAAATAAAAGAATAGGCAAAAAAATTTATATAAACTTATCAAGACTTAACCCCTCTTTTATTAAGGTGTGCTAACCGATTAGCGTTTGCTATTCTAATTAGCGCACACTAACGCATCCATAGATTAACATGTTTAGCGCACCTTAGTAAAAGAGGGCCTTAGTTAACCCCCCAAACAGCTGGTTCGTTACACTGTGGGTAATTCAATTGGGCCAATACTGACTCCCCCCATCCATGCGGAGTCTCACAGGGCTCCTCCTTATCCCCCAACATTTATCTAGCCTCATTGGCGACTCTACTACAAAAATTAAAAATCACATTTTACATTTATGCTGATGACATCACCATAGTCCATCCTCTAACAAACCTGACTTCCGAAATGAAGAATCATCTAGCATCAACATCAAAACACGTTGAATTGTGGATGACCGAGTTCAAACTGAAACTCAACTCTGAAAAAACCAATTTCTTCCTGGCAAGCCCGAATGACAAAATCAAAGATACTTCAATTTCCCTGAACGGACAGGCCTTCCCTATCGTCGATTCCATAAAAATCCTGGGAGTGACGCTAGACTGTTACCTCACTCTAGATCAGCGGTCTCAAACACGCGGCCTGCGGGCCGCATGTGGCTCTCCAGGTTTTATTTGTGGCCCGCGGTCTGGAGGCATCATTCTCTTCCTTTTGGAGCAGCAGCCGGCTCGTTCGTTCAAAGCCGCGGGTTGGCGGCTCCTTGCGCTATCCACTCCTGCATCGGAAGCCTCTCTGATGTCACAACATCAGAGAGGCTTCGGACGCAGGCACGGATCTCGCAAGGAGCCACCACCCGTGGCTTTGAACGAACGAGCCGCCAGACACGCTGCTGCTCCAGTGGCGTACCAAGGGGGGGGGGGGACAGTCCACTGTTCTCCCTAGAGTGCTGAACCTGCTTCCCTTCCCTTCTCACTGCTGCCATCGGGGATCAGGCCGGCACTGTGTTCTTTGATCTCCCTGCTTCTCTTCCCTGCAGGGCCGACCAACTCTCGCGGCCCGACGTCAATTCTGACGTCGAGAGGACGTTCTGGCTAGCCAATCGCTGCCTGGCTGCCCGGAACGTCCTTTCCGACGTTAGAATTGAAGTCGGGCGGCGAGAGTTGGTCGGCCCGGTGCAGAAGAGAAGCAGGGAAATGGCCTGTTCCCGATAGCGGCAGCAGCAGCCTATTCCGCGGCAGCGGTGGCATGGGGGAGGGCAGGAAGGAAGAAAGAAAGAAAGAAGGTGGGGAAAGGGAGCCAGAAAAAAAAGCAAAAAATGGGGCACAGAGGAAGGAAGAAAGAAGGAGGAGGGACAGGGAACCAGAAACAAAGCAAAAAATGGGGCACGGAATCAAAGAAAGACAGACAGAGAAAGAAAGAAAGAAAAAGTTGGAGGAGGGAATGAGGTCTGGAGGAGAGGAAGCATACAGGAGGCTGAAAGAAGGGAAGAAGTATAGGATGCACACACAGTCAGAAGAATAAAGCGCAACCAGAGACTGATGAAATTACCAAAGAAAGGTAGGAAAATGATTTTATTTTCAATTTAGTGATTGAAATGTGCCAGTTTTGAGAAAGAAAAGATATTGAACTTTAAATGTGAGTGCTGCAGAAAAAAATAGAGTACTTGGAGGGCCGCAGAAAAAATAGTTAATGTCTTATTAAAGAAATGACAATTTTGCATGAGGTAAAACTCTTTATAGTTTATATATCTTTCCTTTTAACTGTTAAAGGAAAGTTTTATAAACTATAAAGAGTTTTACCTCATGCAAAATTGTCATTTCTTTAATAAGACATTAACTATTTTTTCTGCGGCCCTCCAAGTACCTACAAATCCAAAATGTGGCCCCGCAAAGGGTTTGAGTTTGAAACCACTGCTCTAGATATTCACACAGAGTCACTGATCAAAAAAGGCTTCTCGACACTATGGAAACTTAGAACCATCAGAAAGCACTTCGACACAGCATCCTTTTGCCTACTGGTACAGTCCTCCATCTTAAGCCTGCTCGACTACTGTAATATCATCTATCTGGGGTCCCTCAAGAAAACCATTCAAAGACTCAGATAATGAAAAGCAGCTAAATATTATGAAGAATAATTATATGAAATTCTATGAAATTGCTAGTAGAAATGAAATGGTAGAAAACTGAAAAGTAAATTTTTAAAAAAAATTATAAAAAGAAAATACACGATTGGGTGAGCCATTGAAGATAGCTGCCACACTGTGCTATGTTAGATAGGGTGGCGTTCTGAGATTCCCCACATGTATTATATTTAAAAAATTTTGTTCTAAAAAATTCTGTTGTGGATGCAGCATGATATATTTTTGATAATTAAATTTAGAACAGCATCTGTCTCGTGCCTGTGAAGATGCATAAGGACACTTATGGATGCCCAAAGCCATTTCCAGTGGAAACGACGCCCATACTGGCCTTGGGTATCGGTAGGTACAAGTCAGATGCTTATATTGTAGGCGTCCTTCACGGCATGGATATATATATATTTTTTAAACATGCATCCTGATTGGCTGGTGAGACAGCAGTAGGACATCTACCGCCACTTACAGTTGGGACACCGTTTGGAGAATCAGTCCTTAAATGCATAGGATTTAAGCCCTGCATTAGTGGACACTCCATAAAACTAACAGATATCGAATTTAAAAGAAATTGCTGAGCCAGGATGATTAAGGCTTGTAGCATAGCTTGCTAATTTTTTATAGGCTTTGCCTCCAACACAAAAGCCTCTACTTATCCCTAGAGGTGAGCAAAAAAGAATTGAAGCATTCTGTAGTATGTGCTGGATACTCCCTTTAACTGACATCACAAATGAAATTATAGACAACCTCTCAAACACAGAAATCGAAAAATGGACCACCACCTTCAAACTAAAACTAAACACAGAGAAAACAAAAGTCTTTTTGGCAAGCCCCAATGACAAAATTACGAGAACATCGTTAAAAATAAACAACCACGAATATCCAATATCCAATACCATAAAAATACTGGGTATCACTCTAGATCCACACCTAACCATGGCTGACCACACAAACTTACTGGTGAAAAAATGTTTTTACACGCTGTGGAAGCTAAGGACCATTAAAAAATACTTCGACCCAACATCCTTCAGGTTGCTGGTGCAATCGCTGATCCTATCCATTCTTGACTACTGCAACATCATCTACCTGGGTATCCCCCCAAAAAATTGAGATTAGTACAAAACACCGCTGTTCACTTAATCTTCGGACTGAGAAAAAAAGACCACATTAGCCCCTACTATAAAAAACTGCACTGGCTACCAATAGAAGCGCGAAGACTATTCAAATTTGCATGTATCTGTTTCAAACAAGTCTGGGGACTAGCACCTTCCTACCTGCAAACTCACTTCATTCTGCAGAACCCCACACGAACAACCAGAAACAAAAATATTTTTGCATACCCAAAGATCTCAGGCTGAAGATACAAATCATTCCTGGATAGAACCTTCATGTTCCAAGAGAATAGACAGCAAGTCTGGCTGAGAAACTGCATAAATGAACCCAAACTGACTTACAATGCATTCTGAAAATCAATTGAAAATGCTCTATTCGACAAATTCACTGACTAAAACAGACCACCCTCTCTATGATATTCCCCTCTGTAAACGCTATTACAATCTCTCAGGAAGCTCCAATTTTCATGTATTCTTTACCCATGGAACTTAAATTAGTATGTAACTTTTCTATTTTAGGCTTCTTGTTATTCGCTGATTGTCCAGCCTTCTTTCAATGTGAACCGCCTAGAAGTCGCTTGACTATGGCGGTATAGAAAAATAAAGTTGTTATTATTAGTAACCTGATTGTCCACTTTGAAATAGGATTTGGGCTTGATGGACCTTTGTTCTGACCACATGGGATGGCTTACCTTCTTGTCCTGCTAAGTCTGTTAACAGCCTTGGTCCTATAGATTATCAAATTCTTTGTCCATCTCTTGGAGTCTTTGTGGTTTTGGTTCTTTCCATTGTCTTGTTACTTGGCTTATTAATTTAATCCTCTTTCTAGTGCTCTGTCCTCTTTGCTAAAAAAAAAAAAAAATCTCCTTGCAGGTACACATGTTTTTCTCTAGCAATATCTTCTTTAAATGTCCTGCTCTCTTCTTCCATTGGGTGTTCTATCTGTCATTTGCTAAAAATGCTAAGATTTTTTTTCACATTGTACTTCAGCATTAATCCTGCTTCTCACTGCTTGGATGCATGCCCATCCTTGAACTCAGCTCAGATAAAACTGAGGTCCATGTTCCATTTTCCAGCTTCAAAATACCTTTGTTGTTGCCTCTTCCAGATTTTTTATTTTTTCTAAAATAAGTTCTGTCTGTCGGTGAAAGGCATTCTGGGTGGGCTACCATATTACAAAAAAAAAAAAGGAAATATATAAAACCTCATAAATTCTTTATAAAACAGTCATTAAAACTTTTTATTCCATTGTGTCTTCCTGACCAGTTCAAAATGAATGAGTTATGTCTATCTACCAGCTGATGGAGACAGAGAAAAAAAACAATTCCAAGAGTTTTCTCTTTTAGGGAGGTATTGTGTAGCCTGTAATGTTCAGTATTTTCCTCCAAGTAGATGGTGGATGGATCATAGAGTTCTTTCTTGGTGCTTGTCTGCTCCTTGGCCTGACTAATTCCAGGTGACAGTTGAACAGGAGGACAATTGCTCAGGTTATAATCTGAACTTTCTCACTGAATTTTGATAATACCCAGAGGTTCTGGGTCCCTTATCTTCCAGCTTGGGTGACACCTGGGGGTGCTGGGTCCCTCCTCTTGACCTCTGAGGTGACTTTGGAGTGTGAAGTGAGGCAAAAGGTTATTGGAAAGTGTGTGTGGCTGTCTTCTGAAGACCAAGTATGTATTTACCCTTCCTGCTTCTAGTTTTACTTCACTGAGGTAGGCCCCTATTTTTTTTTTTTTTTTCTTGCTTGCTGGTGGACATGAAGCTTCCATGCCTTTATTTTAAGTGCGTTTTGAGTTTTTAATTGCCAAAAAGAATTATGCTGTTCTTGCCTTTCCAGTATATTGCATTTCAGCTTGGAAGTTATCTTTTCTCATCCTGGATGTTTTTCAGGAGGGCTAGTTTTATTTTTCCTGCCTCAATGTTTTGGTGGATTTCTTTTTGGCTGAGCATAATTTTGCTTTGTTTGGTTCTGGCTTACTTTTTTTTTTTTTTACCATTAGAAATATCTTACTGAGCACATTTTGTGTCTCTGGCAGTTCAGCAAGGTGTCTCACCCACATAGGGCTAGATGCACCTAATTCACAAAATGGCTCACCGCGTGTTTTTCCCCTTGATCACCCATTTTCCGATCTGGCCATGCAAATTAGCTAAAACCCCATGCAAAGGAGCGAAGCGATTGATGCACTAACATTGCTTGACTATGCAAAAAAAAACCCCAGGGGTTTTAGCTGTCGGTAAAAACCAACAGGTCAGTCACTGTTACTGATAGTTCTGTCTGGCCTTTTCATTTTTCAATGACACAGACTATCTGTCCCATTAAAAGAAAAAAAGTCCCCCACCACTGATGGCCCTCCCCAATGACACCCGATGAATGCAGCCGCTGGAATCCCCCCCATTCGAAAAAATTGACATGAGGGATGTCCACTTCCTCCTGCCAAGCTGTCACCATCACCCCTCATGAGAGAAAATTGGGATGAGGAATGCTTACTCTCTCCTGCCAATGGAGGCTCTCACCAAACCATCAAACACCTTCCCCCCCTTCCGCTTCAAAAAAAGGCAGGAGGGATGCCCACTCCCTCCTGCCACTGGATGCTCCCTAAAACTCCCCCCCATACTTTTGGTAGATATTGGAAGCCGGAGGGAAGTATAGTCCCTCCAGGTCTGAAGCCTGCCCATTGAAAATGACAGACCTTCCCCTACCTGGTGCACCATGTATTGCACGGGGCGGGGCCTTAGGTGTCGTCTTCTCTGTTTTCTGTTTTTTTCTTTGTCCCATCCTAATTGGGGCAGTGCTTTGCTCTATCCCATTCATTCTGGACTAGTCTGGCTAGATGGAAGGGAAAATTATGATGATTTTATTTCTTTTAGTCATACCAGACCAGTCCAGAAATTATCCCTCTCTGGTTTTGCTTAAGTGTTTTCTTTCTGCTTTTCATTTCCTTCATATGGATGCCTCACATCTCCTGACTCTGTGAGATACCTGTATGTCGGTTGAAAGTAAGCCTCATTCTATAATAGCAGTATATCTTCAGTGGCATGTTGGCTATAGTCTCTTCCAGTTGTCATTTATAATGATCGCTGTTGCTTAGTTATACTGAACATTCCCGGCTGCATGATACCCTTAAAGAGCGAAGCTCTTGCAACTATTTTTTTCTCTGGCTCCATCCCCTGGTAGATGGACGTAATCCATTTTTTCTGGACTGGTCTAACATGACTAAAGGAAAGAAAATTATCAGGTAAGAAACATGATTTTTCCATTTCAAAGGATTTGAATGACTGGCTTATCTTAAGAAAGATTATGAGAATTTAGCTTTGCAAATGAATAGAAAACTGGTGGATTAATGATTGGCTGAAAGTCTTGCCATTATAGCAGAACTCTCTCTTCCTAGATGTCTTCTCTTTTTTTCTGTTAATCATGAAATTTACACAGTGTGTGTTTGTTTCACTGTTGAGGCCTGCCATGTTTTGCTTCATTGCATGGTTTTCTAGAAAACTTTTTATCTCCCTGTGGTGCATAATGCAGAATAGCAGACTGACCTGCTGCAATGTTGTAGTACTTCTTTGAAATGGGAGGAGGAGGGCTGTGAGTCCCAAAATACACTAGAATAATAGCTGAAAGTGCCACTCCAGACACCGGGCCGATAAAATCAGATTAAAATAAAATAAAAATTTAGTGAAAGGTAGGGTGGGTGGGTGAACAGGAGCCAGTGATGTGAACAATGAAAAGTAGGGTGCCAGTGATGTGAACAGGAGCAGGTAAAGAGGAATTTCTTAAAAAGAAAACCCAAAGTGGGTATAGAGCTCCACAACCTGAGGCTTGTAACCCATTAAAGATAAAATATCTTCAGTATCATTTCTGATTTTACCGGTGGTTCTGAATGTTTGATTTAATATCTGGTAACCACTAGTTTTTCTAGTATATAGTTCTGTATCTTGTCTGTACTTAGTGTATTGGAATGCTTTTTCATTTGTGTGTTTAGATTCTGCCGTTGACATACAGTAACTGTTGCTTCCTTATCCTCGGTGGTAGATTAGACTTTTTGCTTGTTTGTTTCATAAAGTAGAAAGCTTGGCTGCTGCTCATGAAAAACAATTGAATCTACTACTACCACTATTTAATATTTCTATAGCGCTGCTAGGTATATACAGTGCTGTGCAACAATATAAGAGATGGTCCCTGCTGAGTAGAGCTTACAATCTAAAATTAACAGACAATAGGACAAGTAGGGGCATAGGGAGTTGTTCAGGGTGCTGAGGGGGTTATGAGTTAAATGCTTTCTCAAAGAGGTGGGCTTTTACTCTGGATTTGAATAGTTTCAGGGATGCAGCTTGATGAACTGATTTAGGCAGTTTGCTCCAGGCGTATGTGCAGCAGGAGAGAGAGAGAGAGTGCACAGTCTGGAGTTGGCAGTAGAAGGATACATATAGGAGAGATTTGCTTGATGGACGGAATACCCATACACTTGTAGAGGAACGTAGAGAGAAGAGAGATATGATCGAGACATTCAAGTATCTCACGGGCCGCATCGAGGTGGAAGAAGATATCTTCTTTTTCAAGGGTCCCACGGCAACAAGGGGACATCCTTGGAAAATCAGGGGCGGGAAACTGCACGGTGACACTAGGAAGTTCTTCTTTACTGAAAGGGTGGTTGATCGCTGGAATAGTCTTCCACTTCAGGTTATTGAGGCCAGCAGCGTGCCAGATTTTAAGGCCAAATGGGATAGACATGTGAGATCTATCCGCAAAGATAGATAGGGAGGGTCATTGGGGTGGGCAGACTTGATGGGCCGTGGCCCTTATCTGCCGTCTATTTCTATGTTTCTATGTTGTAGGGCAATAAGAGGAGTTTGAACTGTATACGGAAGTGAATGGGGAGCCAGTGAAGTGACTTGAGGAGAGGGGGTGATGTGAGCATACTGACTGGTGAAATATAAGTCGTGTAGCAACATTCTGAACGGATTGAAGGAGAGATGATTACACAGGAGGCCAGTGGGAAGCAGGTTGCAGTAGTCTAGGCGAGAGTGGATAAGGGTTTTGCTAGTGTGCTCAGAGAGGAAAGATCAGATTTTGGTGATATAGAGAAAGAAGTGATAGTTTTTGGCGGTCTGTTGGATTTTTGCAGAGAAGGATGAAGTCAAAGATGACACCAAGTTTGTGAGCCGACGAGACGGGGAAGGCGAGCGCGTTATCCACCGAGAGATGAGTAGGTTTGGGCGGAGATGAGTAGGTTTGGGTGGAGGGAGAGAAGATGTAGGTTTGGGCGGAATGACAAGTAGTTCAGTCTTGGCCATGTTTAGTTTTAAGTGACAGCAGGACATCCAGGCAAAAATGTTGGACAAGCAAGCTGGGACTGGGACTTGTGCTTGGATTCCTGTAGAGATTTCAGGTATAGAGAGAGGGATCTGGGAGTCGTCAGCACAGAGATGATATTGAAAACTATGGGAAGAGATCAGAGCACCGACGGAATGAGTATAGATAGAGAAGAGGTCGCAGGACAGAGCCCTGGTGTATTTCGATCGATAGTGGAAGAGCAGCAGAGGAGGATCCACCGCTGCATGCTCTAAAGGTGTGATGTGAGAGAACGGGACCCTGGAATCCACATGAGGAATCTGTCTTGAATTTTCAGCTGGAGATATGACAGTCAGTTTCTTACTTAGAAACCAGCATGGATGTACTTGTTCCCTATTTATTACCTGTTTTTCTTATGCCTTCAAAATCTGTGTGCTGTAGGAAGGCCGTTTGCTGTTCCTTCACTTTAGATTTTGAAAATTGTGCTTACAATCTTTTCCTTGTCTGTTTTTAATTTCCTTCGACTTATAAGAAACACAGTTAAACAGAATTGTCCTTTCGTATGAATTCAGTTATTGGGGATAAGGGAAAGGGAAATTTTTAACCTCTCTTTAATGTCTGATTGGCTTCTGCGTTCGCCTTAACCATCAGGAAGCTCTGCTTTGTGTGAAAACGAGTAGGTGGTGTCATTTGAGTTCTCAGGAGAAAAGTCTCCACACCACTAAAAGCACCATCAGTTAGGGCTTCTGCTGTCAGTGTGAACCAAGCGGCAGTTGGTGAATAAACATGGAAATGAATTACAAATTTCCTGTCATATTAGTCTCTCTCTCAGAATAAAGTGGAGGCTCATCTCTGTATGGAACATCACCATATCCTCTCTGTCTTTTCTGGAATAATAACGGTCTTCACAGTCTCATTTAGACAGGTTCAGTATCTTGTTTATGTTTTAAATGGGGGTATTTAGCAGTGCTGTGGAGTCGGAGTCGGAGGAAATTTCGGCTACCTGGAGTCAGAGTCGTAGTTGCCAAACAATGCACCGACTCCGACTAAATTTAGATTGGAATTAAAAAAAAAAGCAAGTTTAAATGTCCCAATTCACAAAAAGTTATAATTAATGACTTCTCTACTGTAAGAATAAAGACCAATGCATGCAGTGCCTCACGTAACCGCAAAACGAACATGTGCTTCACTTTATGGCACGCAACGCACAATTCGGAGCACCAATACTTATAAATGTATTCTCCCTTGTTGTTGTTTACAACTTATTTCCAACGTTCAACAAGGTTTTCAATACCTCGTTGGTAGAAATCACCTGGTGTAGACTCGAAAAATTCATCCAACCAAGCTCTCCCACCATACGCACAACATCTTTTTACGCGGATGAATATCTTGTTTCACGCGCGGGGTCGTTTGTTTACCGGGGCTAAGCCATTCCTTACGCTGCTTCATATTGATGTACAGGCACCATTTTTCGTTGCCAGTAACGATTCGGTAAAGAAATCGTTCCTTGTTAACAATTCCATCTTTAAAAATTATTGGTACTAGAAGACAAGACATGTTTGCAATTATCGCCCCTACCTTATGGAACTCTATACCTCAGTACATTAGAGACATAAAGGACCTCATTTCTTTTAAAAGAGCTTTAAAAACATATTTTTTCAAGGAGGCTTTTAACATATGAATCTCAGATTTACAAATTTTTATTTTTTAACGCTAGGTTTAGTATCCCATAATTTTGCTTTTTTGAGTTATTTTTCCCTTAAATGTATATTTTCCTCTACAAATATATTGTAACTTTCTCCCTCTACCCCCTTGTTTCGTGTGTGTTATACCCAGTATGTTTTGTTTTTAATTTAAAGGTCAGTGTATTTGTATTTCTATTTTACTTGAATTGTACATCGCTTAGGTATTTAATAAGCGATTTATCAAGCACTGATAAAACTTGGAAAACTAGGAAACATGAGTTGAACAGTGACGAGCAAGCAAACCAGCGGAGATAGTGGCTCATTGATTTTTGTTGTCGTCACTTAAAGCATGCGGAACTCATGCTCCACACTTTTGAACCTTTCCCATCGAGTGAAGATTCTTTTCTATAGCAGTGTGAGAGCATTCCATTTTCTCTGCCAGTTCCCTTGTTGTTTGACGCGGATTTTCATGCAAAAGTTGGTTTAATCGCTCTTCATCGAACTCAGCTGGACTGCCAGAACGAGGTGCGTCTTTGAGGTCAAAATTTCCATTTTTGAACTTGGCATAAGTACAAAAAAACCTGAAGAGTCGGAGTCGTGGAGTCGGAGTCAGAAGTACAAAAAACTGAGGAGTCTGAGTCAGAACATTTATCTACCGACTCCACAGCCCTGGTATTTAGAATGCTGAAAAATATGTCCAGAGTAGATAGGACTGTGATTCAAACAAATTCTTTACTTTTATCCCTTTCGATTTGTGGAATTTTACTGCTGGTATAAATGTTCCTACCAAGTTAGGTTGGCTAGACGATGCAAGGGGAAGAAATATGAGGCAGAATTTCACTGGCTGGCTTACTTAAACCCTTGTTTTCTTCTTCTAGAAACCTAGGGGGCAATTCTATAACTTGGGCCTGCAGTTAGTCCACTGAACTAATTTAATCAGGATTTATTAATTGCGCTTATCCAGTACAGATTATAAGATAAGAGACCCATGTGGCATCATGGGGAAAAGGTTACATTGTGTCGTGGAGGGGAAAATGTTGCAACACAATATAGAGGAAGGTTGCATTGTTGAAAGATGCCATTATAGTAGGGATAGATGGTTCTAATCCTCGAGAGCCCCAAGAAAGTCAGGCTTTCAGAATACCCACAGGGGATGGTTATGTTTAGGTTAACTATTGTAATACTCTTTATCTTGGAATTACGAAAACAAGAGGGAGAGCATTGCAATTTGGTACAAAATGCTGCAGCTAGGTTAGTGATGGGAGTTGACAGGATGGCACATATTAAGCCAATTTTGAAACAATTACATTGGTTACCAGTTGTATTTCAGGTGCAACATAAAGTTGTTTCTGTGGTCCACCAGACCATCTACCATCAAACACCATGGTACTTTCAACAAGTTGTGACACTCTATAAGCCTAATAGATCTTTACGATCTGAAAATCAAAAGCAATTCCAAAGGCGTAGGGAAATTACGCAGACACTAGAGTGATGACTTTCTGCATTGCTGTGTTAAAATGTGGAATGCTCTGATGGACCAATTGTGACTGTGTGTAAATTGGTTTCAGTTTAAGAAACAGCTAAAAACTCAGCTGTTCGTTACTGCATTTTTGTGATCTATTAGGTATTTGAAGAGAAGAATCTGTTTAATCATGTTTGCTATTGTACTCTTGTGATTTATTAGGTGACATTTGAAGAGAATAAATTGTTTAATTATGTAGATTTTATGACCTGGTTTGCTTTTATATTATGTATGTTTTAATTGATGTAAACCATTTTGTTTTTTTGTAACCGGTATAAAAAAGTTTTAAATAAATATGTTTGAGATAGATGTACATACATGGTATGCAGATGTTTATCCAGAAAACCTGACCTGCCTGGGGCTCTTGAGGACTGGAATTGCCTACCCTGTGTTATAGAATTCTTGTGCATTAAATGCACCTAAAATTAGGTGAGAACAGTAGCAGGCAGACATTTTTGATACCTAAGAGTGTTACATGATTTGCACATAACAGAATTCTGTACATTACATGCATAAGTTGAAGACATGCCCATGCCCCACTCATGCTCTGCCCACGTATAATACCCTTGAGGTTGTGTGCCAAGGCACATACACATTCTGTTATAGAATAGTGCATTGTATACATGTGCCAATTTTCATGACCCTTATACAGATGGTTACAGAATTGCCCTTTTATCTTGCTATAACGCATGATTTAGCATTAACTCTTGAATATTAAATAAGCTCAGCCTTTGACCTTACTAAAAATCTGACATGAAAAAGCTGTTTTTCTTGTATGCAAACTTTTTTTTTTTCCTTCTTGTGTAATATTTCATAGTGTATATAACCGACTGTATCCTTGTGTGTGTGTCATTCTCTGACTTTTCTGTCTAGGTATTACGTGTCTGGATTAAGGAAAGGAGGAGCAGATATGTTTTTGGAAAACATGCCTGGCTTTCCAGATAACATCCGGCCAAGTAGCTCCGGAGGATATTGGGTAGCAATGTCAGCAGTTCGACAGAATCCTGGATTTTCTATGGTGGATTTCTTAGCTCAGAGACCCTGGCTTAGAGAACTAATTTTTAAGGTAATTATGCAAGACTGAACAAGGAACAGTTAAGGCAGTGTGCTTTTGTAGTAATTTCATTTAAATCTTTAAAAAAAAGTGGTAAGTATTTTATTATAATACTAGTGTATAGACTAGGGTAGATCCAGCATCTTTTATCTTTGTGTTTTCACTTGGTTAGGGATGTACATTTTGCGGATCTGGTTACATTTTGGGCTCCTTTTACGAAGCCGTGTTAGCGGTATAAACGCGCGTAATAGCGCGTGCTAAACTGCTGGCCGCGCTAGATGCCAACGCCAGCTTTGAGCTGGGGTTAGTTTTAGCTGCGTAGCACGGGTTTAGCATGCGCTAAAAAGCCGCGTGCACTAAAAACGCTAACGCGGCTTCGTAAAAGGAGCCTTTTGTGTGCATAAGTCAGAGTCTCTCAAATTGTGTGCCCCAAAGAGATTCCAGAATTTTACTTTATTAAAAAAAAAATTAAATAAATTCCTTCATAAGTATTTACTAGAATAGATGACATATAAATCGCGTATACAGGAGTCTGTCTGTCAATGTTATGAGCATCTTGCCCAGACAAGCATTATTCTTTGACTTGATTGGTCCTTGAAAACTTAACAGAAAGTAATTTTAGTGTTAATTTTTATGAAGGAGTTATCCTAACTTGAGCAACAAAGCAATCAAGGCTTTTTTACCATTTGGATCTTCATATCTTTGCGAACTTGGATTTTCAGGTCTGAAAACTCGAGAAGAAGAGAAGGACTGCATTAAACTGTTGCATGACTGATTGGTTTTCCTGCTTTGGGGAAGGTGGTGTGGTAGCTGTGGTGTTCACTTTTAAATACAGAGACCTTATTTTATTGCTTTGGGGTGAAAGTTCAGTGTGGACAACCACTAAGTTGTGGTATTTTAGTACAAGCTCCTATTTATGTAGCGAGACTTACTAATAATAATCCTGGTTAATAATAAATGTTATCCCATGTTGATAACGCCTCCCTTTGGTTTTACTTCTTGAAATTAACTTTGACTTGATCTGTACAACTTCTGTTTTTTAAGAATGGGGGTTGGGTTGTGTACTGTGTAGTCTCCAAAATTTAAAATAATAATAAAAAAAAAAATCTAGGAAACAAACTTTAAAAGTAGCATTAGTTTTAAAGCTTTTATGAAGACCTTAGACACGTTTAGAAATCTCTGCTTATTTATGAAGGGTAGAGGGTGATGAATTTGATGTACTGCCTTTTTGTGGCACAACCAAAATGGTTTACATTTATTAGATGCAGGTACTTTCTGTGTCCCTAGCGGGCTCATAGTCTAAGGTTTTTTTACTTGGGGCAACGGAGGGTGACGTCACATCCCTCGGCACAAGGACCCACAGTGAGAATCAAACCCAATTCCTCAGGTTTTTGGTCCACTTTGCTAACCACTAAAGCTACTCCTTGCAACACCCAAAGGGACCTTTTTACTTAAGTGTGTTAAGCAGTTAACACACAGGTGTGGAACTGTTACCATGCTGACATGATGGCATGCACTAATTTGTGTATTAAGGGCATGATGTGCTAGGTGGCAGAAACTGGGCAAAAAATGGGTGTGAACTGCATGTTTCAGTTAGTGCATTGTACTTACCTGTAGCTAGCAAAGGTGCACTTATCGCCTTCCTCAAGAGGAGGCATTAGGTACATCCTTGGTAAAGAAGTGTTTATGCAGTAACTGCAGGAGATGGCTCACCACGGACCACTACTGCACAGCCTTTACACACTAACTAGTGCTCTTAGTTTGATAAATCCAAATATTTTCCACACTTTAATAAAAAGGCCCTCAAATTGTTTGTTGCTTTCGGCTACAAATCCAAATCCCTTCTTCCCCTTTCTCTTCGTCATTTACACAAATTAGGCGGCTTAGTTTTCATTTACTTAAGCATCAGACATTAGCTATGTTAAAAACCCTTGAATATTTGGCTGAAGAATTGCCCTACCTGGGGGCACCAAGTCTGAAACAATTGTCAAATGTACCAAAAATATATACATTTTTTTAATGTATGTAAGAACATAAAGCTCTAGGAGGCTGACCAGTTGGGTGTTAATCTGACTCATCCCCTGCCTACTTTCTATTGAAGGGGGTGGTTCTGTGCTCTGAGTTATTTTATGATTAGTGAGAAAGTTAGCCAAGTGATGGCTTAAAAATAAATGCAGGATTGCTTGAATTTTATATTTAATCTTATTTTCAAGAAGCACAGAAATGGCAAAGAAATATAAAATAATGTGCTTCCACAAATAACATAGTAGTACACAAAGCTTTTCCAAATCAATTCTGACATGTACAATTGGGAAAGGAGGAAAGAAGAAAGAAAGAGACGTCGTGATCACCAGGAGGGAAACAAAGTACTCAAGAGTCTGTTATGAACACAAGTAGAGTTGAGTTGATATCCAATGCCAGTGCAAAATCACAGCTGTAATGCCCATTTCCTGTTTAAAACAAAAAACCTACATAGAATATGGCATTTATGCAGTCCTAAACCTTTCACACAGGCAGATTATGCTGAAACATGGCCATGTTGGGTTACTGTGATCGCCCTGATACATTTAGATACTATTTGCAACCATGGGGAGGTCTTGCTGTCGGAAGACTTGGGAAAACTAGTGAAGGATCTGGGGAAATCCTAAACTTCTGAGGCTTCTAGAGGACCACCGCAGGTGGCCTTCCTGAAACGTGTTGGATGAAGCTTATTATCCCAGGACAAGCAGGCAGGTATTCTCGCTAATGGGTAATGTGATCCAACGGAGCCCTGATGCGGACGCTTCTTTGAAGAAAAAACTCGAAGTTTTGAGTCGTCTGCACCGCGCATGCGCGAGTGCCTTCCCGCCCAGACCAGGGCGTGTCTCCTCAGTTCTTACTTTTCTGCGGAGCCGAGAAATCTGTCTTCGACTCTCTGCGCAAAGTTTTCTTCACTTGTGTCTTCTAAGTCTGCGGTTTTGGTTTTATTTGATCCTAATCGCTAACTTTCGTCGTGTTTTATTGTTTAAAAAAAAAAAAAAAATTTCATCGTTCCATTTGACTGGGCAGGCCGCGAGGCCGCAGCCCTGCGGTTTCGATCTTGCGGCGGAGCTTTTCTCGGCCTATGTCCCAGCCTATCACCGGTTTTAAAGTGTGACAAGTGCCAGCGCGCGATTTTGCTAATGGACCCTCATCGACGCTGTCTTTGATGTCTCGGGCCTAAACATCTCCCGAAATCATGCCGGCCTTGCTCCACACTCACTGCACGTGATTTCAAGTGCCGTTGCGTCTTGTGAGAATCGCTGTTCATGGAGTCCTCGACGGAGCCATCGACCACGAAGGGACCTTCGCCTTTGACATCATCTGCAACTCCACAGCCTACCACCTCTGCGGCACCGAGTCTCATCAAGCCTGCCTCGTTTGTCCCGGCTCAGACTCCGGCGCCTGCTGTGATGCCTTCCTCAACCTCCTCAGGTCAGGTAGCCCAGCAGCCCATTCCCCCAGTAGTGTTAAAAGTGCCCAAGGCCAAGTCCAAGCACTCACACACTGCTCAGGTGGCCTTACTGAAACATGTTGGGTGAAGCTTATTCAGGGACTCAAGCGAGGTACAGACAGGGCATACCTATATTCCCACCAAGAGGGATAGCCATCCAATAAAAGTCTTTCTTTCATTCTGGCAGAACAGGAGAAATTGTGGGACCCCAAATAGGTTCAGAACTCTCCAGAGATCAGTAGATCTCCAGGTGGGTAAGCATCTATGCTGGTTTTACAGGCATTTTAACACCTGATACAGTTTGGATCTGCATCCTGTTTTTACTTTGGAAGAAATAACTTTGGCCCATCCTGGACCTCAAGTAAGTTGACAAGGTCTTGCGTGTCATCAGTCAAAGTCGACAGAGTGGTTTCTATACTAAAGAACTTAATGGAACACAGATGCTGAGATGGCAACCAAATTCTTTACATTTTCCCATCAGTTAAACTGTCACTGCTTTCTTGATTAATTTTCCAAGAAAGGGTAATAGTGGAAAGCTAATAGTGGGTCGAGTTTTTTAAAAATTTTATAGGTTTAGTGTTGAGACTTATTCAGTGCTTTGTGAAAATACTCCACATGTATAGAATCATTTGCAGTCTGCTTAAGGCTGTTTATGAGCAATTGGCCACATTCTTTCTTTATTTTTTTGAACTTTATTTAGTTTTTAATGCCAACAAAAAGGACAATACAATTTATATACAAATAATGATAATCAACCAAGCACTTATAATCAATCAGTATCTATACAAAAGATAAAAATTCCCTCCCCCCATCCATCATTACCATCAGGAATAATAGCAAAATAAAAGATATACCCCCCTCTCACTCCCACCCTCCCTGGATGTGTGGGTGAAAAACAACGGAAGATAAAGGACAACTATAGCAAATCTACAAAAGACGTCAATGGATCCCAAACTAATTTGAATATCTTATTATGCCCCAGCATGTCAGTATTCATTTTCTAATATTTATAAGTTAAACATAAGCTCACCCACCAAAAAGGAAAACTAAGGTGATCCCAATTCTTCCAATTGTGAGTAATCATTTGCATGGCTATCCCGGTCATAATAAGGAAAAGCCGGCATTTATAGCAGTCCTTGGGGGGCTTAATATGCAATAACGTACCGCATATAACTACCTCGTACATAAAGAAATTGATAATAAACCAAGATGGCACTAGATTGGTGCTATTGTTTGATTGAAATAAATATATAGACTGGCTACATACCTGCCCCCCTAATTCTTCCTCAGTTCCTAATTCTATCTTAGGGGAGATCAGAGAAAGAAATCTCACACAAGTGTGGTTGAAATAGTCAAAGCTTTGAGGAGAATTTGACTGCTTACTGAAATTAGTAAGCTCACAATCAAGGTCTCATCTTATTACTAATGACTGGCCATTTTATTGGGATCGTGACATTAATTAATTCATGGTTAAACATAAGTAGTGGGTACATCTTCCAATTACAATCCATTTACAAATATTCTATTGGTTTCCATTGAAATCACATGGCTTGCTATTAATTTTACTTTGTTAGTAATTTCCTTAGCAACAGTGACTTAACTCATCACATGCTATTTGTCTCGCCTCTTGTCGGCAATAGAAGGAAGTGGACAACATGCTGTTGGTTTACTGAGGTCACGCTGACTGTGCAGACATGTTTTCTTCTAATGCAGAATAGTTTACAGAAACAATACATTCCTATAGGCTGCAACCACATGGTTATAGTAACATGATTTTTCTACAGCTACAAGCTCATCAATATTTGCCCTAACTATGTAAGTGGAAGAAAACTATGTTCTTATAAATGGATGTGTTTTTTTTTTCTCTCTAAACCGTCTAAACAACTACTGGAAGAAAAATATGTTTTAATAAACAAATATGTTAGTGTGACTTTTAGCTCATTTTCAGGGACCTATTGCTATGGCTCCAATAGCTCATTTTCAGAGACCTATTGCTATGGCTTCAACATCTTGTTCCAGACATTAAACCAAAATATTTTGTTCTATTAAGGAAAATATGTACTCTGCTATTTATACTTTGCTGTGTCACAAGTGTCTGAAAGATTTCTATTATTCAGCTAGTGTCTTTAAAGTTTTAACTAAAATTGTATCTAATACATATTGGTTATGGGCCCCTCCCCTTATATTCTGCATAATACAATTATCCCCATCACTATGAGTATAAGGAGATCTTTTCTTCGTTTTAACTCTTTAATCAGACACCATCAAAATAAAATTCTATAGTCCATAACCTTCCCAGTCTTCCAACGTACCCCCACCTCAAACCCGAAGAAAAACAGTAGCATATTTGGTCTTTAGTATCCATGTAACTTGCCACATGTATCTCAATCTTTTTTTTTTTTCCTTCAATGAAGCAACATAGTGACCACATATTCAATCTAGTGTCTGAAAAATCAACCTTCCTCCTGCTGTTCTTACAAGTAATCCTCAAAACAGACCATGTGCATCGCTGAAACTTACTAAGGAGCCATTTGAGAGAACAGAAGACACAGTGGGTCTTTTTATCAGTTTGTAGTCACACTGGAAAAAGATACAGAACAGTGATGTGCTCTTCTACCAGGTATCCTAAAATAGGTTTATCCTCCATTGAAGCAGAAAAGGTTATAGAGACGCTGCCCTACTAGCAATGATTTCCCACGTGGGATATATCTGAGAAATATTCTCAAATCAAGGAATATATCATGTTTGGCATGAAATCTTATCTGCACTACTCCATATCACCCTAAAACTAATGGTCTGGTGTAACAGAACCTTAAAAGGATATTAAAAGCCTTAGTGGGAGACCAGGAATAAGAATGGTGTCGGTTCTATGTAGTGTTTGTCTATAACAGGACTAGGCAATTCCAGTTCTCGCGAGCCACAGGCAGGTCAGGTTTTCAGGGTATTCACAATAAATATGCATGAGATAATTTTGCATCTCAAGGAGGCAGTGCATGCAAATTCATCTCGTATATATTCATTGTGGATATCCTGAAAACCTGACCTGCCTGTGGCTCTCGAGGACCGGAATTGCCTTCCCCTGATCTATAGAAAGATACCTAGGAATCTACTGGATTTTATCTACTTAAGCTGCTTTATGGCAGGAGGGTAGCAGCAGAAGGGAGTGGGAATCCCTCCTGCAGGGGGGTTTGGGGGCAGGAAGGAGTGGGCATGCCCCCTGATGTGAAACTTCACCAGGGGGGGGGAAGGAATCCCCTGCCACAGCCGCTTAGCTGATTGTGGCAGGGGGATTCCCTTGCTGCAATCAGCTGATGGCAAGGGATCGGGCACGATTCTCTAACTGCCACCTCTGACATGGGTGCCAGTTAGAGAATCAGGGTGGTTAGGCAACGTTAGGTGTTAGGACAGATTCGGTTCTGTATATGACTATGATGTGCAATTCTCAGCCACCGCTTAGGCAGCAGCTGAGACTGGCATCCTGCACAGAATTTCCCCCTTTGTGCATAGTCCTCATTTCATACCATGACTGATTGTGCTGTGTTCATTATTCTTCAAAGAATTGCCTCTTTGAGTCAGACATTTCGGGAATTGTAAGATAAGCGTGCAAAGGGGTGCATTCTATTCTCTGTTTTTCCCCTGTTAATTTTTGAGCTGTTTTATTATTGTATGTCTTTTTAAATTTCATTATTATTTATTTTGGATGTTTTATTATTGATTTAATAGACTGTGCTTATTTTCCTCACTTTAAATATTTCAAATAGTTGCATTTGCTGTGGCAGTACAAGGTTATCCAAAGATTTGTTGGTAAGGGAGTTCAGCAGATAATGTACAGTGGGAGGTATATGTGGATGAGAAGAGGCAATCAAAAGAAAATAGTTGAATGTGTTCTTATCAGTGATTCAGTGTAGTATTGTTGCAAGATGGCAAAGTAATCCTTATTTTCTACACCAGTCTAGTCTTTAATTGCTGAAAAGATGGAATGGTTCATCCATCAGCTGTGACCAAATTTACTGATCTGATATAGGTCCTGCTGGTCCCATTTATCAAGCACAGTGGTTGGTTGTCCAGATTCTCCTCTAATAGCAATAGTAAAGATTAATTATGTGTTAGACCTACTGCTTTCCTTGGTGCCTTGTAAGCCCATCTTACTGTATCGAATAATGGGCTATTTTTATATTCCCAGGGAGGACACCTGACCTGGCTTTGTTGTACATATTTTAGTTCAAATCTTTTTATTGAGTAATAAGCAAACAGGCCACACAATACAGAGATCCAAATAAAAAGGCAAAACAAAGATACATTTGACAAATCTATTTTGTCTCTCCCCAGCTCCATATGTCACTGTTCAGTATCCATGAGGGGACTTGAGTCTACTGATCCCTCATAATACTGTGACTGAAGAAGTTCCCAACAGCATCCATTTTCTTCCCTTCTCCCAGTTAACTTAGTGAGGTTTAAAAAAAGGTTTGGATAATTTCCTAAATACATAAGCCATTATTAAGATGGACTTTGGAAAAATCTGCTTATTCTTAGGATAAGCAGCATAAAATTTGTTTTACTGTTGGACATCTTGCCAGGTAAATGTGACCTGGATTTGACCACTGGGCTTGATGGACCTTCGGTTGTCCATGTTTGGCACCTTGTATGTTCCCCATTCTATCCCCAATCTCTGGGGCCCCTCACCCCCAGCAGTTTCATCTAATATAAAAAATCCCTAAGCGCACATGCGCACTCCTACCTGCGTGCTCCCGTTTTCTGTGAGCTGTAGGGACCCGCAGGTAGGAGTGCGCATGTGCGTGGCGGTGCAGAGCCTGTCGGATGCAGCGGCTCTTGCAGTCTGAACTTAAGGATGTGAACAGGCCAGGGCGATGTCAGCGGGGGCCAGAATGGACTTTAATTGCTGCCTCCCAGGCTTCTCCTCCTGCTCCGGCTGGGCCCGCGTAAAAAAAACCCCCAAAAACCCAGAGCTCGCTTCTGGTCCGGCAAGGGCTGCGGGTCCTGAAACCTTCCAATTCCAGCAGCGTCTGCAGCACTCTACACACGCTGCTTCGGGGCCTTCTACTGAAGGTTAGTTGGGACCGCGGGAAGGGTGGGGTAGGGGAAACACTGCTGCTGCACAGGGAAGTGGTGGGAGAGAAATGCTGCTGCATAGGAGGCAGGGAGAGAGACAGATAGAAAGAAAAGAAGAAAGACACAGGGGCAGGGAGAGACACAGAAAGACAGACAGCGGGAGGGAGAGAAAGACAGAAATAAAGACACACAGACATATATTCTAAGATCCGTTAATGTAACGGGCTAAAATACTAGTCATAAATATATCGACGATTACACCAGGACCAAAAGGAGAGAAGTAAGTTAAATCTACCCTGGCCAACAGTAACAAATTCTGTAAATGATATATCCGAGTAACTTAAGAGACTGTTTACAGTTACTACACCAAATGAGCAAGATTGAAATTACCCATAAGAACATAAGAACATAAGAACATAAGCAATGCCTCTGCTGGGTCAGACCTGAGGTCCATCATGCCCAGCAGTCCGCTCACGCGGCGGCCCAACAGGTCCAGGACCTGTGCAGTAATCCTCTATTTATACCCCTCTATCCCCTTTTCCAGCAGGAAATTGTCCAATCCTTTCTTAAACCCCTGTACTGTACTCTGCCCTATTACTCCCTCTGGAAGCGCATTCCAGGTGTCCACCACTCGTTGGGTAAAGAAGAACTTCCTAGCATTCGTTTTAAATCTGTCCCCTTTCAACTTTTCCAAGTGTCCTCTTGTTCTTTTATTTTTCGAAAGTTTGAAGAATCTGTCCTTCTCTACTCTCTCTATGCCCTTCATGATCTTATAAGTCTCTATCATATCCCCTCTAAGTCTCCTCTTCTCCAGGGAAAAGAGACCCAGTTTCTCCAATCTCTCAGCGTATGAGAGGTTTTCCATCCCTTTTATCAAGCGTGTCGCTCTCCTCTGAACCCTCTCGAGTAACGCCATATCCTTCCTAAGGTACGGAGACCAATATTGGACGCAGTATTCCAGATGCGGGCGCACCATCGCCCGATACAATGGCAGGATAACTTCTTTTGTCCTTGTTGTAATACCCTTCTTGATTATGCCTAGCATTCTATTTGCTTTCTTAGCGGCTGTTGCGCACTGTGCCGTCGGCTTCATTGTCATGTCCACCATTACCCCCAAGTCCCTTTCTTGGTTGCTCTCATTCAATAATATCCCTCCCATTGTATAGTTGTACCTCGGGTTTCTGTTTCCAACATGCAATACTTTACATTTCTCAACGTTGAACTTCATCTGCCATCTCGCCGCCCATTCCCCCAATTTGTTCAAGTCCCTTTGCAATTCTTCGCATTCCTCTTTAGTCCCAGCTCCACTAAATAGTTTTGTATCGTCCGCAAATTTTATTATCTCACACTTCGTGCCTGTTTCTAGATCATTTATGAATATATTAAATAGCAGCGGCCCGAGCACTGAGCCCTGCGGAACACCACTCGTGACCCCCATCCAGTCCGAGTAGTGGCCCTTCACCCCTACCCTCTGTTTCCTACCCGCCAACCAGTTTCTGATCCATCTATGTACGTCTCCGTCCACTCCATGGTTCTTCAGTTTCCGGAGTAGACGTTCGTGAGGCACCTTGTCAAAGGCTTTTTGGAAATCAAGGTATATGATGTCTATGGGGTCTCCTCTGTCCATCCGTTTGTTAATTCCTTCGAAGAAGTGCAATAAGTTCGTTAGGCACGATCTCCCCCTGCAGAAACCATGTTGGGTTGTTTTCAAAAGTTCGTTTCTTTCCAGATGTTCATCGATGTGTTCTTTAATCAGTGCTTCCGTCAGTTTCCCCGGAACCGAAGTCAAACTCACTGGTCTGTAGTTTCCCGGGTCACCTCTTGATCCCTTTTTAAAGATGGGCGTGACATTGGCTATCTTCCAATCCTCCGGGATCATGCCTGTTTTCAAGGATAGGTTGCAAATTTGCTGCAGTAGTTCCGCTATCTCCTCCTTTAATTCCTTCAGAACCCTGGGATGGATTCCGTCCGGACCCGGGGATTTGTCAGTTTTAAGTTTTTCTATCTGCCTGTGTACATCATCAAGGCTCACTTCCATGGATGTTAATTTTTCTGCTTGATTTCCATTGAATATTTGTTCAGGTTCCGGTATGTTGGTTGTGTCTTCGTTTGTAAATACAGACGAGAAGAACATGTTGAGTCTTTCTGCGACTTCTTTCTCCTCCTTCACCGCTCCCTTCCTGTCTCCTTCGTCCAGCGGTCCTACCTCCTCCCTAGCTGGCTGTTTCCCTTTAACATATCTGAAGAACGGTTTGAAATTTCGTGCCTCCCTGGCTAGCCTCTCTTCATACTCTCTTTTGGCTTTTCGAACCACACGGTGACATTCTTTTTGATACTTCCTGTGCTCCTTCTGGTTCCCTTCAGTTTTGTCCTTTTTCCATTCCCTGAATGAATTTTTCTTATTGCCTATCGCTTCCTTCACTATTTTAGTCATCCATACTGGGTCTTTTGTTCGACCCTTTTTGCACCCCTTTCTGAATCTGGGGATGTGCAGATTTTGTGCCTCGCTCACTGTGTCTTTGAAAAAAGACCAGGCATGTTCTACTGTTTGCCATTTTTTGGAAGTGTTCCTAAGTTTCTTCCTTACCATTTCCCTCATTGCTTCATAGTTTCCTTTCCTGAAGTTGAAAGATGTCGCTATGGTTCTCTTTCCGTTCGGTATGCCTACTTCAACCTTGAACTTGATCATATTATGATCACTGTTTCCCAACGGTCCCACTACTTCCACTTCCTTTGCAGGTCCCCTTAGTCCATTTAGGATTAAATCCAGAGTGGCATTTCCTCTCGTCGGTTCTCTAACAAGCTGCTCCATGAAGCAATCTTGTATAGCCTCCAGGAATTCTGTCTCCCTAGCGCATCTTGAGCTTCCAAGACTCCAGTCTATCCCAGGATAGTTGAAGTCTCCCATAACAACTGTGTAACCACTTTTGCATTCTCGCTTCATCTCAGCATCCATTTCTTTATCGCTATCTCCGGTTTGCCCGGGTGGACGATAGTATAGGCCCATCTTTATTTCATGCCCTTTCCTACCCGGTATTTTAACCCATAGCGATTCCAGTTTGTTGATCATCTCCGCTGTGTCCATTCTTGTCGATTGTATGCTTTCTTTTACGTATAGGGCTATTCCTCCTCCTTTCTGACCTGACCTATCCCGGCGATAGAGCTTGTACCCCGGCAGTGCTGTATCCCATTTGTTTTCCTCATTCCACCACGTTTCAGAGATTCCAATGATGTCTATGTCCTCTGCATTGGCCATGGCTTCTAGCTCCCCCATTTTGTTTCTTAAACTCCTTGCATTAGTATATATGCAGTTTAGATCCTGGCATTTTGTCGTCTTCATTTCTTTTCCCTGTGCTTCAGTCTTTGGTGTCTTCTCTTTTGCTACAATCTTTCTAACCTCCTCTTCTGGGTTAGTTGACTCCTGTAATTTGTCTCTTGTTTCTTCCCTGCCTTTTTTCCCCTTAGTATCTTCACGGGATACCTTCTTCCGAATCATCGACGCTAGGTCGACTGTCGGCTTTCCCCTTTCTCTTAGTTTAAAGCCTGTTCTATTCCTCTCTTGACGTTGTTTGCTAGAAGTCTTGTTCCCGCCACGCTCAGGTGCAGTCCATCTCTCCTGTAGAGCTTGCTCTTGCCCCAGAACGTTGTCCAGTTCCTCACGAAGTGGAACCCTTCTTCCTCACACCATCTCCTCATCCATGCATTTATTGATTGTAGTTCTTCCTGCCTTTTCACATCTGCCCTCGGTACCGGTAGGATCTCTGAGAATGCTATCTTCTGGGTCCTCATCTTCAGTTTCCTTCCTAGAATCTTGAACTGTTCTATCAGCGTGCCTCTTCTGTAGTCTCTCCTGCTGACATCATTCGTCCCGATGTGGATCATTACTGCGGTCTCTTCCGTCTCCGCTCCTTCCATAATTGCAATATACTGTATACTTTTTCCCCCACTACCCAAGTCTTCTGAATTAATCTGCATCCTTTTCCAGTAACCCCTAAAGTGTTCTTTGTGATCTAATAAAACTACAAGGGACGGAATTTTAGTACCACTCACTTGCTCTAGTTAAAACAGTTTTGGACTCCTATTGCTCATTATCTTAGGACAGTGGTCTCCTGTGCACAGCCCCCAAAGTCCTCCATTGTAGCCCTCAAATAGTTGGCTGAAATGCTCTTTAAATCCTGTAAATGTGTTAATTTCAATCTTTCTCACTTGGTGTAGTAACTGTAAACAGTCTCTTAAGTTACTCGGATATATCATTTACGGAATTTGTTACTGTTGGCCAGGGTAGATTTAATTTAAATTAAATTGATTTTATCAGAAAGCCTTTATTTAAATCACGGTGTCTACAGAAGGATTTTTGCTCTAAAGAAGAATGTTATTTCTGCAGACACAATTCAGTTTTGAGAAATGCAAAACCAAGAATCTGTGGTGATCTTCTAGATAGAAAAATTGTCCGTGACATTATGAATGGATTAATGAAATTCATTTACCAAAAAATGTAAACATTGCATGAATTTACAGTCTCATGCTACATAATTAAAAACTAATCCTTATTTCATGATGAACAATATATCTTGAATATATATCTTTAGATAGGATTATTTTCTTCAAAAATACATTTTATTTGAAACAATCCTATTTAAATTAAAAAAAAAAAATCATTGATTCTTATCCACCCTGCTGCTGACAATCCAAAATTAAAGTGAGTTTTTAAAATCTACCCTTGAAGTTCTGTAGAATCAGTATTACTTTTAATTGTTGATTGATACCCAGTCTGAACAAGCAGGTGAAGGTAGTTAACCGTGTCGAGCTCTGCGAATGTTGAGATGATGCAGTTTAGTTTAGTTACAAAATTAGTAGTATGTATAAGGGGAGGGTCATTGGGGTGGGCAAGGGGAGGGTCATTGGGGTGGGCAGACTAGATGAGCCATGGCCCTTATCTGCTGTCTATTTCTATGTATGTTTCTAAGCTTGAAATCTTTTGGTAGCCCTGAGTTTTCTCATATTAACACTGTGGCCCTTTTGCAAGAAAAAGGTTGGTGACCGCTATCTGGGGACATGCTCAAAAGGCACGTTGAAGAGTGTTGTCTCCCTGATCATACTTAAGGCACAGAGGGTCACCACCCATCCTGATTTATGAGCCTGCCTCTGTGTGAAATATGCTCTATGGAGAACCCTAAATAGGCATTCTCTTAAATCTGCACTGTACACTAAACTAGGGATTTTGGTGTAGTACATATTTTAAACATAAAGGGGAGTCAAGTTGCATCTAACAAGCATACTCTTAATATAATGGAGGAGGAAGCAAGCTATATTACGTCTTATTAATATCTAGCAGTGCTAGCTCTCCGCTTTAGTTTGGAAGCATTAGTTTTCATTCCTCAGCCAGAGAAAGCATCTGTATTCTAATAAAAGTATACAGCTGAAAAATGCATAATACTTACAGCAGTTCAGTACTACTTTGTAAGAGATGTTGCTGTTTTAAAATTAGGATTGATAGAACTGTTCAGTTTCATCTCACTTATGCATCACCTGCAAAGCATTCTAAATTGTATAAAGTCGTACTTAGGGGTTAGTCATCAAACACATTGGGTAGGATAAGTTGCAATAACACCATATCGGGCAATGTCCAAGTCTGTGAATTATTTTATTAATTAGCAGCAGTCTTAACTTGTTTGTTTCTCCCTTTTAGTTGTTCAGTCAAGAGACCGTGATGAAGCTCGTACCCAAGTACAGCCTGGTTTTGGAACTCAGTGACGATGGAATCTACATGAGAAGTCTCCATGACCCGAATGGAGAAGTGGTGACCTACGTCAGCGAAGCCCACGAGTATGATGGACATCTGTACCTCGGGTCTTTCCGCTCACCATTTTTGTGCAAACTTAAGCTTCAGGATGTGTGATGCTAGGGGGCAGCATAGAGAAACAGCCACTGGAAGGGACTGTATCCGAGGTATGGGACACCAAAGGGCTAAGCATACCCTTCTAGGGCTGGTACGTAGCTCACTTATGGAGGGAACAATTTGGTCTTTTCAGCATGTCATTCTCTTCTGTGAGACATGTCTGCTAACTCAAAAGGTATGGATTGATTTGAGAGCTGTGAGGTGGATGGAAGTGATTTGTTTTTTCCATGCTACTTTAGGCCTTGGTGTGTTTAATGTAAATTTTTAATTTTTTACATTTTTTTGTGATTGTTTATTTGAACATACATACATATAGTTCGACAGAAGAGTCAGAAATGGCCAGTAGAAAAGATGTTCTGAGTAATTTGAAATCTTAAGCCATAGTTTAATGGGCCAACATACAGTTATTTGAATTACATTTTGATCTTTTTTCTTCCATTATATGCCACTACATAAAAAAAAAATATGTTCAAAGGGGTTGAATGTAGTAGCATGCTTTGCTAGATGTAAGTCTATATACTCTCTCTAAAAAAACCAACAAACACTTTTTATCCCAAGCCTACTATATCCTGCATCCAGTCTATCTAACCACATTCACTCTTCCTTTACACCTAAATCCAGTAACCATGCTTTTGGTACAAAATCTATGACCTTTATTCGATGAAAATGGACAGAAGCTTTAATCCATCATAGGTAAAGTACTGTGTTTCACAATCTTATGGCTGGGACCCCATAATTGTGACCAAATAAAATGTGACCCCCGTCAACCCGAAGTGCAGAATAAATGATGCATGTGTGGAGAGCCTAATTACATTTATAAGTTAGTTTATTACTTATTAATATCTAAATAAGTAAGTGAAAAGTGCTCAGATATAGTGTGGTCACTGGCATACTGATATTGCTTAGTATCAGTGTGTCACAGCTTGGTCCTGGAGTACCCCCTTGCCAGTCAGGTTTTCAGGATTATCTACATTGAATAGGCATAAACTTGATTTGCATACACTGCTTCCAGTATATCCAAACTTCTTTCATGTATACTCATTGTGGATATCCTGAAAACCTGACCTGGCAAGGGGATACTCCAAGACCGAGTAGAGAGACACTGGCTTAAGTGCAGTGATGCATATGAAAGTCATCTATCACATAAGTAATGCAGTGAGTGGAGCCAAAATAATATCAATATACAATTAGAAGAAAATTTTTTATACTTAACTTAGAAGGTTAAAACTTTTCCAAGTGTGATGAAAAACTTGCTGCTGAGTGATTTGAGTGATCCACAGAGTAAAAAGTGTGTTTAAAAAAAAAAAGTTCACACACTTAATTTAAATGCAAAACTAATGCCCTTAGCAATTCAGCCTTTAAACTCTAGCTGCCTTTAAATCTTCAGCTGCCCTTTGCACATGACTATGTTTTGCTTATACAGCATTTTCAGGAGGGCACATGTAAAATGCTCAGTGGGGACACTCGCCTGGGATTGCGGTTCTATGGAAGAGCCTGTCTAGATCATGAGCCCCCAAGGCAGATTTTGTGACACTATTTGGAGTCCCAACCTACAGTTTGGGAAGCCTTGCTCTAACTAGTACTGGGCTAGTGAAATGATTGCCCAGCAGGATCCTGCTCCATGGATGGTATCATTAAAGGCGCTCAGTAGCTGCTGCATGCTGTATGGCTTTGCCTTACATTTTGCAACCTTAGGCTGGCCCTAATATGGTAAATAAGAGTAATTTAAGCTGCCCAGGTGTGTCTGGATTGCTAAAATTCCCATAAACAGTCCAGTCCAAACCGCAAGCCAATTGATAGAACAATAGGCTGTCCAATAGTATTTGAGAAAACTTGTTCACCCTTTCTTGAGCCAGTGTGATGCTGCCATGGAAGATGTTTAAAGTGTAATCTGATAGAAACATGTATGTTGTGTTGAGCCAGTGACTTCTACTACTTATTTCTATAGTGCTTACCAGATGCGTGCAGTGCTGTATATTTAGAACAAAGTGCACCTAGGTATAGTGCACAATTTTGTGGATGCAAGATGACAGAAGTATTGTGCATGAGCTAACCCAGAATTGAACAGAAGAGTAACAAAATGACAGTCAGTTAGCTGGGGAAAATCTTACTATTCACTGCTCCCACCAATACTCCTGGACTACAAATAATAATAATAAAAAAAATCTAGCCTGCTATATGTGCCATGCTGGACCAAGTAATAAGTATAGCCCCTCCTACTTTGTTATAAATGTCTCCAGATGTCCTATAACTGATATGCATGCTACTCAGCCGGACCTGATATCCTTCTCTACACCAAGCACTGATTATTAATATTCTAGTCACCCACATCAGCAACTTTGAAGTACACTTCTCCCTCCGTATCCACAGGGGTTAGGGGCAGAGCCGGCCCACGAATATTAAAAAAACGTGAATAATTTTTGGGCCGGTTCTGCCCCTAACCCCCACTTCCCCCTGGCTATTTTAAGCCCTGTAAGCCCCCCCCCCATAAGCCTTACCTGGTAGTCTAGCCTGTTTTGGGGGCAGGAGCGATCTTCCCATGCTCCTGCCCCGTGCAGATCGCTCACAGGAAATGGCTGCCTTATGCTCCCGAGACTACGGGAGCTCAAGGCAGCCATTTCCTATGAGCGATCTGCATGGGGCAGGAGCGTGGGAAGATTGCTCCTGCCCCAGAAACCCGCTAGATCTACTGGTAAGGCTTAAGGGGGGCTTACGGGGCTTAAAATAGCCCCCCCCCCAAAAATTTTGTTTAAAAATCGCAAATAACCGAATCCGCGGATTCGGAGGGAGAAGTGTACCGTAGTTTTACGCATATAATGAACTTGTTATACCATATGTACTCAACTGTAAATCAATCTCGTATATAAGTTGAGAGCAGTGTTGGTACTAAAAATGGCCAAAATTGGTGTGACCCATGTATAAGTCAAAGCCGCACATACAGCCAAATCTGACTCACTCACCCCAACCAACAGGTCTTCATCCATGACACATACAATCAAACCCCTCCTCAGCCAGTATGTCCTTCTCTCTACTTTACTCAAACCCCACCACATAGATCCAGCATGCCGTTTCTGCTCCCCTCCCCTCACACACATGGTATATATTTATTCCTCACTGATAAGTGTCTTGCTCTCTAAACTTACACACACACTTTTCTTTTACAAAATAAAGAGATCAGAACTTCAGTTGTCTCGGCTAAACTTCCTCTTTGCAAAATCTGTTTTGAGTCATAAGCCAATCAAATGGCTTTTAGCTCTCTCCAGAACTCGCAGCTGTTGCCATTGAGATTTCCTTCAGTCATACCCTCCTCTCAATGCGCATGCTCAACCTACTTTCAACCATTTACAGATTTTAAATGATCACTACTCCTGGTATTTATTTTTATCACTCCCCAGTCCCACTTGCACACCTCTTCCAAAGCACTTCTCTTTAATTTGTACAAGCTTACTATGAATAAGAGTTTTTCCCACACCAGGGACATACAGTATATAGCACTGAATCTGCCCTATACAGGCAGACTATATACCCTGTTTTTGTGACGCTAAAAACAGTAAGAGTACTATAGCACAGAAGAGTGTACCTAATTTATGGATGGGATTCTGAAGTTTTTACAAACCATGCCTTCTCCCTGCACGCTATACTTAGTAAAAATGCACAAGATAAGCTAATTGCAAAATTATCATGTTTGTTTTTAAGGCGCTATTCTTTAACTTGAGTTATATGTGTGGGCATGTAATGCGTTTATTTTTACATAGACATCCAATAATCACTATTTATGTGTAAAAATATGGTTTATTGATAGGGCAACGACTTTGACAGAAATTTAAAGAAGGCCCCCTGCTCCTGATTAGAGCTTTTCTCTATTGCAATAATTCTCTCCTTGGGATCATAAGAGTTGCTGACTTCTGGGGCAGGTTTCTGTGAATGAGCATCCCCCCCCCCCTTTTTATTTTTACTCTGTGAAGTATGAGAGGCACCACAATCAAGCCCACATTGGCAGAGAGAGTTACCAGTGGATTAACTGTCAGGGTGTTCCACATATCAATCCAGGAAGACATTCTCCTCCAGCTCCTCTGCCTTTTGGGACGTGCCTGTCACTTATAACCCCCAAAACAGCCTCTTGCTGATGACATTTTAACCACACTATACCAACTCCTGAATTCAAACCCCCAAACTAGCACATAGGAATCCCTGTAAACAAATGTACTTTCATAGAGCACCCCCCCCCCACCTCCTCAACCATCTGAACCGATTCCCTTATGGGATTCTGAATACAGTGTTCTCTCACCCATGCACAATCCCAAATTCCTCCCCTCCCCCCACCTAAAGTGCACTAACTGATTTAGCGCATGTTAAATATTAGGGTGCACTAAATGCTAAAGATGCCCTTTATATTCCTTTGGGTGTCTTGTGATTTAGTTGAAAATGGAGATTGTGCCTCATTGTGGAACAAGGCTGGCCATCTTTATTGCCTGAAACATCAGTACTTCAGCATATAATGTGCAGTAAACATTTTTATTTTATTTTTGTGCTGATGAACTGCTAATTTACAAAAGCAGCAGTTTATAAGCAATTGCATTTTTTATTTATTTTTTTTAATTTTGAGGACCTTTTTGTAGCAGGTGACGAGAAGTCTTGGATTAGATTGAGGATATATTATTGCTTTTAAATTCTAATTAGGTATTTTAAATAATTAACTGATGTGTGTGTGTTGTGAAATCAGAAGCTGTAAACTGCAAAATTAAAACTCGTTAATGATGTGTGTAATGTGCTTTGAATAAGGTTGCTGGTGCTGTCTGGATACATCGGCCGAGTGTGTTCCTGGGCTCTGTTGCATTTTGCTGATCTCACTTGCAGAAAAGAAGGCAAAAGGATGATATAGGAAACATTGTTTACCCTGCCTTCTTTCTCTGTGATATAGTACAAGTTGTAAAGGTTAATGAAGGGCAACCTCCATTCTTCTGCAGCCGAATAATGTTTTTCTTATCCCTTTGGGTTTGATATTATGTATGTTCTAAACTGTCTACAAAAGCAACACCATCGAATGAAATAAAATATAAACAAAATAGGACAGTCTTGTCCAAGAGAATAGTGTGTGGTTTTTTGTTGTTTTAATATTCTACTCTCTCTATTTATGATCTAATGATGCTGGAGGACCTTTCTGAACTTGCACAAAACCGATTTCTTTTTAGAGCCGCAATTCATCAAGTCGCTAGGACTGGAGCACAAGTCAATGGCACCTAACAACAACATTTGTGATCTGCCTGAACCATGCACTAGTTTATCATATGAGCTTATTCCATGTTAGAATAGACTTCAGCTTCCTAGAAGCAAACTCTGGGGCACCATTGTACTGAATCGTAGCTGACGTCACTGCTGCATAGTTCTGTTCTTATTCAGTTGGGTTGATGTTGGCCTAGTTTGTGCAGCATAAGTGAAAATTAAAAGGGGAGAAAGCTTGCCACAGTTCTGGGTATAGTTACCACTGCGGCTATGCAGTATATGTGCTAGTGAGACAATCTCTGCAGCGACACTGACTCTGTCCTAGAGTTGATTTGAGGTTTTAGGTTTTCATAATGGTGGTGGACAGTTGACTCTGACAGCGAGAGAGAGTTGCAGCACTAATTACTTAATATTTTATTTTAACAACTTCATAGATAGTGGAGAGAAACTGATCCAGTGGTTTGTTCATGATTCATGTGTTGTTGCTTGATCCACCTTAAGATTCTACTAAAAGTTGCAAGATCTTGTAGGAAAACTAGGTTCTTCCCTCCCTTTCAGAATCACTCAGCTCTGGAACAACCTTACCTCCCCTCTTAGGAATCTGAGCTCCCTCCAACTCTTCCATAAACATCTGAAAACCTGGTTATTCTCAAAAATGTAACTCCTCCTCCCTCTCTGGTTATTCTAGTCCTCTAAATTTTCTCTTCATTTTGCCTCTTCCCTCCACTGGAGTTCCTTTCTACCCTAACTCTTGTTAACCGTGTCGAGCTTTATGAATGTAGAGATGATGCGGTATACAAACCTAAGGTTTAGATTAGATTAGATCACGTACAGGATGTATATGTCCCTACAAGTGGTCTTTAGGTCCCGTGTTTTGTGGTTGCCATCAGATGGTGCAGACTAGGCTAATGCTTCATTGTCCCACTCAGCATGGCTTGGTGAGTGGTAGGGCTGAGCTGGGAGGTGGCACATCCTCTAAGAAATTTTCACCAGGTGTTGGTAACATTGCTCTTTTGGGCAGAATTCCCTGCCTCAAAATGATGGATTGTGTTTTTATGTACTTCAGCCTTAGTGAAGTACTGCCAGTTTACACCTACTAGAAAAGACAAGTTCAGTAGGCAGCATATATTGATAGAATTAGGGTTTGCCAAGTTTGGAGATGTCAGTTTTAAAAAGCACTAGTTAGAAAAAAAAAAGGATACATTTTCATATGGAAAAATCAAGAGCATATTACACAAAATTTAAAGTTAGCTATTTACCTACCTGGAATTTCTAGGAAATTATGCAAAAACACATAGAGCTCCTTTTACTAAGGTGCGCTAGCGTTTTTAGCGCATGCACAAAATTACAGCACACTAAACTGCACGGTATGCTTGTAGAATAATGCCAGCTAAATGCTGGCGTTAAGGCCCTAACTCATCTTTGTAAAAGGAGCCTATAGATTTGCTAAAATATGGTTAAGTGCTCTGATAACAGTTTTTTAGTGTTTGCACTGTACTGTATATTAATACCTTTTACATAGTAACAGATGGCAGATAAAGACCTGAATGGTCCATCCAGCCTGCCCATTAGTTATACCCATTCTCTTCTTTGATATTTCAGAGTCATAGACTGTAAAGTCCACCTGGTATTGTCTTAGGTTCCAAATGCTGAAATTGCCATCCAAGCTCACTCCAGCATATCTACCATAAAGTCTGGCCAGTAACATCCTCATGTTCCAAGTTACTTGAGCTCCCAAGCCCATCCTACACCAGATCACCACATATGGGACACAGACTGCAAGTCTGTCCAGTACCGGTTTTAGTTCTTTAATTTACATCCTTTGTTTTCTAATTCAAGATTATCTGTTTATCCTACACTTTTTTGAATTCCATCACTGTTTTCATCTCCACCATTTCCCTTGGCAGGGCATTGCAGCCATCTACAACTCTCTCTGTGAAAAATAATTTACTAAGATTGCTCCTGAGTTGTCCTCCCTGCAACCTCAAATTATGCCCTCTAGTTTTACCATTTTCTCTTCTGTGGAATAGATTTGGTTCTATAGTAATACCTTTCAGGTATTTAAATGTTTGTATCATATCTCCCCTGTGTCTTGTCTCATCCAAACTTTACAGATTTAGGTCATGTGGTCTCTTCTCATACTTCTTTTGGTTTAAACCCCTTACCATTTTCATCGCCTTACGCCAGCTGCCGCTGGCTGCATTGCAGGCCTTAGACCCCCTCATTGTGCATCTTTGGTGTATGGGGAGGGGCCTAAGGCCCTGATTGGCTCATGCTTCAAGCCCCTCCCCTGGGGCAGGTTCTTAGGGGGAGGAGCCTTAGCTGCTCCCCTTTTTAGCTGGGATACAGAGAGCCTAAGGGAGTCCCCAATTGACTCAGACGCCTAAGCCCCTACCCAAGGTGAGGGGCTTCAGGCATGAGCCTATCAGGGCCTTATGCCCCTCTCCATGCATCAGACAATGCACAGGGAGGGGCCTAAGATCTGCATTGCAGACAGCGGTAGAGGAACGGGAGTGGGCATTCCTCCTGCCATATTTAATAGTGCAGCGGGTGACGTCTGGTGGCAGGAGGGGAGTGGGTATCCCTCATGCCATAAGTTTGGCAGATCTCTAAATGTACTCTAACCATACATAGAAACCGGTATGGAGTGTTTTCAAAAAGCTTCAATAGAGTATGAGTATACCTCAGCTCCACCACTCCACCGCTGTGCTAGCTCTTGACTGCGGAGAGATTATGTGGCACTTCATCATTGGCCGCTCATAATCATTTTAAACCTACTATTGCTATTTTTTCAAATTTTTTTATGTATATGTTTTTTTTGTGTATTTTCTTATGCATGTCTATAAAAACTTCTTAGCTATAAAGCTCAACTGTGCTTAGTTGTACTTAGCTTGTATTGCATAGCTAAATCCAACCAACGCCACCCCGGCGTTGGCTGGATTTAGCTATGCAATACAAGCTAAGTACAACTAAGCACAGTTGAGCTTTATAGCTAAGAAGTTTTTATAGACATGCATAAGAAAATACACAAAAAAACATATACATAAAAAAATTTGAAAAAATAGCAATAGTAGGTTTAAAATGATTATGAGCGGCCAATGATGAAGTGCCACATAAATCTCTCCGCAGTCAAGAGCTAGCACAGCGGTGGAGTGGTGGGGCTGAGGCATACTCATACTCTATTGAAGCTTTTTGAAAACACTCCATACCGGTTTCTATGTATGGTTAGAGTATGTTTAGAGATCTGATCCCGGTAAATTAATATAAGAAAATATAGCCATTGTCTTAGAGGCTATAAGTTTGGCAGAGGCATTTTCTTTTATTCTGGAAGAAGGGAGGGCTTTTCAAATTTTTTTTTTTTTTTTAATTGGGCATTTAAAAAAAATTAATAAATCAGCAAGTCTACAGCAGTCGGATTTTAGGATCGTAAAACCTGATGCAAAATAGCTAAGCAAATGTTAGTGAATCAATTGCTTGGCTATTTTGCATGGGGTTTTACAAATTTGCATGGTGGCTCAGAAAATGGGCGAGCGAGGGCAAAAACACGCACTGGGCCATTTTGTGAATTGGGTCGGTTAGCAGTGATTGTCGCTAAACTTGTAAAAACAAATTTAGTGAATCAGGGCCAATGTGTAGCCTCCAAGCCCATGCCTCAAATTTATACACACCGATTTATTAAAGCTAAAACCTTTGTGTAAAAACCCATGTCTAAAGTCAGAATGAATCAGGTGTATTCTAACACACTAATTTTAAGAATGGCCATATCCCATTTTCAGATCCATGCATTAGAATTTACATCTACCACTTTTTAAGCATATTTTATAAAGCTGTGTATAAGTTCTAATTAATGCCAATAATTGCTTATTAATGGACAATTATTGGCACTCATTGGCTCATTAAACAATCTGTGCAAACAATTTGGTCACCTAGCCAAATTTGTGTACACAACTTTAAGCACCATGTATAGAGGGCAGGGAATATGTGCAAAAATGCTGGAAGAGTAGCCTAATGGTTAGTGCAATGACCTGAGAACATGAGGAACTGGTTGGCTCAGTCACAAGGTGTAGTCACTTAATTCTCCATCATCCCAGGTACAAAAGTACCTGCATAATATTATATAGTAAGAGGGGGGGGGGGGGCTTGGACTGCTGCAGATGCAGTCTTGGATGGGGGTGTCTACACCCCTCTCCTCCTCTGCTGCATGCACCCCTTCAATGCCCGCCTCCCTACCTTTAGCTATTCACTGGTAAGCAGCAGCTCCAGCCCCCATGTTCCCCTCTGATGTTACTTCCAGGTCCCATGACTAGGAAGTGACATTTGGGAGAGCTGATGCTGTCAGCAAGTTAGAGATGTTGCTTGTGCCGGGGAGCTAAACAGGTATTTTTTTTTTTTTTTTTGGGGGGGGAACCTTCCACCCTCACCATACCACTGATTGTACTACAGAAAGGCAATATATCAGATCCATAACACTTTACCCTCTGAGTTTGTACAAATACTGCATATTTTATATCCAGACTTCATCCCAGGAACATACAGATCAACAAACATGGGTAAAAGAGAAGTAGCTGCCTAGTGGTTAGGGCTCAACAAATCCCTACCCTCTTCCTGCTTTCAAAAACTAGAAAGTAATTGAATATCTTTCACTCATCCTAATTCCCTTAGTAGCAATTCCTTTACCTAGGTACACGGCCTGTGACTCACTATCTCAGAAGAACAGGAGATGGTTACTTCCTAAAACCTGGGAAATGACAAACAGCAAAGGAAGACTCTGGTGATATAACTTGACAGGACCGTGTTTTGGCCCCAACAGGGCCTGCCTCAGGAGTCTGAACAAATACATATAAGATCATATATTAAAAAAAACAACTGCATATAAAATATATAAAAATAATGCATATGAACATATATAATAAAGCAATATGAAAATTTAAATTTATGTAACTCATATCATCTATAAAACATAAGTGTAAATGCAATGAGACTTTTTGAAAAATGAATAGTGATTATTATATATATATATATATATATATGTATATGTATAAATAATAAATTCCTTCCCTGGTATAACAAAGAATGTGTGTGTAAATAATAAATGAACTAAATGTGAAAGAACATATTTAAAATATTAAAAATGACATACATAATGAACTGCCTAGAATACTGAATTGCAAAATGACTAAACACACTATCTATATACCATCAAGATTCTCACTGGCATAATATGAAAAAAACTCCAACCCAGTAATGAATTGCATATTGAAGACAACATCCAACTTAAACAGAATATCTTTAACCTAACAAACTGATATGTTAAATCTGTAAATAATGTGAGATCAATTGTAATGAATTACAGTATATAAACAATATTCATGTTTATATAATTCATTAGTTATAATTTCACTTCATATTTTCAAAAAGTCTCATTGCATTTACACTTTAGATGTTTTATAGATAAGTTATTTCAATTGTTTTATTATATTATATATGTTCATATGCATTATCTGTATGTAGGTTTTTTTTTTTAAATTTGTGATCTTGTATGTATTTGTTCAGACTCCTGAGACTCTGTTGGGGCTGAAACACGGTCATGTCAAGTTATATCGATAAGATGTTCGTGCACCAGAGTCTTTCTTCACTTTTTGTTACTCACTCACTCACTATCCACATATAGTCCAGGCATTAGCCTTTTAAAAACCTTCTTAAGGTAGATAACATATCTCACATCACAATACCTTAAGCTCTCGCCTCACAGACCTTGGTGGTACTTCTGTCGGTTATATTTTTAATACACAGACACAACACCAGAATAGTTATGTCTCAAAATGATTTTAAATTAGTTTTACTTTCAATAGTTAAATAAATACTCATCTTATTTGTAAGGTGGCTAGGAGATCATATTCCAATATAGGACTATGTTTTGTCAAAGCTATTTCAAGGAAATTCCCCCTTCGTCTGCCGGTTCAGTGTTTCCCACGTTTCATGGTTTGGTCACTCACTATCATCATCAGGTAGAAATCTCAAAACTCTGCATTCACTTTTCAATCTTCACATACCAAAAATTCAAATTTCATTTTTATTAAAATCTTAACTTAGTCCATCCATGACTTCAGTTTTGAAGATAAGTTCAGAACCACTCCCTAATAGAAGTTAAATGAAACATGTCCCATGTCAGGTATTTTGTCCAGCATCTCAATGTGAATCTTCTCTACTAAATAGCTTTCTTCAAAAAAAGTACGGTGAAAAGATAGTTGATGATTTTAAAAGTTTTTGAAAACACAGAGAGTGCAAGGAGTTGAGTTGTTGAATTGTATTCATATTTACCACCCTAACAATTGTGCTTTTTACCAGTTAAATTGAGTAGTGGTTAGGGCTGACAGCCAAGAACCAAGAAATAAAGGTTTTAGATATCACAATGCTCTTTGTGACTGGGCATTCAGTTAGGCTGTTGCGTTAGGTACAGAAAGAATTTGAATATAATTCAGGCTGAGCTACTTCTGAAAAGACACAAACTGAATATAGTCTCTCTGGGTATGCTTGGCTATGTGTAAGCAGTGCCCACTTAAACAAAAACTTTTCCACTTGTCCAAACTTATACGTGGGAAAAGAGCCTCAGTGCATCAGGGTTACAGTATTAAAACACTGTTTTTAGATATACTGTTTGTGGAAGAAGCTATCTAAAGAGTATATTCCTCTTTTGGGATTACTGATGGGAGCAAAGACAATGTTTCAGCTATCACATAGTGGTTTCCTTCAGGGTATCAAGTGATAAGATATAGTGCTTAGTATCAGTCAAGTTATTTAAAGCATAAAACAAAAGCTCCTATATATTCAGTAAATATTAATATAGACTTTTTTACAGATAAAGCATTAAGCCATCTGGTTTTATTTTACTTCCATCTGTTATTTATCAACTTACATGGAAAACTGGGACTCCTAATAGTCAAATGGATGAATGATAATCCAATAATTACAGAGATGAGAAAAAAAAAGTGCGGATGTGCTTCATAACACCGATGTTTTCAGTAATTTTTAACACAGTAAATGATGGTAGAAAGAGACCCATCTTCTCAGAAAGGTGACCAGGGTTGGATCTGTGATTTTGTACTCTTTATTCTATCTCCCCCCTCCCTCTTTGTCTTTAGAGTTGTAACTTGACATTTAGGGCTCCTTTTACTAAGCTGCGGTAGCGTTTTTAGCGTGCGCTAAAACCACTAGCGCAGCTTAGTACAAGGAGTCCTTAGTGCAGTCTACCCACTCCATACCTCTCTATGTTTTAGGGTTTGGAAATGCTCTGTAGATACTCTGATAAATCACATGCTTTTGGGATGTTTTTCCACTTATTTTTGAGTGCACTTGTTCCTCTCAGAGTGTTCCAGGAATCCACCACTATCGCCATGACAACAGCAGGAAATACTTTTTCAAGTTTCCTGCTTGCAGCTTCATTGCTTGTCCTCTTTTAGAGGTGACTAGACGTCTGTGAAAACCCAGCTTATGTCTTCTTTTTCTAGAACTGTCTGGGTGCCCAGATGGTTTTTGAAAAATGGGGGGAGTGTCTGGGTTTAGCCAGCCCCCCCCTCTCCATATTGTTTCTCCTGTCCTCTACACTCCCTCCTCTGACCTTGGATGCTGCTTCCCCTCCCGCTCTTTCTATCTCCCTACTCTTCTACCTGCCACTGTAATTTAAACTTCAGACAGCACTGCGCTGAAAGCCGCCTAGGTAGGAAAAGGAACACACTGCAGAGAGGTGGCTTCCAGGGTAGGCTGGCGGTAGCAGGCTCCCCTTGTTGCTGCTGTCAGCTGTCAAGGTAGGAGAGGGGACTGGATAATTATTATGGAAAGGAGAGAGTGCAGGAGAAAAAAAAAAAAAAGAGCATGGCATAGGGGAGGATAGATACCAAGGAAATGGGTGGAGTCATGTGTCCTCAATATGGTAACCCTTGTTTTATTGCCCTTTTTTTTTTTTTTTTAAACTGTTGACTTCTCTCTCTTTTTTTTTTTTTAAACGACTTAAAAAAAAAAATAAAAATGTGCATTTCCCCTATCTATTCTCTTCTCCAGAGTATACATATATTCAAGTATCCAGCTCTCCCCTCATTTAGTTTGATATACTGCAAATATAAAATTTAAAATCTAATTGGCTTATATTTTATTGTAAACCACTTAGAATTTAAATTTTTTCATTTTTATATTTGCGGCAAATCAAATAAACTAAAACTAAGAGGAGATATCTGGAGCCTTGGATGACATTTTGTTGCAAGAAAAGAAAGAGGGATGGGTGGTCATTTGCAATTGGCTACAAAGCAGTTTTTTTTTTTTAAGTCTTTCAAAGTGGGTTTTTTGTGTATTTAACAACATTTCACAAGTGACCAGCGGGGACAGGCTGAGGGGAAAGGATAAGGAATGTGATCTCAAGGTAGCAAAACAATGTAACAGGGTGATGGCCAAGGTATGAGGAATGCTTGGCTGTATCGAGGAGTATAACTAGAAGAGAAAGTGGTAATACCTCTATTTAAGTTGTGCTGAATTCTGTGTCTTGTTTTGGTCTTTCTGTTAAGGATGTTAAGAGGAAAATGACCAGAATTATTGCAACTAATCCTTATAGTCTACCCTTGTGTTTCAGTTTATGTTGTCAGTGTTTGTTTTATTTATTCCCTTCAGGAAGGGATAAAACAATAAATAAGAGAGAGACAACACGACCTTCCCTGAAATTCAGCCCCTCTGTAACCACCAACAGGATCTTACCAGGTGTCTGGTAGACAGAAAGCTCAGACTGGACAGCTGTTAACTACTACAGCTTTCAGTTAAAAGCATTTCTTAAATCAGTGGACTTCAATTTTTAAGCTGGGGCCAGGTGCGTCACTGACATCCATCTCTACAAGCCCACCTTCATGGGGGGGGGGGGGGGAGATGCTGGTAGCTTCAAGTTTGTGAGCATTTCCAAATCATTCTTGTCTATTGAGAAATGCCTTATGCAAGCATGTGGCTCTTCCATCCAAAAAAAAACCCAAAAACAACTTTCTTTATCGCTGGTCTGAGCCCGAGTAAAGAGGGAGAGTACCAAGCCCACAGATTTCCAGGGGCTGCATTAGGTCCTGGGTCTTGCATTAAATACCATCATAGATCATAAAGCAGTATGTTGAGGTCATAAACTACAACTGACTTAGAGCAATCCAGTTTTATTGATAAGCAAAACACCTAGATTAATTCTTTGTTTTGAAATGTCAGTCAGTCATTTGTCAGGTCATAGTTCTTTAACTGTACAGTGAAACTGAAAGTTATCATAATGTAAATACAGAAATTGGATGAAGATTGTGAAAGAGGCTGTATTTTCTCTGGCACATGAAAGATGGTAAAATGAACACTATCATTTAAAAATTATCCTTAGTCTAAACTGGGAGCTTTAAATAGTTATAATGTGCATGGTGTTAATATCCCTTACTTGACAGATGCGCTCTTCCATATGGTGATTTGTAAATTATGAATAGAACATGGTAGCTAAAAGCTGTAGAAAACCACATCCAGAAGATGGCAAAATTCCTTTCCCAGGGTGTGCTTCAGCATTTCAGGGGGCAGTCTTCAGTAAACATCATTAATCCTGACAAGCAACTACAGGCACCTTCACCATATTCAGCCACGAGACAATCCAGATTTCAAAGTAACAGTTGAGTGTCTGAAAAAACAAGGAGACCCCACTTTGATTATAGAAAATGTCACCATGGAACAAAGATCAGTAAGTTCATGACTGGAGCAGCATCTATCCCTTTCAGCATAATCTGCATCAAGAGACTACAACCACAGAGTGGCTGTGAACTCATTTCAAGTGGCAGGAAAGCATGAGATGTCAAAGGTTTTTTTCCTATGTTTCTGAATGAGCATGGATACAGATGTCCCTGAAAAACTTTTCATAAAACATGGAAAACTAGAAAAAAAAAAAAGTTACATCATGACAGAATTGTGGCTCAAGTCAGAGCTTTACAGAAATCATGTTCTGAATATTTCAGTGTAGAAAGCTTTTATTTTAGTATTTATACACCACTTATAACCTAATTGATTTTACCTTCAGGTACTCAAGTATTTTTCCCTATCTGTCCCGGAGGGCTCAACCTCTATCTAATGTACCTGGGGCAATGGGGGATTAAGTGACTTGCCCAGGGTCACAAGGAGCTTTTCCTCTATCAAGTTTCAGTAAAAGACCAGCTTTAAATGACCCACATTTATGTCAAAGTTATTTTGAATGTATCTGGTCATTCTATGTAATTAATAGAAACTTAAACAACAAAATAATTGTCCCTAGATTTCAGAGGTTTCAGTTTGACTTGTTCAACAAGAGTGTGCTCACAGAAAAATAATTTACTGTTTAAACTAAACTAAACCTTAAGTTTATATACCGCATCATCTCCACAGATGTGGAGCTCAGCACGGTTTACAAGAACTTAAAATATAGGAAGAGAAGGAAAAAAAAAAGGTTTACATGAACTGATATATAGAAGAGAAGAGTAAGGGGGGATAGAATTACATTTTAGTGAAAAGCCAGGTTTTCAGTTGCTTGCGGAATAATTGGAGGAAGCCCAGGTTCCGCAGCGGGGTAGTAAGGTCGTTCCAAAGACCTGTGATTCTGAAGAGAAGGGATTTTCCCAGTTTGCCTGCATAGCGAATACCGTGTAGAGAGGGGAAAGATAGTTTATACCTTTGGGCGGGTCTGGTAGAGTCAGGACTCGAGGAGTTATAAGATAATGGGAATAAGGGAGGAAGGATGCCATGAATGATCTTAAAAGCCAGGCAGGAGCATTTGAAATGGATTCTGGAAATCACTGGGAGCCAATGAAGTTTGGCTAGGAGTGGGGAGACATGGTCAGACTTGCGTTTTGCAAAGATCAACTTGGCTGCAGTATTCTGGATTAGCTGGAGTCTTTGAAGACTTTTTTTGATAGGCTTAAGTAGATGGCATTGCAGTAGTCTAGTTTGGAGAGGATGATGGATTGGACAAGGATGGCAAAATGTTGTTGGCAAAAATAGGATCTTACTTTCCTCAGCATGTGGAGGCTGAAAAAGCATGATTTAGCCAAGGAGTTGAGGTGGTCATTGAGGGAGAGAGAAGAATCGATAATGATGCCAAGGACCTTGCTTGAGAACTCAAGCTGCAGTGCAGCGCCTGAGGATATTGCGAAGAGGGTGGGCAGGCGTTCTAATTTTGGGCCGAACCAGAGTAATTTTGTTTTTGATTCATTCAATTTCATCTGTACCGAGAAGGACCAGGAATGGAGTCTCATTATGCAAGCTGTAATGTTCTCGTGGAGGTTTATGCACATGAAGCGGTGGGGAGAGTGTGGCGCAGTGGTTAAAACTATAGCCTCAGCAGCCTGAGGTTGTGGGTTCAAACCCAAGCTGCTCCTTAAGACCCTGGGCAAGTCACTTAATCCCCCCCATTGCCCTGGATACGTTAGATAGATTGTGAGCCTGCTGGGACAGAGAAGGAAAACTGCTTAAGTACCTGAATAAATGCATGTAAACTGTTCTGAGCTCCCCTGGGAGAACGGTATAGAAAATTGAATAAATAAATAAAATGTAAATCTAGTACTTAACTATCAAGTTCATGTGCACCAGCACTAATGCACATTAGTAAAGAAGTACCTTTGCATAAAATAGGACCTATGGTACAGCACGTGCGTTAGCATACTCTAATACAATAATACACTTCATCTAGTGCTGCAGAAAATAAAAACAGCAATTGTAAGGGGAACCAAGATGGCATCTGATTAGGTTGTGTTGGAAAGAAGCTTCCTTGGTAATATAAATTTGTCATATTAAGTTTATTGCTTTGAACTAGCGTGGGCTGCTTAAAATAGAGATGTATTCAGGTTCCCCCATGTCAAAAATAAACTATGGCCCAACAACTTTCATGTCCTCCTTTATGTAGCTCATCTCTGCAGTGTTAAGTGCTTCTGACCTTGAAGGCAAAGTTTCACTAAGCTCTTATTAGATACTCTATGAGTTTATAGGATATCTGATGCTGAGAAGACTTGAGACCGAAGGTCCATCAAGCCCAGCATTCTGTTTCCAAAAGTGGCCAACCCAGGACCCAGGAAACTAGCTAGATCCCAAATAGTAAAACAGATTTTATGCTGCTTATCCTAGGATTAAGCAATGGATTTCCCCAAGCCTTCTCAATAATGGTCTATGGCAGTGGTTCCCAACCCTGTCCTGGAGGAACACCAGGCCAATCGGGTTTTCAGACTAGCCCTAATGAATATGCATGAGAGAGATTTGCATATGATGGAAGTGATAGGCATGCAAATTTGCTTCATGCATATTCATTAGGGCTAGCCTGAAAACCCAATTAGCCTGGTGTTCCTCCAGGACAGGGTTGGGAATCACTGGTCTATGGACTTCTCTTTTAGGAGATTATCCAAACCTTTTTTAAACCCTGCTAACCAATTTCACCACATTCTCTTGCAACTAATTCCAGAGTTTAATTATATGTATGGAGAGATATTTTCTCCAGTCTATTTTAAACTAAACTAAAACTTAGCTTTATATACCGTGTCATCAACCAGAGGAAGCTGAACTCTGTTCATAATAATTAAAAACAATGCTAAAATTGCAAGGAATTTAATTTTCAAAATGTTTAGCAAATAAAAAAGTTCTTAATGATTTGCGGAAGAATTGGAAAGGACTAGGGCATCTCAAAGTTAAAGGGAGTTCATTCCATAATTGAGAAAATTTAAAAGCCAAAGAAAGGCTAAAGTTCTTCTACTTAGTAGCTTCATCTGATGCTCCCTAGCCGTAGTATTTTTGGAAAGAGTAAACAAGCGATTTACATCTACCCTTTCCATTCCACTCAGTATTTTATAGAACTCATATCATATGAGCCATCTCTTCAAGCTGGATAGCCATAGCTGCTTTAGCCTTTCCTCATAGGAAGTTGTCTCATCCCTTTATCATTTTCATTGCCCTCTGCACCTTTTCTACTTCTACATCTTTTTTGAGATACGGTGACCAGTGTTGAAACTTCCCCTATATTTCCTTTGAATCTGATCAGGAGTTCCTGCAATGTTTCCCTTGGGGAGGGGCAGAAAGCCTGGAGTGGAGTCAGGGGAACTAGGTGAGAGAGCGAGTCTGTTCAGGCAGTGGGCAACAAGGCTTCTAGTGGGATAGCTTCATGTATACCAGGAACTACGAATGCCCTTCCAGTAATGACTACAACTAGACCCTGAGAAACAATACTTTCAGTATGGAATGCTCTGGTTTTATCAAATTTGCATTTCAATAACTAACTTTTCTATCATCACTATTAAAGCATCAAAGTGGTGGAAACCCAGCTGTTTACTTGGGGTCAGAAATTTGAGGAGTCTTATAAAATGTGGTTAGACAAACTTCTCCAAGCACCAAGAGCTCAGGATAAATTAACCTGCCAAACTGTACCATATGAAATGTGTTGGCTTTGCAGGATTTTAAAAAGGTTTGGATAATCTCCTACAAGAAAAGTCCATAGGCCATTATTGAGATGGCTTGGGGAAATCCTCTGCTTATTCCTAGGACAAGTAGCATAAAATCTATATTATGTTCAAATCTATTTTTATTAAGCAATAGTAAACACAATAGTCATAACAACCATGGTATGCATTTTCAACAGACACCCGCGGAGGACTGGACTCTTATGCCCTCCCCGGACCCACCTCACCCCCACCCCACAGCAAAGAATCCCCAACCCCCCACCCACCCCTCCCCAACCCCCCACAGATACCGAAAACTCTTAGGCAGGGAACATCAAAGACACATAGAAGCACAGATTCAGAGGTGAAGTCTATTCAAAACACGGCTACGACTCTCAGGAGTCAAAATGTTCAAATACGGAGTCCAAGTGTGAACAAAGTCTCTGCTCCGGCATCGAGAAGAACAGGCCAAACGGGCCTCCCAACCCAGAAGTTCATGAAGGCGATTCCTCTAATACCAGAAAGAAGGTGGTTCAGAAGAAAGCCAGCAACACAGGATACATTTATAAAATCTATTTTACTGCTTGGGATCTAGCTAGGCATTTGGGACCTGGGTTGGCCATTGTTGGAAAATAGGATACTGGGCATGACCTATGGACAAACCTCAGTCCCGGGAAAGATGATGGAGGCACTGATTAAAGACAGCATCTGTGAGCACATCGAAAAAAATGGGCAGCTAAAACCGAGTCAACATTGCTTCTGTAAGGGTAGGTCATGCCTCAAACTTATTGTACTTCTTTGAGGGAGTGAACAGCCAGGTGGATAAAGGGGAATCTATAGACATCATTTACCTTGACTTCCAAAAAGCCTTCGACAAGGTGCCACACGAGAGACTGCTTAAAAAGATATGGAACCACGGGGTACAAGGGGAGGTCCACCGATGGATCAAAAACTGGCTGGCAAACAGGAAGCAGAGGGTTGGCGTAAAGGGCCACTACTCAGACTGGAAAGGGGTCACGAGCGGAGTTCTGCAGGGGTCGGTGCTGGGACCACTCTTGTTCAATATCTACATAAATGACCTAGAGGCGGGAACTAAGTGTGAAGTCATTAAATTTGCAGATGACACCAAACTATACAGCAGGGCTCAAACCAAGGAAGACTGCGAGGATCTCCAAAAGGATCTAACGCAGCTGGAAAAGTGGGCCGAAAAATGGCAGATGAGCTTCAACGTGGGGAAATGCAAGGTCATGCACGTGGGGAAAAAGAACCTGATGTTCACATACAAAATGGGGGGAACACCACTAGGGGTTAGTAACCTGGAGAGAGACCTGGGAGTGATGGTAGACGCAACACTGAAGGCATCGGCGCAATGCGCCACAGCCTCTAGGAAAGCAAACAGAATGCTGGGTATCATTAAGAAGGGTATTACGACCAGGACGAAGGAAGTTATCATGCCGCTGTATTGTGCAATGGTACGGCCGCATCTAGAGTACTGTGTCCAGTACTGGTCGCCGTACCTCAAGAAAGACATGGCGGTACTTGAGGGAGTACAAAGAAGAGCAACCAAACTGATAAAGGGAATGGAAAATCTCCCATATACCGACAGATTGAAGCAGTTGGGACTTTTCTCCCTGGAGAAGCGAAGACTTAGAGGAGACATGATAGAAACCTTCAAGATCCTGAAGGGCATAGAAAAAATAGACAGGGACAGATTTTTCAAATTAAGGGGCACCACAAGCACAAGGGGGCATTGGGGGAAATTGAAAGGGGACAGGTTTAGAACAAACGCTAGGAAGTACTTTTTCACTCAGAGGGTGGTAGATACATGGAACGCGCTTCCAGAGGCTGTTGTAGACAAGAAAACACTAAATGGTTTCAAAGAAGGTTTGGATAGATTCCTAGAAGAAAAAGGGATTGGGGGTATAGATAGGTATAGACCATTGCTCAGGCAATGGGCCGCCGCGGGAGCGGACCGCTGAGCAGGATGGACCTATGGTCTGCCTCAGCGGAGGCAACTTCTTATGTTCTTATGCTCCAAGCACCAAGAGCTCAGGATAAACCAATCTGCCAAATTGTACCAGGGGTTTCAATTCACACATTTTAGATTTTCTTCTGGCTTCAATATCTTTTGGAGGGTAAGTACTTAAAAGAAATTTTGGGAATCCTTTTTACAGATCCATCCCCTGCCACGAGGCAGAAGTAATCACTGCCATCTGGATCAACCAAGTAATGAAATAAATGCCTGTTGACACAATCAAACCTAAGTTTGCGAGATCAGTGAGGAAGTGCTCAAGAAGAATAGTGTTACTATCATTTCTATTCTGAAAGACACAATTATGCATTTTTGGAATGTGAGCTAAAATTCAAGTATATGCTTTATTTTCATACGAGTATATTTCCTCTTTGGTGATCACACACTCATACAAGATGGATGCACAGGGTGGTCATTTTGACCTGGTGCTAGACATACTCCCCTAAAGAAAGGGTAATGGTATGGCCAGTATCCAGATTTTAGATTTAAGTAGTGGCTATGCAGAAGAACTTTCAGATCCTGAAAATATATTGCTAGTGTAGAAAAGCAATAGCTATTTTAAATGCAGGTGAATAAAAGTTTGAAAAAAGGAAATGTGTGGCATATTGTTCTGGTGTCTTTTAATGCCTCATTGTGCAAGAAGAGCTTGTAATGGTATCCTATAAGCTACTAAACACAACATCTGCACAATGGATTTTGTATCCACTTTTGTGCCATCTGCCCGTTGCTGTCATGTAGTCTTATTATAGTTGCACTCTGCTACCTCCCAATGCTTTAAGGCAGCATTGAAAGAAGCTGAGAATACAGCAAAGCTCACTTTGTTCCTTTCCTGTCACACAGAACAGAGATGCTTACCGGTACTTGCAAAATACTGCAGGCACAGCCACATCATCTAGCTTCTTAGACTTTTTGAAGTCCATCACTATTTCCATCACCCCCCTTTCTGTGAAAATATTTAAGGAAGCTCTGATAGTCTAAGCTCAGAAGTAATATTTCAAGGCTTCTTCCCCTATGAATCTTTAGGTATAGAAAATGGCCAAGAACTATTTATATATACACCTACCGTATGGCTCTGTTCATCCTCATGGGTTAAATTCAGTATTTGATGCCCCTCCCCCCAAAAACAAAATACCTGGCACCAAAAAAGTATGCTATTTTATAAACCACACTTAAAATTAGGCACAGTGTATAGAATAGCGCTTATGTCTAGAACTGTGACTAAGTTTAGGCACGACTATTTGTACCAATGAAAAAAGGTGTAAACGGTTCTTAAATTTAGGCACAGATGCCCTTGTTCTATAATTCTGCGTGTAAATGACCATGTAAATCCCCTTTTTGTCAAAGGTAAAATATAAGCAAGAATCCCACAACTAGATTTATGCATGCAATTTGTAATTGACTAATTAGCACCTCTTATGTTATTTCTATTCACACTGTATGTATTAAACTTTCCTTGTTGTAAACCGCTTCGAACTTTTTGGTATAGTGGTATATAAAAAAATTATTATAATTGCTTGTTAAAATGGCAGTTCAATTAAATCATGTATATAATTTGGGTACACAGGCAAAATATGCATGCAATTTTTTAACTATTTGTATGGAATCAGGAGGACAAGTGTCTTGGTATAGAATCTGGATGCTGTCTAAAAAATGTTGTATTGTTTAAAATCACTACAGTTATGTAGCTTTTAAACTGCCAAATACATTTTAAACACATTTTAAACACTGTTGATTACTTAACTGTTTAGACCAGTCCTCACTGGGTATGCTGCCAGCAGGTGCCTACTCTTGCAGATCTTAAGAGAGTTACCTGAGATGTTTCCTACATTAGTTTTCAAGTTTTTAGAAATTTGATATACTACCCAGGGCAAAAACTGTCAGAGCAGTTTACATAATAAAATAACCCAGTGCGGGTAGGTTTAAAATTAGAAGGATGGAGGGAACAGAAGAAAAAAAAAAGGGGTAATAGAAAAATGAACTCCATTCATTAAAGGATAGTAAACAAAGAAGTACAGTAGAATTTCAGCTATCTGGCACCTATGGGGATTATTGGATACCGGATAACTTTCTGGTTGAGAGTGCTAGACATTTGTCCAGTCTCAATTCCCCCCCCCCCCCCTCCCTCCTGAATCACCAGCGGTCCTGAGCCACAAAGTCAAACTCCCTCCAGCCCCTCAGTGGCTGAAGCAGGTGGTGTCCTGAGCTGCAAAACCTCCTTCCTCTCTCATCCTTACTTGAGTGCAGCTGGTCAGCAGGAGGCAGCCTCAAAATAGGCTGCTTGCAGTAAGCCCTGACAGAGCCTTTCCTCTGATACATTGGAAGTGATGCATCGGAGGAAAGGCGCTGCCAGCAGCCTGCTTTGAGGCTGCCTCCTGCTGACCAGCTGTGCTTGGGTAAGGAAAAGAGAAAGAGTGAGGGACCACCGTCTGCTTCCGTCACTAAAGGAGGGAGGAGGGCTTTGCAGCTCAGGACCACTGTTGTTTCAGGGGTCTTTTTTTTCCTCACTGGTGATTTTTTTTGTTGGTTGGTTGAGAATGCCAGTTAACTGAGATTCTACTGTATTAAAATACTAGAGCCGGTGTGCCGAGGTACAGACCAACTGCTGCTGTCTAGACTATGGTAGTACTAGGGAGTTAAAAAAGGAATATAAAAAGGATAATCATGAAAGGCATCTCTAAATAGAAAAGCTTCGAGGGAGCCTTGGAAGCCCAAATAGGAAGAAAGATCCACTTTCAGAGGGTAGTGAATTCCATACCCTAGGACCTATAACACAGAAGATCTTAAATCGAATGGAATAGTAACAGATCTGGTGGAGAGATGGTACATATACATAGTAAACTGGATTGAGAAATCTTATAAAGTTCTGGTGGGTGTGGAATTAAATATTGAACTCCCCCACTCCAAAACAAAACAGGTATGCCTGAACAGTGTTATCATGTGGACTAAAGAAAGGATTTTGAAGGAGATACTATGTGAGACAGGAGGAGATACTGGGTGAGACAGACATTCTGCCTTTAGGACAATGTCCTGCAAACCTAAAGCCACGACACACTAAACGCCGGGCCACGTCTGGATGACCAGTGCATATAATGTTAAGGAAATTTTAAAGGAAAAAAAAAAAACAACTTTATAAATTTGGCAAAATATCTGTTAAAATGACTTTCTTGCTTGGCCCAGTTGTCTACTGTTGTGCGTAACCTTGTTTTGACTTTCAGCCCCAGCTTATCTTTTTGGTTGATCGGGGCCAAGAATGTTGTGGAAATATCTTTCATGGCTTGAGTGTAAGGAGGAACCTGTTCAACAGCGACACTTACTGGCTGAATTCAGAGCACTCAAAATACATGTTTCTGGGTAAGGGCTGCAAATCTGTGGCCCTGGTTATAGATCACCTCTGTAACAGTATGTCTAGTTGGGAGGGGGGAAACATGGTTATTTGCAAAAATGAAGCCTTCAGCGGCTATAGCCCAATACAGACTGGTTCAGAATAAACTGGAAAACCTATAAAAAGGGAAGAGGTGGTATAAGCAAGGATATGGGATGGACCCCTGGTGCCATGGCTTGACCAATACAGAATCAGCAACCAGAGTTCAGTAGCTGCCTAATGGCTAGTGCAGCAGCCTGCAAACCAGGAGAACTGGGTTCCATTTCTACTGTACCTCCATGTGACTCTGGCCATTAATTTTATCTATTTTAGATTATTGTAACATCATCTATTTAGGAGCGCAAGAATACTATTCAAATTTTCCTGTACATGCTTTAAGCTGATATTGGGATTGTCTCCAGCTTAACCATTTTCTTAAAAAAAAAAAAAAAAAAATCTTTATTCATTTTTAAAAAACTCACAATAAGTGTAACATAAGACACAGTTTTCTCATTTTGTATTATATAGACCATCAAGGGAAACTAGAAATTTTTACTTATTTGCTTATCCAAAAATCAATGGGTGTAGATTTAAGACATTCTTAGATAGGACCCTAGCGGTTGAAGCTGGTAGCCAGCAATCTTGGCTAGGTAAATGTATTCAACAAGTTATGCTATTTTATTGCTCTTTTCAAAAATTAATTAAGACCATTCTGTTCGATAAGTTTATTACTTAATGAGAGTTTTATACTGAAACTGTATCTTATAATATACTTGTATTTTTACTGTATTATTGTATTTCACCGATTGTCCAGCTCTCTTTAGTGTAAACCACCTAGAACTCTTGGTTATGGCGGTATAAAAGAATAAAGTTATTATAATATAAGAACATAATAGCCTTACTGTCAGACCAATGGTCCATCTAGCCCAGAAGCTCGTCCTCACGGTGGCCAATCCTGGTCACTAGTACCTGCCAAAAACCAAAATAGTAGCAACATTCCATGCTACCGATTTATTGTTTTGATTGTAAGTGCAGAAAGATGATATCTCACAAATTCCAATCCCATTTCCCTAGGAAAAAAAAAGGAATTCCTCCACGTTTCTAACCTAGGCATACACTGTGTGTAGATTACAGAAGACAAAAATTACTGACCTTCAGTCCTACCAGGAAAAAATCTCCCTACACAATTATTTATAAAAAGCAGAAGTTGAGGAATGCCAAAAGCGCACTGAGAATTCTAGCAACAGATACTTTACAGAAGGAAAACAAGACTTACCTTCTTTAGTGTCTTGTCTGTTTGAAATTCACATTTCTTTAACTTATAATGCTCATTTTTCTGACACACCGTCCTTCCAACCCTTGCATTGAGCATATACTTCAGTCCTTTCACAACCTAACACCCAAAACATGGATTTAAGGTCAAATGTGACAAAATAATGGGAGGTTAACATAAACAATGTTGTACTCAAAATTTGTTAAAAACTGCTGAATATAAATAAAATAAATAATGTGCATCACAAATGTAGCACAAGTTCATGTATAACTCTTTTATGGAAAATTAGGATTTTATCTCAATAATCTTTCTGGGAGACCCGTCTAGGATTCCTGTGGATGATTTATAGATGTCCCATACTTGCAAATTGATTGCAGATAAGTAAAATTTACTTTCTTCATTTCTGCCTACTTCTCCAGCGATAGTGCTCTCTTCAGTTATTACCAAAGCAAATTGATCATCATTACAACATAAGAAATGAGAAGGAAGGGTACAGGGAACATCCCGATAACACATTTTGTTGCACTTTGATGTTGGGAAAATTATGGAGCCCTTCATTGCTTCCGATATCAAAATTAGACTGATAAGCCCTCCAGGGACCTGGATGTAACTTGCACTGAGCAAGTCTTGTGCTCATGCCATTCCTAAATTTCAAAATGGTGGCTGCCACTGCAGAAGTTGCAGCAGTCAATTTGAACACACTGCCACTGAAGGCAGGAACAACTGCAGGATGCTTCTGCTCTAAAGCCACTGGAAGGTAGGCCGGGGGGGATGGGTTAGTGGCCCGGCAACAGTGGTGACAGGGGTAGATCCATATTTTTGATTTTGGTTCTGGCTGAAACCAAAACCGCCAATTTTTGCTCAGCCTCTAACTGCAAGGGACATACAGTTGTATGCCCTTGCCACATTTGTTCACTGGCAGTCACAGTGGCAGTTATGCCAGTAATTTCAAAAAAAATCTGGGCATCCAGATGTCATTATTAGAATAGGTCATCACTGCTTGGCATATGGGACCCTACTTATACAAGGAGAGTCCCCTCCACCAAAAATACCCTATAAACAAACATATAAAAGACCCCCCCAAAGGTGTGAGGTTTTTTCTGTTTTCTCAGTAACCTCTTGAATTTCCAAATGAAAATTTTACAAAAACTTTGTTACTACCTACTTTATGTACAGCGATGTCAGCATGACTACCTAGTGATTTTCACACATTCAAAAATGCTTATGCCACAGTGAGATTTTGTTAACAATTTGTACTCAATATGATAAATTTACAGATAATTTCTTTAAAAGCATTTTGGATCGGAACAATGCCAATCATAGGGAAGTTGGTGGCAGCTGATCTAGAACAATCTGCTATAGGGACTGATCGTCAAGATATTAAGAACTTCCCTAAATGACTAACGGCGGGGATGTACAATGAACATTCATAGTGACAATTTACAAAGTGTCAGAAATTTACAGTGTTTTTTTTTAGCAAGAACATTTTTAGACATGCAAAAATTGCTAAGTAGTAGTATTAAAGTAGTATCAACAACATACAGTAGCTTAAGAATTAAGGGCCAGATTCTATAAAACAGCGTTGTGTTGGTGGCAGCCTAAAAAACGGCTGCCAATCGTGTGTGAATCACACAGTGGCGCTGTTTTTAGAATCGCGGCTTTGCCAAAGGTAGGCATTAGAAATACAGGCCAGGGTTTTAAAGCCTACATTTCCAGCACCTACCTTTCACAAGAATTGCGGCTATGGCGGCACTTTACAGCGCCCAACACTGCTTACGGCACTGGGCAAAGTACCTCCGTAGACAGTGGGGGGGGGGGGGGGGAACAGTGGCCATTTTTGAGGTGCCCTTAGGTGCCTCCATTTCTTTAAATCGTTTTTAATTGGTTTTAAGTGACGTGGTCAATTACCAAACCATTTATCACCAATTAAAACAATTAAGTTAGGCACCTAACAGAGTGCGGTTACTAGAATTAGGGCCTAAATGTTTAATATGCAAATATGATGACTAAATAAGTATCTAAAATTCCTCATTGCCTCTTATCGTATACCATTAGTAACGTAGGACCTACTATAAACAAGATGGCGAAAGCATAATGACTTCACTGCATTATGCCAGAGTTATTCATGTAGAGAATCTGAGGCAATATTTCCCAACATATACCATCTTCACTGTGAAAGTTACTAATCACAAAACAAGTCCTACCTGTATCATTGCTTTGTCTATATCCAGTATCTTGAATACAAAAATATCATTTGATCTGTTATTGTATTCATAAACAGCAAATTTGGCTGCTTTCTTAACTCCAGGGTCATTTGTTTTAACTTGTCGGGGAAATCCAGGTTCTGTTGTCCTTTCCATGTAGTTAACTAAAAATAAAAAAACACACAAAAACCAATCTTTGATACTATGATGGTATTTAGAAGTATCTTCACATGCAAATAGCAATATCTACACACGTAGCATCTACTTTTTTTTTTTCCTCAGAGAATAGTTAAGCTCTGGAACATGTTGCCAGAGATTGTGGTAAGAGTGGTTAAAGTTATACCCCAGAGGCCAGTGTACAAAACAATACAGTACAGCCTATATCTAAATAAATTACAATTCTCCCCAAACTACTATGTACACATACAGACCACAGAGTGTGATTATGCAGAAGTCTCACTGAACCTGGAAGACGTACTGAGCCAAATTGACAAAGAGTGACAAATCACCTAGATACTGAAAGATACAGCCGATTTGCTGTCCATAGTACCTGAAGACTGGAGAGTGGCTAAATGTTATGCCAATTTTTAAAAAGGATTCCAAGAAGTTAAACTGATAAGCCTGAGTTCAGTACTGGGCAAAATAATGGAATATAAAAAATAAATTACAGAACATAGACAAACATGGTTTAATGGGATAGAGTCAGCATGGGTTCGACTAGTGACATAGCTAGCACTAGTGGTGCTCCCATGAAAACTGTGCCTGGAGCAGTCTGTCCTCCCCCTCCTTCCTTACTATGCCATTGGGTTCAACCAAGGGAGCTCTTGCCTCACCAATTTGCTGTATTTCTTTGAAGGTGTGAACAAACATGTGGATAAAGGAGAGCTGGTTGTCAGTTATCTAGACTTTAAGAAAGCTTTTGTCAAAGTTCCTCATGAGACTCTTGAGAAATGAGAGTCATAGGATAGGAGGCAATGTTCTGTTGTGGATTAGAAATTGGTTAATAGACAGAAAAACAGACGATAGGGTTAAATGGCCATTTCTCTCAATGGAGGAGGGTGAATAGTGGAGTGCCACAGGGATTTGTGCTGGGACCAGTGCTATCTAATCTAACATATTTATAAACCTTCTGGAAACTGGAACAAATAAGGCGATTACATTTACAGATGACACTAAACCAGTGGTCTCAAACTTGCAGCCCAGGGGCCACAAGAGGCCCTTGGTATGTTTTGCATAATCACAAAAGTAAAAAAAAAAAAAAAAAAAGTAGTTTCTTCATCATGTGTCTCTTTAGCTATAAATTACAATATTATTATTATTAAGACTTAGCCAAAAGGAAAGATTTATAAACTATACAGTGTTTTACCTCATGCAAAATTGTAATTTTATTAATAAGACATTAACTGTTTTTTTCCGAGGCCCTCCAAGTACCTACAAATCCAAACTGTGGCCCTGCAAAGGGTTCGAGTTTGCAACCACTGCACTAAACTGTTCAAAGATTTTAAAACCCATGCAGACTAAAAAAAAAAAAATTGCAGGAAGACTGGTCATCCAAATGGCAGATTAAGTGGACAAATGCAAGTGATGCACATTTTGGACTATTCTTCCCAATCATAGTTATAAGATGTTAGAGTTCACCTTCGGGGTCAGAATCTAAGAAAAAGATCTAGGTATCATTGTAGACAATACTGAAACCTTCCACCTAATGTATGGCGGCGGACAAAAGAAGCAAAACAGAATGCTAGAAATGATCAGGAAAAGGATGGGGAATAAGACGCCTCTGTATTGCTCCATGGTTCAACCTCACCGAGTATTACATTCAATTCTAATCACTATATCTCAAAAAGGATGTCAAATTTAGAAATGGTTCAAAAGAAGAATGGCCAAAATGATAAAGGGGGATGAACTCTCTTATGAGGAAAGGTGAAAGTTAGGAAGCACTCTTCCGCTTGGAAGAGACAGCAGAAGGGAAATAAAATTGAAGTCTACAAAATCCTGAGTGGTGTAAAATGGGTACAAATATATTGATTTTTTTTTAACACCAAAAGACTCAATGAAATTACAGGGAAATACTTTTTTTTTTTTTTTTTAAATTCTTTATTCATTTTCAAAATTACATTAAGTGTTAAATATTTTCATTCACATTAACAGTAAGTACATCACTTACAAACAATCATTGGTACATTACATAAATTCTTATCCCTATCCCTTTCCCATCCCTCCCACCCATATATTCCATTATCATATGTAATTTATTTCTTATATACCGCTAATCCGTTAGGTTCTAAGCGGTTTACAGAAAATATACATTAAAATTATAAGTAAGAAAAGGTACTCAGAAATTCCCTTACTGTCCCGAAGGCTCACAATCTAACTAAAGTACCTGGAGAGTAATAAAGAAGTGAAAAATAGAGATAGAGGAAAAAAAATAAGAAAATAAAAATTCTAACAAGACTGCATTGATCTAAGTACTTTGGAAGAGAGGAGAGAAAGGAATAGATGCAGGAGGAGGAACCGTTGAACAATAGGACAATATAAAACATGTAATAATAAAATTCCCCCCTCCCTACGCATTAAATTGATAAATATACGGGAAACAATTTCAATTAATCTTTACAATATTTTGTTAATGGTTTCAACACATCCTGAAATTTCTTAAAATATCCCTGTTGTAATGTAATAAATCTTTCCATTTTATAGATATGGCATAAAGAGTTCCACCAAAAGTTATAATTTAATCTCTTCCAATCCTTCCAATTATATGTAATTTGCTGAATGGCAACACCAGTCATTATAAGTAATAATTTATTGTTGTTTACAGAAATCTGACTTTTTGCTCTCATTTCCATACCAAATATCACAGTATCATAGGATAATGCCACTGGGTTATCTAATAAATTATTAATTTGGTCCAAAATTGATTTCCAAAAATTCATAATAAATGGGCAATGAAATAATAAATGATCTAAAGTTCCTGCTTCCAGATGACAATGCCAACATCTATTAGACAAAGAACTACCTAATTTTTGCAACCTAATAGGGGTCCACAATGCTCTATGCAACAGAAAAAAACAAGTTTGTCTCATAGATGCTGACACCGTACATTTCATCCTCCAAGACCAAATTCGTGGCCATTGAGATGCAGTAATCTCATGCTTAATCTCAATGCTCCACAGGGAAATACTTTTAAAACCAATAGTTCTGGATACACCAATCGCCTGAAATGGAGCCAATTATAATATGTAAATAGTGTTATCTATATACAACATATAACCATTCATTACTCGCTATTATTGAAACTCTATTAAATTAATTTTCAAACATTATTTTAATATATACTTATATAATAAACTAGTCTTTAAGCCCATTACATTAACGGGTGCTAGAGAAGATGTCTGTCTGTCTGGGTTTTTTCCTTTGTCTCTCTCTCCTTGTACGCTGTCTGTCTGTCATTCGTTCTGCCAGTGTCTCTCCCTGGCCCCCTGCCTACCTTTATTTCTCTGTTGCGCCATGCCTGTCTGTCTCTCCGTGGCCCCCTTCTGTCTTCCCCCCCTCCCAGAGCAAAGCATGATTGTTTTGTGCCCCCCCAGCAGCCCCCTTTCCCTCTCCCCCTCCCCTTGTTGTGCCATGCCTGTGTGCTCCATGGCATTCTTCTGTTCCCCTCCCCGATGATTGCTGTCTGCCCCCAGCAAACCCCCTCCCCCCAAAGCAGCCCCCTTTCTCTCTCCCCTGGTCCCCTGTTCTGCCATGCCTGCCCACTCCGTGGCCCCCTTCCGTTTCCACCCCCTCTCCCATTCTTATCCTCCCTCCATCCCTCCAACTGGAGCTGGTCCTCTCGGCCCAGATCGTGCATCAGGCTGTGGTTGCCATTACTGCCGAGCCCCCCGTGCAGCAGTCCCGGCGTCCTGCCCCAGTACTGCTCGCCGTCGACCAGGCTCTCCTGCTTAATGACTGTGATTGGGGCTGCAGGAAGACACGCGAGTGTGGCGGCAGCGGCAACCCTGGCTCCTTCTTCAGCACCATGTCGGGAAGGTGGAGAGTGGCCTGCGAGGTTCGCTACAGCGGCTGGCGAACCTCAGCAGGCCGCTTTGAAGAGGAGCGGCAGTGGGAGGGAGGAGTCGCTGACATGTTCTGCACACTCACACGCCTCCAGCTAGCGTAGGCACCGTGAGGACTGGCACAGAAGCACACCTCACGCCACTAGGACTCACGATCTTTCAACAGCGCATGCGTGCTTAGGGTTTTATATATAGAAATGTCATAATACAATACAATACACAACATCAATCACCCTACATGTATCATGAAACCCTCCCTTTCCTTTCAATCCCCCCCAAAAGTTCATTCATTCATTGTTCAAATCCTCCTAAAAACCCTGTGCAAAATTTGCCTTGTTATTCAATCACAGTTTTCCAATCTCAATTGTATTTTATGGTATACCAACACTACAAAGCAGGGTACAATTAACCAAATTACCTATCTCAAAAAGTATTTAATACTCCCCACTTACCATCCTTTTTTATTAATTTTATTTAGATGTATTTTAAAATAACCTTTCCCTCCCCTACTTTCCTTCTGTTTCATGTAGGTTAATCTGAATTGGTCCAGTGTTTTTAATATTTGATAAATTATTGTTTTTATTTACCTATTTTAATTGTTTCCTCTAATCTTTTATAATGTAAACCGTCTAGACCTGTGTTTTGATAGACGGTATATCAAAAATAAAGAAACTTGATAATATAACTAGGCAGCTTTTTTTTTAATTTAAATATACTGTATTTTTATTAAACACAAATCTTAACACTAAGGTGCGCTAGCATTTTAGCATGCGCTGAAGATTAGCGCGCGCAAACCCCACGCTAAATGAAAAATACTAACGCAAGCTTTATGGAGGTGTTGGCGTCTAGCGCATGCGGCATTGTAGCGTGAACTAAAACCGCTAGCCCACCTTAGTAAAAGGAGCCCTATATTATACATGAAACATAAATGAATCCATACTGCACTTCCAGTTACTAAAATCTGTATTATCCAACAATACAGTGGAAGAAAATCTGGAGCTTGTACTCAGTCCATTCACAAGCCTTTTCTGATGAAAATAAAGCTGTTCCACATCATAGTCTGTGTGTGTGTATTTCATTTCTCCAGTATTCTACAATGTTCCAAGCATATATTGATTCTTAGACAAAGCTGTTATGCCTTCTCACTCCAATTCAGATACTCCAGCCAGCCCAACGTAGCACCACGTTTCGTTATTACAGGAGCTGAAACTGTGGCAGGTTTTCAATTTCTTTACTGCTTCATTTCATTATAGATTAGCAACTGCATGGGTTCACAAGCCCACTCTCCCCTCAGACAGGATACAAACATTGCTATGTTTCGCAATCAATGCGTCTTCAGGAGCTGAAGTCGGGAGCGTCTCTCCTCCTATTCCGCAGCCTGAAATCGGGTGTAATTCCAAAACGGGTAGTCAGCTGATGTACTCTGTTTCCACCATCTTGCCTCAAACAGTACCCATTTTGGAATTGCACCCGATTTCAGGCTGCGGAGTAGGAGGAGAGACCCTCCCGACTTCAGCTCCTGAAGACATATTGATTGCAAAACATAGTACTATGTTGGGCTGAAAGCTGAATCGATTGTGTTTGCTTTTGAAGAGGAACATGGACAAAACAATGAATTTGGAAAAGTATCCATAAAATACGACTGAGATTGGAAGACTGGTTGAACAACAAGGCAAATTTTGCACAGGGCCTTTAGGAGGATTTGAACAATGAATGAATGAACTTTTTGGGGGGATTGAAAGGAAAGGGAGGGTTTCATTTATACATATAGGGTGATTGATATTCTGTATTTTATTGTGACATAATTTAATAGAGTTTCAATACAAGCAGGTAATGAATGGTTATATGTTTTAAAACCAATAGGAGAATTCTTTTTTTTTTTTTACTCAAAGAATAGTTAAACTCTAGAACTCAAAAAAAAAAAAAAAAAAAAAAGTCCATAGTTTGCTATTTAGACAGACATGGTTGAAGCCACTGCTTGCCCTAAATCAAACATGGAATGTTGCTATTTAGATTTCAAAACATCTTTTGTGCATTTGGATCTGATGCTGCTGCTGTTAAGTTGTCCAAAAGGCCTACAATAGCACAGTAGGTATAGCTTATTTATAATAAAACCCATTCCTCCTATTCAGGAAATTAACTGATTCTTATAAAAATAACCTTGGGGACAAGGAGGAGTTTTTCTTGTTCATACATCCAGTTTTTCAAAATCTTTTAAAAAGGCCGATGCATAATTCCAAAGCTGTACGAGTGAAGAAATTTAGTATGATACATCATGGATTATCACCTGTACTATATTTTTAGTAATCTGTCAGCGATATGTGCTCAATTGTTGCTCCTTTCTTCACTCCTATAATTAGCCAGTATATACACCTTCCAGATCAAGTTCCTAGTCAGAGAGATTGTCCTAACATTTGTCCAGGCCCCAAAAGTCATCTTAATGAAACCAGTGTTTCAACCTTTTTACACCTATGGACCGGCAGAAATAAAATAATTATTCTGTGGACCGTGGACCGGCGGTTGAAGAACACGGGGCTAAGTCGTGGGCCAGACCCCACCCATCTCTACCCAATCTCCACCCCAGACCCCGCCCCCATAATAGTACTAATTGCACCTTGCACATCCCATGCCTCGTCTGGAAGCCTTCCCTCTGACGTTGCAATGTCAGAGAGAAGGCTTCCGGTTCAGGCGCAGGATGCCCGTAGCTTTATGCACTGAATCAGTTAGGAAGAGGGAGCTGGCTCGAAGATAACACCGCATCAATCGCACTGTGGACCGGCGGTTGAAGAACACTGTTTTGGGCCTGATGCACGTGCTGGCCCTGTGGACCGGCACTGGTCCATGGACCGGTGGTTGAAGAACACTGATCTAAACAGCTTTTCAAACTTCATGGGAGCTCTGCCAAGTATTGATTACTAGAACCTGTGGAGCTACAAAGCTACAAAAACTACCACAACCCAAAAAAAACAACCCCCACAAGAAAAAACTTAAGGCTAAATCCATATCCAAAAAGTTAAATAAGCCACTCTTAAAATGCTATACAAGTCTTTGAAATATGCCTCATTAGATCGTTAGAAATGGCAAAAAAAAAAAAAAGTCCCTAATCTTCACACTTCAGGTTGCTTAACTTAAGCTCATCATGAAAATGTGAAAAGTGGATTGATTAAATATACCTCAATGTGGCAAAGTTGCCATCCAGAACATGAGATGCTATAAAAGGCTCTCTTGCAGTCAAGCCACGCTATAGATTCTTTTTTCTCCTAGCAGCACTAGCAATGATGGCTTTATGCATTAAAGTGTCTTTGGTTCCATATGTTTCCTGCATTTTGTTCTTCTGCTGTAGTGGTGGGGGTGTGGGAGGTTATACAGTCATCTTTCAGAGATCATCTGGTCAGTTTAGACACTTTTTTGGCCCTTATTCATTCTTAAAAAGGAACAAAACAGGTCTAGCTCCAAACATCTAATTGTTGCCCTGGACGTATTGTGAAATGTTAACAATTATTGCTGCAAAACGTCCAAATCCTAATCCCCGCCCAAAACATGCCCCCTTGAGATTTAGATGCACTACAGATGAATAACTTAGAAAAAGGTCTAGGAAGCAGGTTTCAAAAATAGCAGTCTGGACATTTTGGTGATTAACACATCCAAATGCCACTTTGTGTCTTTTATGTTTTGAAAATGAGCCCCATTATGCTTTTGCACAAAGATGTGCCAGATCCACATTTCTAGGAACGTAACAGAAACGTGATGGCAGATAAAGGCCAAATGGCCCATCTAGTCTGCCCATCCGCAGTAACCATTATCTCTTTCTGTCTCCGAGAGATCTCACGTGCCTATACCAGGCCCTTTTGAATTCAGACACAGTCTCTGTCACCTCTTCTGGGGAGACTGTGCCATGCATCTACCACCCTTTCTGTAAAAAAAAAGTATTTCCTTACATTACTCTGGAGCCTGTCACCTCTCAACTTCATCCTATGCCCTCTCGTTGCAGTTTCCTTTCAAATGAAAGAGACTCGACTCATACGCATTTACATTACGGAGATATTTAAACATCTCTATTATATCTCCCCTCTCCCGCCTTTCCTCCAAAGTATACAGATTGAGATCTTTAAATCTGTCCCCATACGCCTTATTACGAAGACCACACACCATTTTAGTAGCCTTCCTCTGGAACGACTCCATCCTTTTTATATTTTTTTGAAGGTGTGGCCTCCAGAATTGTACACAATATTCTAAATGAGGTCTCAAAGTCTTATACAGGGACATCAATACCTCCTTTTTCCTAGTGCCAATATCTCTCCCTACTCAACCTAGCACCCTTCTAGCTTTTACTATCACCTTTCCAACCTGTTTGGCCACCTTAAGATCATCATATACAATCACACCCAAGTCCCGCTCTTCTGTCGTGTACATAAGTTCTTCACCTCCTAAACTGTACCGTTCCCTCAGGTTCTTGCAGCCCAAATGGATGATCTTGCATTTCTTAGCATTAAATTTTTAACTTTTTATTATTTATTTATAATTTTCCACATGTGTTCACAAGAATACATCTTGTTACATGAAATACAGGGAAAGCAAATTTTTTTTTACAAATAGAAACATTAGGAAATTAAAACCTTCCATTCAGGTACATTTTCACCCCCTTCTTAGACCACAATAAAAGGAGGCTGTCATACAAAATTATTGAAGATAATTAAAGAAACATTCTCATTGAAGAAAAAGGCTTAGTATGCAGACAGTTAAATCTTATTTTCTACTTTTTCATTCCTTAATGATATTTTAACATCTATAAACTCCTTCAAATGAGCCGGAGAGAAAAAAGTATATTTGACTCCCAGATATCTAACCAGGCATTTACAAGGATATGCAAGCATGAATGATGCACCCAATTTAATAGTGTCCTGATGCACGAAAATAAAATTTTTTTCTCCGCTCCAGAGTAGTTTTAGACACATCCGGATATATCCACACTTTATGATCATTTCTGAAATACAGCCTTAAAATCATTTAGATCCTGCTCAAAAACAAAAGAAACCAAAAAGAATAGTTCTTTCGGTGTCTGCTGTTAAAGTTTGTTCTAATAGAGCCGATACATTTTCAAAATCAATTTGGTTATCTTTCACTTTATTTCTTTCCCCCAATTCATTAGGTGGAATCTTTTTATTAATAGGAGGAATATTATTGGGGGAAAATTTTAAAGATCTCAATCAAATATTTCTTGAAGAAGTCAATAGGCATAACCCCTGGGGCTACAGGAAAATTAAGGAGATGAAGATTTAAATAGACGATTAAAGTTCTCAAATTGTTCCAATTTCCTGTGAATCAATGTATTGGCCTTAATTGTTACTAGCTTGAATAGTTGTAATTGTTGTATATCCTCCTTATTCTGCCTAGTTTGTTCTGAGCAGTCAACTTTCGTTGAATCTACTGACTTTGTTAAAGAGTCAAGGTTAGAAGCAATTTTTGATACCTCTTCAGTTGATTTAATAAGTGTAATCTCCAGTCTTTGAAGTAGTTGCCAGATATCTTTTAAGGAAGCCTCTGTGGGAGCTGGTAAATTCCCCGCTTCCTTAGTCGTCTCCCTCAGTTCTTCTCCCGTTAAGTCTGCTCCCTCACTAGGAAACCCCGTAGGGCCATATCCGGGGTCGCGCATCTCCTATATCAGATTTCAGGCAGAGGCTGGACACAGTGGTTCAAAAGTAGTCGAAGGGGATAACGATGTCTCAAATCCCGAAAGGGTAAGAGGTTACTCACTACCTTTTCCCCATGCTGGGTCCACTCCTCCGATAGCAAAGCCATTAAGAAACGATCAGTCAGCTACACAGGGGTGGCGGTAAGTGCTGGCGAGGGAACATCTCTAACCACCCCTTTCCTCTTGGTGTGCGGCATTATCTTAATTAACAAATGGACGCTGCCAACGCCGGCTTTAAACCAGAATAATAGATAGCAAGTTCAGGGAATATAAATCCAAAATGCAATTGAACAAAGGTTCAACAACGCAGTCAAGGAATCCGCAAGAGTGCAGGTTAACTGTTGGCATGTTGTCAGTGGCTTCTCCTACTGCCGCCATCTTGACCCCAGCATTAAATTTTAGCTGCCAAATTTCAGACCATTCTTCAAGCTTCGCCAGGTCTTTCTTTTCACGTTATTCACACCATCCGGCGTGTCTACTTTGGTATCATCTGCCCAAGAGGTAAATTTTAACCGACAACTCTTCAGCAATATCGTTTATAAAAATGTTAAAGAGAAAAGGCTGAAGAACAGAACCTTGAGGCACACCACTGGCAACCTCCCTTTCCTCAGAGCGATCGCCATTGATCACTACCCTCTGTCGCCCGGGTAGAATGGACTGCCGTACTAACCTAGTTGCCATACTATGTCAGACCAATGGTCCATCTAGCCCAGCATCTTGTTTCCAACAGTAGCCAAACCAGGTTAAAACCCAAATAGTAGCAACATTTTATGCTAACGAACCAGGACAAATGGGTAATTTCCCCATGTCTGCCTCAATAGCATTGTGATTAGCAATTATTTCATTACGAAATGTGGACAGCTAGCTGGTTGCCATGAAGACTGTTTAGTAACCTGGTAAAGGTTAACAGGCCTCATGAGCCACCTAGATAGTAGCGTTGTATAGTAACTAAATAAATGTAACCAGTTACTGTACTTAAGTAAAATTATTATTTACTTGTAAAAAAATAACAAATGTTATTCTGTACTTTACTTTACCCCCTATTCTGCATAGGATTCACAAAATTAATTTATATCACTCAAGCACAACTGTATATTGTGCTAAAAAAACCCAATGTGATGTGATTTTTTACTACTTAACCTAGGTGCCTCTGATGCTTGCAGTTAGAAGCAAAATGTAAAGCAGCGTCTCGCAAACTTTTCCGGCCGGCGGCACACTAAAACCAGTGCCCCGGTTGGAAGGCACTTGGAAGTCGACGCGACGACATCACAGGCACGCTTGACATCATCGCATCAATGTCTGCGCATGCGCCTAGTCCCGTCTTTACCGCGACCCCGCCGTTACAGGGATCCGGGAGGTGCGGGGAGAAGGAGAGATGCTGGCCAGGAGGAGAGTCAGCTGTGCCGGCTAACTTCCTACATGATGTGCCTCTTGCTGCAAGAGGCACATCCTGTAGGCAGGCAGCTGGCATGGACGACTCATCTCCGGCGTGTCGCGGCACACCAGAAATCTCAGGAGGCACACTGGTGTGCCGCGGCACGCCATTTGCAATACACTGATGTAAAGGATTCCTCAGGGATCCAAATCCAACAGCAAAACCTGGAACAGGATTTTGCTGTTGCACACCACACCTCATACAAACAATGTATCATTTCATAAATGTTGCTGTTCAGTGAATATAGCTTATTACATGTGTAAATGTTGAACTGGTTACTGGTTTCCAGCCACACAAAACAGTGATGCGTTGGGTCACTTTGTGGAGATGAAGCTGGCAGCAAATCTTGGTGGACAGACATGTCTCCACCACAACAGACCACTGGTCATCCCAAGGAAAAACCTACATTGGGGTGACTGTTCCCTGGATTCAGTTTATCCCTTTCCCATCTGTGTTTTCCTTTTAACCCCTTTTCTTTTTTAAAAGAATATATTGCATTTCCTTTCCATTATCCCCACTGTATCAAGTCATTGTTTTTGTGTTAGAAATATAGAAAATGATGGCAGAAAAGGGCCACGGCCCATCTAGTCTGCACACACTAATTACCCATCCCCTAACTTCCTCGATGAAGATATCCCACATGCCAATCCCATCTTTTCTTAAAATCTGGCACGCTGCTGGCCTCAATTACCTGTAGTGGAAGATTATTCCAGCGATCAACCACCCTTTCGGTGAAGAAATATTTTCTAGTGTCACCATGAAATTTCCCTCCCCTGATTTTCAATGGTTGCCCTCTTGTTGCCGCGAGTCCTTTAAGAAAAGACATCTTCTTCCACCTCGATACGGCCCATGACATATTTGAATGTCTCTATCATGTCTCCCCTCTCTCTGCGTTCCTCGAGCGAGTATAGCTGCAACTTACCCAGCCGTTCCTCATATGGGAGATCCTTGAGTCCCGAGACCATCCTGGTCGCCATTCGCTGAACCGATTCAACTCTCAGCACATTTTTTTGATAATGTGGCCTCCAGAATTGTACACAATATTCCAGATGGGGTCTCACCATGGATCTGTACAACGGCATTATGACCTCGGGCTTACGGCTGACGAAGCTTCTACGGATACAACTCTATGTTGTTCGTAATTGTCTCCATGTTCATTACCTTTTATTTATGTCAATTCTACTGTAAACTGCTTAGGCTTATTGATAGGAGGTTTATCAAATTATAAAGAAATTTGAAACTTCTTGTCTGGCCCCATGACTGAAGGGTTCCCACACGTTTGCTGTTTTTCCATCAGTTATCAAAGATATTCAAACAGAGTTTGCCATCAAATGAAAAAATTGTTTAAAACAAGACAGGCAATGACTCCAACTTTGTGAAAGTCTTCTCAGTAATTGGCTAGCATGATAAGGAGACAAATGATGAAGTAAACCACAGCTCTTCCAATAGATGATGATAAAAACGTATTCTCCACTGTATGGATTTTTGACGCCCTTATCACACTGAGAAAAAGGCGATAGGCAATTGTTAACAAAGGCATACCTGGTGCTGTTCTATCCTCCCACCCCCACGATGACCCAGTGGAGGATTTGTTCTGAACAGCGATAATGGAAAGAACAAGGGCCTGCTACATTGGGAGCTTTCCAGAACACACGGGAGGCTTCCTTAACTCACTGCTTCACTGAATTTATACAGTAATTTGAAGTGAATACTGTGGGAGCTGCAGATTTGAGCAGAGACTGGTTGCTGTCTTAGTGGGGATGGGTAGTGCCCAAGTACATCGACACACTTCATGCGCGTCAGGGTAATAACATGCTGTGGTTTATAGCACAGTACTGAATGAGTTGGTGATAAATTTACCTTTTGAATGTGTTGGATTTAATGTATGTTATGTCAAGCCGTGCAGAGTTTTTACAAACTTCATAACAGTAAACAGACTGACACTACATAATTTTGAAAGCAAATTGAACATGCATCTCTTCAAGAGACATGTTTTCAACAAGACAGTTATGGTTGTTTATATGCTGAAAAAAAAGGGGGGGGGATGTTGGAGGTCACTGTGACACTCGAGATCAATTTTTTTTTGTTGTTGTTTCGGCAAAAGAGGAGGACCACCACAACCCCCCTCCCCCCCTCAACCCCTTGACTATCAGGCATCATAGTAAATACAAAAATCTAAGCATTATGAACACAGTAGAAGCTTATGCAAAGTTTGGCGCAAGTTCCATTTCAGCCCTGGCCTAAACACTGCATGGGATTCTTCAAGCTGAGGTTAACAGCTTCTTCTGCAAATGGAACCGGTAGTTGCTCTCTTCTGCCCACAGTACTTCGAGACCCCACTGTGGTTTAACGACCATCAGAAAAAGCTCAAGTGTCACAAAATGTGTTGCAACCTCTTTTGCATTCTCTAGTTCATTTCAAATAATTTGGCTCTCTCAGGTTTGAGTTTAGAAAAACAAACATGAAACATACATACAATGCCCGGCACTGTTTTTATAATACAAGATAACAAAAATCAAGCTCTAAACATTTTATGGAATCTCAGCAAGAAGCACAGAACAGCTGATCATCTTCATTGGTTTTGATAAGATGGGACGAGTGTGTTGTCTTTATGGCTTCTTGTATGTAGAGTTACCATATGGCTCCAGAAAAAGGAAGACAGATTGAGACGACATCTGGGCTTTACTTCCATTGAAAGCAATGAAAGTAAAATCCAGATGTCTCAATTCATCTTCCTTTTTCTGGAGCCATATGGTAACTATGTATGGAAAAATGCAGCAAAAAAAAATAAAAATTAAGCAGGGTATGAGAGAAATACGAATTATTTACCAGAAGACAAATCTCCATCATTTCACGGTGGAAATCACATAACCTCTTATCAAGTAGTATATAAAAATCACATGTTATCTATATTTGCAGATGACAAAAATCAGCAAATACAGTGCTATTAACTAGAATCTGGACATCTGCATGCAGACACTTTCAGCTGGCCTATGGCTTTTAGTGACAGTTTATACATTATTTAATTTTCTATAGCGTTCTACCAGGGGAGCTCAGAACTGTTCACATGAATTTATTCAGGTACTCAAAACATTTTTCCATGTTTGTCTGGACTCACAATCTATCTAATTCGACTTGCCCAGGGTCACAAGGAGCAGCATGGGTTTGAACCCACAACCTCAGGGTGCCGAGGCTGTAGCTGTAACCACTGAACCACACTCTCCCCCTACTTCTGCCATGAGTACTTGCCAGATGTTTTTGAATAATGCAGTAGCCAGCATGCATGTAAATGACCAGCATAAAAGATATAAAGCCAAGGCTAAAACTATAATGAGCAGCAATGTAAAAACTAAACAGGCAAAGGCTTTAAAATTTGTGCACTTGGAAACGGTGGGCTGTGGCCCAAGCCCTAGTATGCATACTAAAGACAGGCCAACGAATGTTAGCAGCTGTGCTGTAGCTTTGCCTGCAAATTATGGATTTGAGCGCGACATGCAACCGTTATTTTGTCATCATACAATTCATGACTAGTGAATGCGTTCAAGCTGTGGATGATTTTTGTGTGGGTTTTTTTTTTTAAAAAGGGATTAGTTTTAACAATTAAAGTTTCTTTTGCTGGAGTTAGAGGTTGGTGGGGTGGGGTATCATTTAGAAGTATGGCTATACAAAAAAAGGTGGTATTATGCTTTTCCTCAATTTTACTCATGGCGAGCGTTCTGCTTCTCATATGTTTTAGCATAGCTGTTTGAAGATTTTTATTTATAACATTTCTAACCTACTTAAACCTAAGCGGCTTACATAAAAAGCATTTTTTTTTGGTAACTGTTTGCACAAGCCCAAGTTCCTTACATAACTTGAGTGTATCTCACTGCTCATAGTGATCTCCCAGGGCCCATATCATTCTGAAGACTAAAGAGGCATTAAGTGCCCTTCCGTGTAAGTCTGAATAGTAACCTTAAGATTCATTATAAAAAATGCTTTAACATAATGATTGACTGACTTTTTAATCTTGCCCAGAATGGCAATACTAGTTCCTGTTTCTCTCAACAGTAGCCAACCCAGATCACAATTAACTGGCAAGATTCCAAAAAGTAGATAATCACTATTTAGCCTAGGGCAGTGGTCTCAAACTCAAACCCTTTGCAGGGCCTCCTTTTGGATTTGTAGGTACAGTGGTGCCTCACACAACGAACTTAATTGGTTCCAGGAGCAAGTTTGTTATGCGAAAAGTTCGTTATGTGAAACGCGTTTTCCCATAACAATACATGTTAAAAAAAATAATTCGTTCTGTAGCATAAAATATGCTAAGATGACATAAAAAAAGATAAATTTTTTGTTATTATTTTTATTTAGATACATCTAAAAACATAATTGTTTTTTAAAACAACACACATTTTTAAATTTAAAGACAGACTAAGTAGAGTCTAATTTTACAGTGAGAGAGGGCAGTCTCAGCGGCAAAAACTGGGACTTAACTGTTCATTTTTTTTTTTTTTCTAGCATCGGGGAAGCGGCGAGAGTAGCTCCGCCCCCCCCAACGCATCAGCAGTAGGCGCAGGGCCCCTGCGAGCCGACGGTCCGCCACTGCACAGGGAGCCAGGCGGAGAGAGGGCAGTTAAGCGCAGTGCCTGCGCGGAAGGATGCAGCTCGGGCGACTTCGTTGTGTGAAACGAAGTTCGTTGTAGGAAGCAAGACATGAAGTTTGTTGTGCGCAGCGTTCGCTGTGCGAGGCGTTCGTTATGCGAGGCACCACTGTATTTGGAGGGCCTCAAAAAAAATAGTTAATGTCTTATTAAAGAAATGACAGTTTTGCATGAGGTAAAACTCTTTATAGTTTATAAATCTTTCCTTTTGGTTAAGTCTTAATAATAATATTGTAATTTATAGCTAAAGAGACGTTTGATCAAGAAACTGTTTTATTTTATTTTTGTGATTATGATAAACATACAGAGGGCCTCAAAATAGCACCTGGCGGGCCGCAAGTTTGAGACCACTGGCCTAGGGGGTAGGTTCTATAGAAACTTCTGCCAGGTCTGTCTTACCTGTTTATGGACATTACCTCAAGGAATTTCTAAACCTTTTTTTAAAAACCCTGTTACACTAACTGCTTTTAGCACATCATCCAACAAAGAGTTAGAGAGCCTAAACATGCAGAGTGAAAAGTATTTTCTATTTTTTCCCTAAGGGTACTTTGTAACTTCATGGTGTATCCTGTCTTTGTATAATTTTGAAAATAGTCAATGAGAGAGATAGAGAGAGACTCCTACAAAAAAAAAAAAAAAAAAGTACCCCTACAGCTAGTGTTTTGTCGTTTTTTTAGTTTCATGTGGAAAAAAAAGAAGCCAAATGAACAAACTAGGGATGAGCATAACCACTGGGAAGTCAGATGTAACACTAAAAATGAAGACCTAGAACAGGAAAATATGTTTGTGGTAGCAGAGTTGCCAATAAACTCTGTGCTGGATTTCTGGCAATCCTGTCTTGATACATTATGGCAGGGGTGTCCAATGTCGGTCCTCGAGGGCCACAATCCAGTCGGGTTTTTAGGATTTCCCCAATGAATATGCATGAGATCTATGTGCTTGCACTGCTTTCAATGCATATTCAGTGGGGAAATCCTGAAAACCCGACTGGATTGCGGCCCTCGAGGACCGACATTGGACACCCCTGCATTATGGGATTTGTAGCACCAGTTTCAATGTATAGAATCAGGGACTATGAATGCCACACTGCTTAGGAACACAACTGCCAAAAAGGACTGGCCAAAAGAGTCTCCTTCCTGGAACAGAATTAATTTGGCAGTGCTGCAGTAGAAGCAAATTGTACTCCCCCCCTTCAAGTATATTTAAAACCAATACCTCATAAGGCTGTCCATTAGACTTGTGGTTCCCAACCCTGTCCTGGAGGACTACCAGGCCAGTCGGGTTTTCAGGATAGCCCTAATGAATACGCATGGAGCAGATTTGCATGCCTGGCACCTCCATTATATGCAGATCTTTCTCATGCATATTCATTAGGGCTATCCTGAAAACCTGACTGGCCTGGTGATCCTCCAGGACAGGGTTGGGAACCACTGCATTAGACAGCTAGATAACTGAGAATTAAACCCGCCATTAAAAACAAAAACAAAAACCTCCAAATTTTTGAATTGGTGAAGGGGAGTGGATCATACCGAAATCAACTTACTTTGATTGATATTCAGAGCAACTAAAGCAGGGATCTCAAAGTCCCTCCTTGAGGGCTGCAATCCGGTTGGGTTTTCAGGATTTCTCCAATGAAATATGCATTGAAAGCAGTGCATGCAGATAGATCTCATGCATATTCATTGGGGAAATCCTGAAAACCCAACTGGATTGCGGCCCTCAAGGAGGGACTTTGAGACCCCTGAACTAAAGCAAAGTTGCTGTATAATAAAAAAAATTAAAAAAAAAAAAAAAAAAAGTTAAAACAAAACTGATTTAAAAAAAACAAACAAACAAATAGACAGACAAGAGTAACAGATCACCAAGACTTCATTCTCACTGCGCTGAAAAGCATGTTAACAGATTACTAGTAACAGGTGAGCGATTTAATGTCAACATACCATAAAAAAAAAAAAAATTAAATAATATTTCCAGGTTAAGAGGATTCCAGGGTGATCTGGGAAGCTAGGGCAGTGATGTCATCTGTTCCACATAAAAGGAACTATACTGAACAAAATCACTGATCATATATAGAGCTACTTTAATGGGAATGAATCAGCATGGGTTTAGCGGAAAGATTTTGTCCACGTTAATTGTGATCTGCCACACAGATGCCCAGATTTAAAAGTGATGCAAACAGGGAAAAGTAATACCTCCAACCACATCTATAAAGTGCTGTGCTCCTAGTTCAGGGGTAGGCAATTCCAGTTGCAACAGTATAGCAACCACAAATAAAGACAACACGTATCCTTTAATATCCGCAGTGACTCTACCCTTTTTCTTGGGTGGTGACTAACTAGGAGAGGGGTAGGCAATTCCGGTTCTTGAGAGCCGGAGCCAGGTCAGGTTTTCAGGATATCCAGGGTAGGCAATTCCGGTTCTAGAGAGCCTGAGCCAGGTCAGGTTTTCAGGATCTCCACCATGAATATGTACGAGATGGATTTGCATGCACTGCCTCCTTGAGATGCAATCTATCTCATGCATAGTTATTGTGGATATCCTGAAAACCTGACCTGGCTCCGGCTCTCTAGAACCGGAATTGCCTACCCTGGATATCCTGAAAACCTGACCTGGCTCCGGCTCTCAAGAACCGGAATTGCCTACCCCTCTCCTAGTTAGTCACCACCCAAGAAAAAGGGTAGAGTCACTGCGGATATTAAAGGATACGTGTTGTCTTTATTTGTGGTTGCTATACTGTCTTTTCTGTGGTTACAACTGAAGCGGTGTACATAATTTTAGACAAGAACCTATTTTGCACCTGGAGCAACAGTGTGTTAAATGACTTGCCCAGTGTCACAAGGAGCGGCTGGGGATTCAATCTACAACCTCAGGATGCTGAGGCAGCAGCTCCAAACATTGGTCCACACCTCCACTACAAGTTTAGGTTCTTCTACTCCCAAAAGGGGGAAAAAAAAGAACCCCACTATTTGAATATGAAAGAAGGCCACCACATTTTACCTCCTTATACTATAGATTAGAGAATGACATGGTGACAAAATTCATCACCGTTCCCGTCCCCGCGGATAACTGCGGGAAATAATCCCATATCATTTTCTAGTGTCTATTTCAACCTCGGTCCTTCTACACCAGAATTCTTCAAAGCAAAGCTTGCGGGTCAGTGGTTGTGGCCATTCATACTCTGATTCTTATGGGAGCCAAGGATAATGAAGCCATTGTGACATCACTGATGTGATTGACTCTTAGGCACTGGTGGAATGAGGCATTATGACATCACAATATCTGCTCTGGATACCAGAGACTGTCATTCTGTAGTGTCTATCTCAACCTCAGTCCTTCTACACCAGCATTCTTCAAAGCAAAGCTTGCGGGTCAGTGGTTGTGGCCATTCATACTCTGATTCTTCCCTCTCTCCTTAAAGAATGACATGAAGATGGTTTCCTGCGGTTATCCGTGGGGACGGGAACGGTGATGAATTTTGTCACCGTGTCATTCTCTACTATAGATCCCTAGGGTGATTGTAGATTGCATATTGTGTAGTTCAACAGCTTCACTTTATCTTTAGTGCTTTTAGGGGTTCTATACCTCTACCCTAATGTCATGTACTAGTTGCTCCACTATTCAATTCAATATCTACATCAATTTGTAGGGCGGATCTTCCAATGCTTACATGTTTTATAAAATCATGGGATTATGGGGGAAGCTATTGCTTGCCCTGGGATCAGTGTAGCATGGAATGTTTCTATTATTTGGGTTTCTGCCAGGTACTTGTGACCTGGATTAGCCACTGTTGGGTCCTTGGTCTGACCCAGTATGGCTTATATATTCTAGGCATAAAAGCATTCTCACTGCAGGATTACTAGGAACATACAAACCAAAGTGTGAAACAAACCCTGTGTCCGAGTGAAGCAGGAATTGGATTACACTAAATACCTACCTCCATTTTTTTTAAACCCACGACAATCGTTCTAGCAATTAGAGAACCGATTTTATATAGCCTAGTATTCATTGACTAAAAATGGCTTCAAAGTGCCCCTAGACATACAATTACTTAACTACAGAGCTAAAATGAGCTGAAATCATACATTAAAGAATATCTTTAACTGATTCTGCCATAAAAAAGTGGGCTCACGTTTATCAAGCATAATTCAGCTTTATTTGTACTAAGTAGCTCAATAGCTAAAACAGCTCCAGCTCCTCCTCCTTACTGCTAAGGATCTAGTCATTTTCTCTAGGATACCAGAAAAGGTAACAGGTCACTCAAGATTTTACGGGTTTTCAATACAACTGTGTAGTGTAGTCTTTCTATAAGACCTTGGTTAGAGCAGCTTAGAGAGAGAAAGAAAAGAGAAAGAGAGAAAGAAAAAAGAGAAAGAGAGAAAGAAAAAAGAGAAAGAGAGAAAGAAAAAAGAGAGAGAAAGAAAGGAGAGAGAAAGAAAAGAGAGAGAAAGAAAAGAGGAAGAGAGAAAAAAAGAGAAAGAGAAAGAAAAGAGAGAGAAAGAAAAGAGAAAGAGAGAAAAAAAAGAAAGAGAAAGAAAAGAGGAAGAGAGAAAAAAGAGAAAGAGAGAGAGAATACTGAAAGTATACTGAAAGTCACGTTACTGGTTTTAACTGACCAACAACTTTTGCAACTCGAGACTCATTCATCTCAACGGAAACCACAGGGCTTAGGTCTATCCGGCCCATCTAGCTTGTTCCATCCGTGCATCGCGCGTCGATGCTTGCATGACTCAGGACTAAAACGCAGACCACAGGCACGTACGTGTCATGTTAAGAGGTTGTTGGAAGCATGCCATCCTCTTAAGCCCCTTATTAATAAATATGTAGGCTACACTCGACTTTGAGCTTTGCTAATAAAAAGTCAAGCAGCCCTGGTCTTGTAGAAGAAAGCAGGTGGAGAGTGCAAGCTATTGAAAAAACATACAAAACGGTAATGTTACAAAGCGAGATAATGTTAAGCTACGGGTTTAATAGAGCTTTTATTTTGAGGCTATTTAGGTCAATAAAAGCAAAGTACAAACGGGCAGCAAACCCTCCTGTGGAGCAAAAGAAACTTTCCCTGCTATTTGCAGAACAGATTATCCAAGTACATAGACAGAAGTAAGAGGATTAGAGTGGTTTCCCCTTATCTTACCAGCTGAGTTCCAGGTCAAATCTACTAGAACAAAGCACACGAGAATCGCCAAGCCCCAGCTTCCGCGCATTGCTACCACTTTAATCAAAGGAGCCCCAGCACTAGCAAGAAGCTCTCAGGCAAAGGGGCTTTCAGTGTGCTCGAGAGCTCTGATTGGTCCGTCAAAAGACCTCTGGCAGGAAACCCAAAAACCGAGCCTTTTTGTGTCGTAATTTATATTTGGAATAAAGATTTGAAACTAAGTTAAGAATCCGAGTGGCATATTTCTGTATTCTTCTGAATGGCCCACGTGTAAAGTGCAGAAAAAAAAAAGTTCTCTTGTTAAGGGGGCGTTAGGAAAGGATAGAAGATTAGATTTGGTGGTGTACAACGCAAAAGTATTCAGGCTCCAATGAGGAAAATATATTGATGAGTTTTTCCTCAGTTTCACAATTTATTTAACCACTCATTAAGGTAGTTATAATCAATCTTACATATCCAGACGGTCAGGACACGCAGATCCTATTCCTAAGGGACAGATGAGTCAGTCCTGTTTTATTTATTTATTTTTATTAAATACATATTTTAATTAAATCCTATTTCCTTTGGTTTCCTCGATAGAAAATATCCGAATACTTTGAAACAAGAGCTGATGAAATCGGGCAGGGGTAAAACGCGGACCTTAGGTACCTCGCGGATCTAAAACCGCACGTCCTTAAAAAATCTTCCCTCATTCATTGACAGCTGTGGGTTTCAGATTTCATGACCGCAGGGCCGCCCTTTCCACCGCTGTAGCTGTTGCCGAGATGCCCTGTCTGACCCCACGGATCTGTGCTGTCTAAATACTAATACTAATAATTAATTTGAGGAAACATTTCACCTCACAACTACGGCAAGAAAATTTAATATTTCTTTGCTCATCCTGGACTTGAACGTGCCATCAGCCTCTCAAATAGCTACACTAACCTCTAGACCAGTGGTTTCAAACTGGAATCATTTGCAGGGCCATATTTTGGTTTTGTAGGTACGTGGAGGGCCGCAGAATAAAATATTTAATGTCTTATTAAAGAAACTAGTCTTATAGCCCGTTACATTAACGGGTGCTAGAATATAGGTGTGCGTGTCTGACATCATCAGAGACGCGGCAGAGCAAATCAGGGCAGTAAAAGGGCCCGAAGCAGCGTGTGAAGACTGTTGCACACGCAGCTGGAATCACCACCGGGCGGCGGGGTCAGTTAAAGAGCCCGGGCAGAAAGTTGCTGGGCTCCTCGGTGGGGGTGGGGGCGCTGAGCGGCCGCGATCCCTCTCCTCCGATACCCCGCCCGCTGGAGATCGGTGGCTGGCTGCCCGACTGGTGGAGGTGATTGGCGCCGCAGCTCTGTCCCGGTGGCCTCCGAGCAGCGGCGCTGGGCGCATGAGAGGAGCCTGCTGCCCAAAGAGGAGGAGCGGCGGTGTCTGAAAAGGCTGAGCTGCGTCATAGACCTCAGCTGGCTGCAGCGGTGGTAAGCCCGATGCGTGATATGCGCGCATGCGCACTCTCATGTCCGTGACGGATCAGGGAACACGACTTTAGAGTGCGCATGCGCGACTAACATTTTATTATTATAGATGCCAACTTTTCATGAGGTAAAACTCGTTATAGTTTATAAAGGGAAGAGGTAAAACGTGGACCTCATGGACCTGACAGACCTCGCGGATCTAAAACCACAGGTCCTTAAAAATCTGAAGTCCGTGCCACTTTTAGTTAGTTTTTGGCTCTGACAGACCTCAATGACAATGTAGCATTGACAGATCCATCTCAGCATAGGGAGGGAAAAGTATTAGGATCCGTCAGCGCTAAAATGTCATTGAGATCTGTCAGAGCCAAAAACTAACTAAAAGTGGCACGGACCTCAGATTTTTAAGGATGTGCGGTTTTAGATCTGCGAGGTCCGTCAGGTCCATGAGGTCTGCGTTTTACCCCTTCCCGTTTATAAATCTTTTCTTAATTGCTTCTGATAATTTCACCTATACACAGCTGAAAGCAGTGCAACATGCAGAAAGATGCAGGAAAGCGCTTGCGTAAGGTTATAGCAGTGAGGCGGAAAATGCTCCAGAACAATGATAACATACCGAGGGCCTCAAAATAGTACCTGGCGGGCCGCAAGTTTGAGACCACTGCTCTAGACTATGTTCCTAGCTTATAAAGTTGTGATGTTTCGTTATTTTTTCTCTCAGTAGAGGTTATGGGTCTCTCTCTCCTGCCACCTGTCAGGATCCGTCTAGTAATTGTCAAAGCAAAATCCAAAAACAGCCCAGTCATTTCAAATTATTTTACCTATTCTCAACAAAAGTGCAGGATGCAAGATCTCAACTGCACTTTATTAAACATTTGCTTCCCTGGGTTTTCACAAATGCCCTTTAACTCCGATGGACTTCCATTACAGCTTGCGTCTGACAGACCCTAATGCTTCTCCCATCCCTACACCCGAACGATCTACTTCAATAGACCTCAATGGCTCCCCCCCCTGCAAATATGCTACTTCCATTTTTACAGCAGTGGTTTCTCATTTCCATTTCATTCTGACAACCTCTGGGCTCCCCTCTGCAAACCCCATGGATCAACTTTCACGGACACCAATGCAGCCCACCACCTCCCCTGCAAGTATTAAATGGAATGGAAACCACATGTCTAGGTTATTTGTTGGATACACCAAGATTCTAATTTTGCTACTTATTCTCACCAGAGGTCCTCCAAGCTTCACCTCGGATGTGAATAAATGGGAGAATCCGTGATGTAAAACCTAACCAAATATTTTTTCAATGCTGGGGCAAAAAAGTTTGTTTTCCCTGGGTCTTAAACTCAGTTCTTTAAACTCTCAGTCAGCCACTCTAACCTCTAGGATTTTGCTTGGATAATTTACTAGACAGATCCTTACAGGCGGCAGGAGTGAAGGAGCCATAACCTATGCAGAGACTAAAAGAGGGCAAATTTTGGCCATTTATAATTTAAGCCTGTAGCCTAGAGGTTACAGTAGATGGGCTGAGAGTGCTTCTATTCATTTACTTACTACAGAAGTCAGACTTACTGGTCTATAGTTCCCTACTTCTTCCTTACTTCTACATTTGTGGAGAGGAACCACATCCCTCCTTTTACAGTCAACTGGTACCCGGTGGCTTAGTTAGGGGGGGGGGGGTGCAGTCTGCCCTGGGTGCAGTGGCACTCCTCCTCCTATCCACCCCCCTTGCTCGCTCACCCGACTGCCTGCTCCCTCCCCACTCCTCTCTTTCTGTGCACACCCCTTCACTTCCCAGTACCTTTTTGGCACTCTCTCTGACATCATTTCTGGGACCCATGCCTAGGATGTGACGTCAAAGGGGAGCCGATGCCGAGGTGGGCAGCATGCTGCTTACGCCGGAGTTTAGAAGGTACGGGGAAAGGGAAGTGGTTGCATGGCGCCACTGCCCCGGGTGCCGTTCACCCTTACTACGCCACTGCCGGTACCACTCCTGACTCTAGAGAAGCCCTGAAAAGGTCAGCCAGCGGAGCAGCCAAAATTTCCCTTTACAAAATTGTGCGAGTGAGTTCTGTGCCGCAAATGTGATGCACCCAATTCAATTCCCATGGGGTGCGTCACATTTGCCACACCAGAACTTGCTGCTGCAGCTTTGTAAAAGGGACCCTTAATGTGATATGTGTTGATTTGTATGTGTCTGCGTGCATTTTTATTTTTGTACTCCATTTTTTTCCTCTAGGCTACTCAGTAGATAATCAATTGTTAATACACATACAAAAAAAATAGTTTTTCTTGGGAGGGGGAAGCAGACGGGGTCACAGTGGAAACAGGCTTTTTTGGTAGCTGGTTTTAAGAAAGGTTTGGACAATTTCCTGGAGGAAATGACCATAGTCTGTTATTGAGAAAGACAAGGGGGAAGCCACTGCTTGCCCTGGATCGGTAGCATGGAATATTGCTACTCCTTGGGATTTGACCAGGTACTAGTGACCTGGATTGGCCACCGTGAGAACGGGCTACTGGGCTTGATGGACCATTGGTCTGACCCAGTAAGGCTATTCTTATGGTATATAATCACCTGAGACACATTTTTGGATCTAGTCTCAGATTGAAAGAAATGATCAGGGACTGTGATTCAAATTAAAGAATGACATGGGGGCAGTTGAATGTTCCTTCCTTTTCAACCTCCTATCATGGTGAGACTGGAAGCCCTGAATATGTATACCCTAGAGGAAAGGAGGGACAGGGGAGATATAATTCAGACGTTCAAATACTTGAAGGGTATTAACGTAGAACAAAATCTTTTCCAGAGAAAGGAAAATGGAAGTCCGCACACAACTTTTGATTGGTTTTTAAACAATTTTTTAAAATGAAAGATTATTGGTGTGGTCAGTTACCACAACAATTGTTTATTATTTATTGAAAGCTTCTATACCACAACTAATGACTAGGGAGTCAATTCAGAGCGGTTTGCATGAGCTTCTGTAAAGGTTTACAATATAGAGTTTGAATTTTCTGAGGTGGTTTTCAATACAGACATATATAGAGAGACATAATTAAACCATAATCAATTATTCTACTTATATGTACATTTTATACCATAATCAATCTACCTGCTTATATTTAAACATATAATTAGTATTGTGTACTGTGTTCATACTGTTGTTGTTGTTGTTAGGTGCCATCGACTCGCGCTTGAGTCCTAGCAACTTGATGAATTATGGATCTAAAAAGAAATCGGTTTTGTGCTAGTCCGGAAAGGTCCTCCAGCCTCATCCCCATGGTTGTTTTCAATGTGTCCAGCCATCTGATTGCAGGTCTCCCTGTTCGCCTGGTTTCTTCGATCTTCACAAACATTCTCCAGTGATGCCTTTTTTCTGATAGTGTGACCAAAATAAGATAGTCATAATTTCATCATTTGGGTTTTGAGTGACGTAACCTGTTTGATCTCTTCCAGAATTGATTTGTTAGTTCTTCTAGCAGTCCATGGCACGCCTAAAATCCATCTCCAGCACCAAAGCTCAAATGAGTCAAATCTTCTTTCTACTAATCTTACTTAATTGCACATATAGTACCTGTATCTTGTTCTATGTTCATCATGGATTTTCAAACTTCCTGAAAATCTAGTTATCTGTGCTTTGTCTATCTTCTGCAATTCTGAGTTTCCCTACCATGTTCATCCTTTCATGTTCCTAGTGGGGACTTGCCAGCTATCTCCTTTGGCTTTTTATTTCAATTTGGGTTGTGTGAGGAATTTAATTAGCTGTCACTAGGTGCATACAATTAGGGTGTCTAGTGGTGCCTAACCTAGGTACCATTTATCGAATCTGGCCCTGAATGCCACTGCCTCTCCAAATGCCTTCTGAGATAAATATGTCTTCAGGGCGGTATGAAATTTAGGGTATGTTAGTTCTAAGTGAACTTGGAAAAGGAAGGCATTCTTCCATCTTGCTCAGACCTGGATCAAATTAAGTCTGAATGTATCCGTGTCCCCAGTGGTAATTGTAGTTGCATTCTGGCCATTTCTCTTGTTCATGGACAAAAATGATAATTGATTTGTTTAATTAATTAGACAAAACAATATTGTGAAAAAGTTTTGTACATAATGTTCCTATATTTTTGCATTGATTGTCCGTCATGCTGAACAAGCATCATAGTGTCCTATATTTTCTGTTTTTTTTATTTTTATAATTATAATGAGTGTCACAAACCTAAGAAAGAATGAGGATATGATTTCAGGATCGATAATAGCTTGAGATAGAAAAATTCACACTCCAGTGAAAATGAAAGTGTTCAACAACGATTAGTTACACTTGAGTGAATTGGAAACAGATGACGACGTTCAGTATTCCTACACTGTTATTCCACTTGCAAACTGATGATACCCAAAGGACAAGTCTCATTGCACTGTGAGGAATGCAGTTTATAGATAATCACACAGACAGTATTTCCTGGATCTTTGCTAGGGCCCAGGGTATTAAGTAGAAAAGTACACAAGTAGGTCAATAGTATAAATATCTGCTACACATTTTGATCTTCACGATTGGTTGTGCATGCCTAGGTGGCTGGTGACTTGTTTAAGAAAGCTGAAGAATAGGAATGATGTGGTGGTGCTGGGGGGGGGGAGGTTGCATAATGTTCATTCTCACTCATCCAGGAAACTACTTTCTTCTTAAAATTAAATTTTTCTATCACATAAAAATTTATTTTCAAGCCTTGGTGTCTGGCTTTTCCTCTTTCCTTATATTGTTTTCTGTCTCTCTCTCTCTCTCTGGTGTCTTCCTTCCTTATTCTTTTCTTTTTGTTCTATTTCTTTCAATACTGGACTCTTGCTTCTTTTTTAATGTCCCCTTCAACTGCCTTTTTTTTTTTTTTCTTCTTCCCATTTGTCCCACTTGTTTTCCTTTCATCCTCCATTCTCTTCCACCACACATGCTCACTCCTTTCATTCTTCCTATTATCCCTCAACTCTTGTTTGCTCTTCTTGATGCCCTGTCGGTATATCTCTCTCTCTCATACACTTACTCCCCCCCTGCATATTCTTGTTCATTCTTCTCACTGTCCCCTCCATAGTTACTTTTGCTTTTTCCTCTCATTGTCTCCCCCCCCCACTTTTTTGGCTCTGCTTTCACTGTCCCCCCTCAAACCCTTGCTCCTCCCCACACTTAATCTCCTCTTCAGTCATACACAGTCTCTTGCTCCAAACCTCACTTGCATTAGCTCTCTCCTCTCACTATACCCCCACACTCTCTTCCTCTCTCTTCTGTCTACTCTTCTATACAACATTCTCTCTCATCACTTTAGATTGACTGTTCACTTACAAATGCATAAGCTCTTGCTCTCTCCTCTCTGTGCCCCCAAAGAGGAAAGCTATGTAAGCCAGAGGAGGTGGTGTATTTCTGGGGCCTTCCGATTTTGCCAACACATTGGTGACATCAAAGCTGACTCAGGGAGTCCATAATCAATTCAGGTCTGCTTTGGAACATGGTTTGCAGATGTATACCTGAAGGAATGTGACCAGAAAGGAATGTTAGCCCCCTTTGTAGTTCCCCTTTCTGAGACCACTGAGGAGCAAAGAGATGGTGAAGAAATTCTTGGCTGGATAGTGATTAAATAGAGATACTGTATTGTTCTGTTATAAAAAAATGGGAAAAAGAAAGCTTAAGACTAAAGATGCTGAGCTGTTCTCAGGCCTTGACTCTGGGTATGTCTTTTTTCTTTCATTTTCCAGAAATGCCTTAGAAAAATCACCCAAAAAATTAATTTATGACCACATTCTCTCACCAATTTTTCCATCTTTGATTCTTTTACCTATCAGCAGTCTTCATAAGGATGCCAAGAGTTTGGGTCCCAGATACCTTCTCTATCTAGAAGAGGAGCAAGTAGGAACCTAGAGTTTGGGTTCATTCAGTTTTGGTTTTTTTTCAACACCTCACGTTCTAAGTTTGAAGGAACATCTATGCACCTTTGACTTATTCTCTTTTACCTCATTACTTGGAATCAGAAAGAGACTCTCATGCTTCTAATTACACATGACAGAAACCTGAGCTAAATCAACTCTTTCTCAACAATACTGTCAGGGCCAGATTTTGTTATAGGCAATGTAGGAAACTATCTTTGGTCTCAAATTTTGACAGGCACTGGAGAACTGCTGCCAGTTCTGCTATCTCCTTCAACAGTTCAGTCCTGGAGCAGTGGCAGCACTAAAATGCAGATCGAGGATTTAGCATGGGGCCTGCAAGCCCTCGTGCTCTGGACAAGCTGGACGAGCCCTATGATACTCAACCTATTCATGTGAGAGGACGGGCTGGAGCATTACAGGATCCATCCAGTGCACAAGGGCTTGAAAGCCCAGAGTTGAATCTTTGCAGTGTTGTTCAAACTACTAGATCAAAGTACCTCAGTAAAAGTACTGAAAAGAACACATTAAAAAATGTAAGTGTAAGTAAAATGGTTATTACCAAATATAATACCTTTTGAGTAAAAAATAAAAGTACTACAAGTACAATGAATACAACTATTATTAATGTTTTTTATACCAACAACTTTATTGCTCTACAGTTCAAGCCATTTTGCTTTTAGTAAAACTAAATTTTGATAATAACCATCATTCATGTGAGTTTGTTAGTGAATCATTAAATCAGCACAGTTGAAAAGGTTGTGGAGAATTGGCTGACTTCCATTGTGCACTTTGACGTTTTGTTTTAGGGCCATATTGGTACACCCATGTTTCATCACCAGTGACAAGACAGCCCAAAACATCATCTTGCCTCTCCAAAAGGTCTTGGCAAACTTTGACTCTCTTTTGCTTTTGTCCATTGGTGAGCTCCTTTGGGACCATTTTTGCACACACTTTTCTCATGCCAAGATTTTCAGTTAAGATTTTTCTGTTTCTCCATTGATGTTTACTTGGTCTGCTATGCTTCTCACAGTCAGCTGATGATTTTGATGCACAGTTCAATGAATATTTGCAATGTTTTCATCAGTTCTGCTCGTTATTGGCTGCCCTGACCTCTCTTCATCAGTGATGCTTTCTCTCCCCTCAGAAAAACTTTTAATCCATTTGTACATTGCCGTTTTCTTCACGGAATTATTCCCATACACTTGGACTAACATGTTGCTGATTTTACTTCCACTCTTGCCAAGTTTAACAAGAAATCTAATGTTTGTTCATTGCTCTAATTCAAGCTTCGATATTTTCGCAACAGATCACAAAAACATGCAACATCAATAATGAATGCCACTCAGCAAGACACCGCCACACATCAACATGAACACAGCTGTGAGACACTAATATACTAAGGTTATGAAACCTTACTGAGCTGTTTGTATTGTGCTGCCAACGTAAGCGCATGGTGGCAAGTTCATGAACTTAATTGCCAAACTCCATATGACTGAGATGTTGGAAATCCCGATGGAGAATTTATCACCATGCCAATGAAAAAGTTGGAGCCTCAATTTCAAACTAGTTGAGAGAAGATTCAAGACCTTAATTTGGTAAATGTTTCTGCAGTACTGGAGTGGTCAGATATAGAGATAATGCATATTCTTCTGATGACTTTTGCTTTGGCTTCTGACAGAGACTAGTTATTGAAAATTTGCTTTATGCATTGTCAAAAATTGTTTCTTAACCTGAAAGTCCGGATTTATTCAAATGTCTAAAGAGAAACTCAGAGAGTGAGAGAGCATAATCAGTTTCTCCTGATGTATCCTTGAATGACCCAATTGGGGGGTGGGGGAATCAGTTTTTCTTTAATTTCCATATAAATTTGTGAAAACATATTGGTCTCAACAGTATATATTTATTGTGTTTTCACGTAAGAACATAAGAATTGCCATACCGGTCCCATCATGCCCAGTATCCTATTTCCAACAGTGGCTAATTCAGGTCACAAGTACCTGGCAAGATCCCAAGGAGTAAAACAGAAGGTTTTTTATCCCTCCCTATTGTTATATTCCTTACTCGTCTCATTTACTATCACATATTGTATTTCTTTCCTCACTTCCCATTCGGGCCTGTTTATGTTATATTATGTTATGTGACTTGTCTATGTTATTTGTACTGACTCCCTGTATATGGTGATGTATTATTTTTTAGATTTGTTCATTGCTTTGTATTAAGATTAAAGCGATTCATCAAATTTTAAATAAAACTTGAAACTTATCCTAGGAATAAGCAGTGGATTTCCCCAAGCTATCTCAATAATGGTTTATAACTAAGACCATTCCCATGAAGCATCTGGATGACTACGATTAGAGTTTTAAACAATGCACAATTCCCTCCGGAAGCTAATGTAATGTAACCTAAAAGCTGTTGCTTTCTCTCATTTCTTTCTCCTTAACGTCAATTTAGAAGCTGTATTTTGCAGTAACTGCATCTGGGCAAGCAGTTTCTTTAATAACCCTGTATAAAGTGCATTGCAGTAACTGATCTGGGTGAGAGCAACAACATGTAGAATAGAGTTAAGATCATTCTCTAAGAGATGGGCTCTAATTTGCCTTAATAGGCTCAGAGCTCCAAACAAGTTTCCAACCACTGCAGAACGACCATATCAGTTGAGGGATAGGATGTTTATCACAAATGTACACGTTTACTCCAATAGCTAGATGGTAGCCAATTGTATTCTCAGAACATACTGTTTCTACCTTTCCTTGCCTGCTGAAAAAAAAAAAGGCTGCAATCATATTTATAGGCTTCTGCATGCCTTATAAAGAAATGTGCAGAGATCCTAAGCTCCTGAATAAAACTATGTTAATTACCTCCGTGCCTCCTCTAACTCACTTCAGGCAATTCCCTAACAATGTTTGAAACCATTAACCTCAGCCTACCCTCGACTGAGACAGTTTGTACCAAGGAGATGAGTTGTAAAAAAAAAAAAAAAAGGATGGGAACTATTTTGCATGATAACTAACCCCCCCCCCCATTTGCTATTAGTTTCTCAAACCAAAAGCACGGTGTAATTAAACTATCCAAGCAACACAGTCAGTTAAAATGATATATGAGCAGATTACCTTTGAAACCATAATGGGCAAAATGATGTAAAGACCTCAGTGTGTCATGCACACCATTTTGAGGCTGCAATAGTGTTTTATCGGAGCTGTTACCGCGGCGGCGAGCGCTAAAACCACTAGCGCGGCTTTGTAAAGGAGGGGGTTAGTTATCTAAAGTTTCTAAGGGAGCATAGATACTTAAATTAAATATAAAGTCCTCTTATATTTATGAGGTAAATTTTATACTATTTTATTCATGCTTTAAAAACTGTAGTGACTTAGGCCCTGTTTTACTAAGGTGCGCTAACCGATTAGCGTGCTCTAAACGCTAACGCGTGCATGTTAGTCTATGGACACATTAGCATTTAGCGTGCGCTAATTCAATTAGCATGTGCTAATCAGTTAGCGCACCTTAGTAAAAAAGGGGGGTTAGTCTATTGTTAACAAATTCATGAAAATCCCCAATTAAATGTTATGGTGAAAAATGTTTAGCCTAATTGGCTTAAAAGCCTATAAATTTAGGATTGAACCTGGGGTGGGTGAAAATTTACACATAGCTTTGCTGGGGTGGGTAGGAATCAAACACTAATAAAAATCTTTGCTATCTTAGCCTATTTCTTTTAAATAGCTAGTTACCTGATTGTTTGGCCCTCCTGGCCCTTTTCCTATTTAATATGTTTACGACCCCTTAGGCTGATCTAATATAGACTCAGGAGACGACTTAATTTGTATTTGCAGATGATATCCAGAAATGGATTATTATTGATCTGCATGAAGTGTTCAAATGCAATACAAGTTGGTGAAGCGATAAGCTTACAACTGCTGGGGCCATGAACAACTAGATAAGGCCACAGATTTGGGTTCTTTGCATTCTTTGCATGTGGTATGCAAATATTTCTACTCAGACACCTTGAGAATGAACATAATGATACTTATCTTTTATTAGCAGCAAATGTAAAAACATAATTAGAAAGTAATCACAATAGGAATATCATCATAACAATTAGCAGGAGTTGCAAAAAAACAGTGAGGACCTTACTTCCTGTCTGCCCTTGGGATGTGAGGACAGAAGAAGATTATAGAAACATGATGGCAAATAAAGGCAAAATGGCCCATCTAGTCTGCCCATCCGCAGTAACCATTATCTCTTTCTCTCTCTGAGAGATCGTGGGATCCCAGGCCCTCTTGAATTCAGACACAGTCTCTGTCTCCATCACCTCTTCTGGGAGACTGTTCCATGCATCTACCATGCATTTCCTTAAATTACTCTGGAGCCTATCACCTCTTAACTTCATCCTATGCCCTCTCATTGCAGAGTTTCCTTTCAAATTAAAGAGACTCGACTCATGCGCATTTATATTACGTAGGTATTTAAACGTCTCTATCATATCTCCCCTCTCCCATCTTTCCTCCAAAGTATACAGATTGAGATCTTTAAGTCTGTCCCCATATGCCTTATAATGAAGACCATTTACCATTTAAAGTAGTCTTCCTCTGGACCACCCTTTTTATATCTTTTTGAAGGTGCGGCTTCCAGAATTGTACACAATATTCTAAATGAGGTCTCACCAAAATCTTATACAGGGGCATCAATACCTCCTTTTTCCTACTAGCCATAGTTCTCCCTATGCGACCTAGCAGCCTTCTAGCTTTCGCCGTCACCTTTTCAATCTGTATGGCCACCTTAAGATCATCACATACAGTCACACCCATGATACCAGCACTGTAGTCCTTAGGCTGTTCAAATGCTCTCGGTGTTGATGTCAGAAGAGTTCTAACAGTTCCTGCAGATACTGCTACAGGCAAGCTAAGATGGTTTTGTTATAGCAAAAGTTCAGATGAAAATCCTGATGGAAAGTCCCAAAAAACAAAGGCATAGAAACATACAAACATGACAGCAGGTAAGAACATAAGAATAGCCTTACTGGAACAGACCAATGGCCTATCTTGTCTTCATAGAGGCCAATCCAAGTCATAAGTACCTGGCAAACCTTTTAGGCATTACTTAGGCGCCCTTTATAGAATCTGGGCCTAAAAGCACAAAGTGCTTCAATAAGTTTAACTAGAATGGATCCAGAACCAAACCTAGCAAATATAACGTAAACATGAGATTTATTTGAATACACTGCCTCCATTATTTGCATATACTGCTTCCATTTCAGGCATATTCATTAGAGAAATCCTGAAAAACCAACTATATTGTAACCCTCAAGGACCGATTGAGAGCTATAGCAATTTAGGTAGTCTTTCATTAAGGCTCTCTGGTTTAACTCACAAAATAAATTAGAAATTTATGAATGAATGTTATATTAAAGAGCATAAAAGAGTACTGTGGAGCAGTTTAGATGTGAGAATGAGAATATATTTGGGTGGGATAGTTAGGAACTCATACTTATCCATTTATTTGAGGGCAGATAAATAGGCAAGTGAAGAAAAAGGATACAATACAAAAAGAAATGCACATAGCAGGAAGATAGTTTTCCTTTGTTTGTGGTAAAGCTGGGGAGTAGAGTAGAAGAGAAGAAAGAAGGAGAGATGAGACCTACTCATCTGAACAATGTTCATTGAGAAATCTTTAGCTAGCACCTAATATTCTTCTTTTTTAAAAAAAAATCTTTATTCATTTTAAAACTTACAATAAGTGTAACATAAGATACAATCATTTTATACTTTAACATCACTTAATAGTCTATCAGAGATAAATTCAGATCAAATACCCCTCCCTCCCACACCCCATCAACTGTCATTAAACTTAAGAAAACATAAAAACATAAAATATCCCCCCTCCCGACAATTATCCACAATCAAAGGAAAATAAAACAAAATTACCCCCTCTCCCCTCCCCCACCTTGGATGTGTATGTTCAAAGGGAAAAAGTAATATTCATTCTTTACAATATTTTATTAATGGCTCCCAAGCATCCTGAAATTTCTTGAAATTACCCTGTTGTATGGCTATTATTTATTTGATTTTCTATACCGTTCTCCCAGGAGAGCTCAGAACGGTTTACATGCATTTATTCAGGTACTCAAGCAGTTTTCCCTGTCTGTCTCGGCGGGCTCACAATCTATCTAATGTACCTGGGGCAATGGGGGGATTAAGTGACTTACCCAGGGTCACAAGGAGCAGTGTGGGTTTGAACCCACAACCTCAGGGTGCTGAGACTGTAATTTTAACCACTGCGCCACTCTCCTCTTTAAAGATGTCCTCTCCATTTTAAAGATGTGACATAAAGAATTCCACAACACCCAATATTAGGTTCCTTATGCAATTGGTTTTAAATGTATCTTGAGGGAAAGACCTCAGAAACCTGCACCCAACACAGAATAGTCAATTCTTGTGGTGGTATAACTTCGCAGGACAGATTTTCTATCATTGGTCACAAAACCCTCCACACACCAATTATCAAAATGCTTTCTGATATATTTATCAATTTTTCTTTCTATAGCACTAGGTGTGTGAAAATATAATGCACTTATCTGATTGCATACATTTAAAACCAATTGCATAAGGAACCTAATATTGGGTGTTGTGTATCACATACAAGAGGTTCTTCACCATTTTTTTGTTTAAAGCAGTGAGTCACTACACATAAAGAATTCCACCAAAACTGTAATTCAGTCGATCCCAATTCTTCCAATTTTTCATAATATGTTGTATGGCAACCCCTGTCATTATGAGCAAAAGTTTATTATTGTTAAAAGATATTTGACTCTTAGCCCTCGTTGATGTACCAAATAGCACAGTATCATAAGATAATGCCACTGGATTTTCCAATAAATTATTTATTTGATCCCAAATTGATTTCCAAAAAGCAAGTACCAATGGACAATAACATTCAAGAGAACAACTGAGAAGAGAAAGACAAAAGAAAATAATTGATTGAGTAATTTACATTCAAGTGTGCACATAGACACACATACACACACTTAAAAAAAAAACTCGGATACAAACATATGAAAATAGAGAAAGATAGAGGAAAATAGAGAAAGAGGTAGAGAATAAAAATAGAGACAAAATAAATGAAAGTAAAGAAATGCCTGGACAAGAGTTTGAATGAGATCTGTCTAGAGAACCTGGAAAATAAAAAGTGAAAACAGATTTAAAGTGTCTTTTAACTGAAATAGATCAAAGGAATAATTTTAAGAATTCATGAAATAGTTATGTAAATACTTATCTGAGATATGTGCATTTTAAAGGTGAATCCACAGTGTTGATAGGGTGACATTCTAGTAAATGAAATAAAATTTTAAGAATTGAGAACATACGTTTGTATTTGCAATTTAAGAATTTATATGGAATTATACTTTGATAATATTAATCGATGGGATTTACTAAACAGCACTAGAGGTTTTTAGCACAGGCTGGTGAGTTAAATGCTCTGAAGCTCATAAGAATTCTATGAAAATAAAAACTCTGTGGAGATGGTGATGGTCAAGATGCAGGCTTCATTTAAAAATATACAAATTCATAATCCACATAAAATATATCTAGGACCCAAACCGTTGGGAGATATGGACCCAACATGGTCCATGTTTCGACAATGTTGCCTTCCTCAGGTGTCCCTAAAAGTCCTGATATAAAAACAGGTGGATTAAAACTAAAAACAGTGGTGAATCGTAACTCTGCCTGAAAGAGGAATACCTCGCCACCCCACGCTAAAAATCTCTAGCGCCATTTAGTAAAAGGAGCCCAATGACCATTTGTTTTGTTGAATTGATAACAACTTTAACATGATTATTAGTAATATTATAAAATAATTTATTATGAATATACAATTCCCTGGTTTGGTGTTGAGTAGTTGGAAAACCCTTTAACCATTAAAACCGTGACAAAAATAACATCATTTTTCTTAAGCGAAGTTTCAAGTTTTAATAAAACTTGATGGATTGCTTAATTATAATACAAAGCGATGAACAGGTTTATAAACAGGTAGTACATTTCTCATTACAGAGAGACGACCTCATTAATGTAAGCCAACCAACCAACAAAACGGACCCTAAGGGAAAATGAGGGAAGAAATACAATATTTTGACAGTAAAGGGGATTTAGAATAAATATTTTTTTTCTGACACTATTATAGAGTCCAGTATCCTTGGCAAGTATTTCTTGGGGTGGGCAAGAATCACTGGGGGAGTAAGGGTGCAATCTCTCCTGATCCCTTCAGCAGAATGCTGAACAAATCAAGGTTTGTAAAGCTAGATGTCCTGGAGAGCAGGTGTAAACTCTGACTTTGATCTTCTTAGACATACAAGCAGATATACATTGCTCTTCTGAAATGGAGAATACATGTTTATTTTGTCTTACCCCAAATATCTTAGGCTGTGCCTTCTTGTCTGATGCACATTTTTGAGTTTTAGACATGTATGTCCTGGCTTTATAAATTAAAAATGTCTGCAATATTCATGTCTTAATGCTGGGTTACAAAACAACAAAATCCAAATAGCGCCAAGAGATTCCACAAAGGAAATGAAGCAGCAAAACAACAAAATGATTGTGGAACAGAAGATCGGATGTACCAAGTAGTTAAGAGGCTACAAACAAGCAGCACAGCTCACAAGACTACAATGAAGGTTGGTGTCATGCACTATAGTTAAGAGACTACAAACAAACAGCAAAGCATACAAATAAAAAACCGGAAATGCGGTAAACCTGCATAATATAAAAGGCACTCCTCTTACAAAATAGCCCAAACTACTACCCCACTACCCTACAAACTAGCTCTTCCACCCAAACTATGTCCCATCCCAAAAAGTCTATCCCCACACAACTGCCCTTTCACCCCATAAACTTCACCACCATCTAGGGTTACCAGATTTTCCCGAAGGAAAATCCAGACCCATGGCCACGCCCCAAGGCTCGCTCAGTTCCGCCCCATTACACCTGTGTCACGCCCCGTTCCACCCCCAGCCCCGCCCCCAGATGGCATCCACACATGTGTGGATGTGACATAATGACATCACCGTGTTGTGTCCGCGCATGCACAGAAGCCCCTTCCTGATGCGATTTCGAGGGAAGCTTTTGAAAATCTGGACAAAGTGCCAGGTTTTGAAAAGCCGTCTGGACCTCAGGACATGTCCTCAATAAGGACATGTCTGAGGAAATCCAGACGTCTGGTAACCTTGCCACCACCCCAAGGTTGCCCCCTGAGACATATTACATGCACTTGTAGCAGGTTGCCGGGTCTCGCTGTGTCTTGTCAGCAGCGAGACCTGGAAACCTGCTTCAAGCAGAATGCCAGCTGCAGAAACCCTGAGAGAACGTAACACATGCAGTTTCATTGGTTGACAGTCTTTTATAGAATTCGTTTTAAAGCTTTAATTCTCACACACAGAGCATTTTACCTTCAACAACCTAATTATCTACACTCTCTAACAATTCCCTATTCACCAGCAACAACTTTGAGATCTATTCAAGATAATAGATTAGTCCTTCCATTGGCAAATAGGGCAAGATGAGAATCCACAAGAAATAAAGCTTTTTATTTTATTGCCTCACATTTATGGAATTACTTACCATGGGATTTGAAGCTGGAAGCAAAAAATTAAGGCCTTTAAAGCTATGTTGCAAACATTTTCTTTTTCCATGAAGTATTTGGAGAAGATTTGGGGGTTCCTTTTCCGAAGGTGCGCTAGCGTTTTTAGCGCACTCACCGGATTAGCGCGTGCTAGCTGAAAAACTACTGCCTGCTCAAGAGGAGGTGGTAGCGGCTAGCGCATGGGGCATTTTAGTGCGTGCTATTCCGCGCGTTAAGGCCATAACGTGCCTTTGTAAAAGGAGCCCTCAGTTTTGTCTGAATTAATTCATATATATTAGTGGAAACGGGTCCTTCAGCGAGTATCTTGTAATTTAACATTGGTATAAGAGGCTTTATGTAATTTGTGCATAGGTTTGAAAGTATATGTATGCGTGCTTTTAGATCTACAGGTCTGTCCTGTTTTAAAATGGAGTTCTTTTCTATATATTGTATATTTTGTAAACTGCTTGGACCTGTCGTAAGAGCAAGCAGTATAACAAGTTTTAATAAAACATAAAACATAAAAACCACACACATATAACAGAGATATACTCCCTCCATATATGTGCTCTGCAGCAGCCTTCCCCTCATATTCATCTAGAAAGGTTAAAAAACACTTATGTTTGAAGTTTAACTTATTTTATAGGAAGGGAGAGTGTGGTGCAGTGGTTAAAGCTACAACCTCAGCACCCTGAGGATGTGGATTCAAACCCACACTGCTCTTTGTGACCCTGGGCAAGTCACTTAATCCCCCCATTGCCCCAGGTACACTAAATAGATTGTGAGCCCACCGGGACAGACAGGGAAAATGCTTGAGTACCTGAATAAATTGATGTAAACCATTCTGAGTTCCCCTGGGAGAGCAGTATAGAAAATAAATAAAAGCCGATGATTACAGTACTGGGTTTTGAAATTACTGGTAGTTAAGACATGTGTATGAATTTACAAAGATTAAAAAGCCAACAACTTGTGCATTGTTTCCAAATAAAAAATACAAAAGACCTTAATACTATTATATTTTGAGCTTGTCAGAGCATCATTTCTTTGTTTTGCAGTGGCTAGATAGATGAAAGATGAGAGCAAAAATGATATCAAAAGAGATCTAAAACAATTTTTCTCTGTCAAAATACCTTCCCTCAGAGAATATGACAATGCTGCCCAAATTCATTTAACAACTGGGCCTCTGATAAGATGAGCAACACAATGTGATGAAATTAAATCCCTCCAGACTTTTTACAAGAAGAGAGAGACAGCTGAATTTAAAGTGAACTGAACAGGCTTCAAGGGGATTCCACAGTTATAATTTCAAAGCATCAGATAAGAAACCATCTTCTAGAGGAAAAATATTGCCATCAAGGGACTGTGGTGAGATTGAAAATAGCGAGATCAAAGATTGAATACTTTTTCAATGTCACTAGAAAGGACCTCAAAATATTTTCTATAGCATCAGAAAGTGGCATACTTTTTAAAGTATTTATTATATAGAATGCCACTGGTGGTGGTGAAGGGAGTGAAGCAGAGGAAATCCTAGAACTGAAATATCTCAAAACTACTACTGTTTTTCAATGATCTATTAAAGTACAAAGTTCTGAACAAGACGGCTTTATTGAACTGCCTCTTTATAGACTATCAAGGAGGGATGAACACAGGAAAGGCCAAAGAGAATGTCACCAAGTGGTTAGGAGAGCGAAAAGAGAATACGAAGAGAGACTAGCCAGGGAGGCAAAAAACTTCAAATCATTCTTCAGATATGTTAAGGGGAAGAAACCGGCGAGGGAGGAAGTAGGACCGTTGGATGATGGAGATAAAAAGGGAGTGATAAAGGAGCAAAAAGAGGTAGCTGACAGGTTAAACAAATTCTTCTCGTCAGTCTTCACAAGCGAGGACACATCCAATGTACCGGAACCCGACGTGATCTTCCATGGTGATCAAGAAGAAAAACTGTCGGCAATAGAGGTGAGCCATGAGGATGTCCTCCAACAGATAGATAGATTGAAAAGCGACAAATCACCAGGCCCAGACGGAATCCATCCTAGGGTACTAAAAGAACTAAGAAATGAGATAGCGGAAATACTCCAACGAGTTTGCAACCTATCCTTGATAACTGGAGAGATACCGGAGGACTGGAAGATAGCAAATGTTACACCTATCTTTAAAAAGGGGTCAAGAGGAGACCCGGGAAACTATAGGCCGGTAAGTTTGACATCGGTTCCAGGCAAGATGGTAGAAGCACTGATAAAGGACAGCATCTGTGAGCACATAGAAAAAAATGGGCTGATGAAAGCGAGCCAACATGGCTTCTGCAAGGGAAGATCGTGCCAAACAAACTTACTGCACTTCTTCGAGGGGGTAAACAGCCATTTGGACAAAGGGGAACCTGTAGACATCATCTACCTTGACTTCCAAAAGGCCTTTGACAAGGTACCCCATGAGCGGTTACTTAGGAAGCTGTGGAACCACGGGGTGGAAGGGGACGTACACAGATGGGTCAAACACTGGTTGGCAGGCAGGAGACAGAGGGTTGGAGTGAAGGGTCACTACTCGGGATGGAGAAAGGTCACGAGTGGAGTTCCGCAGGGGTCTGTACTTGGACCGCTGCTGTTCAATGTATTTATTAATGACCTGGAAACGGGGACGAAATGTGAAGTTATAAAATTTGCGGATGACACTAAACTCTGTAGAAGGGTCAGAACTACGGAAGAGTGTGAGGCCCTACAAAGAGACCTAAGCAAACTGGAGGAGTGGGCAAATAAATGGCAGATGAAATTCAATGTAGGGAAATGCAAGGTCATGCATATAGGGAGAAAGAACCCGATGTTCAGCTACCAAATGGGGGGATTAGTATTAGAGGGAAGTAACCTTGAAAGAGATTTGGGTGTACTGGTGGATACAACAATGAAGTCAACGGCGCAATGCGCAGCAGCCGCGAAGAAGGCGAACAGAATGTTGGGTATTATTAAAAATGGTATTACGATCAGAACGAAAGAAGTCATCCTGCCGTTGTATCGGGCAATGGTGCGCCCGCACCTGGAGTACTGTGTTCAGTATTGGTCACCGCATCTTAAGAAGGATATGGCAATACTTGAGAGGGTCCAGAGAAGAGCGACACGAATGATTAAGGGCATGGAAAACCTTTCATACACTGAAAGATTGGAGAAGCTGGAGCTCTTCTCCCTGGAAAAGCAGAGACTCAGAGGAGACATGATAGAGACCTACAAGATCATGAAGGGCATAGAGAAAGTGGAGAGAGACAGATTCTTCAAACTTTCAAAACATAAAAGAACAAGAGGGCATTCGGAAAAATTAGAAGGGGATAGATTCAAAACAAATGCTAGGAAGTTTTTCTTTACTCAGCGGGTGGTGGACACCTGGAATGCGCTTCCAGAGGATGTAATAGGGCAGAGTACGGTACTGGGGTTTAAGAAAGGATTGGACAATTTCCTGTTGGAAAAGGGGATAGAGGGGTATAGATAGAGGATTATTACGCAGGTTCTGGACCTGTTGGGCCGCCGCGTGAGCGGACTGCTGGGCACGATGGACCTCAGGTCTGACCCGGTAGAGGCATTGCTTATGTGCTTATGTGCTTATGAGGTTTCCAGTAGAGAATGACACAGGGACAAATTTTTCACCGTCCCCGCAGGAACTCAATTTCCCCATCCTGTCCCCATGAGTTTTGTTGCTGTTGCTGTCCCTGTCCCTGTCACATTCTTGTAAGCTGTGCTTTAATAATAATAATAATAATAACAGCTTATATACCGCAATACCGTGAAGTTCTATGCGGTTTACAAAAGATTAAGCAAAGGTACAAATTGACTGACTTCAAGAGGGGAAGAAGAAAGAGAAGTAATTAGACAGGAAATTCATTGTTGAGGAGAAAAGTGATCAAAAGGACAGTAGGTCGCTATTTAACCGCACAAGCCTTGAACACGTTATGATTTTAAAGTGTTTGAGGCTTTTGGAGGAATGGGACAGGGACATGAAAAGAACTTGCCAGGACGGGAAGAGGAAAATGAGTTCCTGTGGGGACGGGGAAAAATTTGCCCCGTGTCATTCTCTATTTCCAGTTTAAAACCGGGTGGTATGATATACTATTAGGGAGTTGTAGCAGGTGAATAGAGCCCAAATTACTGCTGCAAGGAAATGAGATTCTTGTGAACTAAGATACCGTACTTCACAAATTTCAAGACTGGAAGGGTACAACATAGATACTGTACAGTATCAAGGGAAGAGTAGGATGAGCTGATGGTTGAGTCTGAATCATTGTATTATAGTATACTTCTGGATATAATACATGTATTTACAACTGCCACTTTGATTCCTGGTTACTTTGATCCATGGTAGGAGACGGCTAACTCATCCTTATTGTTTCTTCTTGATCTGAGCTAGAAGTGTTTTGTAGGGATTTTCACCTTCGTTGTCTTTTCGTACTATACAGGATCTACAGGACCATGATTTAAGTTATATGAGTTCCAATGGCAGAATACTGTGTAGTTGCTGGGCCTCCGCATGTGCAGATCGCTATACTTGATAGACCGAAGGTCTGATCCAGAGATGGCAGTTCTTATGCTCAGGTTTTGGCTATATTCATCCTCCAGAAGCCAAAAAAAAAAAGGTGAACAGAGCACAATTGGTTTACATAAAATTATGAAAGTAGAAGGAGGTCAAGGTTTTTTTTTTTTTTCTTTGCTCTGAAGCAAGTCAAGCATCTAACGAGGGAGCCTCCTGACGAAGACTGTCAATACTGCAACAAGACTTTGATCATAAATGATCTGATAGCCAGCAGTCAAGCCTGCATAATATGCATTACAGAAACATGGATACAGGATGATAATTCCCCAGCCTTGATAGACCTATGCCTTCCAAGATGCAAGATAATACACTCGCCAAAAACAGACAAAAGAGGTGGAGGCCTCCTACTACTGTACAAATCATTCCTCATCTTAAACCTGTCCAACAAACGAGCAGACCTGGACCTGGAATACATGATCTGCACTTTGAAGAATCCTGAGGGAGGAAAAAGATGTAGGCGAGCTTCTGCTATACCGGCCACCTGGCAGCTGGAACACAATGGAGGACAAGCTTCTTGATCTGATCTCACACTGCACAACACTCTTCTCTAACTTGGTGATGCTGGGAGACCTAAACCTCCATGGACCTGGAGGGCCGCCGCGGGAGCGGACTGCCGGGCACGATGGACCTCTGGTCTGACCCGGCAGAGGCAATGCTTATGTTTTTATGTTCCACTTAGAGATATGCAATGACTCCAAAGTCTGCACCTTCAAAGAACAATTAGATAGCTACAGTCCACCTCTAATCCCAATGTACAGGGATGGCCATAGCCTAGATTTCATCTCCTACTCATCCAAAGGATTAAGCTTCTCCCTAGTAGAATATATCATATGGGAACCATTAATATGGTCAGGCCATCACCTCTCAAACTACTACCTAAAGCTGCATAAGGCGTCTGTGTACAAAACTAAAGACACAACATGTGTGACAAAGCGTGCCAAGATCCCAGCAGAGATATTTTGGAAGGAGACCACAGCCCACCTCACCTCTGTAAGTGATAGCATGGATGAGGCCCTCGACTCCTGGCACCGCACTACCACAGCAGTCTTAGATAAGATAGCACCCATTAAGACCAAGATACCTAAGCAGAAAAACAGGACATGGTTTTCAGACAGGCTAATTACCACAAGAACAGAAACCAGGCAACTGAAAGGGCCTAGAGAAAGGACCAGACGCAGGAGCGTTTCATCCGAGGGAGAAGAAAAATATAACAATATCAGCTGGTCGCATCAGAGGCCAAAAAGTCATACTACGAAAAGCTTATAAGTCAATCTGAAAACTCTGCTAAAAGCCTCTTCAAGATCTTCGATTCCATGACATCAACGCAAGCCATCCTAGGCAGCTCGGTCTCAAACCAACTGGACGCAACGCAGTTGGCGCACTACTTCCGGGAAAAGATAAGGGTAGTAAGGGAGTCCTTCACTCTCTCCTTAGAAGACAGTATTGAACTGGATCCAGTGCACCACACTGACAGATGCTGGCTGAACTTCTCCCCAGTTACGTCCTGCCTGGATATATGCCCTGCCAAATTGCTTGGTCAAGCTCCCCCTGACTTCCTCCTATGGCTTGCAAGAAAACAAATATAGGAACAAAAAAGGACTTTTAATACCTTTTTAGACCTAAGTGGCACTCAGAATCCAAAAATGGAATGAAAAAACTCAATGTGGGGAACAAACCCCTATAGAGCTTCTTACAGAATCTATCATTGCACCATTTTTGAGGTAAAAGGTAATTAAAAATGCTTCTTGAAGAACGCTCATAAATGTTTTATGTGTCCATAAAGTGAAATAAATGTCCAACTTCTTAGTGACTTCAAGAAGCATTTTTAATTACCTTTTACCTCAAAAATGGTGCAATGATAGATTCTGTAAGAAGCTCTATAGGGGTTTGTTCCCCACATTGAGTTTTTTCATTCCATTTTTGGATTCTGAGCGCCACTTAGGTCTAAAAAGGTATTAAAAGTCCTTTTTTGTTCTTATATTTGTTTTCTTGCAAGTTACGATTTTTAGGAACAATTCCTTGTTCAATAATTACCCAGTTGTTTGTATTGGTGTTCCTCCTATGGCTGACAGACCTTGTCAATAAGTGCCTAAGCAAAGGAATATATCCCGAAGCTGAGTCAGCAATTACGCTGACACCTATACCGAAAGCCCCAAGCCTCTATCTAACCAAGGTCGAGAGCTTCAGACCCATAGCTGGAATTACCTGGTCTGCAAAATTGTCAAAATTCTGCATTAACACACAATTGTCCGACTTTCTCAACCAAGCGGATGACTTTCACAGCTCGCAACACGGCTTCAGAGCTATGCACAGCACCGAAATGCTACACCTGGAACTAAATGCAAAAGATATGCAAATACACCACACCGCAATGTCTAAATACACCAAAACCAAAAGTGAGTGCTATACTGAAAACCATCACAGAAACACTTTCTGTAGTGTAACATCTTTACAGAAGCTCATATTCTCTTAACACTTTTGCAGAAACTCATGTAGACCGCTCTGAATTGATTCACCCAGTCATTAGTAGCAGCAGTGGCGTACCTAGCATTCGTGACACCCGGGGCCCATCATTTTTTGACACCCCCCCATCTGTATGAAAAACATGATTTTTAGTAACAATCCACACGTCACACAAGAGTGTACCTAGGAAAGGACAGCATCTTAAATACTGCAGTGAGAAGTACATCAATACACCCATTGTAAAGTAAAACTAAACAAGCCAGATTAGTACAGATCAATCCTACACAGTCAATCCTAACAAATAACCATGTCTTTTTGAACACACAGAACACAGAAAACACCTTTGTCTAGTATGTAATCACAAACTACCCTTTCCCCTTTTACAAAACTGTAGTGTGGTTTTTAGCCATGGTGGTAACAGCTCAAAAGCCAACACTAAAAAACGCTCTACAGTTTTGTATATGGGGAGATAGAATAAAAATACATAGACAAAGGTTAAACTGAAGCACCATGCAACACTACAGAAACAGCGATGCATCTCCCCTAAAGCAAAAAATAAATAAATAAATAGAATTTTTTTCTATCTTGTCTTCTCTGGTTTCTGCTTTCCTCATCTTCTTGTCACTCTCTTCCTTTCATCCACTGTCTACCCTCTCTCTGCCCCTTCTATAAGGCATCTTCTCTCCTTCTAGTCCCCTTCCAGAAACTTTATGCCTCCTCCTTCCATCTCTCCCTTCACCTCCATTGGTCTGGCATCCATCTTCTTACCTTCCCTCCTCCAATGGTCTGGCATCTCTCTCCTCTCTTTCCCTCTCCCACACCCCTATGGTCTGACATTTCACTCTCTCCTCTCCCTTCTCCCCACTTCCATCAGCATCTGCCCCCTTTCTCTCCCTCCACCATGCTTCCATACCACCTGACCCCCTTTCTCACCCTTCATGCTTCCATACCACCCTGACCCCCTTTTTCACCCTCCACACCCTTCCTTACCATCCTGACCCCCTTTCTCTCCCTTCACCACCCTTCCATACTACCCCTTTTTCTCCTTCCACCACCCTGCTATGCTTCTTTCTCTCTGCATCCAAATCAGCAAGGTCCCGTGATGACTACTTCTGCTCCGGAAGAGGTAAGTGACGTCGGAGGGGTGGGGGGGCTGGGCCGGCAGATGCAGGGAGTTGCAGCAAGGTCCCGCGATGACTGCGGCTGCTGGTCCACCCCCCCCCCCGACGTCACTTACCTCTTTCGGAGCAGAGGAAGCAGAAGTAGTCATCGCGGGACCTTCCTGCACTTCAGCACGGCTGTTGACTCTGCAATGGAATATGAGTCGGCAGCCGCGCTGAGGTGCCATTTTGAGCAGCGCAGGAGGTTCCGGACCCGGCAGGCTGTGCACCCCCTTGAAGCGTGCACCCGGGGCGAACCTCCCCCCCGCCCCTCCCTTGGTACGCCACTGAGTAGCAGTATAGATGCTTTCAATAAACATAAACATAAACCTCAACAGCCAAATCCTACCTGAGCAAAGGTAAACAGTCTGTTTTACTACAGTTCAACATCTCAGTCACCTTCGATGCCATGGACCACTCACTCTTGCTCCTGAGATTACATGACCTGGGAATGCACGGTACAGTCCTTAGCTGCTTCTCACAGTTCTTGAAAAACAGGTCTTATGCGGTTTGGAAGGGCAGCCAAAGCTGGGAGTCCTCCTATGGTGTCCTGCAGGTTTTGACTATATTCATCCTCCAAGGTTAAGACCCAGGGGGCTTCATGTGCGCCAGTTAAAAAATAAATTTGTTCTTGTATGAGCAAATATTGAGAAACATTACCGGACAATATCATAGCCTGTAAAAGCACTGTATATTTTAACTCATTCTCAGTGTTTCCCATTTCTCGCCAGTGCAGCACCAAAGGAGCAGCAGACGGCCCCGTCAAATATTGCTCAAATGCTCAGCAATTTGATGTTTCACCGCTCTTTTAGTGTGGCCAAAGTAATATTTATTACAGGGGCATATAATACAATGGTGACGGGTCAAAACTGCGCGGACAATGGAGCGCAGACAATCGTGCGCAGGACGTCTGCATGCTGGATTTAAACCGTTTTTTAAAGCGCTCCGAGGGTGGTGTGGGGGGGAACCCCCCACTTTACTTAGAACTGTTGGCATTCCCGTTGGGGGTGGGGTGGGGAATCCCCCCATTACAGAAGGAAACTGTACTTGTCCCCTATTAAACAAGGATAAAGGCTGTTTCCTCTATAATGGGGTGTTCCCCCCAACACCCCCCCAATGGGTGCACCAACAGTTCTAAGTACAGTGGGGGGTTTCCCGCCCAAACCCCCCAGAGCGCTTTAAAATACTGTTGAAATCCAGCGCGCAGACATCCTGCGCATGATTGTCTGCGCTCCATTGTCTGTGCGGCTTTGTCTCGCATGGTCTATGTACCAAAACAATATACTGCTGCAATAGAGTCACGCCCTGGGTCCTAACGCTGAAATTGATTGGTTTCAGCTATAGGGTTCATGTTTGTTGGGACAGTATTTTTGTGCCGGAAATAAAAAAACAGGCTGTTCAAGAAATATGTTAAGACAAACTCCTAATACAACCAATATCCTCACTCCATCACCAGCCTCCAAACGTTACAACCAATAGCTCCCCTGTAATCTTCTGGAAATGACCAGTATCTCTTCCTTTTGTAATCTGCCTAGAACCGCAAGGTATTGGCAGAATAAAAGAAACGAATGTAATGCATTCTTGCCCAGTGCTCTTCTGTCTGTTTTTGATGTCATCGTTGCAGGGAGATTTAAACAGCATGGGAGTGTAACATAGAAACATAGAAACATAGAAAAAGCGGCAGAAAAGGGCTATAGCCCACCAAGTCTGCCCATTCCCAAGTATCCCCCCCCTGAATTTACTCCCTTAAAGATCCCACGTGAGTATCCCATTTTTTCTTAAAATCCGTTACGCTACTGGCCTTTATCACCTGGGGTGGGAGTCTGTTCCAATGATCCACCACTCTTTCGGTGAAGAAGTACTTCCTGGGATCGCCATGAAACTTCCCTCCCCTGATTTTCAGCGGATGCCCTCTGGTGGTTGAGGGTCCCATGAGCCAGAAGATATCATCTTCTGACTCGATGCGTCCCGTGATGTACTTATATGTTTCAATCATATCTCCCCGTTCTCTTCTTTCCTCAAGTGAGTACAGCCGCAACTTCTTTAGTCTTTCTTCATACGTGAGATCCTTGAGCCCCATGACCATCCTGGTGGCCGTTCGCTGAACTGACTCGATCCTCAGCACGTCCTTTCGGTAGTGTGGGCTCCAAAACTGAACACAGTACTCTAAGTGAGGCCTCACCATGGCTCTGTACAACGGCATCATAACCTCAGGTCTCCTGCTGACGAAACCTCTACGGATACACCCCATCATTTGTCTTGCCCTGGAGGAAGCCTTCTCCACTTGATTGGCAACCTTCATATCCTCGCTAATGATCACTCCTAGATCTCGTTCCGCCGTAGTTCTAACCAAGGTCTCACCATTTAGTACATAAGTTCTACGGGGGTTTCTCCTGCCCAAGTGCATTATCTTGCATTTTTTAGCATTGAAGCCTAGCTGCCAAGTTTTTGACCATTGTTCCAGCAGCAGTAGGTCGTGTGTCATATTATCAGGTAATAAGCATCTGCCTACTATGTTACAAAGTTTGGCATCGTCGGCGAACAGTGATACCCTTCCTCTAAGTCCTTTCGTCATATCTCTTATGAATAAATTGAATAGGATCGGACCCAGGACCGATCCCTGCGGCACTCCACTGATCACGTCCGATGCTTTGGATGGGGTACCGTTTACCACCACCTTCTGAAGTCTACCGCTCAGCCAATCCCCAACCCATGTAGTTAGAATGTCTCCTAATCCCATCGATTTCAGCTTGTTCAGTAATCTTCGATGAGGGACGCTATCAAATGCTTTACTGAAGTCCAAGTATACCACGTCCAGTGACTCTCCGGCATCCAGTTGTCTGGTAACCCAGTCAAAAAAGCTAATCAGATTAGATTGGCAGGATCTACCCCGGGTGAACCCGTGTTGGTGTGGATCACGCAGTTTTTCTTCATCTAGGATTGTGTCAATATTCTGTTTGATCAGTGTTTCCATGAGTTTACACACTATAGACGTGAGACTCACTGGTCTGTAGTTTGCTGTCTCTGTCCTGCAGCCCTTTTTGTGGAGTGGGATTACGTTGGCTGTTTTCCAGTCTAATGGGACCCTTCCTGTGCTTAGGGAAAGATTGAAAAGAACAGATAATGGTTCTGCCAGGACTTCCCTTAACTCCCTGAGCATTCTGGGGTGTAGGTTATCTGGTCCCATGGCTTTGTTTACTTTGAGTCTTGAAAGTTCGCCGTAGACACTACTGGGCGTAAATTCGAAATCTTGAAACGGGTCTTTCCGGTTATCTCCCGTCTGCAGCTGTGGACCAGCTCCCGGCGCTTCGCGGGTGAAAACTGAACAGAAGTATTGGTTTAGTAATTCTGCCTTCACAGAGTCTGATTCTGCAAAGTTACCGTCCGATTGCTTCAGGCGTACTATCCCATCTTTGTTTCTTTTTCTGTCGCTAATATAGCTGAAGAAAGATTTATCCCCTTTCTTAATTTTCCGTGCTAGCTCTTCCTCCATTCGGAGTTTGGCCTCTCTGACTGCTGTTTTGACAGCTTTAGATCTGTCTAGATAGTCCTCTTTTGCCCCCTCTCTGCCTAAATGTTTGTAGGCGATAAAAGCGTCTCTTTTCTGTTTAACTAGGTCTGAAATTTCTTTACTGAACCATTGGGGTCTTTTGTTTCTCCTGCGTTTACTTACAGTCTTTATGTATCGGTCTGTTGCTTCGTGTAGTATGGACTTCAGAGACGACCACATATCCTCCACATTATCAGTTTTTGCTTGTTTATGTAGCTCCTCATGGACGAAATCTCCCATGCGGTTGAAGTCTGTGCCTCTAAAGTTGAGAACCCTTGTTGCTGTGTTTGTTTTCGGGAATCCTTTCTTGAGGTTGAGCCAAACCATATTGTGATCGCTGGAGGCCAGTGTTTCTCCTACTGAGACTTCCGCGACGCTATCTCCGTTGGTGAGAACCAGGTCTAGTAACGCCTTGTCCCTGGTGGGTTCCAATACCAATTGCTTGAGACGTGCGCCCTTTATGGAGTTTAATATTCTTCTGGTGCTACCCGTAGTCGCGGAGAGTGTGTCCCAATCCGCATCTGGCATGTTGAAGTCTCCTAGCATTACAGAGTCCCCGCGCAGTGTGATATTCTCTATGTCCTCGATTAATTCCATGTCTTTGTCCTCCTGTTGCCTGGGAGGTCTATATATCACACCAAGGTATAGGCATCTTTCATTCCCTCTGGCCAGGTTCACCCAGAGGGATTCCCCAGTGTATCTAACATCTGTGATTCTGGTGGTTTTGATGCTTTCCTTAGTGTATAGCGCTACTCCTCCTCCCAATTTACCCACTCGGTCGCAGCGAAGTAGGTTGTACCCTGGTATAACCATATCCCACCCATGCGATTCCGTGAACCAGGTTTCAGATATCGCTATCACGTCAAGATCGGCATTTGTTATTTCAGTCTCTAATTCTAGAATCTTATTGCCCAAGCTGTGCGCATTAACATACATGGCCCTCCATTTCTGTGAAGAGTTTACTTTATGAGTTAGTGTGGCTCCTAAATTATCAGTGATATTTCTCCCTGAATTAATGTGGATGTCATTGGTACTTACCTTAGACTTGGTAATGTGAGTGCGACTTGCCTCCTCAGGGTGGTTTCTTACTGCTCTGGGATATAAGTATGTACCCTCCCCCAACTTACCTAGTTTAAAGCCCTATGGAGTAGGCGGGCCAATCGATGTCCAAATACGTTTCTACCTCTTCTGGTTAGGTGGAGTCCATCTGGTCCTTGTAGTCCCTGGAGCGTCTCGCCGTGGTTTAGGAATCCAAAGTTCATTTCTCTGCACCATTCTCAGAGCCATTCGTTAGTCCGTTGAATACGCTCTTCTCTAGCTCTGCCTTTGTTTCTTACTGGAAGAATTGATGAAAAGACCACCTGTGCTCCTATCTGCTTCAACTTCTTTCCCAGCGCTCCAAAATCTCTGGGTATGTTCTCTGTGGTATTTCTCGCAGTGTCGTTTGTGCCTACATGGATGAGAAACATGGGAAAATGATCATTAGGTTTTAGAATTTTGTCTAGGTTAGTGGTAATATCCTGGATCTTGGCTCCAGGGAGACAGCAGACCTCTCTTGACAGCAAATTAGGCCTGCATATTGGTCCCTCGGTGCCCCTTAGCATGGAGTCACCAATGACTACCACTCTTCGTTCCTTCCGACGGGGCTGGTCCGCGTGCTCTGGAAATGATGTTGCGAGCTGGGCATCCTCTTGAGCCTCTTCTGATATTTCCTCGGTGGCTCCTTCCTGTAGGATCTGAAATCTATTTCTCAGAGTTAGCTGTGGTAGTGATGAACTGCTATCCTGTTGAAGAGAGAAAGAAGAAGAGAGTGAGAATGAGGTGGGTTGTTAGCGTTTATCAGTCGGACTCTGGTCTGGTTGTCTGTTTTGGAATGGAAGTTGTGAAAGATATTCTAATTAATAGAAACATGATGACAGATAAAGGCCAAATGGCCCATCCACAGTAACCATTATCTCTTCCTCTCTCTAAGAGATCCCATGTGCCTATCCCACGCCTTCTTGAATTCAGACACATATCTACCACCCTTTCTGTACAAAAGTATTTCCTTTGATTACTCCGGAGCCTATCACCTCTTAACTTCATCCTATGCCCTCTCATTCCAGAGCTTCCTTTCAATTGAAAGAGACTCGACTCATGTGCATTTTGGTTGAGTAAACTTATTTAGAAAGTTATGTGCGTTGTATGAGTGCAGTGTTTGTTCATTTTGACCTTAATTTCATTTACCCCTTCAGTGTCCCCTCCTGAGGAAGCGTGCAGTTAGCGAGACTTGAGTCATGGGGCCAGCTGAATGTGAGCAGCTTCGGGAATTGTGTTTATCATCTGGTGTGCAAGAGTTTGCCACTGAAGTGGAACTACCGCTACAGAGTTATGGATATTTAGATAAGTTAAAATTGTACTTAATAATATTAAACAATCCTGGTATAATTATTATTTGTAAATGATTGGGACCTGTGAGTGCTATGATGATCCCGGCGGCAACTCTTGCTTTGTTTTATAAACACTCAAGCACTTTTGGTTGTGGGGTCTGAGCACTTCACAATATAATTTTATAATTTACTGATGTCATTAGAAGCAATTGTGAACTGTAATTAGAGTGGCAGGATATATTTATCACAGAAATCTCTTAGTTAACTCCCAATAGTTTGGAAGTGTGATATAAGTAAATTAAGACACATTTGAGTTTTGCACGTTAAACACAACAGGGTTTTTTTTTTAATGCCAATGAGGAGGTATTGATAAGGTTTGTGAGGACACTTGAGTCCTGAGCCGTGACCTGAGGCTTTTCCCCTTGTTCACATTCTATTTCTTTTCATTTATACTCACACAAAGTATTTGAAGATTTGATCTACTAATTTTGAAGAGTTATGCCTTTAATTCTACAAGTGAAATTTATTTTGTTTGCAATATATATTGAGTTTCACGTTTTCAGTTTTTGGAGTGAACTGGGTTCAATTCCTACCACAGCTCCCCATGACCTTAGGCAAGTCAACCAATCCTCCAATGCTCTAAGCACAAAATAAGTACCTGAGCAAGGGGGTGCTGAAAAGTTAGCCCAATAAACCAATTATGAACGTTATTTTGCCACTGTAGCTGAAAAGAATGTTATCTCATTTTGTTAAATGCCAATTTGCAGAAATAAAATTCTATGTTTTGATATTGTTTCAGATCATTGATTGAACCTTATACACCTCATTCTCTTCTTGGTTAGGTTGAGAACTTTTCAGCACCCCCTGGTAGTGTGAAGAGTTTCAGTCTCTGGCAGTGAGAGCTGATACTGTGATATCATAATGCCTCATGCCACCAATAAGAGCCAACTTCAACAGTGATGTCACAATGGCTTGATTGTCCTATACCTGGCCCAACCAACCAACTTCCTAAATTCTGAGCATTATTTTGTCACTGTAGCTGAAAAGAGTGTTATCTTATTTCGTTCAGTGCCAATTTGCAGAAATGAAATTCTCTGTTTTGACATTGTTTCAGGCCATTGGTTGAACCATATCCATGCCATTCTCTTCGTGGTTGGACTGAGAACTTGTCAGCACACCCTGATTGTCCCTTCTTTCAGGCTATTTCTTTTTGAGTTATGGTGCCTACTCTTTGGAATTCTCTTCCTATCTATCTTTGTACAGAAAAATATTTCCTTACTTATAAAGCTCAATTGAAAGCATTTAACTTTTCTCAGGCATTCTGCTCATAGTTCTTTGCTTTGATATATTGGAAGCCTTTATTTTGAATAAGATAATTTTAACCATTCATTCCTTATGTTTTTTTCCTTTCCCTCCCCATTTTCCCTTCACTATTTGTATTGTAATTCATTCCTATTGTTCCTTTCCTCAGGTTCCGGTGATATTTGTTTTGTCATTATTTTGTTTTATCTCCTTTCCCCCCCTATTTATATTTTATTGTAAACTGTTTAGATTTTAACCTTGGTTTTATATTGGCAGTATATTAAAATAAACTGAACTTGAACACAGAAAGCTGGTATACCAAATCCTATCCCCTTTCAAACCTCCAATGATACTATTCTGTGCTTAGATCTGAGAAAATGGTATCTATTTCCTTTCCAGGTCTTTTCCAAGAAAACACATACTGTACCTTTCAATGAATGTAGACCCTCCGGTGAAGTGGCTCAGTTTTGAAAAGATTTTCTCATTTTGTGTGTACGACCAAGGGGTCCTTTCACTAAGGCGCACTAAACGCTAACGGGTCCATCGACTATAATGGTAATATTTAGCGCGCACTAAAATGAATAGCGCGCCTTAGTAAAAGGACCCCTCAAATGATTGTGAAAACAACTCCTCAAATGTTTTTAAAGAGCTAGTATTGCTTAGGTTAGAGTATTAGGCTTTACGAAGGAAGACAGGGAATATAGGGTGTTCAAAAATGGCCAGTTTGGAAAAATATCATTTAAGCTTTGATGGCAGTTCAGCAAAGTAACTGCATCTAAAATTTATACAGTTTTTTTTCTTTGCAGTCTTCTAAATTGAAGTTCTGGGTTTTTTCATGCAGGGAATTGGCTGGACATCATGATTCACCATCTGGCTTTGACACTGCAGCTTATAAATACATATATGAAATTTGCCTGCAGCCAAGAACATTTTTATATGCATCTTAGGGATATTGTTGGGAACAAGATTTTGTTAGTAAAATCAGTGCATTGACTGTACATCTCATCTTCTACATGTTTTCATCTCAACCTTGTTGTTCTTGCATACATCTCAGATCAGAATGCTCTTTGGGGGTCACATAGAGATCTGATTCCTGGGAAAAAATGGCCTGATTCTCAGATCAAATATTTGCAAATATGCCTGATGATTATTTGTTATTTCCACAGATTAGAGGAGTACGATATAAATGACAGCTCAACTCCTCTTTTGCTTAGGCTGCTATTACTATTTGGAATAATCTACCTGTTCATATACGGACTGATATTAATTACTTAAGGTTTCGTTAAAAATTTGAAAACTTTTTTTATATGATTTGTTGTAATATTCATGGTATGATGATATTTTAATTATTGATTGCTTTTGTACTTTCCTGTAGATTTTATGGCTTCTTTGGATGTAAATCACCTTGAACCTTTTATGGTATAGTTAATTAATAAGTTGTGTATTAGATTATTCCTGAAAATGTTTTAATTAAAGAAGCACAGGGAAGTTATTCTGCAGCAATTCTTATCACCATAAATCACATTGAAACAAGGATGAAAATCTGGGACAGCTGTTAAATTTCTTTAGAAATTATGTAATCTCATGATATATGAATAGGTATAGGCTAGTGCTAAATTAGTTTAATTCTAGGTATGATTTCTTGTTTACTGTATGAACCTAAATATCATATGTTAGAGACATTCTCCAAATCTTTGGAATTCTCTTCACCTAAAGGAAGATTTTTCATTTTACATTATGACAGTAACTTACATCTAGGTAAGATTTCACTGGCCCTTAGGGAAACCCTCCCCGCACCCACTTAGATGTTGGGTTGAACATCTGTTCCACTGTCCATTCGTGATACAATCAATCAGGTAGACAAACATAAAATCTGGTGGCCAGAGCAGATCTATCAGAACTTTTAAGCCCTGCCATCTGTAAAAGAAGAACTATCAGTATAAAAAACCCTTCTGAAGAACACTATGAAAATCCTGAACAAATATATACTGTGTTCCCCCGCGAATTTGCGGTTCGCGGTTTCACTCATTCGTGGTATTCTCCGACCGCCTCTACCTGTACTAAAGTCGGGCTACACCACTACCTGTACTAAAGTCGGGCTACACCAATCAGGAGTTCTGTGTCAAAGCAGCTCCTGATCGGTGTAGCCCGACTTTAGTACAGGAAGAGGTGGTCGGAGCATACTGCGAGTGATTTCCTTCACTCACTGGCGCTCCAGCTGCCGTCTCTTGCCTCCCCAGGCGAAAAACCGTATTCGTGGTTTTTTTATATTCGCGGGGGTTCCTGAAACAGAACCCCTGCAAATATCAGGGGAGTATTGTAGTTCTTAACACACCAAAGCGGTTGTGAAAAACCATACACTCCCCTCTAAACAGTTTTAAATCTTACATCAATAAATATTTCAATTATTTTAATGTTTTTGAAACAGGAGGTCCTCAGTGTGATTGCATAGTCAGGTGAGCATTCAACACTTAACTCATGCACAGGCTGGACAGCCCATTGCAGGACACCGTCCTTGGAACCCTCCCTTGTGCTGAAAACAAATTGTGCAAAAAGTGCAAGTGTCAATATAAATACCTAAAGTTAAGAGTAGAAAGAGCCCTGAAAATTTCACAGCCACAAGAAAACTTTTAGTGCATCAGCGGTTTAAAAATACATTTTAGCACACTTATCTTTGCTGGCCCACCAGGGCTTGAGCTGCTGGATTTTAACCAGCGTCTGGTCTTTTTATTTCGTGGCTGGAGCTGGCCACTGAGCTCCGTTTCGGGAAAACCCCTTCATCAGGAACCTACAGAAATTTTAGCCACCCCAAAAATAAGAAAAAACAGCAGTTTCGTGACAAGGTTTTGTTGAGAACTATCTATTGGTTCAGAATCTGTAACAGAAGAAGCACATTGGGGGTTAGAAAAGTAGGGTTGGTGGAGTTCCTGAACTCTTCTGCTTGAAGATAAAGCAAAGCAGGTATCTGAGGTGGTGCCTGTGGGTTTGAGAAAAGAAGGGAGTAAAGAACTGAAGGGGGGGGGGGAGATGGGAAGGGTGGACTGAGGGAGAGAGAGGAAGAAGGAGTTAGGGGTGAGGAAAAGAGGGAGAACGAGGAAGGAAAGAAAAAGAAGGGGAAGAGAACCTTGATTGAAAGAGAACAAGAGTCTTGGAAGGGAGTTAATAGAGGAGTAGAAATGGTTTGAGAGAAGGTAGGGGAGAAAATATGGGGCAACAGCATAGAGGAAGCAAGAGAGTGCAAGGGGAGAAGAATGTGTTACCTACATCTCCCAAAATGCCAACCTGACACATACCTCCTCACAACATCCACTGTAATGCATCTCTCATCCGGACTAACCTCATTTACCCCAGTCTACCCTCTACTCATACTCTTCTTGCCATTTCCTCATCCTCAGCATCTCTGACACAGTAGCATAATAACGTAGTAAATAATGGCAAATAAAGACCTGATTGATCCACCCAGTTTGCCCAATAGTCACACTCATCATCAAGCCACCTACATTTCACCTCCCAGTACCATCCTTCTACACCCTCTTCCCACTCAGCAACCATAATATACACACATAAAGGAACTGTAGCGCAGATCATCCCAAATCGCCAACCTCCAACACTGCCTCTCTGACATGAAAACCTGGATGACAAACAACAAACTACAGCTGAACGCCTCCATGAATGAGCTTTTATGGATCAGGAAAAAATGTACCAAATACACACGCCCAACACTATCATGGGACTCCACCTTACTAACAGCAGGAGATCAAGTATGCAGCTTAGGAGTAACATTAGATGGTCACCTGTCCCTGTCCCTGTCCCACATATCTCAAATAGTCTCTACCTCCTTCTACTACCTCCGCCAACTGAGAAGGATCAAATCCTACATCTCCACACCTGACCTAGCCCAACTCCTCTACACCTATGTCCTCTCCAGGATGGATTACTGCAACTCCCTATTTAATGGAGTATCCAAAAAAGATCTCAAGTGCCTCCAGTGGGTACAAAATGCAGCAATCCGCCTCCTACAAAGCCTCACCTACTGCGATCCCATCTCCCCAGCCCTCCGCGCAGAGCACTGGCTTCCAATTAACTAACACTGCGCATTCAAGGCCCTGGTAATAGCACATAAAAGAATTTACGCCACCACCCCTGCCTACATAGAATCCAAGCTAACCCTGTACACCCCCACCCGCCTCCTCCGCTTGGAAATGGAGAAACGCCTATGCATCCTCCCAGGAAGGTCCCTCCTGTCAGAAACCGCCTGCAAACGCTCCTACAGCCACTTCATCCCCCAACTCTGGAACCAACTCCCCTCACAAATCAGATTACAGAACTCATTGATGACCTTCCGGAAAGTGGTAAAGACCCTCCTCTTCAACTAAAATTACAACCACAATCTACCCCTCATCCCTCTAAACTCCCCCTCCCTTCTACCCTCTCTTCTCCATTCTGAATCTGTACTTAAATTGCTGTATAGTCCATTCTTAACCTGTACATAAATTGCTGTATAGTCCATTCTTAACCTGAACTTAAATTGCCATATAGTACTTGTACTTAAACTACCGTATAGTCTTTGTATTGTCTAAATGTATTCCACTGTGAATGTTTGCTTGTAGGCCGTTCTGAGCTACTGGGAGGACGGGATAAAAATCTAAATAAATAAATAATAGATCAGAGTCATGAAACACACTCTTTCAAGTTACTAGGTTTCTTTACTTTCTGAAGTTTAAAAAAAAAAGTTTTATGAGACTGTCATGCAATCTGTGTGTGTTTGTATATTTCTAGGTATTTTTTTCCCCTTTTTTGATGTTCATTACAAATCAAATTTTCAATATATGTGTTGAGATCATGAGGACTTTGACAGATGCGTTATTTTCAAATCCATGCAAGAGCCTGGACACACTTTAGAAACATAGAAACATAGAAAGATGACGGCAGAAAAGGGCCAAGGCCCATCAAGTCTGCCCACTATAGACCCTCCCCTTAAGATTAGCTAGTGTTTTGCCCTGACCCTCTTAGGGATCCCACATGGGCGTCCCATTTATTCTTAAAATCTGGCACGCTGCACCTGCACCGGAAGCCCGTTCCACCGATCAATCACTCGCTCCGTGAAGAAATACTTCCTGGTGTCGCCGTGAAATTTTCCGCCCCTGAGTTTGAGCGGGTGCCCTCTTGTGGTTGAGGGGCCTCTAAGAAGGAAGATGTTATCTTCCACTTCTATACGTCCGGTGACGTATTTAAACGTCTCAATCATGTCTCCCCTCTCCCTGCGCTCCTCTAGAGTGTAGAGCTGCAAATTGTCTAGTCTTGCTTCGTACGGGAGACCTTTAAGCCCTGAGACCATTCTGGTGGCCATTCTTTGGACCGACTCGACCCTCTGCACGTCTTTGCGGTAGTGTGGCTTCCAGAATTGCACGCAGAATTCCAGATGAGGTCTCACCATGGCCCTGTACAATGGCATAATGACAGCAGGCTTTCTGCTGACAAAACTTCTACGGATGCAACCCAGCATCTGCCTTGCCCTTGAGGAAGCCTTCTCCACCTGATTGGCAGATTTCATGTCTGCACTAATGATTACTCCCAAATCTCGTTCCGCTGAAGTCCTGGTCAAGGTCTCCCCGTTCAAGGTATAAGTTCTGCACGGGTTTCTGTTACCTAGGTGCATGACCTTACATTTTCCAGCATTGAAGCCCAGCTGCCAGGTTTCTGGAAAGTTGGTTCTTTAGTTCTCAGTGGAGCTTGTCTTTTTTTTTTTTATCAGCTTATTTCCCCCTCTCTGTAGAAAGCATGTTAATGTGGTTTTGTTAATGTTAAGCTGTCCTTTCTGACATTGTTATATCATCCTGTCTGGTGTTCTAATTCTGGATAATTATTTTAAGAGAAGTTCTATTGGAAACCAGTAATTGTCTTACTTGTGGTGATGTGCTCGCTACATTACGTTTTTTTAAATTTTTTTTTTTTAAGTAAGAGCATGCCACCGAGAGGAACAGAGTTGTTAAGAACCACTTGATCTGAAAGCAGTAATATATCACCCTGCTTAGTCAGACATTGAGGGCAGGATGTATTAAGTATTTTTCCCATAGACATAAAATGGAGAAAAAGAAAACCTTTTAGTGCATCAGTTCTAAGTGGACTTATAAAATGACATAAGCAGAATTCTGCAGTTATTGTGCAAGGATGAGCCAGGACTTGCTATTTCTATACCCATGGTAGATAGTCCAAATTACACCTGCTACCTGCTTTAAAAAAAAAATAATCTCAGTTTTCGTTAGATGTGAGCATGTGGGGCATTTCATGAAGCAGAGATGCCGGTTCTCTCAGGTTCTGCAAGGTTGAATAATCTGTCAGTCTAGGTGGGAACAGGATTGCCAGCAGGACTGTGGAATCACTGGATATAAGTATTTTGGGTGACAATATTTGGAAAAGTCACCAGCACATCGTAATCCCTCCCCTGTCTTTAAATTAGCTACAGAAGACAAGGCAAGGAAAAGTCTCAAGGGCCTTTTCTATACATTAAAAAAAAACCCAGTCAATATCAGCTATAATACTTTAATTGTTAGCATCATTTAACCATAAGAACATAAGGATTGCCGCTGCTGGGTCAGACCAGTGGTTCATCGTGCCCAGCAGTCCGTTCCCACAGCGGCCCTTAGGTCAAAGACCAGTGCCCTGAGACTAGCCTTACCAGCAGGAACTTGTCTAACCTTGTCTTGAATCCCTGGAGGATGTTTTCCCCTATATGGGAGGAAAGTCTGGATTCTATACAAGTTTAGAGAGAATCTCAATAAGAAACCTCTACCTTCAGCTCTATAACATACACGCCGCATTCGCCAACAGTAGTACTGAGGTATTCCACTTCACAATTCAGCATATAAAGAAATATTCAAATTGTAGTTTCACTTCAGAGGCAGTAACACTGCATCACTGCAAACACTCCCAATTTTTTCTTTTGTAGTATTTACCATGGATGTGGGTGGCTGCCACAAAGGATAGCAAAGGAAGGTAAAACATATTGATCGCACACTTTTCATTTGTTTGTAGTTTATGAATTCTTTTCTCCTCCGATACTTATTTGCAATTTTTTCGTATTCACAGGACTGTTCATCCTCCAATCAACAAAAATACGGAGGGAGAAGTGTATATCAGATTAAGTACATCTCATGCTGCTGGTCTGTAGGGCTGCATAGTAGGGAGAAATGTCAGTTCTATATATGACTGTCAGCATGGAGAAATGTCAATTCTATATGTGACTGTCAGCTCTGGAGGATATAGAAAGGGGGTAACCAAGGGAAGGAAGGATGGATAAGAGGAAACAGCAGACCAGTGAAAAGGGGGAACATTAGAAGGATAATTAGGGAGAAGGGGTGAAAAGAAGGACAGAGCCTCAAAGAAAGGTATGAAGAAGGAGGAGTTTTTGGAAAGAGGGGGTGAGAGAAAGGAACATCTTGAGGAAGAAGGAGGTGAAAAGGGTGAAGAGTATCTAGATGTAGGGGGTGAAAAGAGAAGGTGAGAAGGAGAATATATCTTAAGAAAGGAGAGGTGAAGCGATATGAAAAAGCATCTGGTGAGGGATGAATATCTTAAAGGGCCTCCAGCGATAGAGGGATGAGAACAGGAGAAAAGCCTCCTTTGAAAGGGAGGGATGAGGTGGAGGAATGGTGACTGGTTATGAGGAAGGGAACAGGTGTGATGGGAGAAGGAATAGAAGGAGGAAGGAAGTTGGTGGAAAGGGGTAAAAGTGGAAAGAGAGGATGAAAGGAAAGAAGAATAGAAGGAGCAGATGGGAAAGAAGGAAGTGGTGGGAGGGAAAGAATAAGAAGGGTAGATATCAAATGAATGGTTATGAATGTCAAAACTGCCTTTAGAAGTGGAGCAAGGGGATGAGAAGGGGAAGGAAGGCAATGGATGAAAAGGCGGAGAAATGGTGTGAAGGGTCTGGAGAGGCTTATAGGGGAGCTGGGATGAGAGGTTATAGAATTAGAACAGGGGAGGAAGTGGAAAGAGGAACAATGGGAAGCTGAATAGAGGTAAGAGAAATTAGGGATTGGGTATCAGGTGAAGTTGAATAATAGGAGGTTAGGCTGATAAGGGAATAAAAGAGGAAGATATGTGGGAGTTTGGAAGGGAATGAGTACAGAAAATCGAAATGGGGAGCTAAATGGTAAGGGATGGGAAGCTAAGAAAAGAGGGAGAGATGCAATGGAGAGATGCACCTCCCACTCCACAGTTCTACTGGGCTGCTACCACCGCCCATTCCATGTCCACCCCTTCCTCGGCAATTGATACTCTTTCTTCTACAGTCCATTGCTTCCAGTTCCTTTAGGAAAACCATGCCCTATCCCTGCGGCTCCTCCTTCAACAGCTCAACTATGTCTGTTTGAAGCTGCTCTTGAAATGGCCCCTCCCCCCAGCTTCCACTGGAAGGCATAATGTACTGCTTCTCTAGCCAGGGAAACTGGGCTTGACTCTCTCATGTCCCCTCTGGGACCAATGGAGTAGAGCAGCACCTGGACTAGGGAGAAGAGATCTAATCCTTTCCTCTGGAGTCCAACCTAACTTTTCCTTCCCCCTCCCTCCCTGGCCCTGAAGTGACTTCTCTTAAAGTGAGGCCTGGTTCAGGCTAAAATGCGCCCTCCACTGGGTAGTTTTGGATCTGCCTCATCACAAGAATAAAAAAAGTAAAACCACCCAAATATGAAGCCTTGAGTCAGAATAATAAGGACATGGCTGAGAGGTACTAAAGTATGTGAGTTCTATATGGAATTAAGAAAGAGCTTTAATCAAGTGAAACTGCATGGAATTAAGTTTCTTAGGGCTCTATATGCTGTAAGAAGAATTAATGGGAGAGGGTGTGGAAAACTACTTCCCCAAAGATTTGAGTATCAGTATACTCAATTGAAATCTAGACTCATAGCTTTTCAAGCTGGCTAATAGAGCCCCCTACAATTTCAATCACCTAGAACCAAATTGATTAAGTAGAGATTACTAGAAAAAGAGACCATTTAATGTAATAAAACTGGAAGAAATGAGGATTCTATCCCATAACAATCTATAAAAGAAAAACTTCAATACATCAAATGCAGGGCTTCCCAAACTTAGACCCCCTTTTATCAAGCCACATTAAGGTTTTTTTATCGCCAGCCACTGCAGTAAAAGCTCTGACACTCATAGAATTCCTATGAGTATCAGAGCTGTTACTGCCGTGGCCGGTGCTAAAAACCGTGCTATGGTTTTGTAAAAGGGGGAGGGGTTAATTAGAAAGAGAAGAGGAAGAATTTGGGATTTAGCTTCTGCCTTTTTTCAGTTGTAGTTCAAGGTATGGTAGATATTTTTCTGTCCCTGGAGAGCCTACAGTCTATTTGTACCATGCAAAAACAGTTGAGTCTGAGGGGGCAGGATAAGTCAGAGAGAGCACTTCAGAGCAAACCGCAGACTACCTTGATGTATTGGTGCACCACCGCCGCTCTATGGAAGAGAGGTTTGAAAGTGTATGGTGAGAGAGGTGGTGAAGGGGACCAATGAAAATAACTAAAAGGAGCGTTCAGTGTATATTAGTAGGTGGGCACTGAAAAAAAAGACATGCATGAGTGTATGTATGGGGGGGCAGCAGAGAGACAGATATAATGGCAGTGTGAGGGGGAAGTTCAGAAGAGACATATACTAGGTATATATGAGGGGGCAATAGAGATCCATACTGCCTGTGTGTATGTAGGAGGAGAGGGGTGCAGCAAAGAGGGACATGTTTATGGTGTTGACTTACACACTTGGTCACAACATTTTGGCTAGTTTTAGCCCCAAAATTATCTTCGACTTATACACAAGATTGATTTACAGGCCAAACCCACCTCCCTGCATGCGCCTCGCCCCTTAGGCGATGTGTGCCTTTCAAGCCTCTCTCTGAGCAGCCTCCTTCACCTTTAATTGGACAGCTGTAGGCAACTACTGATTCTCGGCCCAGAAGCATGCGGGGTCTCGGTGGGTTTGGCATGCGTGATAACCAGACTCATGGCAGCCGCCGGGCGTCTTGCTCACGCTTGGCTCTCCTTTCTTGTTATGTGACTGTGAAAAATTATTCTTGGTAATATAAAATGTGCCATGGGGGTGGGGGAGAAGCCAGCATGCCAAAAAACCGCGAGGGAGAAGTGTAATCTCAAGTTTCTGCGACACCAGTCTCAAGGTAAGACCTGTATAATTTGACTTGGTTCACCAAAAGATGATGTCAGATTAAATGTGTCTCCTGCTGCCAGGGAGGTACACTGTTGAAATAGAGATTGGAGCAGATACTAAGCCATAGACAATGCTGCTGGGAACGGCCTGCTGTGTGATGTTCTTGGAAGCTATGCTTTTCACCTCACCTAACCTCCTTCCTCTTCCTGTTTTTGCTACAGGTTTAAAGTTTTCATTATTTAGATTCTGGAAACTGAGTTAAAGAAAACAAGATTGAAAGGTATAAAGAAAATGTCCAGTTCTCTGTTTCAGCAGATACCATCACTTGTCCACATTCACCTCTTCTCTCTACCTCACTATCATCCTTTCCCCTCTCTCTGCTTCTCCCTGGGTATTTGAGACCTGAGAATTCTTGCCAGGTTCTTTGTTGTGGCTCTTCTGCTGGAAGGATGCAGAAGGGAGAAGCCTAGAGGGGTAGGGAGGAAAGCTGGCCTCCTAATAGATGCTCTTATTGTAAGAAAGGGAGGGGTTTTGAGGTTCAAATCCCCAGAGACTTTTTTCCCCATTTAGAAGGCAGAAGGGAAAAAGGGATGCTGGAAGAAGACTGCTTCCTGCCAATATAGATTCTAGGATGGGTGAATGGGTAGGCTGAGAATCCTGGGGTTGTGGTCCCCTAAGCAAATAAAGAAAGTATTTACCTGGATGTCCTGTGTGAAGAAGAAGTACTTTTTGTTTTTATCTCGAACTAAAGCTTAATATTGTTTTAAATTATAACTTAACTGGGAGTGGAAGACAGGACTGAGATGCAAATGGAAGAAAAAATAGCCCAAACAGTACTTCTCTGAATTCTTTGAGTACCATTGGATGTATCCCATCAGGCCTCGTCGCTTTATCTATTTTTAATTCAGCAAGCTCCTCAGAAACAGACTTATGAGAATCTATCCTAGTCTACCACACATCCATTCCCATTTGTATTTGTTTTCTGTGTTCCTACTTCCAGTCTTTCATCCGTGAACACAGAACATAAATAATTGTTAAGTATTTCAGACTTATCTTTATCAGTTTCTACATATTTGTCATGTTCACCATTGAGCTTCATAAGGCCATTTTGATACTTCTGCTATCACTCACATATCTAAAAAAATGTCTTGTCCCCTAATTTTACCGTATTGGCTATTTTTTTTTTTCTTCCATCTGTATCTTTGCTTTTCTGACAGCTATTCCAGCTTCTTGTAGTTTTTCCACACATTTTTGCCTGTCTTCCTCTTTCTGTGATGTCTTGTGATTTATAAAGGCTATTACATTTGAGAACCAAAGCATCCTTCTTTTCCTTTTGCCTTTATGTACTTTTCTAACATAAAGGTTTATTGTCTTTAAAATAGCTTCTTACAGTTTTGTCCAATGCTATTCTACTTCATTCAGATGTTCCCATAGAACTCACTCCTCCTCGAGGTATTCCCCCATCGTGACAAAATTAGTTCTTTTGAAGTCTAGAACATTCAGTCTTGAATAAGACCTCTTCTCCTGTGCCTTAATATTGAACCACCCTATTTGGTGATTACCAGATGCCAAATGATCGCCTACCATAACATCAGAAACACTTTCCCTATTTGTAGACACCAGATCCAGAATAGTTCTATCCCGCATAGGTTCCATTACTAACTGCTGGAAGAGTTCTTCCTGTAGTGAATTCAAGATCCTCTTGCAACTAGATGACTCCACAGCAGGGATGCCCCAATCAACGTCTGACATATTAAAATCACCTATCAGTAGTATTTCCTCTTTCATAGCTATCTTCTGAATGTCTTCAATTAAATCTCTGTCCATTTCTTCTGACTATGAAGGAAACCTGAATATCACACCAATGTAAATACATTTTCCATTCCTCCTTTCCAGATTAACCCAGAGTGCTTCTTCTTTACCCCATATGTCCTGCAGTTCTGAGACTTTAATATTATTCTTAAGATATAATGCCACTCCTGCACCCTTACCTACCCTGTCCTTCCTGAATAGATTATAGCCAGGCATAACTATATCCCAGTCATGGTTTTCCATGAATCATGTCTCTGTGACCACCAATAAATCCAAATCAGCTTCAACCATTAGAGCCTCTAGATCTGGAAGTTTGTTTCCCATATTGCAGGCATTGGTATACAGAGCTTTCCAGATATTGCTCTTGTCTCATTTCAATATCGGTATTTGATGTCTTTCATTCCTGAGAGTTAAGGTTTTGAATCATTTAAATCATTTATAGAATTAGGCTGATAATGTATTATAGGACATAACAATATTTGTATAAAACTCTTCCTTTTGTATGTACTTATTTATTTACATCACTTATATGCTGCTTGAGCCACAGCGTCTTATCAATAAAATATCCATAATAAAATTGAATTGCAATCCCCCCCTTCACCTCAGATTTACCTTAGCGATAATGCTTACAAATCTCATACGTAAGAAAGCCTCAATAAACAAATCAGTCTTTAAGGCTTTCTTAAAATGCTGTAGTGTGATACAAAAACATATATCCCAGAAAGTTGTTCAACAACTGTGGACCCGCAATAGAAAAGACACACAAAATGGTTTCAGCATGGTGCACCTTACTGAGATCTGGAATTGTTTGGATAATTTAATTAACGAATTTGATTACAAAAACAAACAGAAATTTCATCCTCCCTAAACAGCTCTGCTTTGGCTTTATTTCTGCTGTGTCTCTCACTGCTTGCCAGCCTGCTCCAATTGCTGCTGCTGCTGCTCTGCCTGCTGTCTTCATTCCAGGGGGGGGGGGGGGGTTCTTTTAGCCTCATAGAGAAATCCAAATAAAAAGAGAAAAAAAATCCACCTTACCCTCATCTGCTTCTGCTCCTGCTGCCTGTGTCACTGTCTTATTCTCTTTGCTCTACGTCCTGCCTGCTGCCTTGGCTGTGCCTCTGCATTGCTCTGTTATAGTTAGTGCCACTCCAGTGACTTATTGTCCATCTTGGAGGTAATGATTTAACTACTATGCATAGCATTGAATTGGTACAAAAAATTCAAAAGGATTTCTTATATGTGAGAGCCTTATTTGGCTTGTCCAATTTAGTTCGTAGGAGAGCGTGGATGTCTGATATCCAAAAGCTGTTCAGCTACTCGATTTCTTCTCCATTGTATTTGACTCTGACCTTGTCATGATCCTATGTTATTTGTACTTGTATCCCCACCTCTCATGTACGGTCATCTACTTAACTCCTGTTAACTGCATCAAACTTCATGGTGTATTGCGGTATACAAATAAAATTTTATGTTATGATGTTATTTTATGGAAGGGTGAAATGTCCTATTGCTCCGTTGAAAAAAATCAGAAGGAAGATCGACAAATGGATGGGCAGGTTTATAACCCCTATTAAAGGTGATTTTATACACCATGACCTCTTGTCAGAATCTTGCTCAGGTGGTCCAGATGGTGTACATTTGCTAGACATATTTAATGGTTCTCTTCATTGAGGTGTTACTACTAAGGGATGGCTGTAGCTAGAGTCTGAGGGGAGCCTGCTGCAAGCAAGGTTTTTTTACCAGCGTCAGTAGCATTGTGGCCAAAGCCCAGAGACATTTTCACTAGTGAAATGCTGGTAGACCTTATCTTCTACAGCTGTGGATCCATATCCTCATTAAGGTTGCTTGAACAAGTCCTATAGGGACTGCACCTGTGATGGGTCAGTCCCCCATAATATGTTTAGTGTGAGTGACAAAAGGAGTGGCTCTTTGATAACTCCCATCACAGGGGTATAAAGATAGGAAGGAATGACTTTGATGGTCTGTACCTCTTCGGAATGTGTCAAATAATGAAAAGGCTTTACTCTTTAATTTTGTTACTCCTAAATATAGCGCATTACAGTAATCCAATCTACCCCAAATCGTTGCTTGTACCACTTTTTGAAAATCGTATGGTGCAACTATCAACTTCACTCTGTAGAAGATGTGCAACTGTCTATAACTTGTCTGAATAGTTTTTGAGATCCGATAACTCATTGACAGGGCAGCATCAAGCCAAACCTCTAACACCAACATCTCCCTGTCCTCATTCAATTGCTCTCCTATCACATTCATCTTCTCCAACTCAACCCCTTTATCATCATTCCTGACTATCATAACCTCAGTTTTGTTTACATTCAACTGTAATCCATGACTTTACCATCCACTCTACAACTTTCTTCATGCAAACATTCAATCGACTTTCTTTCCCTCTTTATTTGCAATTGGGAAAAAACCGCATACATTCTATACTATACTTCTAAGTTTCAAAACACTTCACCCAGTCCAGCCATGTAACTTTTAAACAACAAGGCCAGGAAAATCGTTTTTTTTTCCTGTTCCATGAACTGAGAGCTTTCTGGATATTCCTGAGTGGAAGTGAGATATCAATGTGCAGAGGGCATTTTCATACTTGTGCCTATTTGTTGACTCTGCATAATTTGAAAGGAGACATTGCTGACAGAACAAAGAAGAAAATGCATTCTCTAAAACAACCTGGGTAAGCAAGATTTGCAGTGCCCTAAAACTTAGCAATGATGATTAAAGGGCACATGAGAAATTTCTTCCCAGTCCATTTTCCTGTCGTTTTTATCTGAATCTCTTTTTTCTTCTAATGAGCAAAAATACTCGTATATAGGATCTTACTGTTAATGGGTGAAAGGATAATGGTAAAGAAACGGCTTTATATATATTATCTGTTACAGTAAAAGAGTTTACATTTCTGCAACGAACAAATAGATAATAAAATCTGGTTTAATGTTATGAGGACTGGAAGGGGGGGGGGGGTGTTCTTAAAGCTATAGATCCAGCATAACAATTAGTGTTAGCCTGCCTGTAATGCAGAAACCACAGAATCAGATTCAATGGATGAAAGAAGCTGTCTGCACAGGCACCTGCATCCCCAGCTGGCTGGGGATGGAAGGCAGCACACAAAGCCCCTGGGCAGGAAGAAAGCACAGCTAGCTAGCTCTAGTTCATTTGCCTTGGCATTGCATCCCATGCCTCTCGACACAAGTAATAACATTGTGATTGGCTGGGGATGAGGGATTAAAACAGGGCAAAATCTATGGGTGGCTGGAACTGAAGGTGCACCTTCAGTGATGATCATTATTATAGTCTACCAAACATTTACAAATAAATTTTAAATAGAAAGTAGTTCCAATGGCCCAGACTTTAGGTTTTAATTGCAGAAAAGCTTTCCTCCTCATCTTAGTTGATCTAGACACATCTGGAAAAATCCTGTCTGGCCACAAAACAAGTTTTCATTACTTTTAACTTTTGTTCTTCAGAATGAAGAACAACTAGTAATGTTGCCCTCTTATTTGTTTTGAGAAGATTCAAGAAATTTGGAGACATCTAAACTGTCAGGAGAGGAGACAACATCCATTTCACCCTCTTCCTTTATTTCCTTAGCCAAATGAGGTAGATAATATAAATTTAAAACGGAAATAGATTCATGGTCAGGAATCAGCAAATACATCTTAAATAATTCAGATGGTGACAAATAATGTGTACAAGGAAAATTCAAAATTCTTAGCTCAAGCCAAATTCTCAATAGATTCCATGCACATATTCATCAATAAAATATCTTTAGTAATAGCTCTTAATGCATGGTTTTAATCTGAGATTCAGACTTGAGAAATGTTTATTCCACCACACAAATATGAGTCGTGTTTATTTAGCTTATTGGAAGTATCTTCAATGAATTTAGAACATGATCGGGACATGATCGAAACATTCAAGGTAATGAAGGGTATAGGCTTAGTAGATAAGGACAGGTTGTTCACCCTCTCCAAGGTGGGGAGAATGAGAGGGCACTCGCTAAAGTTGAAAGGGGATAGATTCTGTATGAATGTAAGGAAGTTCTTCTTCACCCAGAGTGGTGGAAAACTGGAACGCCCTTCCGGAGTCTGTCATAGGGGAAAACACCAACCAGGGATTTAAGACAAAGTTAGACAAGTTCCTGCTGAACCGGAATGTATGCAGGTAGGGCTAGTCTCAGTTATGGCGCTGGTCTTTGACCAGAGGGCCGCTGCGTGAGCGGACTGCTGGGCACGATGGACCACTGGCCTGACCCAGTAGCGGCAATTCTTATGTTCTTATGTAAGGTTCATATTATCAAATAGAACTTTCTCCATATGGAACTAAGCTGCTCCTTTGTCTTTTAAAGAGACTTTTGAATCTTCATTAGAACCTAAGTTGAAGCATATGGGCTCAGTTTAACCAGACTAAGAAATGGTAGTCTATCTTGAGAAGCAGAGTCAAACCCCATTGAGGATAAATTATTCCCAATAGGACCATTATCTCCTTGATCAGGTGATAACATTTTACCCCACTTCTGAACTGGCTGTGGAGATGGGGTTGAAGAAACCTCAACTAGCTAAAAGCTCTAACAACACATTGACCTCTTTATTTCTCACAGTAACTAACATAAGAACATAAGAGATGCCGCTGCTGGGTCAGACCAGTGGTCCATTGCGCCCAGCAATCCGTTCATGTGGCGGCCCTTTTGGTCAAAGACCAGTGCCCTAACTGAGACTAGCCTTACCAGCGTACGTCCTTGTTCAGTAGGAACTGTGATCGCTGTTTCCCAGCGTCCCTTCTACTTCTACATCCTGTGCCGGTCCTCTCAGCCCAACTAAGTCCTGAATTGCTTTTCCTCTCGTGTTTTCCTTGACAAGTTGTTCCAGGAAGCAATCACCTACAGTTTCTAGGAACTTGGTCTCTCTAGCACAGCCGGAGGTGCCTAGATTCCATTCTATCCCCGGAAAGTTGAAGTCACCCATGACAACTGCATTGCCTCCCTTGCAGTTGCGTTCAATCTCATCCGTCATTTCTTCATCAATTTCTTCGGACTGCCCTGGGGGTTGGTAGTAGCTGCCTATTCTTGTTTCTGGTCCATTTGTTCCTGGAATTTTGATCCATAGAGACTCTAACTTATCTGTTCATTGTGGTATGTTCTCTCCAGTAGATTCAATTCCCTCTTTGACGTATATTGCAATGCCTCCTCCCTTTTGAGCCACTCTGTCTCTGCGGTCTAGTTTGTATCCCGATAGCACTGTGTCCCAGACATTTAATTTTTTAATTAAGAGAGGAAAAAGGACCTCAGAAACCTGCTCAGAATCTAGTATAAAGAATTAGTCAATGACTTATTCTGAGATTTACTAGTTCCAGATTTCAAACCCTTCATACAACTTAATATGCTTTTCCTTTTCTTAATAATTTTTCTTTTTTGTCTTTTCAATAACTTTTATCTATTACTATTACTCCTCCATCCCTATTCACATTTGTCATCATCGTATCGACGTCCGCACATTCCCGGATGCCCTCCAACCGCAGCACAGGGTTTAGTGTGCCACAGCTTCTGGAACTTTGCGATACACTGGGCATGCGATCTTCATCTGCCTTCATTCCTCTTTCTTTGTTTCTATGAAAACCCCACTGCTAAAAATTGACCCTAAAGGATCACTAGTGGCAAGAGGTTAGAAATGAAGTACTGGCATAATCTGCGAAGAGCAGAAGTTACAACCTAAGGCAGCAAGAAGGACAACCTGTAAAGAGCGGCAGTTGCAGCCCTAAAACCAATGGATCTATAAAAAACTCTAAATAACAATGATACAACTTTAATAGATTAGGTGAGGGACAAGAGGACATTGGATTGGTATTATGGCCCATATATGAATTTGTATGTTTAACAATAATAATAATAATAATAATAATAATAAATAACAGTTTATATACCGCAGGATTGTGAAGTTCTATGCGGTTTACAATGATTAAAAGATGGTACAACTTGAGTGGAATAAACATAATTAAGAGCTAGTGATTAACAGGTATTGATTAGCAATTATTTTGGAGTAAGAATTGTACAAGTCAGCTGCCTAAATACTTCAGAAACAGATATGTTTTTAGGCGTTTCCTAAATTCCCCATAAGTAGTAGGCGTAAGCAATTGTTCTAAATCTTTACCCCATAGTGCTGCCTGATGTGAGAAAAGATATTGATGATGTCTTTTGAGTTTACATCCTCTAACTGGAGGGGAAACAAAGTTCAAGTGTGAGCTTCTCTTATGTCTGTTGGCTGAGAAAGAGAAAAGGTCAGTTATATATTTAGGGGTTAGACCGAATAGTGCCTTAAAGCAAAAACAACCGAACTTAAAACTTCACACGCGCCTCCATCGGCAGCCAATGCAGTAGTCGGCAGCAAGGTGTTATGTGATCGGACTTTTACAGTCCGAAAATCAGTTTAATCGTTGCATTTTGCATCAGTTGTAATCGTCGCATATTCTTTTGGGCAATTGCCAAATAGGCGATATTACAGTAGTCAAGTTGACTTAGTACGAGGGATTGTACCAGAATTCTAAAAGCTGACATGTGAAAATATGCTCTAATGGACCAAAACTTCCATAGAGTGAAAAAACACTTTCTGATTAAGGAGTCAACCTGGTCTTTCATGGTTAGGCTCTGATCCAGTGTTACACACAATATCTTCATAGTAGATTGAATAGGGTAACTAAGTTTATTGATGCAAAGTGATGTTTTGGTGTCAAATCACTGCTGGTCAGAGGTAATGAGTCTTTTTGGGCTCTCTCTACTGTCATTTCTTTTGCTATAAAGATTCAAACAATGACTTTTCATGCTATGGGTACTTTAGTGTCCACGGACTGTGTCTTACAGTTGAATGCAGTGCAAAATAGCAGACTAATAGCAGTGTGCCCTGCAGTGACATGCTACTGAGTAAAATACTAGCAGCAGGGCTTAAAATGAGCTGTTGGCAGGAGGAATTCAAGTTCAGAACATTATTCTGAGCATTGGCCAAAGAAACTACTTATCAATGCCTCTCCAGCTGACGAGAACAGTTGTTAGTGGTTTCCTTGGCAATGCTGTGCATTATACCTTCAAAAAGAAAATGCAAATACACAAGAAAAGCGATATTCAACTTCTCACCAACAAGAAAAATGCAAAAACTAAGCATAAGTAATAAAACAAAACAAATAACGATACATCAAACACAGGAAAAAAAAAATGTCCTCACGATATTAGCTACACCTAGAGGAAGACGGCTCCATCTAATAAAAGACAGAGGGTCCCTTTTACAACAAAACAAAACACATTACAGCGTTTTGCGATAATTTGCCTGTCAGTGGGCCTTGATCATGCATTTTTTTCAGGAGAGGGCAAGCCATGGGCGGGGAATGAGCGCATTCTGATTGCTGAAAACGAAGGCTAACCCTATATATGTGGAAATGGATGCCATAACTTTTACACGAGAAAAAACAAGGAAGGCAACCAAGTCACATCAAGGTCTGCGTGGGGGAAGCTCACAGTGCCAAACTTGTCTCACAACTTATAAGCCAAATACAGCGTAACATGTCAAAAAAGCATGTCACACTGTATAATGTTATAGGGCGCTCTCAGTGTGAACCCTCGGTGATAGGAGCACAGCTCCGACACTTCACTTCTGGGTCAAGGCAATAAGCCTCCACCCACACACCATCATCGAGCGCCCTGTGTGTGCAAGAATCAAACCAATCAACAATCAAAGTGAGTAAATAAAACTCCGCCCTCCAGCCGTCCTCTCTGCTCGTGTTCTGTTGGAGGCCAGGTTCCTGAAGAAGGGCTCCTCCCGAAACCAGCGCGGTTGAACCTTTCCTCCTGGCGCGGTTTTTCCGTCGGTGTGACAGTTTTGGATAAGTATTGTTTATTTTTGGATATGTTCTTCACCTTTTGGTATGGTTTTTGATTTTGTTGTGATTTTGTGTGTGCTTTTTGAGGGGGTTTGGCTGGCAGGGTTTGTGTGGGGGTCGCTCAGGTCGTTTGTGTTGAGTTTTATTTACTCACTTTGATTGTTGATTGGTTTGATTCTTGCACACACAGGGCGCTCGATGATGGTGTGTGGGTGGAGGCTTATTGCCTTGACCCAGAAGTGAAGTGTCGGAGCTGTGCTCCTATCACCGAGGGTTCACACTGAGAGCGCCCTATAACATTATACAGTGTGACATGCTTTTTTGACATGTTACGCTGTATTTGGCTTATAAGTTGTGAGACAAGTTTGGCACTGTGAGCTTCCCCCACGCAGACCTTGATGTGACTTGGTTGCCTTCCTTGTTTTTTCTAGTTTAGGATTTGTTTGGCAAATTAGGAGTGTGTTGTTGTTGTTGATAACTTTTACACGTGCAGGGGTTAAGTTGTGGAATAGCCCGGTCGGTTAAATCTGAAAATGTAGAGATAAGAGCTCATTTAGGAAAATGCTGAAAACACAATTATTTGTAAATGCATTTCTTTGAGAAAATAATTTTATGTAAGGATTGAATCTGTTTGTTTTGTTCTTACCTTGTTCTGAATTTTATAATATTTTAAATATGTAACCATTTGTAAACCGTTTTGGAATAAAATGGTATATACATTTTTTAAAATAAATTAATAATTTGTGCTCTATCCCTATTATAACAGGGACGATTAACGATATTGTTTAGACATGTCTGTTATTTGTGATAATCAGAGGGAAACAAGATTTTACATATGTGGTATGGAAACCGCATAGTTGTATGCGGTATATAAATTTTTAAATAAATAAAATATATAAAAATAGTGAGCTACCTGGATAACGTAGACTTAACACAAGTGCTCCTGTAAGTGCTCCTGTGTTAATTTTTCCCACACGCTAATGTAAAAATTAGCATAGGACCCTGCTGTGAAAAAAAAAAAGATGAAAACTGATAAAAGATAAAATCTGGACTTAATTTGCAGGGCAGTCCTGCATTAAAATGTGTTTGAGCCCGTAATTTAGTACATTTTAGTAAAAGGGTGCCATAGAAATTTCAAACAGAAGAGTTGAACCGAGGAGAGCAAAACAATCTAAACTGGGGTGGGCAACTCTGGTCCTTGAGGGCCAGAATCCAGTCGGGTTTTCAGGATTTCCCCAATGAACATGCATTAAAAGCAGTGCATGCAAATAGATCTCAAGCATATTCATTGGGGAAATCCTGAAAACCCGACTGGAATATGGCCCTCAAGGACCGGAGTTGCCCACCCCTGATCTAAACTAAATCAAACCCTAATCCCTTCTAAAAAAAAATTACCCCCTCCCCCTTTTACAAAACTGTAGCACATTTTTATAGCACCGGCCGCAGCGGTAACAGCTCTGACACTCATTGAATTCCTATGAACGTCGGAGCTGTTACTGCTGCCGCCGGCGCTAAAAACTGCCTTATGGTTTTGTAAAAGGGGGGAGTAAATAAAATAAAAATGTTAATAAAAAGGAAAAAGACAGACTTGGCATCTCTTGTTTCTGTTTCTGTCCCTATGTTGAGCACAATTTTTAAGACTTTCTAGGCAGCTAAGTCCAGAGTTAGGCACCTTAATCCATGGGTTAGAGCAGGGGTGTCAAAGTCCCTCCTCGAGGGCCATAATCCAGTCGGGTTTTCAGGATTTCCCCACAGAATATGCATGAGATCTATTTGCATGCACTGCTTTCATTGTATGCTAATAGATTTCATGCATATTCATTGGGGAAATCCTGAAAACCTGACTGGATTGCAGTTCTCGAGGAGGGACTTTGACACCCCTACTAAATACGGTAGACTCTCTGTAAACCAGAACTCAAGCAAATGACACTTTCAAGCAACCGGGAATCCCCTCCCAAGACCACCTTCACTGCTATCCTCCACTGCAAACCGCTCCCCCCAGGCCACCGATGTTTCTATCCTTCCCTTGCGCCCAAGATGATCGCCACTGCTATCCCCCTCCCCCCCGACCAGCACTGTGCTTACTATATGCTTGCCAGTGCTGAAAGAGCCTGACACAGATGTTCTACGTTGGGCCGCTGTGGGGCCTTGATCACCCGCTTATGCTCAAGGCTCTTCCGTCTCCCGCCTCTCCAAGATTCTCATGTAATTCTCGGAGAGGGTGGGAGCCGGAAGGCCTTGAGCATGCACAGATGGTTGAGGTACTGTAATTGCAAAATCAATTGTTGAGCGGGTGGGGCTTGGTTGGCAGGCAGGGTGCCACCTACTGGAGACAAACGGCCACCATTCCTTTGCAACAGCATTTCAATTAGGGTTGTCCAGAAAAGCCTAAAGTTGGAAGAATTGCAAATTGAAGTTTTTCCCATGAATTTGATTGTGCTTGATCTGAAAATAATTTTTAAAAATGTTTTAAAGTTCATGCTGGGATCCCTCAAAGCCACTGATTACATAAAGCACCGTTTTTCTTATAATTTGCTATTTTGCTTAATAGAACATATTTCTAGCTGTGGAGGGGCATAATCGAAAGGGACATCTAAGTCCGTTTACGTCCATCTCGCAAGTCGTCCCAAGTAAAAAACAGCTTAAGACACATTTTTGAAAAATACGTCCAAATTTTTTTTTCTTTCGAAAATCCTCTAATTATACGTCCTGCCGATCTGATCGTCCAAGTCGCTAAATCGTCCATCTTTATACCACATTTTCGTCCAACTTTTTGTCCAAGTCTAAAACACCTATAACAAGCCCTGTTGGATGTGGGAGGGGTCTGCAAAGTGATGGACTGAACACCCTACATGGCACATAAATAGTGGGGTACCTTACAGGGCACTGCTGTGAACTTCACAAAAAGGGTTCCATGGCTTCTCCTCCCTACAGCTCTCTTATAGGTCACAGTGAGCCCCCCAAACCACCTCCAGAATCCTCTAGACCCACTTATCTACCACCCCAATAGCCCTTATGGCTTCAGGAGCCACTTATATGCCAGTAAAAAAGGGTTTTGGGGGTGTATAGGGGAGTGCACATGTTTAAGTATCAATGCAGTCATTACAGGGGCTTATGCGCATGGGTCCTCTTCTCTATAGGTCCCTAACCCATCCCCAAGATGACTTATGCTGCCTCTGGGCTGGACGACTAGGCTTTTCTATGCCAGGCGGCCAGGTGATTGTCTGGAGGCTGAAATTTAAAGTTGTGAATAAAATTTTCATGGGGTGGGGGTGGGGTGGGGGGTTGGTGATCACTGGGGTAGTGTGTGGGGGTCTGTATTATGTGTTTTAAGTGCTTATCTGGTGAGTTTAGGTGGGTTTTGTGACTTAGACCATGTTTTACATGGTCTAAATCACAACGTCCAAGTTCCGTCTAAGCTCTGTTGTAAAACTTTCGGTTATACATGATGTACGACTAAGTCTAAGCCGGCCCACGTAACGCCCAACTCCCGCCCTCAAGACGCCTCCCGAACCACCCCGTTTAGCTTTGGACGTTGAGCGGCACTATGAAGGCCTAGGTCGTTTAGAAATACGTCCAAAATCCGTTTTTATTTTCGGCGCTTGGATGTTTTTGAGAAATGTTCGTCCAAGTGCCGACTCAGGCCAGTTTTTGGACGTTTTTCTCTTTCGATTATGAGCCCCATAGCTTTTATATTTTCACACTCAGCAATGATATTGATAAAAAGACATTTTATGTCAAGTCTGTTTTATTGAAAATGAACAATAAATTAGAACAGGAATAACGCTACAGAGTCTCCAATATTCTTATTATAACAAGTAGGGTCACATTCCTTAGAACCCCACTAACACTTGTTACAACCACAAAAGAATGGCAAAACATTCTCCTGTCATCAAATAATGATAAAAAGGCAGTATTTTATTAAGTGTACCTTCAATAGCTGCACTTTGTTGTGAAAAATAACAGAAATTTAAAATACTTTGCTAATAGCTAAACGCATACACTTTGGTGTAGTCATCTACCAATGACATTCCGAACACTCAAGCATTCTCTATACGGTGCCGATATCGGCAGCTGCCTAAAAAGCGGTCGCCGAATGCGTGTCAATCACATGGCAGCACCGTATACAAAATCGCGCCTCCAGGAAAGATAGGCACCAGAAATGTAGGCTAGAGTTTACCAGAGCCATACTTGCTGTGAATTGCACCTATGTAGGCGCTGTAGGCTACCTAATGCCATTTACAGTGTTAGCCATGCACAGGGTGGCATTAGGAGGCCTAAAACGACCACGGAGGTGCAATTCCAATGCTGATTTTTTTTTTAGGTGCCGATAGGCGCTTTAACTTTAATGTTTTCTGCCATTTTAAATGGCGTTTCTTAATTAACTTAGGTGTCGGTAGGGCCTAAGCTTAGGCGCCGTTTGTAGAATTTCCCCCTCAATGTCTTCTTGAGATAGTTAGGATAAAGCCTGCAATGCTGTTTAATTCCTTACAGCAAGGCTTCACTTAGTGCACTCAGTGAACAGATAAAGTTCAGGACTAACATTTTTGGACTTCTTGTTATTACTTACAGCCAGCAGCGTGCCTGATTTTAAGACAAAATGGGATCGTCACGTGGGATCTCTTCACAGAGAAAGGTAGGGGAGGGTCATTAAGGTGGGCAGACTGGATGGGCCGTGGCCCTTATCTGCCGTCTATTTCTATGTTTCTATTCTCCTTTTTTTTAATGAAAAATATACCGTGTGCCCCCCCAACTTTTCCCTGCCGCTTGAGTGCCCCCTTCCCCCGTGTACCTCTTGAAATGTTCACAGGTGCAATCAGCATCTTCCACCTGTTGCTTGCGCTGTCCTCGACTTTCTTCTGACATCATGTCCTGGTCCCACGACCAGGAAGTGATGTCAAAAGGGAGCCGCGGCCAACTTGAGCAGCAAGTGGAAGATACTGCTTGCGCCGGCAAATATTTAAGGAGGTACATAATGGTGATGGTGGTGGGGAGAGGGGGGTGGGTGGGGGGTGGAGAGGAGGAGAAGCGTTGGCGTCCCCTATGAAGATGGCATCCAGGGAGGCCCACCACCCTCTTATTATGCCACTGCAGGGATGTTTTCCTTTTTTTATATGAAAAAAATATTATAAATCGCAGTGCTAGAGGAAGCAGGAGTAGAATGAGTGTGCGGTGGCTTGACTAATTGCTTTAGTGATACCTAGAAACACAAAAAGCTTGAAATTTTGGAAATGCATGATTACAGGCACCTGCTGGGAGAGGAAATAATCTGCACAGCTACAAATTAAAATGCTATGATAGAAGATGTATCTCTGTCAGTAGCAGGAATGAATCGCTCTGTGTTATGAAACAGTATGTCCTCTTTCTCTAATGAACCATCAAAGGGATCAAATTACCTGCAGGGTCTTGATCCACAGCAGCAGCTCTTTCTGAAAGGGAGGCAAGCGTGATTTAAGAAAGAATCTAAGTAGTCTCAAACAGCGTAGAAAATGCAGGAAATCTCATTCAAAACATCAGGGCATCAGAGCATTCCATTTAAGAAGCTATGTGATGTATGCAAAATAAAAAATTACTAACGAAAGATTGACAGGCTTGGCAACTAGAGTCCATTTATCCACAGAACAGATATAGTAGCAACATGTATCAGTATAAGCTTCGTTACATGATCCTGCTGGTATGTCTGAACCCCAAGGCCAGATCACAAGTATTGGATGCCCTAGGCCAGGGGTCGGCAAACTTTTTACAGCAAAGAACCAGGACACACTGTTTGGTTCAAGATTTACTAAGAGTCACAAGGTGTAGCTTCTCTCCCCTTCAACCCCTTGCAGGTCTCCGCACCTCTCATCCCTCCCTCTCCTTCCTGTAATACCGTGGTAGCTGCGCTCCTGCCACTGGACTCCCACTGGACCACCAGATACCTCGGTAGGTCTGGTGGTGGTGGTGGTGGTGGTGGGGGAATCATGGGTTCAGTCTCCTTATCTCAAGAAAGATATAGAGGCACTAGAAAAGGTTCAAAGAAGAGTGACCAAGATGATAAAGGGGATGGAACTCCTCTCATATGAGGAAGACTAAGAAGGTTGGGGCTCTTCAGCTTGGAAAACAGATGGCTGAGGGGAGATATGATTGAAGTCTACAAAATCTTGAGTGGAGTAGAATGGGTACAAGAAGATCAATTTTTCACTCCGTCAAAAATTACAGACTAGGGGACACTCGATGAAGTTACCGGGAAATACTTTTAAAACCAATAAGAGGAAATATTTTTTCACTCAGAGAATAGCTAAGCTCTGGAACGCATTGCCAGAGGTTGTAATAAAAGCAGATAGCTTAGCTGGTTTTAAGAAAGGTGTGGACAAATTCCTGGAGGGAAAGTTAAGACATGGGGAAGCCTCTGCTTGCCCTGGATCGGTAGCATGGAATGTTGCTACTCTTTGGGTTTTGGCCAGGTCCTAGTGAGCTGGATTGGCCACTGTGAGAATAGGCTACTGGGCTGGATGGATCATTGGTCGGACCCAGTAAGGCTGTTCTTATGTTCTTATGAGATTAAAGGGTCAGGGTCAGGGCCTGGCGAGCCGTAGCCATATGAAAGAAGAGTCACATGTGGCTCGTGAGCCACAGAATGCCGACTCCTGACCTAGGTAAACCTTCATTCATGTGCCCCCAGCCTCACAGGCAGATCTACCATCCCCCTGTAGTTCAGTATTTCCCCTTTCTTTTCCTATGCCACTCCTTCCCCCAATGGTTGCCAGCATCTCCCCTTCCCTTCTCTAGCTCTCCATAGCAGGCACCTCCCTTTCATTTCACTTTCTTCCTCCCCCATGGCTCGTATCTTGCTCTAATACCTCCCCCCATGGCCAGCATCTCCACCCTTTTCCCTCCCTGCTTTCGAGCTGCTGCTGCTGTCTCTTATGTCCTCTCATACTGTGCTGAAGAACTGCTGTGTTTCATACTTTAACAGGATGTTTGCTTTGGAGGCATGGCCCATATAATGCTTCTTCAAGCTTGGTGACAGCGTAAGAGGATGTAGGGGGCAGCGGTGGCAGGGCCTGATAGCTGAAGGCTCTCATATATTGGAAGTGTGCTTCTAACCCCCAAAAATTCTTCCTCCTAAGCTGTCTACTACTGCTGAAGTCTCATGAAAGATGATGTGTAACTGCACGAAAAAATTCAATAATAGTAATATAACATACATCAATAAAATAATAATAAAACATACATCAATAAAAATATTGTATATATAAATGTGCTGGTTCAAAAATAAAACCAGAATACTAATATGGTCACATTTAAGCACAAAGAAACTAATTTTCCAATCCAAACTTTAAGGCCTCTTCTATCAAACTGCGCTAGCAGTTTTGTAGCGCAGTGAGCCGCACTGAATGGCCTGCGCCGCTCCTGACGCTCATAGAGTTCCTATGAGCATCAGGAGCAGCGCGGGCTATTCAGCACAGCTTTCTGTGCTAAAAACTACTAGCGCAGTTTGATAGAAGAGGCCCTTAGTCTTGTATTCCAAATCATTCAGACTTTGGGGCTCAATCCGGTTCACACAAAGTTATTGAAAGGACAAAGAAAGCGAATAATTGGACAAGGAAGTCATCAATTGCAATCCCTTATTTGTCATTTAAAGATTTCTGAAATAGTTTTCCGAAAGATTATCAGAGAAGGAAAGAGTCTAATTTCTGTAGGAAGATCATACCAAATTTTTACAAGGGAAAATGCGAAAGAATGATAGATCCTACCTGAACCTTTGATTCCCCTGATAGAAGGGAAGGCTAATTTAAATTTGTGAATTCCCCTAGAGGACAAAGGCTATTGGGAGTTGAATGAAAAAGTAATCAATGGGGGAAAAATAAATCCCATATAGAATTTTGCACATAACACTGGCACATTTGAATTGGACTCTCCAATAGACTGGAAGCCAATGCAAGGCTTTCAACAAAGGAGAAACATGATCGTATTTACTCTTACCAAATATTAATTTGGCTACTGCATTTTTAATTTTGTAGCAGGACACTTAGGCCCTCTTTTACTAAGCCACGTTAGAGGTTTTTACAGCGGCCTGGGGTGCTAAATGCCTTGATGCTGCTCCGATGCTCATAGGAATTCTATGAGCACTGGATCATTTAGTGCTCTGGGCCATGGTAGCAACCTCTACCTCAGCTTAGTAAGGGGGGTTGATTGGGAGGCCAAATAGATGGTTATTTTAAGACACGCATGGAGGAATAGCCCAATGATAAGTGCAGGCTAGAGATCCAGGGGAACCAGGTTCAAGTCCCACTGCAGCTCCCTGTGACCCTGGGCAAGTCACTTAACCCTCCATTGCTCCAGCTACAAAATAAATACCTGTATACGTATGTAAAGTGTAAAGCACATTGATTTTAACCACAGATAGGCAGCATATCAAATCCCATTACAAACTAGCTATATACAAGGATTCTTCAAAACGTTCCAGTACTTTCATATTTTTGCAGGAAATGGTTGGGACGGAGAAGTGGTATAAGGGCATTCGTTCAAACTCATGCTGCTCCTTGTGACCCTGGACATGTCACTTAGGGCATTCACTATGCTTCGATCCATGTACGATCCATGTACGATCTCAACACGTGGGATCTCTTCACAGAGAGAGGTAAGGGAGGGTCATTGGTGTGGGCAGACTGGATGGGCCATGGCCCTTATCTGCCGTCACTTTCTATCTTTCTATGTTTCTATGATCTGTGGGCGTGTGGAGGCAGGCTGATGAATTCACTAAAGGCCAGTATGCAAATGGGGGCGATTGATGGAATGCCCCCCACCGACAACACGGCTCACTAGTGAGCAATCGTAAAGCATGCGCAGACCATCTACAGACAAAGAAGATGGTCTGCGCATGCTTACAGAGCTGCGAGCTGCTTTTCTTTCCTGTTTTTTAACTTTTTTAATACTTTGCGGGTTAAAACCACGGGCTCGCACTACGGGGGGAAGGGTAGGAGCGGTGAGTCAAGGCAAAGAGCAGGGTGGCGAGAGGACAGTCAGGGTGGCAAGGCAGGAGAAGTTGGGGCTGAAAGGTAGGAGAAGTCGACAGAGAGCAGGAAAGGTCGTGAGCGACTGGTCCCCACCAGTCGCTTCTTTTTGGAGTGGCCTTCCTACTTTGCATGCTGTTTACCCTCATTTGCATGTATGGATTAGAATCGGATTGGCTATGAGGTTAGTGAATTGGGTTGGGTCGCACAGGGGTCACATACCGATCGGTACACGATAGGTTTGCTTAGTGAATCTAGCCCTTAATCCCCCCTATTACCCCAGGGTCATTAGATAGATTGTGATCCCACCGGGACAGACAGGGAAAATGCTTGAGTACCTGAATAAATTCAATTAAACCATTCTGAACTCCCCTGGGAGAATGGTATAGAAAATTGAATGAATAAATAATAATAAATAAATTAGTTAGTAGGATGCTGGGAAAATGTATCGCAAAACAGAGTGATTATGTGGAAAAGTGATGTAATTTTCTTTTGAGGAATTTAATAAATAATGTTTAAAAAATAAAAGTGCAGGAACTTATTGAAGATCCCTCGTACAAAAGCTGCTGAAATTATGGCTAAAATGTAGTTGCAAATATTTATAGTTGTTCAGGAGCAGGTATTAATGTATGTGCTGAAGTACGTGTGTAGATATATACCCCCCCACACACAGATTCCCTGTATAGCCCCCAAATTGTGCATGTAGTTTAAAAGAGTATTGAGGTGCTGACTAGCAATTACTGGGAATTAACAACCAATTATTGCAGTTAATTGGTTCCAATTAGGAATGCATGCGCATCGTGCTATTCTATAAAAATCTGCATGCATATTTTTTAGTGTGCAGCTTATAAGAGGCATGGCCTTGGAGGGGCTTGAACGGGTTAGGGGTGTTCACTAAAGATGCACGCAGTATTACTAAAAATTGGGGATCCGTGCCTAACATATGCACCAGAATTTATGTCAGGTTTCCTTTGGTGTAAATCTTCAAGACCAATGGTTGGTGTGGAAATTGGCTCTAAGTGCTATTCTATAAATGGTGTGCAACTTGGAGCGCCATTCACAGAATAGCGCTCTGCGTGAATTTTTTTTGGGGGGGTACCCAAATTTGGACCCAAATATCCAAAGGAGTCTAAATTACTGAAGTCCTGGATAACTGAAAATCTCACAACTCAAAATTACGCATACAGGATATCTTATCAACACTCAGGGCTCCTTTTCCTAAGCTACGATAGCGTTTTTAGCGCGCGCTAAACCTGCCCTGCGCAGATAGAACTAATGCCAGCTCAATGCTGACGTTAGCGTCTAGCGTGCACGGCAATTTAGTGCACGCTAAAACCACTATTGCAGTTTAGTAAAAGGAGCCCTCAGTCTAAATGAATATATAAAATATATATGGGAAAGTGCTCACGACCCATGTCTCCCGAAAATGTGCCGCTAGAAGATCATTTAGGGACCATCATTGCACATTTATGTCCCTATCCTGCCTCTTGCCAAAATACTCAGACAATACACAAAACACATTAATATTTATGAACAAATGGCACTTCTCTGATCTTGCAGGCAAGGTCCCAGTTGATTTTAAGTTAGAATGAAATGAGAGCGGCACTGCAGGATGATGTATCTATCCCTCAATACAGTTTTGTGAAAATTACTGTGCTCCACCAATAGTGCTTAAATCCACCAATTTTGAACTCAAATTTGGGCACCATCTATTGAATCTAATCCATATTGTAAAGCCTCCAATGTGTGCTTTGTGACCCTCACGTGCGCTCTGCCCAAATTATGTCCCTGAGCATTTGAACAATAAAAAAGCACCAGGAAGTTCTTCTTCACCGAAAGGGTGGTTGATCATCGGAATGAACTTCCACTTCAGGTGATTGAGGCCAGCAGCATGCCAGATTTTAAAAGGAAATGGGATACACATGTGGGATCTCTAGGGGGGTAAAATCAAGGGGGGTGGGTGTATTAGAGTGGGCAGACTTGATGGGCTATGGCCCTTTTCTGCCGTCATCTTCTATGTTTCTATGTTTCTAAAGGAAGGAGAAAAACCCCTACGCAGTAAAATTAAATAAAACCTCAAAGAAGTGGGAAAGGACCAAGAACTTTCCTGCACATGAGTATAAAATATAAAGCACTCTGTTATTAACAAAGCACCGACAGATAAAAAGTCCCGACATGGAGTTGTGTTTTGGTTGATAACCGCCTGCTTCAGGAGCTACCGATACTCTACAAATTAAGAATAGAACACAAATAATCAGTATACAAATAAATTAGTAATTTAGAATAATAATAAGCCAACTATGATGATTTAGAAACATAGAAACATGATGGCAGATAAAAAGCTAAATGGCCCATCCAGTCTGCCTATACCAGTGGTTCTTAACCTGGGTTCGACCGAACCCCAGGGGTTCGGTGAGTCAGTCTCGCGGGTTCGGCAGAGGTCAAAACACACCTCCGACTCATATAGCACTTCGGTCACGTTCAATCATCTATCAGTTATTCAGTGATTTTGATCAAGACTGATCGTGTACTCGATTTCTTGATCTATCAATCTGTAACTAACGCCTTATATACATCAATCAATTCCTGATCAAAATTTGTGATTGAACGTGACCGAAGCGCTTATGATTCGTGATGATACGCCCCGCTTGTCCATAATTGGCTGCAGGTGATCACGCAACATCGCTTGGCCTATCTGTGCTGCAGGGGATTTGATGTGCACAGTAGTCGAATTGTAACTGTTGTGATGGTACGTCGTGTGATACCTATCTTAATATTTTAATCCCTTACTAACTATGTCAAGCAAAATATGAAAGTGGTCGGACGAATATGTACAATATGGATTCACATGTATAATGGAACGTGATGGGAGTCAGCGTCCTAATTGCATGATTTGCAATGCCAAGTTGAGTAATTCTAGTCTAGCTCCGGCAAAACTAAGGGAATAAAGAAGGGTTCGGTGAACACGCATATGAAACTGGTGGGGTTCAGTACCTCCAACAAGGTTAAGAACCACTGGCCTATACACAGTAACCATTATCTCTTCCTCTCTCTAAGAGATCCCACATGCCTATCCCAGCTATATATGAGGGTTCTTCAAAAAGTTTCTGTACTTTCATATTTTTGCAGGAAATGGTTGAATTCAGACACAGTCTCTGTCTCCACCCCTTCTTCCAGGATTCTGCTCCATGCATCTACCACCCTTTCTGTAAAAAAGTATCTCCTTGGATTATTCCTGAGCCTATCACCTCTTAATTTCATCCTATGCCCTCTCATTCCAGAGCTTCCTTTCAAATGAAAGAGACTCGATTCATGCACATTTACGTCACGTAAGTGTAGGTATTTAAATGTCTCTATCACATGTCCCCTCTCCCACCTTTCCTCCAAAGCAGGGTTGCCAGATTTTCCTTTTGGAAAATCTGGACCCCCTAGCTCCGCCTCCAGGCCTACCTAGTTCCGTCCTAGTTCTCTGCCGCGATTCTGCCCCTGACATCAGAGCAGGGGCAGGACATGGCAGACAGAACGTGCCACTGAGGACCACGGGCAGCTGTAGGGATCACTATAACACCAGCGAGCCTGCAGGCTGCCCTATTAGCCTTCAGGAGGTAAGAGAGGGGAAGATGGGGGAGGTCTTTCTGACTGACCCTCCCCCCTCAAGCAGGAGCAGCAGCGGACGGCCAGCAAGAGGCAGCGCTGCAGCTCCTGCTTTAGGAAGGCACGGGGGAAGGGTCAGCTATTGAATCAGGAAGCCGATTTTTTTAAAAATTGAATCGTTTCGAATCAATTCACCTGATTCGAATTGGTGAATCGATTCGAATCGTGAATCGGGCAGCACTAATATTAACGCAAAGTCAGTAGCAAACAAATACTCCTCTTAAGTGAGCTAATCACAATCAACAACATAGAATTATTTCTCATCACAGAAACATGGCTAAAAGAACAAAATAGCCCTGAACTACCTCACCTGTGCCCGCAAAGATACAACATACTCCATTTCCCTAGGAAACACAAACTAGGAGGTGGACTAGCAGTAATCTATAGTGACTCATATACCATCACAGAATTAGACTCAGCCATCCTCCCAGACCTGGAATATATAACCTGTAAACTAAAGCAGTGTTCTTCAACCACCGGTCCATGGACCAGTGCCGGTCTACAGAAATTTCCTGCCGGTCCACAGGGCCAGCACGTACAACAGACCCAAAACAGTGTTCTTCAACCACCGGTTCATGGTGTGATCAATGCGGCATTATCTTCGAGCCAGCTCCCTCTTCCTAACTGATTCAGTGCACAAAGCCATGGGCAGTGGCTCCTACGGGCATCCTGCACCTGAACGTCAGAGGGAAGGCTTCCAGATGAGGCACGGGACGTGCAAGGTGCAATTAGTACTATTATGGGGGCGGGGTCTGAGGTGGAGATTGGGTAGAGATGGGCGAGGTCTGGCCCACTACTTAGCCCAGTGTTCTTCAACCATCGGTCCACGGACTGATGCTGGTCCACAGAATAATTCTTTTATTTCTGCCGGTCCATAGGCGTAAAAAGGTTGAAAAACACTAAACTAGAGGACAAACCCAACTCTACACTAAACAACATAGGAATTCTTCTGTTCTATAGACCCCCAAACTCCCACTCCCTGCTCGCTACTACCACCACCAACCTCACCACAAATATCAAATAGTCCCCTATCCCCTGGTCTGACCACTACCTTCTTAGATTCAACCTGAACCTCACAGTAGAAAACCATGCAAGCAAAACAGCAAAAGAAGTAAAACTAATACGAAAAAAAACTCAATCCAGAACTCTTCTGGAGACAAGTAAAGACATCCCTGATCTCCCCCTCAAACAGCACCACAACAATGCTAGCAAACTGGAACAAGTCCATAATTGACACCTTAGATGCTCTCTCCCCCTTACACCCCCACCAAATAATACAAAGCCGAACCTCCCCCTGGTACACAGAATCTCTAAGAAAGGACAAAACGCCAAAGCACAGAGCATTATGAAGAGCAGCAATCATTAAATATAAATTCAACATATCAGAAGCCAGGAAAAGCTACTACGCAAACACAATAGGAACCGAAACCACCAACTACAAAAAATTATTCCTTCTGGTTAAACAGCTAAACCCCCCCCCCCCACCAAACAAAACACAACAGATCACCTCAACACAACCACAGCCCAAGAGCGGGCAGATTACTTCCTGAACAAGATCAAGACTGTGCAAACAGAAGTAGCCAGCAAGCCACCAGCACAGACACATCCCAGAAAAGCACCTAAACTATCCACAATAACTAGTAAGGCCCATCTCATCTGGTCAACCTTCACTACCCTGTCCATCTCTGACACTCAAAAACTATTAGGAAAACTGGCCGCCCATTGCAGCCCCTTAGACAATTGTCCCCCCCCACCTCCTCACGTCAGCACCCAAAGAAATTATCATATGGATCAACTCCTTCTTGAACAAATCCCTAAGCTAAGGATGCCTTCCAGAAGAAATGGGAAAAATAGCTCTAACTCCTATCCTTAAATCTTCTAACTCAGATCTCACCACCCCCTCAAACTACAGGCCCATCGTTGGCATCCCCATCCTTACCAAACTTCTTGAAACCCACATAAACAAACAACTAACAGCATACATAGAACAGCCCTCATGCCTCCATCAAACACAATTTGGTTTCAGACAACAGCACAGCACAGCACAGAATTCCTCATCAGGGCCGGATTAATTCATCGAGGGCCCCTAGGCACACAAGTATACAGGCTCCCTAGACCTGCCCCACCCGCCCCCTGCCCCCATTTATTTACCTGTTTTCTTTACTTCTTTATTTCCACTTGTATTTCTTTTTTTCTTTTATTATAAAATTCAAAACAACAAAGATTACCATACCAGTGCACAGTTTTAGTTCTATGCAAGCCCCAAACATTTCTGAACAAAACCCCCTTCCTTCCCTTCCCACCTATATGCCCAGGACTTTAACTCTGAACCCTTTCCATACATATATAAAAGTGTTCAAATGCATAAGTCTATATTAATAACCAAGTTTGCAACTCCTCTCAACTGCCTCACTCTATGTCGTCCAACTTTAACCCATATGTATGTATAAACAACCAAATCTGTATCTCCTCTGGTGTGTTCCACATGTATGTTAATTTGTAACAAAACAACAAGGCAAACAGTCCACCAAAGAATCCAATGTGGAACAAAAGAAGATCGGCAGACAATAAGGAGATTCAAATCAGGTTTATTCAAGGTGCTCCTAGGAACCATGCCTGATGCATTTCGCCAAACAAGGCTGATCAATGCTAACAGAAAACCATGTCTTTCAAACACACAGAACCACCCTCTCACAGTATGGAATAAGTAATCACAAACTAACCTCCCCTTTTTTTTTTTTTTTACAAAAGCATGGAAGAGGTTTTTAGCACTGGCTGGCGGGCTGAATGTTCTGCGCTGTTCTGATGATCATCGGAGCAGTGCAGAGCATTCACCATGCTGCCTTGTGTTACAAACCAAAGGAACGGTACAGTTTAGGGGGGTAAAGAAACAGTGCTGCATATCCCCCAATACTGAACAAAATATAAAGATAGCATATGTAAATTTGAAAAAAAAAGAAATAACAAATCACTTTACAAATTAACAGCTAAAAATGAAACAAAAAATGGAAAATAAGATAATACCATTTTATTGGACTAATACATTTTTTAATTAGCTTTCAGAGGTCAAACCCTCTTTCCTTAGGTCAGTAAAGTATACTACTATTACAGTATCCTGTCCTGACCTGAGGAAAGAGAATTTGGTCTCTGAAAGTTAGTCAAAAATGTATCAAAATTAGTCCAATAAAATAATCACCTTATTTCCATTTTCTATTTCTAAACACATTTATCAACACAGGTACAATACTACTTTAACCTAAAGCAAAAAAAAAACAAACAAACAAAAAAAAAAATATATATATATATAATTTTTTTCTACCTTTGTCATGTGGTTTCTGCTTTCCTCATCTTGTCATTCTCTTTCTTCCATCCACTGTCTGCCACTTCTAGAAACTGTCTGTCTCTCCCTGCCATCTCTCCTCTTGACCCCCCCGCCCTTTGGTCTGGCATCCATCATCTTCCCTCTGTTCCCTCAAGGTCTGGCATCTCTCTCCTTTCATCTCTCTTTCCCTCCCCCCTGTGGTTTTTAGCATCTCTCTCTTCTCATTTCCTCCACTCAGATCTGATATCTCTGTCTCCTTCCCCGTTCTTTGGCATCTCTCTCTCCTCTCTCTTCCCTTTCCTTTTCTTCTCTGGTCTTCCTTCTTTATTTTCTGCCTCCATCTAAATTAAATTCTTTCTTATTATGCAGTCCTCAGTTTCCCTCTTTCCACTGTGTCTACCCACAGCATGCCTTCACTCCCTTTCCTTCACCCCTCCACTATCTCACTAACTCTGTCTTCTTCCCCCATCCAGCATATGTCCTTTTTCTTTATCCCTCCTTCCATCCAGAATGTGTTCTCTTTCTCTACTTCCATTCAGCATTTGCTCTCCCTTCTCCCCACTTCCACCATCTGCCCCTTCTCTCTCTTTCCCCCACTTCTATCATCTGCTCTCTTCTCTTTCCCCCTTTTCCCCATTTCCATCATCTGCCCCCTTCTCTCCACAGGCCCATCTCTCCCCCTTCCTCTCACCTTTCTTTCCGATTTTGGCAACAAGATCGGCAATGGGCCCCCCCGCGATGACACTCAAGATCGGCAATGGCCCCCCTCCCCGCGATAATGCTCAAGATTGGCAACGAGCCCCTGCCAGTATCAACAGCACTTCAAATTAGCAATGCGATGCACTGTCCAAAGCTTCCTTCTGACTCGAACTGCCTGGGTGGAAACAGGAAGCTGAGTCAGAGGGAGTTTTGGGCTGAGATCTGCGTTGCCAATCTGAAGTGCTGTTGATGCCTGATCTTGAGTGCTGGAGGGGAGGGTCCCGTTGCCGATCTTGAGTGCCGGAGGGGGGGGGGGGACCCATTGCCAATAATCGCTGTTTGAAAAAAGAAAAAAAAAAGGGGGGTTTCTCTCTTTGCCCTCTTTCAGCGGGCCCCTTACTTTTTTGGGCCCTAGGCATGTGCCTATTGGGCCTATTGATTAATCTGGCCCTGTTCCACTTTCTGCCCTTACTAACCAAAATCAAACAACTGCTAAGCACAGGCCATACTCCTTCAATTCGACATATCCACGGCTTTTGACTCAGTTGATCATCAGTTACTCTTAGCAAAACTCTCGGAGTTAGGGATAACAGACACAGTACTGCGCTGGTTCACTGACTTCCTTAAGAACAGAGAATACACAGTCAGAAAAGACGGTGTTTATTCCAACGACCGGAGGGCCTTCTGTGGAGTTCTGCAGGGATCACCGCTCTCACCTACTCTTTTCAACCTATTCATGAGCTCACTCGGAGACATCCAACTTGAAGACGAGAGCATACTGTCATATGCAGATGACATCTTACTCCTCATACCAGTGGCAGGAAACCAAACTAACGCTCCTATGAAAATCTCTGATAATATAGGAAAGATCCAAGCATGGGCTACTGCCCAAAAACTAAAACTAAATGCCACCAAAACCAAAGTCCTCTATTTCCACAATTCCCTACAAATAGTACCAACGAATATCACACTCCAGTCGAGCAACATACTTGCTGTAGAAAAAACCTCCAAAATTCTAGGATGTATATTAGACTCCACATTATCCATAGAGCCGCAAATATCCCAACTTCGAAAGAAAGCCTTCGTCACCATGAAACAACTAAGACTCATAAGGCCATACTTCCACCAACATCACTTTGCCACCATTGTCCAGATGATGATTCTAACCCAACTGGATTACTACAACTCCGCCTACCTAGGAATCAATGCCACTCTCATCCACAAAATGCAACTGATCCAAAACACTGCAGTAAGGCTCATCTTTGGTCTGAAAAAATACGACTTCATTTCAACCCACCACAAACAACTCCACTGGCTACCAATCACAGCTCGTATAAAATTCAAAACAGCCAGTATCATACATCACATTATCTAGGCAAACTCAGCAGTCCCACTTATCAATCTCTTAACAGATGCATGGTCCAAATCACGCAGAATTCTTAACAGAATCCAATTGAACCTCCCCTCGACAAAAAAATCTTAAATACAAAAGAATATTCCAGTCCATGTTCACCTACCTAGGAGTTAAAATCTGGAATGAACTCAAAGAGACTATAAAGAACAGAAACCAACCACACCCTATTTCGAAAGAAACTGAAAGCTTCACTCTTCGACAACTAATCTTCTAAGATCATCATAAGCATCTGACCTTTACTTATTTGCTTTAGTTTTAGGTTCCATGTCCCCTACCCTTTCCCTTCCCTTCCTCAAGTCGCCTAGAGCCTGATTAGGTATGCGCGACACACAAATATTAGATTAGATTAGACTCAGTTAGAGGGCGGTCCAAGGAGAAAGGAGAGCACTGAGCTAGACACAGCATTTGGCTGAGGTAAGCCATACTTCTTGTATGAATTAAGTGTGAGGCAAACCGTATAGAAATTAAAAGCATTTTTGTTCCTATGCCACTGTGGTGTGGTTTCTGTGTCTTGACCCGCCTAAAAATACAGGCCAACCTACCACTCCAGGTGGTCTGTTACAAGCCCTTACTGACACCTATTTTATAGGCAGTAAAGGGCCTGAATCTGAAAAAAGTCACCGATAGGCACCAGCAGGCACCTAGATCACGCATACTAAGTGTTTTAATTGGTTTTAAGTGGCGCAGTAATTGGTTGCGCTAATAAGTACCAGGTAAAAACTCATTTTAAAAAATTAGGTGCCCCTAGGCGCCCTCCGAGACTGGTGCCTGGTTCCATTGCACCTAGCGACACCTAGTGACGTTGAAGCCCAGAAGTGGACATGTTTAGGGGTGGCGCTGGACTTTGGCATCACTAGGTGCCGCTGGCCATGATTTTGCAAGGCGCCTGTAAAACCCTGGTCTACATTTCCAGTGCCTAGAGTTCTTCCTAGACGCGATTCTATAAGTGGCGTCTGTCTATGATTGACCTGCGACTGATGCCCACTTTCTAGGTGCCTGCCGTGGCAGGCGCTGCTTTTAGAATCAGCCCCAAAGGGCCCCTGTGCTAACACCACGCGAATCAATTATCGTGCAGCAATACCTCATGCTCTAACTGATTAGCTTTGTCACACTTACTCTCCACCCCCGAACACGCCCCTTAGAGAAAATTAGGAGAAATTATTTTAGCGTGTGGTGTATGTGCACAGATCGGCAAATTTATTGTGGGATGGCATGTCCCATGGTAAGCCTGTTTAACATGCGGTGTGTTCAAATTCTTCCTGCAATTTAGTAAAATAACCCTATGAGTCATCTTATATGTAGGTCTTTTGCTAGTCAATTTTATGATGTCCAAAACAAAACTCATTATCTTTATTGCTTCCAAGTACCAAGGGGGTAACACTGAAAAAATGTTCATGTCTTCATTTTCCTTTCAAGCAGCAAATGTTTGGTCTACTCTCTCAAATGAAGCAAAATTCTTATCAAGATTGAGCACTTACTAAAATTATGTTTCAAAAAATATTTAAATTCCATATCTACATCCCGCTTAACCACAACATTTCAATCGAGTTATAATAACAGATAATACCATATAAAAAATTTACAAACCGTTAAATACAGCTTAAAATATAGTACAAAATCTTCACTACTTACCCCCCTTTTACAAAAGCGCAGCGCAGTTTTTAGCGCCGGCTGTGGCGGTAACAGCTCCAATTCTTACCCGAACGTTGGAGCTGTTAGTATTGTGTTTGGTGGTAAACGGTTTTATAAAAGGGGGGTGGGGGGGTTACTCAAAAAATATTTCTGAAATAACCATTGCTGGCTTTTTCAAAGCTGTGGTTGTGGGTTCTATCATGGGCCGGCGAGGTAAATCTTCCAACACTCATAGAATTCTTATGAGCGGCAGAGCATTTACCTCACTGGCCCACGGTATAAACCTCTACCGTGGCTTTATAAAAGGAGCCCCATGTTTTTATTGCTTTCTTGAAAAGCCCGTTATTAGACAAGTTTCTTATTTCTTTTGGCACAGAATTTCAAAACTCAGTAGATAAGCAGCATGAAGATGATTTAAATACATCAGTTATTATACATTGTTATATCCTAAATTTATTGATCTAGCTTCTTTGTTTTGTTATCCATATGAGCGGATTATCCATAGCGGATTATGAATGATATAACTGTAAGACTTCTATCATTTTCTCTATAGTCTTTCTAATTGTAGTTTTTATACTGATTTACTCAGATACTGAAGAAGCTTCTGCTTCCATCTCCCTGTTGGGAACTTCCTGTGAAGATTTTAGTCCTCCAGTGATCTATACAATTTCCTCTTCTGTGTACAGACAATTTATATTTCATATGCCTTTTGAAGTTATTGCACATCCTCTTGAGATTATTTGTGGACATAAGAGCTCAGATATTTTGCTCTAACAAGTCTCAGCTTCATGAGACTGAATATATATATTTTTATAAAGGAGCTTCTCCAGTCATTGGACAAACTAACTCTGCAGGAAGCATCTCAATCCCCCAAAGTAACCCGCTCAATCATATAATCTCTTCTGGAATTGTCCAGATAACCTCTTATGTAATCCACTTTGAACCGCAATATAATGGCAGAATAAAAGTTACTAATGTAATGTAATGTAATACCACCCTATTGCAGTCTTCAAAAAAATTGCAAAAATGTGTCTTTAAGCACTGTTTTCACAGATACAATCCCATATCTTTCACAGCTGAAAAAAATGCAAATTCCAGCTGTATTCTTTATCTCGCATTCACTAAAAAACCCAACAGTGGCCCTGTTTCACCTCTAGCTTTATCAAGGGCTGTGACATTAATTCTCCATCGGCAGTCTTCACCTAACACAAAATTCTTCACCCTCACTAAAGGATTATACCAAATGGTTCACAACACACCTTTTTTGAGATGTGGTCACCAGAATTGCCCACAATATTCAAAGTGTGATCCACACATTGATTTGTTCCACTCTGCCTTTCTAGAAGTGTGTCTTCACAGTTGGCTATATACTTGGGACCAAAAGCACTTTTTTTTCTTACTTGCTTTAATATTTTGCTATTGCTGGTGCATAAAGCTTTGTCTCCCCTTTCTTCCTTGCAGATCATTAGTTTCCTAGTTGACATTTCTTCAAACTGCTCTGTTCCTCTTGCATCTGCATTTCTCTTTCCTTACAATTTTCAGATTAGACCATAAACAGGCCATGGCTTTTATGTCTGCGTTCTTGGCTAACATCCAATTTCATCCTACCATGGAGCATGAATGCATCAAATTCTTATGAAACTGTAGGACGAAACGGCTGTGTGAGAAAAAAAATATCTACCCCATAAGCTATGCACATCTCAACATCTGCAGCACGGTGCTGAAATGGAGGAAAACAAAATTCCATGAGGAAAATCAATCCAACCATGTGTGTTCTGCAACACTATCATCTTGTTTTGTTTTCCCCCCCGACTCCACATAGATTTCCCTTCAGTTTGAAATACAATTACTTCATGTGTGGTTATTAATATTCTGGCATAATAAAACCACCGTGCCTTTATTTTTCCTGGGCTGTCACTATCTCTTAAGAAGTAATGATGGTAACAGTTAATTGCATCACTTTGCCCACCCCCCCACCCCCCAAGTGCTAAATGCTCCGACGCTGTTCTGACACTCAGAGGAATTCTATGAGCGTCGGAGCAATTTATGTTCTGGGCTGCGGTAGAAACCTCTACTGTGGCTTAGTAAAAGGGAGGGGGCAGTTTGCAAATGGATATTCTTTAAAAGTTTAAACTTGTTTATGAGCATAACCTACAGTATAAGTCTCTAGCACAGAATATCACTGTCACACATTTCTTCTCATGATTTAGTACCAGCTGAATTTGGCTCTTTATTATATACTGATTACTTCTCAGCTTTTTTGCAAACTTAGGGTGCTGACCATGCAGGATTTGGCCTATAAAAATCAGGATTTAATCATGTGGAAGCAGCAGGCGGTCAGGTCATCATTCATCAGTTTGTGATCAAGGCAAGGTCTAGTGTTCCTGTGCAAGGTTTGTACAGAATACGCAGTGTCGTTAATAGCTGGAAATCCAGAAAATCCCCAGGCAGAAAGACCAGGCAATTAGGGACAGAGGTCCAAAGCAAACAAAAGGAGCTGGCCTGTAAAAGATCAGGATTTAATCATGCAGAAGCAGCAGGAGGTCAGGTCATCTTTGAACAGTTTTTGATCAGGGCAAGGTCCAGTGTTCCTGAGTGCGGCCTAAGTAGAATATGCAGTCCAGTTGATAGTCTGAGATCTAGAAAGTCCCCAGGCAGTAAGACCAGGCAATTAGGGACAGAAGTCTAACGTAAACAAGAGTCCAAGAAAATACCAGGTAAGAAGTTCAAACACATGAGGAAATTCCATGAAATTGGGTTGTGCCAGCACAAGGCCCTTGGAACTATCAGGCTCTATGTTGCATCCTGTCAGTTTTTTGTCTTGACCTTGCCCAAAAAGAGCTCCTCAGGGGCATGGCTCATCATTTTGCAGGGAGAATCAGCTATCTTGAGCTATCTTTTGAGGTTACTGGTTCAAACCTGAATGGCCTTTACAGTATTTAATGCTACTACTAATGGTAGTCATTTCTATGAGGGGGCCGCTGAAAAGTTCTCAGCCCAACCAAGAAGAGAATGATGTGGAGCCTTAAAACTTACAAGTTATTCCACACTTCTCTTGACACTTTCCATTTCATTTAATATCATTGAAATGAAATGTGTCAAGAAAAGTGTGGAATAACTTGTAAGTTTCATGACTCCACATCATTCTCTTCTTGGTTGGGCTGAGAACTTTTCAGCAGCCCCTCATACAGTGCTAGTAGATATGTGCAGCATTATACACACAAACGCAAAATAAGGGGTGGAATTGTCCTAAATAGACTGGTGGACTCAATCTGTTGCATATATGTCCTTTTATTCATCCAATAACTCAATGACTCTTTTATTCATACAATAACTCTATGACTCGACATGTATGTGTTTCGTTGAAAAGGCCTGCTTCAGGAGTTTTGAAAGTCTTCAGGGAAATATAAAATGATGTATTCAATAATATGTGAGTTTTCAAGTTGCTAATACGGTACTGTGGATGATCAAACGATTGTCTTCTGAAAGAAGTATAGGAGCCATAAGGTGTCCTAGGCGTTCCTGATTTGGTTCCCCTGTTCCATACCTCAGCATTATACACAAACACGTAAGAGACAGTCTCTGTTTGACAGAGCTTACATAGAAACATAGAAAGATGACGGCAGATAAGGGCTATAGCCCATCAAGTCTGCCCACACTATTGACCCACCCTTTTAAGTCTACTGACCCCCTTGATTATAATTATACTGCCATTCTATTGACCCGCTCTTTCAGGTCTATACCCTAGTGACCCTATTCCTTTGCTTGACCCTCGTAGGGATCCCACATAGGTATCCCATTTATTCTTGAAGTCTGGGATGCTGCTGGCTTTGATCACCTGCACTGGAAGCTTGTTCCAATGCTCAATCACTCTTTCCGTGAAGAAGTACTTCCTGGTGTCTCCACGAAACTTCCCTCCCCTGAGTTTGAGTGGATGTCCTCTTGTTGTCAAGGGTCCTTTGAGAAGAAAGATATCTTCCACCTCGACACGTCCCGTAATGTACTTAAATGTCTCAATCATGTCTCCCCTCTCCCTACGTTCTTCGAGAGTGTAGAGCTGCAATTTGTTCAGTTTTCTTCGTACGAGAGACCCTTTAGCCCTGAGACCATCCTGGTGGCTATCCGCTGAACTGACTCAATTCTGAGCACATCTTTATGGTAGTGTGGCCTCCAGAATTGCACACAGTATTCCAGATGAGGTCTCACCATGGCTCTGTACAACGGCATTATGACTTCAGGCTTCCTGCTGACGAAGCTTCTCTTGATACAACCTATCATCTACCGTGCCTTAGATGAAGCCTTCTCCACTTTGAGTGGCAGTTTTCATGTCTGCACTGATGATTACTCCTAAATCTCGTTCTGCTGTAGTTTTGGATAAGGTTTCTCCATTCAAGGTGTAAGCTCTGCATGGATTTCCATTTCCGAGATGCATGATCTTACATTTCTTGGCATTGAAGCCCAACTGCCAGGTCGAGGACCAACTTTCTAATGTATGCAGGCCATGCGCCATAGTATCCTGTAGATTGCCGTCGCTTACTATATTGCATAGTTTGGCGTCATCAGCTACTTGAGACAGGCATATAGGACAAAGAAGTGATTAGGGAGTTAACAGCACACTCATAAAGGTGGACTTATAGCTTGGATCTGAATAGGGCCAGTGACAGAGCATTACATATCAACTCAGGAAGTCTATTTGAGGCATAGAGCACATCATGAAGGAAGGAATGGAATCTGGGGTTGCCAGCAGAGGAGAAAGGAACAGATTATAGTTACTTGCCTGGTGAAGAGAGGAGAGATACTGAGCAGCTATAGATTATATGCACATGTAAGTCAGTAAGAGGAATTTGAACTGTATCTAGAAATAGATTGGGAGACAATGAAATGACTGAGGAGAGGGGTCATATGAATGTAGTCACTCTGGCAGAAGATAAGTCATGCATCATGATTTTGAACAGAGTGAAGGGGAATGAGATGGCTTAATGGGAAATCTGCAAGTAGCAAGTTGCAGTAATCTATGTGGAAGCTGATGAGAGAGAGGGTAAGACTTTGTGATGTATTTGCGGTACACTTCTCCCTCCATATTCGCGGTTTCGGCACTCATGATTTCACTTATTTGTGATTTTTTGCAGGCTGGCTCCGCCTCTCCAAATTACATCATGATTAAAGTTCCTTTCCTTTTACTGTACGGTAAAAATAGTTTAACTTTACCAACATTCACTCTGCTTCCATGTTTTCTCCCATAAAATTGAAGCTTCTAATCTTTCACCCTGAAAATCGCTTGTTCCCAGCATGCACAGAGAAAACCGCTGCTTCCCAGCATGCATGGAGAAAATCGCTATTACCTAGAAAATTGCTGCTTGCCTGCTAAAACTTTTGGGAATTGCTGCTTGCCGGTATTTAACTTTTTTTTTTTTTACCCTGAGATTATTACTGTACACCACTGTATTGTTGTTCAATTAATATTGTTATTCAATAAATATTGTTATTCCACCAAAATTGTGAATTTTAATAGTAATAATAGTGGCCGTTTCCAAAAACCGCAAATAACAGCTGAAAAGTTATTTGCGATTTTAATAACAAAAACGCTGGCTGTTACAAAAAAACCGCAAATAACATATACAAAGTTATTTGTGGTTTTTCCATATTTGCGGCTATTCCATATTCGCGGTTTTTCCATATTCGTGGAACGCCCGCATCCACCGTGAATACGGAGGGAGAAGTGTATATCAAATACATTGCAACTTGAAACTTGAAGGGCAAATTTTGGTGATTTTATAGAGAAAGAAACAGGCTTTAGCAATCTGATGAATACATTTAGAGAGAGAAAGGAGTCTAAAATAATCCCACGATTATGAGCTGAGGAGCCAGGAAGGATGATAGTGTTATGCATAAACATAGGCGAAAAGGAGAGGTAAGTTTAGGGCAAAAGATAGAAAAATCAGTCTCGACCATTTTCAGTTTCACATGGTGGTGGGACATCCTGGCAACAAAGTCAGACAAGCAGACAGAGCCTTGGACTTGGATTCCCAGTGAAATTTCAAGTGTGGAGAGGGAAAAGGGATGGGACTTGATATACTGCCTTTCTGTGGTTACAATAAAAGCAGTTTACTTATTATATACAGGTACTTATTTTGTACCAGGGGAAATGGAGGATTAAGTGATTTTCTCAGAGTAGATCTAGAAGCCATCAGCATAAGAACGATACTCAGAACCATGGGAGGAGATCACCAAGGGAACAAGTATATATAGAGAAGTGGTCCAAAGACAGATCCCTGAAGTACACTGATTGATAGTGGGATAGCATTGGAGGAAGATCCATTTGAGCAAACACTAGAATGTGATGGAAGAGAAGAAGAAAACCAAGAAAGGAGAGGTCCCTAAAATCCAAGTGAGAACAGTATCAAAAACAGCTGGTAGGTCAAGAAGGATGAAGATTGAATAAATGTCCTTGGATATGGCTAGGACTTTGGCAAGGGCTGTTTCTTTAGAATGTATGGAGGAAAAGCCTGATTGCAGTGGATCAATAAGAGCTTGAGATGAATGAAAGTCAAGATACGAGGGATGTTCAATACTTAAATCTATCTCAGTAGGAAAAAAAAAGAGTTTTCAAAGTATTTTTTGTTTTATTTTTCAATATCGTCCCCTGATAGCTTCATGCAATTCATCCAATTTTCCTGCAATGACTTTAACCCCTTTGAAAATAATTCTTGTTTGTCCTTCAAACCAGGACATAACAGCTTCCTTGACGTCTTCATCACTTGAAAACCACTGTCCATGGAGAGATTTCTTCAAAACTTGGAAAAGGAAATACTCCAAGGGAGCCAGGTCAGGACTCTAGAGTGGATGGTTCAGCTGCTGAAACCCACATTCTTGGATGGCAGCCTGTGATTGTTGAGACATGTGCATTGTTGCATTTTTATGAAGAAGCAGCATGCCTGTTGTGAGTTTTTCTTGACTTTTCTCCTTGATTGACCCTCGCAAAGTGATCATTGTGTTGGCATAACTCTCCCCAGTTAGGTTTTTTTTTTGTGTGGCATGAACTCCAGAAGCAAAAGTCCTTTATCATCCCAGAAGACAGTTGCTATGACTTTGCCTGCAGATTTTTAAAAAGTTACTTGGTCTTCACGGAGCATCTCCAAGTTCTGACAGCACTGGAGTCTTGTGGCCTTCTGATATGGTGTCAGCATTCTTGGAACCCATCTTGCACTAACCTTGAACATGCCCAAATTTTCAAAAATTATCTTGTAAACTGTACTTGCCGAGATGCCCATTTCTTCAGCTCTTCAGGAAACCTTAATTTGTATCTCTGACAAAATTAAATCCTCGACTTTCTTTCACATTTCTGTGGAAGTTGCTTCCACAGGCTATCCAGTGTGAGGATCATATTCAGTGGACTCTCTACCCCAATTAAACTGCTTACTTTGTAGGATGATGGGAAGACTCACCATTAACTGCAGGCATGCATTCGTAGATCTCTTTTAGCTTTTTCTATTCTTTGGTGAGAAATTTTTATCACTGAACGGTGCTCCAAATGTAACAGTTTCATACTTGATTCACACGAGGATTCTCCTGACATCCTGTCTCTTGGAATGTTAGACTTGCACCGAGCTGGAACTGTGCATGAGCAACTTTGAAATATGTAACAACATGCACAGATTTGTTTCAACACACTTGCTACTTTCATACTCAGGTAGCTAAATTATTGAACGCCCCTCATAGCAGTGATGAAAATCATGTTCAAGCAGCTTGGATGAGAAAGGGATAATTAAAGGGCAGGAAAGGTCTTGTCATAGAAGTTCTTGATCATAGTTTAGACAAAAAGTGAAGGGGGGTTGGAGGTGGAGATACTTAAGTGAGTTCAGTCTGTCAAAGAGATATTACTACCTATGCACTCTTGAATTTGCCATTTCAGAGTACATCCTGTGGAAATGGTTGAGTAGTTTTTTGTATGTCTTCATCCGGATCTTAGGAACGTATTTCTAAATTGTACTTTGTCTCTCTAATTGCTAATGTAGTCTAGTTTGAATTATCCTTGGCATCAGTATTTGCTTAGTTATATAATTTTTTTGGCAATCAAACATCATCTTAGATTGGGTAAGAAAAAAATGTTTACTAGGGGTGTTGAAAAGTTATCAGCCCAACCAACCAGCTTCCTAAATTCTGAGCTTTATTTTGCCACTGTAGATGGAAAGAGTGTTATCTTATTTCATTAAGTGCCAATTTGCAGAAACAAAATTCTATATTTTCACATTGTTTTAGATCATTGATTGAACCATATCAACGTCATTCTCTTCTTGGTTAGGTTGAGAATTTTTCAGCACCCTTTCGTATCCTGTATAAGCAACCAACATTTCTCCCAAATAACACCACAGTATAATCCCGTTATAACGGACTTCAAGGAATCCTGGAAAAACAGTCCGTTATATCCAGAGTTGCATTTTTAAAAATCTTTATTTAGGGCAACTTGAAACAACATAAATCGATGAACAACAGTCACTGCACAAGCATATCAGCAACATCAAGAACAAAACTCAGCAAAATATTGGTATGGCACAAAATGATTGCAAACCAGAACACTGTACTGGAAAGAAAAATACTCTTGTCATTTTTTTTCTGGGCTGCATTTTGATACTATATCACCGGCATGCCACGTGCCTTGTAGGCGGAGCTTGCATGTCCGTTATAGCCAAATAAAATTACAGCTAAAAGCGGCTCTAGGGATCAAAATAGTTGTCCGGTATATCCAAAAGTCTGTTATATGCGAGTCTGCTATAACCGATGATTTTCTGTATGTTTATAATGACGCTCGGCCGGGACCAGCGGACCTCGTCCGCTATATGCGAGGTTCCGTTATAAGCGAGTCCAGTATAACGGGATTATACTGATGAAAAAATGCAATAAGAGATCTTTCATATCTATGACTTCAGCAATCAATACAGCCTTACTATGTATTATGGCTGTTGAATTGGCTATAAAACAGTTTTATAATCATTGAAACCTATTTTATCTAAACCCTTTACAATGAATGTGCTTACTGAAGCTATAAGAAAATCAGCAAATATTCAAAATATGTAAATGTTCAAATGCTTGTAAATATTCATAAATATCCTTTCACTAATTCTTCAAAGCTTAAAATGAAAAAGCCACTTATCTGGGGCAGCCACAGTACTGGCCATCTTCCTACTGGCAGGTCTAAACTTAAAGCTACAGCCTCAGCACACTGAAGTTGTGGGTTGAAATCCACTTAATCCCCCATTGGCCCAGGTACATTAGATTAGATTGTGAGTCCGTTAGGACAGACAGGGAAAGATGCTTGAGTACCTGAATAAATTCATCTAAAGCATTCTGAGCCCCCCTGGGAGAACGGTATAGAAAATTGAATGAATAAATAAAAAGCAACTGAAACTCTAAACGCAATCCCCAATTCTTTTTTTTGCCCCCCCCACCCCCATCAGACTTGTCTGACCGATAAAACAGTCTGAAACATGATCTTTCTGTTCGCTCCATTTCACTGGCCATGAACCTTTGATCCAAACTCTCAATGAAAACATGATTTTTGTTTCCATAACGAGATTGGGAGTTTCTTTTATATTTTTGAATTCTGATCACAAAAATGGCATCCATTTTTCTATGTAGCAAAACTGGGTGGAATTGTCCAATCAGAAAAGGTGCACAAATAAAAGTGTCTTTCAACTCATCTGATTGATCTTTTATTCATCCAAAGTAACTCGACCCAAAGGTGGTGAATAGTTATTTATTGCATGACTTGATGGTTAATCACGCTGAAAATGTCACAGAAATGTATTAATCATGCTGACGCATTCTGCTAAATTTTTTGATGCAAGTTCTATCTGAAGGTGCAAAGAAGAACATTGACTCCACTGGCCTATTAATTTTATTTTGGATGTAAAGTTGGTGATCAAGACAAAAGCTGAGCTCCCAATGGAACAGCAAGAGAAAATATACAATTATTTCTATGTGTATTTTGTTCTTTATCGTTACTAAAGAGCAATCAGTTCACTTAGGATGGGGAGTTAGCTCAAATGGCAGACCACTTGCTTAGCATGCAAGAGGTAGTGGGATTGATGCCCGCATTCTCTGAGAAAAATCTATCTGGTGCTCACTAATGGGGAGAGTTTCTCTAATGTCTGAATGGGTGGCCACCTAGGAAGTAGCAATATTCAAACAGTTTGGTTTGATATAACAGCTAAAGTGGAGAGCAGCCACACAAAACTCAAAGTCCTAGATTTCAAACGTACGGACTTTAGTAAAATGGGGGAGTACTTGAAGAAAGAGCTGATAGGATGGGAAGGCATCAGAGAAGTGGAAAAACAGTGGTACAAGCTCAAAGGAGCAATAAAATTGGCTACTGACCTTCACATGAGGAAAATAAATAAAAACAAGAGAAAAAGGAAAGTGATATGATTCTACAAACTAGTGGCAGAGAAAAGAAAGTCGAGAGCTCGCAGCAGCCAATTAGCTAATGGTTCTGCACGGGCAGGAGTGAAGGAAGGTCGCTCCTTCCGCGGTTCACCGCTGGACCACCAGGGATTTAACAGGTTTCGCTGACGGGGCAGGAGAGAAATAAAAGTTGTTTCAAGTCTGCCGGGGCAGGAGACTGAAGAAATCCCTCCTGTTCTGGCCCACTGCTGGACCACCAGGGATTTAAAAGGTAAGGGGGGAGGGGAAGATAAAAATTGTTAAAGTTGATTGGGGCAGGAGACTGGAGAGATCCCTCTTGTCCTGGCCCACCAGGACTTATGGTAAGCCTGGTGGAGGCCTGTAAGGCATCAGGAGGGAGGGGGGACAGGGTATAGAACCTGGCAGGGCAGAAAGGAAGGAGGCTGGGTACAGAGACTGGCAGGGGAGAGAGTGAGGGAAGGGGTTGGATGCAGAGCCGGGCAGGGAGGGAGGGGCCTGGGTGTAGAGACTGACACGACAGGCATTGGCATAAGGGAGATGGCTGGATGCAGAGCCTGGAAAAGTAGGCAGGGAGGGCAAACAGGGTACAGAGCCTAGTACAGAGGGAGGGAGGGCTGAATTCAGAGCCTGGCAGGACTGGGATTTGGGGGGGGGGGGGCTGGAAGCAGAGCCTGGCAGGGCACTGAACTTGAATATTAAACCCTCTCCCCCCAGTTTATATTCAAGTCAACCTTTTTTTCTCCTTTGGGGGGGGGGGGGGGGAAGTTACCTCTATTTATATTCGAGTATATACGGCAGAAGCCAAGGTGGTTCATGGAATTTCTGAGAGTGTTCCTGGTGGCAGGCAGAAGATACACCCCAAAGAGGATTTAAGAACAGCTTTTGGCACCAAATTTATTTTTGGAGCCTCTTCCATCACTGACTATGCATGCTAAGAGAGATCCCATTCATTGCCTATGACTAAAGTTGATACCTGAGAGAGATACAGATTCAGTCTGTCTATACTACCCAGGTTAGACATTATAGGTACTTCAGCTGCAAGGAATCAAAGGCTGGGGCAAAACCCAGTGCTGGCTTGCTATAGTAAGAATGTGCAATAAACCTGCATTCACAACAGCCACCCCACCTGAACAACATCACTTCAATACCTGCTTCTTCAACTTTCCAGATGTTTTCTTCAGAGTGAACTGATCAGGCCCCTGCTTCCTGACTGGCAGATCAGTTGAACCTGTTTCTCTCAATTCCTTCAAAACACATTCTACACTTTCCCTCTTCCATCTCGTTTCTGGAAAATCCTGCACCAGTGTATGAGACAAAACAAACAAACAAACAAAAAAAAAAGCAAATAGCACCAAAAGGTTCCACAAAGAAAATGAAGCAGCAAAACAAAAAAGATTGTGGAACAGAAGATCAGACGTTTGCAGTTTAATAAGTGTCCCAAAAATCTTATAAACAATCCATAAAGGATATATACAGTCACAAGTGACCCACAGAATGAAAACCAAATAAAACCAGTCTATGTGAGAACCATAACCTTTCTCCAGATACATATGTTTAATAAAAATCAGATCCTAATGACTGAAAAACATGGTAACTGTTTAAAGCAAAATGGTTTCTGTGCGTGTTATGACTTTAATCACTAGGTGGTAGTAATGTCTTTTAGGTGAGATGGCCAGCATGAGTGTAGGTTTATTGCAAGTTTATTCAGAATAATATATTCCAAATTGTATTGAAATTGGTGAAATTTTGACAGAGTTATGAATAAAACAAGCTTTGTATAGTTCTTTTTTTATTTTTGAAACAGTGATTTCTTGTCCTCCTATATGCACTGGCTATCTTTTATTTGTGCATCTCTGAATAACTTTCAAAGCATATCAAAACCCACTGAATAGTCCAGTGATATATGAGAAATTCTGAATTTGAGCTTCTATTCACCTATAGGATGCCCAAAGCTCTGCAATCTAGTTATAAATAAAACCGTAAGTGGTTTAATAGACAGGAAGTTCCCTTTTTTCAGCTGTTGAACCTGTTTCTCTCAATTCCTTCAAAACACGTCAGCGCGTTTTTTAGGCCGGGGATCCAGAAGAGGTCCAAGAAGACGGTCCCGGGGCCGCAGGGGCTACCCGGACCGCAACATAGCGCAAAACATTCCAGTGACCCGCTCGCAGGCAGCGAGGGGTCCCTAGTGGTCAACATATCAGGGGCTCCCCTTTCTGAAGCACAGACTCAATTATTGGAGAAGGGGCTTTCGTTCGTTCCCACCACTGCTCTAGATCTGTTTACTGTACACCGGGATATGGCACGGTTTGTCCGGGGCCTCCAGATCAAGCTGTTTTTTTCTACCCAGGAAGGTTCCCGGGATGATTCCCTTTTTAGGGTTAAATCCCATTGGATCCCACCGGGGCCTATTGATGCTCATATTAAAGTATTCCGGGACCTGGTTCTACGTGATATAGACCAGCTCCCGAATGCACGTTCTACTCATCATTATGTCAACATTACTAAGGCCCAACGGCTTGCACTGGAGGCTCTTAAGAACGCCCCTGACTTGGATATTAAACCCGCCGACAAGGGCGGGGCGGTGGTTGTTCAGTCCACTGCCCAATATGATGCCCAGGTGGCGACTCATATTTCCAACGTTGACTGGTATACCAAACTGGAGAGGGATCCCTCTCCCGGTTTGCGTATGGAAATAGCGACTTTGGTCCAGGAGGCGCTCTTGGATAATATTATTACTCAATCCGAAGCCAGATATCTATCCCAACCTCCCAGTCGCAGCCCTCGCTTTTACACGGTACCCAAAATTCATAAAACACTTTCCAACCCTCCGGGTAGACCTATAGTCTCCCTCTGTGGGACCATTCTTGAGCCCCTGTCCAAAATGGTCGATCACTTTTTGAAACCCAGGGTTGCTCAGGCACGTTCCTTTGTACTGGATACCACCAATTTTTTGAATAAAATCGAGTCCATCCAGGTTCAACACACTGACCTCTTGGTTACTATGGATTTGGAAGCCCTATATTGCAATATCCCTCAGACCGAGGCCTTGAAGATTGTGGAACAACAGTTATCTGAAGGGCTTTTCCATCATCGTATAACCAAGGTTTTTTTGATGCAACTAGCCACCTTGGTTTTACAGCGGAATTTCTTTGAAGTAAGAGGGGAATTTTATCTGCAGACTCACGGGGTAGCCATGGGGACGGCCATGGCCCCCAGTGTGGCTAACCTCTATGTTATGAATTTCGAAGAACAGCTGTTATATCCATCTATGTGGATGTCGGATATTGGCACATGGCTCCGGTACATCGATGATGTGTTCCTGGTTTGGACTGGTACCAAGGCCAGATTTGATGAATTCCTTACCTGGCTGAATACCCTGGATAGACATTTGAAGTTCACCGCTACGGTGGATGGAGCCAGGGTCACCTATTTGGACACCATGGTCAGCAAGTCTGGTGGGCATTTGGTTACAACGGTCTTTCGGAAAGTTACCGATCGTACCTCATATTTACACTACACCAGCTGTCATCCTGCCAGGCTGCGTCAATCATTGCCTGTGGGGCAATTTCTCAGGATCCGCCGAATCTGCTCCTCATTAGGGGAGTTCAGAACCCAGGCCAAGTTGTTATCACAGCGCTTTAAGGCACGCGGTTATCCAGATTGGACCATCAAGAGAGCCTATCGCAGAGCGCGTTATGCCAATCCTGAGCTTCTGCGGGCTCCTGCTATCAGGCCGCCTATGGAACAGCAGGTGTGTGTTATTTCATTTTCTGACCAAGCCCACCAGGTAGCCGGTATTGTGAGAAAGCATTGGCATGTTTTGGACCATCATGCCATCTTTAACCAGGCTCCTTGCATTGCTTTCTCTCGTCCTAAAAATTTGAAGGAATTGTTATCTACTAAAGGCCGAGCAGTCACCGGGGGGAGGCATGGTCCATGTGGCCATTGTGATATGTGTGCGTCTTCTTTATCTATTTCTCAATGGCAACATCCTTGGACGCAGCGCACTTACCATCTTAGATCCCAAACGTCCTGTGATTCTGCTTGGGTGGTATATATTATCATCTGCCCTTGTGCGCTACACTATGTGGGGCGCACGAGCAGAAAGATCAGGATAAGACTTCAAGAACACAGGAGTCGGATCAGAACGGCATCTTTAGCCGCCCCTCTGGTGCCTCATTGTCTGGAAGCTGGTCACCAGTTTACTGATCTGGCGTGGTTTGTGCTGGAGCAAATTCCCTGGGATTTCAGGGGGGATAAACAATTTCATTTAAACCTTAGGGAACAATATTGGATCTTCCAACTTCAAGCTGTTGTTCCCCACGGCCTTAATGAAAGTGTGGAATGGAACACCATTATATAGGGTTCCTGTCTATTCTTTCTGGGTGCCGTGTGATCGTGTAGGTTTCCTGTGCTGGGTGGTTCCCAGCATGTTTGGGTTCGAGTACTGCACGGGTCTTGCTGTTCTCTTTCTGTAGCTTTGGGGCTTTTTCTTTTTCCCGCCCCTGTATGAGTGATTTAGGACGCGTTGTGCGTCCTGCATGATTGGTTGGGTTGTGTGTGACGTAATTCCTGGTCCGCTTTTTAGGCGCGAGTGCTCTCCCGCTCGGTTACCCCTCCCTCCAGCCGTCCCGCTTCGCTTTTCGGCATTTTTTTCATTTTTTTGTTTTTGGTTTGTGGTCGGGGGCTTGGTTCCTGAAGAAGGGCTCCTCCCCGAAACCAGCTTGGTTGAACTTCGGCTCCTGGCGTTTTCATTGTGGCAGTTTGGTTTAGATAAGTATTTTTTTGATTGAGTTCAAGTATGTTTTGATATTGCTTTATAGTTAGCTTGGCGGGTTTCGGCTGGCAGGGTTTGTGTGGGGGTCGCTCAGTCTGTATTTCCACCGTTTGAGTTTAATTTGCTCACGGGTTTGTTTGGATTGCATTATTTATTTAGGGCCTTATTGCAGGTGTCTTTCATTATTATATACACATAGGGGGCTCAATGATGGTGTGGTGGTGGAGGCTTCCCGCCTCAACCCAGAAGTGAAGTATCGGAGCTTCTGCTCCCATTGCTGATGGTTCACACTGAGAGCGCCCTTTATTTCTTGAGTGGAGTTGTTTCAGGCTAGAACTGTAGCTTATTCTGGGCGTCCCCCATCCAAACCCTGTTGTGACTGGTTGTGCCTCTTTGTTGTTACTATTAGTTGATTTCTACATAGCAGGTTAACAATGTCTGTAAATATATATTCAGCATCTACAGGGAAATTGTATATTCTAGTTGCTTATATTTATTCACATATTATATATGAGGAAGAGCATTGTTGATAGGATGTCTAAGTCTGAGTTTTGACGTTTTTGGAAAGATGTCCAGAAATCCAATAAAGAAAATGTCCATTCTCAAAACAGCAAGATGTCTATTTTTGTTTAGAATGACCCATGTAGACATTTTGGTCCTTAGCATGTCTATCTTTTTTGGCCATTCTCAAATATAAAGATGTCCACATAAAAAACGCACAAAAACAAGTTTTTCGGCAGCCAGCATTCTTAGCAAACTGTCACAGACAGCTGAGCATTTAATGTGAAATTCACTGCAGTAGCCCTTAGAATGTTCTTTCAGTTCAAATGTCTGTGTTAACATCTGAAGCTGCTTGGGCTGAGAACTTTTCAGCACCCCTTTGTAATACAGGCTAGAATGTACGGCATTTTTTTACATTTTTGGGTGGTGGAAGGGGGTCGGTGACCACTGGGAGAGTAAGGAGGGGGGTCATGCCTTAATCCATCCAGTTCTCATCTGGTCAGTTTGGGTACCTTTTTAGCCTTTAGACACTGTTACAATAGGTCTAGCTCCAAACATCTAAAAAAAGCCCAGGACCTTTTGTTAAAGTTTGATTATGCCTGACGAGTGTCTAAGTCCTAAGCTCACCCAAAACACACCTCTAACATGCCCCCTTAAGATTTGGATGCACTGAAGACAAAACAATCAGAAGGACATCTAGAACGTCTGTTTTGAGAATGCCCACTTGGACGTTTTAACTAATAAGATGTCCAAGTGCTGGTTGATGCTGTCTTTTGGACGTCTATCTTTTTTTGAAAATGAGCCTGATAATATTTAGAATTTTAGCATTTACATGAGTATATGTATAGTAATGCATGTACAGTAAATGCTAGCATCCTGCCTAGGTGATCTTCTGCATATACTCATTTACGGTAACTTACATAGTGCATATTTACAAGGGGAGCATACATGGGCACAATTTAGGCAGAACTCCCACTTACAATCATATTCCCAGATTCTATATATGGTGCTCAAATTTGGCCACGCTGCCAAGATATGCACACACCTTAATTGCTTAAAGATCAATTAACAATTAATAATTGGCTCGGCACACCCAACTTGAGCATCAATATTTATACCATGTGTTCTGAGGCTTATCCCAAAGGACCCCAGAAAGATAAACTCATTGGATCTGTAGCCTATAATATTACCAGGCTGGACTCTGTGATTCCTTAAACAAGCTTTCTGTAATACAAAACTTAAAACAAAGAAATAAACTTACAGTTCAGTTGATCTCAATGAATTTCTTCTCCTACAGGAGCCATACTGTACTAGTTGATTCCAGAGGTAGAAATGGCAACACCAAGTTACTTGGGGCTAGCAAATTCAAAGCTAGTTAATTCAGGCTAAACTGTGTTTAGACTAACAGATTCAAAGGTAAAAGTCAGAATGGGTACAGTACTTTCTGTATGACCATGTGCAGCTCAAAGTGGAGCTTTAATAGAACAAACAACAAAGGCAACCAAGAAGCAGGGGGGCACCAGCCCATTAAGGACACAGCAATGCACAGAGAGCGAGTGTTAAAGAAACACACTCTGTTTTCATATTCAATGCATAAGCACCCTGCTTCCATGAAAATGGGGGTAGAACACCAGGTTCCAGCAGGTGTAAGCCCAGCACCCAATGTTAGGGTATGGTAATCGGCATGCACCATTTATAGAATCGCACATAGTGCCAATCTTTTCCAGAGTTCATTTTTAAGCTTGATTTATAGAATCCAGCTCATAATTTACACAGTGCTTTAAGTTAATGTGGAATGTTGCCACAGTTAAACGATCACACTTTTAGCAGCTCCATGGTTGGTGTAAGGATTGCATGCACTTGTTACACATAATGATACCTGGTTTCACTAGTATTCTGTTTAGAAGCCTTCTAGAAGAGGCTCCTAATGTATATACTCCAGATGCTTACTTCTAGGTGCTCTATTATAGAAATGGCCTCCTAATGGAACAATTGTTAAAGGGATTTCCACCTGTTAACAAATGTTTACACATGGAAAAATCCCCCTTTCATTGTTGCCCTGGATCCTCAGTATGAAAAAAAAAGTATTGGTGGGAGATGATCCAGAGCATAACGTATTTAAATTCTGAAATCCCAATGTCTGCTTTCCACTAATTTAACCTGGTGGCACTGTAGCCTTGGGATTTTTAAAGATAAATTCCACAGAGAGTTTCCCTTCACAAATTGTCCTGCAGGCCTGTAGGTACAAAGCACCCATTGACCTGGCATACTTTCTACCTCTTTAACACATTAGCATGCAGTGCAGATGCAGTGTCTCTTTCAAGGTAACCTGTATGTGGGTGACAAAGGAGGGGCAGTAGCAAACACCCTGACATGCCCCAAGGTAGTTAGAAACATAGAAACTGTAACCTGAGCTGCAGCTTTGGTGACACGATGTTTCCCTGCCATAATGTGGTTGTAGAAGTACTTACGCCTGGAAGAAAAAAGAAAGAACTGAAAAATCCTACCAAAGCGATGCCCTGTTCCTGATTGGCTCCACTTTTGGGTGGGAATTAACCTCAAGGGTCGCCTTGGAGTCTGATCTCTAAGAAAGTCCTCAGAGTTCAGTTACCTCACTTTGTCTCACACTTTATCAGGCCTGACCTGGCAATGTAGTGGCATACAGGGCAGTTATTCCATTTCCCTGTTCTTATCTTCTGAACAGCTGTACCTATGGAGACAGTGCTGGGAGCTACCAGGAAGCAGAAATGGTTACTGAGTCTCTAAGGGCTATGGCATAGTTTCATCCTTCAGCTGCTGTTTCCTTCAGTCAGTGGCTTTGATGCACTACCTGGTCAGAGGAAGTGGTGGCCTTGAGAACAAAGGCAGTCGTGAAATCATTAGAGTCTCCGTGGCTTGAGCTGCTGCTCTTTGATAGAAGAGTTTTGGTTGGGCGGGACAGCATGGAGAGAAAAGACGCAAGAAGGAAGGGAAAGAAATGTGAAGGGTAAATGAATGAATAAGGAAGAAAGGAGTCATGGTACATGGGCTTGTCGTGCCACTGGGGCTCGCGCGCATCTGTGAAGCTGAAAGCTATTCCATCAGTAGTTTCACTACTAGCAGGGCCTCCCAAGGCAGACAAGTTTCAGTAGAGCTGTCAGACTAATGATGTACTACCCATCTGGGCAGCAGCAGATGAGCAGAGTTGGAGGTGGAGGATCACGTTTGATGTGACAACGGTGCCAACATCGAATTTATACTGCGCAGAAGAAAGGCCTAGCAATCTACTTCTATATTGTGCCACAAAAACTTGATATCATCAAGTCGCTAAGACTCGAACACAAGTCAATGACACTTAACAACAATGAGGAAAAAAGTTGGGAGGGGGAGCTGAAGGCTAAGTGGATGGGAGATGAAAGAATATGGGATGGAAAGAGAGATGAAGGATAAATGCATAGAACAAGAAAGGAATGAAAAAATGAAGGCGAGCTGAATCCTAAGTGGGTGGTTAGATAAAGGACAAAAGACGAAAAGAAGGATGTGAGCCGAAGCCCATTGGTTAGGTGAGTAAAGATGGGATAAAGGGAGAGCTGAACGCTGAGTGGATGATTGGACAAAGGACAGAAGATGGGATGGAGGAAGAGAAAGCAGAAGGTTAAGTTAATGGGGTGTGAAACGAAGGAAGGTGGGAGGGAGAAAGAACTGAAGGCTAACGATAATGATATCTGACCTCTTACTAGTATTTTATATAGATAAGTAGGCAACTACTTTCCTTTCTAGAATAGGTGCCTTCCAGATATTTAAATATGTGTGCGCTCTTGTAGTCTTGTCCTCCAAATGCTTGGAAATGGTTATTCCTTACTTCTGGGAATGAGCTAAAAATGGACTTCCTCATTAGCGATTAACGCAGAATGGTTACGATCAGAGAAAGGACTCTGGGAAAAGTGGACCATTGGTCTACGCTCAGCACGTCTTTGGTTCCTATGATTATTTCTTTATCTTGAGTGTTTTGGAAAGAGTTGTTTTACAAAAGAATTTGCTATATTAGGTGATTGATTGGATCTGATGTTTCTGCGGTGCGTTCTTTGCCATTCTTCTTGACTATGCGATACACTGCTTATAAATACAAAAAAATGAAAGAAGACTTCAGAGGTATCTACATATTTTATTACTATAGATAACATGAATTTGACAGTTATTTGCTAAATTAAGGTAATTATTTTGTCATAACATCTGAGAGGGTTGTACAACACTCTGCAGGATATTGTGATGTGTGATAAGATGCTTGTCTTTGTAGAAGTCTTGTGCCTGGTCAAATTTTAATTAACTTATGGGATACTGCCTCTGGAGACCTCATTAAATAGAACTGAATTCTTCCCATAAGCGTGTATGTAGTTTAGAATTGGTAAATGCAAGAAATAATTGAGTTTAAACTCTTTAGTGTCATCCACAATGCATGACAGCGTTGAAGAATACAGTAAAACCTTGGATTGCAAGTAACTTGGTTTGCAAGTGTTTTGCAAGACAAGCAAAACACTTTATTAAATTTTAACTTGATATACTTGCAATACAAGTACATACAGTATACACGCGTCACATCATCACAAATGAGCCGATGGCTCTTCTCTCTCCGACGCTGCAGGAGTGTAGTGACTGTTCTAAATGAACGAGGTCTTACAATACAAGTACGTATAGTATTTTGTATTAAAGTTTTGGGGTTATGGAATGAATCATCTGATTTTCCATTATTTCCTAAAGGGAAATTCGCTTTAATATACGAGTGCTTTGGATTACAAGCATGCTTCTGGGACGAATTATGCTCGCAAACCAAGGTTTTACTGTACTTAGAATTCTGTTGTCAGGTGCAATGCAAGGTATTTGTAGATAATGATATAGCTAGCATGATCAGACCTGAATGCCTAGTGTCCTCCCGAGTTAACCATGCCTTTCCCACCCCTCCCCTGAATAATCACTTCTGTTCATGCCACTGCCATATGCACAGAATAGAAGAACCTTAAGGATGTGCATTTGATAATGTGTATTCAGTTCATTATTAGACCTCTAAAATTTTAGTGCTAAATTGATTTAATGCATTAATCTATAAATGGTCATGTCAGGTCAATTAACATGCTTTAAAAAATTATAGTGGACATTACATTTTTTTTTTTTTTTACTAAAATGAGTGGAAGCAAACCCAATAAAATGTCTGACGGTGTAGACAGATCCCAGTGTCCAGCAGAACGTAACTTGGGAAGCGCGATGTAATATGAAAGGCTCTCAGCTAAATATTTAGGGGCCAACCCATGTAAGCTGGTTGGCCAGAGATACCAAAAAGAGGAGAAGAAGAAGGCCATCGTACCACGGTGGTGGGCTGTTGAAGCAGCACATGCATGTGGTTCTTCTTTGGCGCCTACAAAATTTGGTACTCTGGGTGGTTGCCTATGCTTTCTATGCCAAAATCTGGGCTTAAATGAGGTGCCCCGAGTTTGCCTGATGCGTGACAGATTGCATACACGGTAGGGCTCTAAAATCAATAAAACAGAAATACTGGAATGCACTAGCTTTTGCGCATAACCTTGAATGATGATAAAGTTAACAGAGCTGTTAGGAGGATAGAGAAGTAGCAGCTTCATGCCTGCTGCTGAAACTTAAGTGATTTTGCTTCCTATAGCTTATTTGAATATGCCAACAAAAATCAGTGGAATACAGGGTAAGCTTGTCATTAAACCTCGTGTTTATGAGGATCAGTCGGAATCCTGGGTTCCTGTTTGAGGCCAAGAACACTTTCTTTCTCCCCTGAATAACCAGGGTCATTACTACCCAAAGTGAGCAAATGCTACAGTCTTTCTGCCAGAGGCTGTGTTGAACAGCTCATGAGCTGAACTACCAGACATCTTTACTCAATTACGACTCCCAGGGACTTTGTTACTCTGGTGAAATTGCTATAATTTGATATCTATTATTCCTCCTGCACCTGTGTCGTTGCCTGCTTAATCACCCGCCTCATTAGTCTGTCATTAACCACTTTACTGCCAAGGTGTTAGATCAACTGCTTTCTGTTGCATTAGGTGGCGCAGAGCTTGCCTGGTGTGAGGCCTTTCTGAGGTATCAGACTCGGTTCATATTGATGGACTCTTTCCATTTTCAGCTATTTTAGGTGTCTTCATGGTTCCACAGGGCTCTGCCCTTTCTTTTAAATCTTTATAGTTTAAACCAGTGTATCGCAAACTGTGTGCCATGGCACACTAGTGTGCTTCGGCAGATTGTAAGTGTGCCACGAGATGCCGGCGAGGAGGAGAGACGCCGGCTGACTGCTTACAGGATGTGCCTCTCGCGGCGAGCAGCACGTCCTGTAGTCAGTCAGCCGGCGCCTCACCTCCTCGCCAGCGCCTTGTTCCTTCTCCTCACCTCTCCTTCTGCAGCGTCACCCTCACCGGCAGTAATAGGAGGCTCCAGGCCATGGCTAGAGGACATCCGCCCATGTGCGGATGTCGGCGCGTGACATCATCACATTGATGTCCATGCATTTCCGGGTGCTCTCCAACCGCAACCCTGAGATTAGTGTGCCACAGCTTAAAACAGAGATCTCAAAGTCCCTCCTCGAGGGCCGCAATCCAGTCGGGTTTTCAGGATTTCCCCAATGAATATGCATTGAAAGTAGTGCATGCACATAGATCTCATGCATATTCATTGGGGAAATCCTGAAAACCCGACTGGATTGCGGCCCTCGAGGAGGGACTTTGAGATCTCTGTTTTAAGATCTCTGTTTTTAAGACCCCTGGCTTAAAAAGTTTGCGACACACTGGGATAAACAAATGAGAAGAAAAAAGTATAGGATATGGTAGTTTTATGTCAATGATTATTTTTTCCCCTATTGGAAATTCATCAAAATGTTTTCTTATGTCAGCTGCCTCACTGTTTATTGGCTATTTCTGCTTGGTTAGGCATGAATATTAATTTGTCAAAGGAAGAGATGTACTGAACGGGGAAAGATGAATCTGCCTACCTACAATCCACTAGAGCTATTTAATATAGAGATTCTTAAGATTTCTGTTTGGGGTATTGGGGCTAGTATGGAGAATGACTTCTCTGTGGTACTAAAGTTATAAAGAGCAATAAACTATAAAATCATAGTGGTGTAGCAAAGGTGAGAAGTAGAGAATGACACGGTGATAAAATTCATCACCGTTCCCGTCCCCACGGATAAGCGCGGGAAACCATCCTCATGTTATTCTTTAAGGAGAGAGGGAAGAATCAGAGTATAATTGGGCACAACCACTAACCCGCAAGCTTTGCTTTGAAGAATGCTGGTGTAGAAGGATTGAAGTTGAGATAGACACTACAGAATGACAGTCTCTGGTATCCAGAGCAGATATTGTGATGTCATAATGCCTCATTCCACCAGTGCCTAAGAGCCAATCACATCAGTGATGTCACAATGGCTTCATTATCCTTGGCTCACATAAGAATCAGAGTATGAATGGCCTCAACCACTGACCCGCAAGCTTTGCTTTGAAGAATGCTGGTGTAGAAGGACTGAGGTTGAAATAGACACTAGAAAATGACATGGGATTATTTCCCGCGGTTATCTACGGGAACGGTGGTGATGAATTTTGTCACCATGTCATTCTCTAGTGAAGAAGCTCCTGGGGCAGTGGCACCCTCCCGCTCTTTCCTCGACCCCCCCCTGCTGTGCACGTGCCCCCCCGCTTCCCCTTACCTCTAGTTGTTCAGCGCTGAGACCGACAACTTCAAGGTGCTCCTTGCGGCGGCGCGGCTCTCCCTCTTCCTATGGGCGGCACCCGAAGTGACGTTAGCGGGAGCCGATGTGGTTGCAAGGAACAGGCCGACTTGTTGATCACAGCGCTGAACAACTACAGGTACGGGTGAAGGGAAGGGGGGCACACACGTGGCCGGGGGAGGAGTGGGAAAGAGGTGGTGGACAGAGAGGAGAGCCTAAAAAATATATAGGCCCTCTTTTACTAAGGTGCGCTAACCGATTAGCGCGCGCTAAACGCTAACGCGTCCATAGACTAACATGCACACGTTAGCGTTTAGTGCACATGTTAATCTATGGATGCATTAGCGTTTAGCATGCGCTAATCGGTTAGCACACCTTAGTATAAGAGAGGGATCGAGTATAACCAGAAAACAGGCTAAGCACATAAGCAATTATATCAATAGAGACTGCACTAATTCCAAGCAGTGGAGAAAAAAAGACCTCAGATATCTTGCTCCAACAAGTCCCAACGTCATGAGATTGAATATATATATATATTTTTTATAAAGGAGCTTCTCCAGTCATCGGTCAAGAAAACTCCACTTGAAGTATACCGCTCTATTGAACTAGGCTGCTCATTTATAGGGTCATTTAAGATTGGCAGTTCAAGTACTCATATTCACCAAGCTAAATGTCTGTGAAAACCTAGGAGCTGACAGAGTGGTTTAAGCAGGCAGGAGACGGTCCTGCCTGCTTAAACCATGCTGAGCAGGCCGCCTGCTGAAATTCAGTGGCCCTTAACCAAATCAACCTTAAGCCATACAATATTTTAAAAACTGTTAAAAATAAGTCGATAAAAACCGAGTATAAATGCATAGAAAATTATTGGTGACATACAAGGGGGCCGCTGAAAAGTTCTCGGCCCAACCAACAAAGTGGATAAATACTTACCCCCTTTATGAATCCGCGTTAGAGTGTTCTATTGCTGGCTGTGACAATAAAAGCTCCAACGAATTTCTATGAGTGTTGGAGCTATAACTGTCACGGCCGGCAATAAAAAAGCCTATTGCGGCTTTATAAAAGGAGGCCTTAATCTAGTGATTTTCCACCTTTTTCATTCCGTCAGAAAAATATGGTATGAAAAAAGTGGAAAATCGCTGGACTAAGGGGCTCATAATTAAAATTTTAAACCTTCTAAAAACCTGCCTAAGTAAGCACTAGGATGTCCTAATAGACAGGATGTCCAAGTGCCGAAAATAAAAACCAATTTTCTGGGCGTCTAGCGGGACTTCTTATACCTCTGAATGCCGCTGTGTGCCCAGATGAAAGGGGCGTATACGGAGGAGTGGTCAGGGTAGTATTTGGGCGGGCTGTGGGCCGACTTAGACTTAGATGTCCTGCAGGGATAATCATAAGAACATAAGAACATAAGCAGTGCCTCCGCTGGGTCAGACCACAGGTCCATCTTGCCCAGCAGTCCGCTCCCGCGGCGGCCCGAACAGGTCAAATGCTTTACTAGACATCCTGGAGGAAACTTAGGGCTCCTTTTACAAAGGTGTGCTAGCGGTTTTAGTGCGTGCTAATTGTCCCACGTGCTACACGCTAACACCTCCATAGAGCTTGCATTAGTATTTTCCGTGTACCACGGGGGTTAGCACGCGCTAATCTTCAGCGCGCACTAAAAATGCTAGCGGACCTTAGTAAAAGGAGCCCTTAGACGTTGTGAGTTAGACGATGTGAAAACAGGTATATGTGCCAAAAAGATATCCAAAGTAACCAGTCACTGCAGAGACAAAGTATGAAAAAATTAATCATGTAACACCAAAGCTATTTTGTGAAAATATACACTACAAGGCATAATTGTTTACCAGGTACAAAATGGATGTTAATCTTCCACTGGGTATAATTTTAAAACAATTCAAATAATAATAATAATCATAATAATTTTTATTCTTATATACCCTCACACTTAAAAATAGAAGTGCCTTGCACGGTATTCTTATATACCGCCAAACCAAGGCGGTTTACAGCAAGAAGGAACTGCACAAACAGTGAATTACTTACACAAGCATATCAAAATTTTTCAGAAAATACAAAATGGCAATTAAGTCACATATTTATCAAACAGATACGTTTTAAGAATTTTTCTAAATAGATAATAAGACTGAGCTTGGGAAATAAGCATACTCCAAAATGAATTCATTGCACTAGCCTGAAATGCAAAAGTTTTTCCTAAGAATCTCTTATAATAACATGCTTTTACTGAAGGAAACATAAACCAGTAAGTTTTTCATGTACAGTGCTCTCCCGCAAATTCGTGATTTGTGGTCCTGGTTATTCACAGTATTTTGCGACTGTGAACCGCCGACCAGGAGAGGACAGCTGGAGAGGCAGGAGAGGGCAGCCAGAGGGCCGGCGAGTGAAGGAAATCACTTGCTGTATGCTCCGACCGCCTCTTCCTGTACTAAAGTCGGGCCTCACCAATCAGGAGCTGCTTTGACACGCATGCCGGCTGCAGCAGTGCCTCTGAAACACAGCCTGCGGCCTCCCTCCCTGCGTTCCTTGTGCCGTGTTCCGCCCCAATGACACAACTTCCTTTTTCAGCCTGGAAGGACCGCGGCTCAAGGAAAGCGGCGAAGGCCGCAGGCTGCGTTTCAGAGTCGCTGCCGCAGCCGGCATTCCCCTGTAACAAAAATGCAAATGGAGGTGAAGGGGGAGGACATGTCGGGCTAGGAAGTCCCCAGGACTGGGGTTTTTTTTCTAAGTAGAATGAAACAAAAGAAGATCAAAGAACTCCACAATTGAAGATCTCATTTGGGAGAAGATTTTAGGAAAAAGAATGAAGAATTTGTGTGGTTCAAAAGACAAATCTGTGCTGGCCTATGTGTGTGTGTGTGTGTGTGTGTGTGTGTGAATAACTAATTAGTAAACTGTAAAGATGAGCAGAACTGAGGTGGTTTTACTGCTCCTATTACTACTCCTAATATGAGTTTGGAAGATTGGAAGATTCTAGAAAAATTGGAAGATTCTAGAAAAATACATGGAAAGGAAGACAAATATACAGAAATAATTGTCAGAATACCAATCTGGAAACATTTGAGTGTATGAACTTTTTTTCCTTTACTGACAGAAACCTTATTAACTGTACTTCTGGGAAAATTGATTTCTAAGATTCATACTGAACATAAGAATTGCCGCTGCTGGGTCAGACCGGTGGTCCATCGTGCCCAGCAGTCCACTCACGCGGCGGCCCCCAGTGCTCTAAATGAGTTCAGCCTCACCTGCGTACGTTCCAGTTTAACGGGAACTTTTCCAACTTTGTCTCGAATCCCTGGAGGGTGTTTCCCCCCTATAAGTTCAGAAAAAGGCAATGTTGAAGAAAGTCATATCCAATTCTGTTTCAATCTGGAAAACATTTGATTCACAGAAATTTTTCAAAAGCTGAAATTTAAAGTGTTTCTTTTTTGTGAGACCCACTAAGGGATTTTGGGTGTCAGATAAGAGGACACATAATAAACATGGATCTATGTGGAAAAAAAAAGTATTCCAATAGCTGTTAACAGTTTAAATTAGAATTCAGGGAAGCAGCACAGATGGAGTTTTTATTTATAAGGAAAATTCTGTTTCAACAGATTGATGTGGGAAGTGTTACTGCTAAAAGTAAAAATAAAAATGAATGCAGAATGCTGACAATACATTACAGTACTTAAGAAAATACAAAGCAGTGTAGCTGCCATTTAAAGTTGAAATATGCTGTATATCAGGGCAGAATTAATCCTTTGGTGGGCCCCCATCATAACATACATATTCCCACAAACTAGTCTCGCAGGGTTCTGACTGCAGAGGAAGAACTGGTAGAGGAGACAGCTGCGGATAACAGCCGCTGTTTGCCGACTTCTGCTGACTAGAGGACAATGCACAAGGCATGCATACGGCAGACTTCTATGGGTAACCTCCCCCCCCCCCAAACACACACTCTTTCTTCCAGCAGCTGAGTTAGGACTACTTTTTGGGACATAAGCACATGCCTAGTTTGCTTATGAGTTAATTCTGTCCTGTGTATTGTGGTGAGGAAACCTACCTGGACAAACCCCCTCCAAAAAGAGGCCCTCACAAAAACCCAGAGAGGAGGTGATAGTAGAGCCCCATTGCCACAGCCACTTTCAGTTAGGTGCTGATTCCAAGGTACCTGCTAGAAAGCGGATGTGGTTAAGGGCAGATCATGGGCATATTATGGGTTTGTTTTGCTTGTAGCCACCTAAATTGGACTTAGGCCTCGGTATTCAGGCCAAGAAAACCATGGCATAAATAGGGGGCACCTAAGGTTTTGATGCCTACCAGAGCATAAACCAATGGTGCCCATGATCAAAAATACAAATATATGGAGAAAGCAAACTTATAAAATATAACTAACTTTTCACAAGACCTCAGACACCCAAGGCACTACTTTGATTTCTTTCGTGCCCTTACTGGGGTGGTGCATTCATCATTGGTCTTTTAGGTAATTGCATATCTGATTTTAATTGTTAATTTTAGGCTGTGGTATAAACGACTGGGTGTAATATAGTGTACAAGAAGAGCACTGAACTTCTGTCTGACCATTACCCAACTGTTTCACTCTTCAGTTTCCTCAGGGGCCGTGCTGCTTCAATTGTATATGTTCTCAACTACTCCACATGACAGCCTTCATAGTGCTTTTTGAAATTTATGAACGGTTCACGGAGAAACAAGAAGCATTCATGAATTTCAAAAAGAACGTGAAAGCCACTGTCCCTTCTTTCTTGCAGCACCGGCTGCCTGAATCAATACGTCGTGCTCCATCCCTAGCAGTATTCAAATCTACGCTAAAAGCCCATTTTTTTTTACACTGCTTTCAACTCTTAACTCCCATTCGCTGCTGTCAGATACCTAAACCTTCAGGCATAAGGGTTACTGGTATGGTATATTGTTGGGAACAGTAAGTATTTGGTGGGTTTTGGAGGGCTTACCGTACAATATAAGAGGGTTATGGTGAGGTGTGTATCTGGAACCTTTTAAGTGAAGTTCACTAAAGTGCCCCCTGAGGTGTTCCACTGCTCTGCTGGGATGTTTGTGTGGCTAGTCTACTAAAAATGTTGGTCTCTCTTATATCCTAATGACTTGCTTTGTGCATTTTTCTTTTAGATGTGGGGGTGGGGTGTTTCCCCCCCCCCCCACCGAGAATGGTTCAAAAAGATAGATTCATATCTGAAAAGTAGCCATGATTGAAAAAAACGGGATAGACATTTTGCAATTTTGAAAATTAGCATTTTTGGTACTGGATTTTTGTGCATCTTCCGCAAAATGTCCAAACTAAGATTTGGATGTCATATTGAAAATGACTCTCCATATATACCAGTGGTTCCCAAACCTGTCCTGGAGGACCCCCAGGCCAGTCGGGTTTTCAAGATAGCCCTAATGAATATGCATGGAGCAGATCTGCATTCCTGGCATCTCCTTTATATGCAAATCTCTATCATGCATATTCATTAGGGCTATCTTGAAAACCCGACTGGCCTGGGGGTCCTCCAGGACAGGTTTGGGAACCACTGACATACACTATTACAAAGGGCCCAATCTTCATGAAAAGCCGAGCATTTAAATTTACACCCTTAAGTTCTTATGCTCCTGAATTCTTTGCCCTAATTCAGCCAAACTTAGGAGCCTAACTTGTCAGCTGAAAATTCATCTTAATTTAGGAACTTGAAGTAATGCTTATAAACGTAGGCCTGCCATTCATTTGCCTAGATCAGGGGTAGGCAATTCTGGTCCTTGAGAGCCGGAGCCAGGTCAGGTTTTCAGGATATCCACAATGAATATGTATGAGATAGATTTGCATGCACTGCCTCCTTGAGATGCAAATCTATCTCATGCATATTTATTGACATATAACATACATTTAGAAGAGAAAAACTAATATATATATGCACACAACATTAATAATTTATTAATCAACCTTACTTTTTTCACAAATATTATAAATATATTAAATATACCACCCTCTGACTTATAACAAACACCTATTTCAACAGACAACCCAGGCAAATGCCCTTGTTGCCCATGTGGATATCCTGAAAACCTGACCTGGCTCTGGCTCTCGAGGACCGGAATTGCCTACCCCTGGCCTAGATGTATGAGTATAATTTATGAGCTCAGTATTGAAAATTGGTGCTAAGCTCAAAACTTCTTTTTCCTTCCCTAAATCCACCCCAGTTGCCACTTATTTTGTATGTTCCTTCATTGCAGAGGTTAGTGAAATTCAGAGCTTAAATTTAAGCATTCAGCCCAGTAAATTTTCAAAGAGACCAGTTTGTGAACATACCTTTCAAAAAGTTAGAAACATAAGCACTTTGAATATCAGGCCCAAAGTTTGCATAACCATGAGTGGAGTGGACAGTTAAATAAGTTTACCTTTCAAACAACTCTTATCATAAGAACTCACTTAAGATTGAGAACAAATCGTAAAAAATATTTGTTTTTCAAGCAGAACAAATTAAGCTGTGAGAGCTTTTGCTAGAGGATGGGACCAACATAGGGGACCTATAGTAAAGCTTAACATGCTAACAGAATTAACATGCACTAAGGTCCAGATTCTACAAATGATGCCTAGATTGGTGTGCCTAGCTTAATTAGCGCTGATAATTGAAAGCGTCATTAAAAAAATAATAATTAGCTGGTAGGTACCTAACTCAGTTGGTACCTATCAATTTGAGGTAGGCATCTACACCGAGGTGTCTACCAGCAAACAGGCATGGTTAGGGACAGATTTGGGGCATGGCTTGACTTAGGTGCCAAGAAAATCCTGGCCTAAATAGCAGCGCGCCCAGGAATTCAATGCCTAATTCTTAGACCGCTAAGGTGGTGGTAGGCGTAATTATATCAACAGCACCCAGCAGACGAATGGCAAACGCTTTCAGCGGCGCCTCAGAGTTACGCGCCGTTTATAGAATCAGGGCCTAAATGCTAAGAAGCTCTCATTGGTATAAAAAAGTCTATAAAAAAATTATTGGCCAGGTAGACTTGGGATAGGCAATGCTCATCCCTTAACATGAGCTAAAAGAAATCGACCTACTTTTTGGGATCTGGCCACTGTCAAAGTTAGGATGCCAGGTCTGACTCATCATATCTTAAGTTAGGTTCTTATCGCTTACAGTATAATGCAATATAATTGTAAGCATAGACTAAGCTAGAAGCTTTTTTTTTGTTTGTTTAATACCATAGAGGTTTTAACTAATAATATTTCATAACACTGTAATAATATTTTCATGATGCTATTTCATAATCTAACTTTAATGTGCTGCCTGAAAATCAATACATTTTGAAAGAAGTGAAAACAGTGCCAGATTTGTCCTGCAGCAGTGAACAGCTGCCTGAAAATAATTAATAAAAAAATGGCTGGTATGTTAAAAATCAGTAGCTAGTGCCACCCACACATTGCAAAATTAGCTTTATATTAAATACTGTTAAATGTGATGCATTGAACAATGTTTCTAAATTGTGTTACAGCAGATCTGGTTAACGATTGCCAGTGCCAATGCTTTTAGGGTTGAACAGCAAGACATTCCCTAAGAGAGCACAGGGAATAACTAACAATAAAGTATTTGCATTACTTTGGACAATTTCCTGGAGGAAAAGTCCATAGTCTGTTACTGAGACAATCATGGGGGAAGCCACTGCTTGCCCTGGATCGGTAGCATGAAATTTTGCTACTGTTTGGGTTTTTGCCAGGTACTAGTGACCTGGATTGGCTATTGTGAAGATGGGCCACTGGGCTAGATGGACCATTGGTCTGACCCAGTAAGGCTATTCTTATGTTCTTAAAGAGAAACTGTGGAACTGATGTTCAAAAGATTTGTCTTCATATTTCAGGAGTTTAGAACTAGACAGCTTTTAGATTTTCACAATTCCTTCTCTCCCCTCTACTCTGCTCCATCCATTTACTGGTAACATTTTTTGTTGTCCAGGCTCAGTAGGGCCTATATTCAACCAGTGGCAGCAGTAGCGTACCAAGGGGGGGGGGGGGGGGGGGGGGGGGGAGGTCCGCCCTGGGTGCAGGCTTAGGGGGGTGCACAGCCGGCCAGGTCCGGAAAATTCAGCGGTAAATTTGAAACAGCTCCCTTTCTCCCTCCCTGCCCCTTACCTTCTTGGCCGCGAGTCTAAATTACCTTCTTACAGCAGCTGGAGTTGCGTGTGGCTGCCGTAAAGGTCATCTCTGACACAACTGGAAGTTGCATCAGAGACGACCTTTATGGCAGCCATACAGCAGCCGGCTGCTGTACGAAGGCAGTTTAGACGTCGCCGGCCACAGGGCAGGGACGTTTGTCGGACCGGGCCTGTTGTCCGCGGGGGGGGGGGGGAGGGAGGGAAGAAAGCGCCATGAAGGTAAGGGGCAGGGAGGGAGAAAGGGAGGAAAGGTGGGGGTGGAGAGGAAAAGACACTGAAGGGAAATGGGTAAAACAGAGAAGGGAGAAGGACGCTGAAAGCACATGGGGAAGACAGAGGGGGGGGGGAGAAGGATGCTAAAAGCACATGGGGAAGACAGAAGGGGGGAGAAGGACGCTGAAAGGACATGGGGAAGACAGAGGGGGGAGAAGGACGCTGAAAGCACATGGGGAAGACAGAGTGGGGAGGACGCTGAAAGGACATGAGGAAGAGAGAGTGGGGAGAAGACGCTGGCAGGGAAGAAGACAGAGATGCCAGACTATGGGGGGAGCAGAGGGAAGAAGATGGGTGCCAGACCAATTTGGAAGGGGGGGAGAAAGGGAGAGGCATAGTAACAGAGCAAATGGAAGATGCAGAGAGAAGAGAGACAGTGGATGGAAGGAATTGAATGAGAAGATGAGGAAAGCAGAAACAAGAAAAGACAAAGGTAGAACAAAAATTTTCTATTTATTTATTGCTTTAGGAGACATGTGTCACTGTTTCTGTGGTGTTGCATTGTATGCAGAGTCCAGCTTCTTGCTGGTTCAATTTAACCTTTGTCTATGTATTTCTATTTTATCCCCCTTTTACAAAACTGTGGAGCGTTTTTTAGTGCCAGACGTGGTGGTAGCAGCTCTGATGCTCATAATTCTATGAGCGTCAAAGCTGTTACACCGTGGCTAAAATCCACACTACAGTTTTGTAAAAGGGGGAGGGGTTAGTTTGTGATGACATATTCCATATTAGGCAAAGGTGTTTTCTGTGTTCTGTGTGTTCGAAAGATATGGTTTTCTGATAGGATTGACGGTGTAGGATTGATCTGTACTAGTCTGGCTTGTTTAGTTTTACAATGGGTGTATTGATGTTGTACTGCTCACTGCAGTATGTAAGATGCTGCCTTTTCCTAGGTACTCATGTGTGACGTGTGGCTTGTTACTAAAAATCATGTTTTTTGTACAGATGGGGGGGGGGGGTGCCAAAAAAATGATGGGCCCCGGGTGTCACATATGCTAGGTACGCCACTGAGTGACTGAGCATTCTGTTGACTGTTGCCGGTGTTATTCTTGGATATTCAGTGCCAGGCCATGTCTGGCTTTTGGCATTGAATATCCAGTTTATGCTGAGCAGGATAACATAGCCGGTTAAGTCAATATTCTGTGGTCATTTCTGTGATTACCCTGGCTGGTTAAATGCTGAATATCTACACTTTGTCAGCCAAGTATTGACTTTACCCTCCCAGAACACCCCCTAAATATCACTTAAGCACTGTTAATTTTCAGTAGTGATAACCAGGTAAGTGCAGGGGACCAAATGTTAGACATACCAATATTGGGTTACATTAGTCTGTATTGGTATATAGTAGGGTTACCATATGGTTCCAGAGCCATATGGTAACCCTAGTATATAGGCACTTAAGGCTCCATTAGTAAATAGGCTCCTACCACCTACCCTGCTACTTCCTGTGGCTGGCAACGAATCTGGAAATTAAATGCCGGGGCTGTATCTGGCCACAGGTATTGAATTTTTGGTCTAAGTTTAGTCACGATAGTCAGGTCTATCTAACCACTAGACTTAGCCAGTCAGCTATTGGCATTGACTGGTTATGTCATGTGACTTATTCAGTGGGAGATAGCTGGCAATCTCCTTCTCAATATCAGCATTAGCCGGCATAGCGATATTTAGCTGGCCAGGAGTCGTTCCTGGCCAACTAAATAGCCTTGAATATTGGGCAGATTGTCTGTTAAAGAGGACCATTTTTTTGGCTAATGTATGCAATTCTACCTTAAAACAGTCTATAGCCAAATACTAGCTTGCTAAGCATGAATATAAGGAGAGCGGACCAGAAAAATTGGTGTGTTCTGTGCAGTTTTCTGAGAAAGGTTTGTTTATCCCATTAAAAGCTTTTAGAGCAGTGCATTTTGCTTTGACAGGGCTTTTAATTAGATGAGCCTAATGCATAAGCTCATGGCCACAGTTATTCTTTCACATCTAAACTGTATTTTCATTTTCATTAATTACTATTCAGCTGACTTGACGGAATTTTTTATGATCCTTGAAATTGCCTCTTGCCATTTGCCCGTCCCGCAGGTTGCTTCACCTACAGCATTAAATAGAGGTAATCATAGGTTCAGAGGGATACATGCATTATTCTCCTCTAGAGTAGATAGATATGTAAGGGCCAACCATATATTTATCGTGTTGTTTTCTGATCAAAGTTCAAGAGCACAATAGTCAGCATCACTGATATAATAAAATTAAAAAACATAACTATACAGTTTGAAATACTACACTGGAAAATGGCTGCATGTTATAAACTGATAAAGACCAATGTACATTACATTACGAAGAACTGTCTGGGGTCCAGTATACATAATGTGACCATATGTCCCGTTTTGAACGGGACCGTCCCATTTTCAGATCCCCTATCCCATTGTCTCCACACACAGCTTTGGGATGCTGAAATGTCCCGTTTTCAGAGACAGCGTCCTGAAGCTGTGTGTGGGGACAACAGGACAGGTGATTGCGGAGAATGGGTTCTCTCCCTGCTTCTCTGCCCACCGCTGAAACTATAGGAAAACGACGTTGGAGAGGAAGTTCTGGGCCAGCCAATCGCTGCCTGGCTGGCCCAGAACTCAGTGGCGTACCAAGGGCGGGGCGGTCCGGCCCGGGTGCAAGCATGAGGGGGGTGTTCCCGGCCTTGGAGTCATGATCCGGGAACTTCCCCTTCTCACGGCCCTTCTCTCCTGTCCTGTCTGATATCTCTTTACCTTCTTTCAAGCTGAAAACACTGCTGGCCTTGGCAGTGATTCAGCTACGTTGTCCGCAGATCCCCCTCCTGCTTTCCGCATCTGCCGATGACGCAACTTCCTGTTTCTGCCCAGTTGGACCATGGCAAATGGAAAGCAGGAAGGGAAGTCGTGGGCAACGTCACTGAATCACTGCTGATTCCGGCAGTGTTTTTAACTTGATGGAAGGTAAATGGACATCGAACCGGACAGGAAAGAAGTGAGAACATGCTGGGAATGGACTAACTGGGTTAAAAAAAAAAAAGTACAAAGCAGGGCTGGGGGGTGGGGGGGGAAGGCTTATTAATTACAAAGTTCCAGATTGGAAAAATGATTTTATTTTCAATTTAGTAATCAAAATGTGTCAGCTTTGAGAATTTATATCTGCTGTCTATATTTTGCTCTATATTTGTCTGTTTTTCTATAGTTACTAACATTGCATATTTTAAAGTCATCTGCTTTGACATCTTTGAAAACCCCCCAAAACTCGTAAATAATTAACATTTTCTCTGTGTACAGTGTGCTTTGTGTTTTTTTAAAAAAAATTTATGTTTACCATTATGAATTAATAAGATAGTGTGTGTACATGAAAAATGAATGGAAGAAATTAGGGGCGGTGCTGGGGCGGGGCTAGGGTGGGATTGGGGGTGGGACTGAATATTAATAGATGTCCCGTTTTGGTGAAAAAAAAAATGGTCACGTTAAGTATGTATTTCATTACAAAGAACTTGTTTATGCCTGTCACATTCTGTGCATATGTTATATATGTGTACTTGTCATTTTAATTTGAAATTTTGTTGATACTTTAATAAACTGATTGTCCTTGCAGTGGTCTGACTAGTGTCCCTTCCCCACTTTTTTGGTTCCCATAGTTTACACGTAGGGTTGTATTTTTCCTTTGTGTTGTTTGTTATAACTAAACAACAAGCATCTGCCACAGGAACTGACCATACACGTGAAATCGATCCTAAAAAGGTCCACAAAATCCTAAGGATCCTAAAAATTGATCCAGAAAGAAGAGGGGGGGTGGGGGGGGGGGTGGCAGCTATCACAAAATCCAAATTAAACCCACGCCATATAAATTCCATCTTATTAAAAGGCCTAGATGGCCAGGGACTGAAGCTGAGGGGGGACAAGCCCAGGACAAACACCAGGAAGTTCTGCTTCATGCAACGAGTGGTGGACACCTGGAACGCTCTCCCAGTAGAGGTTGCTGCGGAACCCACAGTTCTTGGTTTTAAGGGCAAGTTAGATGCACATCTCCTCGAAAGATGCGGATATGGGTGACTAACCTTTTTTTTCGCAAGGTTACACCTGGCTGGGTCTCCACGTGAGCGGATCACTGGACTTGATGGACCTAAGGTCTGATCCGGGATGGCAGTTCTTATGTTCTTATATCTCATTGTTTCAATAGGTCATGATAGAAAAAACATATTCATCTTAATCTACAGAGCCCCCTCCTCCACAATGTCTACTCTTGATGATCTGCTAGCTATAATAAGCAACCTGTTAGTAAACCACAAGCAAATCATTATCTTAGGAACTTTAACTTTGCAGATTATCCAAAATTCACTGAGGCACAAAGAGAATTTGCCAAATCGCTGTCAGATCTCAGATTCATCCAACAAGTCCACTCCCCCACTCACTCTTCTGGGAACACTTTATACTTGATCTTCATCTTAAAAGGCCCACAAAATGATAATAAATCTACCCCATTAATTATCCTTCAGGTCTCTTGGACTGACCACCACATAATCACCTTCAAACTACAAATTAAGAGAAAAAAAACAGCAGAAAATTCTTTATCACAAAAAACAACCACACTCGACCCAAAGTCAGTAAACCTTCACACTTTGTCCCTTGGCATTTCCAAACTTGACCTAAACACAGGATCCATGGTCAATTCATTAGACGAGAAGGCGCAGATGTGGCACTCAGGCATAAAATCACACTAAGAGAAATTAGCGAAATCTAAAGATGCCAAAACAAACGCATGATCCTTCACATCACCCAGGTTCACAGAAAGTCTGAGAGAACAAAAAAGGAAAGTTAGGAAAGCAGAAAGGACTTGGTGCAGAACACACAGCACTGAGGACAACTCTACTGGAAAAACCTTCTGAAAGAAAACAAACTAGTGATACTCGAAAGCAAAAAGGTACACTTCACTAACCTAATATCTAAGTTCCCATGTAGATCAAAGGGCATCTTCTCACTGTCAAAAAACTTGTTCTTCTCTTCCCAAGGACCACCTCAGGACCAGCAAACAAACTTAGACAGTGAATCCCTCTCAACTTTTTTCCATGACAAGATATCAAAAATACGAGACACCCTAGACGTGGAGGCCAAAACTCAGTCAAACAGCCCAAAATCTTCACAACAGGACAATCTAACAAAGAGAGAGAAACCCTAAACAGCTTCAAACCAGTTTCCATAGATGATGTGAAAAATTCAATAGATTCCCTGAGTGCCACAACCTCGGTCTTAGACCCATGCCCATCCACAACACTTCTAGCTACCAATGAAATCTTCTTGCCCTCCATCCTACCCTTACTAAATGGGTCCCTAAAATCAGGCATAATACCTCAGTGTTGGAAATCTGCTGTAGTGAGACCTGTTCTAAAAAAAAACCCATCATAGACCCGGAAAATCCAAGCAGCTATAAACCAGTCTCAAACCTTCCTATTGTCTCATAAATACTTGAAAAGATAGTACTCACACAGCTAAGAAATTTCATAGAAACAAATCCACCCTCTCCAACTTCCAGTCAGGATTTAGGAAACACCACAGCACAGAAACAGAGCTACTAGACATAGTAGACGACTGCTGGAAAATTCTAGATGAGGGGAAAGCCGCATTGTTGGTACTATTAGACCTAAGTGCCACCTTTAACACCATTGATCACTCATTTCTTCTATCCAGACTACAATCTATTAGAATCAATGATGTCACACTAGCTTGGCTCTCCTCCTTCTTTAATGAAAGAACACAGAGAGTACTATTAGGACACTCCCTATTTGAGCCAAAACCACTCCACTACTGAGTTCCCCAAGGTGCATTGTTATCACCACTCCTCTTTAACCTTTATGGCAGACCAGTACTCGAAATTGCAGGAAAATACCAAATCAAAATCCACTCATTTGCTCTACCTTCCCTTAGGCCAACACCGTGATGCACAAATCATAAAACTCCATAGCTGTCTAACTGAAATAAAGAACTGGATGACCGCAAATAAACTACAACTTTAATGCCTCAAAGACTGAACTCCTCTGGATACACAAAGACACCTGCACATACCCCCACCCATCCTTTTAATGGGGAAATGACACACATACAGCCACAGATAACGTCCGCAGACTAGGAGTGATCCTCGACTCAAATCTATCACTCACAAATTACATATCAAACTTAGTGTCTTCATCCTTCTACTACCTCCATCAACTGAAGTGCATCTGTGCATACTTTTCAGAAACCAACTTTGCCCAACTACTGCATGCATTTGTATTATCCTGCTTAGACTATTGCAATGCACTACTAGTGGGCTTACCCGCAAAAACCCTTTCCCGCCTCCAAGGTGTGCAAAATGCAGCCATCCATCTCCAGAAAAACCTAGGCTTCCGAGACCATGTCACCCCAGCACTAAAATCCATGCATTGGTTACCTATCCAAAAATGCTGCGCCTTTAAAGCCTTGGTCCTAGCTTTCAAGACCTTCCACAAGTTGACACCGAACTACATGACATCAAAAACTAAAAATTTATGTCCCAAACAGATCACTGAGATCTCAAGCAAAGAGACGGCTCACATTACCACCTGGCCGTTCACTCAAAACCGAAACAGCCCGTAAACGCTCTTATTCACAGTTTATACCCAGATTTGGGCACATCATCCCCACATCCATTAGATCGCTAGGCAGTCTATGGAACTTCAGGAAGGCCATGAAAACCTTCCTCTTCACTAATCCAGCTCCTTAATGACTGACGCTACTCATGAGAACTCAACTGCCGATCACCAATCATGTACTCGCTTACAACACTACAGTTTTAGTACCTTTATGTTCTGTTTTGTTAGTACAGCCCTAAAACTATGCTATGCCTTGTAATATTTCCTACGAATGTTGCAAATTCTACTAAGCTATGTCTGCCAAATATGACTTTCACTAATTTTGTCCTTTCTATACTGTGAGTGTACCTTTGTAACCCATTCTGTGCTCCTTTTGGAGGATGGGCTAAATAAATAATAAATAAATAAATACAAGTCCACTGAACTATATCTCCCTTCTTTCTTAGTTCCCAAGAGCTATATAAAGAAATAAATCCTTGGGGTAAAGTTGATCCAATAAAATGGAATCCTAGGCTTCCAACACATCAACAATTAAATATCAGACATATTCTATTACAGGGCAGCCAACCCAAAACCCTACCAGACAATACATGGTATCCTAAGCTTCCACAGAGCAGGCTTCATTAACGATATGGTTGGAAGGGATTCTGAAAGAAGTCCTATAACTTGACACTGAATATATCTTTCTCTGTACACCTGATGAGGTTTGCCACTAGTAGTCCTTTGCTATTAACACCAACCAATGAATTAGACAAGGCTTACTGTTCATTTTTGCTGGTGTTTCCAGCCTGAATGCCACAGATTAAAATGCTGAATTAGCATATTTAATATAGTTCCACTATAATCAATATGCTGTGCTAGAAATAATAGCATTCAGAATAAGAGGTTAGGGATAGGCCCAGATGCTAGATCAATACCATCCCATATGAAAGACCATAATTTACTGATATAAATAAAGTACAGGCAGTTCTCTTTGATGCAGATGGGAGTTGATGTTTTTTTTAATTTATAAACTTGAAGCAGCTGGCTCATAACTATATAGATGAAATAGCATATCTGTAAAGGAAGTCAACATATTAGTTGGGTACAGATGACACCTTTACTAGACTAACAAGTAGTTTAGGATACATTCTTTCTGGAATAATAGAGTCTTTTCATCTGAAAATGTATTACAAATGGATATAATGTTCCTTATATAAGGGAGAAAAAGGAACTTTAGAAATACAGGAATGAAGATTCAATGTATTTCAATTTCAAATTCTTAAGGGATTTCACATATCCAGAATCACGGTGTCTAATTGTAAAGGTGGTAAAAACAGGATAATAGTCAACATAACTTAGAAAGTGATTACAGCAGACCTTCAATATTCATGGGGGTTAGGGGCAGAGCCGGCCAGTGAATAGAGAAAAATTGTGAATAATTTTTTAGGCCGGCTCGGACCCACCCCTGCCTCCCTCCTGCCTCCCTGTGTCCCTGACCTTACCTGTGGTCTAGCGGTGACGCGGGGCAGGAGCGATCTTCCTATGTTCCTGCCCCATGCAGAGCCATCATCAAAATGGCTGTCGTGAGTTCCTATTGTAGTCTTGAGACTACAACAGGAACTCATGGCATCATTTTGATGACGGCTCTGCACGGGGCAGGAGTGTAGGAAGATTGCTCCTGCCCTGTGTCACCGCTAGACCACCAGGTAAGGTCTGGGGGATGTCCAGGGCAGTGTTTCTCCATTAAAAAACAAAGGGTAAAAAAAAATCATGAATAACCAAATTTGCGAGTAGGGAAAACCGCAAATTGGGAGTGGGAGCTGTAGTTGGATCAACAAAAGTAGAAAAGGTTTATTGCCGATTGAGTACAAGCTGTATAGCGGCACTAGAAAAAGTTCAAAGATGTTGATCCAAGATGGCCACGAGTGCTTAACGGCTGAGAGACACTCAGAACCCATTTGGTTTTACTTTATCTGTTGTGGTCTGCCTATTTGCCAAAGAGGAGAGGAAGAAGTGTCGCTGGTGCCTCGTGATTCTCAGGTGATCCTCCTCTTTGCACCATTGAGGATTTCTTGAGCATTTTGCAGGAGGAACAGAGAGCGATGGAGAATCGCCCTCTGGAGCCGCCGACAAGGAGTGAAGCTGTGGCAGATCTCCCAGAGCTGAATGCCATGCTGAGCCCCGCCGTAAGAGTCCCGCTCCCACAGCCACAGGGAGCCAGCTCACCACGTGAGTGAAGTTTGTCCAAAGAAGCAAGACTTTCTACACGAGAGGCCATTTCACCTATTGATCTGGAACAGGAATCTGGGAAGGACTCATTTACTTCTGAAGGGAATGAAGTGGCCGGAACAACAGGGGAGAAAGTGGACCGAGACAATCAAGCAGGAAGACTGGCTGGTGAGAAATCAATAATGATATCTGAGAGTTCTTTTACTATGACAAAACCCCAAGTCTGTTGTAGGGGTAAATACTCTCCAGGATTCAAGACAAAGTTAGGCAAGTTCCTGCTGAACCAGAACGTACGCAGCTGAGGCTGGACTCATTTAGAGCACTGATCTTTGACCTAGGGGCCGCTGCGTGAGCGAACTGCTGGGCACGATGGACCTTTGGTCTGACCCAGCAGCGGCAATTCTTACATGTTTATTTATTTATTCAATTTTTCAAACTATAGACAAGCAAATCAATATTTGAATACATGATACAGTAAAACTTTGGATTGCAAGTAACTTGGTTTGCAAGTATTTTGCAAGACAAGCAAAACATTTTATTAAATTTTAACTTGATATACAAGCAATGTCTTGCAATATGAGTACATACACACATCACAACTATGGTTCTTCTCTCTCTGACGCTGCAAGAGTCTAGTGACTGTTCTATACAAGCGAGATCTTGCAATACGAGTACATACAGTATACACGTGTCACATCATCACAACTGAGCCGATGGTTCTCTCTCTCTCTCTCTGACACTGCAAGAGTCTAGTGACTATTCTAAACGAGCAAGGTTTTGCAATATGAGTACATACAGTCTACACGCGTCACATCATCACAACTGAGCCGATGGTTCTTCTCTCTCTGATGCTGTAGGAGTGTAGTGATTGTTCTAAATGAGCAAGGTCTTGCAATACAAGTACGTATAGTATTTTGTATTAAAGTTTTGAGGTTGTGGAATGAATCATCTGATTTTCCATTATTTCCTATGGGGAAATTCGCTTTGATATGAGTGCTTTGAATTACACGCATGCTTCTGGAACGAATTATGCTCGCAAACCAAGGTTTTACTATATATGATAAAAAAAACCCCACATAAATGATAAAAAACCCCCACATAAAATTATATATGATATATAATAAAAATCCCCCACATGAAATTATATTACTAAGCACCACTTAAATCAGTAGTGGTTGGAAAGAAAATAATTATTAATTATTTAGTCCACTACAATAAGTAATGATCCAAGTTTTAGAATTAGATATCAAGGAAATTTTCTGTTCATCTAAGAACAGTTCAGGAGACATTGATCGAAAACCCCAATAGCCTGGACTTAATCACTCCACCCCCTTCTTTGGCCACAATAAATTCCAACAGTTGCTTTGGTTCAAAAATAAAAAATTTTTTTCCCTTTAGTGAAACACAACACTTTGCCAGAATTTTCAAAATAAAGGATGCACCCAGCACCAAAACTCTGGGTTTATAAAATAAAAAATCCTTTCTCCTTTTCTGTATCATTTGAACAAAGTCAGGAAAAATATGAATTGTCGAACCAAAGAACTTATCGTTCATATGTCTAAAATATAGTCTAAAAAGTAAATCTCTGTCATGCTCCAAAGCAAATGTCACCAAAAGAATAGGTCTCTCCGTGACCACTTCCAGAGAACTTTCCCAAAATTTTGTTAAGTTCATTTGCTTCAGTTTCAATAGAGGTTGAACTATCTTCCTTCTTCCCTGTAGATAAATATTGAGCCCCAGTTATAGGTAGTAAATTTTCTTGAAGGATCATCAATATTTCACTGAAGTATTTCCACACCATCTCAATTGGAGATAATACTGGAGATTTAGGAAAATTCAACAGTCTTAAGTTGTTCCTTCTCTGCTTATTTTCCATATATTCAAGTTTTAAAAAAAATAAAAGATCTCTCTTTAATAATCTCCATTTCTCCATTTTTAATTTGGGTGATCTGTTCCTCGTGCTTTTTTTATATCATCTTCCTGTTTTTAAAATTTTTTCATGGGCTTCTACCTGAGAGTTGACAGAGACATAATCATGCTGAACAATATCATCTACAAAAGTTAATGTGGAAAAATAGATAAGGAATTAGCTGAGGTGAAACAAGTTAATGAAGCTCTAATAAAAGATAATCTGAATTTAAGAAGAAAACGAGAAAGTATTGAAAATAGTAGCCGAGCAAATAATCTTCGATTAATAAATTTTTCTAAAATTATAACAATAACACCAAGAGAGATGATCAAGAAATATTTTATGGAAATATTGAATGTTCCAGAAGAAATGATCCTCCTTTAACTCATGTGTATTATTTACCGAGTAGTAATAAGGAACAACAAGGTGAGAATCAAGAGATTGATCAGGTCCAACAAGATAATCAAATGTTCATTTCAGCTATATTAGAGTCATTGGATAAACAACTGGCCAAACTTGCAACAATGTTAATTATGGTTGCTTTGTTACCAGATAAAAATTGGATTTTGAAATTATTCTTTAAGAATAAACAAAGAATTTCTAGGCATGAAAATCCAAATATTTCCTGATGTGTCTAAGGAAATACAAAAACGAAGATGCCAATTTTTATTGCTGAAACCTGGAGTTGCATCAATTGGGGGAGTCTTTTTTCTTAGGTTTCCCTGTAAATGTATCATTAAGGATGCATCTTATAAATATGTTTTCTTTGAACCAACTCAACTAACCAGCTTCCTGGCCTTGAAGCTTCTTGCGAAAGAAGGAACATCAAATTGAAAAGAAAATTTCCTCCCTACTCAACTATTAAACACTCTTTATTTCTTCTGCATCTTTTGAAATGATTTTTAAGTCATTCATTTAAATCACTTAACTCTTGGACCAGGATTGAGGACTTGAGTTTTGTTTAAGTGAAGTTACATGATTTATATTTCTTAGTTTCCTGTATAAATATACTTAAGCAAACTTTGCTATACAAGATGACTTAATGCTTGTTAAATTGTTTGAAATTATAATAAATAAATAAAACAAACAAATGGCAACCCCCCCAAAAAAAAGTTCAAAGAAGAGCGACCAAGATGATAAAGGGGATGGAACTCCTATCGTTTGAGGAAAGACTGGAGAGATTAGGGCTATTCAGCTTGGAAAAGAGATGGCTAAGGGGAGATATGATCGAAGACTCCAAAATCCTGAGTTGTGTAGAACAGGTACAAGTAGATTGATTTTTACTGTATCAAGATTATAAAGACTAGGGGACACTTGATGAAGTTACACTTTTAAAACCAATAGAAGAAAATATTTTTTCACTCAGAGAATACTTAAGCTCTGGAATACGTTGCCAGAGGATGTGGTAAGAGCGATTAATGTAGCTGGTTATTTAAAAAATGTTTGAACAAGTTCCTGGAGAAAAAGTCCATAGTCTGCTGTTGAGACTGCTAGCCTTGGATCAGTGGCATGGAATGTTGCTACTCCTTGGGTTTTGGACAGGTACTGGGGTCCTAGATTGGCCACCGTGAGAATGGGCTACTGGGCTTGGTGGACCATTGGTCTGAGCCAGTAAGGCTATTCTTATGTTCTTATAAAATATTATCCTTCTGGGTAATGAGACATAAATCCTTTTTGTTTAGGCTGGTGTCCAGTAGATGAATGTATTTGCATGAATTTAAATTCCACTGTTCTTATAATTTAAAGTTGTTTTTCTTCTTTAAAAAAGGAAGTTCAGCTGCATTTGTAGTACATTGCCTGAAGAGGGGACCGTATAATACCTGGAAGTTTGTAACCTTAAAACTTTTCTTAGTATAGTAAATGTATTTACATCCACTACTTGGTTGGCTTTATTTCATCAAATCAGATTTTAGACTGGCTGACACATTACCCCTCTCTTCTGCTATATCCAACCCAGTTTTAATCTTCCTGAAGAGGAACTTCTTCGATACAAATCCCTGTTCATGAATATTGGCTAACTACATCACTTATTAGTTTCTGTTTTATTTTGACATTAAGACTATTAGAAGTCTATACCTCCCTAACATAACCTGGTGCTTTTCTTTCAAATATATTGAGGAATATTTTTGGCTTGGATTGATCAAATATGTTGCAAGAATGCTGAAGAACTAACACAGGAATTCTATAAGCTAGTGCTTAAATTTAGGCCAACTGTACGCATGTTTTACAGAAGTCTTACTTGCAATAATGGTACCAATAATTGATAGTTATGCACATACATGCTAGGCACCATACTGCAATCGATGCATGTAAGTTGCGTGGAGGAGCATAATCGAAAGGAACGTCTAAGTCCGTTTTCATCCAAGTTGCACGTTGTCCAAAGTAAAAAAACAGCTTAGGACACATTTTTGAAAAATACATCCAAATTATTTTCCGTTTCGAAAATTGTCCAACTATACGTCCTGCCGATCTGATCATCCAAGCTGCTAAATCATCCATCTTCATACCACATTTTCATCCAACTTTTCGTCCAAGGCAAAAACGCCTAGAAACAGACCTTTTGGATGTGGGAGGGGTCAACAAAGCGATAGACTGGGCAACCAGACATGGCACCTAAATAGTAGAGTACCTTACAGGGCACTGCTGTGAACTTCACAAAAAGGGTGCCATGTCTTCTCCTCACTACAGCTCCCTTATAGGTCATGGTGAGCGCCCCAAACCACCTCCAGAATCCCCTAGACCAGTGATGGCTAACCTTTTTGAGCCCGAGTGCCCAAACTGCCGCAGAAAACCAAAGAATTTCCTCAAAGTGCCAGCACGTCAATTAAACCTTAATAACAAGATTTTAGTATCTAAAAACTCTTTATAAAGTTGCCTGAACTATGTAACATCATTTTTAAAGGTTGGACTCTTTGTATTGTCAGAGAATCAATTTGATTCATAATCCTTTGGTTTTCATTTCAATTTATTGGCAATTCATAATGTTTTAATGATTTCATTCAATTTAATGAATTTAGGAAGAATTTGATTCAGTTACACAATATATTTTAAATGTATTATTCACATAACATGTCAAATGTATCCTGAGTAAAAAAAAAGATAAACTTCTTAAAACTGTTAACTGTGTCAAGACTCGGTGTGTATTCCCAAAGAGTCTATACATGTTTTTTTGTAAAATTTACAATCAAATTAGAAAATAGTTAAATCATTACATTTCTAATAATATGATGTAAAGAAAACAAAAGAGCTTTCAATTAAACCAACCGTTTTTATTGGAAATTCCAGATTGGAATACAACAGGGCCATGTAAATTCCCTTTTTTAAATAACATCTTTAAATAATATTTAAATAACTTAGAAAGTGTCTTAACTGCAAACTGAAAACACTGCTTCATGTAAACATATGCATTGGGCATGCTCTGAAAAAAATTAATGTGGTTTTTGTTGTTGCATGCATGCTGATAACTTGTCAATCCTTGGCTCATAGTGCGTTAATTTCAGAGCAACACATGCAGCACTCATGTCATCCGTTAATCTGTTTCTAGCATCAGATTTTATATGATTCAAAGCCGAAAACAGCTGCTCACAAACATAGGATGACCCAAACAAAGTAAGAAGAGCAATCCCAAGTGCTTTCATGGACTTAAAATTGTCTGGCAGAGAATTCCACGCTTTTAGGATTTCATTTTCAGAACTGCTAGCAGTGATTTCATTTGTCACCCTTTCACACTCAATACGTTCAAGAGCCGCACGCAGGTCATTGAATTTACTTTTCCAGATAGAGCTTTCTTGAAATTCCAGTAGCTCCATTTCCAAATTTTGAATATCCAACCACTGTAAGCAGGAAAGATCAAGATCTTCAAATGTGGACTTTTCTGGGGAAGTTATAAATGAAAGGGTTGTCTCCATCTTACGGAACTGAGAAAATCTTTTACTAAAATTCTCCTTTGCTTCAACTACAATGGTGGAATATGCTTTGTGGATTTCCTGGTGTTTTTTATGACTGTCCACAAATGTTGTAGAATTATCCAAATGTATTTTTAGGTTGGGAAAATATTTTAGCTGTCCACTCTCAAGGTCTTTTTCAAAAACATGCAATTTTCTCTCAAAAGCTTTGATGTCACTAAACATGCTTTCTGCTGTTTTTCCCATGCCTTGTAATTTTTTGTTTAGTACATTAAAGTGGTTAGTAAAATCTGTAAAGAACATGAGGTTGGTAAGCCAGGTCATGTTGGTGAGTTGAGGATAGTCTTCCCCCTTTTCGTTCATAAATAGCCTAACTTCTTCCAAGCAGGCCACAAATCTCTCTAACACTCATCCTCTGCTCAGCCACCGGACATTATTGTACATCAGTAAAGTGTTATATTGTGCCTGAACCTCATCAAGAAGGGCTTGAAATTGTTGAAAATTAAGAGCACGCGCCATGATGAAGTTCACCATTTTTGTTACATCTTTGAGGACATCGTCAAGTTTTTTGCTGCTTTCTTTGGCGCAGAGAGCCTCTTGATGTATTATGCAGTGAAATTGAATCAGTGGATGTTTTGCTTCCTTAGCAAAGAAATGAATGAATCCTGATGTTGTCCCCACCATGCTAGGTGCTCCATTGCTAGTAACCGAAACCACTTTTTCTGGACTTATGTCTAGTGATGAAAAAGCCTCCATCACAGCATTGTGGATATCTATCCCTTGTGTTCTTCCAGGCAAAGACAGCAGTTTTACCAGCTCTTCTCTCATGATGTCACCAGTAGCATAACGCAAAATGAGCGCTAGTCTTGCATGGTTAGTAATATCTGTACTTTCATCCAAGCACATGGAGTAGAAGGGTGCTTTTTGTAAGTCGCAAGTAAGCTGTTGACTAACATCAGCAGCCATTCGCAGAACCCTATCTTTTGCAGTATTTCTGCTTAGCGGCATCTCAGAGATGCGCTGCACAATTTTATCCTTGTTTTGGAAATCATGGAAGAGTGAATTACTCCCAGCCAAAATTGCCTTTTTGATAAAATCTCCATCAGAGAGGGGCTTACCATGTTTTGCCATGCACAGTGAAATTTGAAAGCTGGCAACTGTAAGATGATTAGTTTTTGAAAGATAGTTGCTAAAACTAAGAGACTGGGAGTGATATTTCTTTAATTTTCCTATAAGGAACTCTTTTCTTTGAGCTAAACCAAGTTCAGCAATACTGTTATGGTTGGTCTCAAAGTGACGTTTGACACTTAATGTGCGAGACACAACACTTTCATTACACATAATACACAATGCTTTCCCACTGCGTTCAATCACTCCATATGTCTCTGTCCAGGCCTCTTGGAATGGTCTTCCACTATGTTTTTGCTGTACTCATTTTCTTTGTTCAAGACTTCAAGTCTACAAAAAGATAAAATTTGTATAATAAAAAAATCTAATGAAGTGCTGTATACAAATCCGTCCCCATAAAAAAATATGTGATTGGGGAATTTTACTAATTATAGACATCCGTTTTGGTCAAAAAATATACTGTCCGGGTGAAAACCGGACTTGTGCAACCTGAGTGTATGGGAAAAGGACTTTTATTTTTCATTATTGGAGCCTTTGTTATTTTATTATGATGTTTACAAAAGCACTGTGAAGGGCCACATATACACTTTACTGTTTTTTGCTATATTGAGTTTTCCATAAGGTACAGCGCAGAGGATTAGTGTGTTGGTTGTTCACAGAGAGCCCAGCCCTCCTCTCAGCTTTCTGAACTTCTCTATGCAATCATCATAAGCAGCTTTTTTATTTCCTCGAATTTAGCATGTCCCCCATGGAAAATACAGAGGTTTTTACAGAGGAGCACATTATTAGACACATTAACATCCCCTCATATCCTCACCTCTCTAGCATGGGAGCACTAGGAACTGTTCCTGATTACAGATGTCACATGTGGAGTCACACTACAGCCTCACTGAGTTCCTGTGACAGACTCAGTGTGAAGCTTCTCTTCCTCCCCCCACTTCCCCCTCACACACTGCCTGGCTCATAGGATACTAAGGGGAAGACAGGCAGGCTAAACATCCACTCACAGGACTGCAGCCAGCACAGGAGGATGGGCCGCGGCCCACCGGGACAATGCCCGGTCCTTCCAATGGCCAGTCCGGCCCTGTTGCCAGGTGAGCTGCAAAGCAGACACCGGCACACTTGCCTCCCGCCGCGCCGCATATCTTAATTGAGGACTAGAGAGTTGCGCGGGGACAGAAATCCCACCCGTCCCCACCCGTCCCCGCCAAAGTCTCACCCGTCCCCACCTGTCCCCGTGAGGAATCCCACCCGTCCCCGTGAGGAATCCCTCCGTCCCCACCCGTTCCCGCGAGGAATGTCCTCCGTCCCCGCCCGTCCCCATGAGGAATCCCCTCCGTCCCCGCCCGTCCCTATAAACTTCAGAAATAGTTATTTCATTTAATTATGCTACTGAATTAAAGGCTCTGGTAGAAACCCATTTACAAATAAGCAAAGAGACTTTATTAATTTGGAAATATTAATTGGGAAGAATACACACTTTTTAAACGGGTTTCTACCAGAGCCTCTTTTGTTTATAAATTTTTATCAACACAACTAATATACTACTTTATCCTGAAGCAGAAAAAAAGAAATAGAATTCTTTTCCTACCTTTGTTGCCTGGTTTCTGCTTTCCTCATGTTCTCATTCAGTTCCTTCCATCCACTGTCTCTCTTCCTTCTGCGTCTTCCATTTGCTCTGTTACTGTGCCTCTCCCTTTCTCCCCCCTTCCAAATTGGTCTGGCACCCATCTTCTTCCCTCCGCTCCCCCCATAGTCTGGCATTTCTGTCTTCTTCCCTGCCAGCGTCTTCTCCCCCCCAGCGTCTTCTTCCCCCCCAGCGTGCTCTCTCTTCCCCATTTCCTTTCAGCGTCCTTCTCCCCCCCATCTTCTCCATGTCCTGTCAGCGTCCTTCTCCACCCCCCCGTCTTCCCCATGGCCTTTCAGCGTCCTTCTCCACCCTCCCATCTTCCCCATGTTCTTTCAGCATCCTTCTCCACCCCTTTGTCTTCCCCATGTGCTTTCAGCGTCCTTCTCCCCCCCCGTCTTCCCCATGTCCTGTCAGCGTCCTTCTCCCCCTTCTGTCTTCCACAAATGCTTTCAGTGTCCTTCCCCCCCACCCCGTCTTCCCCATGGCCTTTCAACGTCCTTCTCCACCCCTTTGTCTTCCCCAGTGCTTTCAGCGTCCTTCTCCCCCCTCCTTCTCTCCCGCCCCGGGTGCAGCACAGCCGGCCAGGTCCCCTTACTTTTGTGGCGCTTCCCCGACCGACAGACCGACAACAGCTCCAGTCTGACAAACCTCCCTGCCCTTAACCACAAATCTAAATTTCCTTCTTACAGCTGCTGTAAGAAGATAATTTAGATTCGCGGTTAAGGGCAGGTAGGTTTGTCGGACCAGGGCTGTTGTCGGTCGGGAAAGCGCCACAAAAGTAAGGGGACCTGGCCAGCTGTACTGCATCCGGAGCAGGGCAGGGCGGACCGCCCCCTCCCTTGGTAGCCACTCGAGCCGCGAGGCTATTCCTCCTTACCTACCCTGCCTGCAGCACAGAGCCGAACGGAAGTCTTCCCGACGTCAGCGCTGACGTCGGGAAGACTTCCGTTCAGCTCTGTGCTGCAAGCATAGCAGGTAGGGAGAAAAGCCGCGCGACTTAGTACATCCAGCCCCGCAGGAACCCCGCGACCCTCGGAGGTGTCCCCACGGGATCCCCGCGACCCTAGGGGGCGTCCCCATGGGATTCCTGTGACCCTAGGGGGCGTCCTGTGCAGCTCTCTATTGCGGACCTTCCCGCGTGCCAGCTGCAAGGCCTTCGCGTGCCACAGCTGGCACGCGTGCCATAGGTTCGCCATCGCTGCCCTAGACCCACTTATGTACCACCCTAATAGCCCTTAAGGCTGCAGGAGCCACTTATATGGCAGTAAAAAAGGTTTTTGTGGGTGTATAGGGGAGTACACATGTTTAAGTATCAATGCAGTGATTACATGGGGCTTATGGGCATGGGTCCTCCTCTCCATGAGTCCCTAATCCACCCCCAAGACGGCTTAAGCTGCCTCTGTGCTGGACGACTAGGCTTTCCTATGATGTTCTGGAGGCACAATTTTCAAGTTGTGATTAATATTTTTATGGAGTTGGGGGGGGGGGGTCGGTGATTACTGGAGTAGTGTTTGGGGGTCTGTATTATGTGTTTGCAGTGCTTATATTGTCACTTTAGCTGGGTTTAGATGTTTTAAATGGTCTAAGTCACAACATCCAAGTTCTGTCGATCCTGTCTGTATAACTTTTGGTTATACATGCAGTATGACTAAGTCTATGCCGGCCCACCTCCCATCCAACTCATGCCCTTAACACTCCTCCTGAAATGCCCCATTTAGCTATGGTTGTTCAGCGGCACTATGAAGGCCCAGGTTATTTATAAATACATCCAAAACCCATTTTTATTATTGGCACTTGGACGTATTTTGACAATGTTCGTCCAAGTGCCGACTTAGGCCGGTTTTTGGATGTTGTTCTCTTTCAAATATGAGCCCCTTAGTGTATAACTGCCAGGGGGATATATATGTGAAGAGTATGGGCATATCACCAAGAAACATACACAATTTACAGAATACTATTTGCTGTGTGTATTGCATGATTGCCATTTGATTCCAAAAACTTTACTATTTAAAAGTGTTCCCATTAATTTACTTACTACAGAAATCAGTCTTACTAGTCTATAGTTCTCAACTTCTTCCTTCTGGTTTTTGGAGAGGGTCCACATCTACCTTTCTTCAGTCCTCTGGAATCACTCCCAACCTGAGAGGCATTAAAAACATCAGCCAATGGAGCTACCAGAACTTCCTGGGTCATATGGCACCTGGACACAAACAAAAAATTGACCCTAAATTCCACAGAAAATGCAGGTCTATCAAAAAAACAAAAAAACTCTGTGGTGATGGTGATGTTCAAGATGCAGGCTTTATTTAAAAGTACAATTTAATAATCCACATAAAATGTATCTAGGACCCAAAACGTTGGGAGCTATAGACCCAACACGGTCCGTGTTTTGACAATGCTGTCTTCCTCAGGGGTCCCTAAAGATCCTACTATAAACACTCGTGGATTAATAACAAAAGGTGAAGCTGAGTTGTTACTTCTGCACGGGTGAGGATGTCTCAAGAACGAGAAAAAACATGGCACCTGGCCCAGCGCTTTATCTACGTTTCGTTTAGCCAGCTCCTCATGAACAGTCCTCTGAAAATTGTTCAGGGACTATGAGACCACTCCTAGTTGTGTTTGTCTTCTGCTCCCTTCGGCAGTAATTACAGAAATATATGTTAAGTAATTCAGTCTTATCTTTATTGGCTTCTATGTATTCCTCCCCTTTACCTTTGACCTCACAATGATACTTTTCCACTTACTCCTATTACAAGCATATCTAAAAAATGTCTTCTTCTCCCTATTTACCATTTTGACTATTTTTTCTTCCATTTGCTTTCCTGATTACTCTACCAGCTTTTTTCTTTCTAGATATTGTCTGTCTTCCTTTTTCTGTGATCTCTTGTAATTAATGAAAGCTGACCTCTTTTTCCTTACCTTCTCAGCTACCACTTTTGAAAACCAAAGTGGCCTTCTTTTCCTCTTACTTACTTTCCTTACAAAATGATTTCTTGCCATTACAATAGCTCCTTTCAGTTTTGCCCACTGCTTTCCTACTTCCTCCAGATGTTCCCATCCAGACAACAATTCCTTGAGGTAGTCCTCCATTTGAACAAAATTAGTATTTTTTTTTATGTCTAGAGCCTTTTCTTTTTCTTTTTTTTTTCCTCTCCACACCTAGCTTAATTTTAAACCATTCTATCTGATGATCAGATAATCACCTGTAACATCAGAAACACTCTCCCTATTCGTAAACATTATGTCCAGTATGCCCCCATCCATGTGAGTTCCATTACCAACTGCTGAAATTGTTAATTCACCCTGTAGATACCCAGGATTTCCTTATTTCTAAAAGACCACCACAATAGTGATATCCTGATCAACATCTGACATATTAAAATCACCTATTAGTAGTACGCTTCCTTTCACAGCTATATTTTGAGTGCCTTAAATTAAATCTCAGTCCCTTTCTTGTCTGTGAAGGAGGACTGTATATCATATTAATGTAAATACATTTTCCATTCTCTCTTTGCAGATTGACCTTTAGTAACTCTTCCTTACCCTGTAGGTCCTGCAATTATATGGCTTTAATATTATTTTTGCCTTGCCTGCCCGGATCTATTCTGATCTACAGCTGTGTTTTTCCTGCTCGGATCCTGAGGAAGGGGCTTCGGCCCTGAAACCCTGCTGGGCTGAAATCGGACTGCACTTTAACTCTGGCCCCGAACTTGAAAGGACTTGGGCGACCTCTGGTACCATGTGACTACAGGATTGCATATTCAGCTAAGTGCCTGGAGGGACAAGTGACTGAGATTTACATTTCCTGTCTTTGGGTCAGCGGGCTCAGGCATTCGGGGGCATTACAAGACAGCTGATTCCTTACTTTTTTGATGGGTTTTTCCCATATTTATTTATTGGGCACATGCTTACACTGAATTTGCACTTATCAAGCACACGGGAGCACCTAAATGATGGTGTGTGGCTGGCAGGAGTAGTATTGCCTGCTCTGTGTTTGCCTGCTCTGCTTTTTTAAGCATCAGAGCGGCTCTGTTGTGCTGTGCTCTTAAGAGCTTTCAAACCTATGCTGAGGGTGCTCCCTAAATCAAAAATTTAAATCGAAGCTCATATGCTGTTCTTAAGTGTGGCGGTCAGGGAACCATACTGCCTGTAATGCCATAGGGCATACCCTGTTCATATCATTGTGTCTTTCAAGTACCTGATTTTTTCCTTTTGGTGCATTTTTGTATTGTGTTTAATATTATCTGTAACATATAATGCCATCCCCCTGTCTCTCTTCCTACCCTGTCTTTCCTGAACAGATAATAGCCTGGTATAACTATGAACCATGTCTGTGCAACTGCTATTAAATCCATATCAGGCTCTTTCATCACAGACATTAGTATAACCTGCTTTCCAGATGTTGCTCCTTTCCCCCATTTGTATAGAGGTATTTAATACTTCACTTACTTGAGGGTTTGATCTTACCTGGAGGCTTTAATCAAGTTTCATGTTTATTAAAAAAATTTTATACCGCTCAATCAGACTTCTGAGCGGTGTACAATAAAATAGCATTACAATGATAAAACTAATGTAAAATTTGACAATAAACAAACAGGAGAAAAAAAAGAAGAAATATTCTGACTAAAGACCAACAGAAACAGAGGGAAAAAGGGGAAGAAATACAATATTTTTGAAAAAAAGAGAACAGTCAAGGGATTAACAGTAGGGAGGGGATTTCATAAAAATATCAATAAGTATTTAGCCCTTATAAGGGCAGTTAAGTTTCAAAAGCGTCTTGAAATAGGAATGTTTTCAGCTTTGTTTTGAAATGGGGCAGAGATGTTTCTTCGCGGATGTAATTGGGAATAAAATTCCAAAGAGATGGTGCAGTCACTGCGAAATTTTTCAGCCTTAACATGTTAATCTGCTTTAATGATGGGACTACAAGGAGATTTTGATTCATAGAGCTTTGGCTGGACAGTAGGGGATAAATTTGGGATGATTACTTACGCGTGTTTTGAAAATAAGTAGAAGGATTTTATAACTAATCCTGTGTTCGACTGGTAGCCAATGTGCATTACATAAGAGGGGGAGAAACATGATCATATTTTTTAGCATTAAATATTATTTTTATTGCAGTATTTTGCACAATTTGGAGGCGTCTAAGTTCTTTTTTTTGTTATACCTTTAAAGAGGGCATTGCAGTAGTCAATACCCACCCCCAACAATTCCAGTTAAATGTCCTCTTCAGCAGGCTAGCCACTTTGGCCTGGATTCTATAAACAGCACTGTGATTGACACACAATCGGTGCCGCTTTTGTGGGTGGCTGCTGGTCAAACGATGGCGCTGTTTATAGAATGACGGTATGTCACAGATAGACACTGGAAATGTAGGCCAGGGTTAAGGCCTACATTTCCAGTGCCTATCTGTGACAAGAATCATGACTGTGGACGCCTAAGGGTGCTTCCGCCTTTAACCATGCCTATTTTACCCTTAGGTGCCAGTGCGTCCCTTCGTAGTCACTTACGGGAAGAATCAACTCTTCACCATTTTAAGACGAAATGAAAAACATTTATTTTTCTTGATGCTTTCGAGACCTAAATGTCCTTTTCAGGGCTACATAGTTTTATTCTACCTTTTAACACCCCTCCTTTTGTCTTTTCCCTATATGTTCTTTCTTTTTACTTGATAATTGTAGTTCTACCCTATTTCCCTTTTGGTTTCTATTTGTTTTTAAATTGTTTTTAAGAACTATTATTGTTTTAAATGATGTATTGTTATCTCATATATGTTTTTAAGACAGTGTACACCGCCTAGAAGGCTGATTGGGTAGTATATGAAATTTTAAATAAACTTGAAACTTGAATAAAGGCAATTAAACCAATTAAAAATGTTGCCTAATTAGCAGTGCCGTTTGTAGAATTTGAGCCTTCTTTGATACCAAGTTTACCAAGTTTTATTATAAATTTGATGAATCGCTTATTCATAATTTACTAAGCGAATTACAGTAAAATATAAAATAAACATATTAATCAACTTACAATTTAAAAATTTAGTTGTTCTAAGATCTCAAGGCTCTTTTCCATCTTAAATGAGTAGTTTTGTGATCTTCTATGATATAGGAGGAACTTAGATAACAAGCCCCAATAAGCCAAAGATGTCTTTTCTTTTTCTTTTTATGAAGTTTCTAGAATTGGAAGTATGTGCTAATTTTATATGCATGCTATCAGGTAATTAAATCAAAGTCGAATGTTGTGACAAGTCCTTTAATCAAATTCATGACTTTTTTTTATGAAGGACTTTCTGGAAGCTTATTAAAGCAAGTTACCATCTGTGCTATAAATAATGACCCAGGCAAAGGAAAGCATAAATTTTGTACAGGATGCAGGATGATGATGGCATTCCCGGTTAAACAATCTGTGCAATTTTAATGCCTCCATAGGTGGGTGTGTGACAGCTATGTTGCAAATTAATGGCCTGAGGTTTCTACCTGCAGCACTTGTACTTTTTGACTTACTCTTTGAAAACTTTTGTGATCAGAGTTGCATGCATTTAATGATAGGCCTCCTTCCACTAAGCATGATTAAAAATGCATGAGTGCTGTACAGGGGAAATAAGTATTTAGGTATATGGGAGGTAGTTTTATAATAGGTTGCCTAAGTTTGGAAGTGGAGAGGGTACCTATGAAGTTGATTTTATAAAAAACGACGAAACCCAGATAGCACCACAAGGTTCCACAAAGGAAATGAAGCAGCAAAACAACAAAATATTGTGGAACAGAAGATCAGATGTACCAGTTTGTACTTTAATAAGTGGTCAAATAACTTAGGGCTAGAGTCACTAAGCCCATGGATCCGATCTGATCAGTGGGTGGTCCGAGGCCGGACGACCAATTCTGAATGCGCCTGCATGCAAAGCAGGCCGATAGGAGGCACGTCCCCAACCGAGTGCACGGATTGCTGAAGAGTGATCCCGGCGCATTAATAGACCATCTACTTTGCCTGTAGATGGTCTGCGCATACGTTTGCAGTCTGTGCTTTTTTATTTACGAGCCCGTGGTTTTAACCTGCGGGTTTAAAGCGGGTTAAAACCACAGGCTTGCACTGCAGGGAAGGGAGGCAGAGCAGGAGAGTATAGGGGCGGCAAAAGACAGGAGAATCAGGGCTGAGCAGGGCGGCAAAAGGCAATAGAGTCGGGGCTAAGAGTAGGGTTTTAGCACAAGCGACTGGTCCTCACCAGTCATTAGTTGTTTGATCGGCCAGCCAGTCGGTGTGCCAGAAGAAAGTTTAGTGAATCACATCCTTCCTGCTTTGCAGGCCGATTCCTCTCATTTGCATGCACGGATCGGGATCAGATCGGTACACAGGCTAGTGAATCGGGTCGGAGGGAAATCGGACCGCAAAGGGCTCGCAATCCGATCAGTATACAATCGGTTTGCTTAGTGAATCTAGCCCTCAGACACAGTAATCTTAAAAACAATCCACAAAGGATGTATACAGTCACAAATGACTCATAAAAGGGATTGGGACTTGTAAACCACCTTTATTTTTTGTAGTTTTATAACCACACTGAAAGTGGTTTACATACAGGTACTTCAAGCATTTTCCCTATCTGTCCCTGTGGGCTCACAATCTATCTAATGTCCCTGCGGTAGTGGAAGATTAAGTGACTTGCCCAGGTCGGCCTATAGTTTCAGGTATAGGTTCGATCCTGGAACCTCTGTCTGATTTGGTTGATTTCCATTTAAAGTCACATTTAAAGTCAGAAAGGAACATATGTGAAAGACACCACTTCTATGATCATTTTGTTGCAGTCTGTTACAGAGGTTCCCCTCCCCCCCCCCCGGAGCACTACTCGCCACTCTAGATGCTTCTGCATTATATACCAATGTTCTTCAGGAGGAAGCTACGGCATTGATACATCACCATTTACAAGCGAAAGATATCAATCCAGGAAGAGTGAATTTTCTAACAAACAGCAAATATAGGGGTCCTTTCACTAAGGCGCGCTAGCCAATTTAGCGTGTGGTAAATGCTAACATATACGTTATATCCTATGGACGCTTTAGCGTTTAGCGCGCGCTAAATCGGCTAGCGCGCCTTAGTGAAAGGACCCCGTAGCCTTGAGTAAGAACTTTTTAAAATTCATCTACTCAATGAAGAAACATGTCCACATTACGGAGGCATTCATCAACTCACATTGGCTTCCAATCCAGGAAAGAATACAATTTAAATTCTACTGTATACTATTTAAAACTATAAATGGAGACAGCCCAATCTACCTAAACGACCGCCTCATCCAAACTACATCTACCAGGCATAGAAAAACACACACCCCATTCACTTACCCCCCAATCAAAGAAGTAAAACGGAAAAAACTATACGACGGCCTACTAGCCACTCAAGCAGCAAAAATAGATAACCAAATCTCCAACCTATTGATAACAACCCCAGACTACAAGATGTTCAGAAAGGAAATAAAAACTATACTCTTCAAGAAATCCCTTAATAAAGCTTAATACCATGACTACCCCCTCTTACCATCCCCTCCCCAACCCCTGATCCTTCTTATCCCTCTCTTGGAAACGATCTCTGATCTAACTTTGTAACCCTTCTTCCATAACTCTTTTTGTAATCCGCTTTGAACCGAAAGGTAATGGTGGAATAGAAATCTGTAATGTAATGTAATTTGATAATCAGTTCTATCTTCAAACATGCGGGATGGCCATGGGAGCTACTATGTCGCATGTTTATGTCACCAAATCTGAAGATGAATTCTTATATCCATCTGAGTATTTTCAGCACATATTACTATGGAAGCGATACATCGATGACGTGTTCCTTGTGTGGATAGGACATGTGGATCTTTTTCAAACTTTTTTTTAACATGGTTGAATAGCTGTAACTTACACTTGCAATTTTCAGCTCACACACGTTTTGTTCAGGTGTCTTTCCTGCCATCATGTTTCTATGTTTATATAAAGTGGATGAAACTTCTCTCATATGAGGCTATAGAGGTTAATGCTCTTCAGCTTGAAAAAGAGACAGCTGAGGTTAGCACGAGCAGCAAGTGGAAGACACTGCTAGCACTGGCGAACATTTAAAAAGATACTCCCCCCCCCCGTGGCAGCACCCCCTGTGAAGACAGTGCCTGGGTCAGTCCGCCCCCCTCCTTACTACACCACTGCTGCCTGAATTGGCTCTGTGGAAACATGATACCATTGGTCTGACCCAGTACGGCTATTCTTATGTTCTTAGGAGGCGAGGATGGCCTAGTGGTAGAGCTGTTGCATCAGCACCCTGAGATTGTGGAATTGTGGGATCAAATCCCATTACTTATGACCCTGGGTAAATCACTTAATCCTTCATTACCCACCACTTTGAATGTGTAACCACAAAAATGTGGTATACAAGTCCCATCCCTTTTATTTGGAGATACAATGAAATATGACTAAGCTTGCCAGTCATACATATGAATATTCATGACTTTTTGACTATGAAGTCTGATTTCCATTGTGTTCCACAAAGAAATTACTTGCTTGCTGACATTCACAATCTGTGCACTGTTTATAAATATTTAATTGCACTCAATTAGGGTGAAATAGGTTCCATAAGGAACATTCTTATTTCCTATCCCTGAAATGGTCCCTCTAGTATCATTCATTAAAGTGTAGTGGGTGGCTCTAGAAATTATCCTATCTGTGATGGCTCATAACAGTTTAGTGGACAATACTATAGAGTTAACTTTCAAAAGATAGGTAGACATTAGAATTAGTTAAAAAGTGTTCATGCTAATTTAAAAAGGAGTTACAAGGCTTGACTTATCAACTCAGTGGCAGTATTTTGCATTTTCATACAGAGGACTAGATTAAATTCTCATGTCATGTCTTTTGTTTCCCAAGCTGGCCACAACACTGGAGATAAGAGTCCCAATCATTTCATAATGGTGACACCAGAGTTAGGATCCACTGTTAGGTGCCATCGACTTGTGTTCGAGTCCTAGCAACTTGATGATGATATCAAGTTTTCATGGCAGAATACAGAAGTAGATTGCCGGGCCTTTCTTCTGTGTAGTAGGATCCACTCCAAACAGAAAAAAACCCTCTGTTTGTAAATAAAGGCTGATGGCTCTGAACCCCTCACTCCTGGTTCTGGTTGAAGTGAAAGCCCATAGGTTTATGAGGGAAAAGGCTAGGATACCCAAAAAAGGGTTAGATAGCTATCAGAAAGTGCTTGTGTATCTTATGTTCAGTTTTTGGATACCGTATCTGGCGAAGGACACAAAAAGGCTTGAAGCGGTCCAGAGGAGGGCGACAAAAATGATAGGAGGTTTGCTACAAAAGACGTTTAGGGGAGAGACTGGAAGCCCTGAATATGTATACCCTAGAGGAAAGGAGGTACAGGGGAGATATTCAGACGTTCAAATACTTGAAAGGTATTAACATAGAACAAAATCTTTTCCAGCGAAAGGAAAATAGTAAAACCAGAGGACATAATTTGAGGTTGAGGAGAGGGAGACTCAAGAGCAATGTAAGGAAATTCTTCTTTATGGAGAGGGTGGTGGATGCCTAGAATGTGCTCCCGAGAGAGATGGTGGAGAGGAAAACGGTGACGGAGTTAAAAAAAATGTGGGATGAACACAGGATCTAGAATCAGAAAATAATAGTAAATATTGAAGAACTAAGGCCACTACTGGGCAGACTTGCAAGGTCTGTGTCTGCATATGGCCGTTTGGGGGAGGATGGGCTGGGGAGGGCTTCAATGGATGGGAGGGTGTAGATGGACTGGAGTGAGGTTTGACAGAGGCTTCAGTAGTTGGAACCTAAGAACAGTACCAGGCAGAGCTTTAGATTCTTACCCAGAAATAGCTAAGGAGAAGAAGGAAACCCCCCCCCCCCAACAAATTTTTAGATTGAATCAGGTTCGGCAGACTAGATGGACCACTCGGGTCTTTATCTGCTGTCATCTACTATGTTACTATGTTTTACAATGCATGTGCTGTCATAATTTAGACCAGCTCGAAGGCATCCAGGAATGAGGCATGGAGAGAGGGAGAGGCACTGGGAAAGAGGAGAGGTGCTAGTGCTGGCTGACTGCCTATAGGACATGCCTCTCACCGTGATAGGCATGTCCTATAGGCAGTCAGCCAGTGACTCTCCTCCTCCATGTTGTTTCACAGCACACCTGGAATCTCACCGTGGCACACAGTTTGCGATACACTGCTTTAGACTTTCATTTTAAATAACTTATAGTACTGTGATTTTTTTTTTTTTTGTAATCTGTGTAATAGTTCATTTTTCAATTTCAAACTAAGTAGGCTTTTTTTTTTTGTTTGAATATCTGCTTTTGGGGATGTGCATTCATTTTGAAAGAGTGATAAAGCAGGAGGAATGAGGACAATTTTCATTTCATATTCCTAGCAACACCTTACCACCTATACCTTTGGGTGCCCTATCCCTTTATATTGATCAGTGCCCGCTGAAAAATGGAACAGCAAGATTGTTGCAAAATAAAAATAAATACATACTAGGACAAAAAATTCAGTCATGTGTTGCTATTTCCATTTTCAGGAAGCTGATTTTCGTGGATCTAAATTATATATGTTTCCAGATTTGTGTAAAAAAATCTCAATGGAGAGAACAATTCCTGTCAATGAGGCAGGATGTAGACTCCTGGGGTGGAAAGTGTTTTCATTTTCTTTGCAAATGCATGAGACAGCTAAGAGATACATCCTTTGTTTTCTATGAACCTTCTCAATTGCCTGTGTTCTTGTAGAATAGACGGTGGGAACCATGAAGGGGCATTTTCGATTGGAAGTCTAAGGGCTCCTTTTACGAAGGTGCGCTAGTGGTTTTAGCGTGTGCTACATTGCTGCGTGCGCTAACCCTGCACTACGCACCAAAAACTAACACCAGCTCAATGGAGGCGCTAGCGTCTAGCGCGCGTGGCAATTTAGCGATTTAGGAGCCCCAAGTCTGAGTTTGGACGTTTTGGGAAAGACATCCAGAAATCCAATAGAGAAAATGTCCATTTTCAAAACAGCAAGACGTCTATCTTTTTTTTTTCTAGAAGTTTTGGCCCTTAGCACATCTATCTTTTTGGCCATTTTCGAATACAGAGATGTCCAAATGAAAAATGTACAAAAACAAGCTATTGGTATGTCCATACATCCAGCATTCTTAGCAAACTGGCCACACAGATACCTGAGCAGAGCAGAGAGGCACTCTAGGGGTTACTGCAGCGAATGTCACATTTAAAAGTTCCAGGTACACATGTCATTATAACTTGCTTATATTTTATGGGTGAGCCCTCCAAAAAAGTATTTCCTTTGATTACTCCAGAGCCTATCACCTCTTAACTTCATCCTATGCCCTCTCTTTCCAGACCTTCCTTTCAATTGAGACTCGACTCATATGCATTTATGCCATGTAGGTATTTAAATGTGTCTATCATATCTCCCCTCTACTGCCTTTCCTCTAAAGTATACATATTGAGATCTTTAAGTCTGTCCCTTTACACCTTATGATGAAGACCACGCACCATTTTAATAGCCTTCCTCTTGGCCGACTCCATCCTTTTTATATCTTTTTGAAGATGCGGTCTCCAGAATTGTACACAATATTCTAAATGAGGTCACACTAGAGTCTTATACAGGTGCATCAATACCTCCTTTTTCTTGCAGTATCAAAGGCAGCAGACAGGTCAAGAAGGATGAGAACTGAGCAAAGGCCCTTAGATCTGGCCATGAACAAGTTAGGTTGTCCATCTTCATCACAAGTAACACTTTTCAGCATCTTTGTGTAACATTAGGTAAGAGATTTTTATGGCCTTTGGTGCATTTGGTGCATTTGAAAGCATTGCATTGTAAAAAGAGCTCAAACTTTTTTGTGGGGTTTCTTTTTCACAGCTCTTCAATCTCCCGCTCTTCATGTCTTGTTTCTTCCTAGTGGCTAAAAATCATAGATTTAAACAATTGGTGATTCTAAATCAGACACAACTTCCAAAGTCTCACTTACATATCTTTTATACATTTCTCATGCAGAAATATTTGGATGTTTTGGGAAATTTAGACATTCATTTTCCAGACTTACTAATCCTAACATTAGTAACATCTTTCATTAATGCAGTGTGCTCCAAAGTCATTTTTTTCAATGTCCTTTTAAGCCTTCTCAATTTGAAGATTTGCTTGAACTGAGTCGAATCAATTTTATCTATTTTATAATCTATTCATTGTGTTTTTTGAACCATATCATTAATATGTGAGATTAAAGCCTTCCCAAGCTCTAGCAAAGTTTCCCAGATAATGTCAACCGTTATAAATGTAGGGCATTGTGCAAAGCAGTTATGTATACTATCTATGACAGCATGTCATTATTCTGAGACTTGTACACATGTACATTCCATGCCAAGGCTTAAAGTGTGGAATAATCTTCCAGGAAATTTAAGACTCTGCTTAAATATTCAGCAGTTTAAAAAAGGTTTGAAAACTCTTTATTTTGTGAAGGCTAATGAATATTTGCTATGTATTTACTTCCTATACCGGGATCCATGTCTTTCTGCACTCAAGATTCTGTACCCAGGGGGAGGGAGGGCGGGAGGGTTTTTTTTCTTAGTATGGTTCTATTCCCTTATGAAATGTTGGTTGGGTGGGGTTTTTTTTTAAATTGTTGTATGGATTTTGATTGATTATAAATGCATATATGATTAATATTATTTGTATAGATACTGAATTGCATTTTTGTTAGCTTTAGAAACTCAATAAATATTAAAAAAAAAAAAGATTCTGTAAACTTACTAAGTTGTTTATGTAAGAGCTTGTTTCATTTTGGCTTTTTTGAAATGAATGTAGTGATCTCATTTTATCTGAGTGCAGCTGAGTTGTGTTTCACAACTAGGTGATAGACACTACTCATACTTTGGCCCGAGTTTCAACTTTTATTAAAATTTTGATTCACTCGCAATATCATAATTCAAAGTGATGTCCAATTGTTAGTAGGGCATTGATGGAGGGTTGGCAGTTAGGCTGGAGAGAGAACTGTAGTTCTTGGCTATTTTGCAAAAGACAATGAGAAGAACATGGTTAAAATAGTGATAAAGGGGAACTTTTATGGTGTCTGATGCTTTCCACAGAAGCTGCACCTGGTAGTAAGAAACATCCTAGGCCTGGGGAAACAACTGAGGTGGTCAACGTCCTCATTTCTCATTTCTGAACCGTAAGTTCCACTGGATATTTTAAATAAATATTTCGAGGAAATGCTTCATACCTTGGTCTCTCTGAAACTGAAGGTTACTAAAATGCAATGCAATCTCATTATCCGTGTGTTCTGCATTCATGGATTCACTTATTCATGCAAAATACAGAGTAACCCATTTTTTTGCTATTCACAGGCATTTTCATATATTCATGGTCATGCTCCCACGAGGAGGAAGATATTTATAGAGCTGTGCCTGAATATTGTTACAACAAAAGACTGTTTTTGCAAAAAAAAACAACAAAACCCCCCCCCCAACAAAAAACTATCAAATACATCTATAAAAGGCAAAATATAACAAGCAAGCTGTTCTTTACATGAAGGGTACACAAAATAATGAATTTATGGTGTTAAGTAGCAACAGTGTGTAGCGAACAGGGTTGCACAGGAACCTTACCCCCTATTTCCCTTAGATCAATGATTCTGTATTCACATTTTTGGTATTCATGGGGTTTTCTAGGAACCAAACCCCAGCGAATAGCGGGAAAGCACTGCATCTTTTCTCTGGGAAAGGAGATAGGGGATTTAGAAGAAAAAAACTAGCAGTTTGGATATTTCTACTGCTTTGGAGTCATTTATGATGGAAGTTCAGGGCATGATTCTACAAAGGGTACGTGCCCTTATAGAAAAACAACTTTTCAGCACCTACTTTGACTGCCATTTTATAGAATTGACCCCTATATATATAAATTGTATGATCAGTGGCGTAGAAAGTGGGGGGAAGGGTGGTCCGCCCTGGGCACTGTCTTGGTGGGGGCACTGGCACCCGTCCTCCTCTCTGCCCCTCTGCTCCTTCCCAGTCCCCCCTTCCCTTGTACTTGGAGTGTGTGGTGCAGTGGTTGGAGCTACCGCCTCAGTACCCTGGGGTTGTGGGTTCAAACCCCGCGCTGCTCCTTGTGACCCTGGGCAAGTCACCCAGTCCTCCATAGCCCCAGGTACGTTAGATAGATTGTGAGCCCACTGGGACAGATAAAGAAAATGCTTGAGTACCTGATTGTAAAAACCGCTTAGATAATCTGGATAAGCAGTATATAAAAACCTAATTTGAAACTTGAAACATTCAGGGCTTGAGCAGCAACCTAGAGAGTTGCGTGGAGACAGACATCCCGTCCGTCCCCACCCGTCCTCACCAGTATCCTGCCCATCCCCGCCAGAATACCCTCCATCCCCGCCCATCCTCATAAGGAATCCCCTCTGTCCCTGCCCCATAAAAAAGCAGCAATTACTTCTGACAGTTTTGATTTTTTTTAAAGTCTTAGTTTATTTAAACCAACAATATAAACAAATAACAGTGAACAGAAATAAGAGATGCATACATCACTGGAAAGAATTAGAATAGACATTAGGTCATGTGACTAGGATCGACCATTTTTTGTTAAAAGAGTTGGATTTTTTGGCAATAAAAAGCTCATATCTGTAGAGCAAACAAATCTGGTTCCACCATCTGGCATAGGTAACTGGTGAGAAGTCTCCTCAAGATCCACAAATGGTTTTTAATGCAGCAATGAGTAAAGAATCAAACAATACAGCATCAAAATCATTTAAAGCAGAACGGAGAGAAGCACTTTTCAGGACAATGGTTGCCTAAGAAAAATGTGCCAAAACTGAACTGGAAACCCCAAAACAAACTCAGCAAGTACTTCATTTTGTACTAAACACAACTGGTGGCCATGAGAGGGCGCTGGGCCTCCCACTTTGTGCTTAGCCCCCCTCAAAATGAACATCTGTCTTGCTGTAGCTGGTGGGACATTTTGTTCTTCCAGCATCTTGATCCCAGTTTCTGCTTTTGTCTATCTTGTACAAATTCTCTTTCCAGACATCAGGAGTCCCGTGAGCCTGGGGGGGGGGGAACCCCATAGACCTGGGGGGATCCCTGTGGGAGTCCCATAGACCTGGGGGGGATCCCTGCAGGAGTCCCGCAGGACCCGCGGGATTCCCACAATCCCCATTCCTGTGCAGCAACCCCAACATCCTGCTGGTGCCAGCGTCAGCTCCTCCTCTGACATCACTTCCTGGACCCGTGCCCAGGAAGTGATGTCAGAGGAAGAGCCGATGCTGGCGCAAGCATCAGGTTGGGGTTGCTGCTCACAGCGCCAACGTTAAAGAGGTATGAGGGAAGGGGTGCATACAAACTCACCGCAGGAGTGGGCGGGAAAGGAGTGGAGGGGGGGAGGGGGGAATGGGCACCACCCCGCCCCAGGCGCCTCTCACCCTCGCTATGCCACTGTGTACAATTGGCTCAGATGTCCCAGGTTATAACTAGTTTTTCTACATGTAAGGAAACTGTACTTATGTATGGTGTTTGTAGTCCTTGACTCTACCCATTGAAATCAGTGCTGTACATCTCCTACTGCAACAGGATCGAGCTAGTTAGAAATTAAGGATAGGCTTAGAATCTCCCTCCTGGAAATGGGCAATTTGGAACCTCTGTTTATATAACAGGCTTACTACATAGGGTCAATATACAGACAACAGAAGTCAGTATATAAGCTATGGGGCTCTGCGTCAAAATGTAAACACATCTAAAAACTACTATTACTACAATTAATTATTTCTATAGCGCTACCAGATGCACGCAGCAGTGCACAGAGTCACAAAGAATAAGAAAACAGTCCCTGCTCAAAAGAGCTTACAATCTAAACAGGCAAGACAGACAAACAGGATGTCATGGATACAGTTAAGGGGAATGGTTAATCAGCGGGCTGGGTTGGAGGGCAGAGGAGTAGGGTTAAGGATTGAAAGCTACATATATCAAAAAGATGGGGGTTTCAGTCTGCTTTTAAACAAGGGAAGAGGCTTGACGGCCAAACTTGGGTAATATATTCCAGGCATAGGGGGCAGCTAGTTGAAAGCAGTGGCGTACCAAGGGGGTGGAGGGGAGGGGGAGGTCCGCCCCGGGTGCAGCCTTAGGGCGGGTGCACAGCCGGCCTGGTCCCTATCATGCTCTCTCCCTCCTTACTGCCGCCCTCCTTCGTGGCGCTTTCACCCCCCCTTACCTTCGTGGCGCTTTCACCCCCCCAGGCCCGGTCCAGTCCGACAAACCTCCCTGCCCTGTGGCCGGTGATTTCTAAACTGACTTCTTATGGCAGCCACAGTGTTGTAGTTGCATATGGCTGCAGAAGTTGCATCAGAAACGACCTTTACGGCAGCCATATGCAACTACAACACTCCGGCTACCGTAAGAAGGCAAATTGGACATCGCCGGCCACAGGGCAGGGAGGTTTGTCAGCTCGGGCCTGTTGGGGGGGGGGGCGAAAGCGCCACGAAGGTAAGGGGGGGGTGAAAGCACCATGAAGATAAGGGGCAGGGAGGGAGAAAGGGAGGAAAGGTGGGGTGGAGAGGAAAGGACGCTGAAGGGAAATGAGTAAAACAGAGGGGGAGAAGGATGCTGAAAGCACATGGGAAAGACAGAGGGGGAGAAGGACGCTGAAAGCACATGGGGAAGACAGGGGTGGAGAAGGACGCTAAAAGCACATGGGGAAGGCAGAGGGGGAGAAGTACGCTGAAGGGAAATGGGGAAGACAGAGGGGGAGAAGGATGCTGAAAGCACATGGAAAAGACAGAGGGGGGGGATAAGGACGCTGAAAGCACATGGGGAAGACAGAGGGGGAGAAGGATGCTGAAAGCACATGGGGAAGACAGAGGGGGAGAAGACGCTGAAGAGAAATGGGGAACAGAGAGTGGGGAGAAGATGCTGGAAAGGAAGAAGACAGAGATGCCAGACTATGGGGGGGAGAGGAGGGAAGAAGATGCGTGCCAGACCATTTTGGAAGGGGGGAGAAAGGGAGAGGCACAGTAACAGAGCAAATGGAAGATGCAGAGAGAAGAGAGACAGTGGATGGAAGGAATTGAATGAGAAGATGAGGAAAGCAGAAACCAGACAACAAAGGTAGAAAAAAAATTATATTTCTTTTTCTTTTTTTCTTGCTTCAGGATAAAGTAGTATATTAGTTGTGTTGATAAAAATTTATAAACAAAGCCCTGCCAGCTGAACATCTCTTTCTCCAGTTCAGCAGCCAGAACTTTGATTTATAAGGAAGGAATAAGCTAAATATTGCAGTACCGAGGCTTGTATGGATGCTGCGGGGACGGTGATGGGGCGGTGAAGGGAATGGCGGTGACAGAGTGGTGAAGGGGACGGTGCAGTGACGGGGACAGATTTTTTTCCCCGTGTCATTCTCTAGTGCTCACGTCAAAAGCTTCCCTCTGACTCAGCTTCCTGTTTCCGCTTTTGACAGAGCACCGCGTTGCCAATCTGAAGTTCTGTTGATGCCGGGGGTAGAAGGAGGCCCGTTGCTGATCTTATGTGTCATCGGGGGTGGGTGGGGGGGGGGGGCGTTGCCAATCTGGTTGCCAAAATCAGAAAGGTGAGGAAGGGAGAAAGATGGGCCTGTGGTGGATGGAGAGATTGAGAGAAGGGGGCAGATGATGGAAGTGGGGATAAAGGGGAGAGAGAAGAGGGCAGATGATGGAAGTGGGGAGAAGGGGCAGGGATCTCACGTATGAAGAAAGGCTAAAAAAACTGCGGATGTACTCACTGGAGGAGCGAAGAGAGAGGGGAGACATGATTGAGACCTTTAAGTATATCACGGGGCGTATAGAGGTGAAAGATGATATCTTCAGTCTTACAGGACCCTCGGTAACCAGAGGACACTCACTGAAAATCAGGGGAGGGAAATTTCAAGGTGATACTAGGAAGTACTTCTTCACCGAAAGGGTGGTCGATCATTGGAACGAGCTGCCCCAGCAGGTGATTGAGGCCAACAGCGTATCAGATTTTAAGAGAAAATGGGATATTCACGTGGGATCTATAGGGGAGTAAAAGTCAGGAAGTAGGTCATTGGTATGGGCAGACTCGATGGGCTGTGGCCCTTTTCTGCCGTCAATTTCTATGTTTCTATGTTTCTATGATGGAAGTGGAGAGAAGGGGGAGGGAGAAAGGGCAGATGATAGAAGTGAGGAGAGAGAAGAGGGCAGATGATGGAAGTGGGGAGAAGGGAGAGCAAATGCTGAATGGAAGTGGAGAAAGAGAACACATACTGGATGGAAGGAGGGATAAAGAAAAAGGACATATGCTGGATGGGGGAAGAAGATAGAGTTAGTGAGATAGTGAGAAGGAAAAGGGTGGCATGCTCTGGGTAGACATAGTGAAAAGAGGGAAAGTGAGGACTGCATAGTAAGAAAGAATTTAATTTAGACGGAGGCAGAAAATAAAGAAGGAAGACCAGAGAAGGGAAGAGAGAGAGGAGAGAGAGATATGCCAGAAAACGGGGAAGGAGACAGAGATATCAGATCTCAGCGGAGGAAATGAGAAGAGAAAGATGCAAAAAACCATAGGGGAGAGGGAAAAAGAGAAGAAAGGAGAAAGATGCCAGACCATGAGGGAACAGAGGGAAGATGATGGATGCCAGACCAAAGGGGGGGGGGGGGTTGTCTAGAACAGAGATGGCAGGAAGAGACAGACATTTTCTGGAAGGGGCAGACAGTGGATGGAACAGGCAGATGCTGGATTGAAGAGACAGGGCAGACGCTGGAAGGAAAACAGTGAAAAGAAGATAAAAACAGAAACCAGAGACAACAAAAGGTAGAAAAAATCATTTTATTTCTATTTTGTCATTAGAATATATCAGATTTGAAATATATATCCTGGTAGAGACATAACTGGGGACTGCAAAGCCCAGGTAGTGGTTCTTTAGCTTCTAGCTGGCTTAGGGCTCTCGCGGACCAGGGGGTAGTTGCACTAGTTGCACTCCCCTAACACTATTCCTGTCATGTGTGACTGCAGTATTCTGTTAGCATGATATTTCTGTGTAGCATTCTATAATAATTTGGCTTGTTCAGTTTTCTTGATAGTAGAGGGGATATATGTGAAGGGGAGGGGAGACAGGGGTTTTGTTGGTCCTTGCTCTGTATATTTATATTTATAAAATGACAATTGTACAGAATATTGTTTCTTTTTATACTTTAATAAAATATGTTCAATATAAAATCATAACTGAGACTTGCGCGGATGGGATCAGATGGTTTGCGGAGACTGAGCTTGCGGAGATGGGGAGGAAATGTGTTTTTAAAATTTCAGTCTTAGTAGTTGCCGGTCCACAAAATAATTCTTTTATTTCTGCCGGTCCACGGGTGTAAAAAGGTTGAAAAACACTGCTCTAGAGCAGAGTTGGCAGCTGCGCTGAGGTGCAGGAAGGTCCCCCGATGACTCGTCTGCTGGCTTTGCTCTGGAAGAAGTAAGTTATGTTGGAGGGGGTGGACCTGGCAGACGCAGTCTTCGCAGGTCCTTGCCGCAACTCCCTGCGTCTGCCGGGTCAACTCCCTCCGACATAACTTACTTCTTCCGGAGAAAAGCCTGGAGTCATCGTGGGACCTTCCAGCATGTGGCTGCCAACTCTGCTCCAGAGCTAGTACGTCGGAGTTGGATGGACCGGTAGCCGGCAGCTACAGTCATCACGAGAAAGGAGCAGGACTGCTGGAATGAAAGAGTGGTGCAGGGAGAGAAAGGGGGCAGAGTGGTATGGAAGGGTAGTGCTGATGGAATTGATGTAAGGGAAAGGGGAGAGAGACATAAGGGGGAAGGATACTGGATGGAATTGGATCAGAGGGAAAGAAAGGGGGCTGATTGAAGAGGGGTGGATGGAGAGAGAAAGGGCAGACATTGGATGGTAGTTTGGCGGGTAGAGGGGGAGCCTATGCTGGATGGAAATGCAGATGGGAGAGATAAGGGAGCAAATGCAGGAAGGAAATGGGAGGAGAGAAAGAGGGGAGCAGACGATGTAAGTGGACAGAGAGAGGAGAAGGTACTAGATGGAAGAGGTAGAGAAAGAGGGCACATGATGGAAGGAGGGGTTTAATAAAAGGAGGGCACATGATGGGGGGAAAAGGATTGAGTTAGGGAAATACTGGAGGGGGTGAGGGAAAGAGGTGGCGAGCTGTAGGTAAACAGTAAAAAAAGGAAATTGATGAGAGGGTAGTAAGAACGTAATCTAGATGGATGCAGAAAATAAATTGAAAAGGAAAATGAGGGAAGAAAGGGATTGCAGAAGAGAGGTGTGGGAGAGGGAAGGAGAGGAGAGAGATGCTAGACCAATGGGGGTGAAAGGAGAGATGGAAGGGGGAGGCATACAGTTTCTGGAAGGGGCAAAGGAGAGAAGATGCCATATAGGGGCAGAGAGATGGCAGACAGTGGATGGAAAGAAGAGAGTAACAAGAAGATGAGGAAAGCAGAAACCAGAGAAGACAAAAGTAGAACAAAATTTTTTTATTTATTTATTGCTTTAGAAGACATGTGTCACTGTTTCTGTAGTGTTGCATTGTATGCAGAGTCCAGCTTCTTGCTGGTTCAATTTAACCTTTGTCTATGTATTTCTATTTTATCCCCCCTTTTACAAAACTGTGGAGCATTTTTTAGCGCTAGCCATGGTGGTAGCAGCTCTGATGCTCAGAATTCTATGAGCGTCAGAGCTGTTACCACCATGGCTAAAATCCACACTACAGTTTTGTAAAAGGAGCAGGGGTTAGCTTGTGATGACATATTCCATACTAGGCGAAGGTGTTTTCTGTGTTCTGTGTGTTCGAAAGGCATGGTTTTCTGTTAGGATTGACGGTGTAGGATTGATCTGTACTAGTCTGGCTTGTTTAGTTTTACAATGGGTGTATTGCTGTTGTACTGCTCACTGCAGTATGTAAGATGCTGCCTTTTCCTAGGTACTCATGTGTGACATGTGGCTTGTTATTAAAAATCATGTTTTTGTACAGATGGGGGGGTGGGGTGCCAAAAAATGATGGCCCCAGGTGTCACATATGCTAGGTACGCCACTGGATGAAAGGAATAAAGTCTGGAATTGGCAGTGGAGGAGAAGGGTAACGCTAAGAGTAATGCTAAAAACCCACTCAAGTCAGCACTTGGATGACCTAAAAGAAAGGTCGTCCAAGTGCCGATAATCAAACCTATTTTTTTGATGTATCCAGGGACTTTTAAGGCCTCTGAATGCTTCTGTGTGCCCAGAGCTAAAAGGGGCGTGTCTGCGGAGTGGTTAGGATGTGATGTGGGCCAACCTAGACTTAGTCATCAAAGGTTTTATGAGATTTTCTTGGTGAAACTTATACATTGTGACTTATACGATGTAAAAACAGGTATAAGTGCCCAAAAGATATCCAAAGTGACCAGATAACCTCTGTAGAAACAAAATAAAGACCCCCACACACTCCCCCAGTGTTCACTGACCCCCTCATCTCTCCACAAACCGGAATAAAAATGTACGTACCTGTCTCCAGAACATCAGCACCTAGTATAGGAAAGCCTAGTAGAGCTGCACACAGGTGGGGTGGGCTAGTGAACCATAGAGAGGAAGACCCTGGCCCATAATCCACTCTAACTACTACATTCATGGTGAAAAAAGTGAGTCCACCCCCCCCCGCAAACCCTATTGTACTGCCATATAGGTGCCACCCGCAGTCATTAGGGCTATTAGGGTTGTAGACAGGTAGGTATAGTGGGTTTTGGGGGCTCACCATATCTATAAGGGGTTTGTGGTGAGATGTTTATGTGGTATCCTTTTTGTGAAGTTCACATCACTGCCCTGCAAGGTGCCCCACTGCTCTATTGCCATGTCTGGATGGCCAGTCCATCCCAATGCTGGCTCCTCCCACATCCAAATGGTCATGTTTTGGGCGTTTAGGACCAATTTTTGGTTGAAAATGTGGTATAAAGATAGATGTACTGGCGTTCTTGATGATCAATGGCCTGGACGTCCAGATAGATGAATTTTTGAAAAAAAAAAAATTCTAGACATATTTTTTGAGAATGGACATTTCATCACTGTCGACTTTGGGTGTCTAGCACCATGCATCCGAATTGGACTTAGACGTTTCTTTTGAATATGCTCCTCCACACGTATAGGTGGCTCTGACCTTTAATGCCCTAAAGCTAGCCTGTCTATAGTTCTATATGTAAAGTGCCACCAGATTGTTTTTAAAGTACTTACTACGGCTAAATGTTTTTTGAAAATCAAGCTAAATATGTATTAAAGGGCTTCAGATTAATCTCTGTACATTACAAAGCATGAAGGGCCAAGGGCCCTCTAAACTCAGAAATGCAGAAAAATTATTCAAACTGTATCCTTCATGACTGAATGTCTTATATTAGGGCTAGGAAAGGAACTGGTAGGTTTTGGAACCGGAACTTCTATTAAAAGCATAATTGCCCTCAGATATGTACCCATTTCCTACCATTTCGGGAAAGCACAGATGATCCTTTAGGCTGCATTCCAATCTTACTGTCAAAGCAGAGACACTGACATTAATTTTTCCAGATCAAAAAGGTCTGAATCGGGCAAGTTGCCTGGCTCAGGTGGCAAGTGATATGCATCGCCATGAACAAGATCCCTGTGGGTATTTTAAAGTCGGGTCCCCTGCTCTCCAAAATGGCCGAGACCAGTGATATGTAGCCAAAATTCCCAGGCAGCTACCAATGAAGAAAATGCGGTGCCAAGATCACAGCCCTGGATCTGTTTGAGTTGCAAGTACAAAGGAGCAAGTGGTTAAAATTAAAGTGGCAAACCCCAACCTTCAATGCATACAGATGAATACCTAGGTGTCATGTTGCTGGTACTATACCATTCAGCTCTTTTTTCTGGTCTACATTGCATAGACAACAGGTGCACCAATTGGTATTGCCTTGATAATTATCCTCTTCCATTTACTTCCTTTCACAGCAGTTTCTTGGCTTGTTTAAACCTTGCATCTGTTTCTGCATCATACCAGCTGCACTTGCATTGGGACTTGTTTTGCAACAACAAAAACGCAGAAGTTCTAATTGGGCCATCTCTGAAAATATCTAAATTCTGGGTAATCATCAAGCTGTGCATTTGTGAAGAAGCAAAATTTGTTTGTTAGATCTTTTTCTTTTTTAACTTATTCCAAGTCTTTACATTTTGAATCAATTGTGCGACAGTAAAGTATGAAGTTACAGGGAAATACTTTTAAAACCAATAAGAGGAAATTTTTTTTCACTCAGAGAATAGTTAAGCTCTGGAACGCGTTGCCAGAGGCTGTGGTAAAAGCGGCTAGCGGAGCTGGTTTTAAGAAAGGTTTGGACCAATTTCTGAAGGAAAAGTCCGTAGTTAGTTATTAAGACATGGGGGAAGCCTCTGTTTGCCCTGGATCGGTAGCATGGAATGTTGCTACTCTTTGAGATTCTAGAATCTTGTTACTCTTTGGGATTCCGGAATCTAGCTATTCTTTGAGATGCTGGAATGTTGCTACTCTGGGGTTTGGCCAGGTTCTAGTGACCTGGATTGGCCACCGTGAGGACGGGCTGCTAGGCTTGATGGACCATTGGTCCGACCCAGTAAGGCTATTCTTATGTTCTTATAAGCTGTGAAAACCTTTATAAACATGTATGATTCTCGTATGCTCTTTCATAATTTGCCATGGTGCTTTTCATTTTGCAGCAGCTTGAACATTCTCCCTGAGAACTGAAGAAAACTTGACACCAGTGGTGTAGTAACCTGGCACCAGTGGTGTAGTGGGGGGGAGGGTGGGGGTGGGGAGAGGGGCCTTCCGCCCCGGGTGCTGTCTTGCTCAGGACTCCGGCACCCTCCTCCTCTCCACATCCCCTTGCCGCGCATGCACCCCTTCCCCCATATCTTTTTAACTTTGGCACGAGCAGCCGCTAACTTGCTGTCCGCGTTGGCTTCGACGCACTCTCTGCCGTCACTTCTGGGACCCGCACCGAGGAAGTGACGTCAGAGAGAGCGCCGAAGCGGGAAGCAAGTTGGCGGCTGCTCGAGCCGGTACGAGGAACGGGCGTACGTGTGTGCGCGGCAGGAGGAGCAGGGAAGAGGGCGGGAGAGGGGCACCACCGCCCCGGGCACTGCTCACCCTTGCTACACCAGTGTTTGAGCCAAGTGCATTGGATCTCTAAGGGAGAGGAAGGGACAATAGATGGCATGGATGGTCTTTTTTTTTTTTTAAATTTATTTTTCAAAATAAATATACAAAGTATACAAATAATTATTATAAATATGCAAATATACAAAAGATAACTTAAACATGAAACAGACTAGTTGTACGTATCACAGTTAATAAGCGGGAAGATAGTATTATTTATAAGTCAATACAATCAGTCTCTCATGTCAACCAAATCCAGCAGGGCCAGAACATATAATTTCAGCTGAGAGTATATGTGAAAAGAATAGAAGAGAGTTCCCAATGAGCATCATACTGAGCATCCCAAGCAACTTAATTTAATTTAATTTCTTATATACCGCTATACCGTGAGGTTCTAAGCGGTTTACAATAAAGATACATTAAAATACAATATAATAACTGACAAGAAGTGACTCTAAATATATTTTATAAATAGTACATTGGTATTACATTGAGATAATTTTATGTCAACGGTCCAAGTTACAATAAAGTTGAACAGGTCTCCATACTTTGAGAAAAGAACTAAATAGAATGATGTTTTTCAGTTATTACACTTTCAAATTTGTTGGTTATGCATACAGTGTTCCACCATACAATGTATTCTACCTTAGATAAGTCCTTCCAACAGTGCAAGATGTTTTTAATAGCCAAGAATAATAAGATGTTAAGTAAACGAGCATTGGGGTCGGGCATAGAATATGTGAGTCACACTGGATATAGTAGAGGGTGTGTGTTGTCGTAGCTTAAAGGGCAAAGTAATACTGTATAAGACTTCTCAGTATACAAATAAGCAAAATATATATCTGGCTTATAAAGTAAGTAAAGTGTTCACATACACTCAGAATTGTGAAATTTGACCAAGAGCGTTAGCTCCTATAGTTAAACCCATCGCCCCATCACTGTGTATGACTTATTTTGAAAAAGAGCTTGAAATGAACATACTGTTCAAATGCTCAACTAATTTTCAATGGCAAAAGAGAGAAAGAAGTTCCCACTTAGCTTTTAACTGTATCAGCAGGTCCCAACATGGACCATGTTTCGAAATTCTTTCTCAAGGGACCCAGAGGGTGATGTGAACTGCTCAAAATGCCAAGGAAATAAGAGTGGTGTGATACGGGCAAAACACCTTATAATCATATACATAACGTAACTTTACTTCACTGCTTCATTCATATGACGGTTATAGAATATGTGAGACCATGTTGTCCAAGAATAATAATTTTAAGATGGAAGGGTTCATTAATATTTAGAATATGGCATGGATGGTCTTTATCTGCTTTTGTTTTTCTGTGTTTCTGAGATGAATCGTATATAACCTATTCAAAAAGAAAAAAGTTAGAAATAAAAAAAAACATATTGAATCACCTGCATAGAAACTTGAGTATGCCGATATCAGATCCAAGTGAATGAAAACAGACGCAGAATAGCTTTGACATGAGGAATGGCTGTCTTTCCTAGAACATCTGATAAACATGACATCACAGTGCAGGTTGATCAATGACATTGTCTCAAATGATTCCATTCTATTTCTCCTAAACTGTGGGAGACTTATTTGGTTTAGTTCTTACATTCCAAAGCAGCACAAATTCTATCTCTCAGCACTAACCATTGAAATCAGCACTGTGCATCTCATAATGCAACAAAATAAGAGCTTCTTATGCTAAACTTACCCGACGCTCATAGGAATTCTATGCGCACTGGAGCAGCGTCAGAACATTTAGCGCTCTGGGCTGTGGTAGAAACCTCTACAGCGGTTTAATAAAAGGGGGGAGGGGGGAATGGTGTTTGTTCGGGGACTGTCTCACTGCAGACTTGGTGGAAAATTTTGTTTGTTTTTCTTATTTTGTTAAGAGATATTTGGGGTTGATATTCAAAGTGATTTAACTGTCCAGAAATGGGTCCTGGCCAGTTACTTCGCCTGTTCAGGGCTAACTGCTAATTTTCAGCAGCACTTACCTGGTTTGTGTAGCTGAAAATAACTGGTTCATTTCAAATTGAAAACTGGCTATTTTGAGGATGTTCTGGGGGACGATATTTAGCACTTAACCAGCCAAGTTAACCACATAAATACGAGGGGCCACTGAAAAGTTCTCAGCCCATCCAAGAAGTGAATGATGTGGAATCATAAAACGTATAAGTTATTCCACACTTTTCTTGACACTTTCCATTTCAATGAGGCAAATGAATCTAGCAAATGGGCAGAAGTATAGGTAAACCTAGCCATTGTGACATCACCAATGAGATTGGCTCTTAGGCACTGGTGGAATGAGGCACTATGACATCACAATGCGAGGGGCCACTGAAAAGTTCTCAGCCCATCCAAGAAGAGAATGATGTGGAACCATGAAACTTACAAGTTATTCCACACTTTTCTTAACAATTTTCGTCTCATTTCATATAATTGGAACGAAAAGTGCCAAGAAAAGTATGGAATAACTTGTAAGTTTCATGGCTCCACATCATTCTTTTTTTGGTTGGGCTGAGAACTGTTCAGCGTCTCCTCATAGGATCATATAAAAGTCAGTTCTATCTTTATGTGGTAACCCATAACTAAATATCACACTTTACTGGCTATCCATAAGCCAGCTCTGGAAACTCAAAATTCAAAGTTGGTGCTCGGACATAGCTTGGCACTAATTTTCTGGGTTTAGTGCTGGTGGTAGTCAGCTAACACATTAATCGCTACTGGTTAAATATTGGGCTTTTGTTTATTGTGATTTGTATATTATTATATTCATTAGTTTTATTTATTATTTAATCCTTATTTAATCTACTTTGTTGCTTACTGGTGAGAGGCAATATAGCAGATAAAGGGCTCTTTTTACAAAGCTGTGGTAGAGGTTTCTACCAGGAGACAGCAAGGTAAATGCTCTGACGCTCATAGGAATTCTATGCATGTCGGAGCATTTATCTGGCCCGCGGTAAAAACCTCTACTGCTGGGGTAGATGGACTAGAGTTTAATGGTACGAGGGAGCCAGAAGTGGTATTTCTCAGCGCCTACAATTAAAGTCGGTGAGTAGGCAGCCATTCTAATCCACATGTGCCATGTGCAGCCAGTTGCTGGATAGTAGGCCAGAAGGAAAGGACCTCTTCTGGATCCCAGGTCTGAGGAGAATCTAAGTTGTACAGAGAGAGTTTGTAGAAAGCTGCAGACTCTGCAAAACACTGCAGCTGGAGTGTTAAGCAGAGTTAGAAAATATGATAGGATAACTGTAATGAAGGACTACTGTAATGTTTCCATTGGCTACTGATAAGAGGCGGAGTCATTTTTTAAAAATCTGTATTGATTTTTAAACTTTGAAGTGCAATACAATTAGTTTAATCATGAACATTGTATGAAATGCACTAACTATACAATTAATACATTAAATAGACATTTTCATCCAATCTCGATGTAATTATTAATACAGTAAAACCAATGATGCGATTACAGTATTGTGATTAAATTATTAAACTCCTCCAAGTACATTTCCCTCCATCCCTGGATGTGTAAGGATATCTCATACAAAAGAAAGAAACTTGACCCTTATTGTACTGCAACAAGAGTAGTCAATGGAATCATTTTTAAATTACTGTATGTAATTTAATTCACAAGTAGCTGTAAAGAGGAGGTATGGCCTAGTGGTTAGAGCAGCTGCCTCAGCACCCTGAGGTTGTGAGTTTGATTCCCACTGCAGCTCCTTAGGACTGGGCAAATCAGTTAACACTTAGGGCTCCTTTTACTAAGCTGCGATAGCGTTTTTAGTGCACGCAGAATTTTAGCGCGCGCTAAACCCGCGCTACGTGGCTAGAACTAACGCCAGCTCAATGCTGGCATTAGCATCTAGCGTGCGTGGCAATTTAGTGCGCGCTTTGTAAAAGGAGCCCTTAATGCCCCAGGTACCAAACGAGCACTTCTCTGAAAAATATATAAACTTTATATCACTTCCCATTCCCTGTGAGAGATGTCTGCTTCCAGTCCTGAAAACTAAAGTATTTGTGTTCCTGTCTGAAAAGAAGATGACGGGAGCAACAGCTCATTTGGTGTTGACCCAGGAGCCCAAAAGGTTTCAAGGAAAGTGTCTGGAGTATCTCTAGTGCAGGGGTGTCAAAATCCCTCCTCGAGGGCCGCAATCCAGTCGAGTTTTCAGGATTTCCCCAATGAATATGCATGAGAGCTATTAGCATACAATGAAAAAGGTGCATGGAAATAGATTTCATGCATATTCATTGGGGAAATCCTGAAAACCTGACTGGATTGCGGCCCTCGAGGAGGGACTTTGACACCCCTGCTCTAGTGTGAGAATACCATGCATGCACTCTTGAAGCTGAGTAATCCATCCCTTTCCTTCTCCAGTCCTAGAACCCATACCAGGTTTTCCCAAAATACCTCATGAGTGCAGGGATCTGGAATCCAATAAGCTCAATGATGTGCACACGGAAGAGGAGCTACATAACTGTTATATTTCATTCAAAATTATATTGTACCATTACACTAGGATTTAAGCCATAATGAGAAACTTATTACATTTCATTAATGTCAGCACACTTTGTGCTCTATATCTGAAAATCTTCAGGCATTTATAGAATCCGCAATGAAGAATTTATCTGAAAAAGGAACATAGTCCGAGAATAGGTCTCGACTTACTTACTTTCTTTTCCTTTTTTTTTTAATGTAGTGTCACTAATCATTAAGCTTTCCCGGAGATTTCTGATTGGCTATAACTCAGCAGTTGCAGCTAGCTGTGAAGGGCTTACAGTGAAGAATGATAGTGGCCTTTAAGATATATCATACTCTAGCAGTCAGATAATAATAGCAGCTTTAAATTGGATTTGCAGCTTTGCTCTCGATTCTGTTCTTCCGGCTCAATTCATCTATATTTGGGATATGGAAAAATATCTCATCCTATGTTACAACAAAATGCAGAAGGCCTAAGTTTGAAAAAAAAAAAAATAAAAAAAAATAAATATATATATATATAAAACCCATGAGCCAAGGAAGCAAGGCACAAGAGAAATGGTGGTGCATGCCTACTTTGTTCCTTCAGGGTAACAGAAGTAATAAATTTTCCTGTTATACAGCCTTGTGCCTGCTGTTCTATATTTTACATGTAGAGTCTGTTGTGATGTGTGTGCAAATGATACAATCAATACTGTTTTATGGAAGTTGGTGATACTCATGAGGACTTATGAAGAAGACGGGTTATAAAAATCACTACATTGCAACCAGACAAGAATACATTGGGTTGGCAGGATATTAATGATTATAAATAAACAAACAAGCAAGTACATGTTATGGCACTAACTACTGTGATGAATATAAGATGGTTGAAAAAAAAAATCATATTACAACAGGGTATATCAGAGTAGAAGGAGGCAGGAGCGGACTGACCTTTCAGGCAACCGGGCAGTGCCCAGAGCAGTTGAGGGGACCACATAGTAATATAATAAATGACGGCAGAAAAAGGCCTGAATGGATCAGCCAGTCTGCCCAACAGTCACACTCGTTATCAATTTCATGATTAAATTGTCTTTCTTTGGCATTTCTGTGACATAGATCATAGAAAACTGCCCGGCACTGTCCTTAGGTTCCACCTACAGGAGTTGCCATCGAAGCTCACGCCAGCCTATCTGAACCATCTTGTCATTTGTGGGACATAGACTGTAACACAGCACTAAGCATGATTTTATAAAAGTTAGATGCGGGGACCAAGATGGCGTCAGGGACGGATGCATAAGCAGAAATCTCTCCCTAAAGGGAGCTAACACGACGCTATTATCTTTTTTTGTGATTCTCTTTATGGGGACACAAAAAGAGATTCCTCAGATTGATCCTCCAGCATCCGTGGTATCGAAGCGTCTTGTTCAGACTACAAATCCGGGGTAGGTTTTGCGTACTGCGAAGGAGGTGTAACCAGCTTCAGGAGAGACACCGGACCAAATGGTGATCGGGCTTCATTGAGCCTGGATTTGAGGAAGGCCCCTCTCCGTCCCGGAAGTGTGAGCCCAGTAGGAACAGTAATGGGTTTGCTTTCCTAAGAGGATTTAGCAGTGCCTAGCCCTGGAAACCTCTTAAAGAATATTACTCGGCTGAGGCCTTACCATCGGCATCCTGTATGGAGGTTAATGAAGGAGTCATATCAGGGAATGAGATCTTGCAGTTTGGAGAAATGGTGAAGCCTGCTATAATCAATATGGATGCTCTATGGAAGGCTATTGAAATTATGGACTCTAACCTAAAAAAAAAGCTGTTTCTGTATTGAGAAGTGATTGTGGTACTATCAACTCCTTGGTGATTACCCACAATGAAACCTAACGGGAACACGGTGAGAATATTAAAAATCATGAAGAACAGCTTAAGCAATTTAAGGAGTTAGAAATGGATATTATTAAAGAGATCTTTTTTCATAAAAGGTTGGAATACATGGAAAATTATCAAAGGAAAAATAATTTGAAAATGTTGAACTTTCTTAGATCTCCAATAATATCAGCTGTTGAAATGGTGTGAAGATATCTACGTGAGATTTTATTGATGGCATTAGAAAGTTTACCACCATGCCTGAGGGCTCAATATCTCACTATTAAGAATAAACAAGGAAGTTCTACTCCAACTGACAATATTGGAGCTATGCATGGAGAGATGAATCTGACTAATTTTGGGGAAAATTCTCTGGAAGTTATTCTGGAAAGAGCAACTCTTATTGTGATGTTCGTTTTGGAATATGATAGAGTCTAGTTCTTCAGACTTATTTCCGACTTATAAATGAGCAATTTCTTGGTTCAGTGATTTGTCTATTTCCTGTTATATCACGAAAATCACAAAGAAGAAGGAAGGATTTCTTGGCTTAATCGGCCTAGAGTTCTTGCTCTGGGTGCTACTTTTATTTTAAAATTTCCTGCAAAATGGTGTCTATCGTTTGGTGGGAAACATTTTCTTTTCTTTGAACTAAAGCAATTGTTAGATTTCATTGTGACTAAAGAAGGGGGAGGAGTAGTAATAAGATCTGTAACTCCTCCCACAAATTAACGAAAACTGGCTGTCAGTTAAACACCTTCAAGACCATCCCTTTTGAAGATATTGTAAGTTTCTATTCACTAGTTTTCTCTCTATGGCCTCTAAAGCTTTCTGTTTTGGTGGAGGCTTTTCACCAAAGATAATTTTTTTGTATTTTGATGAATCTTTATAAAAGTATATTATATGCTTGAAAAATCTACATATATATATAAAAAAGATGCCTAGGCATCGGTAGGCATCCTAAACGTAGGCACACCCAATTTATGCCAGGGATTTCTTGGCCTACATGAAAAACACACCTTACGATCCACCCCAACCACGCCTACTTTCTGATAGGAGCCTTGGACTAGGCACCTACCTCAAAGTGGTAGGTCTACCAAGTTAAGCACTTACCATCCAATTAAGTGCAACTAACGTCAATTATGCATTATTAATTGCCAATTCTCAGCACCAATTAAGCCTTTTAAACAATTAAGTTAGGCACCTAAATTAGTTAGGCACACCAACCTAGGTGCCTAACTTTAGGTGCCATTTATAAAATCGGGGCCTAAAAGTCTGCCCGGCACTGTCCTCATATTTCAAATTACTGGAGTTTCAATTAAAGCCCTTTCCAGCTCATCCTAAACCGAATTGCTATATACAGGACACAAACCGTACAAGTCTTAGTTTTTCACAGCTGGAATTGCCATCTAAGCACCACTCAACGCATCAAACATACATGTAAGCATTTAAGGGTTTTTGTTTTTTTTTAAATACCATTAATTTTCTAAATAGAGATCCTCCATGTTCATCCTATGCCTTTTTGAATCCTGTCACTGTTTTTGTTTCCACCACTTTCTTTGGGAAGTCATTTCAAGCATCAACCATCCTCTGTGTGAAAAGGAATTTCCTGACATTACTCCTCAGTCTATCGACAGGACTGTTGGAAAATCAGATTTATTCAGGCTTTGGCTTTTTGGTAAATTAAAACACGTTATCTTTTGAGGTTTGTAAAATTACTCTTCAGAGTCTAATCTTCTCTAGAATCAATTACTGTAACTCTTTCTTTTTAGGCTTGCCATAGAGGAGTTTGCTGGTTGTAAGTGCAACAGTTCATTCACATATGAGGAGCCCCTGAAAAGTTCTCAGCCCAACCAAGAAGAGAATGATGTGAAATTACGAAACTTAAAAGTTATTCCACACTTTTATTGACACTTTTCATTTCAATGATATGAAATGAAAAGTGTCAAGAAAAGTTTGGAATAACTTGTAAGTTTCATGGCTCCACATCATTCTCTTTATGGTTGGGCTGAAAACTTTTCAGCTGCCCCTCATACTGGAATACTACCCATGTGTATAACTAAGCTGTTTAAGTTAGGACTGATTTTTTTGCAGGTCTAATTTAAAGTGCTTAGCTCTATGATTGTAGCTGAATATTGCCACTATCCCCTTCATTCTAAATTGACATGCCTTTTTGCAGTAGTGCACGTTCGACCCTTCCTAAACGCTTTCTTCCCTCTCTTCTACCCACTCCCTTCTTCATCAGCCAAGTTCAGCTAAATATATTGTTAATCTAATAAATTGTTGTAAATCGGCATGTCAATGCGGATCCTAATGTAATTGTTGTGAACCGCCTAGAACTCGAAGGGTATGGCGATATATTAGAATAAAATTATTATTATTATTATTAAGTTCTATTCTGTAATTATACAATAATATGGCTTAGCACTTAAATGCAAGGGAGTATTCACAGGGTGTGTTTATGTTTATGTGAGCAACTTACAAAATACTGTAAGTTATATGTGTAAATGAAAAACCACAAAAACAATGCCGGCAATCAGAAGTCAGTGAAGTGGAGTCGATGAACTGGAAATACACAGCTTTAATGGCTTCACAAATTCACAAAATAAATTAAAATTAATATTACGAATTACAAAAGGCACAAATGCACATAAAAAGAAGTCAGTAATACCATAAATATGCCAGTTTATATGGGGCTCACATAGTCTTGTGCGCTAAAACAAGGCCATCTTGGTAATCACTCCAATTTCAACAAGACACCTGGCCTTATGCCCCAGGACCCCCTCTCCCACACCCCCTATCTTTTTTGTAGAAAAGTTTGGTAGGAGGGATGCCCACTCACTCCTGCTTCGGGTCCGCCTCTTCAAAATGGGGGTCTTACCCTTCCTGGTGCATCCTGGGATGTATTGGGAGGGGACTAAGGCCATGATTGGCTCAGATGCCTAATGCCCCTCCCAGAATACACCAGAAAGAGGAAGGCCCACCATTTTGAAGAGGTGGGCCCTCGGCAGGAGGGAATGGGCATTCCTCCTGTCGAACTTTCTGTGAACAGGTATAGGGTGTCCAGAGGGGGTCGGTGGGGTCTTGGAGGGTTCCACTAGACCACCAGATATTTCTTTGGTGTTGGGGAGCTCAGCTATGGAGGGGGGTGGGATCGGTGGGAGGAAAGCAGGGTTTGTGAGTCTTTTTTTTTTTTTTTTTTGTAATTTGCAGGCAGGAGGGGATTTTTTGCAAAATGTCTGAGCTGTCAAACCTTATTTTCCTATCAGTGCCTGAGTCAATCAGTGCTCAGGCACTGACAGGAAAATAAGGCTACAACAGCTCAGATCCTGCTGTTAAAGTTTGCAGGAGAAATAATATGTTTTCTTGCTGTGCATTACATGGAGTGCTCATTATAATACTAATGAGCTTCTTGTAATGCATTAGCATAGGATTTTCGATGACTGCTACGACAATCTGTAGCAGCCATGGAGAATCTTTTTGTAGATCGGCAGAACAGTTTTCTGTGCCAGTAAGAGTGCTTTAACGACTCTTACTGCCACAGAAAGCTCTTGAGCCATGGAGGGGCATAATAAAAAGAAAAATGTCTTAGTCCCCTTTTGGTCTAAGGCCCTAGAAACCCAAAATAGGCAGCAGGGAAATGTCTATTCTCAAAAAAAAACATCCAAAATCTGTTTTTTTTCCCCGAGAATGGTCTACCTGTACATTCAAGAGTTTAATCGCCCAGATTGCCCTATTCCCGAAAAGAAAGACTGCCCAAATCCCAAATGCCAACAAGACCTTTTAGACGTGGGAGGGACCAGTCCTTCGCCTAAAACCACGATTCAGCAACCGGCGTCTGTCATTAAATGCCAGTTAAAAAATCGTGGGACTGTCCCTACCCCCTCCGCAATGATTGCAGCTGTCTTTTTGGTCGTCCAAGTCCCGATTTAGGCGGGATTTTAGACTTAAAAAAAATTACTATGTACCTCTTAGTGTTTTCTTTCTGGCAGGGGAAATCTATTCAGGATAACCAACGAACAAATGGCAACCATTCTTTCATGTTCGAAACTGTCAAGCTGATACACAGATTTGGCAGAACTGACCGCCCATAGCTGAAATGCCTTTCATCCCACAGGACTACATAAAGTTGAAAAGACTGAATTATCATCTAGTTTCTTATCTTATTGGAACCCAGAAACTATGGCCTGCATTGTGCATCAGCAGAACACTGTCAGGCACTGATGAAATGTATTTCAGGTAAAGATAATTAAAGTGCTTTAGTCTGTATGGTTCCACATTCTTCAGCTTTCAGGTTGTCAGCAAATGTAATAAATCACATGAAAACATGGGCTCAATCTTGTCCAAAGAAAAATAATATGCGAAAAGACCCAGTACATTTATGATGTGTTTACTTTGAGCTAAATAAACTGAATAATGCAAACCCTGCGCTTCAGAATGAAATGTTGTCCTTCTTTCTTATATTACTCTTTATCAGGTGCAGTGGCATAGTAAGGGGAGGGTGGCGGACCGCCCTGGGCGCCATCTTGGTGGAGATGCCAGCGCCTCTCCTACTCTCCACCCCACTCCACTCCTCCCCCGCTGCGTGTGTTCCTTCAATTCCCAGCCACCATACCTCTAGTTCTTGCCTGTGCGAGCAGCAGCTCCAACCTGCTGCTCGCGGTGGCCTCGGCACGCACCCCTGATGTTAATTCCGGGTCCCGCGACTAGGAAGTGATGTCAGAGGGAGATCCGACATTGGTGTGAGCAGCAAGTCAGAGCTGCTGCTTGTGCCAAGGAGCTACACAGGTACGGGGGAAGGGAAAGGAGCATGTGGCAAGAAGGGCGGGAAAGGCACGGAGACAGAGAAGAGGCAAAAGGGGGGGGGGGGGGGGTTTTCCACCGCCATCACAACACCACTGATCAGGGGTTCTCAACTCAGTCCATGGGCCACTTTCAGCCAGGTTTCCAGGATGCAGGACCTCCACCAGAGGCAACGTAACAATGGGACCGGGTCTGGAGAACCTGAATATCAAAAAGGAAGTAGCTACAACCAGTATGGCTTTAAAACTAAACTTGTATTACCAGTGGCATAGCGAGGGTAGGAGGTGCCCGGGTGTTGGTGCCCCCACCCCCTTCTCCGCTCCCCACTCCTTCCCCGTCCCCCCCTGTCCCCCGGTAGCGTGCGCTCACCCTTTCCCACGTACCTCTTTAACTTCTCTGGTGCAAGCAGCATCTTCAACCTGCTGCCTGCGCCGGCCTCGGCTCTCCCTCTGATGTCATTTCCTGGTCCTGCGACCAGGAAGCGACGTCGGAAGGAGAGCTGAGGCCGTCACGAGCAGCAGGCTGGAGCTGCTGCTTGTGCTGGTGCAGAACTAGAGGTATGGGGGGAAAAGGAAGCGCATGCAGTGGGGGAAGGTTGGGATGAAGTGTGGGCGGAGAAGAGGAGAGGTCCGACACCCCCCCGACCCGCCTTACTATGTCACATTTCAGTAACTACTTGCATCAGAGATATAATATTAGATAGACAATTATAAGGATTTAGAGACCCTTTTACTAAGCTGTGGTAAGCACTAATGGGCTCAATATTGAACCTTGTTACTCCCCCACATAAGTATAGATTTCCCCCTTATTTTGTCCTCTTTGTCTGTCATAATTAGATTGTAAGCTCTTGTGAGCAGGGACCATCTCTTTTGTGTTTAATGTACAGTACTACATGCGCCTGGTAGCGCTATAGAAATAATAAATAGCAATAGTAGCAATTTCCCCCATTTTACAAAACCACGACAGCCTCAGCTTCTTTCTGACCAAGAAGTGATGTCAGAAGGGTGCCGAGGCTGGCACGAGCAGCAAGTGTAAGATGCTGCATGCACCAGTGAACATTTAAAGAGGTATGGGGGGCAGAAGAGAGGCACCGGTATCCCCATGAAGGCAGCGCCTGGAGCAGTCTGCCCCCCTGCCCCCCCTTATTATACCACTGGTGAAAGCTATCAGCTTAGTAGGGTTTAAAAAAGGTTTGGATAATTTCCTAAAAGAAAAATCCATAAGCTTGGACTTGGGAAAATTCATTGCTTATTTCTAGAATAAACAGCATAACATTTGTTTTACTCTTTTGGGATCTTGCCAGGTACTTTTGACCTGGATTGACCATTATTGGAAAAAGGGTACTGGGCTTGATGAACCTTTGATCTGTCCAAGTATGGCAACTCTTATGTTCTTACTACAGGTTAAAAACCATTATCAAGGGCACGCTCAAGCATCCCACAGTAGTTTTGGAGTCGTCACATGCTTCCCACATGCTAAAAAATAGAATTTATTTTTTAGTTTGGGGGAGTGTCTGGGGGGTGGAGAGTAGGCATGTTTTATGCTAATTGGTTAGTGCAGCTACATTAGAACATGCTAATTGATTAGGAAAGAAATGGTGCGTGAGCACTTAGAGTCTGATTCTATAAACAACATCTAACTCCTAGGCGCTGATCAGTACTGTTTATTGTTTATTGAAAGCTTCTATAGTGCTTCTAATAACTGGGAATTCAATTCAGAGCGATTTAAATAAGCTTCTGTAATGGTGGTACAATTCATGAGCTTCTGTAAAGATGGTCAATCAACCACTAGGCACCATTTATAGAATTGCACCTAAACATTCTTAGGCACTGGTAGGCATTGAATTTATTTAGGCCAGGGTTTTCTTGGCCTAAATGAGTGAGCCTAAGGTAGGTGCCTACCTGCACCTAAGTCAATCCATACCCAAACTCTGGCCACAAATCATTCCTAACTAGGGTTACCATATTTGTGAAGCCAAAAAAGAGGACACATGGCCCCACCCCTTACCCTGCCCCTCACCTGCTGTGTGCGGTTAGAGTTGTAGCAAGCTATAATTGTATTCCGTGTGACTTGCCCTCCATGGTGCCCCATCCTTTCTTGTGCTGCACCCATGATATATCAGACTTTCAGTTGTGAGTCTATAAAATACTGAGTGGAGTGGACCAACCCTTGAGTGGATAACCATGTGGAAAAACAACATTAAACAGTCCTCCAGCTGTTAAGAGATCCGAAGCATCAGGGACAATTGAAGACACCAATCAAACACTAAAATAGCAGGCTCTGTGATCTTTATTTCAAAGTCTAGCCAGGGAAACTAGCTTTCTTTCCTGACCATAGTCAGTACCTCTTCTTCCCAACTTTTAAAAACATTCAGCAAATGAACACATATAGCAAACAGCCCTAGGGGTCTCAGTAACCATGCCGAGCACAAGTTACAGATTGTCAACCCCCCCCTCCCCGTGGCGTACTTAGCATATGTGACATCCGGGGCCCATCATTTTTTTGACACCCCCCCATCTATATTAAAAATATAATTTTTAGTAACAATCCACATATCGCACAAGAGTGTACCTAGGAAAAGGCAGCATCTTAAACACTTCAGTGAGCACTAGAACACCAACACATACATTGGAAAACTAAACAAGCCAAATCCTGTACAGTCAATTGATCCTGTACGGTCGATGCTATCAGAAAGCCATGTCCCTTTCATACACACAGATACACCCTCTCCCAATATGGAATAATCACAAACTAAAAATAGAAATATGTAGACAAAAATTAAACTGAACTGCCAAGAAACCAGACTCTGCATACAATGCAACACCACAACACCACAAAAACAGTAATACTTGTCCTCTAATACTGTGCAAAATATAAAGACAGTAGATGTAAATTTGAAAAAACTGATACATAACAATCACCACTTTACAAATTAACACATAAAAATAAAACAAATAATGAGAAATAAGAAAATACCATTTTATTGGACTAATCCCCGTAAGCTCGGTCCCCATCCCCGCAAACCACCTGATTCCATCCACACAAGCCTTGAATTGTTTTATATTGAACTTATTATATTAAAGTATAAAAAGAAACAATATTCTGTACAATTGTCAATTTATAAATCAGCATCTTCTCCCCACTCTCTGTTCCCCATTTCCCTTCAGCGTCCTCAGCCCACTCTCTCTCCACTTTCCTTCAGCGCACGCACATAAAAACAAACAAGTAATTTTATATCATTTTCATTCTATTCATTCATAGAAATTAAAGTCTAAATAATGCCAGTCACATATTCAGAAAGCTCTAGCCATTAAAGAACAGAAGTGGATTTTTAAACTGAAGTCCCTAGTACCTGAGGGGCTAAATGAAGAAATCGAATGGCTAACTATTTTATGAAATTGCTCCGTAGGGGTTGTAGTTTCTTTTGAAACAAGCTCTGATACACCTCTTATTATGAAGTTGAGCCCCGTAGGATGTCACATGTTCGGAGGTGTGCCGGGTCAGCTGCTTTTTAAGGGCCCCTTTAGAGCGTGCGGCCATGTTTGCTGCTCAAAATTGCTCCCACAAACTGGCTGGCTGGTTTTTTCAAACTGTTTTTATATTGTTTAAAATGTTTAGGTCCTAGTTCAAATTATATTGAGGCACTGTTGAAGGATAAGTTGAATATAAAGGGTATATCTTGTCTCTTTGCCATTGCAGTTTATCTCGCTCCTGAAGAAAAGTTTCTAGTTGAAACATGCATGTCTTTGGACTGATGCAGAATAAAAAGTAACTGGCAGTGTGGTGCCTAGTTACAAACAGAAGGTCCATACAAATGTCTTAAACTGATATAAATAAGATTGGTTGAAGAGAAATATTGTTTAAACATCTTTGGAAGTAAAACTTGATATAAGATCAAATAATTGAGGAATCAACAGGTGATAATTATTGAGTCACATAATAAAACATGATTTTACAAAAATTATTCCCTGCACAGTCAAGCCTGCAAGGATTACTAGATGTCTTTCAGCAGTTCCCCTCCCTCCCTCCCACTTACTTTTGTGGCCAAGTCAAAATGATCTACCAACAATAAAATTTTAAAAACACAAAGCACACTGTACGCACAGAAAATGTTAATTATCATTTATATTCCGCGAGTTTTCAAAGAGGTCAAGGCAGATGACTTTATGCAATGTCACTTTAGTAACAATTATACAAAAAATAGACAAATATACCCCCTCCCTTCTTACTAAACCGTGATAGCGGTTTTTAGCTTAGGGAGCTGCGCTGAATGCCCCATGCTGCTCTCGACGCTCATAGGCTCCCTGCACTAAAAACTGCTATTACAGTTTAGTAAAAGGGGGCCATAGTGCAAAATATAGACAGCAGATATAAATTCTCAAAACGGACACATTTTGATCACTAAATTGAAAATAAAATCATTTTTCCTACCCTTGTTTGGTAATTTCATCAGTCTCTGGTTGCACTTTATTCTTCTGACTGTGCATCCAATATTTCTTCCCTTCTTTCAGCCTCCTGTATGCTTCCTCTCCTCCAGACCTCATTCCCTCCCCCAACTTTTTCTTTGTTTCACCATGCTCCCTTCTTTCTTTCTCTCTCCATGCCTCCTTTCTTTCTCTATGTCTGTCTTTCTCTCTGTGCCCCATTTTTTTCTTTCTTTCTTTGTTTCACCCTGCCCCCTTCTTTCTTTCTCTCCATGCCCCCTTTCTTTCTCTCTGTCTGTCTTTCTCTCTCTCTGTGCCCCATTTTTTTTTTTCTTTCTTTCTTTCTTTCTTTGTTTTTCCCTGCCCTCCTGCCCCCCTTTATTTCTTTCTGGCTCCCTGTACCCCCCTTTCTTTCTTTCTTTCTTTCTCCCTGCCCTCCCCCATGCCACTGCCATTGCGAAACATGCTGCTGCCACCGCCGCCGGGGAAAGGCTGCCACTGCATCGGGAACAGGCCAGCACCGAGTTCTCCCTCCCTGCTTTTCTTCCCCGCGGGGCCGACCAACTCTCGCCGCCCGACGTCAATTCTAACGTCGGAGAGGACGTTCCGGGCCAGCCAAGCAGCGATTGTTGGTCGACCCCGCAGGGAAGAAAAGCAGAGAGGGAGAACTTGGCGCCAGCTTGTTCCCGATGGCCGCAGTGGTAGCCTTTCCCCGGCGGCAGCCTATTCCCCGGTGGGTGGCCAGCTATGCACCCTCTTGGGGCGTGCACCCGGGATGGACCACCCCCCGCCCCCCGCCCCCCCCCTTGGTATGCCACTGCCCCCCCAAAAGATATTTATATATTCCTCTACTTATCTTAAATCCATAACATTTATTCCATTTGGAGTTGATTTCTTGAGGACCTGGCAGCCAATCCATAGCCTTTTCTTTTTCTCTTTCCCAGGGAACAGGCAATTGGGAGGAACTTCCTGATACATCCTCCTTTGGGTTTCCCCTAATCTTAGGACAGAAAGCATTATTTTATTTTGTCCCAACTTCAGGCTAACTTAGGCAGCAGAACACTGGTGCACCTGCTCTGTCTGTGTAGTAAGTCCCTCCTGGATTCTGGCTGGCCTCTTCAATCTTTCCTCGTTTCCTTGGGCCTTGGCAGCTGGTGGCTACATGCACTGCAAAAGATCAGAAAAGAGGCTTTTTTTGCTTGCCATACAGCACATACCAGAAGATAAGGAGACCAGTGTGACCTGAGCTGACCTCTATTGGTGCATGTCGTGCATCTGCGATAACCACTGACGGCTGCAGAATTGGATTCTGGAACTCTGAGTCCAGCCATTAGTGGCATACCTAGCATATTTGATACCCGGGGTCAATCATTTTTAAACACCCTCTCCTCTGTATGAAAAAAATATTTTTAGCAATAATCCATAAGTCACACCTAGGATATGGCAGCATCTTAATCTTTGCAGTGAGTACTAGAACATCAGTACATCCATTGTAAAACTGAACAAGCCAGATTAGTATACATTGATTCTATACAGTCAATGCTAACAGCTTTCTAATCCCCCATTTTACAAAACCCACAAAAGTGGTTTTAGCGCCGCTTTTTTAGGACGCTCATAGACGCTCATACAGTTCCTGCACTAAAAACTCTTCCACTGATCTGTAGAGCGGGGTTAAATTTGCTGTTCTCTCTGGATGTGTAGGTGCTGAAACATACAGCCCTGCTCCTATTTTACAAGAGACTGTTTGCAGAGCCTCTTATAAAGTACGTAGTATGGGAATTCTACTCATCGTGACGTAAGACATTGCAATTCCCCACTGTATTTCTCTTTTTTAAAATACTGTTCCATGTTATTATGCTACTAGGTTACCATCTAGGCAGTACATGCAAATTAGTCGTATGCATATTCATTGTCAATATCTTGAAAACCAGACTGGCTTGGTATGTCCTGAGGATTGCATTGAGAACCCCTACTCTGTATGACTGCATAAGAAAAGATCACTAAAATTGATATTGGATATTGAGACAATTTCGTGTTTTAAAATTTTAAAAAAAAATTTGGTAAATTGCTGATAGAATTCAATGCTTTTATGGAGTCTGGTTTTTGCAGTCAGAGACATATTAAATATTTCCTTATGGGATGCCATAATTAAGTGATTGTGTTAGTGGCGGTGGCTTCACCACAGCTTAATTGCCAAATGTCAAAAAAATAAGAGCATCCAAAGGAAAATAAGGACAGTTAGCTGCCAGTTCAGCTCTCTGCCAAGGTTGCTCTTGGTTTCAGAAGATGGAATTTAAGAAAAATAAATGAATTTGAGTGTTTTTGTACTGCTTCTTTAGCTGCAAGTGGTAGTAGAATTCCTATAAGCGCTGGAGCATTTACCTCTCTGGTCCGCGGTACACACCGCTACCGTAGCTTTGTAAAAAAGGAGCTCTAAGACATCTGGTGCTCCTTCTCCCTGGGCAACCTGTAACATCTTCTTAAGTAAATAATAACATATAGAATTTCCAATTGAATCTGCATTAGTTGAAGATAATACCTCTCTGAAATAGTCTCTCAACAAAATCTCTGCAGAAAGTAATGAACATACCGGAAAATTCAAAAATCTCAAGTTAGGAATGGATCTCAAGGTTCCTCCTCGAGGGCCGCAATCCAGTTGGGTTTTCAGAATTTTCCCAATGAATATGCATGAGATCTATGTGCATGCACTGCTTTCAATGCACATTCATTGGGGAAATCCTGAAAACCCAACTGGATTGCGGCCCTCGAGGAGAGACTTTGAGATCCATTGACTCAAGCTGCCTATAAAGATGGAAACTGTCTTTAATAGCAGATGTACTTGCTGCAGTGTCCCAACCTGAGAGTCTCCCTTCTTTATAGCTATAGACAAGGCGCTGACATCTTTTTCCTTAATTTCAATTCTTTTCACCACAGATTGGGAAGCCCTGTTCTCTGCCCTACAATCTCTCCTGCCTGTTTGTCCCGAATGTTGCCCTGCTCTGCCTCGATCTTCCTCGAATCTCTCCTGCCGCATCGCCATTCTCATGCCCTTCCCTGTAGATCTCCTGCCGCATCGCCATTCTCCTGCCTTTCCCTGAAGCTCTCCTGCCGCATCGCCATTCTCCTGCCCTTCCCTGAAGCTCTCCTGCCATATTGCTGTCCTCCTGCCCTTCCCTGAAGCTCTCCTACTGCATCGCCATTCTCCTGCCCTTCCCCGAAGCTCTCCTGCCCTTCCCCACCCAGCGAGCCCGTGGTTTTAACCCGCGGGTTTAAAGCAGGTTAAAACCATAGACTTGCAGGGCTAAAAACTAACAAAAAAAAGTTTTCAAGTTAAAAAAAAAAGGTCACTGTAGAGCGATCCATGCAGGGGATTCATAGTCAGTGGCGCGTTAGACACCAGCGCACCGACAGTCCAGCTCTGACAATTCGAAAGAAGTCGCCGCGGAAAAACTTATTTTTAAAGAGCTCTGACGGGGGGTGTTTGGGGGAACCCCCCCCCACTTTAATGCATAGTGTTTGCACTGCTGTTGGGGGGGGGGAGGGGTTGGAACTCTCCATTATAGAGAAAACAGAACTTTTTCTGATTTTTTTTCCAACAGCCCAGCATTATAGCTAGCCTTGTTCCAGGTAAAAAGCCTGGAAATATAGTCCTGAAGCTGAAAAGAGCTGATCAGTGCAGCAGCTCTTCAACTATCAGGGACCAGGATTCAGATTCTGGGGAGGTTTCCCAAGAGCAGGAGCCCTGGGAGGATTTGGAACACTATGGGGGTAAAAACTCCTTTAAGCCTAAGCCATGCACTGTTAGGACACAGCACTGGCCCCTTTAGGCACACAGCTGCTGAGGTTAATCACAGAGCAGGAGAAAGCCCAGGGAAAGCTGAAACCTGCTTATCCCCCACATAAGCTTGGGAATGGCTGTCTCAGAGAAAGGCAGTTGGAGCAGTGCAAGCCAGAGAGAGACAGGGCTGAGCAAGATGAGGAAACAGATCCATGACTAGGCGCTCCAGAGGTTAGGCAAGATAATGAGGTTGAAATATAAGATTGGGAGGAATCTTTGCCTGTAAATCAGCCAGACTGCCTGAGACCAGAGGAAGCTATGGACATTGTACTGCAACCAGTTTGTGACCTGATGGATGTGAGTTAAGTTTTTCCTTTTATTTCTTTTGGCTGGAGAAGCTATCAACTGCACTGTGTTTTTGAGAAAAAGAACTGTGTGTTTGCTGGCTGCTTTTGAATCAAGCAGCCAAATGCTGTTTTGGGGACTATAAAGAACAATTGAAGGGAAAAACTGCCCTGAAAGTTCCAATTTTGCTGTGTTTGTTTTGAAAAAAAAAGACAGAGACTGCTACACTGGAGCACTGTGAGCATTTGTCTGTGCTGTTTGTGGAACTTTATATTTTGGTTTTATTTTGCATTTTTCCCTAGTTTGGCTGTCACAGGCCACTCATTACTGTGGTGGAGATTGCTGGGGGCAGAATCCACAATAGATCAAAGGGTTTGGGATTGCAGGGCCTAAAAGGCTATTACTTCAGTGGATTCGGCAATTCTCCCCTTGCCCCAACTCACCTGAGTTGGTGGTGAGCCTGACTGTATTCAAACAGGCACAGGGAGGTTTACAGCAGAATGTTTGGGGACTATATGAACTGCTATGAGCATACCTGAATTGTGTTGTGAACTTTTGTTTAAGAAAAACCAGAAGTTTAATTCCGGAATTTACCCTGAAGGAAGGGTGTAGCAATGACCCGGTAGCCTGAGGAGTGGCATTGTAACCCCCAGGAACAGGTGAACTGTTTTGATTTTTGCTTGATTGGATAGGCTTGATACCACCTGTAAGGAGGGACTGTTGTAACCTGGTTTATAGGAAGTTAAGCTAGCCAGGCAACTGAACTAGCATAGTCTTTTTGCTAGTTTAATATTTTGCAAGTTACTGAGTACTAAATAAAGGACCACTTTATGTTACCAGTGGCTAAACTGCGGTCTTATTGCAGTTTTGTACCTTGTTGGTCTAAAGACTATCACCCAAGCAGGGCCTTCACCTTTTGAAGGCACGCCAAGACTGTAAATTGCGCTCAGCGAGGGTACCCACCTCAGGGACTTGGCCCTGCTGCGCGACAATCTGTAAAGAGGCAAATCTTACCTGACAACCCTTCAGCAATCCTTTTGTTTGTTCCGTATCTGTTTATTTTCTTAACTTTATTGTAGTTCCTAACTCCTTTCCATGTATAATCTTTATGGTTTGTCTTTAATTTGAAGATATCTGAGTTTTGAACTATTTTACCCCTTATTTTTATCAATATTGAACTTTTGCCTAGAATTTTGATAGGCGTGTAATCAAGTTTTAAATAAACTATGAAACTTCGTTTAAAAGAACTCACTTGTTATCTACTCATAACTGTGGCCGCATAAGTGTGATTGACACGTGATGGAACATTTTATTTTTAAGGCACCTGCCAATTTAGGCAATGCTTATAGAATCTGGCCCTAACTGCCAGATTCTCTAAACAGTGCCATTGCCAGTGACTGCCTCAAAAGTGGCCACTGATCGCATGCCACTCACGTGATGGCTCCTTTTAGAGGATCGCGCCTCTGGCAAAGATAGGCACTGGAAATGTAGGCATGGGTTTTCAAGGCCTACATTTTTGGCACTTAACCTTGCCATGAATCACGCCTCCAAAGACGCCTACTGGTGCCTAACGCCAGTGGCGCAGTAAGGATGAGTGGCGCCCCTCCCCCACCCTCTTCCCCTCCCCCTTTGTCACGTGCAAGTCCCCTTGCCTTTCTCTATACCTTTTTATCTTTTCCGGCATGAGCAGCATGCCCATATCGGTGTCTGCTCGCCCTTTGATGTCACTTCGTAGGCGCGGGTCCCGGATGTGACATCAGAGAGAGCATCGATGCTGATGCGGGCAGCAACCTCACGCCGGGGAAGTAGAAAAGGTACAGGCGAAGGCAAGGTGTGCACACGGCAAGAAGAAGAGCGGGGGTGGGTGGGGGCGGAGAGGAGGAGGGGTGCCGTGCCCTTAGGAAGGCTGTGCCTGGGGCAGATCGCACCCCCTTACTATGCCACTGCCTAATTCCCCTTCTGACATTAGCCATGCCTACAGTGATGTTAAGCGCCAGTATGCGCTTCATGAGGCGCGATCCAAGCAGTGTTTGTTTAGGCATCAGTAGGCGTCATTAAATTTTATTTAAGTAGTGTTTGAAACAGCATTTCCCTCTTAACTTAGGCACCTGTAGGGCGTCTACCGGCATCTTAGCGCCATTTATAGAATTTCTCCCTAAATGTCTTCTACTGGTTGCCATTTGCACAAAAAGCTTTTATTGGGTAAATTAAGTCCTTTTATATCTGGACTAAAAAGTAAAAGTGCTCAAAAAAGTAACTTGATGGAAGTAACTCGTAATGCACATTGTTTACCACACAGTTTAAATATACAGTCAAACCTTGGTTTATGAGTGCACCGGTTTGCGAGTGTTTTGCAAGATGAGCAAAAACATTCGCAAAATCGGCACCTCGGAAACCGAGTTTGACTCGATTTACGAGCGCCATCCCCCGCGATCCGGCATCCCCCCCAGTGATCCGGCATACCCCCACCGCTCGCGTCGACCCCCCCCCCCCCCGCGATCCTACATCTCCCCCGAGCACCGAAATGAAATCCCTTACCCCAATTGGGCACCTGCACCAGCGCCAACGCATAGGACATGCCGGTGCCGGTGCCCAAAGATCCTCCCTCTTCTGTGCTGGGTGGTGCGTTTGAGATCCCCTGTGCTGGGCTGGACTGGGCTTTGAGCATTTGCGCATGCTCAAGGCCTTCTGGTTTCACTCTCTCCGAGATTCTGAATCTGAGAATCTCGGAGAGAGCGAGACCAGAAGGCCTTGAGCATGCGCAAATGCTCAAGGCCCAGTCCAGCCCAGCACAGGCAAGAGGGAGGATCTCCGATGCACCGCCCAGCCCAGAAGAGGGAGGATCTTCGGGCACAGGCACCAGCATGTCCAATGCGTTGGTGCTGGTACCGGTGCCCAATTGGGGTAAGAGATTTCATTTCGGTGCTCGGGGGGGGATGTAGAATTGCGGGGGAGGGGGGCGATGTGAGCGGGGGGGGGGAGGATGCCAGTTCACAGGGAGGATACCGGATTGCGGGAGGGGTGGGGTATGGAACAGCATCAGTGTCCTCAATGGGGGGGGGGGGAATGGAGCAGCGCCGGTAGCCTCGGGGGGGGGGGGAGGGAAGGAGGTGGAACGGATCAAAGCGAGTTTCCCTTACTTCCTATGGGGAAACTCGCTTTGATATATGAGCAATTTGGTTTACGAGCATACTTCTGGAACGAATTATGCTCATAAACCAAGGTTCCACTGTACTGTAATTCATCACTATACAAAGCAGTGGAATATGAAACATATACCCCCTCTTTTACTAAGGTGCGCTAACCGATTAGCACACGTTAATCGAATTAGCTTGCGCTAAATGCTAACGCGTCCATGCACGCGTTAGTGTGTAGTGCGCACTAAATCGATTAGCGCGCGCTAATCAGTTAGCACACCTTAGTAAAAGAGGGGGATAAGCTAGCACATGTTGAATCCATAGATAATGTACTGTATAAGCGAATCATGAATGACTAAAGCATTGTACACACCACAGATGCTTAGCTTAATTGTGTTTAATAGAAATGCCAGCTAAGCAGTTCAGGGCTGTATTGATCCAACTTGGGAAGGGAAAGAGGAACTTGTTTAAACCCATTACTTTCCTCCAGCTTGTATTTTCTCAAAACAACCATTGCGTACCTGTCAATAGTTACTCATTAAATCTATTCTTTAGAGTTTGTATGGATAAAGCCATTAGTGCATTTTCCATGAATAGAAGAGTACAGTGCAGATTAAAGCACTCTACTGTATATTCACACAAAAATAGCTTGTGTTTAATAAATGCAGAAATATACTTTACTAAAGATGTTGATACATTAAAACCTGCAACTACTAATGCTTGTTCTCTGTATCTTAATATATAGTATTTCCATCATTTTATTAATTTAATTGACCAAAGTACACACATGGTGCATCTTTAGTTTTTATGTCTTCTGTCTTACCTTAATCCTTAGTCCTGAGGCATATCTTGGTAAAAATAAAAAAATTTGTAGCATTTACAGTCCATGTGTCGCCGTATCTTAAGAAGGATATAGCGTTACTCGAGAGGGTTCAGAGGAGAGCGACACGTCTGATAAAAGGGATGGAAAACCTTTCGTACGCTGAGAGATTGGAGAAACTGGGTCTCTTTTGCCTGGAGAAGAGGAGACTTAGAGGGGATATTATAGAGACTTATAAGATCATGAGGAGCATAGAGAGAGTATAGAGGGACAGATTCTTCAAACTTTCAAAGAATAAACGAAGAAGAGGGCATTCGGAAAAGTTGAAAGGGGACGGATTCAAAACGAATGCTAGGAAGTTCGTCTTTACCCAACGTGTGGTGGACACCTGGAATGCGCTTCCAGAGGATGTAATAGGGCAGAGTACGGTACTGGGGTTTAAGAAAGGATTGGACAATTTCCTGCTGGAAAAGGGGATAGAGGGGTATAGAAAGAGGATTACTGCACAGGTCCTGGACCTGTTGGGCTGCTGCGTGAGCGGACTCCTGGGCACAATGGACCTCGGGTCTGACCCAGCGGAGGCATTGCTTATGTTCTTATGTACATACACATGCAAATAGCTTTTTAAACATGTAGATGACTTGATGGTACAGAGCTAAAAGAAGCATGATTTAGGAGGGCTGTAAAAGTATATGTGACTTCCTTGAAAAATGTCCCCACCTTGAGTGGTGGGCGGAAAGATTTTCAGGACGGTCACTAAGTAAAGAGAGATGGAATGTTCAGATTACAAAACTCATTGATGACCTTCTGGAAAGCGGTAAAGACCCTCCTCTTCAACTAAAATTACAAGTGCAATCTACCCCTTCACCCCTCTTAAATTCCTCCTTCCTTCTACTCTCTCTTCTCCATTCTTAACCTGTACTTAAATTGCTGTATAGTCCTTGTACTTAAACTACTGTATAGTCTTTGTACTGTCCAACTGTACTCCACTGTGAATGTTTGCTTGTAGGCCATTCTGAGCTACTGGGAGGACATGATAAAAAGCAAAATAAATAAATAAATAAAAATGTTCAACTTGGTGGGTGGTTTTGGAAAGAGCCAGCCTATGGGGCCAGGCTAGAAAGCAATAAACGGGAATGCATTTGTGAAAAAGAGGTCTTTGGTCCCCTCCCCCCTCCCCCCATCCCCCACCCCCGCTGAGATCTTAGCACCGAGGGGGAAAGTCCTGGGAGCATTTGTTGTTTATGATGTCTGAAGTAGAGAATGACACGGGGAAAAAATCTGTCCCCGTCACCGCCCCACCATCCTCTGCACCGCCCCGTCACCGCCGTTCCCTTCACCGCCCCGTCACCATCACCGCCATCCCTTTCACCGCCCCGTCACCGCCACTGCCATCCCATTCACCGCCCCGTCCCCGTCCCCGCTGCATCCATATAAGCCTTAGTACTGTAATATTTAGCTTATTCCTTTCTTATAAATCAAAGTTCCTGCTGCTGAACTAGAGAAAGAGATGTTCAGCTGGCAGGGCTTTGTTTATGTTTATAAATTTTTATCAACACAACTAATATACTATTTTATCCTAAAGCAAAAAATAAATAAATAAATATAATTTTTTTTTCTACCTTTGTTGTCTGGTTTCTGCTTTCCACATCTTCTCATTGAATTCCTTCCATCCACTGTGTGTCTTCTCTCTGCGTCTTCCATTTGCTGTTACTGTGCCTCTCCCTTAACCCCCCCCCCCAATTGGTCTAGCACCCATCTTCTTCCCTCCGCTCCCGCATAGTCTGGCATCTGTCTTCTTCCCACTCTGTCTTCCACATTTCCCTTGGGGGTCTGTTCCTCTCCACCCTCCTTCAATGTCTGTTCTATTCCCCTATCTTCCTCTTCCATACCAGTGTGTCTCTTCTTTTCAACCCCATCTAGCTTTTTTCCCTCTTTCTTCCCCCCCCCCCTGCTTCTAGCATCTGGCTCACCTGCCAGTCCTTCCCTTTCTTTCCTGCTGTGGGTTTTTCTTTCCGACTTCATCCCCTTGGCCCAGAATCCTTTTCCCTTTCACTCCCTCCTTCCAATTTGAGCCGGGAACACTAGCGATCGCACGGTCCCCGCAGCCACTACCTGCCTGCCCAATCGATCCTAGTGTTTAGCCAGCTCTCTCCCTTCTCCTCACCTTAGTTTATAGGTTTTCTTTTTCGGCGACCTGCACGCTTTCCCAAAGAGCCGCGCACGCGCGGCTGCTCAGTGTTCAATCTTCTGCTCTGCTGAAACTTCCTGTTTCCGGTTGCGTCAGAGCAGAAGATTGATTCGAAACTGAGCAGCAGCGGGTGCGCGGCTCTCTGATAGCGTGCGGGTCGCCGAAAAAGAAATTCTACAAACTAAGGTGAGGAGAAGGGAGAGAGCTGGCTAAACACTAGAATCGATTGGGCAGGCGGGTGTGAGCTGCGGGGACCGCGCGATCCTTCATGCCTCACTGCGGGGAACTAGACCATTCACTGCCCCGCGGGCGGTGAATGGCCTTGTCCCCATCGCCGCAGCGACTGCTAGTTTTCTTCCCCGTTTTCGGCGGGTGACCCGTGGCTAAAATGCGGTGGCCGCGGGTAAACCGCCACCGTGTCATTCTCTAGTCTGAAGCCTTTGCCACACAGCAGAGGATGCCTGTGGAGTGTTCCTGGCTTCCTGGCTTGGGAAGAAGAAGGAGTGCTTGGGGGAAAAGACACCTCAGGTAGGAGAAGTGAGGGCGGGAGGGCCTCACTTTTGGTAGGACTTTAATTGTGCAAATCCCCTGTTCTGGGGTGGGACAGAAATATTGAGGACCAGACTCTGGAATGTAAGGGAATGGGATGTAATTCTACAACATAGGCATTACCATATACATATGCACCAACAATGCATGCATATAATTGAAATACTAGTATGGTGGTACCTTGGTTTACGAGCATAATTCGTTCCAGAAGCATGCTTGTAAGCCAAAGCAGTTGTATATCAAAGCAAAGTTCCCAATAGGCCACAATGTAAACTCAAACAATTTGTTTCACAACCAAGGTTTGATATGGTGGCCCAGGGGTGGGTACCTGCCTGTGGCTGCTGCAGCGCTTTCAGCGTGGTGGCTTCCTTCCCTTGGGGTCCCTGTATGGCTGCCCTCCTGCTTTGGCCGATGCCTCTGCCATCCGTCAGCGCCTCCCGGCTCCCGATTCAAGCCGGCCTCCATCCTGTGCGAGCATGCGCACGACCGCTCCTCTCCTGAGCCAAGCCAGCCACTGCCCCGACAACACGCTCACCACATACAAGCACGCAGAGACAAACCGCCGCGTTAAGCGACGCATGCGCTCCATGTGCCAAAAAATCGAACATGGCCACGGAGGCACATATCACGGAGGCAGGGATTATGCCGTTGTAAGTGCACATGCGCGCTTAGGGTGTTCCTCAAGGCTCTATTTTATCTCCGTTACTGTTTAATATCTATCTGGCACCCCTTCTAACTCTCTGCCAATCAATCGGATTTACAGCTTATGCCTACGCCGATGACTTACAACTATTACACAACATAGACCCTGCAAGTCCAAATGACATTTTTTCTATAAATCAAAAATTATCCATCATTCATGACTGGTTAAATACAAATATGCTCTCCCTAAGCATTTCTAAAACTAACATCATGTTATTCTCATGGAAAGAAGGGTTACAATTAACTGCTCCTATCTCAATCGATAACACTCCACTTAAACCAACCACTACTATAAAAATCTTAGGTGTGATAATTGACCATAAACTCACATTTCGCTCACAAATTAGTGCTCTAGTCAGAAACTGTTTTTATAAATTAAGGATGATTAGATCTTTGGCCCCCCTTCTCGATGCCAAATCCCTTACTACACTAATTCATTCCCTTGTGATAGCCAAACTGGACTACTGTAATTCTCTACTGAAAGGGATAAACCTAAAGGACATAAAACGTTTACAATTGATTCAAAATACAGCTATCAAACTTATATCAGGTTCAAAGAAATATGATCATGTCACTCCTCTTTTACAAAAAGCCCACTGGTTACCCATCATATACAGAATAACATTTAAAATAGCACTTCTAACTTTCAAAACAATACAAACACATGCCCCAGCATTTATTGACAGACTTCTTATTCCATACGATCCTCCGAGAGCTCTAAGATCCACCTCTCAGCATACTCTTAATATTCCATCCTTAAGAATAATAGGTACTCGACGCAATACAATCTTTTCAGTAACTGCCCCCACGATTTGGAATTCCCTACCTATATATATACGATCTGAAAAGAATCTACAGAAATTTTAAAATAGTTTAAAATGCTTCTTATTTAAAGCTGCCTACAATTGACTATTCGTTTCAAGTCCAGCAACTCTTGATTTCCCCTCCCACTGTTCTTTCCTTTGCTGTATCTTTTCTTAATAAATATTGTAGTTCTCCCCCCCTTTTCCTAATGTATCCTTATAGATTAGCAAAAAAAAAAACAAAACCCTAAGAAGTATGTTAAGATGTTAGTCTTTGTGTATTTTTGTCAATGTTTTAATTATTATTGTACAACGCTTAGTATTTTGATAGGCGTTTAATCAAATCACCAAATAAACTTGAAACTTGAAAAGAAACATATGTTTTTGCCTCATATCAGCTTATTAATGAGACTATGCGTCTAAGTTTTGGTTTAGTACTGCGATAATCACTTTTACAAAGTGACTTTTCAAAAGTGAGTTTCATACGGAAAATAGCACAAAACACTAATATGCTACCATTTTCATCTGTTTCTAAAAGGATGGGACTTAATATACTGCTTGGACAGGTACTTATTTTGTACCTGGGGCAACAAAGTGTTAAGTGACTCGATAAGAGTCACAATGAGCTGCAGCGGGCATTAACCCACGACCTCAGGGTTCTACTCTAACCACTGGGCCATGCTTCCATGTAGGTGTTTATGGTATTTTCTGTATTAAGCTCACTTTGCTAAGTCTTTTTTGCAGGTTAATACGTTAGTTTTGTTGTCAAAAAATGTTTCTGCATTAATGAAAAGAACATTTAAAGGAAAACTAAAAATGTTTCTCTAATGCTCTAACCTTATGAAACATTATCTTCATTTCTGCTTTGGTTATCAGATGGGATCTCCCTTCCTTTTGTATTTCCCCTATATGGCTCTCTTTCCTATTTTATAATGTACTTCTTTACCTTAATCCTATCGTTTCAGTAGGTCCTGTATGTTTTAATGTATGTTACCCTATTTTACTATTTTTATTATGTACAAATCGCTTAGAAGACTGATAGGAAGTATACAAATTTATATTAAACTTGAAACTTGAAACATATTTGGAACTGTCGAGTGCCCACAAGCATCCCACACAGGCCCTCGCCACACCAGTGAGCCGTCATGGAGGGAATGCCCAGAATTCCGCCGATGACGCCCAACCCACCCGCCGGCCTCCCGCACCGCCTAGAGCCCAAGGCCAGGCGGAACAGCGGCACACCACCAACACCACCCAGTCGGGGAACCCAAGACTGTTGGCACACTCATGCAGCCCATGAGCCCCATCCAAGGGACAGGGAAGCGCACTGTTCCTCGAAGGCATGAAACCTATAACCCCCTCCCATCATGCCCTGCTTCCCCTCTTGCAGCCAATCCGTTCCCAGTCACTTGGCGGGAGTAGAGTCCTTCCTTATCTACCTCTGACCCCCCCTCTCTTAACCCATCTACCTCCCCCATGCACCTGCAAACTGTCTCAGCCCAGGCGACCAACTTGGACCATCCAGCCCATTGTTATAGTCGCCCAGTGAGACTAGCTCTCGGGCTCTTTTTTAAACTTGAAACATATTTGGAATATGTGCACTTTAAGAAGTATACCTTTCCAGTTTTGTATCAGGCTTGTCTCCTTTATGAAGAACCATCTTGAATGGCATCTCATCTGCCCTTTCAGACTTGTTTTTTGAGCATTGCACTAATTGCCAGGCAGATGCATTAGATGCATGCTTCACTGCCCTTTTGCTTCTGTTTTTGCCTTGCACCTCTGCATCTTACAAGTCTTTTGGATACAAAATGACAAATTGCATGCTTCATTTGAATAATTCCCGGGACAGTTTACCATTTTAATTCTTTGTTAATAATTATGTGTGTACTGTGTCGTCCCTGATTGAAACTTTTGGTGCCTAATTTCTTTGACAGTTCTGAAAGAAAAAGGGATGTGAAAAATTGTTATTTCTCAAAACTACACATTAATACTCTGAGCTGCTCAGTTAAGTCCTGTCCTTTATTTGTTGTATTATACCACATTTCAATACAACATGAAGATGGTTTATAATATTCCAAATTAACAAATTAAAATGGGAACAATCTAAACATATTCAGTAAACATAATTATGATAAACACATATAGGGCTCCTTTAACGAAGGTGCGCTAGTGGTGTTAGCGCACGCATCGGATTAGTGCGAGCTAGCCAAAAATCTACCGCCTGCTCAAAAGGAGGCGGTAGCGGATAGCGCGTGTGGCAATTTAGCATGCGCTATTCCACGCGTTAAGGCCCGAGCGCGGCTTTGTAAAAGGAGTCCATGGAAGGGAATGCGAATAGATCAACAATAAAAAAAACCTACAGATTAACAATTATCAGAACACATTGGGAAATAAAATATGCAAAAAAAGACCCAGAAACTCCATTATCTATCCTCTATTCTAACCTACAGAGCCCAAATATTGCTCAAATAACCGTGTATTATGTTATAATAATAGGCTTATTTCCCTCCAGCTTCCTAATTAATGTTCAAGGCGGGATACCAAAAGAATATAGCTGATGCTTAATGTCAGGAATTACTAATGAAGAAATAGCAGAAACAGATGCATCTTCAACGATTTTTTAAAACAGTAGTAACTACATGAAAGCCGGATTTCAAGAGGAAGATTATTCCATAGCTGCATGGCAAGGTATATATAAGAGTGAGAAAAGGCTGCTTTTTAAACATTTTTATTTATAAGATTTCAAAAAAAATATTCCAAGCAAAACATCTTGTACAGAAAGTGTGATCAAGACATTATTATTAGGATTAATCAGAACCCCAAAGGAAACTATTTAACTTAATCACACTGAAGTCCTCAATAAAATGGATCCAAGATTTAAGAAAATAGAGTAATAAAACTAAGAACATAATCAATAATAGGTATACTGATAATCTGCTGCTGAACATAGAGCTAATTTCTAATCGGATGCAGTTGTCGATGGTATTCCTACATTCTCAAGACGCTTTAAGGAGAGAAAACTTATTAAATGTGTCGGATCTACAAAAACATATTTCATAGAACGATATCTAACAACACACTTGCAAGAGAAAAGACTGCTTTAAACCTCACGTTTCTAATCGATAGAAATTTTTGTAAATGTTTACATTGACTTGTATCTAAAGAAAAGCCTAGCAAATTTATCATAAGAGATGTACTCACAAGACATTGGCCATTAAGGGCTGGATTCTGTAATTCGTGCCTAAAGTTATGCAGCTATCCACGCTTAGGCGCCAAACACAGAATTGCACTTAACAGTACCTAACTTAAAACTTAAGCGCCTGTAATGTCGGCCATGGTTATACAGGCTTACATTTTAGGCACCTAAGTCCTTTAGAGCACTGGTTCCCAACCCTGTCCTGGAGGACCACTAGGCCAATTGGGTTTTCAGGCTAACCCTAGTGAATATGCATGGAGCAGATTTGCATGCCTGTCACTGCCATTATATGCAAATCTCTCTCTTGCATATTCATTAGGGCTAGCCTAAAAACCTGATTGGCCAGTGGTCCTCCAGGACAGGGTTGGGAACCACTGCTTTAGAGAATCAAACCTAGCAGTGCCTAAGGGCTCCTTTTACAAAGCTGCGTTAGCGGTTTAACGTGCGTAATAGCATGCGCTAATTTGCTGGCCGTGCTAGCCACTACCGCCTCCTCTTGAGCAGGCGGTAGTTTTTCAGCTAGCGCGGGGGTTAGCGCACGCTAAAAATGTTCATGCGATAAAGTCGCTAACGCGGCTTCGTAAAAGGAGTCCTAAGTCACTCTCCACACATAGACATGCCTACGCCATATGATAGGTTTCCTCTTCAAAGCCGCCTATGAAAGCTGACCCAGCTCCCTGATTATGGAAGCTGTTCCTGTCCTCTGATTGCTCTTCTTTATTCAGATTTCTGTCCTTTCCCTTTCCTCCTTTCATTTTTACCTTATTTGTTTACTTTTCTTTAAATATTGTAGTTCTCCCTACTCTCCTCTCGTTTTCACCATACGTTATGTCTGCACGCATTGTTTTTATTGTAAGTTATGTCTGTATTGTTTTTAATTAGCCTCTTGATTGTTTCCCCATTTAATTTTATTGTACAATGCTTAGAATTTATGAGTGGCGTTTTATCTAAATTTTAATAAACTTGGAACTTAGCACCTATCTTTTGGACAATCGCTCTTATCTCCCAATTAATTTTTAATTTTTCCAATTATGAGCTTTTAAAGATTATAACTGAAGTCAATTTATTAATTAACCCCCCTCTTTTATGAAGCCACATTAGGCTTTTTTATCGCCGACTGCGGCGATAAACACGCTGATACTCATAGGAATTCTGTGAGCTTCGGAGTGTTTACCGCTGCTGTCAGCAATAAAAAAGTCTAATGTGGCTTCATAAAGGGGTGGGGGGAAGTTAGGGGGAAATTCTAAAAGATGTGCCTAAATTTAGGCATCTAAGAGTCTTAAAAATTAAATAAGCCACTTTAACAATGATTTGGGTCATTACTGGGAGCCAATGCAAATCAACCAGCAAAGGTGTAACATGGCCATACCTACTTTTACAATATATTAATTTTGTTGCTGTATTTTGAAGTAACAATCCTGTTAATTAATTTGGTGGCCATTCCTAAATGCAAGGCGTTACCATAATCCAGCACAGACAAGATGGAAAGTTAGACTATAAATCTAAAATGTTCTGGTAGAAAATAAGAATTCAAGAAGCATAATTGTTTAAGTTTAAAATAAGTTTATTGGAGCAGGTCTTTTTTTTTTTTCTTTGTATCTGAGACTACCCAGGAGCATACCCAGTTATTATTATTATTATTAGAAGTTTTGACTATATTAACTTGTAATCATTCACAATTCAGAACAGATTTGGGAATGTTGCTAAGATTCATTCCAAGAATCACAATATAAGATAAGTGGCCTTGGCAGCTGGCAACAATTAAAGTTTTTCATATATAAAAGTTTTAAAAAAGAAAGTAGAAAAATCATTAAAAAAATTATTTAATAATTTTGCACATTTAAAGATTTATGGAGGAGGCGGAGGATCAATGATTAGAATACGGTTGCTCTGGCTGAACAGCTATTCCAGCTGACTTATGTGTATTAGCAACCCATCTGAGATCCTTTCTCCAAAATCCCTGGGGATGATTTATTGCTAAGTCATTTGTACTATTATTATCTCTTATTTTTTCTAAAAGTGGATAAGATCCACTTTTGGTTCTATAAGTTCATTTTGGATTGTGGTATCTTCATTTTTTGGTTTGCTAGTTGTGTTTTACATTAAGATTCACTCCGAACCATAACATTTTAGGGCTCGTTTTATGAAGGTTGAGCATGGGCATTGGGCGCCAGCGCACTTATAAAGCTGCAGTTACCAATTACGCTGCTAGCTTTCACTCAAGGTGTGAAAAATAACAAAACATGGAAAATGACGCTAATGCAAAATTTACCAATAATATAATTATTTATTTATTGTTTTTATTTTTCAATCATGAAACTCAAAAGAATAGTTGAAAGAATAGTTGCGTTAGCGGGAGGTCGTTATAGTTGCCAAAATGCTGGCCTTCTGATAACGAGCTCAACTCGATACTTCGAAGCTCCCCATTATATACCTTTAGTTCAGTGTGACATCATTGGCTGTAGGCCAATCAAATACAGAGGTGGTCTTGAAAGTTAGACAAAGAAAATTCCTCTACATGTTTAAAAGTTTCAGAAATCATATTTGTTTTGTTTACATTCATTTCTGAATATACATTAACATTTTATAACATATCCAATATTCCTTTTATCCTTTAGGTATATTAAGAGAATCTGCATTTGTTAAAAGGGTGCTGAGATATTCTCAGCCCTCAGAGAAAAAGGCAGTCAAGGAGAAGGAGGGGCTGCTTCCCCCTCTCCCTAAGCTGACAGCGTCATGTTACACAGTCCTAAGCGTGGGCTTCTCCTATGCTCCCCTTCCTATGCTTAGAACAGCAGTCTCTGACTCTAATTATTTCCAGATGTTGTGCTCAGGCTTCCTTTAAATCTCTTTAAGTCGCAAATATATATAATATGTTTTTTGAAAACCAATTCTTTTGTTCAATACACATCCATACACATAATCACTCATTCAGGGGCCCCAAACATTCATAATTTCATAGCTCGGTCATTCATATTTAATACGTTATATCTCAGTTTGGGATAGGTAATTTCATATACTTTTTCTAACCAGCCTAAGGCACATCTGGTATTAATTAGAACCACGATGCTAAAAGCGGGAAACCTGAACAAAGAAAAGCAGAGAGAACAAAGAAGATAGAAAGACAGAACCCAAAATGGAGTTCTTAATACTTCTAGAAGTATGTTACCCATTACCTGATTTCCTCTATGATTCTTGCCCACCTAACACCTTACACAAATAGTGAATTCCCCTTTTCCTATGCTTTATATCGATTTCCTGGTCTTTTGTTTATCATCCTGACTTTTTCAAAGTTTTAAATGTGTTTGCATGCATATAAGACCTTTTGATCAGGACTAGGAAGGTCTCTGTCACGCCCTGCTAACGCTTCTGCGTAGTATGCGCCAACTCAGGCCTCTTCAAGGTATGCTGAGCGTTTTAGTGCACACACCGGATTAGTGCGCGCTATAGCATGTGCTAGCCAAAAATCTACCGCCTGCTCAAAAGGCTAGCGGCTAGCACACGCGTGCAATTCCCCACGTTAAGGCCCTAGCGCGGCTTTGTAAAAGGAGCCCTTAGTCTTGTCAGCATTCAGTTATATACAAACTGAAGTAGATCAATCTTTGATTTTCTATATACAACTATTAATAACCCTTGTAGTAACCTCAAGGTCTTGATAAAGTGGGATCAGCAAAAATATATCAGCATTAGGCAAAAGCTGGTCACCAGAATTTAGCAAAATATGATCTAATGAACTCATACATATCAGTTATATAGGAGAAATAGGGGACCCCTGAGGAGCTTCGTAAGGTAATGAAAAAATTCTTTCCTTCAATGCCAAATACTGTCTCTTCTTCAGAAAGGACTCTAGTCGGTTTAATACTAAACCGACTAGGCCAAATTTGGATAAATTTGCCAATAAGATCTCATGGTTCACAGTATCGAACATAACAGAGGCATAAAACTGCAACAAAACAATCTCACCTCGTATAAAACTTTTTTTCTCCTCAGATGTCAGAGTTAGCAGTAAAGTTTCAGTGCTATGCAATAAGTCATGAAGAGTCAAACAAACATTCAGTTGGGATTCTACTACACTCAACCAGCTTAGCAAGAAACAGAATATTTGCTATCGGCAAACTTGAGATAAGACTGCATCTAGCTTCATAGGAATCAGAGTTAATACTCATAAAACTTAATGATTTCCTGAAAAATCAGCCCAACTCCAACCGTAGTATTAACAAATAATACAAGGCAGGTTAATAAATCAGTAGATTGATCCTTTAGCAAGGAAGAAAGTACAGAATCCAAAAGACAGCTAAATCTAATTAATCTATTTATCAGAGTTTTCAAATCACAAGAGACAGACCCTTCTCTCTCCAAAAATATTTGATTTTCAGTATATCTGCAAATAATATTCATGGTATACGGTATGTCTGGATTTATTTGAGGGTATATTTAAATAGCCTGAACTGCTTACAATTTACATAGGCACTTTCAGCATGCAAACACTGCATAAAATTTCCGTAAAGTAACCACCCAGACTGCAGAAATCTGAAAATTAGTGACTGTAAAGGATATGCCCTAAAAATGCCCATATGTTTTGTACTGTCTGTTTTTGCTGATGGCCTATCAGGGCCAAAATAGTGCACACACATTTGAAAATCAAATGCCTGTATGCTATTTTGCTCCCCAATCTAAACACATATAGGAGTGATTATTATAACCTGGTATGATGGGTGGATAAGAGAGCCCTGGTCCTCAAACACATTCTACCTTTAGGTCACTTTACAAAGCTATGACTAGGGAGCTCAGGCAGCAGAATTTGGTCCAGCCAGGAAAGATCAAAACCCAACATTGTGCAAAGACAGGAAGGATCAGAACAGGGACAAGCAGCCCTCTACGATTACACTTCTATTACATATGTATAAGGAACTCTTTTCTTACTCGGTTGTGGTTTGCTTTCAAGGTAGGACAGGCTCCCTGTTTTTGTTAATGTCCTGAATAAAGGGCTTTTTTTGTCAAGCTGCTAAAGCCCATCTTTTTGACTCTTGACCCCTATTCACCTGTTCAGTACTCTGTCTGTTTAATCATTCTCACAAAAAAAATCCACAATTCCTTTTTTGCCCTGTGTGTCTGTTGTAAATAGATTGTAAGCTTTGTTGAGTGAGGACTGTCTCATACGTGTTTTAGGTACATCTAGTAGCGCTATAGAAATAATAGGGTTACCATACGGCTCCAGAAAAATGAGGATGGATTGAGACATCTGTGTTTTACTTCATTTGAAAGTAATGGAAGTAAAACCCGGAGGAGGAGCTTAAGGTCTGAGGGTACTATGAGATTAACCTCTGAAATGGAGAAAACTGTCCGGTATGTTAAATCCAGATTGGCAATGTTGTCCCTAGCAGGGGTCAAATTTTGGAATTCCCTCCCTGGTATCCTGAGGACCTGTTCCGACCGCTTACAATTTAGATATATGTTCGAGACACAACTGTTTGTGGAGGCTTTTTTTTTTTTTTTTTAAACTACCTGGTAGATTTATTTTAGGAATTCTAAGCTGTGGTTATTCCACTTTATATACAGTGATGGCTAATGTGTAAATTTTTTGAGCTCTCAAAACTATTTTTAGGGGATGAGATTACTATGTAATTGCAATGTTATTTCAATGCATTTTGTAAATGTATTGTGTGTGAATTATTGTGAATGTTTTTCAATTGTTAAATGCTTAGTTTTGGGCGGTCTAGAAATATTAGAAATAAATAAATAAATAAATATCTCAATCCGTTCTCCTTTTTCTGGAGTCATATGGTAACCCTAAGAAATGATAAGTCTTAGTAGTAGTATATAGGGGTTGTAACCTGTTAAGAGCAGTAGCTTGACTCTAGCCACCTTCCAGGGCAGACTAGATAATGCTGGAATTTATCTGTTATCATTTACTTTGTATGAATGCTTTGGTTACCCTGAAAACCAGATTTTTTTTTTTAACTGGAAGAGGGGAGGAGGTAACACTAGAACCGATTATTATTGAGTCCACAATCATTGAGTGGCTACTAGTCCACAAAATACAGCTTATTCAAAACACTGCTGGAAGTCTTATTTTCAGCCTGAAGAAATACGACTCGGTCTCAGCCTTCATCAAGCAACTGCACCGGCTACCCATCACCTCACAAATAAAATTCAAAATATTGTGCATGATTCATCACATATTCCATGGAAATTCAGCAGCTTCACTTATCCGACTCTTCTCAGTGGCGTGGGCCTACCTCTCACAGAACCCTCAACAGGATACAACTAATTCTCCCAACTACAAAAAAAAATCTCCGCTACAGGCGCATTTTTCACTCCATGCTAACCTTCCTGGGAGTGAAAACTTGGAATGACCTCACAGAACCAACCAGAATGGAGCCTAGCTACATTGTGATCCGCAAGAAACGGAAAACCATCCTCTTTGATAACTAAACTTTACATAAACCTCTCAGTACACCATTCCTACTAGTCAGTCTCTTTCCAAGACTTCTCCTCTATTTTCCCTACCCTCCTAGACTCTGTCCCGTCCCTGTTCTACCTAATTCTCTCTGTAAGTCGCCTTGAGCCTGGTTAGGTATGCGCGACACACAAATAGAAGATTAGATAAGAGTTACCATATAAGATACAAACTGCAGATGTGTAAACCAAACTTTAAACCAGAGGATTTGGGGAGGGTATAAATAATGAACGTACCATGCCCGGAGGACTAAATCATAGCTCACAGTAACAATTAAACAACTACCTATTTTTTTTTCGCTTGGAATGTTTTTTTGGGGAAATTAGATTATACAAATGTCAGATTTTGCACAAATGGCGAAGGAAGGAATTCAAACTACTAGAGCAGGAGACACTTTCTGCAGGTCGCTGATTATGATTGATTGCTCACCACAGCAACTAAACACACAATATGTTCCCGTCACTGCCATCAGACAGTTTATATTGATGTCGCTGAACTGATTTTAATTAATTCCTCCTAATAACAATAGCAGTCAACAGGATCAAACATTAGGCAGATGATTTAATTAGGAGAAAAGTCAAAATAAAGCAGAAAGCAAATAAAGAGGAAAGAACGCCCTTGCTGTAGCTTCTGTTCTGAGTTTCCCAGTGTAACAGGATGCAGATGTTCGTTCTTTTCCCAGCCAAATCAAAGAGGTATTTGTTGATTATGGCAATTAAAAATAAACACATCCTAGTTCAAACATGCAATTCAGACTTGATGCTCCATTTCTTAGTATTCCTTATGAAAAAGGCCTTGGAGGTGGATCTGCCGATTCACCTTTCCAAAATCCGAGCTCAAGGTGAATTGACACTTGGCCTGCTACGTATTCTTTTGGCGGCTGGAGGGAGACGGGAACTAGTTTATTTATTTAGGGCTCCTTTTACAAAGGTACGCTAGCGGTCTTAGCGCGCGGTTAGCACGCGCTAAAATGCCTCACACGCTAGCCGCTACTGCCTCCTTTTAAGAAGGCGGTAATTTTGGGGCTAGCGTGCGCTATAGCACATGCTAATCTTGTGCGCGCACTAAAAATGCTAGCGCACCTTTGTAAAAGGAGTCCTTAGACTTGATGTACAACTTAGCTTAGTCGATCTCAGCAGTTTACAATATATAAAAACATATACCATATAAAATAGATAACAGTTTTCTCCGTTTCAGAGGTTAATCTCATAGTACCCTCAGACCTTAAGTTCCTCCTCCGGGTTTTACTTCTATTACTTTCAAATAGAATAGGAATTCCAGTGGTTAGATAGAAAAGATATTAACAGTCACATAAAAACAATAAACAAAAAAGATGAACATCACACATTCAAACATATAACATGGCAGTTGACACTATGATCTTTATATTCAACTGGCACAGACAGCATTTAAAGCTATGCCAGCAGCATTGCTTATGCATGTTTGGTGGCACCATCCTTTTAAATAGCATCACTGAATACATTTTGGGTCATTAAAAGCATCAACACATATCCATTTTAGAGGGTAATTTTATAACAGGTCACTGGAGGGAGGCCAAGTAGGTGCCTGTTTTTTGGGTTGTTTTTTTAAGGACACAGATGCCTATATATCTTTATAAAATTCCAGCACAAAATTTACTGAAATCTTGACTGCAATGTGGCTGGATACATTAATACCTTTCCAAGAGGAGATGTAAATGTACATTACTGACGTTCCCACAACCTATGTGAACATGAATCCATCCATGCTCCGCCCTAACTACTGCCCCAAATATGCCTATCCCTATGTCACGTGACTCACGTGTATGCTTACTTGACATGTTGTATACTTGTATGTGTGGGGCCATTTTATAAGAGACCTTTTAAGCACTTATTAAGGCCTATATTTGTGGGGAAAAAAACCCATTTAAAAATTAATCCCTTAAAATAGGCCTGCTGGCCTAACTTTAATCACATCCCAGCTGATATTCAAAACAATTTAGCTGGCAGATGATTGGTTAAATTGCTTGGTTGGGGCACTTAGCTAGCTAAGTGCCAATGAAATTTGCTGTTAGTGCCTGATTCAGAGTCAGCTATGTTGAGGGTGTTCTGAGGGTGGAGTCAGCATTCAGTTGCTTAAGTGCTGATATTCAGCCCATAAGTGGCTAGGTTTAGCACATAAATGGGATTGTATAAAAATCTATCCTATCTTTATGCACTAACCCAGTGGTAGGCAAACTCATTAGTCAACAGAGCCAAAGATCAGCAGTACAACGATTAAGATTTCTTTTGAGAGCCATACCCCGTGAACGCTTGCGGTACGACAGCTACGTCAACCCAACTGACACCCTGCTTGCCCGCACTTAGTCTAAATCGATTCATGGCAGAGCTTAGAGAATAACAACGTCACTTTAAAAGACTTGTGGAACACACTAGACCCAAAAGCCCATATACTTGATTTGAATTAAATTGAATTAATGACTTTGGATCTCAAGTGCCCACGGTTATAAGCTGGTAGAACTAGTCTTAGCTCATAACTGTTTTGCGAGCTATCATCGGTCCTTAAGTCTTTTTATTATTCAATTTAATGCATATGGAAATTTTCTTTTGTACCATTTACTTTTTATATAATTTTTTATGCCATTCTTTTGTAATTCAATTTTTTAAGTCCATTTTTTATCCTTATTTCAATTTTATAATGTAATAATAATAATACTTAGCTCGGGTGTATGTTTTTTACCTGGCCCTCTGAGCTTAGAGAATGACATGGGGAAAAAATTTGTCTCTGTCCCTGTCCCGTCCCCGCAAGCTCAGTCCCTGTCCCCGCAAACCATCTGATCCCATCCACACAAGCCTCAAATAGTTTTATACTAAACTTATTATATTAAAATATAAAAAGAAACAATATTCTGTACAACTGTCAAGTTATAAATCAGCATCTTCTCCCCATTCTCTCTTCCCCATTTCCCTTCAGCGTCCTCAGCCCACTCTCTCTCCACTTCCCTTCAGCGCACACACATAAAAACAAGCAAGCAATTTTATATCATTTTCATTCTATTCATTCATATAAATTAAAGTCTAAATAATGCCAGTCACATAACAAAACTGATTTTACAAAAATAATTCCCTGCACAGTCAAGCCTGCAAGGATTACTAGATGTCTTTCAGCAGCTCCCCTCCCTCTCTCCCCCTTACCTTCGTGGCCAAGTCAAAATGATTTACCAACAATAAAATTTTAAAAAACACAAAACACACTATATGCAGAGAAATGTTAATTATCATTTATATTCTGCAGGTTTTCAAAGAGGTCAAGGCAGATGACTTTATGCAATGGCTTTATAACAACTATATAAAAATAGACAAATATACCCCCTCCATTTTTACTAAACCGCGATAGCGGTTTTTAATGCAGGGAGCTGCGCTGAATGCCCTGCGTTGCTCTCGATGCTCATAGGCTCCCTGCGCTAAAAACCGCTATTGTGGTTTAGTAAAAGGGGGCCATAGTGCAAAATATAGACAGCAGATATAAATTCTCAAAACGGACACATTTTGATCACTAAATTGAAAATAAAATCATTTTTCCTACCTTTGTTGTCTGGTAATTTCATCAGTCTCTGGTTACACTTTATTCTTCTGACTGTGCATCCAATATTTCTTCCCTTCTTTCAGCCTCCGGTATGCTTCCTCTCCTCCAGACTTCATTCCCTCCCCCAACTTTTTCTTTCTCTCTCCATGCCCCCTTTCTTTCTGTCTTTCTCTCTCCATGCCCCCTTTCTGTCTATCTCCCTGCCCCTCCCTTTCTTTCTTTCTCCATGCCCTCCCCCAAACCACTGCCATTGGAGAACAGGCCGCCACCACCACCGGGGAATAGGCTGCCGCCGCTGCCATTGGGGAACAGGCCATTGCCGAGTTCTGAGCTCTCCCTCCTTCCTTTTCCCTTAAAGAGGATGCTGAAGCACTGGGCCGACTACCCTTCCTCACCCGACGTCAATTCTAACGTTGGAGAGGAAGTTCCGGGCCAGCCAGGCAGCAATTGGCTGGCCCAGAACTTTCTCCCCGATGTCAGAATTGACGTCGGGTGGTGAACGTTTGCCGGCCCGGTGCTTCAGCGTCCTCTTTACGGGGAAGGTTAGCAGGTTGGGCACCCCTGTTCTAGATGAGCCATGAGCCACACTCAAGTGGCTAAAGAGCCGCATGCAGCCCACGAGCCGCGGTTTGCCGACCACTGCACTAACCCATGGCCACTTAAGGGTTGAATATTGACTTATGCGGCTATGTGCTAGCATAAAAATCACTGGATATCCAAAGCCAGAGCCCAGATATGGCCTGGCTTTGAATATCTGGGAATATCTGTTGGCGGTGAGCAAAATGTTCGCCACCGCCAGCTGAATATAGTGTAAGTAAGGCCCATCATTTATTCGTTTAGCTGCTGAATAAAATTGCTTCTCTCTCCTTTTTCTTAATTTCCTTGTTTACCTTAATGATGAGACAAGGTTTGATAATTGACTAGAACACAGTTCTTCAACCGCCGATCCGCGGACCGGTGTCGGTCCGCAGGAAATTTTTGACGGTCCGCGCAGGGCCGGCAAGATTGACTCACTTCAACTTCCTGCCGGTCCGTGCAGAGCCGGCAAGATCAACATGTGAAGCGTGCGCTGGGCAGGAGAGATCTTGGGGAGCCTCCGACAGTGGCTTTCTCCCCTCTCTGCAGCTCTCCTTTACTTCCAAGCGCAGCGATTCACTAAGGCAGCCTCGGGGCTTTTGTTGAGTCGCGGCTGCCTTTGATGATGCAACTTCCTCTTTCCTCAGAGGCATCGCGACCCAACAAAGGACCCGAGGCTGCCTTCGTTAATCGCTGTGCTGGGAAGTAAGAAGAGCTGCTGGGAGGGGAGAAAACCACTATCAGAGTCTGGGAAGCTGCTGGGCAGGGGAAAAAAGGGACAGCTGCTACTGGAGAGGGAGAAGGAGAGATGCTTCTGGGAGGGGAGGAGGGAAAGGAATCTGGGAAGCTGATGGGCAAGGAAAAAAAGGGACAGCTGCTACTGGAGAGGGAGAAGGAGAGATGCTTCTGGGAGGGGAGGAGGGAAAGGAATCTGGGAAGCTGCTGGGCAAGGAAAAAAAGGGACAGCTGCTACTGGAGAGGGAGAAGGAGAGATGCTGCTTGGAGGGGAGGGGAGGGAAGAGAATTACTGCTGGACAGGAGGAGGAGGGAAGGGAGAATGAAAAAAGGAAGGAAACAGCTGGCAGAGAGATTAGAGGAGGGGAAGGGGAGACACAGGCATGAGAAAGTAGAGAGATTGATGATAGGAAGGTGTCAACAGAAAAATAAGCAGAGAGGGACAACGATGATAGATCTGGTGTAGGAGAGATAAAAATGAAGAGAGCAGTGAAGCTGGAATGAATCATGTAAAAAGGAGAGAGGGGGCACAAGCTGGATGGAAAGGGGAGAGGGGCATAGAAAGAAGACAGATACCATATGGAAGGGGGAGAGGACAGACAGTGGATGGAAGGGGCAGATGCTGGATTGAAGAGACAGAGAGGGCAGACGCTGGAAGGAAGAGAGTGAAAAGAAGATTGAAAGCAGAAACCAGAGACGACAAAAGGTAGAAAAAAATAATTTAATTTCTATTTTGTGATTAGAATATATCAGATTTGAAATATATATCCTGCTAGAGCTGGTGTTAGACATAACTGGGGACTGCAAAGCTCAGGCAGTGCTTCTTTAGCTTCCAGCTGGCTTAGGGCGCTCTCTGACCAGGGGGCAGTTGCCCTAGTTGCACTCCCCTAAAACTATTCCTGTCATGTGTGAATGCAGTATTCTGTTAGCATGATATTTCTGTGTAGCATTCTATAATAATTTGGCTTGTTCAGTTTTCTTGATAGTAGAGGGGATATATGTGAAGGGGAGGGGAGACAGGAGTTTTGTTGATCCTGCTCTGAATTATTTGTATTTATAAAATGACAATTGTACAGAATATTGTTTCTTTTTATACTTTAATAAAATACATTCAATATAAAATCATAACTGAGGCTTGTGTGGATGGGATCAGATGATTTGTGGGGACCGACTCGCGGAGATGGGGCGGAAACAGAGTTTTTAAATTTTAGTCCTAGTAGTTTGCCGGTCCACAAAATAATTCTTTTTTTTCTGCCGGTCCACGAGTGTAAAAAAGTTGAAGAGCACTGGACTAGAGTTATATATATAAGAAAGATATATCCAAGTTTTTTATTCTTTGATATACCGTTTATCAACAGGTACTTAAACGGTTCACAATTGAGACAGTTAAAAACTAAATGTAAAATAAAAGCGAAAACATATCTAAAATTGATAAAAATAAAAGGGGCATAAACAAAACTGACATACTGTAAACGAGACGGGAGGAAAAATGAGGTAAATTAATAATTACATTGAGATTGAAAATGAAATCAAAATAAAAGTGAGGAAAGGGGAGGAAGATATATCTTTTTGTTTCTATGTATTTTTGGGTGATAACATTTTTTTTTTCTTTGTATTGTAAATTGTGAAATTTTCAGTAAATATACATTAAAAAAAAATTGCTTTTAAACCAGTGGTCTCAAACTCAAATTCTTTGCAGGGCCACATTTTGGATTTGTAAGTACCTCTTTGACAAATTTCTCTGACCCCCACCTCAACCTGATGTACTTTCAATACCCTTCCAGATAAACCTGACTAAACTTAACATGCCAATGTAAATTCGTAAGTTCACTGTAATGTCGCTGTCTGTATACAATCTCTTCCCTTGTAAACCACTTAGAACTGTTTATGGTATGGCGGTATCTATAATAATAAAATGTTAGTCGCGCATGCGCACTCTAAAGTCGTGTTCCCTGATCCGTCGCGGACATGAGAGTGCGCATGCGCGCTTAGTATGTCACCACAGCCTCCCTGCTCTCCACCTCGCGCCGCTGCAGTAACAGCCCCACACTCGCGACTCGCCTTCGTTCCGGAGCCGCCAAAGAAGAGCTCTCCCCAATCGGAAAAGCTGCCCGGACTCTTCCCCACTCCGCCCTTATGACTTCCGCATTCCCCGCTGCACCCCCCCCTCCCAAGGAGGACCGAGCGTGGGGGTGGGGGGTGGGGAGCGCTACCACCGGCTTCCGGGCAGGATATTTAAGAGGAAAAGTCCCAAACTGACGACTGAGGGCTAGTGAGAGGAAGAAGGAGGTAGAGAGAGATGCCGGATCTGCACACTGAAACCCCCGTTGACCCTTCCACCGCTACAAGGCTGACAAACCCGGCAGGAGCAGCAGCATCCCAGCCCCACTAAACGCTGCTTCGGGTCTTCTACTGGCCTAATTTCCTCTGCCGCGTCCCCGATGACGTCATCAGGGACACAGCAGAGGATAGGCCAGTAGAAGACCCGAAGCAGCGTTTAGTGTGTCTGGGACGCTGTTGCTCCTGCCAGGTTTGTCAGCTGTGTAGCGGTGGAAGGGTCAACGGGGTTTCTGTTGTGCCGGGTAGGGTCAGCGGGAGGGGGGGGGGAGGGGGAGTCGCGGCATGTTAGAATGGGAGGCAGGCAGGCTGGCATCGGTGGGGGGTTCAATGGAAGGCAGACAGGTAGGATGACATCGGGGGGGGTTTCCATGGAAACATGCTGCTCAGGGGAATGGGAGACAGGCAGGCAGGCAGACTGGCATGGGGGGTTTCGGTGGAAGGGGGATGGGAGGCAGGCAGGCTGGCATTGGAGGGGGGTGGGGGGTTCAATGGAAGGCAGGCACGCAGGATGGCATGGGGGGAAATATGCTGCTCAGGGGGATGGGAGGCAGGCAGGCTGGGAGGCAATGGAGGGGGGGTTTCAATGGAAGGCAGGCTGTCATCGGAGGGAGGCACTGGGGGCACTAAGGACATAGGAAGGGGCACTGGGGGCACTATGGACATAGGAAGGGGCACTAAGGACATAGGAAGGAGGTACAAGGAGATTCCCAGAAAGAAAAAATGACAGACAGGCAGCATGCAAGAAGAGAGAGACAAAGAAATAAAATACCCAGACAGACAGACATCCTACTGCAGGACAGGGTAGGTAAAAGGAAGGGAGAATGGACAGGGGGAGCAGGCAAGGAGTGGTGGTGGACAGCCAAGGAAAAAGAAAGACAGAAAGCGCAAAGGAGAGACAGTGAGAGAGAAAGAATTAAAGACAGACACACACACATATATTCTAGCACCCGTTAATGTAACGGGCTATAAGACTAGTATAAAAATAAAATAATAATTATTATTACTTGGAGGGCCTCAGAAAAAATAGTTAATGTCTTATCAAAGAAATGACAATTATGCATGAGGTAAAACACTTTATAGTTTATAAATCTTTCCTTTTGGCTAAGTCTTAATAATAATATTGAAATTTATAGCTAAAGAGACATATGATCAAGAAACTATAGTATTTTACTTTTGTGATTATGATAAACATACCGAGGGCCTCAAAATAGTACCTGGCGGGTCGCATGTGGTCCTGGGCCATGAGTTTGAGACCACTGTTCTAAATGTATTGAATTCTTGCTCCACCTTTGCCTCATTCTAATGCTGGCCCTTTTTCAGACAAATTTGACCATTAAGCAAATGTTACTAAAAAACAAAAAAGTGAAGTGGATAAATATATAAATATCAATAAATACTATGCTACACTAAATCATCTGAGAGTATTGTCAGAATGGAAGAAAACCCCTCAGGCAGGGCATAATTGCTCAAGCCTCCTCCACCCACATCATCGGCAAAAAAACTTCCTCAAATACCCTACAATAGCCGCTAAGCTTGTTTTATGTATGGGACATGAGTCGTTTTCCTAGCAATACTGAAAAAAGTGTGTTGAAGCAAATACGCGACGCCTCATAACGCTTCACGGTATACAACCGTTTCTTTAGGGCTTCCTGACACCCACATTCTTCACACAACTTGCATTAATTGCTTGCACGATCTCACCAGTGCTGGAACTTGTAAGACTAAGTCGGCATTAAATCTAGATAACCCTGCAATGTTGGCTGTATTCTGTATGACATGTGTAATTTGTTACGCTATTGTGCATGTTTATTTTGTATACCACTTTGATCTAAAGCGGTATATGAACTTTCTAAATAAATAAATATCCACATCAAGCCATGCATGAGAGAGATTTGCATGCACAGCATCCATTGTATGCAGATCTCTCTCCTGAGCATTCCTTTCGGGTATTCTGATGATCAGACTGGCTAGGAAGTAGTCCAGGACCAGAGTGAAAAACACTGGTGTGCATGATTCAGTTCTTAAAATATGAAGTTGGATGCAACAGCAGTGACACAAGCCAATTAAACACACCTAACAATTTTTATAAGCATAACTGAAACTGTCAGGTAAACTTGGTTATTTAAAAAAAAAAAAAAGATATTTTTTACAAATGTCATCAAATGAGGAAAATTAGGTCTTTCTGTACTGAAGAACCTTTTCATATTTTGGTACAGCTCTTAATACCTCCTGTTAAAAATTATTTTTATGCTATTCGGGAGCGAGCAGGATATCTACTGTGTTTAAAAGCTCCAGTTGCTTCAATGCTACTGTCAGATGAATATTTTGATCTCATAAATATGAAAGAGTATCTCCTCTGTTATTCCAGCAACCTTGACTCCTAGTTTAGGTGTAAATTATATTTAAATTGGCATGTCTTATTCATAAGTGTTTTATGGACCTTGTTTACCAAGCTTCAGTAAGCAATAATGCATGCCTACCGAAGCTTAAAATGGCATACCCCACTGAGAGGTCCCACGGTAGCATAGAAACATAGAAAAATGATGGCAGATAAAGGCCAAATGGCCAATCTAATCTGCCCATCCACAGTAACCATTATCTCTTCCGCTCTCTAAAAGATCCCATGTGTCTATCCAATGCCTTCTTGAATTCAGACAGTCTCTGTCTCCACCACTTCTTCCGGGAGACTATTCCACACATCCACCACCCTTTCTATAAAAAACTATTACTCCTGAGCCTATCAGGGAAAAATGATTGAGTACCTGAATAAATTCATGTAAACCGTTCTGAACTCCCCTGGGAGAACGGTATAGAAAAAATTGAATAAATTAAAAAAAAAAAAAAATGCCCTCTCATTCTAGAGCTTCCTTTCAAATAAAAGAGACTCGACTCATGCACATTTATGCCATGTAGGTATTTAAACATCTCATCATATCTTCCCTCTTCCACCTTTCCTCAGTCTAAAGTATACATATTGAGCTCTTTAAGTCTGTCCCCATACGCCTTATGATGAACATCACGCACCATTTTAGTAGTCTTCCTCTGGACTGACTCCATCCTTTTACCTTAGCTCTGGTCTCAGATTACAACCAAAACTGAGACTATAATGAAACAGATGACCATTTGGATGCAGCAATTCAAACTCAAACTAAATTCTGACAAAACAAAGTTTTTTTGTGGCGTCTCCTAGTAAAATTCTTTCTGAACCCTCCATCAGTATAAATTCAACTTCATATACAATTCATCCAACAATTAAAATTCTAGTTGTTTTAGATCAGCACCTTACTATGAAGACTCAGAGAGATGTGGTAGTACGTAAAAGTTATTTCACCTTGTCGAGGCTGCGAACAATCAAATCTTATTTTGAATTTGCTGCCTTCCGACTATTAGTACAATCACTACTATTAAGTCTTCTTGATTATTGTAACATTGTCTATTTGACAATCACTAAGAAAGAACTAGCGAGACTGATATTAATACAGAATACAGCGGTCAGGCTGATTTACAGCCTGAAGAAATATGACCATGTCACACCTTACTACTGTGAGTTACATTGGCTGCCCATGGAGGCTCGGGTACTGTTCAAGTTGGGTTGCTTCTGTTATAAGGCCCTATATGGAACAGCTCCTCTTTACTTGGTTAACAGATTTTCTTTAGCTTCATACAATTATAGTAGAAAAACCCACCCCTTGTTTAATTTTCCTTCTGTTAAGGGTTGCAGAAGCAAGAAATGTCTTAATCACACTCTAGCGTTCCAAGCTGCCTCCCATGATAAAGAATTCCGAGCATTATTGCTCACAGCCTATTTCTATGAACATTTTAAAATACATCTGAAGACCTACCTTTTCTCCAAGCATCTGATTAACTAACATTCCATTTTCCGCATTATGTCTACTGTTAATAGTCTTTTGTAAACTGCGTTGAACTTGTGATTACATGGTTAACAAGTACAATGTAATATAATGTAATGGCCTCCAGAATTGTACACAATATTCTAAATGAGGTCTCACCAGAGTCTTATACAGGGGCATCAATACCTCCTTTTTCCTACTGGCCATACCTCTTCCTATGCACCCTAGCATCCTTCTAGCTTTCACCGTCACTTTTTCAACCTGTTTGGCCACCTTAAGATCATCACATACAATCACACCCAAGTCCCACTCTTTTATCATGCACATAACTTCACCTTCCTAAACTTTACCATTCCTCTGGGGTTTTGTAGCCCAAATACATGACCTTGCATTTCTTAACATTAAATTTTAGCTGCCAAATTTCAGACCATTCTTCAAGCTTTGCTAGGTCTTTCTTCATGTTATTCACACCATCCGGAGTGTCTGCTCTATTGCAGATTTTGGTATCATCCGCAAAGAGGCAAATTTTACCTGACAGCCCGTCAACAATATCGCTTATAAAAAAGTTAAAAAGAACAGGCCCAAGAACAGGCACACCACTGTAACATCCCTTTCCTCAGAATGATCTCCATTAACCACTACCCTCTGTCGTCTTCCACTCAACCAGTTCTTGACCCAGCCTGTCACTTTGGGGCCCAACCCGAGGGCATTCAGTTTATTTATTAGACGTCTGTGTGGAACACTGTCAAAGGCTTTGCTAAAATCTAAATACACCACATCTAGCGCACTCTATCTACTCAATTCTCTGGTTACTCAGTCACAGAAATTGATCAGATTTGTTTGACAAGACCTACCTTTAGTGAATCCATGTTTCTTCCGATCCTGTAATCCACCGGATTCTAGAAACTTCACCATTCTCTGTTTTAAAAGAGTTTCCATTAATTTACTTACCACAGAAGTCAGGCTTACTGGCCTGTAATTCCCTACTTCTTCCTTACATCCATTTTTGTGTAGAGGGACCACATCTGCCATTCTCCAGTCCTCTGGTACCACTCCCGACACTAGAGAAGCATTAAAAAGGTCAGTCAGTTGAGCCACCAGAACTTCCCTAAGTTCTTTCAACACCTTTGGATGTACACCATCTGGCTCCATCACTTTGTCTACCTTTAAATTTATCTAGCTCCTAATGAACACAACCCTCTGAAAATTGATCAGGGTCTACTACTCCTCCATCCCTATTCATGTTTGTCTTCTGCGGTCCCACAGAACAGAAATATTTGTTAAGCAATTCAACCTTTTCTTTATCAGCTTCTACATATTTCTCCCCTTCATCTTTGAGTCTCACAATGCCACTTTTGCACTTCTTCCTATCACTAATATATTTTTTTAAAGTCTTGTTTCCCCTTTTAATGTGCCAGCTATTTTTTCTTCCATTTGCATATTTGTTTTCCTGACTACACGACCAACCTCTCTTAACTTTTCCAGATATTTTTGCCTGTCTTCCTCTTTCTGTGATCTTTTGTAGTTTATGAAAGCTAACCTTTTATTCCTTACCTTCTCAGCTACTACTTTTGAGAACCAAAGTGGCCTTCTTTTCCTCATACTTTTTACTTAAGGGCACTCTAAGGCCTCATTTTGCTGCAGCTTCGTAAAATGGACCCTTAGAAATTCAGCATCAAAATATTCAGTTAATCACATACTTTTTCCTTTGCTTAATAGAGACGCCCTGTTCTAAGGATTCATTATCGTATTTCTTTAATCAGTTGTTGGCTTACGATATATGAAGGCCATCAATAACACTATGCTTTTCAGGCTGCAAGTATGTGGAATAGTTTATCAAGGAAGATCAGGATGCAGGATCCTTAGTTAGTGCATTCCTGTGTTAGTTCTTATCTTTTTTTCTTCTTTTTTAATGAGAACTGTTTGCAATTGTGCCTGTATGTGGTGTTTAACCTGTTATGATTGCAATCTTTGTAAACCGTATAGTTAATATACGGTATATAAATGTTTAAATAAATAAATAATCTGAAAATATCTTTGACAAATATCCAAGTGTATTATTTATATATTTGATTTTCTGTGCTTTACTAATGTGTTCTCCCAGTTTTGCTGGTCTCATTTCTGTCACCTGCTTTGAACCCTTTTACAGGATTTGGTGGTATATAAGTCTGTTAGAGTATAGTAGATTAGAAAAATAATCTGCATAAGAGCTCAATAGGTAAACATTTCTCAAAGGAAGGTCAACACTTTAACTTATGAATAAAAGAAATATGAGTATACAAGAACGGAAAACATTTGAAATTAGTATGATCAAAAACTTTAAGACTAACACAAAGGGCTCCTTTTAGGAAGGTGCGCTAGCGTTTTTATTGCACGTATCGGATTAGCGCGCACTAGCCAAAAATCTACTGCCTAGTCAAAAGGAGACAGTAGCAGCTTCGTAAAAGGAGCCCAAAGGGTCTCAGTAGAGACCTTGGCCTTCTCACCCATTAGTCTGGACTTTCAACTGTAAAGTGTTACTACCTCATCACCTCTTTCCTTTTCTGCCTCTTACGCAGAGTACTTAAGAAGTAGCTGAGTTTGCAGTAAACCCATTGTTACTGTATTGTTTTTTCACTGATAACTGTTGAAGGCTTGTCACAGATATATTAAGCTAGTCCCAAAAAAGGTTCCACCTAGAACCTTTTTTTTTTACCCTTATTTCCATATTTGGCTAGCATTCCAAACTTTAAAGGATTAGGCCCTTTTAAATAGCCTCACTGGGACCACTTTGACTTGGCATTTAACGCCATATTGATGTTTTCATAAAATCAGTCCTTCTGCTGTTTTGCCCACTTAAAATAATTAACCACAGTGATGTGAGAAACCGGTTGCCAAGATGTGTCTAGACTTTGAGGAGAATTAAATAAAGCTGAAAGCTGGAACATTAGCATTATTTGGAAGCATTTAGGTCATCTGCAGGAAGGATTTCAGGATGTGATATATCGTTTTGGCACTCTTTGGAAGAATATCATTTTCAGCTATGCACAGTGGAGGCCTGTAGAAGGACAAAATCCTTTGCAAAATGCCCAAAAACCTGATCAACTGTTCTTTCTAGGTCACATTTGCTCTGCCAAGTCTGAAGGGTTCCCTTTTCTTTGAACTGGGTGTTTTAAGTGAAGAGGTAATTTTGCTGGAGATCATTGTGGAATTGCCGTCTTTCTATTTGAAGGATTCAGTCAAGATTTTAAGTTGGATCAGTGCTGACACCCACAAGTCAGTCTTTGAATCACAGCACTTTGCTCCATTATCCTCTTTTTGTTCTTATGCCACTCTGTCTGGCATTACCTCCCTATTCTCATTACCCCTTTCCTCACTTTCTCATATTACTCCATCGCCACCCATCCTCTTCAGTCCCCCTATCCTCCCCGTGATTTTAGACCTCAGAAAAAGTCATCCCCAGAGCTACTGGCCTAAATTAAAATAATTTCTAGGTGCATATTGGTAACATAAGAACATAAGAATTGTCGCTGCTGGGTCAGACCAGTGGTTCATCGTGCCCAGCAGTCCGCTGACGTGGCGGCCCCCAGGTCAAAGATCAGTGCTCTAAATGAGTCCAGCCTCACCTGCATATGTTCCAGTTTAGCAAAAACTTGTCAAATTTTGTCTTGAATCCCTGAAGGGGAGCGTTCCAGTTTTCTACCACTCTCTGGGTGAAGAAGAACTTCCTTATGTTTGTACGGAATCTATCCCCTTTTAACTTTAGAGAGTGCCTTTTCGTTCTCACTACCTTGGAGAGGGTGAACAATCTGTCTTTATCTGCTAAGTCTATTCCCTTCAGTATTTTGAATGTTTTGATCATGTCCCCTCTCAGTCTCCTCTTTTCAAGGGAGAAGAGGACAAAAATAAAAACTGTGGATACAGATGTTCTGGAGATAACTTATTAAACACTGACATATAAAACCATGAAAATTCAATTAAAAAAGTATAATGATAAAAAATACAGTGATAAAATTCCAACCAGACCCTACACGGTCCATGTTTCGGCAAACACGCCTTCCTCAGGGGTCCAATGGTTTGCAAACTCACATATAAAGAATTGGACTAAAAACAGTCTATTGTCTTTAAACATGTGAGCAAAGAACACCACAGACAAGCTGAAGTAGCAAAAAAAAAATGCTAAGGAGAGGGAGAAGAGGCCCAGTTTCTCCAATCTCTCACTGTACAGCATGGATGGATCATGCCACTGAGTCATGGCAACATGCACAGTGAGGAATCCATCCTGTGATGTTTCAGGGTAGAGGTAAAGGAATGGTTTGCCATTGGTTCCACTATGTTGCTGCTGCCCAGCATGTTTCAAAGTTTATTTAATCTTTGATATACCGTTTACCAAACACATACCTAAACGGTTTACAATTATCAAACATTATTTAAAAAAAAAGAATAAAAAATTAAAAAGAAAAATAGAGGGGGAGAATAAACATGATGACACACTGAAGCCAAAGGGAATAAGTGAGGAATGGGAAAAGATTAAATACATTGAGAAAAAAAATCATAAAAGAGAGGGAGGGGCATGAAACATGAGGGTGGGGAAGTGTTCGCTTCAAAAGAAGCGTTTTAAATTGGTATTATTGATTGCATGGAACCTGTTTGGGCTCTTATTGAAATGGAAAAAGTCAGAATGTGTAGGCGCCCATAAAGAGTAGTGTTTTTAATTTAGATTTGAACTTATCAAGAGATGTTTCTAGTCTAAGGTCCAATGGAGGGACGTTTCATAGAGTGGGGGCCTCTCAGCCTACAGTATTCCCAGGTGGTCTTCCATCCCTTCTGTGTCCAATGTTCATGACCCTCCCCTATCTTCTGTGTCGAGTTTGTGTCCCCTCCCCCTCCCTGCCTTCCAGCTTTGTACCAAAATTAAGTTGCAAGCCAGGGATCCTTATCTTCCCCGCCCGCACTCCCCCCTCCCCTGAAGCCGACCTGTCCAAAGAAGCTGCAGGCACCACCGGGAATCCCTGCTTGCCCAGCCCACACTCCCTACCCCACTCCCCCGAAGCCGACCCATCCACAGAAGCCACAAGCAATACTGGGGAACCCTGCCCGCCCACCCCCTGCCTGTATGCTGGCCCCCTGCACCACCCCCCACCCCGAAGCTGACCCTGTTACTTGGTTGGAGCCTTATTGGCTCCATCCTCCCCCAGCAGCAACTCTGTGCAGGGACGGCGCATGCAGCGATTCACATGCTGCATGTGGCTGACTCACAAGTCTTCCCTCTGACATCAATTCTGACTTTGGAGAGAAGTTTCTGGGTCAGCTATGCAGCATATGAGCCACTGCCTGCGTTCCTGCACAGAGTGCTGCTGGGGGAGGAGGGAGCCAGTCCGGCTCCAATGAATTAACAGGGTCGGTTTCAGGGGTGGGAGGATGATGCCGCGGGCCAGTAGACAGGATCCCTGGCAGCAGCTTCAGCAGTAGGTAGGCGGGCATGGAGGGATCCCCAGCGGCGGTCAGGCTGTGTACCCCCAACAAGCAGTGCAGGTACCCCCAAGGGTTCGCATACCGCGTGTTGAGAAACACTGCTCTGTCTTATCCATGTGCTCCATCTTTGTTTATGCACTATGCTGTATATTAAAATGTTTTATCGCGTATTGTGTTGACTTTATAAATTAGGATACTATGCCAAACTTTGTATTGTAATTTAAATATTTGTGTCATAATCCAAGAAAAGGAACCAAGTCATAGAAATTGAGTTATTCAGCCGTCTAAGTAATCAAGTAGATGCTGATTCACATGCAACAAACCATATCTTTTTATCATTTCATTTGCCAGAAATATACCGTTTCAATTAGCAAAAATGTGTAGTTATAAATAGAACCGAACTGACATTGTTGCCTTGTTTCTCAAGTAAGCATGCACTTAGACTGTGACACATTTTTACTGCAGTGATTCTCGATCACATATGTTTGACATATTCTTGTTATACACTGCCTTGACTGAATTCCTTCAAAAAGAACATAAGAACATAGGAAATGCCCTCACCGAATCAGACCTTTGGTCCATCCAGTCCGGTGACCCGCACACGCGGAGGCCAATCTAGGTGTTCCTTGATGGAGACCTAGGTATTCCCTTATGATGACCAGATTTAGCCGTATCCCTCAATGTGATTTGCAAGGAGGTGCGCATCCAACTTGCACTTGAATCCCATAATGGAGGTTTCCATCACAACCTCCTCCGGGAGAGCATTCCAAACGTCCACCACTCGCTGTGTGAAACAGAACTTCCTGATATTCGTCCTGGGCCTGTCGCCCCTCAATTTCAGCCCTTGCCCTCTTTGTCCGAGTCAATAAAAGGTGGAAAGGTAGAGGGCGCCCTAGGCAAACTTTCAGCCTTTTACCCTCCTCAATTAATTTTCAGAGCTCCTAGTCTTCAGTTCCCCCAACCCCCTCAGCTTCATGATCATTACACAAACCTCCTATGAAAATGCAGGTACAATAACGTATATGCTGATGGTTCTTTGAGCTTCTGTCCGTCAGGTCCTATTGTTTTGATTGGACTGTGGCATGTCTTTTCTCCCCTTGGCTACTGCTTAGTCTTTCCTAATGGTCGGGCTGGCCCAGAAGTGCTGCTATTTCCACCTGCAATAGTTTCCAAAATGACCTCTAATATTGGCAGGAAAGGGGAGTTAGTCAGCCATAGTATAAAACATCGAAAAAAACATAGAAAATGATGGCAGAAAAGGGCCACGGCCCATCAAGTCTACACACCCTAATGACCCAACCCCCTAACTTCTTCCCCTAAGAGATCCCACATGCCTATCACATTTTTTCTTAAAATCTGGCACGCTGCTGGCCTCAATTACCTGCAGTGGAAGAAATACTTCCTGGTGTCGCCATGAAATTTCTTACACTGCAGTCTGCATTTCTAAGTCCAAAATACTTTCTGCAAAAAATCATTGGCTCATGTATATATGTTTGTATCTTCCTGAGACAGTGCTGGTATCTTAGTTAGGCATCATCAATCAAGAATGAAAGGACATCCACCTTGGCATAGTTTAACTGAATTAGTATTTGAATTCAGGTTTTCCATCTAAGCAGAAAGATCAGATGGTGTGTGCAAGTGTGCATGACAGAAGCAGGACAGGCCACTTCACATGGAATTTAGCACCATAGAAACAATCTTTCTCTAGCAGATATGATCTATAAATGAAGTGCTACATATAAGTTATTGAAATACTGCCTTGCGACAGTTTGCCACAACTGTCACTTAAAACTGACAAAACCCACATATTATAGCCACATATCCTAACATTAGGAAGGCTGATACTTTAGCTCAAATGAAGTGTCTAACATAGGAAAGCTTTAAGATGATTAAGGGGGCTAGTTACAAAACTATGCTAAAAAACCCTGTTACATTATACTGGTGTGTGTATATATATATATATATATATATATTTTTTTTAATTGAATTTATAATATATTATATTATAAGTATAATATATATAATATAATATATTATATTATATTATAAGTATAATATATATAATATAATATAATATATTATAAGTATAATAAACAAGTCAAAATACTTGCATACAGATTTTGAAAAGTATTCATCAGTCATATAATAACTGAAAGAAATTAACAAAATATTTTTAAAGATAGCGTTAATTATTTAGTCCACAAAAGCTTATGATCCAAGAACAAGGAAATATGCTAGTAAAATAAAGAAATTATATCATCTTATAAGACAGAGAAGGAGACATTTGTTTTTACCCCCAGACAGCCAGTTCATTAAACTGTTGGTAAAGCAATTGAACCAATAGTTACTCCCCTCCCTTCTTTAGCCACAATAAATTCAAGTAAATGCTTCGGTTAAAAAAAAAAAAGAAAAATTTTCCCTTCAAATGAGACACAACATTTTGCAGGAAATTTTAACACAAATAATGCACCTAAAGCCAGGACCCTTGACCTATAGATCAAGAATTCTTTCCTGCTTTTCTGTGTCTCCATGGAAATATCTGGAAACAGACAAATTGTTGAGCCAGAAAACATTTCATTCATGTGCCTATAATAAGTCTGAAGTATTAAGTCTCTATCAAACTCCAAGGCGAAACTCACTATAAGAGTGATTCTCTCAGTTATTACTTCAGAAGAATTTTCCAGAAAGTTTGTATCACTTTTTTGTATTCCCTCTTCCCTAATAGGGGGAGCTCAGTACATTCTAGCCAAGGTTGGAGTCCATGGTCACAATTGCTTTCCACAGATCGTCTAAGTTGACTATGGCAGGCTTACTCAACTCCCCAAAATGATCTTCTAAAGAAGTATTCTTACCAGATCCTGCGTTGGGCACCTCCCACCAATCATCCGGGGCTTTCCAGCTGTCCAACTCCATGGGGATGCTGATTTGCCTCTTCCTCTACGGATTCTCTTCTCCCAGGTTGGAGGAGCGGCTGCCTCAAGATCGGGCTAAGAGAAGCCCGGTCTGCACTAAGGTTTGCCGATGATGTCGGCGTCCCCTGTAAGTGAAGCGTCGCTCCGACGTCCAGTGTAGTCTGAATCCAGCCTCTAGAGCTTCTGACTGCTGGAGGTACTGGTCATGAAGCTCCCTTCCTCTTTCCCATCCTAAATTCAAAAGAAAAGTAAGTGTTACTGATCAGTGACGGCCGACCAAATAAAAGAGAGGAAAAAAAAAAAATCAATGGGAGAGGGTATTAATGCAACGTGGAGCTTGGATTCAGAGCTCTGCCTTAGTTCCATTTTGATATGTCCTCTGTAACATTATATTTTAATGTGTGTTATTGTGGAATGTTTAACATACTATTTGCTGAAGGGAATTGTATCCGAGGAGGACAATTTCAGGCATGCCAAATTCCATGCAAGCATAGTAATATAGTAAATGACGGCAGATAAAGACCCGAATGGTCCATCCAGTCTGCCCAACCATACATGTTCCATAAATTAATCATTTCATTTAAATGGTCCTTTTTCTTAGATACTTCTGGCCCAGAAACCCAGAGCCTTGCCCAGTAGTGTGCTTAGGTTTTATCTACTGGAGTCTCTGTCAAAGCTCACTCCAGCCCATCCCAGCCATCGAAGCCCTCCCCAGCCAGTCCTCAACTGAATGTCCATATATGGGACACAGACTGTGCAAGTCTGCCCTGTACTGGCTTTAGTTCCTTCAATATATACCCATTATTTTCAGATTAGAGATCCTTAGCAGGAAACTTACTCAGAGCTAGATGCACTAAAGTCAGCAATTGTCACTAAACCCATTTTGACTGCTTTAGTGACAATCACATTACATTACATGATAGATTTCTATTCCACCAATACCTTGCGGTTCAAGGCGAATTACAAAAGATTTATGGTTGAACTGTTACAAAAGATCGTTTTGGAGAGTTAGGAAGAATAAAGGAGAAAGATGGAATTCGTGATGTTAAGACTTATTCAGGGATTTCTTGAAGAGTATGGTTTTTATTTCTTTTTTGAATAACTTGTAGTCTGAGGTTGATATCAGTAGATTAGAGATTTGGCTATCGAGTCTCGCTGCTTGAGTGGCCAGGAGGCCGTCGTAGAGTTTTTTCCATTTCATCTCTTTGACTGGTGTGTGTGTGAATGGGTTGTGGGTTTTTCTATGTCTGGTTGAGGTATTAAGGATAAGTTGGTTGTTCAGGTAGGCTGGGCTGTCTCTATTTATAGTTTTAAATAGTATGCAGTAGAATTTGAATAGTATTCTTTCCTGGATTGGGAGCCAGTGTGAGTTGATGAATGCTTCAGTAATGTGGTTGTGTTTCCTTAAGGAGTAAACGAATCTTAGGGGCGTATTTTGAATTGTTTATAGTTGTTTGGTCATTGTTGCAGGGCAGGGGAGATAGAGGATGCTGCAATAATCTAGTATACCCAGGATAAGGGATTGAACTATGAGCTGGAATTGTGTTCTTTGGAAGAATTTATAGACTTATCTTTGGTTTCTCATAATGGCAAAAGATTTCTGTATTGTTTTGTTTATTTGTGGTTGCATGGTGCAGCATCTGTCTATTGTCATGCCTAGTAGTTTTAAGGTGGTTTGCATAGGGTATTTGATCAAGTTGAGTTTTATGTTGGTTATAGTTGGGGTTTTGTTATTTTTGAGGAGAATGAATTTTGTTTTGTCTGGGTTGAGTTTCAGTTTGTGGCCTTCCATCCAGTTCACTACTGTTTCCAGAGTTCGGTGTAGTGTGTCTGTTATGGTGGTCTTTTGTTGATCAAAAGGTATGAGGATGGTAATGTCTTCTGCATAACTGTAGGAGGTTATGCTTAGTTTGTCCAGGTATGACCCGAGAGAAGCAGTATATAGGTTGAATAGAGTAGGGGATAGTGGGGATCATTGTAATACTCCACAGGGGTTGGACCAAGGTTCCGATTTTTCTTTATCCGATTTTACTCTGTATGTTCTGGATTTTAGGAAACCCTCAAACCATGAGAGTACTTTATCTGAGATACCTATTATGTCCAAAATTTGCAGTAGAATGTTATGGTCTACCAGGTCAGCCAGTTGTCTGAGAAGCATTCTTTTTCCTGTGTTGTCTAACTGTGTCAATAAGGAAGCCTAGTAATGTCTCTGTGCTGAATTTGGATCTGAAACCAGATTGCGTGGGATGGGTATGTTATGGTTTTATAGGTAGGTGGTGAGGAGTTTAGCTACTAGTCCTTCTGTTTGTTTGACATATTGAGGCTATGGGTCTGTACTTGGAGGTTGGTCTGTTGGTCCTTTTGGGTCTTTTTGGATCGGGGTGATAATGATTTCACTGAGGTTATTTGGGAAAAGGCCGTCTGTGAGCATGTTTTGTATCCATTGAAGTAGTAGAGTACGGAATTTTGTACTTGATATAGTTAGGAGATATGGAGGGCAGTGGTTGAGGTCACAGGATGCGTGGCTGTACTTTTTGTAGAGTTTGTTGAATTTGGGCCATTGTTTTATTATTTATTTATAGAATTTTATAATATTACCAAGCATATTGGGCCATTGTATATTGGGGAATTGGGTCCAAGTTCTGTCTGCGGCTGTTGCTTCTTTTTCTGTGGTGTGTATTGTGATTTCAAATCACATTTGCCGACCCAATGCACAAAACAGCTCACTGTGTGTTTTTCCCCTCGATCACCCATTTTCTGATCTGGCCGTGTAAACTATTTGAGCGACTGATGCACTAACATTGCTTGGTGATGCATTAAAAAAGTGATCCAAAAAAGCAACTTGTCAAAACCAGTCGCTTACCTGTCTTACTGACACTTTTTTCATGGGCATAGATGCTGTGCATGTGTTACGCATGCACAATATCTGCCCCATTAAAATAAAAAAAAGAATAAAACACCCACCCTGCTGATGATGGCCCTCCCCAATGTCTCCCCAATGAACTGGCACTGGGGACTGACCCCCCCGGCTCAGATGCCTAAGGCCCCTCCTGGGATACAGAGGGAGGAGCTAAGGCCCTGATTGGCTCAGATTCCTAAAGCCCTGCCCCTTGCGAGGAGCCTTAGGTGTCTGAGCCAATTAGGGCCTTAGGCCCTTCTCTGTGCATCACATGATGCACTGAGGAGGGGAAGACCTGCCATTTTGGGCTGGTGGGCTTCAGAGCTAGAGGGACTGAGCCTCACTCCTGCTCTCTTCACACAAAGGTACTGGGGGGTTCGGGGTATGGGGGGAGTTTCGGAAGAGCATCTGGTGGCAGGAGGGAGTGGGCATCCCTCCTATCTTTTATTTGGGGGGGAGGGAGTGAGGGAAGAGGGTGGGAATAGTTTGGAGGGTGGCGCCATTGGCAGGAGGGAGATGTCAGACTAATTTATACTGTGACGACGACAGGCCAGGTAGTCTACTTCTGTATTCTGCCACGAAAACTTGCTATCATTATCAAGTTACTAGGACTTGAATACAAGTCGATGGCAGCTTAATACAGGTCCTGGTTGAATATTGGGCTGGGACCCTCATAAGCTTGTTTGGTTAAAAATAAAAGTGCCCCAGAGCCCCTGATCCCCCTCCTGCCCCCCCCCCCTAGCCTACTACCTAAACTCTCTCCTCCCTCCATAGCCAGGCCTGACCTCCGGGACATGTGGATCAGCGGGGACAGGAGCAGAGCCCCCTCACTCCTACCCCTTTGCCTACATCTGGAAAATGGCTGCCACAACTTCTCGTGGGAGCCCATAGCACTTCTCTAGTTTGGGTGTTTCTAACCTACTGAATTTCCAAAGGAGATTGAGGTATCTCACAAACTGTAAAATAATCCCATGTGAGTGCTCCTGAGTTTAGGCTCCATTAGTTCTGGGCAGAACTTCATATTTCTGTTTACATGACCACCTACTGTTGAAACATCTTTAAGAAATCCAACCATATTGTATATCTTAAAATGCATCAAGTTTTCTATTTTTAACCAATTGCAGCCTGCAATTTATACTTTCAAAACTAGTGGGACTTGGATGGTTTGAATCTCTCAAGATGCAACAGCCCATTTACATTTTCTCGCTTTTATGTTTAAATACTGACTTTACAGCCTGCAGTGATGCGAGATAAATTACTAGCACTGCATAATTGAAAATACTCTTCTGTGGGTTACACTAGCCGTCGCCTCCGCTGCCAGTCACTCCATCTTCCTTTAGTTCTTTTGCCATTGATAACAGAGAAGGGCAGCCCTGGTTTCAAAAGGATGTGATGCTGTCAGTTGTTGCAATTATAGGATACAATAAAGAAGACGCACTCCTTCAAAATCCCCAGCCTCTTTCTAGCACAGCTTGCTTGTATTTTATAAGACTAATAAATCATGAGCCTTAAAGTCTCCGCTTCCTCATGAAATTCTACAGAATAAAGTTCTCAATCACAACCAAACACTTGATGGAGCAAAATGATTCATTTGAAGAAAAACAGGATTTTCTTTCCCGATAATTGCTTTTCCAAGTACAGCACTCTGGTGCTCCTTGAACAGAGAACAGTCTTTCTAATGTGCAATATTTTACGAGTCAAATTTAAAAAGTGTACATATTTCTGGATTTTGCACTCGCAGAAGCTGTAATTAGTAATAGCAAAAACAATCAGAAATGTTTTAGAATATGTCATGAACCCTGATAGTTCATTGCAAACACCACAGTATGATATTGAAAAATCAGATTATTGATTAGTACTGTTTTATACTTGAGTGATCTACAATTGATTAAATCAATATTTACAGACAATGGTGCATCAACTATTAGAAACATAGAAACATGATGGCAGATAAAGGCCAAATGGCCCATCTAGTCTGCCCATCCGCAGTAACCATTGTCTTTCTCTCTCCGAGAGATCCCATGTGCCTATCCCAGGCCCTTTGAATTCAAACACAGTCTCTGTCTCCACCACCTCTTCTGGGAGACTGTTCCATGTATCTACCACCCTTTCTGTAAAAAAGTATTTCCTTAGATTACTATTGACCTTTGTGTCTTTGCTAAATGGGCTAAAAATCACGGTCTAGCTGAGAAGTGGTTTAGTCCCCTATTAAAATTGGACTTGAATATTTGCGGTCTTATTAGGACGGGGATGGAAATTGCATCAATAAATGATATAATTAACAACAAAATTACAATGAACAGAAACGGGATCCTTACCTTATTGGTTTCTAAATAAGTTTGCCCCTGGAGTTTGACTCATGGAACTCTACTTGCTCCTTGGGTACGCTCCTTGGGTGCACGCTGCTGAAGATCACCACTAACAGTCTGAATTTGTAGCAGGAACTTCCTGATTCTGTGAGCAAGCTTATGTGATTGGCTGAGTCTAAAGAGGCATGGATTAAGGTATGGGCTGGAGAAGAGCAGAAAGGTGATGTCATCTCCGTTTGTAGGTTATCTGTGCTTCTTTATTATGAAGTAATGGAACGGTTGAGATATAATTTATAGGCTGAGATAGTATAATCTTATGATTGTTGCTGATGTATGTGATTTTTAAAATGTTCAAATCCTGAAATATGTATGTGATAATAATAATAATAATAACTTTATTCTTCTATACCGCCACAATCTTGCGACTTCTAGGCGGTTTACAATCAAGAGAGCTGGACATTCAGCGAAATACAATAAGCAGATATTCAGAGGAAATATAGAGAGCATATGTATATGTATGTGATACTGTGAGCCACCTTAGATAAAGGCAAATTAAAAATGTCTTAAATACATAGGCACGGGTCAAGGTACAGGCTAGAGAAGAGCAGGAAGCTGTAAACAGGATAGCACAGTACAATTAGAATTATAATCACACAGTACAGTGTTCCCCTGGTCATTTGCGGTCGGCGGTTTGCGGTCTAGGTCATTAGTGGTATTTTACGACCGCGAACCGCCAACAAGGAGAGGGCAGCGGGAGAGGCAGGAGAGAGCAGCCGGAGCGTCGCAAGTGCAGGAAATCAGTCGCAGTACACTCCAACCGCCTCTTCCTGCACTAAGTTGGGCCTTATCCAATCAGGTGCTGCTTTGACACGCAGTTCCTGATTTAATAAGGCCCGACTTAGTGCAGGAAGAGGCAGTCGGAGCATACCGCGAGTGATTTCCTGCACTCGCGGCGCTCCGGCTGCTCTCCTGCTTCCCTCTCCCGCTGCCCTCTTCAGGCTCCCCCATGAAAAACCGTATTCGTGGTTTTTCGAGATTCGCAGGGGTTCCTGGAATGGAACCCCCGCAAATATCAGGGGAATACTGTACAAGGGATACTAGCAAGTGAGAACATGAAGCAATTTTTCTGGGTGAGTACTGCTGTAATGAGTCCAGTAGCAGTTGCTCTGAATATCCTTCAAAAGTGACGCTGAATGTTACGTGGTCTTTTTGCTGCCCACTTTGGTCATGTTGAAAACAAAGCTGACTAAAGTTGATACAGAATAAAATAATAATTTATCGCCAATATCTGTTACAATCTAACATTCTCTTCAATCTCTTACACAGCACACAAGTGATTTTGTGAAGCGCTCAGACCCATTACCAAAACGCTTAGTGCAGGTTGTTTTAGAGACCATCATAACCTTCACGGTCTCTGACCACCAAATATTATAACGTTACACTAATAATGAAGACTTATCTGAATCTCTTTGGTGGTGATGTTGTGATATAATAACTGCATCAAACTCAAGATGAAATCAAAACTGCTCTGTGCTTTGTGTTCTATAAAATGTTGACTGCCTTGACCCCCCCCCAACTCGAGTTTCGCGAGCTGGTGCTTCTTCAGGAGGGAACACTAAAGGGACAAAAACATACATTATATACATACTCGCTACATCCAGTTTAATAAGGAGTCAGCAATTTATGGAGATTAAGTGAGATTGTGAGTGAGTGTGTGTAAGTGGGTATGTATATAATGTATGTTTTTGTCCCTGTAGTGTCCCCTCCTGAAGAAGCACCAGCTCGCGAAACTCGCGAGACCAGGAAGTGATGTCAGAGGGAGAACCGAGGCCGGCGCAGACAGCAAGTTGGAGATGCTGCTCGCGGGGAAGTTAAAAAGGTATGGGGGAAGGTAAAGGGTGTGTGCATGGTGGGGGATGAAGGAACAGGGGAGAGGAGCTGGAGAAGAGGGCAGGGGGGTGCCACCGTCCCAGGTGCCTCCCACTCTCGCTATGCCACTGCCTTTTACTATGCTGCACTGAACACGCACACTAAGCTCGTTTCCAGTGCAGCTGTAAAATTGGCCTCTCTCTATTATATCTTATTTGGCCATACATTAAAATTACCATTAGTGCATGCCATTTATATCAAATTATATAAAAAATATTTTACTTTATTCAAGATTATTATTTACCTTTTTTTCTACTTCATGCTGCTATTAATATCATCTCAGTTTACTTTAAATAGGGAAAGACTTAAAAAATCTCATTCCCTTAGGGTAAACGTCATTTTCCATGATTATTATATTACTTAAATGTGCCCAGGCCATAAAAATGCCACTGAAGCATCTTGTGCTTCCAATTCACTCCTAATGAATAGTTGAGGATTTTATTTGCCATATACCAAATCTTTCAAAGGTTTCCAGACTGCAATTCAAAACTGTTCTAAATAGTGAAATGCTGGAACTGCTCTTACCCTGAAACCTTCTGTTTGCTTTAATGGTGCTCATAGAAGCTGGACCACAAACCTTACTGCCAGACAAAACATTAATATATGCAGTGTCACTTAGTAGAAAACCCAGAAAATCAGTGGAATCAAGATGTACTATGCACACTGACTCTAAACAAAGACGTTCATCTCATCTCAGTTCCCCTCTAGCTCTCTTAAACCATTTTGAAAGGGCACTGTAGGCATAAAATGTAGCTCTCTTATCTTTGACCTTGACAAACCACATCTAAAAACAAACTGAAGAAACAAAACCATGCTCATATTACAGTAGATTGTCTTCCATCAGCCATATTAAGCGCCCAAAAATGCTCAGACTAGCCTCATGAGACTCTTTTTTACTGTTGAACTGAAGATTTATTTGGCCAGTATTTCTTCCTTAATGAATAAAGTCTGTTGCTATTCTACATTCTCTGGCTCAGTGCCCTGCTATTTTGTTTCTCAAAAGGCCAACCATGCTCCCTCCTTTCTCATCACTCAGACTTCTGTCACCTTTTATGGGCTCACACAGCTTATTGTACAAGATATTCTGCAAAAAGCATCTGCTCTTCCCAGCAGAGGTGAAAGTCAAGGAGGATAGTTAGAATGTCAGATTAGCTTTTTAACATGCATACAGTGTTGATATTTACTGTGGTAAATTCACTATGCAATGACTTATTAGTAGCAAATCAATGTATAGGGCTACATTTTTACCCTCCAAATTATCTAGATTAGAGAGGGAGGGCAAGACAGTGTTTAACTCCTACCCTCTCTCTCCATCTTTGATTTATAGACTTGTACTCCAAATGGGAAGATTAGGTTCTTACCTCAACAATCTTCTTTCTAGTAGAAAGGCATATGAGTTTTGAACCAATGGGTTATTCTCTTTTAGTCACGACTGTGTGGAAGGAATCATCTACATTTTTTTCTCTCTTGGCTGTGCCTTCTGAACCACTAGATTGTGCTCTAGCTCATCAGTTTGTATCAAAGCAGTTGACAATCACTATAAGAGGAAAAACAAAAGAGGCGGGATATGGGGAAACTCCATGACCAAGTTAATTGTACTTTGCTCTGCAACAATTAAAATGCAACCAATCAATGCGAATAGGAACATAACTTAAAACATGGTAGAAACAAACGAGCCACCTATCTGAGTGCAACCAGCACTAACACTTCTGCTCAGTCTTCACCTGCGAGGCGCCAGGACTCGGCCCTCAGCTACAGACAAGGGTTGACACAGATGACCCGTTTAGTAATTTCAAGTTTACACCCAGCGGTGTCTACTGCAAGCTGTCAAAGCTTAAGGTTAACAAGGCAATGGGGCCTGACAACCTACACCCCAGGGTGCTCAGGGAGTTGTGTGATGTCTTGGCGGAACCGCTATCCGCGCTCTTCAATCTCTCCCTTAGTACGGGTAACATCCCATTGGACTGGAAGTTGGCTAACGTCATTCCACTCCACAAGAAAGGCTCCAAGATGGAGACAGCAAACTACAGACTGGTGAGTCTCACATCAATAGTGTGCAAACTAATGGAAACTCTAATCAAACGCCAATTGGATACGATCCTGAATGAGGAGAATCTACGGGATCCCCGTCAACATGGATTTACTAAGGGGAGATCCTGCCAATCCAACCTGATCAGCTTCTTTGACTGGGTGACAAGGAAGCTGGATGTTGGGGAGTCCCTGGACATTGTATACCTGGACTTCAGTAAAGCATTCGATAGCGTACCACACCACAGGTTGCTGAGCAAGATGAGTTCTATAGGATTGGGTGACACATTGACAAAATGGGTTGGGAACTGGCTTGGAGGTAGGCTTCAGAGGGTAGTGGTGAACGACACCCCCTCCGAAAAGACGGAGGTAATCAGTGGAGTGCCGCAGGGCTCGGTCCTGGGCCCGATCCTATTCAACATCTTTATAAGAGACTTGGCAGAAGGGCTGTGAGGTAAAATAACATTATTCGCCGATGACGCCAAACTAAGCAATGTAAACTAAACTAAACTAAACCTTAAGTTTGTATACCGCATCATCTCCACAGAAGCAGAGCTCGAAACGGTTTACAGGAATTACAAAAGAAAGGAACTCCAATGGGAAGAAGAAGAGCTTGGTAAAAAGGGAAGAGGGAGGAGATTAAGTGTAGAGGAGAGGGAGGGAGAAGTTACATTTTAGAGAAAAGCCAAGTTTTCAAATGTTTTCTGAAGGGTTGGAGGGAAGTCGCACTCCGAAGAGGGGCAGATAAGCTGTTCCACAGCTCGGTGATCTTGAAGAGGAGGGATGATCTGAGTTTTCCTGTATGGGATATGCCTTTTAAAGAGGGGAATGATAGTATGAATTTTTGAGAGGATCTGGTGGAGTTAGGATTTGCGGAGAGCCAGGATAGTGGAAACAGGGGAGGAAGGATGCCGTGTAGAGACTTGAAGGTTAGGCAGGCACATTTGTAGTGGACCCTGAGGAGAACTGGGAGCCAGTGAAGCTTAGATAGGAGCGGGGAGACGTGGTCGAATTTGCTTTTTGCGAAAATTAATTTAGCCGCGGTATTCTGAATCCGCTGGAGTCTGAGAAGACCTTTCTTTGTTAGGCTTAAGTAGATGGAGTTGCAGTAATCCAGTCTGGATAGAATAATGGATTGAACGAGAACGGTGAAGTGTTGTTGGTGGAAGCAGGATCTGACTTTCTTTAGCATGTGAAGGTTGAAAAAGCATTTTTTTACTAAGGAGTTGAGGTGATCGTTGAAGGATAGTGTAGAGTCAATGATGATTCCCAGAACTTTGCTAGAGTGCTCAAGCGGCAGTTTGGTGCCTGAGGATAGTGGGATGAGGGAGGGCAGCTGATCTAGTTTTGGGCCTAGTCAAAGAAGTTTTGTTTTGGTCTCATTAAGTTTCATTTGAACGGTGAGAGCCCAGGATTGGAGGTTCATTATGCAAGAAGAGATGTTATCAGAGAGGTTGGTGAGGTTGGAGTCGATCTCGAGGAGGACAAGAATGTCGTCGGCATAGGTGTAGAGTGTCTCAAAGGGGGAGAGTTTGAGGAGTTTCAGGGAGGACATGTAAACGTTGAAAAGAATCGGGGAAAGAGGTGAACCCTGAGGAACTCCGCAAATCGGTTTCCATGGGGAGGATGAGGTACCGTTCATGTTAACGAAGTAGGAGCGAGAACGTAGGAATTTTGAGAACCAATCTAAGACAGTGGAATTAATGCCAATTTCAGAGAGTTGGAGGATTAGTATGTCATGATTGACAATGTCGAAGGCTGCAGAAAGATCAAATTGAAGAAGGACGGCGAACTTGTTGCAAGAGTGAAGATGTTGGACTTTTGAAATTAAAGAGGCCAAAAGGGATTCAGTGCTAAAGTTGGGTCTGAAGCCATCTTGGTAGGGTAATAGAATGGAGAATCTCTCAAGATAGGATGAGAGTTGGGTGGCTATTATGGACTCCAGCATCTTGTTCAGGAGAGGAATGTTAGCTATTGGGCGATAGCTGGACGGTGTGGAGGGGTTTAGATCAGCTTTTTTCAAAAGCGGGGATAAGGCAATGTCTCCCATTTCTACAGAAAATAGGCCTGAGAGTAAAGCGGAATTTATAAGTTTGGTGAGAGATGAGATGGCTTGTGTGGGAATATTTTCGTATAGGTAGGAGGGGAAAGGATCCAAGGTGCAGTTGCAAGATTTTAACTTGAGGCAGAGTTTGGAGACCTGGGAATCGGAGACAAGGTCGAAGGTGGTCCAGGATCTATCGGCTGGGATATGGTTGGCATCAGTTAGATTGGGGTTGGAGGCGGCGAGCACCAGGGAGTTGTAAGAGGGTGTTGGAGGGAAGGAGCAACGTAAGGTGGTGACTTTCTCATTGAATAATTTTGCTAGTTCATCAGCAGATGGAGAGGGGAGGGGTGTGGCGGAATCGTGTTTGGAGGATATGGAACGCCAAATGCTGAACAGTGAATACACTTTGGTTGTTGGATCTAGAGATTTTGTTGCCGTAGAAGTTCTTCCTTGATTTTTTTAATTCAGTATTGTAGAACTTGATGTTCGCCCTCCAGGACTGTCTGTCGGCGGGGGATTTAGATTTTTTCCATTTTCTTTCCAGTATTCGGCATTTCTGTTTCAGATGTCTGTGGTATGGAAGGTACCAGGGGGCCTTGCGAGAGTAGGAGACGGTTTTAGTGGATAGTGGAGCAAGGGAGCGGTAGGTGGTTTCAGAGAGGGTGATCCAATTGAGCCAATTGGATTCGGGGCTTGGAGGATTGGGAGTGGTGGAAAGTAGGTTGAGGAATTTGTTCCAGAACAGGTCGCTCGCAATTTTTTTCTGGAAGGCTTGGGGGTGCGTGGTGGTGGTTCGAGGTGTGACATGAAAATGGGGAGGCAGAAAGCTCCTAGGAAATGGTCGAAAAGGGACAGGTTCCCAGCGAGTGTCGTCAACCGAGGTTTTGTAATCGGTGAGGTCGAGGAAGATGATGATGTCTAACGTATGCCCCTTTTCATGGGTTGGGAGGAGAGCCGGGGGGGGAAGCCTAAAGAGGTGAGGAAGTTGTTGAGATCGATAACATCCTTGTTGGTGGTGTCGTTTATGTGAAGGTTAATGTCTCCAATGATTAGTAATCTTTGAAATTTGAGGAATGCATTAGTGATGGTCTCAAGGACGAGATCGGAGGATTTATTCCAGGGGGAGGGAGGACGATATAATAGAAGGATGCCTAGTGAGTGAGGATGGAGTTCGTCATTGACAGAGGCTAGCATGTATTCTAGGGAGGCGTGGCTGCCCTTTTCTAGCAGTTGGACGTTGAAGAATGATTTGTGAAGGAGTGCCAGGCCACCTCCTTTTCGATTAATTCTGGGGGAGAAGAGGCCTTGGTAACCGTGAGAACAAAGTTCGTTTTGAGAGAATATGTCGTCTTTTGTGATCCATGACTCCTTGATGAATAGGAATCCAGGGTTAAGATCTTCAAGAAGATCTTTCAGGATTTGGGTTTTGTTGCATGCAGATCTGGCGTTGCAGTAGAGAGACGGTACTGGGGTGAGAGAGTCAGAGGCGTGGTTGGGAGGGTTGGCCGGGGAGATGGGCTTTAAGGAGGCGTGATTGATTCTTCGGGGGATTTTCTTGGAGGGATGACTTCTGGTGCGCAAAAGCGTGGGGATTATGGCACAAGGGCAAGTGGGACTGACGATAGTGGGGATCAGTAAGTTAGATGGGGGAGGTTTCAGGCAGAAGGAGATGTTGGAGGATGAGCAGAGAAGAAGAAGAAGGATCCATGGGTGTGGATTCATGGTGGGGTTTGGGGGAGCCTTTGGAGGAGTAAGGAGCGAGTGTAAACGAAAGGCTTGGTAGTAGGGCAGAGCCGGACAATTGGGCAGAAATGAAACAATTAAATATAATCTGATGTGACTTAGTAATTGGGCGGAGCTTAACAGTTGAGAGGAATCTGGCGATCCTTATCAAAGCAAAAGCAGTTGAATAAAATATGGAGGTTTTTAACAAACTTAAAAAACAGTTGAATAAAATATGGCGGTCTTAACAAACTTAGAGGGAACAGGAAGAATAATCAGGTGGACCATAGCAGGATTTGAATAATAGAATAGCAGAGCAATTATACAGTTGAATAGAATCTGAAGATCTGTGGCAAGTTTAATTACTAAATAGAACCTAGAGAGACTTAGCCAGGCTAAAACAAATTAAGTAGGAAATTGTCAGGATGGAGCTTGTCAGTGAAGTCAGGTTTGGCGATTGATGCAGCAGAAGCCTAGCTGGGCAGAGGAAGTAGGGGCGCAGGAGGTAAACAGCCCTGACAGCGGGGAGCTTTTTCTGTGATCCCGGTGGGCTTGAGGGGAGCAGGGCTCTAAGAGGACTGAGGCAGAATCCTCCTGCTTGAAGCCGCACCGGGCGGAGGAAGGTGAGACAGAGATGGAGAAAGTGGCAGAGGAGCTGCTTTAGAAGGCAGAGCAGGTCTCTAGGGTTTCGGGGGGCGGAGCAGGGCTCCCACGCGGCCCGAATCGCTGGTGCAGTAACAAGCGGCTCCCGATGGCAGAGGAGCTGCTTTAGAAGGCAGAGCAGGACACTAGGGTTTCGGGGGCGGAGCAGGGCTCCCATGCGGCCCGAATCGCTGGTGCAGTAACAAGCGGCTCCCGATGGCAGAGGAGCTGCTTTAGAAGGCAGAGCAGGACACTAGGGTTTCGGGGGGCGGAGCAGGGCTCCCACGCGGCCCGAATCACTGGTGCAGTAACAAGCGGCTCCCGATGGCAGAGGAGCTGCTTTAGAAGGCAGAGCAGGACACTAGGGTTTCGGGGGGCGGAGCAGGGCTCTCACGCGGCCCGAATCGCTGGTCCAGTAACAAGCGGCTCCCGATGGCAGAGGAGCTGCTTTAGAAGGCAGAGCAGGACACTAGGGTTTCGGGGGGCGGAGCAGGGCTCCCACGCGGCCCGAATCGCTGGTGCAGTAACAAGCAAAAGCTTGTTACTGGGCAAAAGCACAACAGACATAAATTCAATGTCCGACAACATGATGCACGACCTACTCCTACTGGAGCGCTGGTCTAGGTCCTGGCAACTCAGCTTCAATGCCAAAAAATGCAAAGTCAAAAATGCAAAGACATACCAAAGCAGTCTCCCGGATCTAAAGTGGAAAAGATGAGCCTGCTGCCAGCACCAAGGACCCAAAAAGGTGTCCATTTGTGCTGCCAAATCCAACCCGTAAAATTTCATGGAAATATGGAGGGTGTATCACATAGCCGCCCTACAAATATCTTCAGGCAGAACCACACTCCTTGTAGAGTGTGTTCTCAATGAAATTGATGGTCATTTACCATACCTGATATATGCTGGTGAAATAGCCAAATAAATCCATCCTAAAATGGGAGCCTTAAAAGCCTCTTCCCAGATGGCTAGGACTCGTTCGAACAAAGAGATGATCCGAGAGACGAAAATCATTCATCACCTTGAGATAACGGAGGAAGACTCTCCTGACAACCAGCAATACCAGTTTTTTTCTTTGAACCCATGGGTAGCCAGACTTTCTGATTTATATGGAAGGCCAAAATCACCTTTGGCAAAAAGAAGGTACTGTGAGTAGTGATACCCAAGCCTTCATAAACCTGAGGAAAGGCTCTCTACAGGACATAGTCTGTAGTTCCAAAATCCTTCTCACTAAGGCAATAGCTACTAGAAAAACTATTTTAATGGTCAAATCCATCGGCGGCTCTTCTCATAAGGGCTTGTATGGGGCCTTATTGAGGGAATGCAAAACAATGTTAAGAATCCAAGTGGGAAAATAACTGTCTCATAGGAGGATGAAGCTGCAAAGCACCCTTCAAAAATCTGGTTATATCAAGATGAGAGGCCAAAGAAGCTTTCACCACTGGAGCCCTAAAGTATGAGAGGCCTACCACCTTCACTTTGAGGGAACTAACCACCAGACCATTCTTAAGGCCGTTCTGAAGAAATGCCAAGACCACTGACATCAAAGCCCTAAAAGGCTCAATATTCTGCTTCCCTATAAGACTTCCATATTCACCAGCGCTGAAACATTTACCAAACTTTGGCATAAGCTGCAACAGTTGCCAGTTTCTTAGATCTTAGGAGGGTAGCCATGACCACCTCTGAGTGACCCTTCTATGCTATGACTACGTGTTCAAGAGCCATGCCATAAACCCCAAATATTCCAGATTCACCATGGTAACAAGACCCTAAGAGAGAAAAGTTGGATGAAGTAGCAGTTTGAGACATTTGTTTCTCTGCTGCCAAACCAGACCTGTGTACCACTGCTAACATGGCAAATTAGGAGCCACCAGAATTACTAACCTCAGGTGGGTCGCTATTATTTGAATGACCTGGTGTATCATGGGCCAAGGGGGAAACACATACAGAAGTTCTGTCTCCGGCCAAGGCTGTACTAAAGTGTCTATGCTGTTGAATTTGGACTCGAATCTTCGGCTGAAGAAACAAACTTTTTATTTTTTGCTAACACTATTAGATTGAACTTCAGACGTTTCCATTGATGTACAATGTTACTCAAGTTTTTCTGGGACAAAGACTATTCCTCCGGGTTCAGGTTCTGCTGGGTGAAATAGTGAGCCTGTACATTGTCCATGCCCAGTACATGTGCTGCTGTGAAAGCTTGTAGGTGAACCTCTGTCCAGTGAAATAACTGGGCCTCCAGTCTCATTGGGGCACTTTTGGTGCCTCCCTGTCAGGTAATATATGCCACAGCCATGGCAATGTCAGAGAAGACCCTGACCATTTTGCCTTCCAGGGTGTTCTCCAATGATTTTAGTACTAGACGAATGACTCAGAGCTCCAATTTCTTTATGGACCACGTCTTCTGAAAGGGCAGCAATTGACCCTGAACTAGAAGACCTTTCATAAAGATCTCCCCAGCAGAAAAGACTGGCATCTGTCTTCAGGATCACCTAAGAGGATATGCAGAGAAGCAAGCCTTTGGCCAATGACTCTGACTAGAGTCATCACTGCAAACTTTGACATGCCCCCACTGTCCAGGTCAGAAGCATCTGGAGTAAATCTGTATGCAGAGACCAACGGGTCAAGTGCGTCTTGGAGAGGGCATAGATGAGCTTTCGTCCAAGGAACCACCTCTATGGTCATTACCATCAACCCAAGCACCTGTAGATAGTTCCAAGCTGTAGGGGCTGGCATCAAGATCTCTGAAATCCTGTGCCTGAGTTTGCGTGGCTCTGGAAGAAAAACATGGCCTTCTGCTGTATTGAAGTGGACCCACAAGTACTCTAGGGATTGTGTCAGCTCCAAACAGCTCTCCCAAAAACTGATAATCCACCTCGGGTCTTGCTGCTTTCTCACCGGCGATCTTGGACTGGGCTCTGATCAGCCAATAGTCCAAGTAGGGATGAATCTGGATCCCCACTTTGTGTAGGTATGCTGCTGCTATAACCATAATCTTGGAAAAATGGCGAAGCATGGTTGCCAGACCGAATGGGAGCACAAAGAATTTGAAATGTCTCTCGAGGGGGGTTACCTGAGGCATGACATCTAGCCTGATGTACAGGACAAAGGCTCTGTGGCTGACTTGCCTATTTCAGCAAAAGCTCCCCACATTTTTGCCCAGATATTTGGCCTCTGATATCATTAGCCATGTCTACACAGAACAATGGATTGGGGGAGGGAGAGCTGAAATCAGGTACTAGAGAGTGTGGCATGCCAGTGAAAGTCCAGAAAATGCCATAAGCCCCATACAAGTACCTTCAAAATGGCAAACACACGAACAGCAGCAGGAACTGTAAACAACTGGGTGCAAGAGATTTCTCGATCAGTGACAGCGGCATTGGACAATAGGCTGAATAAGCTCCAAACATTGGATGAAATTAGTGAAACATTTGACGCTCATACAAGACAGTTGGTGGAAATAGAGCAGCGGGTGTCAGATAGAGAGGACGATGCTCTATGAGTAGCCACACAGGTTGGAGATTTACATAAGCAGGTCTGTTCTGCCCCCACTTAATGTGGGCATTTGCTCAGTTGCTTGTATAAGAACAAGTTTAAGCATTTATGTTAAGATGTATAAGTAAGGTGTACTCTGTGGACTTAAATCCCCAGAGGGCTTTGCTTCTCCCGGAGAACTAGGCTGCATCCATAGAGCTTAAACCCACCCTTCTTCAGTTTGAGAAAGAACAGTTGCCATATTTGTCAGATTGCATGGCTGCATGAGAACCTGGATCTAACACTGTTCTCCCACCAGGTTTTTCTTCCTTTATTTCTAACAATCTAACACAGTTTAGGTTCTATATCAAAGTTTAGAGAACAGTGTTATTTCCACAAGGTGTGTGGATACACTCCTAGCTCCTTATGAAAAGGATGGGCTGGTAGAATAAGAAGATTCAGTGACAAAGTTGAACTGCCTTGAAGTCATCAATTGTAAGTGTTTATCTTTACTTCATGGTATTAAAGAAGGCTGTTCAAGAAATACAGAGTCTGGCTGGTAACACTAAGATTACAGAAGTAAGGGTTGACTGAATAGGAGCTTCATACAGTTGCTAATAGAGTGAGTTTAACAGTGATTGGCCATTCAGAGCAGTCCTGTTTTTTGGTACAAAGCCTGAAGAGATTTCAGTGAGGAAATCTATAAAGACTGTTCAGTGAAGCTGTAAACTGTTCAGTAAGCTGCAGACAGCACAAGTCCACAGTATTAAATGATCATTTAGAACAAGGAAATAGATATATTGTAGAAGAAATAATTTATGGGTGGTAGGTCTACCTGAGTCTCTCTTAGATTTGGGGTTCATTCAATTATCTTCCACGTGGCTTTCCACACACTTGTATCTAGAACTCCCAGCCTCAACTTACTGATGTAAGAGATCACATCTCATAGGACAGAAACAAGAAAGTAACACAAAACCTTATACCACTATAGATAGATATCTGAACTAGTCAGGAAAGGAGTGGATACTGAAGACCTACAGGCAGTAGGATAAATTGGAATATGAGGGCCACAGGCTTCTGCTATTTAATGATTATTCCACCAGAGTGGTGATAAAGCAAAAACATATGGCGCCAATATGCATATCATTTCATTGCAAAGGAGTGCAATTTGCCCTTCTGTACCCAGCTCATATCCAAGTATAACAGGATGGAAAATTTCTGCTACTGGTAGATCAGGCAATGTCCCAAAAGTTCCTAGATAACATGAACTCAGAAGAACATGGAAAAGAGAGCAATAATCTCATCTGAAAGAAATCTCTGTGAATCTGGAAAATGTACTAAGTCAAAACAAGTTAAAAAGTAATAAATCACCTGGACTGGATGGATACTAAAAGAACTCAAACATGAAATTGCTGACCTGCTGTTAGTGATCTGTAACCTGTCGCTAAAATCATCTGTAGTACCTGAAGATTGGAAGGTGGCCAATATTACTCCGATTTTTAAAAAGGGTTCCAGGGGAGATCTGGGAAATTACAGACCGGTAAGCCTGACTTCAGTACCGGGCAAACTGGTGGAAACAGTAATAAAAAATAAAATTATAGAACACGTAGACAAACATGATTTAATGAGACAGAGTCAGCATGGATTCAGCTGAGGGAGATCTTGCCTCACCAATTTGCTTGACTTCTTTGAAGGTGTGAATACACATATGGATAAAGGTGAGGTGGTTGATATAGTGTATCTAGATTTTCAGAAAGCTTCTGACAAAGCTCCTTATGAGAGACTCCTGGGAAAATTAAAGAGTCATGGGATAGTCAAAGTTCAGTTGTGGATTAGGAATTAGTTATCGGATAGAAAACAGAGGGTAGGGTTAAATGGTCATTTTTCTCAATGGAGGAATTTAAACAGTGGAGTGTCGCAGGGATCTGTACTGGGACCGGTGCAATTTAACTTATTTATAAACGATTTGGAAATTGGAACGACGAGTGAGGTGGTTAAATTTGCAGATGATACTAAACTGTTCAAAGTTGTTAAAACGCATGCGGATTGTGAAACATTGCAGGCAGACCTTAGGAAATTGGAAGACTGGGCGTCCAAGTGGCAGATGAAATTTAATGTGGACAAATGCAAAGTGATGCATATTGTGAAGAATAACCCAAATCACAGTTACTGGATGCTAGGGTCCACCTTGGGGGTTAGTGCCCAAAAAAGGAATCTGGGTGTCATTGTAGACAATACGATGAAACCTTCCACCCAATGGGTGGCGGCGGCCAGAAAAGCAAACAAGATACTAGGAATTATTTAAAAAGGGATGGTTAACAAGACTAAAGATATTATAATGCCTCTGTATCACTCCATGGTGCGACCTCACCTGGAGTATTGTGTTCAATTCTGGTCTCCTTATCTCAAGAAAGATATAGCGACACTAGAAAAGGTTCAAAGAAGAGTGACCAAAATGATAAAGAGAATGGAACTCCTATCGTATGAGGAAAGACTAAAATGGTTAGGGTTCTTCAGCTTGGAAAAGAGAAGGCTGAGGGGAGATATGATTGAAGTCTACAAAATCCTGAGTAGAGTAGAACGGGTACAAGTGGATCGATTTTTCACTCCGTCAAAAATTACAAAGACTAGGGGACACTCGATGAAACTGCAGGGAAATACTTTTAAAACCAATAAGAGGAAATATTTTTTCACCGAGAGAACGTGTTGCCAGAAGTTGTGGTATAAGCGGATAGCGTAGCTGGTTTTAAGAAAAGTTTAAACAAATTCCTGGAGGAAAAGTCCATAGTCTGTTATTGACATGGGGGAAGCCTCTGTTGCCCTAGATCAGTAGCATAGAATGTTGCTACTCTTTGGGTTTTGGCCAGGTACTAGTGACCTGGATTGGCCACCATGAGAACGGACTACTGGGCTTGATGGACCATTGGTCTGACCCAGTAAGGCTATTCTTATGTTGTTATGTTCTTATCTAGGTGTAAATACCATGAAGGAGTCCAGCCTACTGAATTCACGATGACTTCAGATATTGAGCATGTTTGTCTTCTTCAGCTGTGGGTACATTTTATCTGCAAGGATAGTACATATAGATTTGAGGGTGGCTAGCAGATATCTTCTTCTGAAAAGTAACTGTTTTGCAGTTTGAACCAAGGAAACATGCCTTTCACAGAAGTGCAAAACTGACAATCATAAGATGGATTGGACTCCTATGTACCTGCTAAACCTGCTGCCTTGTTTTCTAATTCTGTTGGTACTTTTTTGCAAGCATTGGGAGCAATGTAGGTCTCAATCTCATTGTTTATTATGCTCCAGCTGAATTCTGGCTTGGCTAATCTGAAATGTTCTATCTGTGGGGATGTCTTTTGTTTTGGCGGGGTTGGTTTTGGAGCCCGCGGGACCTCTCCCTGTGGTGGGATGAGTGGGAAGATCCTATGTTGGAAAGATAGGGGAGGAGAGGGGGAAGAGTGTGTATGGTGAGTGTATGGCATGTTATTGATAGGTATGAAGAGTGGGGCTTGGGTGTGATTGTATGTGATGATCTTAAGGTGGCCAAACTGGTTGAAAAGGTGACGGCGAAAGCTAGAAGGATGCTAGGGTGCATTGGAAGAGGTATGGCCAGTACGAAAAAGGAGGTATTGATGCCCCTGTATATGATTCTGTTGAGACCTCATTTAGAATATTGTATACAATTCTGGAGGCCACACCTTCAAAAAGATATAAAAAGGATGGAGTCAGACCAGAGCTAGGCTACTAAAATGGTGCGTACTCTGTCATAAGGCATATGGGGACAGAGTTAAAGATTTCAATATGTATACTTTGGAGGAAAGATGATAGAGGGATATGACATGATAGAGATGTTTAAATACCTAAGTGGTGTAAATGGGCAAGTGTCGAGTCTCTTTCATTTGAAAGGAAGCTCTGGAATGAGAGGGCAAAGGATGAAGTTAAGAGGTGATAGGCTCTGGAGTAATTTAAGGAAATACTTTTTTTACAGAAAGGGTGGTAGATGTGTGGAACAGTCTCCCGGAAGAGGTGGTGGAGACATAGACTGTGGGCTCCTTTTGTTAAGGTGCGCTAGTGGTTTTAGCACGCGCTACAATGCCGCACGCACTAAACACTAACACCTCCATAGAGCTTGTGTTAGTATTTTTCGTTTAGCGCGTGGTTAGCGCATGCTAATCTTTAGCGCACACTAAAAATGCTAGTGCACCTTAGTAAAAGAAAGCATGGGATAGACACACGGGATCTCTTAGAGAGAGGAAGAGATAATAGGTACTGAGGTTGGGCAGACTTGATGGCCTATTTGGCCTTTATCTGCCATCATGTTTCTATGTTTCTCTACATTTGTGAACAACGCCCTCATCCTCCCTGTCTCGTTGACTCCTAATCTCGGGGTAATATTTGTCTCATCTGTCTCCTTTTCTTCATGTATCCAACAGACTGCCAAAATCTGTCATTTCATTCTCTACAATATCGCTAAAATCCTTTCTCTACAATATCGCTAAAATTCTTTTTGAGTGCACTACTAAGACTCTCATTCATACCCTCATCACCTCTCGCGTAGACTACTGCAACCTGCTTCTCACTGGCCTTCCTCTAAACCATCTCTCTCCCTTTTAATCTGATCAGAACTCTGCTGCCTGCTTCATAGTCTGCCTCAAGTCACGCCATTGGCTGCCTATCCATTTCTGCATATAATTCAGACTCCTCTTAATGATCTACAAATGTATTCATTCTTTAGCTCCTCAGTATATCTCCTCTCTCCCTACACTCCCCCCCTCCCTTGGCCACTCTGCTCATCGGGTAAGTCTCTCTTAACTGTACCCTTCTCCTCTACTGCCAACTCCTGACTCCATCCCTTCTACCTTGCTGCACCGTATCCCTGAAACAAACTGCCTGACTTGATATGTTAAGTTCCGTCTCTGGCAGTATTCAGATCCAGACTCAAAGCCCACTTCTTTGAAGCTGCTTTCAATTTTTCAATTCCAAACTCCAACCTACCTGCTAAGCACCAATATCTGTCTTATCATTCCCTCTGTAATTCCCCCACCTGAGCACTGTGTATTGATGCACCTTCTTCTCCAGTTTGTCTGTCTTAACTAGATTGTGAGCTCTTTTGTGCAGGGACTGTCTCTTCTGTGTTTTGATGTACAGTGCTGCATATATCTAGAAGTGCTGTAGAAATGATAAGTAGTAGTATAAACACCACATGTATTTTTATTCTCATGTTTTTAACTGTATATTTTTTCTGTGATATATTTTTAGATGTTAAGATTTACATCTACCTCTCTATCTGAGACAAAGATGTTTGTCTTTTTCCCCAATGCTCAAAAGGTTTGTGGGCCAGTAAGACTCGCTATAGCAGTATTACTGGCATTGAAGCTCTCCTGCCAATGTTCAAAAGGGTTCTCTATGACTGCTACTGATCCTCGTAGCAGCTACCGAGAACCCTATTGATGATATTGCCCTGAAACAAACAACAATAAAAACAAAAAAAATCATTTAAACATGAAAAATTAAAAACAAAACATAAAATTTTGGCCTGCATTACATTTCAGCAAAATTCTAAATGCAACACTTTGTAGCAAAGTCTCAAAGTGGAAGTGTATTGTATACTTATTTTACTTTGAGAACTGGTACAGTCTGCAAATAAAAGTATGCATTGTCTTTCTTCCCAATGTGGAATATTTGAAAACTACCCCACAAAAAAAACCCTGTTGACCTATGTCAACCTTGTTCACTTACAACTCAGAAATTAACAAATACGAGTACTGTGAATCAAGATATGATATCATGCCGTGACAAATGTCAAAGAACTCAGCCCTGTGGCCAAAGTATTCTAACTAGATCAACTACAACCTGAATGATGTCCTAACATTTCAAATCATATATATCAATCGCTCTATGGTGCTTTGAGATGCATTCCATGGACGCATTGCTAGGTGATCAAAGACTGCAAAAATTGTCCTAGATAATGTTTCTCCATGGTGATCACTTTTCAATCATATGAGGGGCCGCTGAAAAGTTCTCAGCCCAATCAAGACGAGAATGATGTGGAGCCATAGTAACATAGCAACTTAGTAGATGACGGCAGATAAAGACCCGATCGGTCCATCCAGTCTGCCCAACCTGATTCAATTTAATTTTTTTTTTGAATTTTTTCTTGTTAGCTATTTCTGGGCATGAATCCAAAGCTCTACCCGGTACTGTGCTTGGGTTCCAACTGCTGAAGTCTCCATCAAAGCTCACTCCAGCCTATCTACACCCTCCTAGCCGTTGAAGCCCTCCCCAGCCCATCCTCAACCAAAAGGCCATATACAGACACAGACCGTGCAAGTCTGCCCAGTTCAATATTTACTATTATTTTCTGAAATTTAGGGCTCCTTTTACTAATTTGCGCTAGTGTTTTTAGCGCGCGCTGAATTGCCGTGTGTTCCAACCCCGCGCTAGGCGGCTAGAACTAATGCCAGCTCAGTGCTAGAGTTAGCGTCTAGCGTGTGCAGCAATTTAGCGCATGCTAAGTGCACGCTAAAACCGCTAGCGCACCTTAGTAAAAGGAGCCCTAAATTTCAGAAAATAATAGTAAATATTGAACTGGGCAGACTTGCACGGTCTGTGTCTGTATATGGCCTTTCGGTTGAGGATGGGCTGGGGAGGGCTTCAACGGCTAGGAGGGTGTAGATAGGCTGGAGTGAGCTTTGATGGAGACTTCAGCAGTTGGAACCCAAGCACAGTACCGGGTAGAGCTTTGGATTCATGCCCAGAAATAGCTAACAAGAAAAAATTCCACACTAAGCTATTCCACACTTTTGATTGCAATGATATGAAATGAAACGAAAAGCATCGACAACAGTGTGGAGTAACTTGTAAGTTTCATGGCTCCACATCATTCTTTTCTTGGTTGGGCTGAGAACTTTTCATCGGCCTTTAGTACACTTTTTCAAAGGAAGTGAATTACTCGTAGCTTAGCTTGTCCATCAAAGCATCCTAGCCAGAAAACACTGACTTGGTATCTTCAAAATGTTATGTCAAGTTTCCCTTTGAAAACTGAACGTAGGCTTGCAAGTATTTTTTAACCATCGCCCCTGCAAGCATGACAGCTAGTTTTAAATTGGTCTCATAAGACACTGACACAGTAAAGATATCATGCACAGACGCACAAAAATACCCGTTAAACATTTACTTGCAGAGGGGGAGTTTCTGTTCATAAGACAGCAAAGGAAAACTCATTAGTCAGGAAGATCAATGACCATGACAGTTAAAATGAAATATTGCTAGATTTTAGAAGGTCATTAGAAGGGAGGTAGATGACATGCCAGAAGCATTTGATGTTGTTGAGGAGCAATCCTAAGATCAAACAACTTCCGAAAGAAATACATCTCCATCTTGCAAAAAGACAACTTTAAAGAACATTTTATGAAACTTCAAAGAACAGTGTGGTGCTGTCTCCTTACAAGATAGAGGTGTCCTCTTGGAATTTGACTGCAGTCAGGATAAAATCCAGAACTATCAGATTGAAGAGTAGTGTTACCTCAGCACCCAAATCACCGACATCCCACTGAGTGACATGGATAACTCACCCTCAATGTGGGTCACAGAAAACTAAAGATTAAACCTGCAGTTAGCTAACTGTAACTGTTAGCTTACGGTAATGAGCTGCATTTTTGGTGGGGACTACAGCCTTTTGAAGTCACTAATTTGGCATTTCTTTGCTGAGGCACTCTGATGGAAAGCATCAATTCATTTTGAAGAATACTTGACTAACAAGTATGTTTACAAAATTTTTTTATACACAACAAAGCATTGAAAAATAATAGAGATATAATTTGAAACTTTGGTTTGGAACCTAGTTATTGAACCAGTAGAAGAGTGGCCTAGTAGTTAGAGCAGCTCCCTCAGCATCCTGAGGTCATGTGTTCAATTCCCACTAGAGCTCCTTGTGACTCTGGGCAAGTCACTTAACACTTCATTGACCTGGGTTTCCCTCTGATGTCACTTCCTAGGCATGGGTTCAGGAAGTGACATTAGAAGAAGATCTGACGCAGGTGTGACAGTAGGTTGGGGGTTGCTGCTCGCACCAGGAACATTGCAGAGGTACAGGGGAAGGAAGTGGTGCGCGCGCGCAGGAGTGATGGGTGGGGAAGGAGAGGGGGTGGAGAGGAGCATGGGTGCCACGCTCCCACTACGATGGCGCCCAAGGTGGACCAACCCCCCTGTCTCCCCTTTCTATGCCACTGATTGTCCTACTTTACTAGCAAAGCTGACTTTCCTCTAGAAGTAGGAATGTCCTCTTTGCAGCAACCACAGGTTAACTTTATCAGTTAGAAGATGTTAGCTGCAAAATCTTAACACAGCTTCATAAACAGGGCTCTTTGTGATATCACTTGAAATAACAATAAAATCTTCCTGGTAGAAAAGAAACATGGATATAACCATTAATGTACCATCAATATTCCAAACAGGGGAGAAAAAGAACTTGATAAAAATACAAAAACCTGGGTTTTAAGCAACAGTTTCTGGAAAAATCATCACAGGTCATAAAACTCCCCACCTTAAAACACTGATTCTTACAGTTAACTACTATAGATTTAATTATATTCAAATATGAAACTCAGTTATAATATTTTATTTATTTCATTGATTTTCTATCCCGTTCTCCCCAAGTTCAAAATGGGTTATAGGTTAACATACAAAATATACTGTACAATCAAAGCAGGTTACAGTTTGCCATACTTACAATACATGTTAATGCTAACTTGACATATTCAGAGGAGCTAGTTCCAATACACATTTCTTTTTAATCATATGGCAATAGGTAGGGGATTAGGTGAAGAGGTAAGTTTTTATTGCCTTCCTAAAGTTCAGGAGCCCTTCAAGGGATCTGATCTGTGGGGGCAGTCGATTTTTAGTAATTTGGTATGAAATTGGAGTAGGGTCATTGTCTGGCGTTTTGTAGTTGAAGGGCACGACGAGGGGGTGTTTGGATTCGGAGATGTGGCCTGTTCAGCACATATAGAGGAAGCTATCCAATTACAAGGGCCATTTTACTAAATGGTGTTAAGTTCTAACACACTTTTAGCAAGTGAAGAAAGGCTTACTGCAAAGTGCATTAAAACATTTGGTGGTAATTTGCTGGTTTGCATGTGCTAATCACACCCTTTTTTTAAATATTTGGGGGAATGGGCAAGGAAGCATTATCCAGGTAGCACAACTGAATATGGGAGCATTTTAGGCCTCATTACTATATATGTCACCTAAAAAATTGATCCACAACAACACACTCCTAATTTGCCAAACAATCCTAAACTAGAAAAAACAAGGAAGGCAACCAAGTCACATCAAGGTCTGTGAGGGGGAAGCTCAAAGTGTCTAACTTGGCTCACAACTTACAAACCAAATATAATGTAATATGTCAAAGAACATGTCACATTATATGATGTTATAGGGCGCTCTCAGTGTGAACCCTCAGTGATAGGAGCTCAGTTCCGACACTTCACTTCTGGGTCAAGGCCATAAGCCTCCACCCGCACACCATCATCGAGCGCCCTGTGTGTGCAGAAATCAAACCAATCAACAATCAAAGTGAGTAAATGAAACTCAACACAAACAACCTGAGCGACCCCCACACAAACCCTGCCAGCCAAACCCCCTCAAAAAACTCACACAAATCACAAACAAAGTCAAAAACCATACCAAAAAGTGAAAATCATATCCAAAAGAAACAATACTTATGATTTTCACTTTTTGGTATGGTTTTTGACTTTGTTTGTGATTTTGTGTGAGTTTTTTGAGGGGGTTTGGCTGGCAGGGTTTGTGTGGGGGTCGCTCAGGTTGTTTGTGTTGAGTTTCATTTACTCACTTTGATTGTTGATTGGTTTGATTTCTGCACACACAGGGCGCTCGATGATGGTGTGCGGGTGGAGGCTTATGGCCTTGACCCAGAAGTGAAGTGTCGGAGCTGAGCTCCTATCACTGAGGGTTCACACTGAGAGCGCCCTATAACATCATATAATGTGACATGTTCTTTGACATATTACATTATATTTGGTTTGTAAGTTGTGAGCCAAGTTAGACACTTTGAGCTTCCCCCTCACAGACCTTGATGTGACTTGGTTACCTAAAAAATTGAAGCAGACTACTGTGGCACTAGCCATGATTCTATAAACGTTAGGCGTACTATATAGAATTGTGCTTAGCACCACCTCTGGAGCCTAACTTTCAGGCACACCGTATTTATGTCAGGGTTTTTGTGGCCTAAATACCAGTGCCTAAGTTAGGTGCACAGATGTGCCTAAGTCAATATCAGATGCCTAACTCGAAAATATGTCCACGATCTGCCCCCTAACCACACCCACTTTTAACTATACGCTTTGGACTAGATACCTGCTTTGATAGAATTGTGTTTCTCGAGTTAGGCACCTATCTATCAATTAAGCCCAATTAACAGAAATTATGAGTTCTGAATTGCCAATTAGGTGCTGATTAAGCCTATTAATCAATTAAGTTAGGAACCTATATCAGCTGGGTGCACCGATGTAAGCATCTAACGTAGAACATAAGAATAGTCTTACTGGGTCAGACCAATGGCTCATCTAGCCCAGTAGCCCAAATTCATGGTGGCCAATCCAAGTCACTAGTACCTGGCAAAAACCCAAATAATAGCAACATTCCATGCTATATAAATCCAGGGCAAGCAGTGGCTTCCCCCATGTCTTTCTCAATAACAGACTATGGGCTTTTCCTCCAGGAACTTGTCCAAACCTTTCTTAAAACCAGCTACGCTATCCACTCTTACCTCTGGCAACGCGTTCCAGAGCTTAACTATTCTCTGAATGAAAAAAATATTTCCTCTTATTGGTTTTAAAAGTATTTCTCTGTAACTTCATTGAGTGCCCCCTAGTCTTTGTAATTTTTAACAAGTAAAAAATCAATCTACTTGTACCCATTCTCCATCACCCAATGCCTCCTAAACATTAAGTGGTGAATTCTCCAGGATTAATTTTTTTGTTGCAAGTCCCATATGCTAATGGAAACTCCCATTTAAAGCACATTAAGCCAAGATTTTAACTTGTTTTAATAAAGGAGCACCATAATTTGTTATGTGAGGGAGTAATCTAGTGGTTAGAGCAGCTGCCTTAGCACTCTGAGGTTGTGAGTTCAAGTCCCACTGCAGCTCCTTGTGACCCAGGTGCAAAATAAGCACCTGTTTAAAATATGTAAACCACACAGAAACAATGGTGTACAAGTCCAATCCCGCTTTACATCCACAACTTGCACACTCAAAATTTTACTTAGATCTGATATTCGCTTCAAAGAGGTGGAAAATTCATAGCCTCATTTGCTATCTCAGCTCACAAATGTGCATCAGAAGCATTGTTTCAAGCCATCTTCAAATTAGCAGTAATGTTCCTGACATTTCACCTAACCAGCTGCTTCAGTGGAATTGTTATTTACATGTATTCCAGCATCATGAAAGTTGCATTTTCCTGCTTCTTTGAAGCAAATATTAGGAGCTAATGGGTCCTTTTACTAAGCTGCAGTAGCAAATGGATTTAGTGCATCTCAGTGTAGGACTTTCCTGTGCACTAAGCTCATTTCTAGATCAGCCCCTAAAATAGGCATTTTCCCATTTGTTAAATATCTGGCCATGGGCTAATGTTAACATTAGCGCCCGCCATTAATAAAAATTAATGGGGTCTGAACAATGCTTCCATACCCATTTTTTCCTGATATGCCTCGCCTCCCTCCCCCTGCAAACCCCCCCACACACACTTAGGGCCAGATTCTATCTCAGTAAGCACCTAGAAAAGCAGCATCTACCACATGTCAAAGTTAGGCCACACTTAATAAAAAACAGACAAAAAAAACCTCTCTGATCAGAAAATCTAAAGATACACACACAAAGTAGAATTTAAATGAAACTATTTCCAAATAGGATCACATCAAACTTGACTGCAAATCATTCAAAAAGAGGGAAAAAGACCTCAGACAAGTATTGTGTCATTTCAAAGCAGCCGAAGCCGATCAGTTGAGCAAAACATCATTTTGTGCATTTATATATAACGTAATGTGGTCAAAATAGCAATAATAATATCAAATAACTTAGCTTTAAGGTTGGAGAGTAATGATTCCAACTGGGCCTGTTTCACCCAATGCTTCGGCAGGGAATCGGTACAAGACCAAAAAGAAAGGCTGGACCTAAACCAGTCTCCCCATTATAACGGCAACCAAATTCTTGTATTTTGAGAAATTAAATTATTTCATTATAATATTGAAATCATATCATATGTATTATTGCTTTAATAATAAAGATAAGAAGGGGAGAAAATGATTGTTTAATGTAATAATTGTATAGTTAATAGTGTGTTTTTATGCAGTTTGTATGATTTACCATTTGTATTGCACTATCAAAGTTTAAAAATCAATAAAGATTTACAAAAAAATACAATTATTTTTTAATGGCACTTTCAATTAACAGCGCCAAAAAAAAAAAAAAAAGGTTAGGTGCCTAGATTGGCTAGATACACCAATCTAGGTAACTAACTCTAGGCATCTTTTATAGAATCAGGGCCTTATTGCATGCAGTTAGCTTAGCAGGGTTTAAAAAAGATTTGGCTAACTTCCTAAAAGAGAAGTCCATAAGCCTTTATTAAGATGGATGTGGGGAAATCCACTACATATTCCTAGGATAAATAGTTTAAAATCTTCCTTTCTGAGCACATTGTTAAGACCCTCATCTATAACCTCTTGCCTAGACTACTACAACCTGCTTCTCACTAGCCTTCCACTAAACCATCTCTCTCCTCTTCAATCTGTCCAGAACTCTGCTACACATATCATATTCCACCAATGTCACTATGCCCACACTACCCCTCCCTTCAAGTCACTTCATTGGCTCCCTATCTGTTAACTCATACAGTTCAAACTCCTCTTACTGTCTTACAAGTGTACTGACTCCGCAGCTCCTCAGTCTCTCTCATCTGTTTCTATACTCCTCCCCGGGAACTCTGTTCATCAGGTAAGTCTCTCTTATTTATACCCTTCTCCTCTACAGCCAACTCCAGATTCTGTCTCTTCTGCTTTGCTGCACCATACTCCTGGAACAAACTGCCTGACTAGGTATGTCAAGCTCTGTCTCTGGCAGTATTGAAAACCATATTCAAAGACCACTTCTTTGAAACTGTTTTTAATTCCTAACTCCAACCCATCTGCTAGCATCCATCTGTCTTTCATTCCCTCTGCAATTTCTCATCTGAGCACTCTGTATAGGTGCACCTTTTTTGTTCAGTTTGTCTGTCGTAACTAGATTGTAAGCTCTTTCGAGCAGGGACTGCCTATTCCATGTTTGGTGTACAGTGGTGCATATGCCTAGCAGCGCAATAGAAATGATAAGTAGTAGTAGTGATCTTACCAGGTACTTTTGACCTGAGTTGGTCTCTGTTGGAAACACGATACTCTGCACTTGATGGACTTGTGGTCTGGCCCAGTGTGGCAGCTGTTATGTTTTTATGTTCTAATGCAGAACACTTGAGGACATCTTGTGTTAGGTCATTTTTACTGCATTAAGCACGTATTAGCACAATGCAGATTAGTAAGAATAATCTAAGAACAATTTTGAGATTTTTTTTCAAGTTATTGTGAATATAACACATTATGGAGTCCTTTTACTAAGGTGCATGAACTTATTTTGCACATGCAAACGATTAGGGCATACTAAATGCTAACATGCTCATAGGAATATGATGGGGCCTGATTCTGTATAGGACGCTGATCGGGTGTCAATCACGCATCGGCGTCTTATTCAGAATCATGTCTACACTCCCAGACAGATGCCTTATTTACGGCGTCTGTCTCGCATCTATGGAGATGCGTACCGACGCTTAAGCCTGCCCAAGGTCACTTCCGGCCAAAACCATGCCCACTCTCCACCTTGGGTATGCTTAAGCATCACCTAAAAAAGCAGCATCTACCACATGTCAAAGTTAGGCCACACTTAATAAAAAACAGACAAAAAAAACCTCTATGATCAGAAAATCTAATCTACACAAAGTAGAATTTAAATGAAACTATTCCCAAATAGGATCATATCAAACTTGACTGCAAATCATTCAAAACAGAGGGGAAAAGACCTCAGACAAGTATTGTGTCATTTCAAAGCAGCCGAAGCCGATCAGTTGAGCAAGACATCACTGTAATCATAGGTCACAAAACACCCTCTTGTGCATTTATATATAACGTAATGTGGTCAAAATAGCAATAATAATATCAAATAACTTAGCTTTAAGGTTGGAGAGTAATGATTTCAACGGGGCCTGTTTCACCCAATGCTTCGGCAGGGAATCGGTACAAGACCAAAAAGAAAGGCATTTCCGTAGATGCGATACAGAGGCCTACAATGTAGGTGTCCTGCCTTTTAAAAAAAAACGTGCGTCCTGATTGGCTGCCAGATGGCGGTAGGACGTCTACTGCTGCCTGCAATTGCGACATACGTTTCATGAATCAGGCCCTCAGTGTGCTGAAGGAAGTACCTCTGGGAATTTCATTTTGAAATCCCCATATTTAGTCTACTCAATCAATTTTGCACCTAGAATATATGTGGTGTACAAGGAAACTCTGTGCCAAGCACAATGGCTATTTTAAAGTTGTCTTCTTTAGAAACTATGGCATGGTTAAAAAAATTATGTAATAAGAAGATTGCTTTTTTCACCTACAGAGTGGGAGTAAGAGTTCATAAAACAACAATCACAAAAAAAAAAAAAAAGATTTAGTCAGGCTGATCAGTGAGACGACAGTTGAAATTAAATACTGCTAGGTTTTACAAAGTCATTTGGAGAATGGAGACAGATGGCATGTCAGAAAGGTGTGATGCTGTAAAAGGCAGCTCATTTTTCAAGGTTTGCATAAGTACCTGATAAATATCAGATCCTCCTTTATTAACTCTCTGAGAAGAAGCATAAGGATTTTTCAAGTTACTGAAAAATATTGTGATGAATTATTAATCAATTTGTGAATTCCATGGCCTTGCTAGAGGAGATGAGAAGTATTCTCTATATAGCATTCTGCATATTACTGGCTTCCTGATTTCCCATTTCCCTCTAAAGGGTAATTGTATACCATAGGTGGCACCAACATTTACTGTATAAATATTTAGAATACTAGCTCATGCACTGCTACTATTTCTCTTTGCAATCATATCTTCTTTCTCCTTTTTGCTGTCTTATCATGTGCAGTGCCTTTTGCTGATATATTGACTGGATTGCAAACCACATTGATTTTCTCAATGAAAGGCGGTATAGATGGATTATGCCACTGAGTCAACCACCGACTCATGGCAACACGCACATTGAGGAATCTACCTTGTGATGTTTCACAGCAGACTACAGGAGTGGTTTGCCATTGCCTTCTTCCGCACAGTATTATATGTCTCCACTATGTCACTGCTAACCAAAATGGGACGCCTCAGCCTACAGCACCTGATATTCCCATGCAGTCTCCCATTCAGATACTACTTAGGCCCAACCCTGCTTAGCTTCCAATAGTAAGAGTAGGCTAATTAAACATATTCACACAAGCCAATATTCCACCTTAGTGCTATAAATACATGAGTATCTTGGATTGTGCATATTTGCAAGGGTGGTATACTCAGGGATGGTGCTAGGCTAAAGCATGAGTGGGACTCCCACTTGCATGCATAAATTACAGAATGTTATAAGCTATGAGCATATTTCCAGCACTTAGGGGCCTACATCACCTCTATGACTGGCATTATGTACAAAGGGCTGCTGAGAAGTTCTCAACCCAGCCAACAAAGTTGAGGCAGTCTCCATCGAGTGCTATATTCTTAGTCCAGTGATTGTCCACTTTTTTTTTTGTTATGTATTTTTCCAATGGTTGGACTGAGAACTTTTCAGCAGCCCCTCGTACTTACACTTAAAAAGCACAATATATCCAGCTACACTTGTATTTTACAAAGAAAAGTAGGTGCCCGGTTTTCTTTACCGAATAGGTTCCTACCTGATATCCTCTAAAACTGTGGGTGTCCTATTATAGAACTGCCCTGCAAATGATTAGATTTCTGCCAAACAGGTGGAATGGTATCCTTTTAAGTGTTTTTCCCAATAAAGTATGCTAGAGAATAAAAACTGTGACTGAAGTTCACCAGTCTAGGGTATCACATGCATCCCCATAAAACAGAATGCTCTGCCCCCATTTGGGGGTTAGCGCCATAGAAAAGGATCTGGCTATCATTGTAGATAATACAATGAAACCTTCTGCCCAATGTGCGGCGGCGGGCAAAAAAGCAAACAGGGTGCTAGAAATTATTAAAAAAGGGATGGTGAACAAGACTAAGAATGTCATAATGCCCCTGTATATCTCCAGGGTGCGACCTCATCTGGAGTATTGCATTCAATTCTAGTCTCCTTATCTCAAGAAAGATATAGTGGTGCTAAAAAAGGTTCAAAGAAGAGCGACCATGATGGTAAATGGGATGGAACTCCTCTTGAATGAGGAAAGACTAAAACGGTTAGGGCTCTTCAGCTTGGAAAAGCTGAGGGGAGATATGATTGAAGTCTACAAAATCCTGAATGGAGTAAAACGGGTACAAGTGGATCGATTTTTCACTCTGTCAAAAATTACAAAGACTAGTGGACACTCGATGAAGTTACAGGGAAATATTTTTAAAACCAATAGAAGGAAATTTTTTTCACTCAGAGAATAATTAAGCTCTGGAATGCATTGCCAGAGGAAAGAGCGGATAGTGTAGCTGGTTTTAAGAAAGGTTTGGACAAGTTCCTGGAGGAAAAGCATGCCACTGCTTGCCCTGTATTGGTAGCATGGAATATTGCTACGCCTTGGGTTTTGGCCAGGTACTAGTAACCTGGATTGGCCACCGTGAGAACAGGCTACTGGGGTTGATAAACCATGGGTCTGACCCTGTAAGGCTATTCTTATGTTCTTATGAATGGGTGTAGATTTTGCTATATACAGTGTGTGTTATACAGTATGCATGTATGAGGTAATGCTGCTACTGGTCCTCTCAGGCCTTCAGCAATCCATTGTGTTTTTCACCCATAAGTATTTGTACATTACCAGCTGTGAGAGGGACTAAGCTCAGAACAGACTCAATCTGTAAAAGATAGACTTCCTAATCCAGCACATCTCACTGTAAGTTTATTTTCATTGTTTTTTGAGCATCTACATTAAAAGAGTAATTTGAATTAAGAATTAGATTCTCCTCTCTGGTAATAATAATACTGGTTGAGGAAGGGGAAAGAAGGTACCAAGCCTCAAAGCAAAGCAAATCCGACAAGAAGAGGCACTGGAGATGTCAAATCCAACCAAATGGTCAGAATTCCTTTATTAGCAATTTGTATCAAAGTTTAAAAACAAGCAAAATACCAAAACTCAAAGTCCTGACTAGAATCCGAATTTCGGCGATACCATCACTTTCCTCAGGGGACAATTGTGAACATGTCGGCATTTCTTCATCCAAAAAGAAGCGCCAAAAATACTGGGCAATAACTATCTGAATATACATCACAAGAAATGCTTTAACAAGGTTAAATACAGATGAATAGAAAATGACCTTCCATTGTTAAATCACTTCCACTGGAGTCAAATTGATTTATTAGACTGGCTTATAATCTATCTGAAAACATATCAAAAACAGCCAGTCATAAAATATTTTATTTATATATATATATATATATATATATATATATATATATATAAAGTTGTTTACTCATTTTTGTACTTCATATTCACTACTTAATGAGAAGACCTCAGAAGCGGCTTGATTATAAGAAAAATTACCCAATAAATCTTTTCTAGTGGCCCACAAGCTTCCTCGTCAGGTTCTCCAATACTCCATAAATAGACATAAACAAGAGAGCAGAAGTGAAGTAGACATATAGAGCTTTCTTTTAGAAAGGATGTGGAGAGGGGAATTCAGATTGTTGCTGTTTTCCTGGTTTCACCACGTCTGGGTAGGTAGAACTGACGTTTCAGCCATCATACTGTGGATTTCTTCAGGGTATGCTCTGAGGCCTTCCGTTTGTCTTTATATATATTAGGTTCACTGACCTGATTGAGAACTTTTCAGAAGCACCTTGTAAAGTCCGATTGTATTCCTAACATAGACTTCTGAAACAGTGAGTTACAGATAGTATATTCACTTCGTAATGGCAGACATACAGTGGAGGTCATATGTTAGCATTCAGATTAACACACAATACCTGCTCCCTATTTACATTACATTAATATTTATGAATTGCTAATATACCCCAATATGATTTCCAAGTTAATAGCAGGGAGTAAGTAGCTCTACTTTATCTCTCCCTTAGTGTGTGGTAAGTGTAACATGCTAGCTGATTAACACTTTTATGCCCACCTATGTCATACCCTCTGTTACAAAAAAAGGCAGTAACAAAACCATGGAAACAAGCAAACTATGCAAAACCCCTTAATGAAATCACGTGGTAGCCTGTTTCTGCACCTCAACCACGTGTAAGGTATTTAATCCCTTTAGCAGAAGGGCCCCTAATAGTGGTATCATGCACTGTGATTAAAATGTTACTGTCAACCAATTTGCTCTGATTCTACGAGGGGCTGCTGAAAAGTTTTCAGCCCAGCCTACAAAGTTGGGGCAGACCTCATCAAGGGCTATACACTTAGGCCTAGATTCTCAAAAATTGCCTTAAAAAACGACGGGCCATTGTCGCAGCCTTTATAGTAGTGATTTTAAAAAAGTGAGCCATTCTCCAAAAACCCCCCAAAACACTCATGCAAATGAGGTTGGCGGAGAGTAGCGAAGATTTGCTAAATTTGCATGTGTCCATCGCTGGTGATAGCGATGTGCACATGCGCAGAATAAACGTGCGCAAACCCCCTCCCCCCCAACAAATTGTCCAGTGATTTTCCACTTTTACTTTTTCATTCCGTCGGAAAAATACAGAACGAAAAAAGTGAAAAATCACAGGACTAAGTATATAGCCCTTTGTTGGTTGGGCTGAGAACTTTTCAACAGTTCCTCGTATATTGTGCTTTAGTATTCGCAATGGACAGATTTTGTAAACTACAGTTATAATGTATAAAATCAAGAGAATGTCAGTTCTGACAGGGCAGAATTATGATAGCAGCTAGAATTAGAAATACTGATGGGGAATAATTCATAGAATATATTAGATGTCAGAGACCTTTGAGACTAACAGTGGCCTACTTTCTCTCTTCTTAGGATTGTAACTTCTATTCCCTCTTCCCCTTCTCCATCTTAAATTTATGCTGTTTATTGCTATCCATGGACCGTGTTTGCAGTTATTTGCTCAGCTAATTTTGTAAACTGCCTTGATGTCCTGCTCAAGAGAAGTGGTATATCAAATGCAATATATAAAAAAAGATAATAAAACCACAACATAAAAACCTGAAATAATGACAATTCCAGCACTCTGTACATTGCATGTTTCAATACTTGACTACTCGCACGGAAAATATTTCATAATGACTCTGCTATAAATTAGTTCCATAATTTCCTGTGTTTTCTTCAGTGAAAAGAGAGAATTGCTATCCATAAAGTAAACCTTGGTTATGCTTTTAAAGATTGCTACCCAGTCACTGCTCCCTTTTCTTTCCATGACTAAAAAAAACTCAGGTTCAAATAAGCTTTCATTCCATATTATTTATGCCTTGCCTCTTTTTTTTATGTTCTCTAACTTCTTTTTGGTCTCCGTGAAGTGTGGAGTCCCAAATTTGAGATATTCAAACCTCAACCTGAATTTTGGTGAAGAGAATTACACTCAGATTTACATCTATACTTCTCCCTCCATATTCATGAGGGTTAGGGTCAAAGATGGCCTGCAAATATCCAAAAATCGCAAATAACTTTTTGCTATCATATTCACGGTGTTTGTGGTAAAGCTCTCTCGAATACCGTGAAAGTGTGAATAAAACTTATCTTCAAAAAGATATAAAAAGGATGGAGTCGGTCTAGAGGAAGGCTACTGAAATGGTGCGTGGTCTTCGTCTTAAGGTGTATGGGGACAGACTTAAAGAGCTCAGTCTGTATACTTTGGAGGAAAGGCAGAAGAGGGGAGATATATAGAGACGTTTAAATACCTACGTGGCGTAAATGCGCATGAGTTGAGTTTCTTTCATTTGAGAGAGCATAGGATGGAATGAGAGAGCATAGGATGAAGTTAAGAGGTGACAGGCTCTGGAGTAATCTAAGGAAATACTTTTTTACAGAAAGGGTGGTAGAAGCATGGAACAGTCTTCCGGAAGAGGTGGTGGAGACAGAGACTGTGTCTGAATTAAAGAAAGCGTGGGCTAGGCACATGGGATCTCTTAGAGAGAGGAAGAGATAATGGTTACTGCGGATGGGCAGACTGGATGGGCCATTTGGCCTTTATCTGCCATCATGTTTCTATGTATTCGCAATTGTTTTATAAAACAAGTTACTGTAGTGCATGGTTCATATACAGTATTGTAATTCTTAATAATGTTAAACATAATAGCAGATATGGGTAGTATGTATCTCTGGTATGGCTGCAGCAAAACCCACATTCACACACTTCTCCAATGATGGCGCTCTCTGAACTATTCTCTCTGTACCCCCCAGCAACAACAGCAGGATTAATTAGGCACACAAGCTTTCCCATCTCCTTTAGTTTGCCCGAACTGAAATTTTCTCTCCTCACACTTTTCTCTGACGTTGTCCTGTGCCTGACCATTCTGAAGCATGTGCTGAAATTTTCTCTTGGCCCCCTACCCCCCCGAAAACACACCTCTAACACACTGGCAGCAAAACAACCATAAAGACATCTAAAAACTCAGTTTCGAAAAATGTCCACTTGGCCGCTTTGATTAGCAAGATATCCAAGTGCCAGTTTATGCTGTCCTTGGATGTCTATGTTTTTAAAAAACGAGCCCCGTGTAGTGTTCATCTGGTGACTGCATAAGGGATTTTGACCAGTGTGTTGGTTTCACCTCTGGGGATTCTAATTTCCAGCAGCACGGACATCAAGAGGAGAACATGAAGAGGAAAATAGTGAAAAGGTAAATGAAGAAGTATCTGCGGAAATGATAAAGAAGAGAAATGGATAAAGTGGAGGTATTGATCGTGCTGGAGAGACGGAGGAATTATTGAAGGCATTGCATCATTAGAGAGAAAGAAGACACGGGTTAATTCATCAGCGACATCAGGGATTCAGAGCTACGGCTGAGATCATTCTTGGACTGGAGTAAAGGGTTATGGATTTGAAATACTGTACTGCCTTTCTGTGTTACAACCAAAGCAATTTGCATCTGTTATAGGCAAGTAGTTTATCTGCTCCAAGTGGACTCAACGTTGTTATACCTGGTGTAATTTCAGCCATCTCCAAATTAAGATTTCTAATAGCTCTCTTATTCGACCCCTCTTCCGCCAGCATTCCTCTTCTTCCTACCCTCCGTATGTACTTCCCTTATATGTACTTTTTCTTTAAAATTGTATTTCCTCCCCTCTTTCCTATTGTTTCCCGTGGTTTTAAAAAGAAATTACCCATGTAGGTCAGGTTAATGTATTATGCATATGTGATTTCTCTAAAATCATATTTTTACCTTTTGTACAACGCTTTGTAATTTGGAAAAGCGTTCAATCAAATAATATGAATAAACTTGAAACTTAATGGGGAATTAAGGGTCCTTTTTCTAAGCTGTAAAAAAAAAAAAGTGGCTTTAGCAGACCCTTACATAGGGTTTTCCCATGCAATAAGGCCATTGTTACCAGTGCTCCCTCTAAGCGGGCGGGTGTTGTGGGCAAAATTTTTTTCGCTGTGCGCTACAAATATCGGGCGCCAGCGCCAACTCGCCCGATTCTCCTCTCGCCGCCCTGCCATCTCCGTACGCCGTGCGCTGTGACGTAAACTTGTGCGCTGCGATGCAATATTTTGTGCGCCAGCGCACGCCAGCGCAGCTTAGAGGGAACACTGTTACCGCAGCTGGAACACGGACAATTTTCTATTTTTTTTTTTCTATCGCTAGTTGTGTGCTAATGTTGCCATTACTGTACAGCCATTAAAGAGAATTACCATGGGAGCACTTACCGACATTTAGGGCTCCTTTTATAAAGCCGCGGTAGCGGCTTTAACGTGCGTGACTTTTCATCACGCGCTAAGCCCCGCGCTAGCCAGAAAACTACCGCCTGCTCAAGAAGAGGCGGTAGCGGCTAGCGGTTTAGCGTGCGCTATTATGCACGTTAAACGTAAAAGGAGCCCTTATTGTGTAGGTGGTAAAGGCTCATGTGGCAATCCTACATTACCCAGTTAGCATATGGTAATGCGGATGTGCTGAACACCTATTCTTTGCCCCCAGGTACAGCCCCTGCGACAAAAATGTTAAAATATTTTTTAGTGCTCAAGGAGTGAGCACAGATTTGGAACTTACTGCAGGATGCCTGAGCACGTCTCTCAGCAAGCCATTTTAAGCTGTGGTAAGCATGTGCTAGTGTTTACCACAGCTTACCAAAAGGACCTCTAAGAGACTTGCCTAGTGTCATGAGAAACCATAATGGTAATCAAACCCAGTTTAGCAGCCCATTGCGTTAGCCATTAGGCTATTCCTCCACTCTACAAACATTACCCGTGGGGAAGGTGTGGCTCACTGGTAGAGCTGCTGCCCTTGCCCCCAGAGGTTGTGAGATCAAATCCTAGTGCTGCTCCTTGTGACCCTACACAAATCACTTAATTCTTCAGTGCTCACCACTTTGAACATCACAGCCACAAAAAGGCAGTATACAAGTCCCTATTCCCCTTTTCTTATAGCATATTGGTCTTTTTTCTGTGTTTCTTCAAATAGCCCAGTGGTATGCTTGCAACTGTCTGTACTTAAAGATCTAAGCGGCCCAACAACAAAACATTCAGGAAAGAACTGAAAACCATACTATTCAAGAAATTTGTCAAATGATCTAACCAAATCGTATTGACCATTCCCAGATCCCGACACATACTATAGCTATCAACCTTGTAATCTCCCTGATAATGTTGTAAACCGCCTAGAACTGAAAGGTATTAGCGTGATTGAAGACATCAATGTAATGTAATAATTGACAGACAAACCAATGGGAACGTGGTTCTGATGTTCATGATCCAGGGAAACAAAAAGGGTATTTGGAAATTTTTGGTCAAAGATGGAAGAACTGATAAGACACAAAATGCAGACGCTCCTGATTATCCCTTCAGTTTTCTTACTCTAGTCTGAAAACTAGAGATTTTGGATTGACTTATTGCCAGTTGTAGCTCTGTGTCTAAAACCATGCATGAGAGCAATAGGAAAGCCTCAAAGGATGTCTCGTATGTGCAAGCCTCTGTAGACTAGACTGCTGGTTCTGCTTAAAGCTACAATGTGGGACTCTTTTCCCCAGACCAAGTCATTTGGACTATCCAGGGATATTAGAACCAATGAAACAGGAACCACAACCATGGATTGTGAATTTCTGCTTTTAGATAATTAGAGTTGATTGAATAGGGATTCTAGTAGACTATTTTAAACTAACGTGCCTTGACTACCTTGATATTCATTAAATATATCTTGAAAAACCTGTCAGCTGGATAGGATAGGTTTGGGAATCAGTGTTGCTGATTTTTTGTTTGTAGCTTATGTTGAAATCTTTTTTTATTGGGAATGTCAAGCAATAGACATCAAGGAACATCACAAAATCAGAATAACCAGCATCCAACAATACAACATATTTGAATAGACAATAAAACAGAAGCAGCAATCCCCACCCCCCCATCTCCCCAAACCCCAACTCCATTCCCCCCCCCAGATAAACATACAAAAGATGACCAAGAGGTCACGAAGATCCCAAAGGCCCGTACTCTTGTGACCCATGGAACTACTGTAAGAAGTCCCCCCCCCCCAAGAAAAAGAAAGAAAAGAAAAAATAAACCCCAACAAAAACCAAAGGGGGGCCTGCAGCGACCGATCCAGGTAGCCAGCATGGTGCATAGCAACAAAGCTAAGCGAGACAGTTCAACAGGAGACTACGTCCTCTAGAGATTTTTGCTTGTAGCTTAAATAGGGCCCATTGTTTCATTTGTTTTTGCACCGCCTTGGGCGAATCTCTTCATAAAGGTGGTTAATAAATCCCAATAAATATAGCCCTGATACTCTAGGGCAGTGGTAGGCAATTCTGGTCCTTGAGAGCCGGAGCCAGGTCAGGTTTTCAGGATCTCTACCATGAATATGTATGAGAAGGATTTGCATGCACTGCCTCCTTGAGATGCAAATCTATCTCATGCATATTTATTGTGGATATCCTGAAAATCTAAACTGGCTCTGGCTCTCGAGGACTGGATTTGCGTACCCCTGCTCTAGGAGAAAGGGGGATGGGGTTTGATATACTACTTTTCTTTAGTTACAATTAAACCACCTCTACCAGGCATAGAAAAACACACACCCCATTCACTTACCCCCCCAATCAAAGAAGTAAAACGGAAAAAACTATACAACGGACTACTGGCCACTCAGGCAGCGAAGATAGACAACCAATTCTCCAACCTATTGACAACAACCCCAGACTACAAGATGTTCAGAAAGGAAATAAAAACTATACTCTTCAAGAAATCCCTTAATAAAGCTTAATACCATGATAAAGCTTAACCCCCCTCTTACCATCCCCTCCCTAACCCCAGATCCTACTTTTCCCTCTCTTGGAAACCTTCTCTGATCTAACGTTGTAACCCTTATTCCATAACTCTTTTTGTAATGCGCTTTGAACCGAAAGGTAATGGCGGAATAGAAATCTGTAATGTAATGTAATGTATATACAGTACAGATACTTTTATAGGACTACAGAGAGATATAGTTTTCAGAATACCCACAATTAAAATTCATCATACATTTGCTTTGAAAGTCAGACTAATTTGCATAACTTGGCTATCAAAAAACCTGTTAGGCTCCTGATAGAGACCTTTTTCACAACTACCAGTTGTGTGCTTTTATAAAGTGAAAGGGGAAAGAAGAACTAGAATTACAGAGACCTTGATGGAAAAAGCTTTGCGAACGGGCACTGGAAGAGAGGAGGCATAAATAAATTATATCAAGTTCTGTTAGTACAGTGGAACCCTGTGCTTTTTTTTATACAGCTCGGTGGGAGTGATATTTGGGCCACCAATATACCGCATACTGTTGGTGCATCTGTTCAAGGTTTCTATATCTGCTTCTTTGGTGAAAAATGGTTTTTAAATTTTTCTGTCAATGGTATCTTACTCCAGCTCATTTGTATAAAATGTTCCCCCAAAGTTCTGAATTTTGTTGGTCTTGTGCTGCTAGAGGGACTTTTTTCATATTTGGTGGGAGTGTCCAAAGGTGACACTTTTTGGACTGACATTTTGCAATGTTTGAACTCTGTTTTGGATTCATCATACTGCATGACTGGGGATTTTTGTTTTCATCAACGGCCTCCTGGGATGCCATTACCAGCACTTAGGTTTGCTACTTACCTTTTTGTGGTAGCCAAGTTGATTTTAGCACATTGGTGAAAGCAATTTGCAACTTCCTCTCTAAACACAGTGCTGGTTAAATAGGACTATATTTATTTAATGTTTGACATGTGCATTTTGTAAGCTTTCATAAGTGTTGAGATGCATATCTGTTGTTGCGAAAGGTATTATTTTTCTGTATTGCTTTTTCTTTCTCTTATCTATCTTTTCACCTTTCTCCCAGGAGCGAGGGGGGGGGGGGGGAGTGGTATAGGAGAGTAGTGGGGAGGTCTTTTCTTGCATATAGCTTTCAGATTTCTTTTTGGCATATTGTTCACTGCCGGTTTTGGGATGAGAGGGTCATTGATATGTATTGTTTTTTTTTTTTTTTCTGTAGTGCTTTTTCTTATTTTTTTCTAAATAAAACTTAAAAAAACAAAACCATTAAGCTACTTCCGCATCAGCGTGGAACAGCAGCCTAATGGGTATGCGCTGGGCTGAGAACCTGCGGAACCGGGTTCAGTTCCCCCTGTGGCTCCCTTTAACCCCAGGGAAGTCACTTAACCTTCTGTTACCCCAGCTAGAAAAACGTATGGGCTGATGCTCAGAACCTAACACCGGGGCAAAAGCCAATTAGAAGTGGCATTAATCTGTACAGAATGTTCAGATGGCTGCAGCACAGGAACCATGCATGCCAAAGACTAGCGCAAATTGTATTTAAATGTAGTCAAGCGGATGTAAATGAGGTCAGAGAACAGCACACAAACAAACCCTTCCCTTACTGCTGGAAACCTAATGCCAGCTCAGAGCTGGCAATGGGGTTTCTGAAGAGAGAATATTTCTTTTTTTTTTTTTTTCCTAGTTTATATCTGCTGGTTTTCATTTATTTCAGAAGCGGAAGCAAGCCCATGCAAGCCTCTAAGAGAAGGGCGTGAAAAACAAATGCCCGTGGGTCCAAGCAAACTTGAAAGTGAAAGCACATATTGGCACCTGTTTTCTGCACTTAAATATAAGTCTTAAGTGAAAAAAAATTGAAAAGCTTATATTTTAAGGTGCAAAAGAATGGTGCCAATATGTGCTTCAAGTCTTGGTTTGCCCGGGCAGGCGCACAAGAGCTGTGCTTAACACAAAATTCTGTGCAAGCACCAGGCTCATTTCTTTCCCATGCTTTTGGTCTTACAGTGTACAAACCATTAGCACTGAGCATTAGAGAGCTAGGTTTTGGTGCTGTTCCTGCATAGGGTTATTAGATGTCCGGATTTACCCGGACATGCCTTCTTTTTAGAGGACATGTCCGGGTGTCCAGGCAGCTTTTCAAAACCCGGCACTTTGGGCTTTGAAAAGCTTCCTCTTCAGATCATGTGTGTGTGTGATATCACCGTGTTGCACCCGCTCATGTGTGGATGCCCTCCTGACTGACGAGAACAGGCTGAGGGGGGTGGGCCTAGGGGCGGGAATGGGTAGGACTGGGCAGGACTGGGGTCAGGTCTATGGGTCTGGAATTTACGCAAGTAAAATCTGGTAACCCTATTCCTGCAGTATGGGTTGGAAACTATTCCTTAAAGCGTGGGAATTCTGAGAATTTGGTCCATTAGATCACGAGCCCATTCGGGACAGAGAGAGAGCTTGCATATAATAAATGTAAACCACTGTGTGTTGTATTGCAAAATGGAGGTATATCCATGACTCAATACTTGCCGATGGCCCACAAGGTCAGAGTTCTGTACATCTGGTTAGAGAATGACATGGGGACAAATTTTCCCCCGTTCCCGCGGGGATTCATTTTCCCATCCCATTCCCACGAGTTAATTTCCTGTCCCTGCCCCATCCCTGCAAGTTCCAATCCTCATCTACACAAACCTCAAACACTTTAATATCATAAGTGTTTGAGGCTTGTTCGGTTAAGGCAGAGCTTACAGGAATGGGACAGGGACAGGGACAAAACTCGCGGGGACGGAACAGGGAAATTAAGTTCTTGCTGGGGACTGGGACAAATCTGTCCCCGTGTCATTCTCTACATCTGCTAATATAATAATTTGGGGATGGATTTTCAGCCTGCCTTTCCAAATAATGATTATGGCAATTTACACCATCCTTTAAAATTCAAGCACAATAATAAAAGACTGTTACTAGTCCTGCTCATCATAGGTTACTAGATTTCTTTCTGCAAAAAAAAAAAGAGGACATATGGCCCCGCCCCCAGCCCTGCCTCATTACACCCCAGCCACGCCCTGTTCTGCCTCAGCCCTACCCCCCTCTTCTCTGAGCTTGGGGCTGTGTCTGGAGTGTCTCCGAACATGCGCAGACATGGCATGATGAGGTTGCACGCATGCGTGCATGCGTAGATGTCCTCCTTATGTGGCCCTGAACTCCTAAACCCAGACAAACTGCTGGCTTTTTGAAAAACCACCTGGACACTCTGACAGTCCTCTAAAAAGAGGACATGTCTGAGTAAATCTGGACATATGGTAACCCTAGCTCATCAGTATCTGGAGAGGCATGCTATAACTCCCCAAACATTTTTATTATTTATCATTGTTGCTCTTAGAATTGTTAGTTTCGATATTGAATAAACCATAAAACAAAGAACAGTTATGTCGCTCATTGCCATCTGTTTTCATAAAGAAACATGGAAGATGACTATAATTACCTAGGGCTCCTTTTAAGAAGACGCGATAGCGGCTTTAGCGCGCGTGACTTTTAATCACGCGCTAACCCCCGCGCCAGCTGAAAAACTACCGCCTGCTCAAGAGGAGGCGGTAGCGGCTAGCGCGGCCGGCAGTTTAGCGCGCACTATTACGCACGTTAAACCACTAACGCGGCTTCGTAAAAGGAGCCTCTAGCTATCTTTACTTCAGAGTCGCTGTTGCTACCTGTTTCCTCTGAAGGAGCTACTTAACTAGAGAATGACACGGTGACAAAATTCATCACCGTTCCCGTCCCCGCGGATAACCGTGGGAAACCATCTTCATGTTATTCTTTAAGGAGAGAGGGAAGAATCAGAGTATAATTGGGCACAACCACTGACCCGCAAGCTTTGCTTTGAAGAATGCTGGTGTAGAAGGACTGAGGTTGAAACAGACACTACAGAATGACAGTCTCTGGTATCCAGAGCAGATATTGTGATGTCATAATGCCTCATTCCACCAGTGCCTAAGAATCAATCACATCAGTGATATCACAATGGCTTCATTATCCTTGGCTCACATAAGAATCAGAGTATGAATGGCCACAACCACTGACCCGCAAGCTTTGCTTTGAAGAATGCTGGTGTAGAAGGACTGAGGTTGAAATAGACACTAAAAAATGACATGGGATTATTTCCCGCGGTTATCTGCGGGGACGGGAACAGTGATGAATTTTGTCACCGTGTCATTCTCTACTACTTACCTCCTGAGCACAGCAGAATTCAATGTTATGACACTTCCAAGGCTAAAGGTGACTTTTTCGCAAACCTTGTTATTTTGAACTCCAGATACGAAGACCGTTTGTCATTGTTACCTGTGGCAAGGAAGGCTGTAAAAAAGTTGATTCTACAAAGTGCTCTGCTTCCAAAACCAGATGTATTAAACTGGATGCATTAAAGTGGAATACTGCTTTTTCTCTCAATGGTGCAGTACTGCTGCTCTCTCAGTAAATTGAAAGGAATAAATGGCTAACGTGTTCTACTTCATTGGTGATGAAAAGCCAAATTAGGTTAAAATCAATAAATCATTAACTGGTACAGATATTATATTGGACACAACATTATAAATGACTGTTCAGCCACAGCTAATTTTCAGCATGGGGTCTTAAAATGCCATAGAGCCTCGGAATATTTTTCTATTACTCTTCATTCTATTCCATGTATTCATGCAGGCGAAGATTCATTTCACAGAATATTCTAAAGATTTTTATTTATTTATTTAAGCCTCCACCCCCCTTGCCTCCTGGATTTGCAACACATTCAGAACTTAATCAGATGAATTCCATTTTATGCCAGTGAAGAGCAGAAAGGGCAGGAGGGTTCATGGGTTGAGGTATAAATGACCTTTGTGACTATGCTGAATTCTGAGTTCTTCTCTCCTTGGTTTAGTTGCTGCAGTGACAATCCTCTTATTGAGGGATGTGGACCAGGGTCCTTCATATATATGGAAAAAAAATGCAGCTTCATTCAGCCGGTAGCTATCACTGTTGAGCAATGAATAGGACTCGTGTAGGACTTGAGAATGGGAATTAAACAAAAGAGCTCCTAGGACATAAGAATAGCCTTACTGGGTCAGACCAATGGTCCATCAAGCCCGTTCTCATGGTAGCCAATCCAGGTCCCTACAAAACCCAAAGAGTAGCAACATTCCATGCTACCAATCTAGGGCAAGCAGTGGCTTCCCCCCTGTCTGTCTCAATAACAGACTATAGACTTTTCCTCCGGGAACTTGTCCAAACCTTTCTTAAAACCAGCTATGCTATTCGCTCTTACCACAACCTCTGGCAGTGCGTTCCAGAGCTTAACTATTATCTGAGTGAAAAAATATTTCCTCCTATTGGTTTTAAAAGTATTTTCCATAACAAACAGCACGTATACAAGTTGGCTTACAAAACACACAAGAAAATCATATTTCCAAAAAGCACACCTGTCGGCATTAAAACAAAAATCAATCCAGTCCTATATGGAAGGGCTTATCAAACACTCCAGATCCCCAAAACAAGAGAAGATTGCTTCAATAAGTACAAGGGATCTCAGAGCCAGAGGTAAATCACTATAATACAGATGAATACTTTATGAGCTAATGTGTCTAAGAGAGATTGGACTGAGTCGTATTTGCATAATAAAAACTGAACCAAAAAAACAAATAAACCTGGAGATTATTTTGCCAGTTGGACCGATGATTTTAAGAGTTAGCTGCTAATGCAGCAGTTTCTATGCAACTGCACTGCTGTCATCTGGCTCTTAGCTCTGAGGTCCCCAATTGTCTCCTGCTATGGTGATCTCAGATGCTTTATAAGACCTGCTATGTAAGATTAGATTGTTTTATTATAATACTTCTATATCACTCCACTCCTTAATGAGATAACTGTCTTGTTTGTGGCACAGTACTAAGGCCACAAAGCTTGACTTTGAAATTGTGTTTATGTACAATAATTTTTCTGCTTCTTCTTACAAAACCGGGCAGCGTGCTTTTTAACGCCAGCTGTGACGGTAACAGCTCTGACGCTCATAGGCAGTTACCGCCACGATCAGCACTAAAAACACTAGCGTGGTTTTGTAAAAGGGTGGGGGGAGGGGGGTTAGTTTGTTGCTTAGAAATCATTGAGGCCATTCAACAAACAGAATGGATTATGCAAAGGAAACCTTGCCTTACCAATCTGTTATATTTTTATTGAAGGGGTTAATAAACACGTGGCTAGAAGTGTGCCAGTTGATACTTTCGAAAATCCAGATACATTATTCTCCCCTTTTGTAAAACCGTAGTATGGTTTTTTAGTGCCGGCCACGGCGGTAACAGCTTTGAAGCTCAAACAATTCCTATGAACATCGGAGATGTTACTGCTGCGGCTGGCGCTAAAAACAGTGCTACAGTTTTTTTTTTTTTAAAGTGGAGGAGGTGTATTTGGGAGAATCAAGTCGACTGTACAGATTTATTAGACCATAGAGATGAGGTAGATGGCATGGCAGTACAGTTACATAAGGCATTAGATCCAGACTAAATTTTTTTTTTTTTAAATTCTTTATTCATTTTTAATCTTACATCAAGTGGACAAATAATAAAACATTTGAAATTAAATACATCACTTGAATTTCTTTCTAATATAACATCACATCAAATATATAAATTTATTCCCTTCCCACCCCCCCTTTCCTTTAACATTTAATCAAAAATATACAATATAAATATTCTTTTGATTAAACCCACAGTAAACTATAAACCACCCTCCTCCCCCCATTTGCAAATATACTTTCACTAGAAAATAGTGTCTATTCATTGCAATAAGTTGTCAATGGCCCCCCAGATCTTTTTAAATTTATTATAATACCCTTTTTGAGTAGCAATTATGCTTTCCATTTTATAAATGTGACACACGAATTCCACCAGAAGGTATAATTTAATCTAGCAGAGTTCAAATCAGGCATGGTAAAGCATATGATACCAATAGCAAGGTTATATTGAAGATGTCCTTGAGACACGGTCTATAGCTTTTACATTTCTCACATCTTCCATAGAAGGGAACTGCACATGGTAAGGTAACTTAGAACAGCTAGGGGGCAGACCATTCTTGTTTTTCCCTAGCATATCTTTCCCAACCCTTATGTAAAGAGCTTACATATCTGTCCAGCTAGCTATGACTTGCCTTAGTTCAAGCCAAGGTTCAATTTTATTTTACATACTGCTTATAGAAGTGAGCATATAAGTGGTTCACACTTAGAATAATCCAAATCATAGTTACCAGATGCTAGGATCCACCTTAAGAGTAAGCACCCAAGAAAAAGATCTGGGTGCCCTTGTAGACAATAGGCTGAAATCTTTTGTACAGTGTGTGGTGGCAGGCCAAAAAAAAAAAATCAAACAGGAATTTTTAGGAAAGGGATGGTAAATAAGACCAGGAATATTGTAATGCCTCTCTATCGCTCCATGCTACGTCCTCACCTTGAATACTGCATTCAATTCTGGTTGTCATATCTAAAAACGAGGTGTAAGGGGGGCGTTTTCTATATGACATCTAGATCCAAGTTTAGACGTATCGTGGAAAATGTTCAAAGCCAATAGCAAACATGACCATTTTCAAAACAGGAAAGCGTCTATCTTTTTGACTCAAATATGGCCATTTGCTAGATGTGTTTGTCCTCAGTGGGTCTATCTTTTTGAACCATTAAAAAAAACAAACAAAAAAATGGTCCAAATGAAAAACACCCAAAAACCAGCAATTAGGATTTAGAAGGGGCCAGCATTCTTAGCAGAGTAGGCACACGGACATCGCAGCAAAACAGTGGGGCACCCAAGGGGTCACTGCAATGAGCTTCACATACAAGTTCCCAGGTACACATCTCACCATAACCCTTTTACATTGTGTAGTGAACTCTCCAAAACTCACCAAGCACCTACTGCACCCAACTGCATACCACCCCAATAACCCTTATGCCTGCAGGGCATGTGTTGGTGCAGTAGATTTTGGGGTGAGTTTTGGAGGGCTCACACGTTCCACCACAAGTGCACTAGTTGTGGGATATGGATCTGGGTTCCCTTCCCTGCAGTCCACTGCACTGACCACTAGGCCACTCCAGAGACTTGCTCGCTGCTCTAACAGGACTGGCGATAGCATCTGCAGCTGTCAAACAGACTGGTATGTACTAACATTTGCCGTGGCCTTATTCTTGACTCTGCGTTTTCCCCATCTCTGAGTTGCATATACTAAACTAAGGGCTCCTTTTACAAAGGCACGTTAGCATGCGGATTAGCGCGCGCTAAATTGCCGCATGCACTAGCCGCTACTGCCTCCTTTTGAGTAGATTTTCGGCTAGCATGCGCTAAACGCTTAGCGCACCTTTGTAAAAGGAGCCCTAAGATTCCGGTTCCTACGGCTCCTCAAGGGCTTCTAAGGGGCCTAGCATTTCATTCACATCCTTGGGGGGTGGGAGGGGACCAGTGACCACCAGTCCATCCAGTTTGGCCACCTTTTTTGCTACTTATTTATTACTGAAACAGAGCTAGCCTCAAACATCCAAGTTTTGCCCTGGAAGTTTTCTGCAAGGTTCGTAGAAAAACATCCAAATCATTAATCCACCTTCAGGCCGCTCCTGATGCATTGTAGTGCTGTTGTCTCTATTACAGATGTTTACAATTGAAAATGGATAGAAACCCTCATTGTTACATTATAAAGTTGTTTACCTCATAGACTTCAATGGAAAAAAAATGAAATGAAGGCAAACCAAATAGAACATTTTGTGGCATGTGCATCTATATTGGAGATATTATCTAAGAGAAAGAACAAATTGCTACAATACACAGTGAAAACTGAAACCAAACTACTGTGAGATGATGCACTGTTCTTAAATAATAGAATATTATATGTTTTTAAGATTGGAGTTTTTTTTCACATCTTATTTTCAATTGCAATAAATACAGTAGAACAAGAACAAACCAGTCTATATCATTTGGGGAAACAGAGGAACTGTCCTCAAAAGAAAATAATGCAGTAAAGAAACCAAGGTAGTTTAAACCAGTGGCTCCCAATCCTGTCCTGGAGAACCACCAGCCAGTCAGGTTTTCAGGATAGCTCTAATGAATATGCATGGAGGCAGTGGCATACCAAGGGGAGGGGGGTGGGGGCGGTCCGCCCCGGGTGCAGCCTTAGGGGGATGCACAGCCAGCCAGGTCTGGAAAATTCCTGGGCTGAACGGCGACGGCACTCAGCGGCATCGGCCCCCCCTCCGCGATGACACTCAGCGGCATCGGCGACCCCCCTGTGCAACAGCACTCAAGTTCGGCCTCCTTCTCCCGGCATCAACAGAACTTCAGATCGGCAACGCGGTGCTCAGTCAAAAGCTTCCCTCTGACTCAGCTTCCTGTTTCCACCCAGGCAGTTCAGCCAGAGGGAAGCTTTTGACTGAGCACTGCATTGCCGATCTGAAGCTCTGTTGATGCTGGGGGTAGAAGGAGGCCCGTTGCCAATCTTAAGTGTCATCGTGGGGGGTAGGGTGGGGGGGGGTGTTGCCGATCTTGTTGCCAAAATCGGAAAGGTGAGGAAGGGAGAAATATGGGCCTGTGATGGATGGAGAGATTGAGAGAAGGGGCAGATGATGGAATTGGGGAGAAGGGGCAGATGATGGAAGTGGAGAAAAGGGGGAAGGAGAAGGGGCAGATGATGGAAGTGGGGGGAAAGAGAGAGAAGGAGCAGATGATGGAAGTGGGGGCAAAGAGAGAAAAGGAGAAGATGATGGAAGTGGAGAGAAGGGGGAGAGAGAAGAGGGCAGATGATAGAAGTGGGGAGAAGGGGCAGAGGATTGAAGTGGGGAGAGAGAAGAGGGCAGATGATGGAAGTGGGGAAAAGGGAGAGCATATGCTGAATGGAAGTGGAGAAAGAGAATACATACTGGATGGAAGGAGGGATAAAGAAAAAGGACATATGCTGGATGGGGGAAGAAGATAGAGTTAGTGAGATAGTGGAGGGGTGAAGGAAAGGGGTGGCATGCTGTGGGTAGACATAGTGAAAAGAGGGAAACTGAAGACTGCATAGTAAGAAATAATTTAATTTAGACAGAGGCAGAAAATAAAGAAGGAAGACCAGAGAAGGGAAGAGAGAGAGGAGAGAGAGATGCCAGAGAACGGGGAAGGAGACAGAGATCAGATCTGAGTGGAGGAAATGAAAAGAGAGAGATGCTAAAAACCACAGGGGGGAGGGAAAGAGAGATGAAAGGAGAAAGATATCAGACCATGAGGGAACAGAGGGAAGATGATGGATGCCAGACCAAAGGGGGGGGGTCTAGAGGATAGATGGCAGGGGGAGACAGACAGTTTCTGGAAGGGGTAGACAGTGGATGGAATGGGCAAATGCTGGATTGAAGAGACAGGGCAGACACTGGAAGGAAAAGAGTGAAAAGAAGATAAAAGCAGAAACCAGAGACAACAAAAGGTAGGAAAAAAATCATTTTATTTCTATTTTGTCATTAGAATATATCATATTTGAAATATATAGCCTACTAGAGACATAACTGGGGACTCCAAAGCCCAGGCAGTGCTTCTTTAGCTTCTAGCTGGCTTAGGGCTCTCTCGGACCAGGAGGCAGTTGCACTAGTTGCACTCCTCTAACACTATTCCTGTCATGTGTGACTGCAGTATTCTGTTAGCATGATATTTCTGTGTAGCATTCTATAATAATTTGGCTTGTTTAGTTTTCTTGATAGTAGAGGGGCTAAATGTGAAGGGGAGGGGAGACAGGGTTTTTGTTGGTCCTTGCTCTGTATATTTATATTTATAAAATGACAATTGTACAGAATATTGTTTCTTTTTATACTTTAATAAAATATGTTCAACATAAATCATAACTGAGACTTGTGCGGATGGGATCAGATGGTTTGCGGGGACTGAGCTTGCGGAAACGGGGCGGAAATGTGTTTTTTAAATTTCAGTCTTAGTAGTTTGCCGGTCCACAAAATAATTATTTTATTTCTGCCGGTCCACGGGTGTAAAAAGGTTGAAAAACACTGCTCTAGAGCAGAGTCGGCAGCTGCGCTGAGGTGCAGGAAGGTCCCCCGATGACTCGTCTGCCGTCTTTGCTCTGGAAGAAGTAAGTTATGTCGGAGGGTGTGGACCCGGCAGATGCAATCATCGCGGGTCCTTGCCGCAACTCCTTGGGTCTGCCAGGACAACCCCCTCCGACGTAACTTATGTCTTCCGGAGCAAAGCCTGGAGTCATCGTGGGACCTTCCAGCATGCGGCTGCTGACTCTGCTCCAGAGCTAGTACGTCGGAGTGGGGTGGACCGGCAGCCGGCAGCTACAGTCATCGCGAGAAAGGAGTAGGACTTCTGGAATGAAAGAGTGGTGCAGGGAGAAAAAGGGGGCAGGGTGGTATGGAAGGGTGGTGCTGATGGAATTGATGTACAGGGAAAGGGGAGAGAGACATAAGTGGGAAGGATACTGGATGGAATTGGATTGGAGGGAAAGAAAGGGGGCAGATGCTGATTGAAGAGGGGTGGATGGAGAGAAAGGGCAGACATTGGATGGTAGTGTGGCGGGTAGAGGGGGAACCTATGCTGGATGGAAGTGCAGATGGGAGAGATAAGGGAGAAAATGCAGGAAGGAAATGGGAGGAGAGAAAGAGGGGAGCAGACGATGGAAGTGGACAGAGAGAGGTGAGGGTATTAGATGGAAGGGATAGATAAAGAGGGCACATGATGGAAGGAGGGGGATAAATAAAAGGAGGGTACATGATGGGGGGAAAAGGATTGAGTTAGGGAAATACTGGAAGGGGTGAGGGAAAGAGGTGGCGAGCTATAGGTAGACAGTAAAAAAGGAAATTTACGAGAGGGTAGTAAGAACGTAATCTAGATGGATGCAGAAAATAAATTGAAAAGGAAAATGAGGGAAGAAAGGGATTGCAGAAGAGAGGTGTGGGAGAGGGAAGGAGAGGAGAGAGATGCCAGACCAATGGGGGTGAAAGGAGAGATGGAAGGGGGAGGCATATAGTTTATGGAAGGGGTATAGGAGAGAAGATGCCATATAGGGGCAGAGAGATGGCAGACAGTGGATGGAAGGAAGAGAGTAACAAGAAGATGAGGAAAGCAGAAACCAGGGAAGACACTGTTTCTGTGGTGTTGCATTGTATGCAGAGTCCAGCTTCTTGCTGGTTCAATATAACCTTTGTCTATGTATTTCTATTTTATCCCCCCTTTTACAAAACTGTGGAGCATTTTTTTTGCGCCAGGCATGCTGGTAGCAGCTCTGATGCTCAGAATTCTATGAGCGTCAGAGCTGTTACCACCGTGGCTAAAATCCACACTACAGTTTTGTAAAAGGGGGAGGGATTAGTTTGTGATGACATATTCCATACTAGGTGAAGGTGTTTTCTGTGTTCTGTGTGTTTGAAAGACATGGTTTTCTGTTAGGATTGATGGTGTAGGATTGATCTGTACTAGTCTGGCTTGTTTAATTTTACAGTGGGTGTATTGATGTTGTACTGCTCACTGTAGTATATAAGATGCTGCCTTTCCTAAGTACTCATGTGTGACGTGTGGCTTGTTACTAAAGATCATGTTTTTTGTACAGATGGGGGGTGCCAAAAAATGATGGGCCCCGGGTGTCACATATGCTAGGTACACCACTGCATGGAGGAAATTTGCATGCCTTTTACCTTTATTATATGCAAATCTCTCTCATGCATTTTCATTAGGGTAATCCCCAAAACCCGACTGGCTGGTGGTCCTCCAGGACAAGGTTGGGAAACACTGGTTTAAACTATCCACTTTCAAAATCCAAAATAAATCAAGGCCTAACTAGACTGCCCTCAAGTAGATTCCTCATCTAAAAGAAATATCTCCAATTGAGAAGAATCATAGAATATATATATATTGTTTATTTTGAAGGGAAATAAGAGAATAACAGGGAAATTGCTTCCACTTGGAAAAGATGCAGAAACGATCATACTCCTACAGCGTGCCTAAACTGTGTAACCAACTCCCCCTGGCCATAAGCAGCGATTGATAACCTGTTGCCCTTCCGGAAAGCAGTGAAGGCTCTATTTCTGAACCAACATACTCCTTGCCTAAGATTCTAACCACCCAAGGCACTGCATACCAAAGCCGAATTATTTTTAATTTAATTAATTATTTTAATTTATATTCCGCATATCCTACAATTCTATGCGGATTAGAAATTAGTCAGGTACTCAAGCATTATTCCCTAACTGTCCCGGCGGGCTCCCTTTCTATCTCTATCTCATTCACACCAGTAATGTTTGTAGCCTTGTTATCTGTCTAATTACTCCATGACCATGTTGTTTGTCTCAAATACTTCTGTGTATGTACCACTGTAACCCGTTCTGTGCTCCTGGGAAGGACGGGCTATAAAACTGATGAAATAAATAAATAAAATCAAAGAAAGAAGGATGCCCCTTCAAGTTGGAGAAACTGTTTGCCTAAAATGGATGGCCCTGGTGACATCAGGAAAGATTTGTACATTATGACCACAAAAGAGAATTTTCTTAGAAAAGTAAATTTTCAATACCCTTATCTTTTCTGTCTCTGAATTCATAATAACAAGGAGAGTTACTCTGGTTTAAATAACATTTTTGGATGTCTAAAAATTCAGTCAGATTTATAGTTTCCAACTCACCCGTTTATCTGAAAATAAACCTAGAAACAAGAAAAGGTAATCAAATCTGAATCTTCAAGAAGTAAAAATATCTAATGCAAGTAATCTATGATATGGAAAACTCAATCGCAAGTTCTTTGCTGTCATATTTCCCATATTTTGTAAACACTGTTGTACTGTGTTCAATATTGGTCACTGTACCTTAAAAAGGACATGGCCATACTTGAGAGGGTTCAGAGAAGAGCGACAAGAATGATAAAAGGTATGGAAAACCTTTCATACGCAGACAGGTTAGAAAGGCTGGAGCTCTTCTCCCTGGAGAAGCGGAGACTCAGAGGAGACATGATAGAGACTTACAAGATCATGAAGGGTATAGAGAAGGTGGAGAGGGACAGATTCTTCAGCCTATTGAGAACCACAAGAACAAGGGGGCACTCGGAGAAATTGAAAGTGGACAGGTTTAGAACCAATGCTAGGAAATTCTTTTTCACTCAGAGGGTGGTGGGCCCCTGGAATGTGCTTCCAAAGGTTGTGATAGGACAGAGTACATTACGGGGTTTCAAAGAAGGATTGGATAAATTCCTGAAGGATACGGATATTGAGGGATACAGATAGAGGTAGAGATAGGATTATGAAAGAGTATAGATAGAAGGATAAAGGGGATTGAAGGGTTTTAGGCAAAGGATCACCTTACAGGTCATGGATCTGATGGGCTGCCGCGGGAGCGGACTGCTGGGCGCGATGGACCTCTGGTCTGACCCAGCGGAGGCAACTTCTTATGTTCTGTCTACAACCCCAATAGCCCTTATAGTTGCAGGTGGCACATATATGGCAGTACAGTAAGATTTGGGGGATTGGGGGGTTGTTGGGCTCACATTTTCCACCATGAATGTAGTGGTTAGAATGGCTTACGGACCTGGGTCCTCCTCTCTATGTTTAATTAGTCCACCTCCCAGACTACTTAAGCCATCTCTGTGCAGTTCTACCAAGCTTTCCTATGCCAAGTGCTGATGTTCCGGACGCAGATATGTGTGTTTTTATTCTGAACTTTGTGGGGGTGCGACAGGGTTAGTGAACATGGTGTGTGTATGTGTGTGTGTCTTTATTTTGTCCCTACAGTGGTTTTCTGGTCACTTTGGATACCTTTTGGGCACTTATACGTGTCTTTACATCATCTAAATCACAACATATAAGTTCCATCTAGGCAGCCTTGTTAAAGCTTCGATTATCCCTGCAGGATGAATAAGTTTAGGTTGCCCTACATCCTGCCCTTACCACTCCCCCAAAAATACTCCTTTCATCTCTGGGCGCACAGTGGGATTCAGAGGCCTAAAACGTCCCTGGGTGTGTCTTAAAAGCCTTTTTGATTATTGGCACTTGGACTACCTATCTTATAGATCGTCCAAGTGCCGACTTGGGCGGGTTTTTAGAAGTATTTAACTTTCGATTATGAGCCTCATAGTGACCAATCCAGTTTCATCTATTCTCTGAAAAAATGAAACAAGAAATCTTTGGTCACTATGGTCAAGTTCTCCACTTTTGTGAAGTACTTTTGTTTTATCTTTTTATAAATAGGCCCTAATAAATAGGCACCTTTCTCACATACAGTACCGCTCACATGTCAATCACGCAATAGCACCGTTTGCAGAATCGTAGCTACATAAAACGTAGGTGCTAGAAATGTAGGCCAAGATTTTAAAGGCCTACATTTCTGGTGCCTGCCTTTAATTGTCTAAGGCAATTTCTGGAATTAACCACACCCATAATGGCCTTGGGCGCTGTAAGGTGCCTCCTTAGATGGGAGAATGTGGCCAGTTTGGAGGCACCTCCATTTTTTTTTCCGGCATTTTAATTGGTTTCTAATTGGCGCAGTCAATTACTGCAATGATTGAACCAATTAAAACATTTAAGTTAGGCGAAAAATAGGCCATTGTACGTCTGTGATAAAAATGACTTTAGAGAATGGAAAAGACCCACTATGAATATACTAAAGCCACTTTTTTGCCACAGATTAGTAGAAGGACACCCAAGTTGATAACAATAGCACAAATTGTACAGATATATTTTCTTATGGAAACTGATCTATCTAGGATGATGTTTCAGCACATAACAAATGCTTTTTGCTAAAACATAAATTATAAGACACATAAAAAATCAACTTGAATGGCACATCAATTCAAGCAACAGATTTTGCTGTGAAACTTTAAATGATTAATAAATACACCAGTGCTCCCACATCTACCAGGCATGAGTAAATAAATCAAAGTACACTTTTAATGATTATACTGTAGAATTTTTTTTGTTCTGACTGTCTCTCGCCTCTTTTGGAGAGGCAGTAACATAGATTTTTTTATTACAAGTGGAATACTACATTTCCCATCTCATTTTCCAACTAAGCCCTTTTGGGCTTAGTTAAGAAAGCGAATATGGAATTTTGTTTATGTTGTATGAATTCTATTTAGCGATATTTGTATTTGTAAATTTTCTTTATTATTCATTAGTTATTTAGGGGTCCTATTAACAAACTGCACTGAACAATGGCTTTAAGGGTCCTTTTATGCGTGCTAGCCATTTTAGCGTGCGCTAAACGCTAACGCATCCATAGACTATAATGTTCGACTATAGCATTTAGCGTGTTCTAAAACAGCTAGGGTGCCTTAGTAAAAGGACCCCTTAGTGTGCACTAAGATAATTTTTACCGCAGCATTAAAAAGGCCAATTTTATACTTTTTGAATTAATGGCCTTGTCCTAATGTTATCATCCGAGGAAAACCAACCACTGTAAAAAAAACAACAACAAAAAACACAACTTGTCACCATCTTTATTTATCAATATATTAATAACTTCACACTCAAATTATTTAATCACTTAAAGGTAGGAAAAGTCTCAGAGTCATTTCGGTGCACAACTGCACTCAAAAATGTTTCCCAACTTTCATTCATCGGTACAAAAACCCACCCTTTAAGGTTTTATTTATTTATTTAATTTTTAATTCCTTTAAGGGTGTTTTTTTTTTTTTTAATCTTTATTCATTTCAAATCTTAAATCAAATACAATATTGACATTTATCAATTAAGCATTCAAATACACTTGAAATCCTATAATTGATCATCATAATATAAAATATTACCCCTTCATTTATTTATGAAAATGATTTGTTTCAATTATAATCAAAAATACCAACCCCCCTCCCCCCTTAATGTCTTAAGGCCGCACAGTGGTACAAATTAATATCTGGATTATTGAAAAAAAAGCCAAGGAATAGTCTTAGAGACATTTGGAGCATTGAGATTAAGCACGAAATTACAGCATCTCAATGGTCACGTATTTGGTCTTGGAGGATGAGACAAATGCATCTATGAGACAAATGTGGTTTTTCTTGCTGCATAGAGCTTTCTGGACCTCTGTTCGTTTAAAAAAATTAGATAGCTCTAAATCTGATAAATGCTGGCATTGTCATCTTGAAGCAGGGATTTTAGATCATTTGTTATTCTATTGTCCATATATATTAGAATTTTGGAAATCAATCTGGAATCAAATTAATTCCCAATTAGAAAATCATGTGGCATTATCATATGACACAGTTTTATTTGGTATAGAAATGAGGGCTAAGAAACAAATCTCATCTAATAATAACAAGTTATTGCAAATTTTAACTGGAGTTGCCATTCAACAGATCACTTACAATTGGAAGAATTGGAATAGACTTAATTATTGGTTTTGGTGGAACTCTGTATGCCATATATATAAAATGGAAAGGACACTAGCTGTCCAAAAAAGAAATTATAACAAATTTCAAGATGTGTGGAGGCCATTAATAGATTATTGTAAAGATTAAAAATATTCTTCCCTGTATAAAATTTTTCCTTTAAGGTTTTAATAATCTTCAACAGATAGAAATTCTCAAAAGAAAAACCACTTAGCTCATGTTCTCTTAGGCTTCCGCGGCTGGCGTCGTGATTGTAGCAGCTTTCCGGGTCTTGCCGCTGAAGCGTCGGTTCTTTTTCCACGGACGTGGCAAGACCCGGAAACCTGCTACAATCACTTAGCTGTTAGCTCATGCTTTTCTTCAAGCCCTCTCCTGGCATCTCCTGATTCATAAAGAAATTTCACTCTCTGAAGTCATAAAATAATCAGACGCTGCAGCGTTTTGTGGTATTCTTTTACTGCTGCATCAGGGAATTTGCTCCATGCTGCTCTTTCTGTCCAGAATTCTTAAACTTGGTGTATGGTGTATGTACTGCTTAACTTTAATGCAAGATTATTCTGTGAGCCCGTATCGCTTACAAAATAAGTGTAAGTGCTAATACAGCAATTCTTTTTTTTTTTTTTAATAAACAATCATGTGCTAATGGTGACATTAGCACATGTGTTAGTGCTAATGTCACATGTGTTAGTAACCACAACGGAACTGGAAGAAGCACAATTAAATATTGCACCATAATTCATTCAGTGTAAAAAGCAAGAGTGATATTAGCACATAGCCATTAAAGAAAAAAAAAGGAAAATCAGTCATTTTATGGTTGTGGTAAAAATGGCCTTAGCACATGGGGATAAACTCACATAAAGCACACAAAGTCCACTTTTCAGCACAGCTTAGTAAAAAGACCAAGGGCTCCTTTTATCAAGCCGCGCTAGCGGTTTAATGTGCGTAATAGCGCGCGTTAAACCGCCGGCTGCGCTATCCGCTACCGCCTCCTCTTGAGCAGACGGTAGTTTTTGGCCAGCGCGGGGGTTAGCGCGTGATGAATAGTCGCGCGCCTTAACCCCGCTAGCGCAGCTTGATAAAAGGAGCCCCAAGGGCTGGATTCTGTACATGGTGCCTAAATTGGCAGCCACCTACAAAAAAGTGCCGGTCACATGTCAGTCACACTTGGGCACCATTTAAAGAATCGCAGCTAATGGCACTTATCAAAAAACGTAAGCGCTAATAATCTAGACCAGGGTTTTACTGACCTACATTGCAAACACCTAAGTTCTTTTGAGAATCGCATCGGGTGGTGCCCCAGGTCATCTCTGCCTCTAACCATGCTTACTTTAACCTTAGCGCCGGTAGGTGGTTTGCTGTAGACGTGATTACAACGCCTTCTCTACTCATAGTAGGCCCCTCCTGGTGCCTACTTTTAAAAATGAGGTTTTTTTTTTTGTAATTCTTTATTTAAACACTGTGCAAACACATATAACAAAATGGAACAGTACAATGCACATCCCCGATGCATCACAGAACCCACACAACCTTGGCTAAAATGAGTTTTAATTGTTTTTAATGGTACAGGCCGATTAAAACCAATTAAAACAATTAAGTTAGGCAGTGATAGGACTCCTACTACCGCCTAACTTACAGTGCCATTTACAGAATCAGGCCCCAAGTGTTCAGTATTCCTGAAAGAGAGCCTAGTAATAATGTTGCTCTCAAAATACATTAAAAAAAATCTGAAACAAAATTCCTGTTAATAAAATAAACTAAATAAAATAAAATTTGGGGGCCTGCGTACCCCTTTAAAATACTAATTACATTAAATTACATTAGAGATTTCTATTCCGCCATTGCCTTGCGGTTCAAGGCGGATTACAAAAGAATTACAAAAGCGAATTACATGAAGAAGATACCTGGTAATTTCTAGAGGAGATAAAGGGCTCCTTTTACGAAGCCGTGTTAGCGGTTTAACGTACGTAATAGCGCGTGCTAATTTGCCGGCCTCGCTAGCCGCTACCGCCTCCTCTTGAGCAGGCGGTAGTTTTTCGGCTAGCGCACGCTATAAAGTTGCGTGTGATAAAGCCGCTAACGGGCTTCGTAAAAGGAGCCCAAAGAGTAGATGAGGTTGTTTTGGGGTATTGGGAAGTGGTATTGGGAGGTGGGAAGGAGCTAGCGTTATTACCAAAGTCTTGTAGAAAATCACATCTACGTTGAAGGTGTGGACATTTTTCCTGATTCTACAGAGTGCCCAGATTTCTGTGCCCATAACTAAAAAAGAAATAAGAAGACTCCAAATTATACAGAACACTGCAGTGAAGATCATATTTAATGCAAAGAAGTTAGACCATGTTAGAAACATAGAAACATAGAAAGATGACGGCAGATAAGGGCTATAGCCCATCAAGTCTGCCCACACTATTTACCCACCCTCTTGTTACATGTTACTCCCCTCTTTTATAAAGCTCATTGGTTGCTGGTAGAACATAGAATCACATACAAAATTATTTTACTAACCTTTGAAACTAAACAAAATAGTCAACCAGAATTTATCAATAACCTTCTTATTCCTTATAGTTCTTCTAAGACTAAGATCTTCTTCTAAAAATCTTTTATCTGTTCCGTCTCTGAAGTTTATCAACACAATGAAGTTTACTATTTTCTCTGTCAGCGCTACATCTCTTTGGAATAATATTCCGGTCCACTTACGGAAGAATCAACTCTTCACCATTTTAAAACAGATTTAAAAACATTTTTTTTTTATGCTTTCGAGACCTAAATGCCCTTTTTAGGGCTACATAGTTTTATTCTTCTTTTAGACACCCTCCCTTTTGTTTTTTCTCTATATGTGTTCTCTCTTACTTGATAAATTGTAGTTCTACCCTTCTTCCCCTTTTTGCTTCTGTTTGTTTTTGTATTGTTTTTAAATGTTTTTAATAATGATTATTGTTTTAAAGGATGTATACCGGTAATTATTCCATATATGTTTTTTAAAAATATTGTTCACTGCCTAGAAGGCTGATTGGGCGGTTTATAAAATTTTTAAATAAACTTGAAACTTGAAACTCAATTATATCCCCTCCTTTTATGAAGCTGCGTTAGGCTTTTTTATCGCCGGCCGCAGCGGTATTAGCTCTGACGCTCAAAGGAGTTCTATCAGCATCGAAACTAATACCGTCGCGGTCAGCAATACAAATGCCTCATGTGGCTTTGTAAAAAAGGGGGTTAATTTTTATGTGCAGGCCTTTAACTATCAATCATTGGGTATCAACAACCAATTATTGATGTTAATTGGCATGTGCCTCAGGTACATTACTGTATATGAAGCATTGGTTTTACTTGGTAATATCAAGGACTACAAATAGCACTTCAAATTGGGATGTAAGTTCAACCACTGGGTTGTCCAGCTCATGGAGCTGAGCAACTTGGCAGCTTTGCAGCAGTGAGCCACGAACCAAAAAAGTTGCAAGTCATTTTCACTTCCCAAGGCCTCTGGTACAAAGTAGAGGTAGCAAGTGTCGATGTAACTGAGGAATATTTTTACCAAGTTTTATGTGTGATTAAAGCGTCACAAATGAAAGCAGCAAAATAAAAAAAAAGTTCACTTTATTTGATGTTTATTAAAGGATATAGAGAGGAGGCAAAATTAGGACAGTGTTCAAAGGAATTTGTCCAGCCGGGTAAATTCCCTAGACTAAAAATGGTACATCTGTAGCAGTGGACTTTCAAAGGGAAGATTTTCAAAGGGAAGCTCTGTTTATATGACACAAATATACACAAGTGCATGCACTCTCTCGGGCAGTGTTCCCACTTCTACACCATCATGCAAAATGGTTCCATTTTCTGTCAGTTCTTTTCCTCAGACCACAGCAGACCTTCCACACTTTCTCCCATTCTTCTTAAATTCTATTACTTTTTAACAATCCTGTTCTCCCAGAGTACTCACTAGTTTACCATTTAGTTATAACTCCCTCCAAAACCCCATACAGGAGTCAACCTCCACCTCCTCTCTGGCCCTTGCAGCTCAGCCCCTGTTGACTTGAATCCTCCCCACTGACTGGATCCTTCCATTGTCTCTGCCGTGAAGGGGAAAGGATTAAGAGCTACAGAGGGCTAAATTGTGAAAAATATCCATATACTGTAGCCATCATTCTGACTTCAAACCTGGTAAATTATAAATTTGAATAATCCTAAAAATAAAAAAATAAAAAATCCAGACATTTGACAGTTTAAAATTCCCGTGTCCTCATACATTTGATAGGGTTCCCCCTTAACTTAAGAACATAAGAATAGCCTTACTGGGTTAGACCAATTGTCCATCAAGCCCAGTAGCCTGTTCTCATGGTGGCCAATCCAGGTCCCTAGTAAAAACCCAAAGAGTAGCGACATTCTATGCTACCGATCCAGGGCAAGCAGTGGTTTCCCCATGTCTTTCTCATTAACAGACTATGGACTTTTCCTCAAGGAAATTGTCCAACCTTTCTTAAAACCAGCTACACTATCCACTCTTACCAAAATCTCTGGCAACGAGTTCCAGAGCTTAACTATTCTCTGAGTGAAAAAATATTTCCTCCTATTGGTTTTAAAAGTATTTCCCTGTAACTTTATCGAGTATCCCCTAGTCTTTGTAATTTTTGACGGAGTGAAAAATCGATCCACTTGTACCCGTTCTACTCCACTCAGGATTTTGTGGACTTCAATCATATCTCCCCTCAGCCGACTCTTTTCCAAGTTGAAGACCCCTAACCTTTGTAGTATTTCCTCATACAAGAGGAGTTCCATCCCCTTTATTATCTTGGTTGCTCTTCTTTGAACCATTTCTAGTGCCGCTATATCTTTCTTGAGATAAGGAGACCAGAACTGAATGCAATACTCTGGGTGAGGTCGCACCTTGGAGTGATTCAGGGGCATTATAACATTCTTAGTCTTGTTAACCATCCCTTTTTTTAATAATTCCTAGCTTTTGGGCCTGAGTCATATGCCTGGTTTGTCTATGCCTTAATCTGGATTTGCATGGTGCTTAACTCTACTAATGTGTAACTCAAAAGGAGGTGTGGCTATGGGCATGTCATGGAATATTTTGAGACGTTGCAGGCATAATTATAGAATGTGGCCTTAGCACACTTATCTTGGTTGCTAGCATTTACTCCAATTTTGAGAAAGCGTAGGTCTGGTGCCCAGTGATGTAGTAAGGGGGGCAGGGGGTAAACTGCCCTGGGTGTGGTTTTCACAGGAGGCGCTGGCGCCTCTCTGCCTCTCCTCCCCCCTCATACATCTTTAAATGTTCACCGGCATGAGAAGCATCTTCCACTTGCTTCTTACACTGCCTGGCTCCCTTCTGATATTACTTCCTGGTCATGGGATGTCAGAAGGGAGCCGAGGCTGGCGTGAGCAGCAGGTAGAAGATGAAATGTTTGCTGGCATGAGCAGCAAGAGGTACGCAGGGGGCGGGAGGGCGCTCAAGCGGAGGGGAAGAATGGGGGCTCACACATGGCAGATATGCTGGGCATCTGCGCCCAGGTTCCAATCTCCCTTGTTACGCCACTGCTGGTACCTAAAGTGAGGCATAGGAATCAGCACTAAGTATGATTTTATAAAGGGTGCACATTTAGAGCTGAATTTTTATGGCTCCAGATTTGATTGCAAGTTACACAACCCTCCTTTTCCCCAGGTACCATACTTAAACCAGTGTCCCGCAAACTTTCTCGAACTGCGGCACACAAAAGGTAGTGGCCGCAGCTTGAGGCACCCGGAAGTGCGCGGGCATCACCATGGTGACATCATGTGCATACGTGACGTCATCATGTCGACATCCGCGCATGCGCAAAGGCCCTTCAGACAGGCCCTGCGACACCAGTGGGAGGAGGGGGCCAGCAGAGAAGAGGGCCGGAGAGAAGGCGAGGCACTGGCGCTGGCTGATTGCCTACAGGACATGCCTCCCGCCATGAGAGGCACGTCCTATAAGCAGTCAGCTGACGCCGGCGTCTCTCCACCTCCCCAATGTGCCACAGCACACTTGCAATCTCATGAGGCATACATTTTGTGATATACTGACTTAGACTGTGAGCCCACTAGGGATAGAGGAAATACCTGTATATAATTGTAAACCACTTTGATCGTGCCACAGAAAATTAGTACTGTATATCAAATCCCATTACCCCTTACTGAATCCAGCCCATTATTCCTGCTGATGAGCAGGTGTAAATATACAAACATACAATACACTTAATTTATTTCATGCAAGAATTGTGGCTGTTCAGATTCTATTCTTAAGCATGCCTTTCATATAAATATGTGCTCCTTTAGAAATAACCTAATTATATACTATTTATCTGTATAAACCATTTTTTTTTAATTTTTTTGAAATCTTTATTCATTTTTAAACTTATAATAAGTGTGATAACATATCCATACAAATAACCATAAATATATCACTTAATAATCAACAATGATACATATAATATTCTCTTATCTCCCCCCCCTCCCATCCTTATCTATCATATAATCAATACTTATGTATAAACATTTTACAGGTGTATATGTTTTATAAAAATTATCTTTTCAAAGAGCACACAATCTTCAGAGTGGGTCGTCTCCTTTTTCCTCATCTCTACGAGCATCCATCAGCTAGAATAGATCCCAGACATTTTCATTATTACTTATTTCAACAATTTATTGCCATTCTATCAACTTTAAGCAAGTGACAATTGATATTACTCAAATGCAGACATCACAAGACAACCATAAATTGTAGCCAAAAATTAATACAAATCATACAAATTAAACAGATTAATTAATAATGCAAGTAATCAATTTTCATCCTTAAATGAACAGGCCAACTTAACGTGTTCTCTTCGTGTCATGGTATGGTTCTATAAAAATCAGATAAGGGTGCTAGCTGAAACCGTTTCCTCAAACTGTTGTTTCAAAGTGGTACACACAATAATGGAATCCCTGCTCACATCAACCAAGTACATGATCTGTATAGCACTTCTAACAAAATATTTTGGTTTTGTCTTTTGTAACACTTCTTTCCTAGGCAGGCTTCTACAATTTCTTGCCATTTCAGTCAAGATTCTATGCTGAAACGCTAATAGCACAACTGACTGCCAAGTTGACCACAGGCAACTTAGCAGTAATAGAATCATAAATTTTCTGTCCTCCTTGCCTTTCTAAATCTACCAGACAGATTTTAGTGCCTAAAGGGGGCTCTTATTGTGTAACTTACAGTATTTTGTAAATTACAAGCATAAATGTTAACCTACCTAGGTCCTGCCCATACACCTTCCTGGTGAAGGCATTCATGCATATTATCTTAAAGAAACGTCACTGAGCACACAACTCACACATACACCTGTACGTGTACATATACACGCATAGAGGGGCATAATCAAAAAAAATGTCTAAGTCCGATTTGGACATAGGGCGTTAGTTGCCAAAGTCGGCAGCGGAAAAATGTCCATTCTCAAATACATCCAAATTTTTCCCCCGAAAATCATCTATCTGTATGTCCGTGCATTTGATCGTCCAGACCACCAGTACATCTATCTTTATACCATATTTTCTGACCAAAAATGCCCAGAACATGATCTTTTGGATGTGGGAGGGACCAGCATTGTGATGGACAGACCATCCAGACATGGCAAGAGAGCAGTGGGACACTTTACAAGGCACTGCTGTGAACTTCACAAAAAGGATGCCACTTCAACATCTCACCAGAACTCCCTTATAGGTTATGGTGAGCCCCACTATATCCACCTGTCTACAACCCCAATAGCACTTATGACTGCAGGAGGCACCTATATGGCAGTACAATAGGGTTTTGGGGTTTTTTTTTAGTGGGCTTACATGTTCAACCATGAATGTAGTGGTTAGAGTGGCCTATGGGCCTGGGTCCTCCTCTCTATGGTTCACTAGCCCACCCGTCAGACTACTTAAGCCATCTCTGTGCAGCTCTACTAGGCTTTCCTATGCCAAGTGCTGATATTCTAGAGGCAGGTATGTATGTTTTTATTTTGAAAATTGTGGGGGTGCAACGGAGTCAGTGCACACAGGGTATGCATACGTGGGTCTTTACTTTGTCCCTGCAGTGGTTCTTTGGTCACTTTGAATATCTTTTGGGCACTTATACGTATCTTTACATCGTCTAACTCACAGGGGTAAATTCTCTATTAGTACGTCTAACTTAGGCGTGCTTTAGACGTCCGGTAAACGCAAGTGCCAATCAAACTTAGGCGTGCGGTAGACGTCCCTACAACCTATTCGCGCAATATAGACGCAGGTTTCTGAAACGTCATTAAGACGTCTCCAATGGACCCGTGATAGACGTGGGTATGATTTTTTTTTTTTTCTTAAGATTATACTTTTTTTATACTCTTTATTATCACTCATTCAGCATTGTAAGTATAGGATGATGAAAAAGATAACCAAAACACAGTATACCATTTTGTAAACTATATATTAGTTGATTTAGCAATATCAGTGAGGTAGGGAATGGCAGACAGAGAACACTGCTATGTTGTATCTTTTTCCTCTAGGATATCAGAATTGTACAGTTTACCATTAATACAAGGAAAAAAAATATGTTATGTTTCAAAGGAGAACTAGAAGATTAAACGTACCGAGTGGGTGTTGAACTTACATTATCAGTATGGAAGGTGGGAACCGGTAGATGTATGCTACACAGAAAGCTGTACAGAAATGTCATACTCACCTCCTATTAGAAGTGGAAAGGATAGGACTTTGAACACCATATAGACTTTTTATAAACTTCGTTTAAGTTCCACAAAGACTGGCAGGAAAGGCACCCTAAGTCATCCAATAAGCTTTCTCTCGATTTTCCAGAGACATTATTTCAGAGAGGATAGTTTAGAAGTGATATCTTGCTCGAAAGAACACTCTCCTGGTCTTAAAACATTGCAACAATCAGCTCATTCTTCACAACAAAGGTAAATCTCATAACTTACACTGGCCCAACTTAGAAACAGAATCAAAACACAGATTAGACCTGAATGTGGCTTCCAGTTCACAGGAAGAGGAAGTAGCAAGCCGCACAATGCTGACCTCATTCTGACATCATCAAGGTGCACCTGGAAGGTAGATATGCCACAAGTAAAAGACAAGCCAGGAGTTGAACTCACAACCTACAGATGATCGATATAGTGCTTTTACTCACTGACCTACACCTGTGTCTCTGGTTCCCCTGTCATAGCATACCTTAGTGATGTGCTAAAGTATACTCTACTTAGCTATCATATCACAGTCAGTTGAGGCAAAAGACTGGTAGCTCAATGGTGTAAAGCACCGTTGTCACGGATGCAACACCCATATTCTTAAGTATGGTTCAATAAATGTAATACAGAGTCAAAGTTATGCTGTTTATTTTATCAAACCCAAGCTCAACTTTGTAATGTATTGTGTATAGTCTCGCTAATGTGTTTGTGATGAAAATGAGATGCGATAGGTGTATATCCTATATAATAAAACCCTAGCCGCGCATGCGCACATACCTGCGTGCTTCTGTGATCTCTGCTCTGTGATCAGTAGGTCTGTGGCCAGCAGGAGTGCAGATGCAGCAGCCAGGCGACTCCCCCCTCCCGCCCTCACTCACCACCAAAACCACCACCGCCAAAGCCTCCTCCTTCTGCCCAGCCGGGAGGAGGGCTCCGAGTCGCTGAAGACTGTCCCAGATCAGCTTACACAGTCCCTAAAAAATTAACCTTTTCATCTGAGGCGCGAGGCTGCGGTGACCTTCTGCCCCCGGCTCACTAAGGTTTCATCTTAAGAAATTCAAATGCATTGTTGAAAATGCAAGTGACTATTCTCTGTCATCCTAGACACCCCTGCAACACCCCAACAACACACTCCTGCAGCATAAACCCCTCATGTTATAATCAAGTAAAAGACAAGTCGGGAGTTGAACTCACAACCTATGGATGATTGGTACAGCATGTTTACTTACTGAGCTACCGAGCTACTTAACTGTAGCCCTAACCCTAACCATAAAGTAGCATCTGACGTCATAGAAGCCGTTAGAATTTTGAAATCGTTTTGGACGTTCATTGGGTGTTCTCAGATCAAATACACCTGTAGATACTTGCAATGATTACCCCTTGTCAAAGCTTGTACCTAAAGCCATTTCTGGAGACTCCCATTTCCAAGTCCCCAACATAGCTCAGTGCTTAAAAGCACTGCATGTATCTTCCAAAGATCAGGGGTTCAAGTCCTGACTAAGATTACCAAAGACATAATATTTTTTTTTCCACCTACCCAAACATGCATAGCTAAGCATGTGAACCTCACTTCCCAATCTTCATGTATTTAATTTATAACTTGTCATTGTGTTTGGGGGAGGTGAAGTTTCATTAGGTTTACATGGTAAGCTTCTAAGCTTGTACCTAAAGTCATTTCTGGAGACTCCCATTCCCAAATCTCCAACATAGCTCAGTGCTTAAAAGCACTGCATGTATCTTCCAAAGGTCAGGGGTTCAAGTCCTGATTAAGGTTACCAAAAACATAATATTCTTTTTATTTTCCACCCACCCAAACATGCATAGCTAAGCATGTGAACCTCACTTCCCAATCTTCATTTATTTAATTTATAACTTGTCATTGTGTTTGGGGGAGGTGAAGTTTCATTAGGTTTACATGGTAAGCTTCTAAGCGTTGTGCTATACTTTTTTGTATAACAGCAATATCGGCGTGCTTTAGGGTGTAATCAACAGTGTTGATGTAGCACGGAGCGGCCGCTGCATGCACGCCCAAGCGGCACAAAAACGTCATCGCGTTTTTTTGCGTTGTGATGTCATAGAATCGCCCGTTCTTCATACGCAGTTATTTCTCATAAAATGGCTGCCAGAAGACAGCCAAACTTTTCCACCCAGGACTCCAGGCTGCTGGCCAGGCTGTTTCTCTCCCGGGAGCACCACTATTTTGTAGTGCCTGGCCATCGCAGGTCATACCTGCAATTCAGGGACTCATGGACCCACCTGACCCGGCGGTACAATCGTAGAGCCTCCTGTCCCAGGGAAGTAAGTATTCCAAGTCAGGCCCTCACAATTAATCATGTAAAATGTAATTATGATGGAAACCTGTCTCGATCAAATTGGTCATGTTTTTTGTGATTCCTTTTTAAAACTACAATTGTGCATAATAAATCTTTTACATTGAATACTGAAATTAAAGCACATCCCAAAGGAGCAGTAGTAGGATTTCAAATGACAAATTCAGCTCCTAGAAGGCATCTATTCCATTCACAACATGCACACAACTAATTTTTGGGTCACAAGCTTCGCATTTGTAATAGAAACATCTTGAAATCAACTTTGCCAAAGGAAAACAAATATATTAAAGTGCTGCTATGTCATTTCAAATACCTTCACCTTCCTGTATCAATCTGCTGGTCTAGGGAGATAGTGGCATGACGTTTAAAGTGACAGCGTCAGTACCCTGACGTCAGGGGTTTCAAGCCACGCTGCTCCTTCTGACCAAACTATTTTATTGCCTCTGCTGCATGATTGTAAGCTCACCAGGACATGCTGTAATGTGGGGCAGTGCTGATAGGCTACAGCCTCAGCACCCTGGGGTTGTGAGTTCAATCCCACACTCCTCCTTGTGGTGCTGGCCATGCCACCTCACACCCCCCCCACTGTCCCAGGTACAGTAGAGAGATAGCGATGCCTCCAGCACAGAAAGGGGAAAATGCTGGAGTACGTGAATAAATTCATGTAAAACATGTGGCAGAAGGGGGTGGAGGCAGGCAGCAAAGCGGAGAGGGGCTCTTGGAGGGCAGCGTACTCCATTTTTATGTGCTTATAGAGGTCAATACTTAAGTAAACATGTTATGCCACAGTGCTAGATGGCACTCATCATATCCCTCCCTCTCTGTTCTTTCTCTCTCTCTCTATTATCCAGGTTGAGGATCTCAGGAAAAGGGGGCGGCTGCTGAGGCGCCAGGAGCGGGCCTTCCTTGAGGGGGTGAGGGAGGAATTGTGCGCTGAAGCCAGTGAGTAATGAGTCCAGCGTGTGTTTCTTTGTGATCAGCCTACCAGAATAAATAGATGAAAATGCTTGAGTAGCTGTAAACCATTCTTAATCATAAAATCTGCAGTAAAGCTGCTATTGTGATATCATGTCACAATGGCGTTATGATGTTCTACTTGCCTCACTTACTTACGCTACATTTTGATGTTTACAGTGGAGTAGGTGCTTTGCATCCTGTTATTAGCATTTGAAGAAAATAACGTAGTAAAGAATGTCATGTTCAAAAGTGTTGTGGACATATCTGACTGTATCCTATTTCTCTCTTGTCAAGCAGCAGCGCAGGCACCCCCTCAGGAGGCCCCGCAACTAATGGAGGGAGCCCCATCCTGGTCCTCGGCGGAGGAGGAGGAGGAAGAGGAGATGGAAGAGGAGGAGGAGGAGAAGGAGGAGGCCTGGCAGCCCTCAGGACCACCCACACCGCCTGCCCCACCACTGCCCCCTGGACCTCCACCACTGCCCCCTGGACCTCCACCGCCTGCCCCACCACTGCCCCCTGGACTTCCTGCCCCACCTCTGCCCCCTGGACCCCTACCGCCTGCCCCACCACTACCTCCAGGACCACCACCACCATCCCCTGTTGGACCTTCCCCTTCCCCCGCCCATAGCACTTCCCCTCACTCTCCTGCCCTTCCTGTTCCCATCCCACCCCCTTTCCTTGCTGTTCCCCCCCAGGAGCAGCCCGACCAGCCTCAGGAGGGGGTGGTCAGGGAGATAGAGCCCTACTCTGCCCTCTTGGAAGAGGTGCAGGTATTGAGAGGGTGTGTTGAGAGGATGGAACATACCCTCTTGCGGCTGGTAGCCGAAAGAGGGCATGGTGCCAGCAGCCATACACCCTCTCAATAACTGCACCTCTTCCGCCCCCCTCGCCTGAGGTAGCTCAAGCTGCTCTTGGGGGGCACCCACCCTCTTTCCCTGCGTTATGTGTTATGTAAATAGTTATTTTGTTCTAAAGTTTAAATTTTAAAAAAAGTTTTCTATTTGAATAAAAAAATTTTTTATAGTTTAAACTTTCCTGTGTGGTTTTAACCTTGTAGCATCAGCAGTTTAGTGGACAGAGTCCAAGGTAGATAAGGGTTCAGGAGGGACTGCTGAATGGGCCCTTTTCAATATAACAACAAGGTGACATATAGAAAGTTTGACAATCTTTATTGGGGTCTGTCATTCATTCTATTACCTGCTAGCCACTCTGATGTCAAATCATTGCAGAATCTAGGAAAGAAGCAAGTGAATGCAAGGGTATATGCAACTGTAGGTAGATGATGACATCTCAGCTATGATGTGCAAAGTAAGCCAGTCCCTGTTCCAAAGTAAATGGCTATATAAGGAAGAGAATCTAAGTCACTGTGGTAGATTTGTTGTTGAGGAATAGGGTTACTGCTAGTAAGAGTTGGCTCCACACCAGGAGAATCCAAATGAGACATGTGGGTTTTTCTTCCTTTCACGGAAGGTGATGGAAGTAAAGGCCACATACCTCAATCTATCCTCCTGGTTCTTGAGCTGCACTATTTTGGTTAAGCAGGTGTGGAAACCACAAAGATGCTCACAGCTGCACTGCTCTCAGTAATACAAAACTCCATCTGACAATACTGCAGTTGCCTGTCTAAGACACCTGAAAACAGAAAAGAGGAGAAGCTGGTTTACACAAGGTTCACAAACAGGGGGTTCAACCCCCAAGGTCCATATCTGTCCTCCCTTCCCTGAAGCAATGTGTTAAGCAAACCCGCTCTCGACTAGATCCTCCCAAAAATTGAAACTATCTTTCCCTTCTATAAAAGGTATATCCCGCGCAGGAAAACTTGGAACATCCCTCCCCTTTAGAACCACAGAACTCTGGAACAACCTTTCTTCCCCGCTCAGAAATTCTAGCTCCTTCCAATCCTTCCGCAAACACTTGAAAACTTGGCTCTTTTCAAAAACCTAATCACCTCCTGTGCTCTAGTTTCCTGTCCCCCTCTATCTCCTCAGTCCCTCTCCTATTTCCTTTCCTTGTAGTTCCTTTCCTCTCAACCCCTGTAAACCGTGCCGAGCTCTGCGCACGCGGAGATGGTGCGGTATACAAACCTAAGGTTTAGTTTAGTTTAGTTAACCTCATTTATGTTGAGCTGCTTAGATGTCACCGTGGTATAGTTGTTAAAGCAATAGCCTTAACTCGCTGATGGTGTGGGTTAATGTCACCTGTAATCCTCCACTGCTACTGTTTAGAACTCATGTGAGGGAATAGACTAACTGAAAACAAAAAGTTTGTGTGCATATAACAGCAGGAATGCGTGCCATGGTGTTCTATGAGGCCAACATTATCAATTTACTATTGTTCCTGAAAGTCATCAAGGATACCTGTGTGAAGAGAACAATAGAAGTGTGAAACATGTTAGCTTTGTGAACATTTATTTCACTCATCAGAAGAGTGACTCAAGTGAAGAATAGTAGAGTAAGCAAATAAAGGTTACCATATATCATTCTCACCTACAACTGTTTGGCTAGGTGCAAGCTGGTGTGCTGAGCTGCTCGTCTGGTCTCTCTCTGGCAAACACATAGGTGATGAGCAGAGTTAACCTGAAATGAAGAATAGAGAGAAACTGTTAACAAAGACCTATGTCTCCAAATTTAACACTGAAGTTGTGGCAGAACACACACCTAGAAGTAACAGAGCTGCTAACATACCTTTAGACTCCTTATTAAAAATGGCAGCCATTAGCCACTCATTAGTTTTCCACCTGAACCATGTACACTGATTGGATGTCCACTGAATGGCAGTGTTTTCCCCCCCCACCCCAACACACCCGACCTATTCTTATCAATGAGTTAGTACACAGAACCATTCCTCACCTGATTTTAACTTGCCTGTAATTTGATTCTACAAAGAATTAACTTTAGCTCTATGAGTAAACCCTCTCAGATGTATGAACACATCCATTTTACTTACATATCCATATTTCTACCAGCAAAATTTCTACCAGCATGGTCTTTATCAGTCTTCTCAGTCATTTTTGTCAGCCCTGTGGAATGGAGAGTAAGAGATATCAGAAATAAAATAACTATTATAAACAATAGCACACAATGAAAGCCCATAAAGAGAAGTCAGTTTTTGCTGGTTGGTTTCTTTAGTTCTATCATAAGGACACCTAAGTAGCTTACAAAATATCATTCTCACCTGGACTTACTATCTGAGCTGCTTCTAGAAAAGATAAAACAACATATTAGAATGACATGTAGCTTGTTAATGGCTCTGTGGAATAGAGAGAAATGGGAGACAGAGATAGGAAAAAAAAAGTAAAAGACTAAGACAGAGTAAAGTCTCAAACATCTGCATAAGGAATAGGACAGAATAGAAAAGAAACACTGCTCACCTGGACCTTCTTATACCCATGCACGCCTAATTAGTGTCTGACGTCAGTAGGACGGGAAAAGTTTCTCAATGCGTATTGGGCACCGTTCGGGTGCGGTTCCTTGGCCCGCTTCCTAACCACGCCCATCACACCTCATTGGCTATCCTATGGGGGTGTGTTTGAACGTGTTCTACAAGTAGCCTGAAAAGATGTCTTCACCTTACAACTTGGTTCCAAAATGGAAATCGAATTTCTTGCATGGAGAGTTGCAGATATGGAAAATGGAGGTGGGGCAGACCATGACATTATGAAAGCAGGGAGAGTGGTGGGTGTGGGCATCTTTGTGTAACCTGGCCTGGCCCCTTCTTTTCCCTAACAATTGATTCCCCTCCACACTTAACACAAAACCTAAGTCCTCAACAATCCCTCACACCAACACCCAGAAAAATCCATAAACTAAAGAAATACAGATAATGGGGGTGGGGAGGAGTGTCAAAGGCAGAAGGGAGTATAAAGGAGAACAGGCAAGTCATAGCACAAAGTTTCATCATTGAGGAAATGGAACACCATAAACACCAACTCACATAGGAAAAATGGCTGTGCTAAAGCTTTCTATATACTAGGCACGCCTAATTAGCGGCTGATGTCATAGGCACCATTAGGATTCAAATCTAATTGGAAGTGCATTGGATGTCGTTTTGCCATATACAGCTGTAGTGACGTTGTAGTCATTTCCTTCACATCTCTAAGCTTTGATACGAAGCTCTATGTTCTAAACAAAGTTACCTCTATAGCTCTATGCCTTAAGGCATTGCTTTTTTTTCATCTTCCATACTTCAGGGGGTTCAAGTCTTGAGTAAGGTTAGCAAATAGTTTATATTCATTTCTCAGCCAGGACACCTGGTAACTCTTTAGCCTTGCCTTTACATATCAATATTTTGCTTCAGCTTTATTATGTGCAGCCATTGTCTAATATTTAATGCAACCTGTTCTCTCTCATGCTGAACACCCTCCCCCACCAAAAACATCCCCCCCTAACTGGATCATTCTTCAACACCTGTCCAAGCCCTCTAACAGCACTGCAATCGGCTCTCTTTTGAAAGCAAAGAAAAAACAGCACACATTATCAGCACTTAAAAAGAGAATAAACAGATACACACCTTAACATTCAGCTTCCCTCATTGCAAAATGGAGGTCTTCAGTTGCACAAAACTGACCTCATTGTGACCTCATCAATCTGCACCTTCAAAGTAGTATGCCACAATTAAAAGATGTGCTGGGTGTAGAACTCACAACCTCTGGATGTTAGGACCACAGGCTCCTAACACATAGGCTCCTAACACATAGAGCTACAGCTGCTTCTACTTAGGTCCATCTCACCACCCTTCCATATCATACTTGACTGAGCTGTCTATGCTCATTAGCGATCATATCAGGATGAACTCAAATAAGTTTAAGCAAAGGAATGCCTAAAGATTTGGAAGGTTTTCAAGTAGAAAACAAATATCAACTATGTATTAAAGAATTGCAGCACAAATGACGCTGATCGGCAAGGGCAAAAAAACACCACTTTTCCGGGTATGACGCCTAAACGGAACAGATTACTTACAGTCATATATGCATTAGTACAGTGCTTAGAATGAAGATTAGCGTGTGAGAAAAATGGAGCTCCACCTCACATGTATTCAAGCACACTTGGGAATATGGGTTTGGGGCTCAGTGAAAGCAGCGCTTTTAACCATTGAGCTACCACTCTTTTATCTCAGTCTACTATGACATTATAGCTAAACTCCTTTTCCCTTAGCACTTCACTAAGATATGATATGATATTGAGTTTATTTTTCTGCTACACAGCAAAGTTGTACAGTAATGTTATATTCAACTCCTATAAAAAGTGGAAAGCATCATCAAAGTGCACCTGGAAGGTAGATATGCCACAAGTAAAATACAGGCTGGGATTTGAACCCTCAAAGCCCAGAAGATTGGTAGAGAGTGCCTTTCCTCACTGAGCTACAGCTCCAATGCCTCTGGCTCCCTTGATATAACGTGAGCCGCCAATAAAGCAGACGTGGAGGGTTTTTTTTTAGTAGTCTGATTGCCGCATTTTGTACATGTTGGAGACGTTGTATGCTCTTCACCGTGAGACCGTTGAATAGCGTGTTGCAGTAGTCCATGTGGGAGAGGACTAAGGCACAGAGTAGTTGGGTGAAGTCAGACTTAGAAAAGTAGTTCCTTATTTTCCAGAGTTGTTGCAGGTAGTAAAATGAGGAAGATACCACCTGAGAGATATGGTTGGAAAGCGACAGGTCATATTCAACAACTCTTAACTGGTTAGCACCAAACTTAAAATCTGGCTAATTTGGGGGCCTTCCAGGGAAGCCAACACTTGGCCAGTTATGTGTCAATATTCAGCTCTTAACCAACTAGCCAAGGTTCTGTGGTAAGAAGCTGCTTTTATAGACTTAGAATGATTAGATCTCTGGCAAAAATCCTGGAACCATCATCAATTAATATTTTAATTCATTCACTTATCATCTCAAAAATAGATTATTGTAACTCCTTATATCAGGGAATCTGTCAGAAAGATATCAGGCGCTTACAGTTAGTACAAAATACAGTCATCAAAGTGATTACAACCTCTGGAAAATTCGAGCACGTTACCCCTGCTTTGAAAAAAGCCTGTTGGCTTCCGGTCCAATACGGGATAGCTTACGAGATTGCCCTTTTTATATTCAAAACCCTCAAAACTAAAGAACCAGCATTCCTTGATAAAAGTCTTATTCTTTATGAATCTAATAGATCCTTAAGATCCTCCGGACAGCATCTACCTTGGGTTCCCTCTTTAAAAATAATAAATACCCGTAGAACAACAATATTCTCAGTTACTGCACCCACACTCTGGAACGCATTACCCACTTATCTTCGGGCAGAGCAGAACTTAGATAAATTTAAAGGAGCTTTAAATAGCTTCTTATTCATTGATGCTTTCAGCTAATTATGCTACTATTCTTTTCTTATTAAACCCCTTAGTCCATTTGTTTTTTCCCATATATGTTTTCTTTTCTGTATTTATTGTCGTTCTCCCCCTATCCTTTTGTTCTTATTACATTTATTTTGTGTCTTGTTCATCTGAGTATATTTCGTCTGTTTAATACTGTCGTTTTAAATTCTGTTTTTATTTCTGTTCTTACCCTATTTTATTGCTGTAATACGCTTAGGGCTCTTTTTACAAAGGTGCGCTAGCGTTTTTAGCGCACGCACCAGATTAGCGCGTGCTATAGCGCATGCTACTCGAAAAAATACCGCTTGCTCAAGTGGAGGCGGTAGCGGCTAGCGCACGGGACATTTTAGCATACGCTAAAACCGCTAGCGCGCCTTTGTAAAAGGAGCCCTTAGTATTTTGATAAGCGTTTAATCAAATTTACAATAAACTTGGAACCATATAAAGAGCCAGTTTGTCATAGCCAGTTAAATACTGAAACTTGCACTTAACCAGCTATTTATTTGGATTTTGCTCGCACATTTTTCTGTAGTAGTTCAAAGTGAGTTACATTCATGTACGCATGAGCTGGCACTGGAGATGCCACTGGGTGAGGCAGAGAAAACTTTTGATAAGAGATGGAAGTTGGTGTTTTAAAGGATAACATTTTTTATTTTATTCATATCTATGCCTCTAGTAAAAGGAAAACTTAAAAATTTCAGATCATTTCCAACAGTCTAAAGAGATCAGATTTAATTAAGGTGGTAACAGGAGCTGCATTATGAATGATGAAATTGACAGAAGCCATGTGGAGTCTCATCCTGTGTCTACTTTATTTCATTTAAATATTTATTTTTTATTTTAAAATATTTATAATTCATACCATCTATAATTCTGGATGGATTACAAGAAAAACACAAAATTTCTATGATTCCATGGCAATACACAACAAACTCAAAAAATAAATTTCACACTAATAAATGAATATTAAAATCTGCATAGTATAAATCTGCATCTCTTGTGGTCTCATCTTTTCACTATATCTACTGTATAATGTATGAAAGAAAAGCTGTTTGAAATAAATATGTTTTAAGCTTTTATAAAGGTTGCAGCACAAGTGATAGACCTCAAATGATTGGGTAAAGCATTCTATAATGTTTCTCCAGCCATAGAAAATATATGGTTGCAATTATCATCAATTAATTGATCTCTACATCCTTGGAGGTTTATTTATCCTAAGCATAAAACTAATGCATAATAGAGTTTCATGATGTAGTACTTTGGAAATCAAATATAAAATTTTAAATTGAACTCTACATAGTACTGGCAGCCAATATAACTTGTGTGTGTGTGTGGGGGGGGGGGAGTTAAAGGCTATCTAGAGAAATGTTGCTCTGCGGACAAATCTGCATTTGAGATACAAGGATAAGATCCAAATATTTAAAGGGAATTCCACATCACCAAGGGACCCTTTAACTACACTATGGTATAAACTGAACTTAGCATACCCTTATGCAGGTCTTTCTAGTATTCTAAGGTTATTTTTGCTGCAGGCTTTTTTTTTTTTTTTTCTATTAGTTTCATTTATGGCCCTGCACTAATGTTAGCAATAGAAAGTAGAGTCTATTCTTCTGTTTTGGTTGAGTAATAGCAAGTGGCCATTAAAAAAAAAAGTTACTGTGGGAGTACTTTCTGGCAGTAAGGGCTTCTGCATTAGCTGTGCATTAACCAGTTTGTGTGTGGTAATGTAGGTATGGTAGCTGCTATCAGCTTATGGCAGTTGCGGTCTGGTTTTAGGATCCCTCGGCAAAGTTAGGCAGTTGAAATGTAGGCCTGGGTTTTCTGGACTTACATTTCAGCCACCTATCTTTATGTGAATCAGGCGCGATTCTATAACCGGTGCTGTTGTGTGATTGACACATGATCAGCGGCCGTTTTTAAGGCAGCCGCCAACATAGGCCACTGGTTAAAGAATCTGGGGGTTAGTGCACATATGCCACAGCTAAAAATGCAGAATACTGCAGCTTAAAAAAGGGTCTCCTTAGTTCATGATCACAAATCATGATTCCATTCATTCCTATGGGATTCCTGGGGAGGAGGCAGAAAAGGTGGAGGACAGGAAAAGGTCATTATGCTATTTTGATGCTCGCATTTCTTTCTTATTTTTCATTTGCTCTGATTGAGCTATTACATTTTACAAATTTTTTACTAAATTATAAAATAACCTTAAAAATATATACATGAAGGGAATAAGTACTCCTAAAAAGCTGGAGGAAAGGATGCAATAATACCATGAATATAACCTACAGGCTGTACTAACCATATTTATTTTATTTTTATATATTTAAAATATTTATATCCTGCAAATCCAACAATGCTAAGCGGGTTCCAAAGTTACATACCTACATACATACATACCTCTAGGAGAATCCTTAACAGAATTCAACTCAATCTTCCAACCACAAAAAAAATCTCCAGTACAGGCATATTTTCCATTCTATGCTAACCTTCCTGGGCAAAAAAACTTGGAATGACATCCCAGAAACAATCAGAATAGAAACTAGCTACACCTTATTCCGGAAGAATCTGTAACCTCTTCTCTTTGACACTTGAATCTACATGCGTCCTTCAATCTCTCCCCCTACAAATCAGTTACCATCCTTCAAGTCTTCTCTTTTCCCCTCTCCCTGACTCAACCCTTCTCCTCTCTCCACCTTCTCTCTGTAAATCACCTTGAGCCTACACAGGTTTGCACGACGCACAAATACAAAATATACATTTCATATCAAACATAAACACGTTATACTGTATATTTATAAACAGTATTTATGTAGAAAGATGAAATATGCTCATAAACATGAGATCAGTAGAATCACAAATGATCTAAAATGTATGGTGCTCAAAACTTCTAGTTACCGCGCATTAATTTTTGAAAACACTTTGAAAACTAATACCCTCCCCCCCCTTTTACTAAACCGCGATAGTGGTTATTAGGAACTCTATGAGCATCGAGAACAGCACAGAGCATTCAACGCGTCTCCCTGCACTAATAACCACTATTGCGGTTCAGTAAAAGGGGGAGGATAATGTGTCCATGTGTCTGAAACTTTGAAGACTGCGATACCTCCCATGGCTGCCATTACAGTGTCATTTGTTGTACTTGTGATAAGAGAATTTCTATGTATTGTAAAATATTTATAGATTGCTTATAGATGTTTCAGAGGTTGGCAAGAAGATTATTTTTAAATATTATACACAGATTCACTTGTTTGTATATGAAATTTTTGCATGTCGTCTCCTGAGGATATCACGTGGACACATATTAGTTTAAAAGTATTTTCAAAAATTAGTGTGCAGTGATTAGGTTTGAGAGCATACATTTTAGATCCTTTGTGATCCATGCTGGTCTCTTAAGTTTATGGGGATCCCCCAAGACAGGGTTGAGAACCACTGTATTATTCTATAAATTGGTTCCTAAATGTGATGGATTGAAGGTGGGTAGACACTGGATGGGGTGTAAAGTTTTACATGTCCCTGTATAAGACATTGGTGAGACCTCATTTAGAATATTGTGTACAATTCTGGAGGCCGCACCTTCAAAAAAGATATAAAAAAGGATGGAGTCGGTCCAGAGGAAGGCTACTAAAATGGTGCATGGTCTTCATCATAAGGCGTATGGGGACAGACTTAAAGATCTCAATCTGTATACTTTGGAGGAAAGGCGGGAGAGGGGAGATAATGATAGAGACGTAATGTAAATGCATATGAGCCACAACTTTTTCTATCTTGGGACCCCAGCTTTGGAACAAACTTCCTACTTTTCTGCGCGCTGAAACTTCCTTAGAAAAATTTAAAAGTAATCTAAAAAGCCATCTATATAAAGATGAATATGAAGCTTAGATCAGATAATCTTTCTTGATTTTTTCTATTCTCATTTAGATTAAATCTTTTTTTATTAAAAAAAAAAATCCAATTACTTTTAGACCAAGTTTCACCAAAAATCTTTTAATACCCCTCCTGATGTTCTTCCCTAAATGTTTTTCTTTTTGTTTTTTTTTTATTTTTAATCAAATGTAGTTTATCCTTGTATTCCTTATGTATTTTTAAATAATTATGGATAAGATTGTAGGTTTTTTTTAAAAATGGTTTTTATTTGTCCCCCCAAATTATTATTGTTATACGCATTGAAATTACTTGATATTGCGTTCAAATCAAAATTTTAATAAACTTGAAACTTGGGTGGGGAAGGGAGGACACAAGCGTGGCAAGAGGAGGAGGGGTGCCAGTCCCCCCAGTAAGACAGTGCCTGGGGTGGTCCGCCCTCCACCCTCCTTACTATGCCACCGTGTGTGTGGAGTTTTGAAATCTCTCTAGTAAATCAGGTTCTAAGTTAAGGGGTAGGCCAACTCTAGTCCTTGGGTGCTCAAGCTGTCTGATTTCATGATATCTGCAATGAATATGCAAGAGATACATATGTATAAAATGGAAATGCATCTGCTGCATATTCAGTGGAGAAATCTTTAAAACCAAGCAGTCTGACACTTAAGGACTGGACTGACCTATCTACCTAAATGATCACAGCAAGTTGATTTTCATGGTACTCAATGCAACTTATAGGAATTTGCATTTCTAGTTCAGATGTTTGAGCTTGTTTTCTGTTAGTTCACTGACCTTGAAATGTTATGGTTTTCCCAGAACTTGCTGATCGAATGATTATTGGAATCTCAAGTTCTTTCAGTGTTTAATCGAACGTGTGCATAATATGGCCTGGGGCTCAACAATTTCTCTGCAGGAAGATCAGTTCCCCTGTTGTCAGTTTCAACTAAAGCAAGACCTCTAAAATGTTCACAGAAGAGTTTTCCTAACCTGGTGTTCTCATTACATCTGCACTGCTGATGTTTCTAGAACGTTTACAAACCTTTCTTAACTGCAGTATGCCATTTTCTAATTGAAGAACTGATTACTGTGGGTGTAATTACAAATTAAGTCAGGTTACTAAAATTCTGGCTTTGTATGTGTCAAGGGAATATAACTTAATTACAGTACAACCCACTTTTAGAGAGTTATTGAATGCATAAATTAGAAATTCAAAGATTTATTATTGTCTGGGACACATTTTGCATATTAATTTTATCACCAAAGTTGAAAACTCAGACCTGAAAAACTGTATGCCAAAGTTTATTACACTTGCACATTTATGGATCATTAAGAACATGAAAACCCTTTTTTCACTTTTTCATCTGGGAGAGAGGGATCATAAAGCAGAAGCAATGCTACACATCAGTGCATGTTTTACAGTTAAATTCTACTTTGAAACAGCACATTCTATAAACCTCTCTATAAAACCCATTGACCCCCTGCCTTTGGGCTTCCATGAGTAAGCGTATACTTTCCACATGCCACAGCCTTTATATTTCCATTTAGACTGAATATTCTGCTTCTGTATTTTCCAATTTCTCCATTCTCTGCTTTTCCTGTTTAAATTTTTCTAAATGCATATTCCTCACATATCATATGCTTTGATATTACATCCCATTGAAGCAACAGCTGTATTAAGTAACTCACCTTTATATCCTGGTCTTACATTCCCCATTCATTACTCCACGTACTGTTTAGAACCTTCCTCTAAAATAATATTCTCCATTTCTCTGCAATTCATGTTTACATCCTATAGGTATGTATGTCTATCCTGTGGGAGTGTCAAGAACAAAACCTACCTCTAATGGGGGGTGAGCAGGACTTGTGAATGAATATTGTTGGTTTGCTGAGAAATTGTGGGTTAAATCAATTTTGCCTGTGTTTTGAAAGTTTATGAGGAACAAAGATTGTGAGTTAGTGTCCTTATGTGATATCAATATTTAGCAGTACAGCTATTATTTAACTTCCTCCCTCCTTTACAAAGCCCCGCTAGCGTTTTTAGCGCCAGCTGCCGCAGTAACAGCTCTGATGCTCATAGAATTCCTATGAGCATCTGAGCTGTTACCGCCCCAGTCTGCGCTAAAAACACTAGTGTGGCTTTGCAAAGGAGGGGGTTTTAAAGCTGGATTTTTGACAGGATGGCCAACACCCTGGTGGTAGAATGAGGTATTACAGGTGGAAGATTTTTAAATTTGTCACAGTCAAGCTTGAAAAGTTTCTTAATTAAACTCTCACCAACAAGGGAATTATACAAGACTTTTAAAAATATTTAAATAATATTAAATAAGCTGTTATTAAATGTACATAAGTAAATACATTGTTGCAATGACTATAATAGGTTATTTCAAATAAAGATACAATTTTTTATGTTTCTCAGCTGAAGTTCATCTTCACTTCTACAACACAACCCAAAATACCTGGACAATCACCCAGCAGAACCTCTGAGTAGAACATTAAGGCAGACTTTTTATGAAGCTGCGCTAGAGGTTTTTAGCATGGGCCAGCGCATAAATGCTCCGATGCTCTTAGAATTCCTAGGAGCATCAGAGGACTTACCTCGCTGGCCTGCACTAAAATCCTCTAGTGCAGCTTGATAAAAGGGGTGGTGGTGGTAAATTCTCTCCCCCCCCCCTCTCCAGTGTGGCTTTACAGCAAACATTTTTCATCAAACAGCTCCAGCTGAAAGCAGAACTTTCAACACCTATCTTTTCTCAGGAAGCCCTTTCCTCATCTTCAAATTAAAAAAACACAATTGCATACCATTTCAGTTGTGTACAATCCTAAGAGCCTTCTATTTCTGCACTGGCTCTTCTTCAACCACTATGCCTATATCACTCTTCTGCTTACCAGCATTGCCCCAGAAAAATGGTTCAACTGAAATATTCACTGAATTCAGTCATTTAGTTATTGGAAAATGCAAATTCTGCCACAATTCTGGTCTTTCAGATGGACAACCTCCCATACATCCTCTTATCACAACCTCAACTGTCAAACCATGTCAGTTTTAGAACATTGCAGTCCCTGCGTCTAGCTAACAGCCATGAGGTATCATGAGCTAGCGCAAGCCTCTACCTGCCACTGTCAGCCTTAGGGTTGCCAACTGGATCCAGATGCGCTCGATAGGGTTGATACAGTCCTGTGTCGTCTACCCCACTGTATGCAGGTACTTGTTTTTCTTAAATAATGCAATGGGGAAATCAAAACTACAAGTCCCTTCATACAATGGGGTATACAGACCTAGATCAACCCTGTCAGGCAAATCTGTATCCAGTTGGCAACCCAAGTCAGCCTCATGCCTGGCCTAAGTCCTTAAACGTTCAACCCAGAAGCAGGGAAAGTGTCCATAACCAAAACAAAAAACCTTGTTTTGATTATGGCCTTCCTCTGCCTAAACGCCCAATCACCACTACATCTAAAAGTACACTCTCATGACGTCTACACTTTTTAGCCATAATGAAACAAAAAAACGCCTAAGCCCCAAACGTCCAACAGAAGGGCTTTTAGGCGAAGGAGGAGCCAGTCCTTTGCCTAAAAGCTGGATTCTGTAACACAAACAACACCGGTTACAGAATCCCCCCCCCCACACACAATGATCCAGGCAGGAGGGTGCCCAAGCCATCCTGCCATGTCAAACCGCCAATCCCCCCCGACAACATCGGGGCAAGAGGGAGCCCAAGCCCTCTTGCCCTGCCGACTCCCTCTTGCCCCAATGTTGTATGTGTGTGGGGGGGTGATGCATCGCGGCAGGAGAGATGCCTCATCTCCCCTACTGCGATGCCATCACTCCTCTACCGGAACAGCCACGACCCGCGGCAGGAGAGAAAGGGCATCTCTCCTGCCGCGGGTCGCGGCAGTTTGGGTAAAGGAGTGATGGCATTGCGTTAGAGGAGATGAGGCATCTCTCCTGCCGTGATGGTTGCGGTAGGTCGGTTACCGGGCCGCTGAACTGATCGCGCCAGCGGCCATCAGCTCAGCGGCCCCTTTTTCGGCACTTAGACCTGGTTTGACTACGTCTAAGTCAAAAAGGTCTAAGTGCCGACTAGGCAACCTGTAACTGTTTTGGTTTTGGTTATACCTGTTGTACGCTTAGGTGTAGGTCGGCCCACCTCCCACCCACTGCCCGCCCTTTCCTCTCCTCTAAACACACCTCTTTTCTCTATGTGCGTCTAGAGGCAGGGGAAAGGCCTAAGCTGTTTTTAGATACGTCTAAAAAACAGCTTTGGTTAAGGGTACTTGGACGATCAGGCTTTTTGATCGTCCAAGTAGCCATTTAGGACACTTTTTTAGATGTTTTATTTTTTTGATTATTACCCCCATAGGTTTTAAACCTATTCCTGGTAATAGGGAGCAATATCATTTCCCTAGTGTCCACCGGGGGAGCCAGAGAGAGACCCAGGTGAGATCCAGCTCAACCAGGACAGGGCATGACTCCCCACATGAAAAGCCAGTGGATTTACTAGGCTGTTGGAGAGGCTAGGGAGAAGACACAGGTTTCTTCCTAAGGAGGAGGTTTCAGGCTCAAGTGAGGGAACTGCCTTAGACCTGATGGAAGTGGAGGAATCTGGGTCCACTCCAGAGTTTGCAGCACCAGTCCTGGAGGAACCGATGGAGCTTCATGGAGAGCTGGCTTCAGAGGAATTGTTTGCAACACCTGAATTGGACGTGAGTTTGGCTGCCAAGCAGCAATAAAGGTAGTGCTTTGTGTTTTGAATTGCTGTTTTTGGGACACTTTTGAATAGGACTGTTTTGCTCCTGCTTATTTTGATGATGTTTTTCTGTCTTTTCATTTTTCTGCCTGAACTGTGCTATTTAAAGACACAGTTTTTGAAAACCCCAAGGGTTTGCTTTGGACTTAGTGTGGGGGTAGTGCACTGGTTGGTGCCTGCACAAAGAACTGAAAAAGAAACTGGGTGATTTTGACTTTTGTATTTTTTCCAGCCCAAGCTTGTAGGAAGCTGGGACTTATCTTGTGAGGGAGAAGTTTGCCACTATCTGGGAGGGAATTTTGGAAAGCTGATATTTGTGCTTTACTAAGGCAAACTTGAGGCAATTCTCCCGGCCCCAGCACTGCTTGCAGCAGCTGGCGGCTTCTGAGGTTTTTGTTTTGATTGATTTAAACTTAGGACTGATACAGCTCAGGAGCTGGACTTACCTGTTCCCTACCTTGAACTGACTAGGGAAGAGAACTTTGAAAATCAGTTGAGAAACGGTTTATGCTAAAAGTGAAGTTTTTGATTTTGAAAGTGAAAATCCTGAAAGCTGTGCAGAAATTTTCCCTATTGTTTGATTCTGAAGAATTTGAGTTTGTTGCAGTGCTTTGGCACATTCTATTAAAACTCTATTGAGCACTTTCTTGCAACCAGAATTTTGTGTTTTGTTTTTACCTTATTTCAGTCTCTGCAGGGCTGACTCCTTAGTTACACACCTAGATCAGTTTTTACTGTGGCCACTAGGGGCACTGCTGTGCTCTCCTTAGAGACCCTGGTGGTGGCTACAGAGCATAACATAAAATTTTATTTATATACTGTAATACACCGTGAAGTTCGATGCGGTTAACAGGAGTTAACTGAAAATTGTACATAAAAGGTAAGTATACAATTACAAGTAACATAGGAGTACAAATAACAAAGGACCATGGTAAGGTTGAAGTCAAGAATAAAGGAAGTAGGGAATACCAGAACATAAGAATAGCCTTACTGGGTCAGACCAATGGTCCATCAAGCCCAGTAGGCCGTTCTCACGGTGGCCAATCCATGTCCCTAGTACCTGGAGAACTCAGGAGATGAATGGAGGTATGGTCTCAGTACAGGTATAGATATGGAGAACCGAGACTGTGGGTGAAGTGAAGGGACAGATTAAAGAGTAGAGAGAGTCTGTAACTAGAGCATTTTCATTTGCGAATATGCATGAGATTATTTGCTCATGGATCTCATGCATATTCATTGTAGAAACCTTGAAAACCTGAGTTGGTGAGGGTCAAGGTTGGTCACCCCTGGTTTAGCGCATCTACTGAATCCCCTGCTATAAAAGTCACCACATGCCACTGCGCCATAGTACACATGCATGCAATATTGAAAATAATAAAACAGTCTTTGTGAAGAGTGGGAACTCTTTTTGAAGAATGTACACTATTTATGACATTGCTCTATAAATGAAAAAATGTATTAAAAAATAGAAAATGAAAATTCTCATAAGTGATACAGGAAACTAATGAAAAGAAGTATTTGGGGAGGCTCCACACCCCTAGGAAGAACATCTTAGTTAGGTCTTTATGAGATTTATAATTTATTGTAAGTTAACTGTTCAGAGTATTTATATTGAGATTATATGATTATTTAATTGTAGTTTTAAATGGTTTTATTATTTGTTTGCATTGTGTATCATACTGTATGTTTGTTAACTATTTTTTTTATATTTTAACATTTCTGTTTAGAATAGCCAGATATGAATATCTGAAGTACAGTAAGTCTAAAGTTCCACCCAAGGCATAGAAATCTGAACATTTATTTTTGTTTCAGCCCATTGTACTAACCAATAGGCTATTCCTTCATTCTTCTCTCACCTACCGCATTGAAAATGGATGGAAAACCCGTGTTACAAGTACAAAATTACTTTTTATTTAAATTAATCTTTATTCATTTTTAAAGCTCACAATAAGTGTAACATATAATACAATCATTTATATTTTAATATCACTTAATATATCATCAAATTCTAACTCGCATTAAATATCCCCTCTCCCTTATACCCAACAGTTATTCATAAGCAAAATAAATCATAAAATGTTCCCACCCACCCCCCCTGGATGTGTATGAACAAAAGGGAAAAAAAATTAATATTTATTCTATGCAGTAATTACTTGTCCATTTGGTTTTAAGGGAAACGCATGAATCAAATAATTTGGTCTTCAAAACACAAACTGATTAGGTGATTGATTTTGAAAATATCTGAACTAAAACATTTTCTTATGTACATATCTATAACTGCAGTATATAAGGTGCTGCTGAAAAGTTCTCAGCCCAACCAAGAAGAGAATGATGTGAAGCCATGAAGCTTACAAATTATTCCACACATTTCTTGATACTTTTCATTTCATATCATATTATTGAAATGAAAAATATCAAGAAAAGTGTGGAGTAACTTGCAAGTTTCATGGCTTCACATCATTCTCTTCTTGGTTGGGCTGGGAACTTGTCAGTGGCCCCTCGTGTGTATATATCTATATTTTATAATGAAAGTTATAAATACTATTTTGACATTGACACTAAGGGCTCCTTTTACTAAGCTGCACGAGCTAACCCCCGCACTATGTGGGAAATACTAACGCCAGCTCTATGGAGGCGTTAGTGTGTAGCACGTGCGGCAATGTAGCATGCGCTAAGTGGGCGCTAAAACCGTTAGCGCAGCTTAGTAAAAGGAGCCCTAAATATATTGCTTATATGTTCAGTAGCTGAGTATTGCCTTTGAGAGAGTTATTTCTATAACAGGCCAACAAGATATGAAGGGCAAGTAGGTATTTAATTTTTTTTCTTTCAAAGACAACATAGGTGCATGTGTGTCTTTATAAAACTGAGAACGTGATTATATGAGACTTATTTCCATGCTAGCTTTAGCTTCTGTAACATCACAATGGGCTTACAATTCATGTCCGTGTTAAAGAAAATTAAGAACATAATTTAAAAACAAATATCACATTCATAAGCTTATACCAAATCATATAAATCAGTTATATTAATAATAGGTGTTTAGCCCGTTACATTAACGGTGCTAGAATAGATGTGTAGACTTAGGCATTTCTTTCTTTCTCTTTCTGTAGATCTGTCTTTCTTTCTCCCTGCCCCTTTTCTTTCTTTCTGTCTCTCTCCCTGCCCTCTGTCTGTCTCTTTCTTTCTTTCTCTCTCTCCCCCTGTCCAGCAGCACCCCTTCCCTGCTCCCCCTGTCCAGCAGTAGCCGTTTTCCCTTCATTTCACCTCTCCCCTGTCCAGCAGTACCCCTTCCCTGTGCCCCCTATCCAGTAGTAGCTCCCTCTGTCCAGCGTCGCAGAGGGAAGGCAATCTGTAGCACATGGAGGAGTCTCCTGGTTTCCGCAGTGTCGCGGAGGGAAGACAATGTTTAAACCGCCGCAGGCTCCAACGCTCGTTGTCGAGATGGGGAAACCACCGCATGCGCCTTCTTCCCACTGCCCATGCGGAAACCGCCGCACGAAACCATGCTCGTTCTACTGCACATGCGGAGGCATGGAGCACAGAGGCACAGAGATTGAAGTGCGCATGTGCGCTAAGGATTTTTTTATAGCGGATGTGTGGGTTTTGCCCTTGTGAAACATAAAACCATCTCTGTTCTAATCAAATACTGAGTACATGTTTTCTCTGTTTTTTGAAGTTAAAAGGAAACGTATGTGAATTGTATTTGCAAGGTAATGAAGGGGACCTTTTGGAAGAGCTAATGAGGATAATAAAGCTAAATGGCTTTGTCTGATCTCTCTCATTCCCTCTTCTGTCACCCAGTCTCCCCCCCAACTCTACTTTTCTTTTATTGGTTTTGGGGCATAGCCCTGATTTCTTACTGTTTTAATTTGTAACCCTAATGCAAGTATCTTGTTGGTGTGACTTGACAACCACCCTGTTATTGCCTAAGGAAGGGTAGTATATTAAAGAAAATTTAAGCCATAAACCATTATAAATTCTGAGATGAGGGGGTAGTTTCAATTATGTCTCTGTAAACTGCAGTGTACACATGGTATAAAAATCCTAACAGGAAGAAAAAAGAAAGAATCGAACGGACTCATCATGGCAGCAAAAGAACAAATGTAATAATGGCTAAAATTGATTTTAAAAAATCCATTGACAGCAAGTGCTATCTGTAAAGAAACTGAAGGGATCAAAGCGAATGAGTGGATGATTCACAAAAAGATCTCCCAGACTGACTACAAGTAGAGACACAACAAAGTAGCAGCCATGCCACTTTGGGCAGAAACTCTGGTGTATCATTTGCCTGTAACCACAAATTGGTCGGACCATAAAATCAAAACTAAGGTAGAAAATGATGAAGCCCAAATTCTCTGGAACTTCAGAAGCAGATTGGCAAATACTTGCTGTAAAATATACCCATATTGCTGTAACAGAAAAGAAGAAAGCATGGAACAGCTGTGTTGAAGACAAGTTGAAGTTCACAAAGTATCAAGACCTGAAGACTGAAGGTGAGAACATAACATAAGAACATAAGACTTACCGCTGCTGGGTCAGATCAGTGGTCTGTCGTGCCAAGCAGTCCGCTCCTGCGGTGGCCCCTTAGGTCAAAAACCAGTGCCCTAACTGAGATCAGCCCTACCTGCATACGTTCTGGTTCAGCAGGAATTTGTCTAACTTTGTCTTGAATCCCTGGAGGGTGTTTTCCGCTATAACAGCTTCCGGAAGAGCGCTCCAGTTTTCTACCACTCTCTGGGTGAAGAACTTCCTTACGTTGTACAGAATCTATCCCCTTTTAACTTTAGAGAGTGCTCTCTCATTCTCTCTACCTTGGAGAGGATGAACAACCTGTCTTCATCTACTAAGTCTTTATCTACTTCAGTATCTTGAATGTTTCTATCATATCCCCTCTCAGTCTCCTCTTTTGAAGGGAGAAGAGGCCCTAGTTTCTCTAATTTCTCGCTGTACAGCAGCTCATCCAGCCCCTTAACCATTTTAGTCGCTCTTCTCTGGACCCTTTCAAGTAGTACTGTGTCCTTCTTGTACGGTGACCAGTTTGGACGCAGTATTCCAGGTGAGGGCGTACCATGGCCCGGTACAGCGGCGTGATAACCTTCTCCGATCTGTTCGTGATCCGCTTCTTAATTATTGCTAGCATTCTGTTCTCCCTTTTCGCTGCCGCCGCACACTGTGTGGATGGCTTCATCTTTCCTGAGGGAGTCTCTCCAAGTACCACCCCGGACATCCTGTATTCGTGTATAAGATTTTTGTTACTGACATGTATCACGTTACACTTATCCACGTTGAACCTCATTTGCCATGTCTCGGCCCATTTCTCAAGCATGTTTATGTCACGTTGCAAATCTTCGCAATCCTCCTGCATCTTCACTACTCTGAATAACTTAGTATCGTTTGCATATTTAATCACCTCATTCATCATACCAATTTCCAGGTTGTTTATAAATATGTTTAAGAGCACGTGTTCAAGCTACGAACCCTACGACACTCCACTCGTGACACTGTTCCAGTCCAAGTATTGTTCATTTACTCCCACTCTCTGTTTCCTATCCACCAGTTTTTAATCCACGTGAGTATTTTACCCTCGATTCCATAGCTTGTAATTTTTCAAAGTACTCGTTCATGCGTAATCTTGTCAAACGCCTTCTGAAAATCCAGATATACAATGTCGACAGGGTCACTGTTGTCTATCCACCTTTTTACCCCCTTGAAGAAGTGCAACAAGTTTGTCAAGCAAGATCTTCCTTTGCTGAAGCCATGCTGGCAGGTCCTCATCAGATCATGTCCGTCAAGGTACTCAATGATGCGGTCCTTTATCAGAGCCTCTACCATCTTTCCGAGTACCGAGGTCAGATTCACCGGTCTGTAGTTTCTCGGATCACCCCTCGAACCCTTCTTGAAGATTGTCTACAGTATCCAGGAACTTGCTCTCCTTGCCGCAGCTAGAGGTGCCTAGGTTCCAGTCTAGCCCCAGATAATTGAAGTCACCCATGATAACTGCGTTGCCTCCCTTGTAGTTGCGTTTAATCTCATCCGTCATTTCTCCATCAATTTCTTCAGACTGCCCTGGGGATCGATAGTAGATGCCGATCTTTGTTTCCATTCCATTTGTTCCCAGAATTTTAACCCATAGAGACTCTTTTATTCTTCGTGTTCTTTCCATAGACTCAACTCCTTCTTTGACGTATAGGGCAATGACTCCACCTTTTTGACCCACTCTGTCTCTGCGGTATAGCTTGTATCCTGGTAGCACAGTGTCTCAGACGTTGATATCAAGGTTGTCTTTTTGTGCTATAGCTTCTAATTCACCCATCTTATTATTTAGGCTTCTTGTGTTCATGTAAATACATTTGAGTTTGCGGCCTGTTACTTTCTTGCAACTGGTTCAAACCTGCAGTTGTGTTCCCTTTAGTAACTCTGACCCTCAGAATAGTACTGAAAGACCTGGAATAATAATTTAACATGCTGAACAGTGACAAAATCATAATCTATTATCTACAGAAGGCTGTACTGCCTAGAACTATCCATATCCTGAATATCCAAGATTGTTGGTAAGAACTCGATACTTAGCGTACCAAACCCAGTCAAGAGCATCTGGCAGACTATGCAAAACTGGCCTATAATCTATTCAGGTAGGAAGAAAGGGATGAGGAGTGTGCAGAGTGGTTAAAGTGTGCAGAGTAGGAAAAGTAGGAAGTGCAGAGTAGAGAGTGTGCAGAGTAGGAAGAGGGATTTATAGAGTGTGCAGAGTGGTTAAAGCTACAGCCTCAGCCCCTGAGGATGTGGGTTCAAATCCACACTGCTCCTTGTGACCCTGGGCAAGTCACTTAATCCCCCCATTGCCCCACGTACATTAGATAGATTGTGAGCTCACTGGGACAGAAAGGGAATAAATTCATTTAAACTGTTCCGAATTCCCCTGGGAGAATGGTATAGAAAATTATTTAAATAGTGTGAAAAGTTTCAGCCTTTGATAACTAGAGTTCGTATTATGACATCACAATGCCGAATTCCACCAATACCTAAGAGCCAACCTCATCAGTGATGTCACAGTGGCTTGATTGTCCTATACTTGGCTCATTTTTGCTACATCTTGATTGCAAGAGTGGCGCAGTGGTTAAAGCTACAGCCTCCGCACCCTGAGGTTGTGGGTTCAAACCCATGCTACTCCTTGTGACCCTGGGCAAGTCACTTAATCCCCCCATTGCTCCTGGTACATTAGATAGATTGTCAGTCCACCAGGACAGACAGGGAAAAATGCTTGAGTACCTGAATAAATTCATGTAAACCATTCTGAGCTCCCTGGGAAAAATGATATAGAAAAATAAATAAATCTGAAAGCATGATGGTTATTGTAGTGGTGCACCTTTTAGGTACAGTAGATTTTTATCTGTTCCTGGAAGGCTCACAACAACATATTAAGGGGCCCTTTTTCTAAGTGGCAGTAAGCACTAATGTATTTTTACCACTGCCTAAAAATGGCTGTAGTGGGCCATGCTCAAGTGCCATATGGTAACAGTGGGCTCGATGTGTGCCACCCACATTCTAAATATTTTATTTAGTGCAGATTGAGGATCTTAAAAGGGCCAAATTCCTGCACAGGATCAGTGGGAGAAAATCCGAACAGAACTGGAAAAGGAATCATATCAATACTAAACCCTCATGTGCTACCAGAAATACAGGTCCAGCCCTTACCTAAGCAGCTACAGGTGCAGCACATCTAGCACCAACCTGCCAGAATGAGAGCTTACTTCCTTCATATGCCAACTAAAAAGGCAATAAGCATACCAGCCACAACTAACAGGTTGAAGCAATCTTATCTGAAACCCCCAACCCCCCTCTAGAGGTTTCACATGCTTCAGGATCATGGGAATAGGTAGGCATCCCTCTGGCCAGACTTCGTCAATAAAGTAGGGGGATGTAGGTATCTCTCCCGCTGCAAGGTGGGGGAGTGGTGGTAGTAGTGTAGAGGGATTGTGTGGCAGGAGGGAGTGGGCATCTCTCCCACTGTGTTGTGGGGGTGGGTGGGTGGGTAGTAGTGTCAGTGGATTGTGTGACCCAGAGGGAGAGAGTAGACATATCTCCTACTGATCTTTGATTTGTGGGTTTTTGTTTTTTTTTAATTTGATGGGGGGAAGCAGGGGGGGTTTCTAAGATGTCAAACTTTACTTTCCTGTCAGTGCCTGAGCCAATCAGCACTCAGGCACTGATCAGAAAGTAAGGCAACACCTTGGGGTTGGCGGAGTGTTTATGATAGCAAATTTCAAAATGTGCTAGCTCAATCATCTGATTGATCCAGCCGTCCAAAAACTTAGACCTGTCGTCAAATTTTAACCGCAAATGTGACACGCGATTAGAGAATCAACTCGGTGATGATAGAGAATTGCTCGGAGTGCTCATTGTAATATTAATGACCTCTTTGTACTACATAGGCATGGCTGAATCAGAGACTGCTAGGAAACTCATAAAAGACCACGGTAAGCCGTTTTCATAATCTGCCGCTAAAATACATGCATGCTAAACTGACTGGAACCGGCTTAGCGAGCGTGCTAAAGGCATTTTTGTTTTGAGAATCTTCCCCTAGTTTGTGTACTGTACTGTACTGTACTCAACATGATCAATCTCACAAACATTTTAGTTTTTATCTCAACAACCACCAATGCAGGTGGAAGCCTGGCCCTGGTACCTTAGGCCAGCAGGAGCCAACTGGGGGGTCCTAACATGCCTGCCTCACGACTACCCCTCACTGCTATCTTTGCCATGAACCAGTGTTGAGTGAGGGTGACACAGAATTAGACCTCTTTTCACGCTCTGGTGCAACTAGTGGTTTGAAACTCGCCTGGCAATGAAAGAAAATCGCTTGGAGTAGTCATTTAAATATTAATGAATCCATGTTACTACCATTTTACTATTAATGATCTCGTTGTACTACATTTGCATGGCAGAGTCAGAATCTGCTAGGAAGCTCGGAAAAGACCAAGGCGAGCCGTTCTGGAACCGGTTTTGCGACCATTGTTAAAGACGGTAAGGTTTGAGAATCTGGCCCAAGGTTGCGTCGTGGACTGCAATGCATATGGGCACAGTCCATGTCATCTGACCCTGACAGTGTGTGAATAAATGCGCAATATAGCTCATGTAAAGAAAGCCGGTCTATTTCATTTTTGTCATCACCCTACTCATCTCAACCTCAAATCTAGGCAAATAAATGGCAGGCTTAAATATATGAGCATAACTTAATCTTAATGTAGGAGCTTAATATTCAGCTGGAAATGCATGCTGCTAAACTTGGTTGAAAACAAGGTGTGCATTTATGAGGCTAATTTAGGAGCTCAGCATTTTCTAAATACTGGATCCTTAGATTATGAGTCCTCCAGGTCCTTGCCAAATGAAAAACAGTATGAGTCATATCCTAATAATAAATACAGGTATCATTAGACGTTATTGTGCCAACGGCCACTTGTTTTAGGTGACAATAAGCTGTGTGCAGTAGTGGAGAGGGACTGAATTTCCACTGTACAGAACTTGAGCATTGGTTTAACAGCCACGGTAGAGTGGTTTGATCAGCATAAATGAAGGCTTAATCCATCTAATTCTGAGCTGTTATGATGCAGTAGGCAGAGGACAACATTTAATTAAATTAAAATTTCTAATCCATTTTTTTGTGGGATTAGCTGCTATGAAACAAATTAAAACAAAGCTGGAAAAGAAAGACAACTTTCATTTACAGATTACAGCAAGAGCTGCATATTTGTTAAACATGCTATATTATGGTAATAGATTACATGACACCAACAATTATAATTATAAAAGGATGTTCAATAATATATAAAATTACTCGTACATGCCAGCAATACAGATGAGGGTAAATTTATAATAGACTTTGTTTATATTGCTGCTGGTGCCAGTGACCTCTACACAATTTTGAAGGTAGGCTGTGAGTGATGAGAAAGGGGAGAGATGCTAAATTGTGAACAAGATGGGAGTGGGCGAGATGCTGGCCAATGGAATGGAAGGAGGGAAGGAAGAGAGAGGGAGCATTGTTGGATACAAGGTGAAAGGGAAGGAAAAATGTTGAACCACAGGGGCAAGAGAGATGCTGGACTGTGACGAGAATCATATTACAAGAATGATGTCTTCATCTGCCTACCTTTAAAGTTATTAGATCTTGTAAATATAATGGGGGCTAAGCCATTCAAAATACAAATTTTAAAATGAATTCTGGCTATAGCTGGAAGCCAATACAATTTTTTCCAAATAGGGTGTAATCTATAATGCTTAGATAGAGAGAATATCAGCCTTATTGCAACATTCTGAATTGTCTGCAATCTTTTCAAAAAATGTTGAGTACAACCCGAATACACTACGTTATAGTAATCAATAGGGGACAACATAATAATCACAAGAATAAATGCAGATTCTTCAAAGTATTTACAGATTGCCTTTAATCTTCATAAATAACACTGCAAAAATCTTAATAACAAGTTTAACTTGATAATCCATAGAAAATAAGTTATCTAACTGAACTAAAATTCTCATCTGCAAATCAAATTTATAATGATTATTTCCAAGTACTGCTAATGAATCATACCTAACCTCCTGATTTTTTATCCAAAGAAATTCGTTCTTCTCTTTATTGATTTTTAAGTTATGTGTTGCTACTCAAACTTCTACAATTTCAAGAAGTAACTTTATAATATTTAAATCAATAAGACCGTTATTCATAAGAGGCATAAGTATGCTGATGTCATCCACATAAATGTAACTATAAATATTATGGCCATCCAACATTCTTCGTAAGGATTGTAACAGAACATTGAATAACAGAGGCGATCTCTGAGGGACCCCACAAACCAGATTCCAAGGGTCAGAAACTAAGGGCTCCTTTTACAAAGGTGCATTAGGGCCTTAACACGCGGAATAGCGCGCGCTAAAATGCTGTGCACGCTAGCCGCTGCCACTCCTCTTGAGCGGGCGGTAGTTTTTCAGCTAGCGCGCACTAATCTGGTGTGTGCGCTAAAAATGCTAGCGTACCTTTGTAAAAGGAGTCCTAAACCATTAATTTTATTATTAAATGAAGGGCATGATAAAAAAAGTCATCAAACCCATAATTCCCCCTTCTATCAAAATCTGCTTAAGTAAAGGTATGGTCCACAAGATCAAAAGCACTTGAAGGATCAAATTGTGCAAAAATGGTATTTTGCCCTTGACTAACCGCCTCTTTTTCTAACACGTAGCTCAGGTTTTAGCAGCAGTGACTGCTCCAATGCTCATAAAATTCCTATGAGTGTCGGAGCAGTTGCTGCTGCTGCTGGCGCTAAAACCCGTGCTACGTGTTAGTAAAAGAGGGGGTAAGTATATGTCTCTCTCGAGCTACAAGTGAACCAAGAACCGTTTCAGTACTATAACCCAGCCTAAAACTAGATTGAATCAGATGCAAAAAATCAAATTGATTTTTAAATTCTGTCAATTTCAAAGTGACCCAGTCTTCCATTATTATAGTTAAGAGTGATATTAACACCACTGGTCAATAGTTTGCAACAGCCTTCGTTCCAAGTTTTTGATTTTTTTAATTAAAGGTGTATGACACCTCACCCAGAACTAGGGGAGAGTGTGGCTTAGTGGTTAAAGCTACAGCCTCGGCACCCTGAGGTTGTGGGTTCAAACCCACGCTGCTCCTTGTGACCCTGGGCAAGTCACTTAATCCCCCCCATTGCCCCAGGTACATTAGATAGATTGTGAGCCCACCGGAACAGACAGGGAAAAATGCTCGAGTACCTGACTACATTCATGTAAACCATTCTGAGCTACCCTGGGAGAACGGTATAGAAAATTGAATAAATAAAAAAATAATACTACTACTATTTATCATTTCTATAGCGCTGAAAGGTGGACGCAGCGCTGTACATATGGAAGGGTATAATCCAAAAAAAAGGTCTAAGTCCCCTTTTGGCCTAAGTCAGTAGATGATGAAGTTGGCAGCAGGGAAATTTCCATTCTAAAAAAAAAAAAGTCCAAATTGAGTTTTTGGTTTTTTTAAAAAAATGGCCTACCTGCACGTTCAGCTAGCCCAGACTGCCACTACGTCTATCCCTAAACCACATTCCCGACCAAAAAATTGCACAAGTTCCAAATGCCCAAACCCAGACCTTTTAGGTGAAGGAGGGGCCAGTCCTTCGCCTAAAAACAGGATTCTGTAACCAGCGTCTGTCAAAAAACAACGCCGGTTACAGAATCCTTTAACTAGCCCACCCCCCACCGCAATGATCGCGATCCCCCCTTGCCAAAACCCACCGGCAAAAGGGATCCCAGGCCCTCATGCCTACGGCATACCCCACCCCCTCAAATACAGGCAGGAGGGATCCTAGACCCTCCTGCTCATGGTGCACCCCCCCACCCCCCTGCGACGGCAAAAAGGGCAAACAGAATGCTAGGAATGATAAAGAAGGGGATCACAAACAGATCAGAAAAGGTTATCATGCTGCTGTACCGGGCCATGGTGTGCCGTCACCTGGAGTACTGCGTACAGCAGTGGTCGCCGTACATGAAGAAAGACATGGTACTACTCGAAAGGGTCCAGAAAAGAGCAACTAAGATGGTTAAGGGACTGGAGGAGTTGCCGTACAGTGAAAGATTAGAGAAACTGGGCCTCTTCTCCCTCAAACAGAGGAGATTGAGAGGGGACATGATAAAAACATTCAAGGTACTGAAGGGGATAGACTTAGTAGATAAGGACAGGTTGTTCACCCTCTCCAAGGTAGGGAGAATAAGAGGGCACTCTCTAAAGTTGAAAGGGGATAGATTCCATACAAACATAAAGAAGTTCTTCTTCACCCAGAGAGTGGTGGAAAACTGGAACGCTCTTCCGGAGTGTGTCATAGGGGAAAGCACCCACAAGGGATTTAAGACAAGGTTAGACAAGTTCCTGCTGAATAGGAACACGCACTGGTAGGACTAGTCTCAGTTAGGGTGCTGGTCTTTGACCAGAGGGCCGCCGCATGAGCGGACTGCTGGGCATGATGGACCACTGGTCTGACCCAGCAGCGGCACTTCTTATGTTCTTATGTGCACCCCCCACCCCCATCAAATATGGGCAGGAGGGATCCCAGGCCCTCCTACCCATGCCACACCCTCTGTGACCCCCCCGAATATCCCCAAATCCCGAATGGCCTCTGAATCCCCGAACGCCCCCCCCTACCCGGGGCCCCCTAAGCCCGGACACCCCCCCTAACATACCTGAACATTGGCTGGGTCCCAAGTCTAGCCGGCCGGCAGGCCCACCATCCTCGGAATGGTGGGCCTAGGGCCTGATTGGCCTGGGCACCTAAGGCCCCGCCCACAGGAGGGGCCTAAGGCAACTGGGCCAATTCCAGTTGACCCAGGTGTCTAAGTCTCCTCCTGTGGGCAGGGTCTTAGGTGCCTGGGCCAATCAGGCCCTAGGCCCACCATTCCGAGGATGGTGGGTCTGCCGGCCGGACAGACTTGGGACCCATCCGTCCATCCAACGTTCAGATAAGTTAGGCGGGGTGTCTGTGGTTAGGGGGGCCTGGGTAGTGGGGGGAGCTGTTTGGGGGGCATTTAGGGGGGTTGTCTATGTGGGGGTGCGCCATGGGCAGGAGGGCCTAGGATCCCTCCTGCCTGTTTTCAAGGGGGGGTGGAGGTGTCGGTGGTGTAGCTTGGACTGGAGGGCCTGGGATCCCTCCTGCCCATATTTGAGGGGGGTGGTGGTGTCAGGGGTGCGCTGTGGGCAGGAGGGCCTGGGATCCTTCCTGCCTTTATTCGTGGGGGGGGGGGGCAGTTTGGGGGTACCATCTTTGTCATGAGAGATTGGGCATCTCTCCTGCAGTTTGGGGGGATCACGATCATGGCAGCGGGTGGGCAGGTTGCCGGGGCTGCTGAGCTGATCATGGCAGCCACGATCAACTCAGCAGCCCCTATTCAGAATTTATACCTGTTTTGACTCGGTCTAAGTCAAAACGTATAAATTATGACTTGGCAACCTTGTTAAACGTTTGGTTATACTTGCAGTATAACTAAATCTAGGTCGGCCCACCTCCCGCCCTTCCCCTTCCTCCAAAACGCCTCTTTTCACTATAGGCATTCAGAGGCAGGGTAAAGGCCTAAGCTGGTTTTAGATATGTCTAAAACCAGCTTTGATTATCGGTACTTGGACGATCTGTCTTTTTGATCATCCAAGTACCGATTTAGGCCACTTTTTGGACTTAAAAAAAATAATTATTATGAGCCCCTTACCATACAATAGACAATCCCTGCTCAGAAGAGCTAACAATCTAATTTGACAGACAGGACATCTCAGGGTTGGGGAGATTATGGTAGAGGAAATGATACATTGGGTATAGGTATCTGACAGCAGTGAGTGGGAGTTATGAGTTGAAAGCAGTCTCCAAAAAGTGGGCTTTTAGCTTGGATTTTAATACTGCTAGGGATGGAGCATGACATATTAATTCAGGTAGCCTGTTTCAGGCATACGATATAGGGCACCAAGGATAGGTACTTGAAGGGTGCTACAAAGATGCTATTTTATACAAACAAGTAAGGGCATTAAGGTTAGAGAAGTGTTAAGGTCATCTCTGAAGGAGGAGGGGGAAATGGGCATGTATCACCTTATTCTATCGAAATTTAAATAAATTGGAGATAAATTATAAATCAATTCACTAACTTTATAATATAACAAATAAAGTGAATTTAATTATTTAATTATATGAAGTACTCCCCGCCAGTCAGAATATTGGCCCTTTACTCCGACCCTCTGCAGTCTACCTGACAGCCAGTGCTTGATCCATCTGTGTACATCCCCGCCCACCCCGTGGTTCCCACAGCTTCTTAAGCAGCCTTTCATGTGGCACCTTGTCAAAAGCCTTTTGAAAATCGAGGTAAATAATGTCAATGGGTTCCCCTTTGTCCACGTGACTGCTTATTCCCTCAAAGAAGTACAGTAGGTTCGTAAGGCATGACCTTCCCTTACAGAATCCGTGCTGGTTTGTTCGCAGTAAGTCATTTTTCTCGATGTGTTCGCAAATGTTGTCCTTGATCATCACTTCCACCATCTTCCCTATAACTGAAGTCAGGCTCACCGGCCTGTAGTTTCCGGGGTCACCCCTCGATCCCTTCTTAAAGATAGGTGTGACATTCGCCAGTTTCCAGTCCTCTGGCACCTCTCCTGTTCTCAGGGATAGGTTGCAAACATGCTGGATTGTGCCCGCTATTTCCTGTCTTAGTTCCTTTAGAACCCTTGGGTGGATCCCGTCCGGTCCCGGCGATTTGCTGCTTTTTAGCCTGTCTATCTGTTTGAGGGCATCCTCCTGACTTACCTCTATATGCTCCAATTTTTCGGCCTGTTCCCCACTCATGAGCTCCTCTGAGTCCGGTATATTGGATGTGTCTTCGCACGTGAAGACCGACGAGAAGAACGTGTTCAACCTCTCAGCTACCTCTTTGTCCTCCTTAATCACTCCTTTCCTATCCCCATCATCCAACGGCCCCACCTCCTCTCTCGCTGGTTGCTTCCCCTTTACATAACTGAAGAATGCCTTGAAGTTTTTTGCCTCCCTGGCCAGCCCCTCCTCGTATTCCCTTTTTGCTTTTCTAACCTCTCGGTGGCATTCCTTTTGGCAATTCCTGTGCTCCTGGTGATTTTCCTCCATTGGGCCCTTTTTCCATCTCCGGAAGGACACTTTCTTGTCACTTATTGCCCTCTTTACTTCAGTTGTCATCCAAACCGGGCTTTTTGACCGCTTGTTCTTACAGCCTTTCCTGAAACTGGGGATGTACAGGTTTTGTGTTTCCTGCTGGGTGTCCCTGAATAGGGTCCAGGCGCTTCCTACAGTCTCCATCCTAAAGGGGAAGTACTACTAATAGATGATTTTAATATGTTGGATGTTGAGTGGGGCATCCTTGCTGCAAGGGAATCTTGCATTTGCTACAGAATAATTTTGGCAGTAGTAGGTAATGGAATTCACAAGGGATAGAACTACTATGGACCTGGTCCTTACAAACAGGGAAAGTGTTTCTAATGTTATGGTACGCGATCATTTGGCATCTGGTGTGGCTCAAGTTTCAAGTTTAATAAAAATTTGTATACCGCCTATCAGTCTTCTAAGCGGTTTGTACATAATAAATCAGGGTAACATACTGTACATTAAATCATACAGGACCTACTGGAACGATAGGATTAAGGTAATGAATTACATTATAAAAGAAGAAAGAGAGTCATATAGGGGAAATAAAAAAGGAAGGGAGATTCCATCTGATAACCAAAGCAGAAATGAAGATGTTTCATAAGGTAAGTGCATTAGAGGTTGAATGCATCTATAAAAAGAAATGTTTTTAATTTTAAGCATGATACAAAACTGGTAAATTGTCCATACTAATCCCTTTGCAAAGACTTGGTTTTTACTTTTCCCACTAACCAATAGCTTCCCTATATCAGTTTCTGACATGTTAGAGTAGCACAGCACAGTCAAACAATCATCACTTTCTTTGAACCAGTGTTGAGTGTTTGTAGGTCAAAGAACTGTTGGTGCAGCAAAAGTAAAATAAAATTGTTTCAATGACACTGTAGATGTCATAAACCAGGAAATAGAAACAGTTCACTCTGCGCAAATCCAATGAGTCCAAACAAAGGAAGCAGAGAGAGCCTGGTCTTCAAACAAGCAGGGTCAGATTAAAGGATAGGCCCAGTAGGCATGTGCCTCGGGTCCGAGGAGTTCAGGGAGGCCTGATTCACTGTTACTATGACGTCACATTGTCTTCTGCAGAGGTTCCTAACACTCAGGTGCGCAGCGTCAGCCATCGCCATAATTTTGTGTCCACTATGTCCTGGTCTAGCAGCGGCACCTCTCCCAACCCCACCCCGCCAACTAGCAGGCTATCTCTTTATTGTAATTTGCCCAATAGCTGCTGTAATGTTAGGCAATTGATTCCTTCTAGCAGCCTCAGGGTCTTTGCTAGGCCAGCCCACCTCTGATATGCAACTTCCTTTTTCCTGGGAGGCAGGCCCTGAGGCTTCTAGAGGAAATTGATTCGCTATGGCTCATGTTGCCTACTGCATCTGGTCCTCCCCCAATTCCCATACAAGAGCATTTGATTAGCAGACAAGAGGAAGAAGAATTCACTTCCAAGCCATACTTTAATAGCAACCAGTGAGTCCCATGTATGTCTTATATCAGATTGCTATTAAAGTGTGGCTTGTTTGAAGACCAGGTTCACTGCAGATGTCATACACATAAAAATGCGAAAGACAATTTGGAAGTTTTGTGGCTTTCTATCGTTCAGCATTGCCCTTCTTACCATATGCCTTCTTGAACTTTATTCCAAGCTTGCATTTCCACCGAGACAACCAACCATCTGTTACTATGAAATCGTTCTGACCCAGTTATCTAGCTGACTCCACTGACTTGCTTTTCAATACGGGGTCTACTTACCTACACACTTCATCCAGTAACAATTGAGAAACACTGACTGAGGGCTCCTTCGACATCTGGATCCTCATCTTCATACTTGGTTCTTGGCTTGTTTGTGTGTGTGTGGGGGGGGGGGATTTCTTATATAATGCCCTTCATTTCTCAGTTTCTCTTGTTGCTGTATTATGCTTACTTGCTATTGTAGATTTTGGCATTCCATTTATATCTGCCAGTTGGCAGTGACTAGTGTGTAAATTGTTCAAGCAAACCATTTTGTCAGAGTGTTAGATCTCTCCTAGGCATTTGAAATGCAAAAGTCACTCATTATCTGTCACACCCCACAAATGCACAGTTTGCTGCCAGCTGTCCATTTATACTTAATGAGTAAGTGATGTACCAGTGATGAAGTGTGGATGTTGCTGGCCCAAATAAACTGCCCAACATAATTTTCTGGCCTTAATTTTGATTTGTTTTTGTTCTCTGGAGACTGTATAACCCCCCCCCCATCCTAATATCCTGATTAACTGGTGCCCCATTAAATGGAATCCACTATATTTTCAAAAATAATTTTAAGAGTCTACTTAAGGATATTGGTAAGGAAAAGAAAGACAGACAAAGGCTTCTTCAGGGATTGGGGTATTAGCACTTCATGCTGCTGCTTCTGTAGTATCTGAATATATATATTTTTAAATTATTTTAGAATTCAATATAATATTCAAGCATATACTTGAAAAATAAATTTTAAAAAAGACATAAAAATACAGGAAAACCCCTTAATACAGGAAATAAACATAATCCATTAGTCTACAACAGTGGTTCCCAACCCTGTCCTGGAGGACCACCAGCCAATCGGGTTTTTGGGATAGCCCCAATGAATATGCATGAGAGAGATTTGCATATATAATATTCCCCCCCCCCCAATTCATGGGGGTTAAGTTCCTGGAGCACCTACGAATTTCAAAAAACCACAAATACTGTACTGTATTGGATGCGGGGATCGGAGGCGGGAGAGGGCTGCAGAACAGTGCTGGGGGGTTGGCATTTCTCACTTCCTCATCCTGCTAAGAACACGAAACTGCTCATATACAGACGAGGAAGCCATAGCCACAGACAGCTATAATAACATTAGAAAGAAAAGACGGAACTGGCCATGTGACATGATTCATTCGCGTCTGGGTTGGTAACGCTAGCAACCGCCGACCTCTCAAAAACTGAGCCGGAAAGAATTTTGGCACACTTTTCAGTCTGAAATTGGCTGTTAGTCTGTGTCTCCAGTAAGCCCAGGGATGTTCTCAGGAGTCATTGTAGTTTAAAAACACACACCGAAAAAACTGCGAATGACTGAGTCCGCAAAGTCGGAACCGCAGATTCGCAAGGGTATACTGTAATGGAGGTGACAGGCATGCAAATCTGCCCCATGCATACATTACATTAGGGATTTCTATTCCGCCATTACCTTGCGGTTCAAGGCAGATATGCATATTCATTAGGGCTAACCAGAAAACCTGAATAGCTGGTGGTCTTCCAGGACAGGGTTGAGAACCACTGGTCTACAATATTCCTGGAGTCATACAGGAAACATACATTTTAGAAAAAAGAAGAAAAAAAAACAATCTAAGTACAAAGCAGATGAATCCAATATAGTGACAGCCAGTTTACGTACTACACAAAAGGGAACTACTATCACCGCTCGACTTCCTCCCAAGGCACCAAACATTCCAGCAATTGTTTGGGTTCACCAACATTAAATTTTACATGACATAACAGGAAATTTGAACAAGTATGATAGCCCCATCACCAAGACCCTTGGGCAAAGGCTCCCTCCCCCCAAAAAAATCCTTATGGCAGCCTTGAAGTCATCAAAGAAAGATCGGGGAAAAATACAAAGATACATTTAAGTCCTAAAGCATTTGCTAGCATAGCTGCTAGAGGGTCAACCCATTCAGCAGGAGATTCAGGGTCTGCCCTACCCCACTCATTGCTCCGCTCAGTCCCTCCTGCTGCTAATCCCACAGCAGCAAGAGATGATGTTTTACAAAGGCATTTCCTGCTGCTGCAACTGGAGACAACTTAGCAGCAGATCGCGGTTCATCAGCAGACCAACAAAAGTGGGAGACTTTGCAGGTCTGTGCTAGTGTGTGGCCATATCACTGAGTTAAGGGGGACGAGGCACACAAGCAGCTGGAATTTCATAAAGGCCTGACTCTAGTAATAACACTATCTAACACTATTTTTGTTTCTGAAAAATATTTTAAAAATAAATAGTGCATGATTAGTGCCAACTTATAGGCAAATTACTGTGATATTCAACACTTAACCTTATAAGTTAACTGGACAAACAGTCCTATCTTTGTCCAGTTTAATTTATGTGGCTGAGTGGTGAATATTAGTACTTAACCACCTAAGTATTAAATCCTACCCTTGTCCAATCACAAAATATATTGCCAGCTTGGAGTTTTCCAGATAGTGTCACTCAGTGGTATAGCGAGGGAAGGAAATGCCCAGGCCAGTGGTGCTCCACTGTGGCTCCTCTTCACCCTCCTATTTCTTCCGCGCCAACCTCCCAATGCCCTTCTCTCTGCTCCCCCCCACTCCTTCCATCCCCCATGTAACACTTATGCCCTCCCTTCTCACCCTGTACCTCTTTAAATCTTCACCAGCGCTAGCACCTTCTCTGGCCTGCTGCTCGCACTAGTGTTCCTTTTGATGTCACTTCCTGGCCCCGTGACCCAGAAATGATATTAGAGGGATCCAGGCCTGTGCGATAAGCAGGCTAGAGCAGTTGCTCATGCTGGTGAAGATTTTAAAGAAATACGGGGAAGGAAGGGTGTGAGTATGGTGTGGGGGGGCTGGAGAGGTGCTGGCACCCCCACTGAGACGGCACCTGGGGTGGTCCACCCCCCACCCCCATTACTACACCACTGGTATTACTGAATAACAGAGGATATCCCTGCAGAAGTGATTTAAATTGAGCAGGAGCATCTCCTGCCCATTTAAATCATTTTGAATAACCCCCTTAGGCCCAGATTATTTAAATAAGTTAGGTGCCGAGATTGGCACGCCTAGCTGATCTAGGCACCTAACAGTTTTTAATTAGCTAAATCAGTGCTGATAATAATTGAAAGTCTCAATAAAAACCGAATTAAAAAAGATATTAAAAAAATTAATTTGCTGGGAGTCAGCTACCACTTGAAGGTAGGTGTCTACAATGAGGCACCTATCAGCAAATAGGTGTGGTTAGGGGCACTCATTTGGACCTAAATGGCAATGGGCCTCTGATTTTAACGTCTACCAATGCCTAAGAATGCTTAGGCATCACTAGGCGTGATTCTTTAAATGGCGCCTAGCTGATGATTGACAAGTGCGCCAAATGGCACCTATGATTTAGACACCGTTTATAGAATCAGATCCATGGAAGGGCATAATCAAAAGAAACGTCTAAGTCCATTTTGAGCCTAAGTTGTTAATCGTCCAAAGTCAGCAGTGTCTGAAGTCCATTCCCGAAAAATATGTCCAAAATATTTCTTTTTTCGAAAATTGTCTAAGTATACGTCCAGCCATTTGGTCGGCCAGACCGTTAAGTCATCTATCTTTATACCCCATTCTCGTCCAAAAATTCGTCCAAGTCAAAAACGCCTGGAACAAGACCTTTTGGACGTGGAAGGGGCCAGCAAAGTGATGGACTGGACACCCAGACATGGCAACACCCCCAAAACCTACTAGACCCACCTGTCTACAACCCCAAAAGCCCCAGACTACTTAAGCCACCTCTGTGCTGTTCCACTAGGCTTTCCTATGCCAGGTGCTGATGTTCTGGAGGCAGATATGTAAAGTTTTTATTACAATTATTATGGCGGTGGGGGGTGGGGGTGGGGGTTGGGGTTGGTGAGTCAGTGATCACTGGGGGAGTGTGTGGGGGACTGTACTTTGAGTTTGAAGTGGTTATCTGGTCACTTTGGATACTTTCTGGGCATTAAGACCTGGTTTTCAATCGCCTAAGTTGCTATGTATAAGTTACACCTGGGCAGCCTCGTTAAACTTTTGGTTATACTTGCAATACGACTAAGTCTTGGTCATCCCACATCCCGCCCTCAGCACTCCTCCTATAATGCCCCTTTTAGCTCAGGGCGTACAGTAGCACTGAAAAGGCCTAAGTCATTTTAAGATATGTCTAAAATCCAGTTTGATTATCGGCACTGGAACGACTTGTCCAAGTGCCTATTTAGGCCGGTTTTTAGACGTATTTCCATTTCGATAATAAGCCTCTTAGGGCTCCTTTTACTAAAGTGCGCTAGCGTTTTTAAGCGCACGCACAAAATTACCGCGCAGTACGCTTCTAGAATAACACCAGCTCAGTGCTGGCATTAAGGTCTAATGCACGGGGTAATTTAGCGCATGCTATTCCGTGCGTTAAGGCCCTAACACACCTTTGTAAAAGGAGCCCTTAGCGTCTTCATTATGACCTTGGCCACCCCGAGTGCATCTTTTACTCCGCAATGATCTAATGATTCAACTGACTCCCTCACAGGCTTAGCTCTAATGCACCTAAAATGCTTGTTTTTGTTATGAGTTTTTGCCTCTTTGGCAAGCTTCTCAAATTCTCTTTTTGGTTTCCTTATCAATGCTTTGCATCTAGCTTGCCAGCACTTATGCTGCTTTCTGTTTTTTTTATTTGGATCAATTTTTTATTTTTTTTTTAAGATGTCATTTTGGCTCTAATACCCTTTTTCATTTCCCTTTTTAACCATGCCAGCAAGCATTTGGCCTTCTACCTATCTTAATGCATCTCGTCTGGGCTTACATGATGATTTTTTAAAACATCCACACCTGATTTAACCTCAATTTTTGCAGCTGCTCTTTTTAGCTTTTTTTTGTTCTTTACCATTTTCCTCTTTAATGTTAGCTATCCTTTTGAAAGCTAAATGCTAATGCAGTTGATGCATAACTATTAATTATTATTTACTAGTGCAGCGGTTCTTAAACCTTCATGGGGGACCTCCAGCCAGTCGGATTTTCCAGATATCCATAATGAATATGCATGAGACAGATTTACATGCTTGTCACCTCTATTATATCTATTATATGCAAATCTGCCTCGTGCATATTCATTAGGAATATTTTGAAAACCCGACTGGCTGGGGGTCCCCCAGGACAGGTTTAAGAACCACTGCACTAATGCACTTATACATTAGTATTGTGGTACCTAAGGCTAGAGTGCACATAGGCTGGCAGTTGCTGTTCATGATGCAGCCTCAGAAAAAGGTAGACATTCACTTCCTCATTCCCCAACATCCACAGCCAACTTTCTACTGGGAGGACCAAGCATAGCAGAATTAAGATAAAAATAATCCAAATCCAGTGCAGGTTTTTATTGCAGCCCTTCTCAAACAAAAGGAGGGGTTCTTTCATTTCCCCACTACCTTTATGCAGTCTCCAGTTTATAAGCCCTTTCAGCAAGGGCCACATCAGGTCACAGTTCATACTATATTAAAGCAATCCAACTGATTCCTATTCCTAAACTTCTGGAACAGCTGCTGCCCTTCTGCTCCAATGGGGCTGTTCTTGGAGTAGAATCGAAGGCTTCACCCAATCCCATAACTTCCAGGAATCCTCCCACCTTCCATGGCAAGCAGAAAACAAGAAACACCCCCCCCCCAAAACAAAACAAAACAAAAAAAAAACAACACCACCCTACAACCCAAAAACAAAACCATTCAGCAATTGCTCTAAGCACACCATTTAAAACACAGGGTCCAAATTCAAAACTCAAAAGCCTACACCAAGTTTGTCAAAACAGTTCACACATGTGAGTTTTAGCATCCAGTCAGATTCCTAATTCCTCCTGCACTTCAGGTCATGCTGTTTCTTTCCTCCTCCTGCTTGACCCACTTCACCTGGAACCCTTTTCTCGCCTGCAGCTGTTCTCACAGGGCTATAACCTTCCCTCATTCCAGCTAACCCTGCAGGCATACAAACTGTTCCCTTCCCTCAAGCTTTTAAAGCAGGGGTGTCAAAGTCCCTCTGAGGGCCGCAATCCAGTCAGGTTTTCTCCATGAATATGCATGAGGTCTATTAGCATACAATGAAAGCAGTGCATGCAAATAGATCTCATGCATATTCATTGGGGAAATCCTGAAAACCTGACTGGATTGCAGCCCTCGAGGAGGGACTTTGACATCCCTGTTTTAAAGGGATATTTACTTTTCTTCCCCTTATGAAATTATGGGTCAATGGTTATCCCTGCCAGGGAATAATCCTTCCCAAGGGGATTCCAGTCCAGGTGTCGCCTCCCACCCTCTAAGCCTTTCTCTAGCTTCTTATGTTAACCCTATGGAAAAGGGCAGGACAGAGACCCTCTTCCTCTGGTTGGGCTTTGTGTAACCAACTCCCAGGGATCCAGCACAAGAAACCTAGCAGCGGAGCTGCACACCCCATTTCCTGGCTTCCCAAGCAGGGTACCAATGCTCAATTCCTCTGCTCCTCCAGACAAACTTGATGCTTATCCAAGAATTAAAATGCTTTCTGCCCACCCAGTGCCAAAGGTGTCAGAGTATGTATTTGAAGAATGTGTTTTTACTTTTATTCTGTGTTATATCAGTTGACTATAACTTTGATTATTGGATTGCTATTAACTGCTCTGGGTCAAACAAGTTATACACACAACAATCTACTCAATTGTTAAATTGTTCTGGAAGGGGTAAACCCCACTGGTGACTCTGACATAGGATCTTATCCTGGCTCCTTTATGGGCTACCTGTATGTACATCTTTCTCCACCTATAACACTCTAATGGTAGTGATAGTAGCAGTATTGGCTTTAGGCTTGATGTGCTGTTTCCTAGCATGTGATGCCAGTTAGAAATCTATTGAGTTATCTCGTTTCAGGAGAGAAATTATAAGTCAACCCTGAATTTCTTGCAACCCTATCTTGATATATTATGGGACCCAGCAACACCGATTTCAGCAGGTAGAATTGTAGGTAGATGCAAATGTCACCATGCATTGGGATAAAAGTTGAAACTCAGCACTGACCAAAAAAAACACTTGGTAACTCTGTCATATACTAAGATAGAAGCAAAAAACAAAAGGAATTGACCCCAAAATATCCACAAACAAGAAAATCCAGAGAAAACAAAAAAAAACTTCTGTGGAGTGACGATGTTCCCAAATGAACTTTATTTGAAAGTATTAAAGTTCCAAAGGTACACTAAAATCATCCACATAAAATAATTCCATCCACATAAAAGTAAATCATCCACATAAGAGCCTTAAAGGACCTAGTCCGCTAGGGATACAGGACCCAACATGGTCCGCGTTTCGACAAAAAGTCTTCTTCAGGGGTCCCTGGGGGTCCTATAAAGGTGAGTACGTGGGAAACAATTGTGTGGTGAACCGGAAGTGAGACGCTGCTTGCATTTGCAATGGAAAAGATAGGAAATGGAGGCCGATAAAGACCAAAGGTTGCTCATTCAACGCTGTCCAGTAAAGTGGCAAAAGATTTCAGTTCATTTTCAGACGATTCCTTTTTAATAGAAATTTTAACATAGTATAAACTTTTTAAAGCATGCAAATCAACTGTACATGCATTGGTTCTTAATTTAATGGGCATTAAATTGATGTTTCATGCATTACATCCTCAGAAGTATGCTAATTAACTGACAATGTGCTAATGAATGCATAGTCCTGGTGGTTAGGGATACGAGGGGGTGCTGAAAAGTTCTCAGCCCAACTAACCAACTTCCTAAATTCTGAGCATTAGTTTGCCACTGTAGCTGAGAAGAGTGTTATCTTATTTCGTTCAGTGCCAATTTGCAGAATTAAAATTCTGTTTTGACATTGTTTCAGATCATTGATTGAACCATATCCACGCCATTCTCTTCTTGGTTGGGCTGATAACCTCTCAGCACCCCCTCATATAAGCATCACTCCATGTGAGTTATACCCATGCTTTTCTTAGATGTGGTTATGTGAAGACCTTATTCTGTTTGGAGTGGAAATACTGAATGCTTCATTTTCATTCTCTTGGCATTTAAGGATCCTAAGTATTTATCCTATTTCTTTTGACGTTGATCACCTACTTTTTACAAACTGCTATTCTGCAGCATTGATCCCCCTCCCCCCCCAACAACAACATTGACAGTGATCTGCTTTACTCAAACCACCTCTGCCCTTATCTGTTTTTTCTACATAGAGCACAGTACTTCAGGAGATGCTTCACCAATGACATGTATAGGGTCAGTATCTCTTCCTTGTACAAGTGTAATGAGTAACGTGACCATTTTTTTTTCATCAAAATGGGACATCTATTAATTTTCAGTCCCGCCCCAATCGCGCCCTAGACCCACCCCAGCCTCACCCCCAATTTCTTCCATTCATTTTCATGTACACACAATATCTTATTAATTCATAATGGTAACCATAATATAAAACAAACAAACACAAAGCACACTGTACGCAGAGAAAATGTTAATTATTATTTACAAGTTTCAGTTTTTTTTCAAATATGTCAAGGCAGATGACTTTAAAATATGAAATGTCACCTCAGTAACAACAATAGAAAAATAGACAAATATAGTGCAAAATATAGACAGCAGATAAAAAATTCTCAAAACTGACACATTTTGATCACTAAATTGAAAATAAAATAATTTTTCCTACCTTTGTTGTCTGGTGATTTCATGAGTCTCTGCACTTCCTTCTGACTGTGCATCCAATATTTCTTTCTTTCGCATCCAACATTTCTTTCGCAATCCAGCCCTTTGGGTCCAGGTCTCTCTCTCTTTTCCCTCTATTACCATCCCCAGATCTCCTTTGTACCTTTGTCTCCCTCTCTTTCCCTCTTCTGTTATGATCTTGCATCTCTCTGTCCTTCCTCAGGGTCACTCCCCCTCTGTCTGCACCTCCCATAGTCCTGCATCTGCCTCCTGTCTTTCCCCTTTGGTCCAGGCCTTTCTCTCTCTAGTCTTTCTTCTAATTACAGCCCTCCCCCCTTTCTCTGCCTCTGTCCTTTCTTTCTCCCTCCCTTCTTCCTATGTCCCCCTCACTGGCTTCCAGCCTTTGTCCCACTCCTCCCCCGAAGCCAGCCAGTCAGCCTGCCTCCCTCTCTTCCTGCCATGCCGAAGCCAGCCTTCCTGTCTGTCTGCCTGCCTTCCTTCCTCCAGTGCCGAAGCCTGGCCCACCGCTGATTCTCCCGCTCACAACAACCCCCCCCCCCCAGCCCACCGCCACCCTCTGCTGCTTCCCGCCTGCCACCGCTGCAACTGCAGGAAAGGAAGGTCCATGCACCAATTCTGACATCAGAGAGGAAGTTCTGGGCCATCCAATCGCGATTGCCTGTCCCGTTGTCCCCATGCACAGCTGCGGGATGCTGTCTCTGAAAACAGGACATTTTGGCATCCCGAAGCTGTGCGTGGGGACAATGGGACAGGGGATCTAAAAACAGGACGATCAGGTTCAAAATGGGACGTATGGTCACATTAGTAATGAGGCCCAAAGCCCCCTCAGTTAGGATCTTCTTGGACTCCTCTCCAACCCGTTTTCTGTGGAGGATTTGCTTCCTTGCCACTACTTTTTTGAATACTTTTCCCATTCAGCTTCCAATTAGGCTAGAAATATCCTAGATGGCCTTCCCTTTTCTGAGCTCTGGAAATCCTTGCTCTAGCCTAGGCTTCCTGAGAGCGTAGTTTCCTTTCATGAAAATAAAAATGACCGTTTCCTTTATGATACTGTTCAGCCTCTATCTTGCCTCCCTATGTTTTCCACAGCAGATTTGCTAACTCCTTGCTACTTGATAGGAAACTTGGTCTGAACGACATAAAAAGGCTTGCATCCATTTATATGCCCCTATGGATTAATATTTTAGAAATACTGTATTTGCATTGTTCCCACAAGCCTTGGGCACTGACATCAAATAAAGAGATTCCTTTCTCAGTGTTGCTTTTCATTAATTAAACTTCCATTTCTCTTCAGGCCAGCAGATAAAATGGATTTAATTTTGATTCTGATAGGTGTTTGCATGGTTTGTACAATAACCTGCATAATTGGTTCCTATGGTGCAGAATTGCTTAAGTGCTTTGGAGCATATTTAAATGAGGGAGTTTGAAGACTGATGAGCGGGGAAACACTTGTAATTTCTTACTCTTCACTCAAACAATAAAAATGGCTGAAAAATGCTTTTATAATTCTTTTGCTAAACTTCAGATATTAGTCACATTAAAAGAGCGGTTCTACCCATCAGAAGAGGAATAATGAGAATCACACTTATTGCAAAGCTCTGTTAATATATTTTGTAATACTATAATGATGTGCAAGTGTGCATATGTATCTGACAATATGTCTAGCAGGAGCATCGAATTTAAACACTTACCCCTTCCTTTACAAAGGCCACCACGATAACAGCTCCAATGCTCATAGAATTCCTATTAGTGTCCGAGCTGTTACTGCCATGGCCAGTGCTAAAAACACTAGTGCGGCTTTGTAAAGGAGGGGAACTTGCGGTGGCCATTCAGAGAGTAGCGCGGGGCCAAGCAGGAAGAGCTTGGCCCTGTTGGGTGTGCTCCTGGCCGCGAAAAGAGAATGGGGATGGCGAGACTCAGCACAGGACAGGCCGTGGAAAGATCGCTGGATCACCAGACATTAAAAATGGCAGGTAAGCACGCACCGGAGGGGGGGGGGGGGTAAAAAAAAAGCTAGTCGGCCGGGACGGGAGACAGGAAGCATCCCTCCTGTCTCAGCCTAACTTATCATCCGGGAGGGGGTCAGGTTGATGACCCGAATATAGGACGAGACTCATATTTTTGGCCCCAAAATCTCGTCCTATATTTGAGTATACTGTATACGGTAGTCAACTAGATTATTGCAATTCCTTGTACAGTGGATTAAGTAAGAATTGTTTAGCAAGATTGCAAACTAGTGCAAAATACTGCTGCTAAATTGATAACCGGAAGAAAGGGATCAGATCATGCTATACTTATATTAGTTATTTTGCTTTGATTGCCTATTACAGGATGAATTACTTTAACATTTTTATGTTTAGTTTTTAAAACTTTGAAGTGGAATGTCCCAGAGTATTTGTTAGATAAATTGAGTAAATTTGCTCCAAATCTGCATTCATCTCAGAAGAACTTGCTTCAATTACCATCACTGGATAAAGTGAGTTTGATTAGAACACGGAAAAGCACATTATGTTATGCTGGATCTAACTTGTGGAATAAGCTGCCAACTGAATTGCAATCAATGGAAAGTTACTTGGGTTTTTGTAAGCTATTGAAAACATGTCTTTTTACTGAAAGCATTTGTATTGTGGAATGAACACTATAACAAGGATAGTAAGGAGAGTCAGAATGCTATGGGTAACAGCTATTTACTGAGCCCTTTTATATAGTTAACTAGTGTTTAAGCCCGTTACATTAACGGGTGTTAGTAAAGCCTCCTTCCCTCACATGACCCCCTAGTTTCAGCCCCAGCTCCAGCTCCAAACCCATTTTTACCACCCACCCCCTTCTCCCATCTTTTCCCTTTCAACCCCAGCCCCCTTTTTCACCAGCAGCATTTCCCTCCCCACTCCACTTCCCTGTGCAGTAGCAGCAGAAGCATACCCTCCCCCTCCATTTTCCTGTGCAGCAGCAGCAGCATTTCCCTCCCCCAACCCACTTCTTTGTGCAACAGCACCTATTCCGTGCTCCCCTGTCCCTCTTCCCCGCTCCCCTCGGTCCAGCAGCACCTCTTTCCTGCTCCCCTGCTCCCTCTTCCCTGCTCCCCCGGTCCAGCAGCACCACTTCCCCTCACTGCCTTCCATACTTTGTTGCTCCCATACCCTTCGAAGCCAACCTGCCTGCCAGCCATCCCCCTGTGCAGTCGAACCCTTCCCCCCCCGCCATTATCACCACCGTGCAGCCAACCCCACTTACCCTCCTGCCACGAGACGACCGTCAAACCTGGCTCCAGCAGCGGCCGCACCACACTAAAGACGCTGCTTCGTGGCCTTCCCATGCTCTGATTTCCTCTGCCATGTCTCTGATGACGTCATCAGATGCCGGCAGAGGAAATCAGAGCATGGGAAGGCCGCAAAGCAGCGTCTTTAGTGTGATGCAGTCGCTGCTGGAGCCAGTAGGTTTGACAGTCGTCTCGCGGTGGGAGGGTCAATGGGGGTTCGTGTGCACCGGGAAAGGGTGCACGGGAGGGGGGGGAGGGGTGTGTGGCGGCGGCAGCAAACTTACAGGGAGGGAGTAGAAGCGCAAATGCGCACTCTTCCCAGCGGGGCCCTACAGCTCACGGAAAACGGAACACGTAGATAAGAGTGCACATGCGCGCTTAGGGTTTTATTATATTAGATGAGTGGATTTGATAATGAGGGTTGCTATTAGATGATTATTATATTGGGGGGTGGGTCCTGTGGATGTGATGGTATAATTACAAGGGGCCGCTGTAAAGTTCTCAGCTCAACCAAGAAGCGAATGTTGTAAAGTGCTGTAAAGTTCTCAGCTCAACCAAGAACCTCAGGGTTCACCTCTATCCCAGATTCTTTTCAATGTTTATATGTCCTCCCTGAAACTCCTCCAACTATCCCCCTTCGAGACACTCTACATCTACGCCGACGACATCCTTGTCCTTCTCGAGACTGATTCCAACCTCACCAACCTCTCTGATAACATCTCTTCTTGTATAACGAATCTCCAATCCTGGGCTCTCACCGTTCAAATGAAACTTAATGAGACCAAAATAAAACTACTCTGGCTAGGTCCAAAATTAGATCAGCTGCCCACCCTCATCCCACTATCCTCTGGCACTAAATTGCAGCTTGAGCACTCAAGTAAAGTTCTGGGAATCATCATCGACTCTACACTGTCCTTCAACGATCACCTCAACTCCTTAGTAAAAAAATGTTTTTTCAACCTTCACATGCTAAGGAAAGTCAGATCCTGCTTCCACCAACAACACTTCTCTGTCCTCGTTCAATCTATTATTCTATCTAGACTGGATTACTGCAACTCCATCTACTTAAGCCTAACAAAGAAAAGTCTCCACAGACTTCAGCGGATTCAGAACACCGCGGCCAAATTAATCTTCGCAAAAAGCAAATTCGACCACGTCTCCCCGCTTCTGTCTAAGCTTCACTGGCTCCCGGTTCTCCTCAGGGTTCACTACAAATGCGCCTGCCTAGCCTTCAAGTCTCTACACGGCATCCTTCCTCCCCTGTTTCCACTTTCCTGGCTCTCCCCGAATCCTAACTCCACCAGATCCACTCAAAAATTCATACTATCATTCCCCTCTTTAAAAGGCATCACCCATACAGGAAAACTTGGAACATCCCTCCTCTTCAAGATCATTGAGCTGTGGAACAGCTTATCTGCCCCTCTTCGAAGTTCGTTCTCCCTCCAACGCTTCAGAAAACATTTGAAAACCTGGCTTTTCTCTAAAATGTAACCACTTCCTCCCTCTCCTCTCTACTCTGTCCCCTCCTTCCTTCCTTTTTACCAAGCCTTTCCCATTGGAGTTCCTTTCTTTAGTAATTTCCTGTAAACCGTGTCGAGCACTACTTCTGTGGAGATGACGCGGTATATAAACTTAAGGTTTAGTTTAGTTTAGTTTAAACTTACAAGTTATTCCACACTTTTCTTGACACTTTCCATTTCATTTCATATTTCACTTCACCTTTGCCTCCTCCTTCTACCATCCAGGGTAAATGGCTGACGTTCTGTTGGGCTGAAGGGGAAAACTTGTAGGAGATGTGAGTGACGATCTTTACTCGCTTTCACAATAAAAGTTAGACACCATTATAGGTAATGCGTGAGTAGTTTTCAAGGACATTCAAATATACAGGTCTCCCTTGATGGAATCTTGCGAATAACCGAAGTAGCAAATGCAAAATCCGTGAATATGGAGGGAGACCTGTACCACATTAGAGTTTATAGGCACCAAAACATTTAGAGGTTTATGTACATGAAATGTGGCCTAATAAGGAGTTAATTTATGAAAATTTGTTTAAGATGTGATTTTTTCATTGGTTTCCATTTTATATATCCTTCCAAAGATGCATAACACTTTGAAAAATCCATCCTATTATTTCTGACAAAGGTTTTTTTTTTTTTAAGAGCCTCCATTGAAACATTTTTTTAGAGTATTTGTTCTCTTAGCACCATCCTATGTTTGGGATTCAATACACATTATTACCATATCTGACGGTTTTGCTTCAGGACTTACAGGATTTATTTCAGTAATGACAGACTTTGAATCTCTGTATAATACTATGTCAAAAGCTGTTGCTTTTCAAATTATACAAGAAACGTAGGTAGGACCAAAGAACAGCTCTGATGAGAGGTTGTATCTCTTTTCTATGCACTTTGGTTTCTGCAGCACTTAAAAAACACTTTCTATTTTTTTTTTTGAAAATGAATTTTTTTCTTCAGATTAAAAGCATTGCCATGGCAGCCATGATGTTTCTAATGTGCATGTCAGTAATTTGAGAGAACTTGGTGGCCGAAATGGTTGTTAAAAGACTATTTTGCTTAGGTTTATTGATATTATCACGATTTTGGGATGGCACTGATAATCTCAATTTATTTTTTGTTTGATTTAGTACACTTAATAGCAATCTCAAGTTTACTCATTGTGCAAGCCATTATTACCATTGCCTTGGAAACTGGGCATTTTGGACTTTCTATTTTTGGGAAATATTTGGATAGGAATACCTTGTTACAATTTTTCAAGTTCCCTTCCATAAAAATCTCAAAGAGAATCTACAATTCAGGCAGCTTCTGTGCCTCTGTTGGCAATGTTCTATATTCATTAATTTAAAATGCAATTTAGAGATATGGTTGCATAATTTGACATACCTGATTACCCTTCTTCAATTATTGGAAAAACCTATAAGAGAGTTCAGTATATAAACAGGGAATTACTATTGATTCCTGTTAATAGGCAGCTCGGTTTTAGATGGAATGTAGAAATGAGAATTGATATGCCCGGTTATTATTTTAGAAAAAGGTCTTCCAATATAGAGGCTTTTCTCAAGCACATTGACCCCCCCCTGTATGGAGAAAGCACTGCAATATTCATATCCAAGCTGGTATTTCACAATCTACACTGTGTAAGTGTCTACACTTTTTTGTTGTTGCATTCAGGTAGACTAGGCAATTTCATGTTCTGAGTAGTGGCTCGTGGCTGGTTATGGGACGGAAATGAGAATGGATGTTAGGACATGATAAGTGCAGTATTTTTTGTGGAGTTTTTTTCTACAAAAGGCCAGTTTTTGTATGATTCTGGGTAATTCTAGTTAGATACAAACATCTGTGTTAGTTAAGGACCACGCCCAAATAGAAGCGTACGGAAAAACAGGTGAATAAAAATTTAAATATAATGTAGCTAAGGCCAGAGAAAAACACACTAAGGATTAATATAAGGGAAAGCATAATAATATCTGTGTATGTACTTTGCTGTTGAGCCAAATCATGGTGGAAATCATGATTACATGGAATCCAGTTTGGGTTCTTTGTGTGTACTATATCTGTCCTGTCTTCGGCCACCATCTTGGGCCAGTGAATAATATTCTGTCTTTGTCCTTTCTGAGTTATCCCGCTCCCAGCAGCGTGGTGTTAAGCAATACCATATGTACTGTAGACTGGCTAGGAAGATCAAGTGTCCTAAACTAAGAGATAAAATGCATTAAGTATGAATGTGTGCAAGGGGCCCCGAATGAACGAAGGAATGATTGATATGAGAGATATATGAAAGAATGGTGTGTACTTAAATTCTAATATTTTATATATTTTAAACCTGAAGAAACACTAAGGAAAATCCCGAGGCAACATCTGGGAGTAATTAGAGTCAGAGACTGTTGCTTCAGTCTCCAGCATAGGAAGGGGGGCATTGGAAGCCCATGCTTATCACTGTGTGTACCATGAAGCTGTCAGCTTTCCTCTTCCAGACTAAAGTTACTGTCAATTTAGGGAGAGGTTGAGAATTTCTCAGCACCCTGTTAATAATTATAGAATTCTTTTGAATATGTTATAATGTTAATTCAGAAATCAAATGTACTGTTCTAAACTTTAAACATGGAAACATGGAGGGATTTATTTTCCTTTGTCTAAACTTTTAAGACCACCTCTTTGGGGAAATGTTATTGGTCGTCAAACTTGATGATGTCACTAAACCAAAAGTTATATAATAGAATGAAATGAGATATGAAAACGAGACCGTTAGGAGAAGGCCAGCATTTTGGCCACTATTAACGATCTCCCATTAGCGCAACGTTAAGCAATGATGCTGTTCTTTTGATCTAATAATGGAAAAATAGAAACAATAATTCAATAAATCTTGGTTATAATTTTAAAAACCTTGCGCTGGTGTCATTTTGCATGTATTATTGTTTTCAAACCTGAAGCTTTCACAAAAGCGTTGATATCCCTTGCTCAGTTCCCAGAGGGCTTACAATCAGAGTTTTTAACTGAGGCAATGAAGTATTAATCAGAAGAAGCCACTGAGGGTTTTCATCCTGGCTCCCTTGGTTCTTAGTCTGCTGCATTAACCATTAGGCTACTTTTATACCTAGGGTTACCAGGTGTCTGGATTTCACCGGACATGTCGAGGACATGTCCGGGGATTCAGATGGTTTTTCAAAACCTCCCACTTTGTCTGGGTTTTGAAAAGCCTTCATTATATCGCGTCGGACAGGCAGTGGCGGGGGCGGGAATGGGGCATAATGGGATGGGGATGGGTAGAAGGGGCAGGCCTGGAGGCAGGTCTAGGGGGGTCTGGATTTTACTATAGTAAAATCTGGCAACCCTACTTATACCTGCATGTGTATGCTTGCTATTTTGCATACACATACTTGTGTACATTCTACTAATTAACAACAGAGGTCTCGATCCTTATCCTTATTTATTTTAAATTAGAGGGGGAAGTAAAGGGCTGACTCGAAGAAATACAGAGATACCTTGGAATCCGAACGCCCCAGTGCTCGAAAAACTTCGACCCTTTCGAGTAGTACTGTGTCCTTCATGTATGGCGACCAGTGCTGGACGCAGAATTCTGGGCCATGGTACGCCCCCACCTGGAATACTTCGTCCAGCACAGGTCGCCGTACATGAAGAAGGAATCGGTACTACTTGAAAGGGTCCAGAGAAGAGCGACTAAAATGGTTTAAGGGTTGGAGGAGCTGCCGTACATAATAGAAACGTTCAAGATAATGAAGGGAATAGACTTAGTAGAAAAAGACAGATTGTTCACCCTCTCCAAGGTAGAGAGAACGAGAGGGCACTCTCTGAAGTTAAAAGGGGATAGATTCCGTACAAATGTAAGGAAGTTCTTCTTCATCCAGAGAGTGGTAGAAAACTGGAACGCTCTTCTGGAGGCTGTTATAGGGGAAAACACCCTCCAGGGATTCAAGACAAAGTTAGACAAGTTCCTGCTGAACCATAACGTATATAGGTAAGGCTAGATTTAGTTAGGGCACTGGTTTTTGACCTAAGGACTGCCACGTGAGCGGACTACTGGGCACAATGGACCACTGGTCTGACCCAGCAGCGGCAATTCTTATGTTCTTATGAATCTGAACGAAATATTCAAGCAAATTTTGCCCCAGAATCCGAATGCTATTTTGGAATCCGAATGCCCTGCACGTTGTTCGTGTGTGTTTGTACCCTGGAATCCGAACGTTGCTTTGGAATCCGAATGCCCTGCACGTTGTTCGTGTGTGTTTGTACCCTGGAATCCGAACGTTGCTTTGGAATCTGAATGACCTGCACGTTCGTGTGTGTCTGTGTGTATGTTTCCCCAGTGCTCGGGCCACCCATACGTCATTCAGTTCATTGTTGGAAGCTGTAGTGAAAGCATCTCGTGTGATTTTCTCCTTTGTGTAGTGTAGTGAGGAAAATACTGTACTGTATTATTATTATTTGTTAATATTTTACCTTAAAATCCAGTGTATTTACTGTTAAAATTTGAGTTTGAGGGACCCAGGAATGGATTAATCCTGTTTCTATTATTTTAAATGGGAAAAGCTGTCTTGGAATTCGAACGATTTGGAACTTGAACGGATTAAGTTCGGATTCCAAGGTATCACTGTACTACAAACCTACACATGCTAAGTTTATAGTACAGTGGTGCCTCACACAACGAACTTAATCCGTTCCAGGAGCAAGTTTGTTATGTGAAACGTTCGTTGTGTGAAACGCGTTTTCCCATAAGAATACATGTAAAACAAAATAATTCGTTCTGCAGCCCTACATTTCCCTCCCTCCACCTCACCTTATATGCAGAGTTTGCCAGCTTTCTTTTTCACCCAGCCGCACGCTTTCAAAAAGCTGTGCACGCGCAGCTGCTGGAGTTGATCAATGTTCTCTTCTCCTGCAACTTCCGGTTTCCGGTTGCATCAGAGGAGAAGATTGAACAACAGAGCATGCGCGCATGTGCTGCTCTTTGAAAGTGTGTGGCTGGCCGAAAAAGAAAGCCGGAAAACTCGGCATCTAAGGTAAGGTGGAGGGAGATGATGGAACACTGCATTCAGACAGGAGGGTGCTGCTGTTCCCGGCTCACATTAGGAAGCGGCGAGAGTAGTTCCGCCCCCCCCCCGGGCCCCTCGGGCGACTTCGTTGTGTGAAACGAAGTTCGTTATAGGGAGCAAGACAAAAAGTTCGTTATGCGCAGCGTTCGCTGTGCGAGGCGTCCGTTATGCGAGGCACCACTGTATTTCTACACTTGTACGCTTGTAAATTCCAATGTCAACATATTGGGAAATACACATACATTGTATGCAGTGGCGTACCTAGGGTATGTGGCACCCGGGGCCCATCATTTTTTGACCCCCCCCCCCCCCCATGTAAAAATTTTTTTTTTTTTTTTTTTTGCAATAACCATGAAATGGAATAAATGGTCAGAATAGAAACAGGCAGTGAAAATTTTCTTTTATTGAACCTCATATATGTAACCATTATTCCAAACATAACATAACATAAATTATGTCTAAATTGTCATGACATTAGAAGTACATATGGAGTAGTTGCAGGTGATGCTTGGGACAGTTCTGATTGTGTTAGTTCGGTTTTATGTGTTTTTTGAATAGAAGGGTTTTTATTTCTTTTTGAAGGTTTTGCAGTCTGTGGTTGATATCAATTGGTTGTAGAGTTGGGGGTCGAGTGTTGCAGCTCGAATGGCTAGGAGGTTGTCGAACAGTTTTTTTTCTTTTGACGTTTTTGGTTGGAGGGTGTGTGAATGGTGCACAAGTTCTCCTATGTCTGTTTGAAGTGGATTGAATTATTTAGCTGAAGAAATTAGTTACCCCCCCATTCCACACACATTAATTCTCTTCCATTTTTGTTCCCATTATAAAAAACACTGATAAGTTCCCAGAAAAAAAATACATTAAAATAAGAAGTGAAAACAAAGGCCCCTACAGATGAGAACATAACATAAGAATAGCCTAACTGGGTCAGACCAATGGTCCATCATGCCCAGTAGCCCATTCTCATGGTAGCCAATCCAGGACACTAATACCTGGTCAAAACCCAAAGAGTAGCAACATTCCATGCTACCGATCCAGGGCAAGCAGACACTTCCCCCATGTCTTAATAACAGATTATGGACTTTTCCTCCAGGAATTTGTCCAAATCTTTCTTAAAACCAGCTACACTATCTGCTTTTACCATAACTTCTGGCCACTTCATTTTTAAGTTTAGATCTTTCCTTTCAAACAGAGACCTTGCTAGATGTCAAATACAGCACAAGGTAACTTCACATGGACTTAGCTGTGCAGGAAATGTGAATTTCCTCATACACCCACCATATAGTGCAAAAATGTGCAAAGGTCTGTTTTTTTCTTTCAATCACTACATAGCCTAATGCCACACAAGCAGCGCTGTTACAAACATATTCTGTAGGTCAATGCTAAGGATAACAAAGTTTCCTTCCTTGGACCAGAAGGAGATAAACCACTGGAAGAGATCCCAAAACAACACCCAAAGACCCACTCAGTGTGTGAATCAGTTGAGTGGAGTGGACTAACTGGGGGGTGGAAATGGGCCCGGAGTTTGCTCAGCAGAATTTCCCAGACCACCTCTTCCTCTCAACACATTGACACGCTGCCACCATCACCACTAGGAACACCTCACTGGGTAGGCCAGCTATGCTATAAACTTTATAAAACACATTATTATATTTTCTTATAAAGCACATATTTTAACTGACCTCTCTGACATCCTCAGCCTTTCCATTCACAAAAATAGAAGGAAGAAAAGTTCCCATTTCCTGCTGTCTCATGTCCCCGGCCTATACAATATTTTTTTTCTGCAGACCCTTCAAAAGTCTGACCAAATCCTCGTTTCACTTGCATTATAAAGTACTGAGGATGCCATCTCTCCCCAATCCCAGGTCCTAAAGTCTAAGACAGTAGCGCAAACTAATGCTGCCAGATACAGGAAAAAAAATTTTTGATTCGATTCAGCCCTATTGAATTGGTTTTTCAATTCGATTTTCCTGCCCAGTTGGGTGATTTTTTTCAAAACTCCTGGTGGGTTTTATAGCTTTTTCACCCCCTTTGGCTTCTCCTAACCACACTGGCGCTGTGGTGTAAATAAAATAAAGAAACAAAAAGGACTTTTCCTCTTTCTGTTAAATCCTAGCTCACGTTTGCAGTCCAACACCAGCTCTGGCAGGATACACATTTCAAATCTGACATGTTATAATCACAAAACAGAAAATAAAATTAATTTTTCTACCTTTTGTTGTCTGGTTATATTTCAAATCTTGTTGGTCCAAGGCTCTGGTTTTCTTCTGATAACTTGCTTGCCAGGGTCTCCTTCTTTCTGCATGCTAACCATCCATCTGCCAACTCTGTCCTCCCTTTCCATTTCCCTTCCCTTCCCAGGAAGTCTGGTATCTTTCCTTTTTTTCATCTCCCTCCACAGATCCACCTTTTCTTAAATACCCTTTCATCCGGCATCTCTCCCTCCTTCCCCACCATCCCAGAGTCCACCATCTCTCCCTTTCTTTTCCTAATTACCCTCCTATCCAGTATCTCTATCCCTCCTCCACACCATCCCTTGTGTCCAATTTCTCTCCCTTTCTGTTCCTTCCCTCCCTAAATCCCATGGTCCATCATCTCTCTCCATCTCCTCTATTTTCAGACCCATTATTTCTTCCCCCCCCAAAGTTTGGCATATGCATGTCTCTTTGAACACCCCCTTCCCTCCGTGTACTTCTAAATCATGGTCCCCCCCCAAAGGCCTGTCCCCCCTTAAAGGTCTGCCTGTCCCACCTTGAAGGCCTGCACCCCCCTTGAAGGCCTGTCCCACCCCCTTGTAGGCCTGTCCCCCCCTTGAAGGCCTGTCCCCCCTTTAAGGCCTGCCTGCCTGCCTTTCCCCCCCTTGAAGGCCTGTCTCCCCCTTGAAGGCCTGCACCCCCCCTTGAAGGCCTGCACCCCCCCTTGAAGGCCTGTTCCCCCCCCTTGTAGGCCTGTCCCCCCCCCCTTGTAGGCCTGTCCCCCCCTTGAAGGCCTGCCTGCCTTTCCCCCCTTGAAGGCCTGTTCCCCCCTTGAAGGCCTGCACCCCCTTGAAGGTCTGCACCCCCCCAAAGGCCTACACCCCCCCCGAAGGCCTGCACCCCCCTGAAGGCCTGCCTGCCCCCCTTGAAGGCCTGCACCCCTTGAAGGTCTGCACCCCCCCCCCATCCCGAAGGCCTGTCCCCCCTTGAAGGCCTGCCTGCCTGCCTGCCTGTCACCCCCTCCCCCTTGAAAATTTACATGTACAGCATAGATTTTTGTGTGTGAACTTTAGGCCCCTTGGTTTTCTAAGAATATAAATAAGGAAACTGTTAGTTTCTGGGTTTTTGCTTTTTTAAATCTGTGAAATACAGAGGCACTAAGATGGCTTCTCCAGGGCAGACCTTGCATAGCTGACTTTCTCTGTTCCTCTATGTGCAGCAGACGGGAAGATCAGAAAACCAGATCTCCTCCTCCCGTACGCTCCTCTAGTACTGCACCAACTTCCTCTCCGACGTCAGAGGCATCGCTTGCCTGCCCGCCCGCCCCACCCTGAAGGCCTGATGCCCCGACCCACCCCGAAGGACCGCTCGCCCCCCTGGCCTCCCCGCACCACCTATGAAGCAGCCGCAGCAGGATCGCGAAGTCAGCGTCAGCGATCCCTGCGCTGCTTCCTGCGCCACGGTCCCGCCCCTCCTCTGACGTCAGAGGAGGGGCGGGTACGCGGCGCAGGAAGCAGCGCAGGGATGCTGACGCTGACTTCGCGATCCTGCTGCGGGCTGCTTCACAGGTGGTGCAGGAAGGTCAGTGGGGCGAGCGGTCCTTCGGGGGTGGCGGGGGACTGAACGGCAAGGCCGGGAACACCCCCTTAGGGCTGGCACCCGGGGCGGCCCGCCCCCCCCGCCCCCCCTAGGTACGCCACTGATTGTATGTCTGGATTTTCAGAAGGCGTTCGACAAGGTTCCACATGAACGACTACTTTGGAAAATTGCAAGCCATGGAATTGAGGGTGAAATACTCACATGGATTAAAAACTGGCTGGAGCATAGGAAACAGAGAGTAGGGGCAAATGGACAATACTCGGACTGGAAGAGCGTCACCAGTGGGGTGCCGCAGGGCTCGGTGCTTGGACCCGTGCTCTTTAACATCTTTATAAATGATCTGGACATAGGTACAATGAGTGAGGTGATTAAATTTACGGACAATACGAAGTTATTTAGAGCAGTGAAGACGCAGGAGGATTGCAAAGATCTGCAACGTGACATAATCAGGCTCGAGGAATGGGCATCGACATGGCAGAAGAGGTTCAATGTGTCGGTAACAAAAAATCTCATGCACGAATACAGGATATCCGGAGCAGTACTTCTTCACCCAGAGAGTGGTAGAAAGCTGGAACGCTCTTCTGGAGGCTGTTATAGGGGAAAACACGCTCCAGGGATTCAAGGCAAAGTTAGACAAGTTCCTGTTGAACAAGAACATGCGCCGGTAGGGCTAGTCTCGGTTAGGGTGCTGGTCTATGACCAGAGGGCCACCGCATGAGCGGACTTCTGGGCATGATGGACCATTGGTCTGACCCAGCAGCGGCAATTCTTATGTTGTTATGTTTCTGAAAGGTTTAAACACTTGCAGATTTTAGTTTTGTACAAGCACTATCCAAACCATACTCCCTTGCAGTGGTGTAGTAAGGGGTGGAAGGGCAGGGGAGCAGACTGCCCCGGCGCTGTCTTAGTGGGGGTGCCGGCACCTCTCCGCCCCCATGCCACGCTAGTGCACTCCTTCCCTTGCCCCTTACCTCTTTAAAATTTTCACCAGCACGAGCAACTACTATAACCTGTTGCTTGTGCTAGCTTGGCTCTGAAATCACTTCTGGGTCACAGGGCCAGGAAGTGACATAAGAGGGAAAGCCAATGTCAGAGTGAGCAGCAGGCCAGAGAAGCTGCTTACACTGGCGAAGATTTAAAGAGGTCCAGGGGTGGGAAGAGAGGGCACGAGTGTGGCATGGAGTCATGGAAGGAGTGGGGAGGTTGGCATGGAAGGAGCAGAGAGTGGAGAGGAGGGCACGGGTGTGTCAATTATCCAGGCACTTACTACCCTTGCTACGCACTGCTCCATTGCAATCTACACATGTAAATGTTGTCATTATAAAATTGGGTTTTACAAGCGTCCATGATATTGGTCAACTTACCTCAACAAAATGTGCATGAGAGGGATCTGTGGAGATGGAGTGAAGATTCACAATATCTAAATAAACATCCAATCCAAAAAGTAAGTTGTACATAATCCTTTCTTCAGATCAAATGGCCTTTCGTTTATGTGATTTACATCTGTAAATGCATGTTTTTACAGTATGAATTGGAAATAAAACTTCTAAAATAAAAGCTCATCCCTTAAAAACACCCAGAGAAAACTTACTGCACTACAAGGACAAGAAAACAACAGAGAGGACCCCTTTGGTTGTGACATATAATCCAGAGCTGGAAAAACTAAGAAAAATCATAAGAGATCTACAACCACTACTCCAAGACAATGAATTACTAAAAGAAATATTCCCAGCTCCTCCTGTGCTGGTCTTATGTCAGCTACCTAATCTAAAGCAGAAATTGGTAAGATGCAAACTCCCTACACAAACCCACAAAGAAGAGAATGGCACACATCCTTGTGGTGTGGTAAGCTGCAAACTGTGCGAGTACATCTCTAAAGATCCCATGGTTACTCACATGGGAAAAACATTCAACAGAAGTGGATCCTTCACATGCTCATATTCCAATGTGGTATACAGTACTCCCCCGATATTCACGGGGGTTCCGTTCGAGGAACCCCCGCGAATCTTGAAAAAACCGCGAATACGGTTTTTCATGGGGGAGACTGGAGAGGGCAGTGGGAGAGGCAGGAGAGAGCAGCCGGAGTGTCGGTGAGTGGAGGAAATCACTCACTTTATGCTCCGACCGCCTCTTCCTGCACTAAAGTCGGGCTTTACCAATCAGGAGCTGCGTGTCAAAGCAGCTCCTGATTGGTAAGGCCCGACTTTAGTGAAGGAAGAGGCGGTCGGAGCATACAGCGAGTGATTTCCTTCACTCGCCGGCGCTCCGGCTGCTCTCTCCTGCCTCTCCAGCTGTCCTATCCTGGTCAGCGGTTCGCGGTCAGAAAATACCACGAATGACTGGGACCGCGAACCGCCGACCGCAATGACCAGGGGAACACTGTATATCATTCAGTGAAAAAGTGCAAAGAAGAGTGCTACATTGGTGAAACAGACCAGATGCTAAAGACTAGGATCAATTTACACAGATATCATATTAAAAATTACAATGCCAACCAGGATGTCACCTCTGTCGGACAGCACTTTGGAAAAACTAACCACTGCCCCAATAATTTTATGGTGAGAATACTAAGAGGCAATTTTAAGACAATCCAGGCCTACATTTCCGTTGCCTCTCTTTGAGAAAGAATCACACACAGTGGTGCTGAATGTCACCCCCACCCATAACCATGCCTCTGTTGATGTTTGACGCCGCTAATCAACTTGGAAGCGTCGACAAGACATTGTTTCTCGTCAGCATTCAAACATTTGGGCACCCACTTGGCTGACAGCTTCTGCATACCCAGATGCATGTGGATTATACACCTGTTCCCTGGATAACTGCAGTGTCTCAGCAATTGTTTTAGCTGATATTCACCAATCTGCCAAAATCAGGTCAACAATTTCAGAAGCTGACACCGTTTGAAGCCTCGCAGGCCCTGTTGCATCTTTGGTCTCAAAATCTCCATGCTGAAAGTTTGCACACCACTTCTTAACTGTGGAATACGATGGGCATTTGTCACTCAATGTTTGTATCATACATTCATGGATATCCTTTGGCGTTTTCTTCTGTCGGAATAGAAACTTCATAAAAGCTCGGAGTTCCACACTTGAAAATTCCACACTTTTCGTTGACATGGTTCAATCAATGATCTGAAACAATGTCAAAACATCGCATTACGATTTTGCAAATTGACAAAATCTTTACAGCGACAGTGGCAAAATAACGTTCCGAATGTAGGAAGTTGGTTGGGCTGAGAATTTTTCAGCATCCCGTTGTAATTCAGATTGTATACTGTGTATTAAATTTAAATTTGCATACATTGTAATGTTGTATTCATTTAGTTAGGTATCATGTCCTATATTTACAGTTTGAGATGGATGCTTCTTTTTTTTTTAATCTTTATTAATTTTCAAAACTAATACAAAATACCATGAATTTTACAAACTTTAATAATTAATAATGGATGCTTCTTTATAATAAAAGGACATACTCTTAAACATTCTTTGGAAATGACTGCAGTATAGTGTTCTTTCTTTCTTTTTTTTTGGTAATTCTTTATTTAAACCCTGTCATAGTTTATTTCCTCCTTTCTAAATTCAGATAGTTTAAACCACTTTTTTTTTTTAGCTTCAGTCCACACGTCAGAATCATTTTAGAAGGCCATCCCGCAGAGAAGTAATGACACATACCGTATGTTTCTGTGATACTCAGATTATAAAGCTTGTTACATTCCTGGCTGGCTGACAGAAACTACTGACAATGCATCCATATTAATGTCTGACTGTTGAGCGGAGGTGAAACAGTTTAGCACTGCAACAATAGAATTACTGATAATTTTGTTCCTTGAGGTGTTGGAGAGAGGTGAGGTTTATAAAACAAGTAGCACTATTAAGTCTCATTTTTTAGTGATTCCAAATGGATTGATAATCCGTTCTGGAGTGTAGGGTGACACTTCTATGGTGTTTTAGACTTTCGCTTTAGATACTCCATTTAGCAATGTTGCAAGGAAGTGAAGACTAGCTGGATACCGTTCACTATGAAGAAAGATTGGATTTCTCTAACGATGTTTCCTGAACTTGACCAGTTCATCCACTGGTCTACAGAATATCTTTAAAAAATAAAAAGAGTCTTCTGATTCCAAATTGTTTCACACTTTCAATATACAATTATCAGCCGTCATTTACTATGCTACTATGTTATAATACAATACAATACAATACAATAGTGTCTTAATATACCGCAGCTCTCTGCAAGGAATCTATGCAGTTTATAATAAGAATTAGATCAAGTTTTGGAAGTTACATTATTAGAGTGGGAGGTGGTTGTAGGTAGGAAGGGATGAAGATAAAAGAGTGGTTAAAGGGAGAAGAGGTATGTCTTATAGTTTTGTTTTTTTTCCTGAAGTCAAAGTATGCGATGGATTGTCTTAGTTCAGGGGTAGGCAATTCCGGTCCTCGAGAGCCAGAGCCAGGTCAGGTTTTCAGGATCTCCATAATGAATATGTATGAGATGGATTTGCATGCACTGCCTCCTTGAGATGCAAATTTATCTCATTCATAAATCTGAAAACCTGACCTGGCTCCAGCTCTCGAGGACTGGAATTGCCTACCCCTGTCTTAGTTGCATTAGTAGTTTGCTCCAAATGTGGGGAGCTTGGTATTTGAAGGTAGCCTTAAACATCTTCTTCCTCTGTATTTTTTTGAGGTGACGGAAGGAGTAGTTTGAAGCGTTATGTTACTCATGAACTGAAGAAGAATGTGGAACTTTGATATCATATGTTAGTCTCGCCGAGTTTTCTCCATAGATCGCTTTGTGAACCATGCAGGATATCTTGTAATGGATTCTCTTGTTCATCAGTAGCCATTGCAGTTGTTCTATTTATTTATTTAAAAATTTATATACCGCATCTTTCAAAAAGACAAACACAAGAAAACATTAACTAACGCAGGGGTAGGGAACTCCGGTCCTCGAGAGCCGTATTCCAGTCGGGTTTTCAGGATTTCCCCAATGAATATGCATGAGAAATATTTGCATGCACTGCTTTCAATGCATATTCATTGGGGAAATCCTGAAAACCTGACTGGAATAAGGCTCTCGAGGACCGGAGTTCCCTACCCCTGAACGGTATCATTATTAAAATCTTCTTTTAAATTTATCCTGCAAGATAGAAACAGTGGAAATAGTGGACTTGTTCTTTCATATCGCTTCTTTTTGAGAATTAGCCTTGCTCTTAAAATCTCATCTTTTTAAAGATGCTTTTAACATCTAAATTTTAGATTCGTTTAATATTTTTAGATTTTTAACTACCTCGTTCCCTTTTGTTCTTTCCCTTTTTTGTTTTTTCTAAAAATGTTGTAACTTTTCCCCCCTTTCCTCACAACTGAAGTTTGTGTCGTCTTTAAAAATTATGTCAATTGGTTTGTCTTTTTGTAATTTAACTTTCTTTTTATAATTTTTGTACATCGCTTAGCAAACCGATTAAGCGATTCATCAAATACTAATAAACTTGAAACTCTTTTTCTGTAGTGCCCCCATATAGTGAGTTGCAGTAGTCCAGGTGAGGTATTAGGACAGATTGTGCTACTGTCCTGAAGCTGGTCTCTGTTAGGATTGGTCTAATTGTCCTTTTATCACTCGAGAGGTGATAAGAATGCTGTAGGTTAAGTTTGAGTGAAGTATAACTTCCAGTACTTTGGAGGAATTTTCTATTTTTAGCCTCTCCCCTGTGGATAGCTCTAGTTCTGTATTCAGTAGTGAATTATGAGCAAATAATTTTTATTGAGCTCAACACAGCAAAGGTACAGAAAACACGAACTGACCATGCGACGCTCCAGTTTCAAAAGCAATACAGAAAAATCCCCAGCCGTCTAATCTAATCTAAACCTTAGGTTTGTATACCGCATCATCTCTACATTCGTAAAGCTCGACACGGTTAACAAGAGTTAGGGTAGAAAGGAACTCCAGTGGAGGGAAGAGGCAAAATGAAGAGAAAATTTAGAGGACTAGAATAACCAGAGAGGGAGGAGGAGTTACATTTTTGAGAATAACCAGGTTTTCAGATGTTTACGGAAGAGTTGGAGGGAGCTCAGATTCCTAAGAGGGGAGGTAAGCCGTCACAACCTCCCAACCACCATCTCCCTCCACCCACTTCGGTAGTGAATTATAATCTCCAAACTATAATAGACTCCCACAACCAGCCCCAATAATGGGAAAATAATACAAACATTTACATTAGGGGTGTGTGCTCTTTTGAAATAATAAGGGAAATGTCAGCAATATTTTGTTTCATATTATTTCTCATCCAAAAACAGGAAAAAAAAAAATCCCCCAAATTCTAGTGTTGCATTTTTGGTAATGTTAGTATTTCCTGTTTCGTAGGGGAGTGTGTGGCACAGTGGTAAAAAAGCTACAGCCTCAGCACTCTGAGGTTGTGGGTTCAAGCCCTCGCTACTCCTTGTGACTCTGGGCTCAATTTAGATAGGCGCCTATCTAAATCGATTAAGAAGCTCAATTAAGCTGTTTAATCAGCAATAATTGAAACTTAGGCGCCTATCAAGCCAGAGCGATTCTGCAACAAGGCGCCTCCAAAAATTTAGGCGGCCTTAAAAAAAAATAGGCGCTATGCACGTTAGGCGTGGGTGTGGCTACATGTGAGGTGCCTTGTTGCAGAATCGCTGCTCTTAAGCGTGCGTAAGCGCTCATCTAAGCGCCAACCTTTTAGTTGTGCCTAGAGCTGGCCTATTTCTTGGGCACCTCCAAAGTAGGTTCCGCTCGGCGTGATTTATTATACAGCACCCAATTTTACTTGAATCGCGCTGAACAGTGCCTAATTAGGCGCCTAACTTTTGGGCGCTTCTTATAGAATATGCCCTTTAATCCCCCCATTGTCCCAGGTACATTAGATAGATTGTGAACCCATCGGGGCAGACAGGGAAAAATGCTTGAGTACCTGAATAAATTCATGTAAACCATTCTGAGCTCCTCTGGGAGAACAGTATAGAAAATGGAATAAATAAATAAATTTCTTGAGTATTTTTACCTTACTTCTGGAGGTGGTCCCGGCTGATTCCATTTGTTTTCTTATTCAGTAATGCAATTGGCTAGCTCGGTCAACTACATAAAAAAGCGGAGAGAAGCTAAATTTGAGTGTCCACAGCAGCTTAAGTAGAACTGCTAAGGAGACATTTTGGCCAGTTCTAGTTTTAAACATTTCTGGGTCTGGGGCCCAATTTGTCTGGAGCCCCCTAAAGTAAGTATCCATCGGCCCCTTACTCATTTGACATGGTGCTTCCATCTGGAGAAAAGAGGTGTTAGTGGGTGGGACTGCCCTCCTCTCTCCTCAGAAAAAAATCCAAAAAGCCTACTGTGAACAAGTCTGGCTAATACATTTTAAACCCTGTTTTATTGAATTATTTACACAGACTTATTCATATAGTCAGTTATCATGAACAATACCCACAGTCTTTGTATTTAACCTGTTAAACCAACACTTATAAACTAATACCAGTGGTTTGTAATCCAGATCATTTGCACCTTTTCAGTTTTGTTTGCCAAGGTAGTAACTGTAAGCGCCTTCCAGCTTCTTAGCTAAATCAGTGTGCAGGTATGGCTAGATGCCAAAGGCCTCTATGCTTGCTCTTCCCTGCCCTAGGCACCAATAGTTCCTCTGCAGTCCATTTCCTTCTGCCATGAGCCACTCCAAAAAAGGCTTCTATGCTTTGAGCGATACTCCCAAGAAGCACTTTATTGCCCCTTAATGCACCTTAAAAAGTCAGTAACATTACCACAGAATACTGAAATCTTAATTAAAATATTTTACTTTTTGAATTCTTTAGTTTATAATTCCGAATTCTCGTATGAAACTCACCATCGCTGTAATGATAGTTTGGGATGCTTTAAGCTGTGCTTCTATTCCACCCCAGGTTACACCTACTCCAGCTCCTGATATTCCTATCCAGTGGCTCCAGCTACTTTTGCATCAGTGTACTGGGGGTTGGAATTGAATAACACAGTTTGTGGTGAACACTGTAGGCAGTGTTATTCTGGTAAAAATAAAAAACAGCTCAAAAGCTGGCCTTATTTTTCTGCTTGAGAGCACTGGGCTGCTAACATGTGGTCTCGTGTTTGTGGATGCCATCTTAAAGGGGATGCTGTAGTTTAAAAACAATGGTTCTCCACCAATAAATATCTCCTTAGATATCCTTGACTCCCCCCCCCCCTCTTCCTGGCATCCAAGACCCAGCTCCCTATCCAGGACCCATACCCTAGCCATACCCCCCTCAAAATGACCTGTACTATCTCATAAACTCTCTGCTCCCCCCCCCCACCCCCCAGGCCTTCACAGGCCTACCAGAACATATCCCTGGTAGTCTAGAGGAGGCTGAGCAAGAAAGATTCTCAGTCAGTCTTGCCTTTGCTGACACTGTTGAAAATAGCATCCTTAACCCCCTAGTGGTAGTCTCCCCACAGAGAGGAATGTGGCAGTGGCAGCAAATCAGCAGAGGAAGTAGGATCTAGAAGGGAAGGGGGAGATTCTGAATATGATTAGAGGGTAGGAAAGAAGAGTTGCTGGTCACTGGGCTGGGGTAGGGAAGAGAAGAAGAGATGCTGGACACATGGGAGTAGGAAAGAGATGTTGGACATGGAGGAAGGTAGTGGACTCTGGGGAGTAAGGAAGGATAATGCCGGATGGATAGGGCTGAGAGAAGAGGAGATGTTGGATTATGGTGGGGAAGTAGGCAAGTGAAGGGGACATGCTGAACTATGAAGGGTAAGCAAAGAAGGGGAGTTTATGGAGTAAAGAGGATAGGTACAGAAAGGGGAGCTGTTGGGTCATACATACATCCTCCTGCCCACCAAAAAAAGATCTAAACCAATCAAATACAACTCCTGAGATCCCATTGTTTTTGAGTCTCAATAATAACAATTCCAAATCAATCAAATTGAATACTGAGATATCTAACAACATGAAACAGAGGCACTTCCCCTGATCCATACCTAGCTTTAATTCATCTAAATTTGTTAATAATAATGTTTCTACACTATGGGCTTCTCTGAATCCGAACTGATTTTTATCCAGATATCCATTATCCCCAACAAACCTGGACAATTGCAGGATAATGAGAGGAGAGGTGTAACTCTGGCATGTATAAAGGTGTCAAGCACAGTGGCATTGGAGAGTGATAGGTTGAGGATGCGGCGGAGAGAGGAGATGACAGTAGGAGAAATGATAATATGTATATGGGATCAGAGAAGGAAAGAAGATGTGCAGTTTTCTCCTCAGTCATTTCAGAGAAAGAAGAAAAGCTGGCAGGGATTGATGGAGGGTTGGCAGAGTCATAGTATGAGGAGATATTGAAGGGAGTTGAAGGTGAGGGCACTTTGAATAAAGAGTTGAGTGTGGAAAAGAGACAGCAAAGGTTAGATCCAAGAGAATTAGTCAAGTGGATATACACTTCTGCATTTGCAGTTTCACCAATCGTGGGTTTTTCATTTGTAGGCTCCGCCCCCCAAATTACATCAGAGAAAATCGCTGCTCCCAGCGTTGCATAGAAAAAAAAATCGCTGCACTTTCTTCACAGGAACAGGTCAGGTTATTTGCGGTTTCATCATATTCTCTAGGGTTTTCAACAGAAAACCACGAATAACATACAAAAAGTTATTCATGATTTTTCTGGTATTTGCTGACTTGTTATTCCCCTATCGCCGTGAATATGGAGGGGGAAGTGTAGTAGTCATGTTTTGCAAGTGAAAAGGCAGACTGGCAAGAGGTGAGCAGGAATTTGAAATGCATAAAGTCAGCTCAAATGCGAGATTTCAGCCAAAGACGTTTCACAGATCAGGCATAGGAACATAAGTAGCAGATTGTAGAAGAAAGCCAGGGCTGTGGTTTGGCACGCCATATAGAATGTGAAGCAGGAGTGAGAGTATCAAGAGCAGAGGAAAGAATAGTATTATAGAAAGAGACTGCCTCATTGACAGACTTACATAGCGTAATTTTTGAGAGGAGGGGGGAAGACAGTAGTGGAGAGTGCAAAGGTCAATAGCCAGAAGATTCCTGAATGTATTGGTGGAGATTGGTCAAGCTGGTGGGGAGGAGGTGATCAGTTGTGAAGGTTATCAGATGATGGTTAGAGAGGGAACGAACTGAGGCGGAGAAGTTAGCAATCGAGCAGTTGGAGAAGAGGACAAGATCAAGGCAATGGCCATTCTGGTGCATGAGGGTAGTGGAGCACAGCTGAAGATTGAATGAGGATATTAGAGCAAGAAACTTTGAGGCATAGGAGTCAGAAGAGTCATTAACATAAAATGTTAAAATCACCAAGAATGAGGGAAGAAGATGAAGATTCAAGAAAGATGGAAGGCCAGGAGTCAAGGTCAGTGAAAAAGGAAAATAGGAATTTGAGAAATGACTGCTATTCGGAGAGGTAGAGAAGCAAATAGATGGATGAAGTGGCCTTTGAAGGAGAGAAGCAAGGGAGAAGAGGTTGAAATCTACAAGAGGATGAGAGTAACAACCAACTGGGAGAGGCATATGGGAGAAAAGGTAATGGCAGGGCAGTGACTGAAACAGCGTCTTCAGGGCAGAGCCAGGTCTCAGCGCTAGCAGGTTGAAAGAATGACAGATAAAGAGGTTGTGGACATAAGCGAGCTTTTTGGAAATAGAGCAGGCATTCTATAGGGCACATGAAAAAGGTAGAGAAGAAGGGGAGAGGAGAGGAACAGAAATAAGACTAGAAACATTGTTTTGTGATCTGTGTTAGTAGGGTGAGACTTGATTAGGAGGAACAGGATTGAGACTGATGTCCCCAGCAGTGAACAAAAGGAAGAGCAGAAGAGTACAGAGAAGAGCAGGAGAGGCGCGATGACTGCAATGCAGACAAGAAGCGGTCAGACAGGATGGGGAAGATTGAATGAGAGGAAGAAACCGTTGATGCTTTAGATCTGTAAAGAAGGTGGGTGATAAAAGGGATGGTGAGGTGGTGAATTAAAAAAGTAGTCAATGTAGTCTTGGGGAATGCAGTAGTATGGGGTGGAGAGGGAGATTGGGAAAGGTTAGTATCAAGAGGAAAAGGTGTAATGGAGCCATAGACTAGAAGAGGGAAATGACACCTGGGGTGATGCTGATCAGGGTGAGCCAAGGAGTCACCCTGGGCTGTGCTGGGAGAAGTCTGCAGAGCGATCGCAAGGTCTCCTTTGAAGGAAGGTGGATGTGGTAGCTAGGTCTCCATGTATTAGAGGTAACTAATGCAGCAGTAAACTGTGGGTTTGCTTATAAGGAAAGGATGACTCTGATAGTCAAGAGGGCTGCCAGCGGAAAGGTCTGGACATAGGAACCTCAATCAGTGATGATTCTCCCTTGCCAGATCAGATGGAGGACTATTAAGGGTTGTTAAGTATAAAGGTAACATAAGCCTAGGGGAAACTAACCCCCTCTTTTACAAAGCCGGGCTAGTGGCTTCCGCGCAGCAACAGCCCCGAAGCCCTTTAAATCTCTATGGGCTTTGGGGCCGTTACTGCAGTGGCCCATGCTAAACAGCTTCGTAAAAGAGTCCCTTAGTAGAAAAACTTAAACAGAATATTTAATTTCAACAGAGACTAAAATATTTAAAAGAAATATTTAATTTCCAGCGAGACTAATAGTAAACAGAGATTAAAACAGCACAAGTACTGCACAGAATTCACAATGAGGCAGAATTTGAAACTTTTTGCTTAGTTCAAAATCAAAGACTAGTGTTCAGCAAAGATTTAGCATAGCACAAGCAATGCACAAAATTCAGAACAGGCAAACGTTTCAAACTTTCAACTTAGCTCAGAAGAGAAACAGGTCCAATAGTCCCAAGGTGAATCACAGAGAGCGGGTTTAAGGCCTTGATCCACCCTGAGGAAATGCATAGCTGAATGTTTAGCCTAGGGATCAGATGTCCTTGGCTAGCCCTGTCCATTTCTATTGGGTTCATAGCTTCTGATTTTAGAAACCTGAGGCAGTATTATGTCACAGACATAGAGCTACCTAGGGCACAAGTTAGCAAAGTGTCAGAGAGGTCTATATGCTGGCATCACAACCAAGCTAAATGCAGGCTATTTTCTGCTGTAGGGAGAAATAAGTTTAGTAAGGCAGAAGGGCCAAGCTCTGGCCTGTCAGCTATGAGGCACAGAACCTAGCAGGGTTGGCAGGTTGACTTTGTATTGCTACTGGCATCCAGTTGTACTGGAATATGACAGATGCTAACTATAAAGTGGAAAATAAACCACTCATGCAAAGAAATGCACTTATTTTGTGTTCCTGCAGAGCAGAAGTATCCAGATGGCACGCCTAAGACGCTGTGTCATCATCCGGCATCCCTGGCACCTTCTGTTTTATATGAGAGACAAATGATGGATAACTGTTTAGCTTTAATTTTTTTTTCCTCAGGACTCTTCAGGTTTTGTGGCAAGTCCTCAGTATTATGACAAATGCATTCAACCTTAGGATAAGCACTAATTTTAGTAGAATGAGAGGCAATATTGGTCTCCGTACCTTAGGAAGGATATGGCGTTACTCGAGAGGGTTCAGAGGAGAGCGACACGCTTGATAAAAGGGATGGAAAACCTCTCATACGCTGAGAGATTGGAGAAACTGGGTCTCTTTTCCCTGGAGAAGAGGAGACTTAGAGGGGATATGATAGAGACTTATAAGATCATGAAGGGCATAGAGAGAGTAGAGAAGGACAGATTCTTCAAACTTTCGAAAAATAAAAGAACAAGAGGAGACTTGGAAAAGTTGAAAGGGGACAGATTTAAAACGAATGCTAGGAAGTTCTTCTTTACCCAACGAGTGGTGGACACCTGGAATGCGCTTCCAGAGGGCGTAATAGGGCAGAGTACAGTACAGGGGTTTAAGAAAGGATTGGACAATTTCCTGCTGGAAAAGGGGATAGAAGGGTATAGATAGAGGATTACTGCACAGGTCCTGGACCTGTTGGGCCACCGCGTGTGCGGACTGCTGGGCACGATGGACCTCTGGTCTGACCCAGCAGAGGCATTGCTTATGTTCTTATGTTCTTATGTTCAAAAGAATGATTTGTCATGTCTGATGCCCTTCTTTACAAGTAAGTATTGCCTCTTAAGAAGAGGAATCAGGCGTGCCCCTTTCTTTGCCGATTGGCTTAGCATGGATTTTTTCATCACCATCATCATGGGGCGCCGTTTACTAAATCTACTTCATGTTGCCAGTAATCAAGCCTTGTTCTTCTTGTACTTTTAACTAAAAAAAGATTAGGGATATGTATATATTTTTTTAAATTACCAAATCTTTTTCTCTGTTACTGAATTCTGTATTTTGTGGAGCTTCCATTTATGGGGACATCTAGTGTGGCCAACATGTGCATTTCTTTATACACTAGACTCTGCTAACCGTAACTCAAGCAACCAGAACTCTCAAGAAGAAAAAAAAAAAAAAATCAAACATCAAAAGAATACTGTAATACTTTAAATAAAAATGAAAATAAAATCAATTTCTAGTGGAAATTTAAGTGTAAACTTGGCACGTCACATTTGAGTACACCAACGCTTTGCTTACCACATGTTTGTCTGGAACAGTTTATGGTATGGCAAAGCATGGGGTATAGTACTAGTTAGGCCTATATTTAATAGCAACCAGAAACTACATTCATCCGGCATCTATCAATCCTATGGGATAAACTGAGAGTCTACTGTATACTGGTATCTTAAAGGCCTATACAGTGGTACCTCGGTTTGCGAGTAACCCGGTTTGCGAGTGTTTTGCAAGAAGAGAAAAACACTCAGCAAACTTTTGACTCGCAAACCGAGCACTACCCCGATCAACGAGCACTTACAGGAGATTCCTCTTCCGTCTTCCGGCCAGCCTTCTACATCGGGTGCCTTCCGCAGGTTGGAGGACCTCTGTCTGGGCCTGCGCGGCTGGGTGCTGTCCCGCCTGCACATTGCGTGTGATGCACACAGCGTCGATCATCGGCGTTGTGCGTGTCATGCGCGGTGTACGGGTGGGGCAGTGCTCGGGTGGGGGCTCTCCAGCATGCGAGGGGCATCCGACATGGAGGGCTGGCCAGCGGATGGAGGAGGCATCCCTCTGAATGCACTGCGAAGTTCTCCGGCGGCTGGCATCTCCCCACCCCCACCCGATGCGGCACTGAGGGATTCTCTGGCGGCTGGCATCCCCCCCCCCCGAAGTGGCACAGTGGGGTTCTTCTTCAGATGACCGACAGAGGAGGCAGACAGAGGAGATGGCGGTGCAGCACCCGGCACCCGACAGGTATAGACCCTGGGTTCTAGAATGAATCGTTGCTGTTGCCACTATTTTCTATGGGGAACTTTGTTTTGATACACGAGCATTTTGGATTATGAGCATGCTCCTGGAACGGATTATGCTCGTAATCCAAGGTACCACTGTATATACTTTAGATATACAGTGTACTACATGAGTTGAATACTTATAAATAAGAACATAAGAGTTGTCATACTGGGATAGACCATAGATCCATTAAGCCCAGTGTCTTGTTACCAACAATGGCCAACCCAGGTAACAAGTACCTTGAAAGATCCCAAAGAGTAAAACATATTTTATGCTGCTTATCTTAGGAATAAGCAGTAGATTTTCCCAAGTCTGAATTAATAATGGCTTATGGACTTTTCTTTTTGGAAATTATCAGAATTTTTAAAAAACCCTGTTAATCTAACTACTTTTACCCACAGGAGCCAACTTTTCAAAATAATAGGGGATGCTCAAGCTTTGCCCCAGACCCCGCCCAAGCTCCACCCCAGGCCCTGCCCAAGACCCCACTTAATAGTACTATTTGTAAAACCATTGTTTCTATTCATTTTTCATATTTACACACAAAATTATCTTATTAACAAAATGGTTAACCACAAAATTAAACTACACAAAGCACACTGTATGACGCTTCTTAAAATTAATTCCTACCAGGCCTGGCCTTGGTCACACATGCAGAACACAGATAAATACTATGCAAATACAGGACCACAAACTAATAGTCCTAATATACACAAAGGAAACCCTAAGATGCCATATGCATTTAGTAACACCCCAGAGAAATAGAAACAAATGCATTTCTTCCTGAACAGGATAAAATATAGACAGCAGATGTAATTTCTCAAAACCACCAAATTTTAATCACTAAGCTGAAAATAAAATAATTTTTCCTACCTTTGTTATCTGGTGATCTTATTTCTCTAATCATCTTTTCCCAGTCTCTGGTTGAACTTTCCTTCTGTCTGTGCTCTTAACTATGTTTCCAGGCCTTCTTATCCGTTTCCTGTTTTTCTCTCTTTCTTCACTTTCTGCCCTACATCCATCTTTGACATTAATTTTTAATATTCAACTTTCTTCAATTTTTCTGCTTCCTTCTAAAACCTACTGTTCCATGTCTTCCCTTCCTATCTATCCATGTGTGCCTTCTCCTCCCCTCCATTTATGTGTACCATTTCCTCCCTCTTCTCCATTATTCCCATCTTTTCTTAAATAGCATTCTTGCATCTCTCATCTCTTCCCATCTCTGTGCAGAATCTCCTCACTCTCTCTCCCCTTCCTCTCCATCCCTGTACAGCATCTCCTTCCTCTCTTCTCCCCTCTAGTGATCTGACATGTTTCTCCTCTCCTTCCCAAAGTCTGGCATGTTTCCCCTCTTTCCCCTTTGTGGTCTCACATCTCCCTGTCCTTCTCTTCCCCCCCTTATGGCCTTCAGAGGATTGTCAGTGCTGTAGCAATGGTAGCAACCTGCCGATGGCTTCTGCTGCACGTTCCCTCTGCCACGGTCCCACCCCTTCTTTGACATAACATCTTGTTTAGGTGTGGGACGGACAGCGTCAAAGGAACATACAGCAGAGGTCACTGGAAGCCTGCTACAATCGCTATAGCACTGGTGATCCTCTGCAGGCCACAATTAGTTTTTAATGTGAGGCCAGGGGGATGCCAGATGATGGTGAAGAGAAGGGAGAAATATGCTGGCCTTCAAGGGGCTCCCTAAAACCATGGAGCCAAGGGTAACATGTCACATGAGTTCCCCAAAATACTGGGGGTGCTCTGGCACCCTCAGTGCTGGTGCCTTTGTTTTTCCCCACAGTCTGTGTACTTCTGTGAAACTTTGCCAAACATATACAAACTCATTTTCTGATTTCAGCTACCCTGCTCTAAATAACATAACTTAATGGCACCATTTTTGTAAAAGCTAACTTCTGACAACAATGACTTCTTTGCTGTACATATACTACCAATGTATGGTTTGAATGTTGTATCTTTCACCCATATGGCTGCTGGTATAATCTTGCTATATGGCAATCATTATTTAGTGACAATACTACGTATACATGATTCTGTTAATCAACCCACATTAATAAATGACTTTTAGTGCACCCAGAATTAATGTATAGTACCATAGGAAATTATCACACAAAAGGGGCATTTTTGAAAGGATATCCTGCTCAAACATCCAAAAAACTGTCCATCACGCAGCCATTTTTGAACAATAACAACATTGGTGTTTCCTGTTTGAAAGTACGAACATCCAAAATGAACAGCCATTTTCCAAAATAAAATGTTCAAATTATGAACACCAAAAAACCAGGGACAAGGATGTCTGTCTGACAGTATTTTTTCCCAAAATGACCAGAGAGCCATCCATGCAGAGCAGAGGAGCAGCCAAGTGGTCCATGCAATGGTCTGTAAAATAGGGCACCCAGGTTCATATCCCTTTACAACTCTTTTGTTTTAAATGCTGAGCCCTCCAGGAAAAGGGAAATATTTACTGTTACTGATCGTATGCCACCTCAATAAACTTCAAGCTTACATTTGTCATAGAGGGGCATTTTCGATAGGACGTCTAAGTTCAAATGTAGACATTTCCTGCTAAATGTTCAAATTCGGGAGTAGAGAAACATCTATTTTCAAATGGGATGTCAAATAAAATTTTTTAAAAAATTGTTACTTGGCCACCAAAATGTCCAGACCGCCAGGATGTGTAACTTTATTCACCATTTTCGATCTCAAAAACATTGACGTTAGAAACATACAAATCAGCACCGTTTAGATATGAGAGGGGTTAGCATTCTAATGGACTGGCCACATACACATTCCAACAGAGCAGTGTGGCACCTTAGTTGGCACTGCTGTGAATTTCTAGGAGTGCCAGATGTATATCTCACCTTATATCCCTTATAAATTATGGTGAGCCCCACAAAACTCCTCCAAACCTACTATACCCATGTATTTACCATCCTAATAGCCCTTATGGCTGCAGATGGCACCTATATGGCAGTATACTAGGGTTTTGGTAGATTCATACTTTGTATCATAAATATAGTGGTTAAAGTGGCTTATGGCTTGCTCCTCCTCTCTATGGTTTACTAGCCCACTCACCTGGCTACTTAAGACACCTGTGTGATGCTCTACTAGGCTTTTCTATACCAAGTACTGCAGTTCTACAGACAGGTATGTACTATTTTATTTAGAAATTTGGAGGATGGGAGGGGGTCAGTGACCACGGGGGTATTGTTTATGTGTGTGTGTGTGTGTGTGTGGGGGGGGGGTGTTCATTACTTAATCCCTCCAGTGATCATCTGGTCAATTTGGGTCCCTTTTAGACACTTCTAAAACAGATCTGGGTAAAATGTCTAAGTTCTCTCTAGAACATCTTGCAAAATAGTTGATTATCGCTACAAAATGTCCAAGTCTAACCCACCCCAAAACCTGCCTATAACATGCCTCATACACATCCCTTTTAGACTTTAGATGTTTTGGAGGACAAACAACCCATACGCTGTCCACATTTGTAGTTTTGAAAATTGGCACTTGGACGTTTTAGCGAGCAAAACGTCAAGTGCCGACTTAGGCAACTTTTTGGGATGTTTTTGTGTTTTGATTATGCCCCTCATTGGTAAAGTACAGTAAATATGTGTGTTTTTGGAGGGCTCACAATTTAAAGGAAAAAATGAAAGAAAGCAGAAGTGGTAATTAAACTTGGAGCTCCTGGTTCACAGTCTTCTAAACTGGCCACTAGACTGCTCCTCAGACTTGTTTTCCACTTTGTTCAGAATGCCCCTTAATACTTGATGAAAGAATATAACAAAAATAACCATAAATTTAAGTTGAAAAAAAATCTATTTTGTGATTGTGATATGAGGACACTGCATTCCTTATACAATACGTTAGTATACTCACAGAGCATGATAGTGAGAGAAAATGTCAAGCTTTATTTAGATCCCAAGGATGAACAATGGTGTGTCTAAAAAGTAATGATGCAAATGCTCACATTTGCTTCTTTAACAAGTATTTACAATACTGTACATGCACTTGTAGCCTGGCATTTCAAGAAGCATTCCATATCTTCACACTGCACCTGCAACCTGGCAGCTGCACTTGGTTATAACTTAGCGAGATTTCTTTTGTCGCAGTCACTAGTTGATGCTTCTTCGTATGCACGAGGAAGTTTGAGTGAGTTGCATCGCTCATTATGTTCATTCCAGGTTGGTTGATACACAGCTCTCATAGCAACTGCAGTATATCCATTAGGGTTCCATGTTCTCTCTCCATTAACAAATCTCAGAGTACAAAACTCCTTAATTATTCCATCTTAGTTGTGAATATTCATTCACCATTTCTTTTTTTTTTCACCAAAGACCTATAAAGTGAAGGCAGGAGATGCTAAATCTAACAAAAGAAAAGCCATTAAATAATAATTAATAAAAAAAATACCAACAACCCAACACGCTTGTTCTTTTGTTAGGCTACGCATACAGAAAGAGACATATGCAATTCCATTAATTCAAGCTCTGTTGTCTTAATTCCCCTTTCAGTAAAATTAAATGCATTTCCCTGTTTATGCATTTCTATATAAGCCAGATCTGGTACCTATAAACATTCCTCTAGAGAGCACTACAAACTGAAGTACTGTATTCATTAGCAAGCCTGAAGTAACAATCCATGGCTGTTGCAATTTCTTTAAAAATGTATGAAAGATTACAGATTTTGGATAAATAAAGTGCTCGAGCACATTGAAAATAACAGACCCTGGGTGCTTAGAAAACATCAGAGCTTCATTAATTCAACAAAATAGCTCCATATCAGAAGGATCAGACTGAGCCATTTCTGGGTGTACCCAATTGTATGCATGGAAACACTATCTTGCTTTTCTTAGGATGTTCAAATTTATATCCTCCGTGCTCAGTAGTGGGGTGTACAGTCAAGCTTCAATAAATAAACACATGGGGGCAAATGCAGCACTGATTCAACTGTGCCTTCTGACATGGAGCTATATGGTCACCTCGTCACAATTTGAAGAATGTCACATGGATAATATTCCTTGTCTCATCAGTCTTTTTTTTTTTTCCCCCCAGAAGATCTCATTCTTAATTCTGGTACTGCAGGCTCAGTTCGGCCTAGCTTTCTTCTCTTTTCCACTGAAGTGTGTTTAATTTTCTTTAAATGTTCATAAGTGATTGTTTTTAGAAAGGTACGCAATAAGGGCCACAGCAACTCCTACGTATATCCCAGTTCCAATTGTGATGGATAGCACAGCCAGGAAGAGTGCCCGTCGGGAACTAGAGCTCGCTTGGTGGAAGTCTCCCTTGGCTACTGCCTTGGTGGTCTGCAAGTCAAAAAAATATATATATATCATTAAGTGCGCTTGAAGATAAAATATGACTAAAGAAAGTCCTCTTTTACTAAGCCACGATAGAGATTTCTAACGTGGCCTGGGATGCTAAATGCACCAACATTGCTCCAATGCTCATAGGGATTCTAAGGTGGGGGGGGGGAGAGAGAATATATTCATAAATACTGTTTTGCATATGTAAGAATCTGTGGATGAATGGTCATTACTGTAATTGTACAACAGTTATTCTGGTTTGGTTTATACAACTGCAGTTGTGCTAAAATGCAAAGATATATTTCTCACAGGACAGGCGTCCTCAAATGAGTGGAATAAATTATCTTTCTCCTATATGAAGCCTTGGTCCTTGCTAACAACTGCAATACCTAGAAGTAGAGGAGAGAAGCTGGGAGAAACACTGCAGCAAACATTATTTTCATTTCTTTTTGCATTTGTTCTACAATTTATAAACCACCTCAGCAAATGTACAGAATAACCATTTTTCTGTCCTAATACCAGAAAGCTATACCAATCTAATATTCACAGAAGAGATTTGAACTCTTAGGGGTACATATTCAGCTGGTGGAGGTGAACAGATTCTTTTTTTTAGTTGTTGCCAGCTTTATGCCCTGATATTCAAAGCCAGCCCATGTCCAGGCACCAGCAGTGAGTTTCCGGGTTTATCTCCTAAATGGATAAGTGCAATATTCAGTAATAATTGTTTAAATGACATGGCATAATTATATGACTGTGTTTTTATGGGGTCCAATTTGGCCATTTAACTTAGGCAGTAGAGAATGACACGGGAAAAAATCTGTCCCCGTCACCGCCCCGTCCCATGCTCACCATCCCCTTCACCGTCCCGTCACCGCCATCCCCGTCACTGCCCTGTCACCGTCACTGCCATCCCATTCACCGCCCCGTCACCGTCCCCGCAGTATCCATATAAGCCTCAGTACTGCGAAACACCATGAAGACAGAAGAGAGTCCTGCCACTACTACTACTGCACTGAGAATCTGTTTCAGTGCCTCTGCCCTGTAGTAAAAACAGAACATAAAATAAATCAATTGACTTGTCCTCCATTGCAATGACGTGTCTCCCATGTTCACCTATAGCTCGAATCAGGTCAATTGTGCACACTAAAAATGCCCACCTGAGCACATAGTCATGCAGATGCTGCAGTACAATGGGCAACAGGAGGATCTGGAACGTGAGCGCAGGCAGGCAGTGACAAAAAAACAGCAGACACCTGACCGATTGCAGCATTCCGCCATCTCCCTCCCTCCACCTCACCTTAGATGTAGAGTATGCTGGCTTTCTTTTTCGCCCAGCCACACTTATTCAAAAAGCCGTGCACGTGCAGCTGCTCATTTGTTCAATATTCTCCTCTGACGCAACCAGAAACAGGAAGTTGCAGGAGAGGAGAAGATTGATCAACTCGAGCAGCGGCGCGTGCGGCTGAGTGAAAAAGAAAGCCGGAAAACTCTACATCTAAGGTGAGGTGGAGGGAGGGAGATGGCAGAACGCTGCGATCGGGCGGGTAGGGACCGCGCGATCCTTGATTGCCTCACTGCAGAGAAAAGTCCAATCACCGCTCCTCGGGGCAGTGAATGGCCTTGTCCCCGTCCCCGCACAGACCACTATTTTTTCTTCCCCATTTCGGCAGGTTACCTGCGGCTACTCGCGGCTAGTCATGGGTAACAACCACCGTGTCAAGTTTCAAGTTTCAAGTTTATTTGGATTTGTTTAATCGCTTTATCTAAATTCAAAGCGATGTACAAAGTAAAATTACAAATTAAAATAATACAGATTAAGAATGTGAACAAAACAGACAAAACTTATTTAACAATACTAGAAACAATTATGGTAAGGGAGGGAATGAAGTTACATTTTCATAAAAAGAGGGGTAAAACATTTAGGGAAAGTACATAAGGCTGGGGGAAAAACCTATTCTTGAAGTTATTTTATCGTGAAATTATTGTTGACTTATAAAGGCATCAATAAATAAAAAAGATTTCAGATTACTTTTAAATTTTTCTAGGTTAGATTCTTGTCTTAGATAGTAAGGTAATGAATTCCAGGTTTGTGGTGCGGTAACAGAGAAAATGTATTGACGTCGTGTATTTATAATTTTAAGAGATGGAATTGTTAACAGATGTTGATCTGTTGATCTGAGAGTCCTATTCGTTATGTAAGGGATTAGAAGATTATAGATAAAGGCTGGAGTTTTAAAAGATAAAGATTTGAAAGTAAGTAGACTAAGTTTATAGATGATTCTATGAGCAACGGGAAGCCAATGAGCTTCCTTAAGGAGTGGAGTTACATGATCGAATTTTTTTGCTTTGAAGATAAGCTTAACGGCAGTGTTTTGTATAATCTGTAAGCGTTTAATTTCCTTTTGGGCTATGCCTTTGAACAAAGCGTTACAGTAATCTATCTTTGAGATAATGAGTGAGTGGATGAGAATGTTAAGGGAATTATTATTGAGGAATTGTGCTACAGATCGAATTTGGCGAAGCCTAAAAAAAGATGATGTTATAACATAACTGATATGGTTATGAAAGGAAAGTTTGTGGTCAAAGATAACTCCTAATATTTTAATATTAATTACCTCTTGTAGTGGATGATCTTTAATAGTAATCGGGAATTTGAGTTTAGGATTGTCTTTCCAAGGAAACAGTAATACATTGGATTTATTAATATTTAGGGCGAGTCTATTAGTATCTAACCAAGTATGAATTTTCTCTAATTTTGCATTTATCTCTGAAGTGTTTGATGGAATATCGATATCAATAGGGTGCAAAAGTTGAATGTCGTCAGCGTAAGCGAAGACATTGAAACCGATAGATTGGCATAGAGTTAATAATGGAGCAAGAAATATATTAAATAAGAGCGGAGACAATATGGAACCTTGTGGGACGCCATTTACAGAAGTAGAAACATTAGAAGTCGAGTTATTGAAACAAACTGATGAGGAGCGATCTGAAAAATATGATTGAAACCAAGAAAGCACTTGGTCTGTAATTCCTATTGATTGAAGTCTGTGTAGTAATAATGCATGATCGATAGTGTCGAAAGCTGATGAAAGATCTAGTGAGATTAACAGAACAGATTGATGATGGTCTAGAAAATAATGAATTATTGTAGACATGCCTATTAGTGAATGTTCAGTTGAGTGGTGTTGCCTAAAGCCTGTTTGGTTTGGATGAAGAATGTTTGTTTTTTCGATGAAGTCAGAGATCTGATTAAAAACTATCTTCTCGGTTAATTTAGACAGAAATGGTAAGTTGGCAATAGGTCTATAGTTTGACATGTCTTCTAAACTAGCTTTATGATTTTTAACAATGGGATAAATGATAGAGTGTTTCCAAGATTTGGGAACGATACCTTGCTTTAGACTTTCACTGACCAAAGTAAGAATTGCTGGACCGAAGATTGTAAAAAATTTCTTAAGAAAAAAAGGAGGAACTAAGTCGTTAGAGGAACTTTTAATATTAATTGAGTTAACAATAGATTTTATCTCTGTTAGGTTAGGAATGTTGAAAGTAGAGCATTTGGAAGAATATACACTGGAATCTATTTGCACTTGATTGGAAGAATTTACAGTGTCATTCTCTATTAGGCAGTTAAGTGCTGAATATCAGCATTTAACTGCATAAGTGCTGACTCCACTTCTGGACCACGCACAAAATAGTGAGCTTACAGTTTAATGGCCAGTGTTGACTTTCAGGGGCAGATTCTACAAGCGGTGGTGTAAGTTAGGCAGCGGGAGGCACCCTACCACTGCCTAACTTAATTATTTTAATTGGTTTCATTGGTGCACTAATTGACTGCGCTGATTAAAAATCAATTAAAATCTTGTTACAAAAAACAGTAGGTGCCTGAATCGCATCCACAGAGGTGCCTAACCGCATCCACAGAGGTGCCTAACCGCATCCAAGGTCACAGTAGGCGTGGTTTGGGCTGCAAATGACATTAGGCACCATGGTCTGCAGCGTTAAATGCTTCGACACTGCTCTGAAGCTCATAGGCATTCTATGAGCGTCGGAGCAGCGTCAGAATATTTAGCGCTCTGGACTGCGATAGAAACTTCCACCACAGCTTTGTAAGAAAGGAGTGTGTGTAAATTAATAAAAAGTGAAGGATTTATGAGGTTGAAAGAGGAGATAAGAGGATTGTGAAACTTTGCTTTGCTGTGTTGGAGCCAAAAGGAAGCCAGGAGACTACCCAAGGGGGCTAAGGGTTTTGGATTTGGCCAACAGGGTCACAGTTATATTTGGCAGAGGTAAGAGTTAAGCAGATCTCAAGATGATTGAAGTGAAAAAGTCTTATGTAACATTTAACCTATGAGTGTAAAGATTACAGGACCAAGAAGGAATAATTTTACATTAGCTATTGGTTGTCAGTATAATATAAACCGAATGTAAACATGCACATCTGGCATTTTACATCAAATTTCATTACATATAATCAACATGTAAAACATAGGTTAAAATAACCAAGTATATTGAGACCTATTTACCTTCAGAAGTTCTATCAGCCATATTACTTTGTTTAATTCCCCCAATTCCTCCTCTACTCTCCAACATCTTCTACTGTTGCCCCTGCCAGAAATCTCTGCTTTTGTTTCACTGCCACCAACAGATTATTCCACAGCTTTGACCCTACCATTGAGAATGCCCTAGATTTAACAACCTTCAGCATAATGTCCACAAAACTGCAGTATTGTGAAATATATAACTGGTTCAAAATATCAAAAAGTTAATCAAACACTAAATTACACCAGTCTCTAAATGGGTCTAGGACGATTCATTGTAGCCAGTTAATTGTGTCCTATTATGATCATCCCATTCCGGGTCTGGGACTTTCAAATTTAGCATTTGGGGGGGGCGATGTCCTACCCCTCTCTTTCCTTGTCCGAGCCTCCTTCAGCCATTGGCACCTTGGCGCCCTTACTAGCTTGTCCTCTCCCATCATCTTGGCTCGTCAGATAGGTGCCTTGGACTTTGGGCCTTCTGTTTCAGGCACCTCCTGTCCATTGTCCTGCTCTGCTCCTCTGGTGTAGGGCCGGTTGGGGCCGGGCACTCAACAGACTCCTTGCACCATCCTGCTTTGTTGCTGTCAGTGTGGTGTACCACAGTTCACCTTCCACACTGGTGCTGGAACTGTCTATCCCACTTGCCAATGACTCTAGGACTCCCAGTCTTGGCCACTGCTTCTGGCATGCCTGCCTGCATCAGTGCGGTGGGTAGGGCAAGTTGTCACTGCCAGTTTCCTCCTTGGTACCCCCTCCCAGTGATTGGGGCTTTGTGCAGTCCTGAGTGCTTAATCCTTGCGGCTTTGGGCCGCCAAACTTCTGTCGCTGCCTAGCTGTCATTCCCTCTCCCAGGGTGGGACCAAGTGCTGGGCCTCTGGACTTGTGGAATAGAGCTATTCAGCGCAATTGTTTCAGCATGGCTGCGATGAAACTCCTCACGATGAACTGGCTACAATGAATATCTCATTCTGTCTCTGAATACATTTAAAAAAAAATAGATCCTCAAACAGCTAAATCAGCAGGAGGTTTTCATACACTCATATTCTAGCCAAATTCTTCATTGGTATTTCATCTAGCCAAATTCTTCATTGGTATTTCATCAATTTCTCATTTTATATCAATTTCTTGTATATCTTACTTATTCTAAATCAATTAACTTACATATCTTTAATCAGTTGATCAATTAATATGGCCAACTCTCCCCTGGTGGCCATATTAATTGATCAACTGATTAAAGATAAGCTAATTGATTATGAATAAGCAACCATGGAGTCTTCTTCAATTCCAATCTCTCATTTTCTACGCACATCCAACAAGCTGCTAAGACCTGTCGCTTCTATCTCTTCAATATCACCAAAATTTACCCCTTCCTCTCTGAGCACACTATCCAGACCCTTGTCCAAGCCCTCGTAACCTCATACTTAGATTACTGCAATCTACTTCTAACTGGTCTCCAGCAGTGTCGCATCTCCCCCCTTTCAATCTGTGCAAAACTTTGCTGCACGATTCATCTTCTACCAAACTCGCTACACTCATGTCACCCCTCTTTTAAAATCACTTCACTGGCTCCCTATCTGCCATCGCATACAGTTCAAGCTCCTATTGCTGACTTACAAGTTTGGTCATTCTGCTGCCCCTCAATATCTCTCCTCTCTCCTTGTACACCTTCTAGAGAACGCCATTCCTCAAATAAGCTGCTCTTAGCTGTACCCTTCTCCTCCACTGCCAATTCCAGACTTTGTTCCTTTCATCTAGCTACCCCATGCCTGGAATAAATTACCCGAGTTTGTCTGCCAAGCCCCTTCCCTTGTTTAAAAGCAGACTGAAAACCCACCTTTTTGATATAGCCTTCAATTCTTAACCTTACTCCCCTCTGCCCACCATCCTAGCCAGCAGATTAATTGTTCCCCTTAACTGTATCCATGACATCCTGTATGTCTGTCTTGACTGTTTAGATGGTAAGCTCTTTCGAGCAGAGATTGTCTTCTATGTGACTGTACAGCGCTGCGTACGTCTGATAGCATTATAGAAATAATTCATAGTAGTAGTGGTAGTAAGTACCATATTTGCAAGATTAGCATTACCACTGACCTATGTTTCTCTTATCTGTAAGAAAGTCAAAGTTAAGTCATCAACATCGAGGGTGCCTTTTACTGAAGTGCATCTGATTTTGCAGTTACAGTATTGCAGTTTTCACTGAAAATTAACATATGGTAGCTTCAAATCTAACACAGACCAGGATTTTCAAAAACCCATGTTAAAAAGTGATGGTCTGCTACCGCAGCCATTCTGATACTGAATCTAAAAACTCGAGACATTTAAAAAAAATTGTGCATGCAAGTAAGATTGGCAGACAGCAAAAGCAAAAAACACACGCTCCTGCTGCACTATTGGATGAATGGAAGGGAGAGGAGGGAAGAAGCAATGTTGACTTTTTTCAATCGCGCATAAAACGTGCCTTTCTCTCAAAAAAAACCTACTATAACTCAGGTAAATCTTGTAATTTGTTTTTAATGTAAAATGTAATCAAGACCCACAGCCAGAACCACACAAAAGACAAGGGTATCATCCGTGCGCTTAAGAAGAAACGTTGGCTTTTAACAAGCACGCATGAAACATGCCTGTCTCTCCCCAAAACTCAAAAGAAGCATGATATAGTGTTCCCCCACAAATTTGCGGTTCGCAGACCCGGTCATTCGCGGTATTCTCTGACCGCCTCTTCCTGTACTAAAGTTGGGCTTCACCAATCAGGAGCTGCGTGTCAAAGCAGTTCCTGATTGGTGACGCCTGACTTTAGTACAGGAAGAGGCAGTCGAAGCATACTGCGAGTGATTTCCTTCACTCGCCAGTGCTCCAGCTGCCCTCTCCTGCCTCCCCAGGCGAAAAACCATATTCACGGTTTTTTTGATTTTTGCGGGGGTTCCAGGAACGGAACCTCCATGAATATCAGGGCAGTCCAGTACACTTTCTTTTTTCATTAGCCACAGTCAAAACACAAGTGCTAGCACTGTAACAGCACCCCCGGACCAGTCGCTGATTTTTGTCACCAAAAGCCCACGCCGCTCTTCCAAAATGCCTCGGCGATTTTTAAGAATCCACCGGAGGGCTCATTTTCAATGTTAAAGAGCAAATTTGCATGCCATTGTCGGAGACTGCTAGAAACCTCGCTAAAGACAAGAGATAATCCGTTTTGGTAATTCGCCGCTAAAATGCGTGCAGGCTAAACCGCCGGTAAACAGTTTAGCGACAGCGTTAAAGTTTTGAGAATCTTGCCCACAGTAACTACTTGGGGCATGCCCAGCATATCGTTATGCAAATCCCCATTGTCCATTAGTTTGCATTACTCAGGTTGTAGTTAATGTGCAAATGCTTTGTGCCTCTTGAAGAAATGATGGAAGGCATGGGGTATGTGTTGCATGCTGTCCTGTAATATATTTTCCATGCCTGTTCTCCACTCATGTCCCACCTTGCCAAATGCCCTTCATGCACAGTTTAGCACGCACAAACCCATTACCACATGCTAAACCGTAAATAAGACCTTTAATTTTATATATAGCACTGAAAATTACACACACATATTTGAGTGCACACCCATCTTGTGTGAGCAATTTAATTGCTTAATGAAATCATTGGAGCTGATAATCGGTCATTACAATCAATTATTAGCGTTAATTGGCGCCAATTAGAATATACATGTGAATCTTGCTAGGTGCTATTCTATAAAGATGTGTGCGTAAATTCTTGCACTTGAATCTGAAAAGGGTGCATGATCACGGGCTGGTTATGGGCGTTCCAATAATTTGCATACAATGTTACAGAATATGCCAGATCCATGCGTAAGTTAGGCATGAGGATTTACACCAAGATTCAGCTGCTGCAAATCCTCTTACTAAGGTCCTCCTGCAAGTTTTCACAGTTCTCTTGCAATTTAACAACTAGACTGCTCCTCCACTCCACTTAACTGCATGATTATGCAAAATTATGTTCAGAAACACTATTAATAATCAGTTCATTAAGATGCTAATACACTAAAACGGTACCATGTCTGATGGAATTAACCAGCTGAAGCATTCAGTCAAATCTTGCTTTTTTGACATACTCAGAGTTTTAATTTCCATTCCCCTCCCCCCACACTAATACTTGATATTCCACATTCTATAAACATTTCAAAGCAGATGGTAATAAAATCAACTCTAATAGCTGACTTATTTCTGTCAGGATTTAATTTTGTATACTGCTTGTCATGTTTATCCTCAAACGATTCTGTTTGATTCTCATTAGGGTACCAGACGAAAACGAGGAGAGATGACCAGGGTATTCAGGCTGGCAAAAACTTTAATAAGTAGCTTGCGTGGAACACACTTCAAACAAACCCGACACGGGCCGTGTTTCGGCAAATGCCTGCTTCAGAGGTTCATAATCTCCTAAAATTGTAATACTGTATGAAGTCCCTTATTTAGAATATGTACCAACGAATAAGCAGAGCCAGCACCTCAGCGTTCTCAAAGCAAAAGTAAATGAGCAAAATGTTTTTGACTGATAGACTTTGTGTGGAGTTTGTCCCTCTTTGCTTCTTCTTCTCATTAGGGTACCACCAGACAGAGGTTCTTCACACTTCTATTTTTCCTCCTGCTTTTCCTGCCATTTACCAACAAGCTGTAGAAGTGACATCCTGTGTTTGTGAAAGGAGACACTTCCACTGTAGTTGCTAGCTATTTTCTGGCTCAGCCTTTTCTACATCAGCAGAATTACCACCTCCCAGGGGGATGCCATACAACTTATTTTAAAGAATTGGAAGAACTGGGATAGGTTAAATTACACTTTCTGGTGGGAATCTCTTTGTTATACTTTTAAAATGGAATGCTAGATGGCCATACAGCAGGGACGTTACAGGAAATTTATGGATGTTTGACTTTATTTTATTGGCTTTTGAACATACACATCCAGGGTGGGTGGGAGGGGGGAGGGTTTTGCATTGGAATTTGATTCGGGGAATTTATGGATAGTTTCTTGTAGGTATTTACTTTTCTGTAAATTTGGTGTGAGGGTGGTGGAAAATAATTGATCACTTATGTTTGTAAGTTTAATGTGCTTTTCTTGTAATATTAGATATATATGAATTGTTTGTTTGCACAATTATAGTTTGGAAAATTAATAAAGATTTACAAAAAAAAAAAAGAATTACCACCTCCCTCAGCCCCAGAAGAAAAAACAAAAATGGAGGCAGGAACTATATCCAGGTTTTTGTCTCTCACATTCAAGATTAATTTCCAGCCTTTATATCTTCAAGATATTGATTTTTTGAGACTGAAAAGCTCACCAGTAACAAAACAACAAATATCCCCATCACTGACCCCATTCTGAGCAGGACTGTAGCCCAGTACAATAAATGATGCTTTTAATTCAGCATTCAAGAGTGGTGTGATATTGTACTTTAAATCAAAGACATTCCTGAGGCAAAATAAAATGCTTTTAAGTGTAACAGACATCTCAGATAACGGGGCTGACCCCAGAGGCAGGTAAATAAACAATTTTAGAGGGGTATATGTCTAAAATATACCCATCTCCTCAAAATTGCCTTCCACAAAGGTTCCTCTAATAGCAGGATTCAATAGTACAAGATAATATCAGATAGGCACAGTGAAGTCATAGAAAGGAAATAGCAGGACAGCTGTTCTGAAAGATAACAAAATTCCCATTTATTCAATAAAGCATACCAGTATCAAACAATAAATTGTATCCGCATCATTCTGTTAGCGTCATTTAAACAATATTTGTCAGTCTTGCATTTGCTTTGCCTGAGGCTTTGATGTCTTTTGTGCCATCATTTTCTAAAGATTTTTCCTATCAGTCCGTATAACTTCTGTACATTGTTATATTGTGGAAGCAACTGGAAAAATGAAATAAAAATAAACAGCCTCTTTTACAAAGCTGTACGGCAACAGCCCCGAAGCCCTTTAAATCTCTATGGGCTTCAGGGCCGTTAGCGCAGTTTTGTAAAAGAGGCCGAAAGTTCTCATTTACTGGACTCTCCCAAAAATGTACAAATACATGCAAAAAGTGATGGAAAACAATTAAGCAAATAGTTCATGCAGGGCAGGATTAATTCAGCGAGGGCTCCTAGGCATACAAGTACATTGGGCCCCCCTGCCCCGCCCCACCATGCCCCAGGCAGAAACAGGAAGCTGCGTCAGAGGGAAGCTTTGGGCAAGCAGCACCGCTTGCACAATTACAGTTCCCGTTGCCTTTCTTACCCGCGTTGCTTGCTTGCCTTACTTTCCGCTGATGGGGGAGGGCTGTGTTGCCGATTGAGGTGGGGCCCGCATTGCTGATTAGGGGGGGGGGCACATTGCCGATCGATGCTGGAGGGGCCCATCGCCGTTTGGAAAAAAGAATTTTGAGTTCACACCTGGGGACGTTTACAACGAACTGGCAAGGCTAAAGGTAAACAAGGCCATGGGACCGGACAATTTACACCCAAGAGTGCTCAGAGAATTGAGAGACGTTCTGGCGGAACCGTTAGCAGTGCTCTTCAATCTCTCACTAAGTACGGGGAAAGTTCCGTTAGATTGGAAAACAGCCAACGTCATTCCTCTACATAAAAAGGGTTGCAAGGCTGAGGCTGCAAACTATAGACCGGTGAGCCTCACCTCAATAGTGTGTAAACTCATGGAAACACTAATTAAGTATAAATTAGATACGATCCTGAACGAGGGAAATCTCCGGGATCCCAGCCAACATGGATTCACCAAGGGTAGGTCATGCCAGTCAAATCTAATCAACTTCTTTGACTGGGTAACAAGAAGACTGGACTCAGGAGAGTCCTTGGACGTCGTGTACCTGGACTTCAGCAAAGCGTTCGACAGCGTCCCACACCGCAGGCTGCTGAACAAGATGAAATCGATGGGATTAGGAGAGACTCTAACTGCATGGGTTAAAGATTGGCTTAATGGCAGACTTCAGAGGGTGGTAGTTAACGGTACCCGCTCTAAAATGTCGGAGGTGACTAGCGGAGTGCCACAGGGTTCGGTCCTGGGCCCACTCCTCTTCAACATATTCATTGGGGATCTGACTCAAGGGCTTCAAGGCAAAGTAACCTTATTCGCTGATGATGCCAAACTATGCAATATAGTAAACGGCCATAATCTACAAGATGCTATGGAGCAAGACCTGCATACTTTAGAAAGTTGGTCCTTGATGTGGCAGCTGGGCTTTAACGCCAAGAAATGTAAGGTCATGCATCTCGGTAACGGAAATCCTTGCAGAACTTACACCCTGAATGGAGAAACTTTAACCAGGACTACAGCAGAACGAGACTTAGGAGTAATCATCAGTGCTGACATGAAAGCAGCCACTCAAGTGGAGAAGGCTTCATCTAAAGCACGGCAGATGATAGGTTGTATCAAGAGAAGCTTCGTCAATAGGAAACCTGAAGTTATGATGCCATTGTACAGAGCCATGGTGAGACCTCATCTGGAATACTGTGTGCAATTCTGGAGGCCACATTACCGTAAGGATGTGCTCAGAATTGAGTCGGTTCAGCGGATGGCCACCAGGATGGTCTCGGGGCTAAAGGGTCTCCCGTACGAGGAAAGACTGAGCAAATTGCAGCTCTACACTCTTGAAGAGCGTAGGGAGAGGGGAGACATGATTGAGACATTTAAGTACATCACGGGACGGGTCGAGGTGGAAGAGGATATCTTTCTTCTCAGGGGACCCTCGACCACAAGAGGACATCCGCTCAAACTCAGGGGAGGGAAGTTTCGTGGAGACGCAAGGAAGTACTTCTTCACGGAGAGAGTGATCGAGCATTGGAACAAGCTTCCAGTGCAGGTGGTCGAGGCACGCAGCATCCCAGACTTCAAGAACAAATGGGATACCCATGTGGGATCCCTACGGGGTCATGCCAAGGGATAGGGTCACTAGGACTTAAATGAGCGGGTCAGTAGAGTGACAGTATAATTACAATTATACTTAAGGGGTCAGAAGACTTAAGAGGGTGGGTAAATAGTGTGGGCAGACTTGATGGGCTATATGGCCCTTATCTGCCGTCATCTTTCTATGTTTCTATGTTTCTATGTTGATGCCCTCCTTCATCAGGCCCCCCTGACCATTTCAGGCCCTAGGCACGTGCCTACTTAGCCTATTGGTTAATCCTGCCCTGAGTTCATAAGAACAGTATAATAATTGCAAAAAGCATCAAAAGGTTTTCTATTCTCATACATCTTTCATACCTTTTAGTACGTGTGAAAGATGTATGAGGATAGAAAATTCTAATTTTTCTGTACTGTGCTAGTTTGTTTCATCAAAGTGGATAGCAGCTATCTTCTTTATCAGTTCTCCCAGCATAGGTTAAGCTCTGTTCTCCGCACTCCACACTTTTTTCTTGGCAGACAAACAGATCTTTTGTGCTGCAATTATAGTACACTTCTCTCTCTCTCTGTCTCTTGTGTGTCTGTTTCACCAGTGCTCCCTTTTTCTTTGATCAGGCAGGTCGGACAACACTCCTGTCCTACCTCCTATCTCTTCCAGAGCCTAAGCACTCGCCAGTTCTGTAGGTGAAAATCTAAAACAGAAAATCACTCAGACAGTAATTATTCTGAACTCGTGTGCTAGGAATATGAGTGCACCTCCCGTAACCCTGTGATTCTACTATGGCTGCCTTATTAGAAGAATAATGCCAATCTGGGAGTATATGTTATTTATTAGATAATATAAATTACTACTGCTACTATTTGTTATTTCTATAGCCCTACCAGACGCAAGCAGCACTGTACAACAAGCATGCAAGAGACGATCCCTGCTTGAAAGACAAAGGGGTCATTTTATTAAGCCGTGCTAGCGGGGTTAGTGCGTCAGACATTTTATCACGCACTAACCCTCGCGGCCGGCTAAAAATGCAGGCGTTAGCAGCTAGCGCAGCAGGCAGTTTAATGCACGGTATTACGCGCGTTAAACCCCTACCGCAGCTTGATAAAAGGACCCCAAAGGCTTATACATGTTACTTATAATAGGTAAGGAAATATAAGGTACTAGAGGTAGGGGAGTAAAGAGGGAATGCAACAGAAATGGGTGCTTTACAAGTTTAAGGGGGTGTAGGGCAGGGGTGTCAAAGTCCCTCCTCGAGGGCCACAATCCAGTCGGGTTTTCAGGATTTCACCAATGAACGTGCATGAGATCTATTAGCATACAATGAAAGCAGTGCATGCAAACAGATCTCATGCATATTCATTGGGGAAAATCCTGAAAACCTGATTGAATTGCAGCCCTCGAGGAGGGACTTTGACACCCCTGGTGTAGGGCATAAACACAGTTTCAAAAAAGTGGATTTTTAGCCTGCATTTGAACACCCTGAGAGAAGGGACCCAACACACTGAGTCTGGCAGGATGTTCCAGGCATAAGACGCAGCAAAGCAGAAGGAACAGATTCGAGAGTTGGCAGAAGAGGAGAAAGGCATCGACAAGAGACTCACCTGATGAACGTAACAAAGGAGGAGAGATACTGAAGAGCTGTAGAATGAATACACTTGTAGGTTAGTAATAATACATATTCTTAGAAATAATGCAAACACATCCAGGGGAGGGTGGGGGGTGGGAAAGGTATTTTGATTATTAAAAATTACTTGATTATAATATTATAATTACATAATTTGACTTCTTGTATTAAATCTGGGAAGAAGGGGGAGGGGAGAAAATGATTGTTATAAATATAAATTGTATGTTTAATAATGCGTTTTATGAAATATTTATGTTCAGATAATTGTATTGCATTGTCTAAGTTTTGAAAAATCAATAAAGATTTATTTTTTTTAAAAAAAAGAAATATGGCAAACAGGATACAAAAATGAAGAATATGAATATGAAGAGAATATGAATAGAGAATATGAAGAGAGACTGGCAGGGGAAGCAACAAACTTCAAATCATTCTATAGGTATGTCAAGGGGAAGCAACCAGCTAGGGAGGAAGTGGGACCCTTGGATGATGGAGACAGAAAGGGAGTGGTAAAAGAGGAAAAGGAGATAGCGGACAGGTTAAATGAGTTCTTCACGTCAGTTTTCACAAGGGAGGACACATCTAATATTCCGGAACCCGAGGAGATCGTAAAAGGAGATCAGGATGAAAATCTGGTCCAACTAGAGGTGACCAGATTCTGGTTGGGGACTAGGCAACAACTTACAGAATTTAATGATAAAATGAATCAATGTCATCACTCCATTAAATTCACCATGACATATAGTGTCGAGAACATCAGTTTTTTAGATGTGGAAATACATATGAAAAATCAGCACATTGAAACTTCAGTCCATCGCAAGAAAACTGACAGAAATACGTTGCTTAAATTTAATAGCATGCATCCAATTCATCTTAAAAACAGCATTCCTTTTGCGCAGTTTCTCAGGTATCGTCGTATCTGTAATACCAAGGATAAATTCATACAAGAAGCAAAGATATTGGAACATAAATTATTACTAAGAGATTATCCTAAAAACATAGTTAAACGAGCTAAAAAACGTGCGCTATACAATCCTAGAGAAACATTGCTAGATTACAAAAGACCTCATTCAAATGATGTTATAATTCCATGTGTGATTAAACAAACTCGTATGTCATCACAAGTGATCAAGAAATACAAAAAACATCTTCCCTTATTGAAAACGCTTCCTTGTTTTGAAAACAAAAGATTTATTTTTTCACAATCAAGAAATAAAAATCTTAGTGACCTATTATGCCATACATCTAAAGAAGATTTTATGGAAGGGAACCCAGATAACATCCAGGGTCACAAACCCTGTGGACATTGTTCAAATTGTGACATAATGCTGACTATTTCCAGCTTTATTAATCCCAGTGATGGCAAGAGTATTGTTTTACACCAGACGTCCTCATGTCAATCTATGAATATAATATATGCGATTCAATGTCCATGTGACCGTTTATACATAGGCCAAACATCAAGGACCTTAACCACTAGAATCACGGAACATAAAAGTTGTTTGAACACTCAGAAATTAACAGCCCCGATAGTGGCTCACTGTACCCAATTTGGCCATAGATTTGAGAACCTAAAGTGTTGGGTCATCGAGAAATTACGCCCTACACAGAGAAGAGGGGATAGCAGAAGAATGCTATGGCAGAAGGAACAACAATGGATTAGCCGGTTACAAACCTTAGAGCCAGTTGGCCTTAATACAGCTTATGAATGGCAGCCGTTCCTTTGAAATCCATCCCATAGGATCCTTCGTGGGGCCTGTTTAGTAGCGAGTTGGTAGTGAGTGTGTTTGACCTATCATGCATCACGTAGTTGATGACGTCAAGACGCCCGGTTCGTGTTTTATTCGAGCCGGGCGCGTCTTTCAGTCCCTGTACCGTCTTGAGAGGAGTCGGCTCTATTTCCAGCAGATGATTAGAAGCAGAGAGATACTGGAGTTGATATTGTTCCCCTGAAGTAGCCCTCGCCGGGCGAAACAGAAAGTCTTTTCTGTCGGGATCTTGAATTGGAAGCCTTTTGGCGAAAATCCTCAATTTCAGATGAGTGTATTTTTTCACGATTTCAGACATATGCTGCATATCTCTAAAAACTGCTTATACTGATTATATTCAGCTGTAGTCCTCGCCAATTAATGTAGTTAAGCTTGGGATTCAGGCCTTGTTCATTGCTTGACATTTAAATTGAAATTATATACATATAAAAAAGACTGTGAAAAATAACAAAAAGAAGACCTCGTGTGAATGAAAGATATGAAAAGTGATTATTTATACATGTTTTGGAGTTTTTTATAAACCCGTGATGATGAGTGGATGGTTGGGCACTTGTGTAGTCCCAACGACCCTCAATTGAGGTTTATTTTTCTCCTTTTCATCTTCTTTGATTTTCAGTATGTCAGCTTTATCATATGTTTTTTGGTCTGAATGAATCCCTGCTTATAACTGAAATTAACAAAACGCATTTTTAATATACCAACTAGAGGTGAGCAAGGTGGATGTCCTCAGGCAGATAGACAGGCTAAAGAGCAACAAATCACCAGGTCCGGACGGCATTCGCCCAAGGGTACTCAAGGAACTAAGGAACGAAATAGCTGAGCCACTTCGACAGATATGCAACCTATCCTTAAAAACTGGAGAGATTCCGGAGGACTGGAAAATAGCAAATGTCACGCCCATATTTAAGAAAGGCTCAAGGGGAGATCCGGGAAACTACAGGCCAGTGAGCTTGACCTCGGTCCCGGGAAAGATGATAGAAGCGCTGATTAAGGACAGCATCTGGGAACACATCGAAAACAATGGGCAGCTAAAGTCGAGCCAGCATGGCTTCTGCAAGGGCAGGTCATGCCTCACGAACTTATTATACTTCTTTGAGGGGGTAAACAGCCAGGTGGATAAAGGGGAATCCATAGACATCATTTATCTTGACTTCCAAAAAGCCTTCGACAAGGTACCACACGAAAGACTGCTAAGGAAGTTATGGAACCAGGGGTGCAAGGGGTGGTCCACCGATGGATCAAAAACTGGCTGGCGGACAGGAAACAGAGGGTTGGAGTAAAGGGCCATTACTCAGATTGGAAATGGGTCACGAGCGGAGTTCCACAGGGGTCGGTGCTGGGACCGCTTCTGTTCAATATATTTATTAATGACCTGGAGGCGGGAACAAAATGTGAGGTTATTAAATTTGCGGATGACACTAAACTATGGAGAACTGCGAAGACCTCCAAAAAGATCTCACAACGCTGGAAGAGTGGGCCAAAAATGGCAAATGAGCTTCAACATAGGGAAATGCAAGGTCATGCATGTTGGGAAAAAGAACCCATGTTCACTTACAAGATGGGGGAATCACCGCTAGGGGTGAGCAACCTTGAAAGAGACCTGGGAGTGATGGTAGACACAACATTGAAGGCGTCGGCGCAGTGCGCCACAGCCTCAAGGAAAGCGAACAGAATGTTGGGTATCATTAAGAAAGGTATCACGACCAGGACGAATGAAGTCATCCTGCCACTGTATCGTGCAATGGTGCGCCCACACCTGGAGTACTGTGTCCAGTACTGGTCGCCGTACCTCAAGAAGGACATGGCGGTACTTGAGAGAGTCCAGAGAAGAGCAACTAAGCTAATAAAGGGTATGAGGGACCTCTCATATACTGACAGACTGAAAAAGCTGGGGCTTTTCTCGCTGGAAAAGCGACGACTTAGAGGAGACACGATAGAAACCTTCAAGATCATGAAGGGCATAGAAAAAGTGGACAGGGACAGATTTTTCAAACTATGGGGAACCACAAGTACAAGGGGGCACTCAGTGAAATTGAGAGGGGAAAGGTTTAGAACAAATGCCAGGAAGTTCTTTTTCACCCAGAGGGTGGTGGATACATGGAACGCGCTACCGGAGGATGTGATAAGCAGAAGCACGCAACAGGGCTTCATAGAAGGTCTGGACAGGTACCTGGAGGACAAAGGGATTGAGGGGTACAGATAAGAGTAGAGGTAAGGTTATAGGGATAGGATTAGAGGTAAATTGTAAAATTAGTCAGAGACCACTGTTCAGGCAGTGGGCCTGATGGGCCGCTGCGAGAGTGGACCGCTGGGCGAGATGGACCTCTGGTCTGCCTCAACGGAGGCAACTTCTTATGTTCTTATGTTCTTAAAATAGACTGATTACACAAAAATTATATATGTAGATATATCTGGTAACACTATGAATATTTATAAAATAACACTACAAAATATGGCCCCCTTTTATCAAGCTGCGTTAGGGTTTTTTATTGCCAGCCACTGCGGTAAAAGCTCCGACACTCATAGAATTCCTATGAGCATTGGAGCTTTTACCTCAGAGGCTGGCAATAAAAAACCCTAATGTGACTTGATAAAGGGAGGGGCCTATATTTGCTATACTACAGAAATTTCCTGAGAAGATATCTCAAAGCAGAAACTATTGGCCTCTTTTACAAAGCTTTTACAAAGCGTTAGCGGCTGCCGCGTGACAACAGCCCTGAAACCCTTTAAATCTCTATGGGCTTCGGGGCTGCTAGCGCGGCTTTGTAAAAGAGGCCATATATTAGGTTAATTACCAAAAGTCCCAGACATAATCAACCCTTAACCAGCAAAGTACAGTTCCAGGGGTTAGTTAGTATCACATTCTCAGTCTTTTTCAGCTGAATCAGTGTGTGATGGTGATGAAACAATTCCTCTTCAGGCTACAAGTTTTCCAGTGAGCACACTGGTTCTGGTATATGTAAAGTTCAAATCCTTTGCTCTGCCACTGTAGTAAGGTTCTCTGGTAAAAGCTAGAATAATCAGCTGCCGAGTTCTTCCCAATGCAGGTCTTAGCACATAAAAAATAAGCTTAAACAGAGACTTTAGTTCTTTTCTTCATAGCGGTGAGCATGGCAACTAGGAAATCTTCTTTGGCTTTCTTATTCTTCTTTCTCTCACAGCCAGACCCCAAAAGTTCTTCTCCAGCCTGATGCTGATTCTCTTCAGTTCTGTCCCAGATGACAACATGGGCCAATTAGGATTTGTCCAGCAGGTTATGGTCAGTCATCCATAAGGAGAGTGAATGGGCTTCTAGATGGAACCTCTTCCTCAAGGCTGATACAGAATATCCTGCCAAGACAATAAGAAAGCTAGACAGAAGCTCGCTCCTTCACACTTTCTCAGGCTAGTCTGAGGTGGATGATCTTGGCTGTAAGCAAACAGTTTGTTTCCAAGTAGCAGGGCAGGATCCATGATGTCCTTCTTCAGAAAAAGATGGTTCGTGGCCTAGCAAGGTCTCAAGCTTCCAAAAGACGATATAGAGATATCCCTACAGTTCCACTACTTTCCAACATCTAATCCTTTTCCTGATAAAGACTGTTGAGTAATGTCAGCTTCACTTTGTCTCTCTTCTGTGGATCAGAATCGGTTCTCTTCAATGGAGTTAGGGCTGAGGCACAGCAATAGAAGGGAAGAGGGATTGAACATAACATAAGAATATAAGAACATAAGAGATGCCGCTGATGGGTCAGACCAGTGGTCCATCGTGCCCAGCAGTCCGCTCACGCGGCGGCCCTTTTGGTCAAAGTCCAGCGCCCTAACTGAGACTGGCCCTACCAGCGTATGTCCTTGTTCAGTAAGAACTTGTCTAACTTTGTCTTGAATCCCTGGAGGGTGTTTTCCCCTATGACAGACTCTGGGAGTGTGTTCTAGTTTTCCACCACTCTCTGGGTGAAGAAGAACTTCCTTATGTTTGTACGGAATCTATCCCCTTTCAACTTTAGAGAGTGCCCTCTTGGTCTCTCTACCTTGGAGAGGGTGAACAACCTGTCCTTATCTACAAAGTCTATCCCCTTCAGTACCTTGAATGTTTTGATCATGTCCCCTCTCAATCTCCTCTGTTCAAGGGAGAAGAAGCCCAGTTTCGCTAATCTTTCGCTGTATGGCAGCTCCTCTAACTCCTTAACCATCTTAGCCGCTCTTCTCTGGACCCTCTCGAGTAGTACCGTGTCTTTCTTCATGTACGGCGACCAGTGCTGTACGCAGTACTCCAGGTGAGGGCACACCATGGCCCGGTACAGCGGCATGATAACCTTCTCTGATCTGTTCGTGATCCCCTTCTTTATCATTCCTAGCATTCTGTTCACCCTTTTCGCTGCTGCCGCACATTGTGTAGATGTTGCCAGAATATGTCCAGATGTGTTTGAATGTTAAGTTTCCTAAAAACCTGACGCCTCAGCCCCACCACTCCTCCGCGTTGTTTGATTCAAAAAGCGGGAAGTTTTAATGTGGGAGCCTCATCATCGGCTGTCTGGTTTATTACAGTTTTACTTGCTATTTTTATTTTTTGCTGTTCGTTTATTTTACTATACGTTTATAAAGAATCAGTGTTTGAAAGCTTCAGTTTAAGCTCATAGTGTGAACTTTAAGAGTTATTTATGTACTCATCTTTAAGCTCATAGTGTGAACTTTAAGAGTTCTTTATATACTCATCTCCGTGTCCACCCAGGGAGTCAGACCCGACATGTTTCACACGAATGCGTTTTATCAAGGGTCTCCCTGTCGAGTATAAAGAAAGAGAAAATAATCAGTTATGGGTATATAACCTCTCCCTCCCATATCTAATGCGTTTCAAGCTTCACATTCATTTTTGTAATATGCTCACCAAGGGCGCCGCTGTCATCCGACTCCACTCTATTCATGAGGAAAGATGGCGGCGGCGTCCTCGGAGTGGAATTTAAATCCCCTGTCATTGATTTCAAACTAAATGAGATAGAGCAGAGATTCATTTTTTCTTTAGACACGGTACAGCCTCAAGGATTGAATGCAGAGATTGAATGGGGCACGATGTAAACTCAGTAAGGACCAATAGGAAGCAGGGGGCGGAGTTTTTTGAAATCAATGACAGGGGATTTAAATTCCACTCCGAGGACGCCGCCGCCATCTTTCCTCATGAATAGAGTGGAGTCGGATGACAGCGGCGCCCTTGGTGAGCATATTACAAAAATGAATGTGAAGCTTGAAACGCATTAGATATGGGAGGGAGAGGTTATATACCCATAACTGATTATTTTCTCTTTCTTTATACTCGACAGGGAGACCCTTGATAAAACGCATTCGTGTGAAACATGTCGGGTCTGACTCCCTGGGTGGACACGGAGATGAGTACATAAATAACTCTTAAAGTTCACACTATGAGCTTAAACTGAAGCTTTCAAACACTGATTCTTTATAAACGTATAGTAAAATAAACGAACAGCAAAAAATAAAAATAGCAAGTAAAACTGTAATAAACCAGACAGCCGATGATGAGGCTCCCACATTAAAACTTCCCGCTTTTTGAATCAAACAACGCGGAGGAGTGGTGGGGCTGAGGCGTCAGGTTTTTAGGAAACTTAACATTCAAACACATCTGGACATATTCTGGCAACATTATATATTATCGGTCCGGGTTATACCGTACATTTATCTTTCAGCCACTGGATTTAGAAACTGCACATTGTGTAGATGGCATCATCGACTTGTCGATCAGAACTCCGAAGTCCCTTTCCTGGGAGGTCTCTCCAAGTATCACCCCGGACATCCTGTACTCGTGCTTGAGATTTTTGATGCCAACATGCATCACTTTACACTTATCCATGTTGAACATCTGCCATGTCGATGCCCATTCCTCGAGCCTCTGTCATGTTGTAGATCTTCGCAATCCCCCTGCATCTTCACTACTCTGAATAACTTCGTGTCGTCCGCAAATTTAATCACCTCGCTCGTCGTACCTATGTTCTAGATCGTTTATAAAAATGTTGAAGAGTATAGGTCCAAGCACCAAGCCCTGCAGTACCCCTTTGGTGATGCCCTTCCAGTCTGAGTATTGCCCATTTACCCCACTCTCTGTTTCCTATGTTCCAGCCAGTTTTTAATCCATGTGAGTGAGTATTTCTCCCTCGATTCCATGGCTCGCAATTTTATGAAGTAGTCGTTCAAGTAGAACCTTGTTGAACCACCTTCTGAAAGTCCAGATATACAATGTCGACCTGGTCATCCTTGTCTATCTGCTTGTTTACTCCCTCGAAGAACTGTAGGAAGTTTGTCAAACAAGATCTGCCTTTGCTGAAACCGTGCTGGCTTGTCCTCATCAGACCGTGTCCATCAAGGTGATCAATGATGCGGTCCTTTATCAGTGCCTCTACCATCTTTCCTGGTACCGAGGTCAGATTCACTGGTTTGTAGTTTCCCGGGTCTCCCCTCGAACCTTTTTTGAAGATCAGTGTAAAATTTGCCACCTTCCAGTCCTCTGGAATCTTTCCTGTTTTGATTGACAGATTGGCTATTAGTTGAAGCAGTTCAGCTATGGTCCCTTTCAGTTTCTTGATGACCCTCGGGTGGATGCCATCCAGTCCCGAGGATTTATCGCTCTTAAGCCTATCGATCTGCCTGTATACCTCTTCTAGACTGACAGTAGACCCTGTCAGTTTCCCGTTTTCGCTTCCAGCATATAGCCTGATGGGTTCTGGTATGCTGTGTATATCTTCTTTGGTAAACACAGATGCAAGAAACATGTTCAGTCTGTTGGCAATTGGTTTGTCCTCCTTTAGTGCTCCCTTTATTCCTTGGTCATCCAACGGTCCCACCGCTTCCTTTGCAGGTCGTTTCCCTTTAATATATCGAAAGAACAGCTTGAAGTTTTTTGCCTCCTTGGCTATTTTTTCCTCGTAGTCTCTTTTTGCCACTTTTACCGCCTTATGGCACCTGCGTTGATGTTGTTTGTGCTTATTCCAGTTTTCATCTATTTTTGATCTTTTCCATTCCTTAAACAAAGATTTTTTGTCTTTGATCGCTTCCTTAACCTCTACAGTGAGCCATGCCTGTTCTTTATTCTTTTCCTCTTTGATCCCTTGTTGATACATGGTATATATAGATTTTGCGCCTCGGTGACCGTATCCTTTTTTTTTAAATTTAAGTATTTTTTATTGATTTCAATATTATATCAAGTAAACTTGTACAGAAAGCAAATTTAACCAAAACATATTACAATCATATAAATCCATACTTAACAATGTTAAGCAGTTTATAAGAAAAACTGTTATGGTAAAATTAGTTCAAGTCCTCATTGGATCCAAAAATTAATTGTGAGAAAACATAAAAAAGAAAACAATCAAAGAAGTAATGCTATTCCTATGGGTCGGGAAGGAGACTACTATTTTCTCTTAGAGCTCAAGCTTAAATTTTCTCCTTGTCCAGGCGGGACATCGCCAGAAAATTAGTCAAATGTTGGGGCTCAAAGAATACATATTTAATTGAGTGATAACAGACAATGCACTTACAAGGGTGTTTCAAATAAAATGTAGCCCCCAATGAGATGACCCCCGGTTTCAAGAGAAGGAAGTCACGTCTACGTTTTTGCGTTTCCCTTGTAACATCAGGGAACATTTGAATTTTGCAACCAAGGAATTCCTTTTGTTTATTTTTTAGAAGTAGTCTCAATAACCAAGATTTATCAATAGAAAGAACCAAAGTAGCTACTAATGTTGCAGGTGTTGCCACTTCCTTATCTGACTTCTCCAGAATCTCAGTAATATTCAATACTTGTCGTTCAGTAGGTTCAGGTTGCTGTTGATGCGGACCGTATCCTTAAAAAGGGACCAAAGATAGCTTGCATTAAGGCTATATTGACAAGACTAGTTCTAAAGTCAAAAATAGCCACAGGCACTTGAGGTATCCCTTCTCCAACATTAAAAGATATGCTAAAATGGTTGTTGAATGATGAATTTATAACATTAATAATTACAAGGAAGAATACTCTCAAGCATAGGCCATCTACTATTTGATGAGTAGTTAGTCAGAGACTTTTATAAAGTAGGAGTGTGTTTCCTTTCTGGCCATTATTATTTGTTCAGTTTTGTCATATAGAAGAAGCTGGGTGTCATATATGCTACTGCGAAGTATGCCACTGTCTTGTGGTTTACTGGTCCTTGGGGTAGGACTGGCCCCACTCACTCCTGCCCCTCTTAGCTCCTGATCGAAAATGGCCTCTAGTGATATTCTCACAGTACTAGAGGTGTGGTTATCAACATGGACTATTTTAGCACAGGTCCCATTTTAAACAATGCGACTTATTTCCAAGTTGGAAAAACAAATTCTTGGATAAGCTCCTCGATTGCTCAAACACAATCTTATTATGTATTTAGAAAGTTGATAAAAACTTAACTGTTTGAAAGATTTGTACGATAATTTTATTGTTGTATTCTCTGATTTTGCAATTTCACTGAAATGTAGAGTTCTTTTGATGTGAACTGCCCAGAACTATTGGTTGGACGGTATACAAAACATAAAATTATTATTATTATTTTTTTATTGTTAACCCCACTTATTAAAAACTATCCCCTCCTTTTACAAAACCACAATAGTGGTTTTTAGCATAGGCGCCAGCGCTGAATGCTCTGCGCTGCTCCCGACACTCATAGCCGACTTACACTTGACACTAACCAGTCATTTTCAGTGAACATACCCAGTTAGGTGCCACTGAAAATGATTAGATAGCCCCCATTCAGTTAACTCACATTGAATACTGATCAGACTATTTATAGAATAGTGCCTAGAACTTACGCATATAATTGCCAATTATTCTTGCCAACATGTTTATGTCTGCTACTATTCTATAAACTGGCCACACTACTGGTGCCTAAATTTAGGTGTTAGCTTTTGGAATTACTGTTCACAGTTTTGTTGAGGGTATGACTTTGGAATGTTTGCTGTAGTTTAAAGTAGACCGTTATAGTTCAAAGCGCTCCAAATTGCAGAGTTTTAGTTTTCTTGTTCAAATTTCAGGATGGCAACCCCTCCTCCTCTCCACTCCCCCGTTCCTCTCCTCGCCACGCGCATCCCTTGCCTTCCCCTGTGCCTGTTTTACTTTCCCAGTGCGAGGTTGCTGCCCACATCGGCATCAGCGCTCTCTCTGATGTCACTTCTGGGACCCGCACCTAGGAAGTGACATCAAAGGGCGAGCCGACACCAACATGGGCATGCTGCTCACACCGAAGAAGTTAAAAAAAAATACGGGGAAATGGAAGACGGGGGCATGCATGGTGGGGGAGGGGCGCTGCCTACTCTTACTACGCCACTGATAAGAACCTTTTTCATAGCAGATACGACAACTAATGAATTCATTTGCAGAGAGATACCCTGTGAGTCTCTGTGTATTGGTTTCCTATATAGGTGCTCAAAGATACATACATACAGACCTAGAACAACTCCTATTGCCCACCACTTATGAGGTATTCAGGAAACGCCTCAAAACTCACCTATTCCTGAAATACCTAGACAGCTGACCCACTTCCCTCTTTCCCCTCTCTTGCCCTTTCTCCCCATTGTTCCCACATCCCTTAAGTTAACTCAACTTGTATGTCAACTCAACTTGTACTCCACTAATCTTCTGTAAACCGCATAGAACTTAACGGTATTGCGGTATATAAACTGTTATTATTATTATTATTACTACTTACGCCGTTTCATTATCTTGGCTAAAAAACAAACAAAAAAAGACGTTGCTATCTATAATTTCCCTCACTTCACTAAAGCAACATGATTTCTGCTATTTGTCGCATCTTCAGCATTTTTATTTTGCTTTCAAGATTGGCTTTTCAGTATCCTATCTGTGGGCTTGATACATTCTTTAATGGGAAAGTGGTGGTGGTGGTGGTAGTATGAAGCAATCTCCTGAAGCTGCTTGCAATGGATTGGTACTATTTACTTATTTTAGGTACAATATTTATATACCACATATCAAAGTTATCTAAGTGGTTTACAGTCGGGAACTGAAGCATTTTCCCTATCTTTCCTGGTGGGCTCACAATCTATCTAAAGTACCTGGGGCAATGGAGAAATGAGTGACTTGCTAGGGTTACAAGGAGCAGCACAGGATTTGAACCTACGACCTCAAGGTGCTGAGGCTGTAGCTCTAACCACTAGATCACTCCTTCTTCCTTGACTGACTTCACTATAATTGTTTATATTAAAGCTGAAAAAATATGATACTCTAATAAGGGAGATAAAAGTATTCTTCTTGCACTTATCTCTTGGGTCTACTTTTTCAGGATGATAGTTTATATCTTGGCATATTTTATTACATTCTAATTCCAGTTTTGCTGATCTGATTCATTTCAGACCCATTTCCATTCTCAGTACCTAAACTGAAGTGAAGTACTTTAAAATAAAAGGGGATTGTGAGCTCTTGCTCTGGTACTGTGTTTTAAAAGAATAATGGCAACATGATCAGTATAATTTAATATGCATGTCCTATGGACCAGTGATTATCAATCCAATTCTCAGGACACACCCTGTAAGTCAAGGTATTAGGCTATTGATAATGAATATGCACGAGACAGATTTGCATGCACAGTATGCAAATCACTTCATGCATATTCTATAAGCTTGCTTGCTGAGAAAGTGGTTGAAAACTACTGTTACAGACAACCCTGTGACAACTTCATAAGTGGAATGAAGTCAAGAAATATTAATCTAGAACTGCATTTGAACTAAGACAATCATAAATTGATCATCTCACTTCAAAAGGTGCTCTCCTGACAACAGCTATATAAGCTCCAATGATAAGATTACTGGAAATTACACATGCCCTGGATAAATGAAAAAGTAAAACAAAACAAACACATTTACAACCTAAAACTGTGATGCGCTTTTAATGCTGATTGCAGGATTTCTCTGATCAGGTCCTGAGGACTGTACAGTATACTTTTCAAATTACAAATCAGTCTTCATTTTAGGTCTTCAGGGTTAAGAACAAGTTTCAATTTTAAAACCATTCTTAAGTTGAATCTGTATGTAATTGGATCAAATGAGACCCCTCTTACATTCCTTTCTATCCGTCCCACTATTCCTTCTCCATAACTACATCCAACATTTCTCTCTATCATCTCTCTCTTCCCCATGTATTTGTACTTCATGCTTCTCCCATCACCATGCCCAATATTTCTCTCTCCCTCCCTGTGCCCAATAATTCACCTTTCTTCATTTCCCCAAATGCACCATATCTTTCCCTCTCACTCAGTCATTCATGTCCAACAATTCTCCCTTTCTGTTTCTGTTCCCTCCCCACCTCAGCATCTCTTTCCCTCACTCCCTCCATTCTTCCATCTTATATTTCAAGTTCATGCTCCCCTCCCTCCATTCTGTGTCCTAAGTTCAAGCTTCCTCCCGCCTTTCAACCTTACTTCCATCCTTTGTCCGAAGTTTGTGTTCCCTCCCTTCCTTCTGGACCCCAGCTTTCCTCCCCTTTCTCATGTCCTAAAGTGCCCCTCTCCCTTCCTCCCTCCATTCTGTGTCCCAAGTTCATGCCTCCTTCCTGTAAGTGTTTACTTGTTCTGGCCGGCTCCCTCCTTTCAGCTGCACTTGTTTCTCTTCACAAAGCTCAGGGCTATGTTTCCACATGCAGCCCATTGTCTGGCCCAGAATTTGTTGCTGGAGAATGTGGTAAAATCAATTAGCTAAGCGGGGTTTAAAAAGGGCTTGGATAATTTCCTAAAAGAGAGATCCATAGGCCATTATTGAGAACATACATAGTAACATAGTAGATAACGACAGATAAAGACCCAAATGGTCCATCCAGTTTGCTCAACCTGATTCAATTTAATTTTTTTCTTCTTCTTCTTAGCTATTTCTGGGCAAGAATCCAAAGCTCTGTCCAGTACTGTGCTTAGGTTCCAACTACTGACGTCTCTGTCAAAGCTTACTCCAACCGAATAAGAAATTATTTGCCCTCTCGTAGCTTTAAAAGCATTCCAAATAGTTTCCGATGAGACTTCTTCCGAGGTATTGAGTTGAAAATAGTCAACCATTTTTTGTTTTATTTCCTCAAGAAAGTTTGAATCCGCAAGCAATGTATTATTGAATCTCCAAACAGGTCTAATAAAGTCCTTTTCACCAACTCGGCACTCAATCCAAATACCTACATGATCCGTCAAAAGGATCCGATCTATGTTAGCCTGTGTAACCTGCCTTGTTAAATTATCTAATTCAAAAAAATAATCAATTCTAGAAAATGATTGATGAACCTGGGAACAAAAAGAAAATTCACGAGCATTAAAATAAAAAAGCCTCCATATACAGAATCTTTTAAACCACATGATTGCACAAGATTGTCCAAGCCTAGTGACTTTAGTTGTCTGCTAGGTTGTTTATCCAGCAATGAATCCATGACAGCATTGAAGTCTCCAGCCATAATTATATTAGATGTAGCAAATGACAGAATTAAATGTTGGAGTTTTTTAAAGAAATCAGTCTGATTTGTATTAGGGGCGTAAACATTAAAAAGCTTCGGGGTATCATTTCCTAAGGTCATGTCAACATGAATCCATCTTTCCATATGGAAAATGCTGAAATTAGAATTTTCCTAATTCGGAACAAAATATTCGATCCTTAGAGTCACAATTGGCTTTGAAATGGGAAAACACTACTTTACAGGCCCTCTTGAAAGCTAAATATAAATACAATGAGACTTTTTCACAATATGCTAGGGAAGATTTGTTTTCTCAACAAGCTCTGTATTATGGAAACTCGAATAAAGCAGGAAGATTATTGGCTAATTATCTCAAAGCCAAAAAAAGGAAAGTAAAAATTGTGGTTATTAAAGATGAGAAGGGTACAACTAATTCTCAAATTGTAGATATTTTGAAGCACGTTTTGGAATTTTATAAAGCTTTATATTCTTCTGCGCTTTATTCCGATAAAGAAATGAAAGGTTTAGAATTTTTAAAGTTAATTCAGGGACCAAAAATTCCCATGCATATAAAAGGAAATCTTGATGCACGTATATCACTAAAAAAGCTTCAGACAGCGTTGAAGTTTCTCAGAGCTGGATCCGCTCTGGGTGGTAATGGATATACAGTGGAGTTTTCCAAATCATTTCAAATTATACTTTTACCTAATCTTATAAAATTATATCAGTTACAATTGACTAAAGGTTGTATTTCAGGTACTATGGCTGAATCTTTAACTATTGTTTTGCCGAAGCCAAATAGAGATCCCATGTTGGTCTCAAATTACAGGCCTATTTCTTTAATCAATGTGTATGGAAAACTGCTGGCTTTAAGGTTAGCCAAGGCTCTCCCATACATGATCGGTATGCACCAAACCAGTTTCATTGCTCAGAGGCACTCTTCAAATAATACTAGATTGCCATTTCGTATGCTAAATTTATCAAAAACAATGAATGAGCCGGCTTTCACTGTCTCTTTGGATGCAGAGAAGGCCTTTGATCGAGTGGAGTGGACTTTCATGTATCAAGCAATGGATTGGTTTGATAAAGGATCTGGATTTATACAAATGATTCATACCTTATATAGTTCCCCTTCAGCCAGATTATATATTAATAATACTTTCTCAGAGCATTTTCGTCTGGAGAGGGGAGTTAGATAGGGATGTCCCTTGTCTCCTTTCCTTTTTGATATTATGTTGGAAAAATTATTGTTGGCTATACAGCAGGCAAAGGAGATACAAGGAATTCCTTATGCAGGTCAGGAATATAAGGTCTCTGCGTATGCAGATGATATCTTGCTTCATTTGAGAAATCCTGATTTTACCATTCCGTATTTACTGGAATTGATTGACCGATTTGGTAAATTTTCTGGTTATAAAATAAATTGGAGTAAATCAGAGGTTCTTCCACTAAATGTACATTATGTAAAATGACTCTTTGACCCATTCCCATTCCTTTGGAAAGAAAAGGGTATAAAATATTTAGGGTTATGATTCAAAAAACTTTGATAGACACAATGACAGTAAATGAGAAATCTTTATTGTTGAAAGTCAAAGAGATGTGTGAGCACTGGAACCCTTTACATCTTTCTTGGTGGGGGAGAGTACAAACTGTCAAGATGATGATATTGCCTGTAGTTTGCTACCAAATGGGGATGTTGCCAGTTTATTTTCAGGGATCCTTTTATAAGAAATTAAATAGAATTCTCACTAACTTTATTTGGCTGGGTAAAACTGCTAGAATAGCTCTAGTATCTTTGCAAAAACCAATTGTGGAGGGTGGGGTAAATTTTCCCAATTTCTACAGATACCATCAAGCTTTTATCATGAGACAGGGTATGAATTGGATCCTTCCTGAGGTTTTGGAGGATCTCCCGGATTGGCTAATTTTGGAACAACAACTCTTGTCCCCATTACGATTGAGCCATGTATTGAGTATTAAACGACCTTGTATTTACAAGGATAATAGTATTTTATTATCTACTTGAAAAACTTTACACTTTATGAATAATTTAACATCTGAGCCGATACAACAGTCCACATGTCAATCCTTAAGGTTGAACTCCAGGATTCAAATTGGCGAATCTAAGATCCTCTGGAGGCATTGGTTGCAGAGAGGTATACGTACGTTAGATGATGTATTATCAAATGGAAAACTGCTTGATTTTTCATGACTGCAACAAACATTTGGTATTTCAAAATCTCAAGTATATAAGGGGTTGCAGTTGAAGCAGGCCATTCAGAAAGGGTTCCCTGTTGGCGCAATCTAAAAAATCAGTATAGCTTGCCAGGCCAATGCTTCCAGACAGATTTGCTAGGGCATCAGGCAGCCAAGTGGTATAAATTAATATCTGGCTAAATGAATAAGAAACCAAAACCAAGTTTTAGAGATATGTGGAGCATTGAGATTAAGCAGCAGATTTCTGCTACTCAATGGCCACGAATTTGGTCTTGGAGGATGAGATGTACAGCGTCAGCATCTCTGAGACAAACGGTTTTTCTTATTGCATAGGATTTTTTGGAACCCGGTTCATCTAATTATAAATCTAACAGATGCTGGCACTGTCATCCTGACATTGAGACATTGGACCATCTGTTGTTTTACTGTCCTTTAATACTTAGTTGTTGGAAGTCGATATGGGGACAGATTAACACTGTTCTGGAGTCCTCAATCCCATTGACATATGATGTAGTCATATGTGGGACATTATTATATCTTAAACTCCCTTTGGACCGATATAAAAACAGGCTAAACCTTATTATGACCGGGATAGCCATACAGATGGTTACTCGTAATTGGAAAAATTGAGATCGCCTTAATTTTCCTTTTTGGTGGGCAAATTTATGCCTCTGCTACAGGTATGAGAAAATGAATGCTGATATGCTGGGGCATAGCACATTATTTAATTTGATTTTGGGGCCCATTGACGTCTTTTATTACTTCGTTATAATTGTCTTTTATCTTTAATTTTTTGTGGAATTACACATACATCCAGGGTTGGGAGGGAGGTTGGGAGGGGAGGGGTATATCTTTGCTTTGTTATGTTCTATGTCTACAGGTTATGGAAGGGAAGGGAAGGGAGAGGGGTTATTCTTTATGTATTATTATTGACAGATTATAAGTGCCATTGACACCCTCCCTAGCCATATACAGACACAGACTGTGCAAGTCTGCCCTGTACTGGCCTTATTTCTTCAATATTTACTATTATTTTCTGATTCTAGATCCTCTGCATTCATTCCATGCTTTTTTGAACTCTGTTATCGTTTTCCTCTCCACCACCTCTCTTGGGAGTGCATTCCAGGCATCCACCACCCTTTCTGTAAAGAAGAATTTCCTTACATTGCTCTTGAGTCTCTCACCCCTCAGCCTCAAATTACGCCCTCTGGTTTTCCTTTTTCTTTAAAAGATTTTGTTCTATGTTAATACCTTTGAAGTTCTTAAATGTCTGAATCATATCTCCCCTTTCCCTCTTTTCCTCTAGGGTATACATATTCAGGGCTTCCAGTCTCGTACGTCTTTTGGCGTAAACCTCCTATCATTTTTGTCATCTTCCTCTGGACTGCTTCAAGTCTTCTTATATCCTTTGCCAGATATGGTCTCCAAAACTGAACACAATACTCCAAGGGGGGTCTCACCAATGACCTGTACAGGGGCATCAACACCTTCTTTCTTCCAAGGATAAGCAGCATAAAATCTGTTTTACTATTTGAGATCTACTAGGTGCTTGGAATCTGGGTGCCACTGTTGGAAACAGGATACTGGGCTTCATGGATCTTCAGTCTGACCCAGTATGGCAATTCTTATGTTCTTAAGGGTAGCCAGTGCTATTAAATCCTCTACAGTATTGGGGCCCCGATGCTAAGCTTACCATGGAAGTAAGACTGGAGGGGGTTTTTACAGATTGCAGTAGCAGCCACCGAGAATCCTATGCAAATACATTACAAGGAGCTCATTAGTATTAAAATGAGCACTCCTTGTAATACGCAGCAAGATCGTTGGCATGAGGGATGCCCAGTCCCTCCTGCTGGAACCCCCACCCCAAAAAGTAGCCCATCCGAAATCTCCAGGCCCATGTGGAACCCCCTCTACCTTATTGAGTTGGCTAGCCGAAGGCATCCTTCCTGTCTCCAGTTGGCTGGCTCGCCTTCACTAGAATGGCAGGCCTGCCTCTTCCTGGTGCATCATAGGATGCACCGGGGAGGGGGCTTAAGGTCCAGATTGTTCCATGGGAGTGGCCTAAGCGATCTGGCCAATCAGAATCTTGGGCCACTCCCAGTGTATCCCTGAATGCACTGTGAGAGAGGCCTAAGATTCTGGTTGGCCTAGAAGGGGCCTTAAGCACCTGGCCCAATCAAGGCCTTAAGCCACTCCCCAGTGCATCCCACAATGCACCGGGAAGGGGCAGGCCTGCCATTCTAGTGAAGGCGGGCCTGCCGGGTGGAGGCAGGAAGGATGCCTCTGAGTGACCATCTCAATAAGGTAGGGGGTTCCACGTGAGCTTGGGGGGTTACGAGGGAGGGGAGTCTGGATGGGTCTGGGTGGGCTACTTTTTGGGGTGGGGGTTCCAGTAGGAGGGATTGGGCATCCCTCCTTCCCACGATCTTTGTTGGTGGAGGGGTTTCCGGCGGGAGGGACTCAGCATCACTCCTGCCAATGATCTTTGGGGGGTGGGTGGGGATTGTCCAGCAGGAAGGATCTAGGTGTCATTGTTGAGGATACATTGAAACCCTCAGCTCAATGTGCAGTGGTTGCTAAGAAAGCAAATGGAATGTTAGGAATTATCAGGGAAGGAATGGAAAACAAAGATAAAAATGTAAAAATGTTATAATGCCCTTGTATCGCTCAATGTTACAGCTGCACTTCGAATATTGTGTGCAGTTCTGGTCGCCATATCTCAAAAAAGATATAACAGGATTATAAAAGGTACAGAGAAGGGCAACAAAAATGATAAAAGGGATGGGACAACTTCCCTATGAGGAAAGGCTAAAGTGGTTAGGACTCTTCATCTTGGAGAAGAGACGGCTCAAGGGTAACTACTCTGGCCTGCTGCTCATGCCGGCCTGACTCCCTCTGAAATCACTTCCGGGGTACGGGGCCAGTAAGTGACATGAGATGGAAACTACAGACCAGTGAGTTTGACTTCAGTACCGGGAGTTATGGTAGAGGCACTGATAAAGCACTGAATCATTGATCACCTTGACGGACACAATCTGATGAGGACCAGCCAGCACAGATTCAGCAAAGGAAGATCTTGCTTGACAAACTTACTGCACTTCTTTGAGGGAGTAAACAGGCAGATAGACAAGGGTGACCCGGTGTTTGACAAGGTCCTGATGAATGACTAATTCAAAAAATTGTGAGCCATGGAATTGAGGGTGATATACTCACGTGGATTAAAAACTGGTTGGCGGATAGGAAACAGAGAGTGGGGGTAAATGGACAATAGTCGGACTGGAAAAGCGTCACAAGTAGAGTGCTGCAGGGCCTGTGCTCTTCAACATATTTATAAACAACCTGGAAATTGGTACGACGAGCGAGATGATTAAATTTGCAGACGATGCAAAGTTATTCAGAGTAGTGAGGACACAGAAGGATTGCGAAGACCTACGAGACATAAACATGCTCGAGGAATGAGCCACGAAATGGCAAATGAAGTTCAACGTGGATAAGTGCAAGATGATGCATGTCGGTAACAAAAATCTTATACACGAATACAGGATGTCCGGTGCAGTACTCGGAGAAACCCCCCAGGAAAGAGACTCGGGAGTACTTGTAGACAAGTCATGAAGCTATCCGCACAATGCACGTCGGCGGTGAAAAAGGTGAGCAGAATGCTAGGAATGATTAAGAAGGGGATCACAAACAGATTGGAGAAGGTTATCATGCCGCTGTACCGGGCCATGGTATGCCCCCACCTGGAATACTGCGTCCAACACTGGTTGCCGTACATGAAAAAGGACATAGTACTACTCGAAAAAAGAGCGACAAAAATGGTTAAGGGACTGGAGGAGTTGCCGTACAGTGAGAGGCTAGAGAAACTGGGCCTCTTCTCCCTTGAAAAGAGGAGACTGAGAAGGGACATAATTGAAACATTCAAGATAATGAAGGGAATAGACTTAGTAGAGAAAGATTGTTCACCCTCTCGAAGGTGGAGAGAACAAGAGGGCACTCTCTAAAGTTAATAGGGGACAGATTCCGTACAAATTAAGAAAGTTCTTCTTTACCCAGAGTGTGGTAGAAATCTGGAACGCTCTTCCGGAGGCTGTTATAGGGGAAAGCACCCTCCAGGAATTCAAGACAAGGTTAGACAAGTTCCTGCTGAACCAGAACGTACGCAGGTAAGGCTAGACTCAATTAGGGCACTGGAGGACTAGGAGGACTGGAAGATAGCCAATGTTATGCCCATCTTTAAAAAGGGATCAAGAGGTGACCCGGGAAACTACAGACTGGTGAGTCTGACCTCAGTTTTGGGGAAAATGGTGGAAGCACTGATAAAAGAAAATATCAATGAACATTTTGAAAGAAACGAACTTCTGATAACCAGCCAACATGGTTTCTGCAAGGGGAGATCGTGCCTAACGAACTTATTGCACTTCTTCGAAGGAATTAACAAATGGATGGACAAAGGAGACCCCATAGACATCATATATCTAGATTTCCAAAAAGCCTTTGACAAGATGCCCCATGAACGCCTACTCCAGAAACTGAAGAACCATGGGTGGAAGGAGACGTACATAGATGGATCAGAAACTGGTTAGTGGGTAGGAAACAGAGGGTAGGAGTGAAGGGCCACTACTCTGACTGGAGGAGGGACACGAGTGGGGTCCCACAGGGCTCGGTGCTCGGGACGCTGCTATTTAATATATTCATAAATGATCTAGAAACAGGGATGAAGAGTGAGATAATAAAATTTGCGGATAACACCAAACTATTTAGTGGAGCTCGGACTAAAGAGGACTGCGAAGAATTGCAAAGGGACTTGAACAAACTAGGGGAATGGGCGACGAGATGGCCGATGAAGTTCAACGTTGAGAAATGTAAAGTATTACATGTGGGAAACAGAAACCCGAGGTACAACTATACGATGGGAGGGATGTTATTAAATGAGAGTTCCCAAGAAAGGGACTTGGGGGTAATGGTGGACATGACAATGAAGCCAACAGCACAGTGCGCAGCGGCCGCTAAGAAGGCAAACAGAATGCTAGGCATAATCAAGAAGGGTATTACAACCAGAACGAAAGAAGGTATCCTGCCATTGTATCGGGCGATGGTGCGTCTGCATCTGGAGTACTGCATCCAATATTGGTCGCCGTACCTTAAGAAGGACATGGCGTTACTCGAGAGGGTTCAGAGGAGAGCGACGCATCTGATAAAGGGGATGGAAAACCTTTCATACACTGAGAGATTGGAGAAACTGGGTCTCTTTTCCCTGGAGAAGAGGAGACTTAGAGGGGATATGATAGAGACTTACAAGATCATGAAGGGCATAGAGAGAGTAGAGAGGGGCAGATTCTTCAAACTTTCGAATAATAAAAGAACAAGAGGGCATTCAGAAAAGTTGAAAGGGGACAGATTCAAAACGAATGCTAGGAAGTTCTTCTTTACCCAACGTGTGGTGGACACCTGGAATGTGCTTCCAGAGGGCGTAATAGGGCAGAGTACGGGACTGGGGTTCAAGAAAGGATTGGACAATTTCCTGCTGGAAAAGGGGACAGAGGGGTATAGATAGAGGATTACTGCACAGGTCCTGGACCTGTTGTGCCACTGGGCACGATGGACCTGAGGTCTGACCCAGCAGAGGCATTGCTTATGTTCTTATGAAGTTCCTAACTGCAGCACCACAAAGTTGCATTTACCATACAAGTCAAAAATTTGTGGTAGTGAAGTACTATACAGTAATTAGTGATTTATTCATATTTTACTATAGCTAAATTTACTGTGTATTTTACTGTATCTTAGTAACTACCCTTCTAAGTGTAACTGAAGACTTAACTGGTTATGGGCCCTTTAAACAGCAAGATAGAACATCTTTTTTTAGGAGCATTATCATAAGAGCATTATGGATATGTGGGCATTGATAAAATCAATGCTATTTTGCAGTTATTCATCGAATGGGAAGTAGCGAGGAGAATGAATAGTAAGCATCATTGAACGTCTAATATTATGACCTCTTTAGATTGTATATTTTGAAAAGAAATTAATATGGCATTTTGTTTTTCAGATGTGCACTGTACAGTACATCATAATTACCATGATTATCTCTATTAGATGTCATTAGTTGAAGTATCTAGAAACAAGACCTGTGAGACTTTATAGGTTCCAGACGAAATAGCCGGAGATAGTTTGAACAGAGCTTGCTGCTCTAGATTGTAATATATTTAAAAGATTATTCCACAAGTATTTTAAATCTTGTTCTTTGGATTTCTGTCTCTCTTATTTAATGGCCATTGCCCTGCTAGAATTTTTATTGTTTAATTAGATTCAGGATATGTTTCATTAGGCTATTTCCCAGCTGAATTAGGCAAAATTATCACACCTATGTTAAAAGATTACAAGTTATCCAATCACCTTGTCTCAAACTATAGTTCAATGGCTTTTATTCCCCTGATTGTAAAGTTAATAGAGGGTTTAATTTTTGTCCAACTTTATAACTATTTAAACAAGTATAATACAGTATATTATATTTTTTTCAATCAGATTTTTGGAGTAAAAATGGTAAGAGACAGTAGTAGTTTCCATCTTTGCCCTGTTCCAAACAAATATAAATCTCCCAGTCGTGCACCATCATCTCAATCACACTTTGAGACTTCGGAGCTCTGCCTGCTTCTTGGGTCCTGCACATGGAATGAGGAGTATTCCTGAAAATACTACACTGGAGGATCTAGATTTCAGCTTTCTACCTAAGAGCCTACATTTGGAAACAAGTTTCAAGTTTTTATTGAATTTAATATACCGACCATCAACGTGTACCTGGCCTGTTTACAATACTAAAAAAAGAAAAAAGAGATAAAAGGTAAAAATAATAATTATATATACAGACCCCAGAATAAGATATATAAGGGAACTGATAATCATAGAATGATTAATAATCTTAGGATTTCAAAGATCAAGCAAAGCACTTATTCTACTAATTCCTTTCTTCCAATACCTTGTTATTATATTAATGGAGATCTCTGATTTATAAGGCCATTTTGATTAGGGATTGTTTTAATGCAAGAACAACCAGGATTATTTTTGGTGACTGAGACCTGGCTGCAAATACAGGATGATCTTGTATTAAGGGATCTTCTTTCATATGACTGACTATAAGATACTATATTTATGTAGGATGAAAAAAAAGGGGAGGGGTAGCAATCATTTATATTAAAAAAAAATAATTAAGGGCTATCATAATTAGTGACTTCTTAACAGAATCATTAGAGGTATTGCTTGCAAAATAAAAGACCCCTCGTTAGAAGTTAAGCTAAGTTGCATTGTCTGCTATAGCCTACTAGGAAATGGATGGAGGCTAATATTCTGGCATTGCCATTCAAATTAACAACAAAATCAATGAATGTTCCAACAGCAATTGAAGTAGCAACTTTTTTTTAGATCAAAAGTTGAAAATATCAGAATGGATATTAACAAGGGAAGTGCTGTGAATAGCATAGAATTACTAGGAAATAAAACAGGCTCCAAAGAGGTGAATGACCTTTTACAGATGAAAAGTCCAGCAGATAGGTTTTGGGAGGATTTTTTTCCCCAGTTACAGAAATAGAGTTAAAAAAATTACTATCCAATTATACTAATTTTCAATGCTTATCAGATGTTTGTCCAATATTCATATTCAAAAATCCATCTAAAACATATTATATTTGCTGGTTGAATGATTCACTAGAAAAGGAACTTTCCTTGCACAGTTAGGAACAATAATTCACTCCAAATTCTAAAAGATCAAAAAGGAAATATGAGCAAAGTTAAGAATTTTAGCAAAAAAGGGCAGATTACTTAGGGATCAAGAATGAACGTTACTATTAATAACCTAAAGCTTCAATTCCATTCCAAGTCATATTGCTGGATTATTACATTTCACACAATCAGGTTTCAAAAAGCATTTCAGCTCTGCAAGCCTATTGGGAGCTTTGATTTCTGAGTTTAGGAGGTGAATGAGTATTGGCCAACAAGTTCGTGTGCTACAATTCGACCTACAGTAGCTGGTGTGTTTGATATGGTGGATCACCAGCTTTTATTGTTGATTCTGAACTTTCTTGGGATTGGTGGAAAAGTATATTCTTGGTTGGAAGGATTTTTGATGAGTAGATATTACAGTGTAAAAATGAAAGGAGAAATATCCGAAGAGTGGACAGCACTTTCCCCAAAACTTTTTAAAAATTCCCCAAAAATTCAATAAAAACTTGAAACTTGTTTCCAAATGTAGGCTCTTAGGTAGAAAGCTGAAATCTAGATCCTCCAGTGTAGTATTTTCAGGAATACTCCTCATTCCATGTGCAGGACCCAAGAAGCAGGCAGAGCTCCGAAGTCTCAAAGTGTGATTGAGATGAGGTCAATGCTGGGATATTTCTTAGAAAAGAAATGCTTTATATATTTTTTCTACACCAATGATATTACAATTTGTCTTCTTTTTTTAAGAATGAAAATAAGATTAACAATTTGGCATGTGAAGTTATAAGTCCAGTTCATGATTGAGCAGATAGTATGAAACTGAAAATGAACAAGGATAACCAAATTTTTATTGTTAAGTCTACCTAGAATCGCTAGTGATGATACTCAGTTGGTATTGCATAATACCCTACTGAAATTGGAATCAAAATTGAAAATTTTGGGGATTATATTTGATAGGCATCTGACATGGGAAGCCCAGGTACAATATTAACTAGGAGAGCATTTATGAAAGAGAAAATTAAGACAAATTTGTCACTTCTTTGATAGAGAACACTTTTGGCTATTGGTTCAATCACTTGTATTGTCTCAACTGTAATGTTCTGTATATAGGTTGTATAGTAACTATATAAAAAAAAAATTATAGACCATTCAGAATGTTACTGCTAGGCTTATATTCTCAACAAGATATAAGGTGTTGCTTTTATATCTCATATTATATTGACTTCCTTTTGAAGCAAGGGGTATTTATAAATTATATACATTGGTTTTCTAGATCTCCCATGGAGAAATTCTAGTCTATAGGATGAATTTAGTAGAATACCATCTTATTAAGAACTATAGCTTGATTAGCAATCATCTGAGGTTAAGATTTCCGAATCCTAGACACATTAAATATAACACAATATGCTCTATATTGTTTGTACATTTGGTAGCAAAATGGTGGAATTTTCTTCAAATACAATCAAGAACTATACCCTTATGAGAGTTTTCCTAAAGGCCTGAAGACCTATTTGTTTGCAAGATATTTCATTCACACTAACAGATGACTTTGTAAAGGTTTGAAAACCTATTTATCTGCAAACACTCTTAACAGATGAGCAGATTTACAGTACTTGTTTATATTTTGATTTTTAATGTACGATTGTAATTTCTGGTGATGGCCAGCTTCTTATTAACTTGAAAATCACATTGAACTTCTATTGGGGTATATTAGTGATTCATAAATATTTATGAAATGTAATGTAACCTTCCTCCGTTTTCCTTTGTCATTGATACCTACATATACCAAGACAGCTGGCTCCTCCCCTGCAGTAACTAAAATCATATTTAGGTGCAATGTGAGGTCCATCACCTTTGCACCAGGCAGTCAAGTGATCAGGCAATTCTCATGTCCACCAGCCATCCAGCTATCTACTTGCCTAATGATCAAATCACCAAATACAACAGCTGTCCTAACCCTTCCCTTCTGGGTTGAAGCACCTGGAGACATATCATCAGTGCAAGAGGATACTACATCCCCTGGTGGACAGGTCCTGATTATTTCCTACCTCACCAGGGAGATGCTCTCTTTTTAGGAGATCTCTCTCATCCATGGCAGCACAGTAGCTGACAGACTAGAGGTGGTTCTTCTCTACAATGTCCATGTAGGTCTCCTCTATATACCTCTTTGTCTCTCTCAGCTCCTCTGCTACTCTAGCCTCAAAAGAATGGACTTGTTCTCTGAGAGCTAGGAGCTCTTTACATTGAGCACACACACAGCCTCTCACCAACTTGAGATAATCATACATGTGACGCTCTAGAAAAGACTGGACTGTCTGCATCTTAGTATTATTGACCTGTTTAATTAAACCTTGTTAAGATACTAGTTGAGGATCCCTAATTTCTTTAGCCTTTCCTAATAAGGAAGTTGTCCCACCCCCTTTATCATTATCCATTGTCCTTCTCTGTACCTTTTCTAATTAATTAGAACATAAGAATAGCCTTACTGGATCAGACCAATGGTCCATCAAGCCCAGCAGCCCGTTCTCACGGTGGCCAATTCAGGTCACTAGTACCTGGCCAAAGCCCAAGGAGTATCAACATTCCATGCTACCGATCCAGGGCAAGCAGTGGCTTCCCCCATGTCTTTCTCAATAACAGACTATGGACTTTTCCTTCAGGAAATTGTCCATACTTTTCTTAAAACCAGCTATGCTATCCACTTTTACCACAACCTCTGGCAATGCATTCCAGAGCTTAACTGTTCTCTGAGTGAAAAAAATTTCCTCCTATTGGTTTTAAAAGTATTTCCCTGTAACTTCATTGAGTGTCCCCTAGTCTTTGTAATTTTTGACGGAGTGAAAAATCGATCCACTTGTACCAGTTCTACTTCACTCATGATTTTGTAGACTTCAATCATATCTCCCCTCAGCTATCTCTTTTCCAAGCTGAAGAGCTGTAACCATTTTAGCCTTTCCTCATATGAGAGGAGTTCCATCCCTTTTATCATCTTGGTCACTCTTCTTTGAACCTTTTCTAGCGCTGCTATATCTTGAATGCAATACTCCAGTGAGGGTCGCACCATGGAGCAATACAGGGGTATTATAACATTCTTAGTCTTGTTAACCATTCAATATCATTTTGAGATGTATTAACCAAAACTGTAAACAATAGTTGAGATGTGGTTACAACATGGAGTGTTACAAACGCATTATAGTAGTCTCAGTTTTGTTCTCCATTCCTTTCCTAATGATTTCTAACAGTCTATTTGCTTTCTTAGCTGCTGCTGCACACTGAGCAGAAGGTTTCAACATATCATCATTGATGACACCTAAATCCTTTTCCTGAACTCATGAGCATCATGTAGCTATAGTTTGAATTCCTCTTTCCTAAATGCATTATTTTGTACTTACTCACATTAAATGTTATCTGCCATTTGAATGCCGAATGTCTTAATCCCATAAGGTCCTCTTGCAATTGTTCACAATCCTGTTGTGATTTAGCAAATGTGATTAACTTTGTATGAGAGGGCATAGGAGGAAGTTAAGACGTGATAGGCTCCAGAGTAATCTGAGGAAATACTTTTTACGGAAAGAGTGGTAGATGAGTGGAACAGTCTTCCAGAAGAGGTGGTGGAAACAGAGACTGTGTCAAGAGGACCTGGAATAGGCACGTGGGATCTCTCAGAGAGAGAAAGAGATAATGGTTACTAAGGATGGGCAGACTATTTGGGCCATTTGGTCTTTATCTGTTGTCATGTTTCTATGTTTGTAGCATCACCAAATTTAATCACCTCACTGTTTATAGATCACTTATAGATGTGTTAAAAACAGCAGTCCCAACACAGACCCCTGAGAAACTCCAATATTTATATTTCTCCATTGAGAATATTGATCATGTAACTTTAATCTCATTTTTCTATCTTTTAACCAGTTCTTAATCCACAATAGGATACAATCTCCTATCCTATGACTTTCTAATTTTCTCAGAAGACATTCATGAGGTACATTATCAAATGCTTTCTAAAAATTCAGATACATAATATCTATTGGTTCACCTTTATCCATATGTTTGTTCGCCTCTTCAAAGAAATGTAGTAGATTTTTGAGGCAAGTCTTCCCTTGGCTAAATACATATTGGCTTTGTCCCATTAATCCATGTTTATCTCTAAGCTCAATAATTTAATTTTTTTATAATAGTCTCTACCATTTTGCCTGGCACTGACCTCAGGCTCAAAAGTCTATCATTAACTGGATCACCTTTGGAACCCTTTTCAAAAATTTAGCATTACATTGGCCACCTACCCAATTTTCCCGTACTGTTTATGTTTATTAAAAACTTTATATGCCGCATAACAGCCTAAAAAGATCCAAGCAGTTTACAATGCATAAATCACATTCATCAATAAAAGAACTACATTAAAAATAGAAAAGAAAAGATTAAGAACAAAAGTTTTTTTTAAAAAAAATTTTTCCTCATAAATATTATAACATATTACTAGCTCTGCAAGTTTAGCTTTTAGCTCTATCAATACTTTGTATGTATTCCATCTGGTCTAGATGATATGCTACTTTTTTAGTCTGTCAAATGGCCCCATTATATCTTCTAGGTTTACAGAGATTGGTTTTAGTTCCTCTGACTCATCACCAATAAATACCACTTCTGGAATGGAGATCTCCCCCACACATCTTTATTAGTGAAGACCAAAACAAAGAATTTATTTTGTCTATCTGCTATGGCCTTTTTTCTCTGCATATCTTTTTTATCCTTTGGTCATTATTGGCCTTTAGGTGAATAACTTTCATTTAAGGCAATTTGCACTGTGCTGCACCTACTGTTATAAAATATCATGCCAAATTCACAGTGATGTGTTGCTACACAGCCTTTTTGATACTGATTTAGTTGTCTCTTGGAATATATACTAATTTAAATTTATTACAAAGTTTGATGCAAAAACAAGAACAATTTGCTGTTCAGTCAGATATTTTGTATTGCAGAGACATCCAAACACTACATTTATTTTACAAAATATTTGTCATTATAAATTACTTCCTGCTGTGATTCAACTGATTAAACTATATATCAGACAACATTTGTATAAGCATGACTGCAGACAGATTAATACACTTGTAGTACAAACTAGGAAAATGCTTTATTTTCTTCTTCTTAACCTGAAAGCGTATAAGTACATAAACATCACTATACTGGGACAGACCGAAGGCTCATCAAGCCCAGTATTGTGTTTCCAACAGTGGCCAATCCAGGTCACAAATATCTGGCAAGATCACAAAGAGTTAAACAGGAATAAACTGTGGATTTTTTCAAGTCCATCTATGAGAGGGTGCTGAAAAGTAGGTGGTGGATCTCCTCCAGGGACTTGGTTGGATAGTAAACTTGAGGACGAATCAACTACAGCCGACTCAGTGCTTGGAATATCTGGAAGTCCGATTTGACACAGCAAGAGGCTGTGTATTCCTTCCTGAGCCATGCAAACAGAAGCTCAGGAAGCAGATCACAAATATCCTAGTGTTAATGATGCACACAGTCTGGCATTACCTTCAGGTACTGGGCTCAATGGTGGCCATCATGGAAGTTGTTCTCTGGGTGAAAGCACATATATATCCACTCCAGGATTCTCTCCTCTCCAGGTGGTCCCTGCAATTCTCTACAGGTGCAGCTCTGGTCATGGGAGGCAAGGAACAGCTTAAGTTGGTAGCTCCAGTGGGATGCCCTGTCAAAGGGCATGCCCTTCAAAATCACCTCATGGGTGACACTCACAACCAATACCAGCCTGAGTGGTTGAGGGACCCACTGCTGTGGTCGTCCGCTTCAGGGCAAGTGGACACCATCGGAAAGCAAGTGGTCTGTAAATTGTCTGGAACTGAGAGCCATTTGTTTGGTGTTAAAAGCATTGGAGACTTTCCTGACAGGAAAGGCAATCAGAGTATTCTCAGACAATGCCACTGCAGTAGCTTATGTGAACAGACTGGGAGGCACAAGAACTGCTCCATTGTTTCTGGAGGCACAGATGTTGTTCAAGTGGGTGAAAGCTCACTTACAGGCACTCTCAGCAGTCCACATGGCAGGAGTAGAGAATGTCCAGGCCTACTTTTTAAACAGAAAGATTCTAGGGGAGTGGTCTCTGTCCAAGAGAACATTCAGTCTCATTGTGCTGTGTTGGAGAAGACCAGAAATTGATCTCATAGCCTCAGCCAAGAGCATGAAGGCAAATCACTTCTACAGTTAAAGAGCCAAACCGAGAAGTGCAGGGCACGATGCTCTGGTTCAGCCATGGTCTTGTTTTCCCACTGTAGGCCATGGAGGGCTGGATCAACCACAGAGTCAGGAGTCACCAGGGTTTGGTAATACTGTTAGCTCTGGACTGGCCTCGTCGGCCTTGGTTTGCGAATCTGGTACAACTGCAAAGAGGCGGATGTCTCAAGCTGCTGGTTCATCTGGGGTTCATCAGTCATGGTCCAGTTCCCATGGAGAATACAGATCACTTTGGTCTTACGCATTGGATCTTGAGCACACAACCCTAACTTGTAAGGATTCCTCAGAGGTTGTTGTGACTCTCCTTAGAGCCAAGAAGCCATTGACATTTGCAGCTTTACAGATAATAGGAAAGTTGGCAAATTGTGCAACAGTATAATAATGGGTGATTGTCAAAACGCATGAGGACTGTGAAAAATTGTATGAGGATTAGGAAACTGAAAGACTGGGTATCCAAATAGCAGATGAAATTGAATGTGGACAAATGCAAAATGATGCACATTGGAAAGAATAATCCAAATCATAATTACCGTATGCTGATGTCCACCTTAGGAGTCAGCATCCAAGAAAAAGATCTGGGTGTCATTGTAGACACTACACTGAAATCTTCTGCCAAGTGTGCAGCTGTGGCAAAAAAAGTAAAGAGGATGCTATGAATTATTAGGAAAGAGGTGGTAAATAAGTCTGAGAATATTATAATGCCTCTGTTTTGCTCCATGGAGTGTCCTAACCATGTGCATTTTGCACAGTTCTGGTCACCATCTTTCAAAAAAGATAAAATGGAATTAAAAAAGGTTCAAAGAAGAGCGACCAAAATGATAAAGGGGTTGGAACTCCTTTCATGTACAGGGATAGTCTACAATGGTTGGGGCTCTTCAGCTTGGAAAAGAAACAGCTAAGGGGAGATAAGATTGAGGTCTACAAAATCCCGAGTAGTGTCAAACAGGTAAGAGTGAATTGATTTTTCACCCTTTCAAAAATTGGAGACACTCAATGAAATTACAATAGAAATACTTTTCAAACAGAATAGTTAAGCTCTGGAACTAAGTTAGCATAACTGGATTTAAGAAAGGTTTGGACAAGTTCCTGGAGGAAAAAGTCCATATTCTGCTATTGAGCTAGACAAGGGGGAAGCCACTACTTGCCCTGGATCGGTGGCATGGAATGTTGCTAATATTTGGGATTCTGCCAGGTACTTGTGAACTGGATCGGTCTCTGTAGGAAACAGGAAACCGGCTTAGATGGACCATTGGTCTGATCCAGTTTGGCTATTCTTATATTCTTAGGTAATGCAGTGAACAGGTGAATATAATAAGTGGACTTCAAAGGAAGAAAAGGAGTGAGAGCAAGCTGAAAACCACAAGAAGGGGAGAACAGCAGCTCAGTGCCACTGCTGTGACTAATCAGGCAAAGTATGTAGAAGACAAAGCAAACTTCATGGCAGAGGGCTGAAACTGGAGTCCTCATGGAAAATCCATGTCCCAGCTAAAGTAAGAAGATGTAATGTATGAGATGAGAGATAAAGAAGTCATAAATGTAAAGAAGTTTGTTGAAGATAGAGCAGGCATTCCACAGAGAGCATGGGAATAGGAATGGGAAAGAAAAGGAAGGCAGAAGAGTGATAGGAAAAAAATTGGAGGGGTTCGCGTTTGATCTGCACAGATGGAGTGAGAGTTGTCTTGGAGGACTAAGAGTGGAATTGATATCCCTAGCTGAAATAAGAAGGAAGAGCATGAGGATACTGGAAAGGAGGTTTATAATGGCATCGATGAGGATGAGATGTTTTCAAGGAGAATGGAGATGTACGGGCCAAAAATTCATATTTCTCTACAGCTGGACCATTTATGTGGAATGCATTGTCTGGTACCTTAAGGTTTTGTAGAAATCTATTACAGTTTAGAAAGCTGCTTAAGACCCACCTGTTTGCTCAGGCTTTTCTAAGCTAATATCCTACCTTTTTAAGTTAATATTTTATCTTCTGAATGTCATCTTCTTCTGCAGGTTATCAGATGTGTTCTGCTTTATTGTGAAGTAATGGTAGTAGATGAAAGTAATTATACTAGTGATGAATGGCTAAGATGCAGTCTATAGGTTAAAATGGTATAATATTATGATTTTTACCGATGTATGTGATTTTTATTTTTAAAGATGTTTAAACCTGAAGTGTGTATGTGATACTGTGAGCCGCCTTGGATTAAAGGCAGATTAGAAATGTTTTAAATAGATAAATTAGGTTTATGAGCACAGGAGAGAGTAGAAGACGAGGGGAATGCAGAAAATGCTGGCGAGGGGAATGCAGAAAATGGGCAGTGCGGTTCTTCAGGTCTATAGTGATCTGAATGACAGAATACAATTAGGGAGGTTTGCATCAGGAAAGGTGTGCTGTAGAGGAGTGTTCTTCAACCTTTTTACACCTATGGATCGGCGGAAATAAAATAATTATTTTGTGGACTGACAAACTACTAAGACTGGGAAAAAAAAACACGTTTCTGCCCCATCCACGCGAGCTCGGTCCCCACAAACCATCTGATCTCATCCGCACAAGCCTCAGTTATAATTTTATATGAAATGTATTTTATTAAAGTACAAAAAGAAACAATATTCTGTACAATTGTCATTTTATAAATACAAATAATATAGAGCAAGGATCAACAAAACCCCTGTCTCCCCTCCCCTTCACATTTATCCCCTCTATTATCAAGAAAACTAAATAAGCCAAATTATTACAGAATGCTACACAGAAATATCATGCTAACAGAATACCGCAGTCACACATGACAGGAACAGTGTTAGGGGAATGCCCCCTGGGCAGAGAGAGCCCTAAGCCAGCTGGAAGCTAAAGAAGCACTGCCTGGGCTTTGCAGTCCCCAGTTATGTCTAATACCAGCTCTACCAGGATACATATTTCAAATCATATTCTAATCACAAAATAGAAATAAAATTATTTTTTTCACCTTTTGTTGCCTCTGGTTTCTGCTTTCATCTTCTTTTCACTCTCTTCCTTTCAGCATCTGCATTCTCTATCTTTTCAATCCAGCATCTGCTCCTTCCATTCACTGTCTGCCCTCTCCCCCTTCCATATGGTATCTACCTTCTTTCTATGCCCCTCTCCCCTTTCCATCCAGCCTACACCCCCTCTCTCCTTTTTACATGATTCATTCCAGCTTCACTGCTCTCTTCATTTTTATCTCTGTTATACCAGATCTAGTATCTTTGTCCCTCTCTCCTTATTTCTCTGCTGACCCCCTTCCCAGCATCAATTTCTCTCTACTTTCTCATTCCTGTCTCTTTCCTTTCCCTCATCTGATCTCTCCATTCCACCCTGACCCCTTCCCTTCCTCTAATCTCCCTGCCAGCTGTTTCCTTTGTTTTTTTCCTCCTCCCCTGTCCAGTAGTACCCCTTCTCCCTTCCCTCTTCCTCCTATCCAACAGTAACTCTTTTCCCTTCCCTTTCCCTCCTCCCCTCCCAGTAGCATATTTTCTTCTCCCTCCTCCAGGTCCAGTAGCAGCTCTCCCTTTATCCAGCAGCTTCCCAGCCTCCAACAGTGGCTTTCTCACCTTCCGTCCCAGTAGCTCTCAGTACTTGCCTACAGCAGCAATTCACTTAGGCAGCCTTGGGTCCTTTGATGGGTCACACCGCCTCTGAGGAAAGAGGAAGTTGCAATATCAGAGGCGGGCCGTGACCCATCAAAGGACCCAAGGCTGCTGATGTGAATCATTGCTGCAGGCAAGTATTGAGGGCTGCTGGGAGGGGAGCAGATAGGAGGAAGCTATTGTCAGAGGTTCTCGCCAGCCCTGCATAGACCGGCAGGAATTTTGTGCACCGATCTCACCGGCCCTGCGCAGACCGGCAGGAATTTTCTGCAGACCGGCACCAGTCCGTGGACCGGCGGTTGAAGAACACTGCTGTAGAGCAATATGAAAGAGTTTTTGAGTGGATGCCGTACACATAAAATGTTTCTTAAAATCTCTAATGTCCTCTATTTGGCATTTCTCTGTTGTACTGTGAATCACAGTTTAAAATAGATGTTTACAAAACAAGGTGCAATTAACACATATACAAAGAGGCTAATGATGGAACTGTGAAGCTCATTTAAAAAGCAGCTGTAATCTCAATTAGGAACTATTCATTTCTGGTACCTAGGCATGGAATACATTGTGGCTAGGTATATTATATACCAGTTTTGCCTGTCTTAATAAAACCAAACAACTGTCGCTTTTATGTTGACATATAAAGAATGTGCTATCTGTTACATCAGTACAAATCAAGTCTATGAACAATATAGCAATCACACATGCCTTTCTGAAAGACAAAGAACCACTCAGCTACTGGATCAATCCTGGGATCGATCTGCAAAGTGATCCAAAGGTTTAAACTTACAGCTGTCAATATTCAAAGCACTTTGGCGTAGATTGTGAGTTCACTAGAGAGAAAGTACCTATATATTATATATGTAAACTGTACCACATAAAGGTGATATATCAAACCTATGATCCTTCCCTCTTTCAAATGTTTAAATTTAACTTATTCTGCAGTTAAAATTTAAACAGTTTTTTAAAAAAACTTTTCATTTGTAAGATTATATAATATATATTACAAGACAAATTTGCTTGGAAAAAAGACGATACATAAGAAAAATGAAACACAACTTCAGGAAAATAAATCACTCTTAATTCATCTTACGGTTCACAATTAACAGTTATTTTTTCTTATATACTGCCTGCAAGCAATTGAACTAGTACACATTCAGGTATAGTAGGTATTTTACTGTCCCTGCAGGGCTCATAATCTGAGTTTGTACCTAAGGCAATGGAGGGTTAAGGGACTTGCCCAAAACCGCAAGGAGATACAGTAAGATTTGAACTTGGCTCCCCTGGTTTTCAGCCTGTTGCTTCCACCATTATACTACTCCTGGTTGTCAATAGAGGTATATGAAATTAATAAATCCAATCCAATCCTCCAATTAAGGAAGCACACAGGGTATTCTAAGAATAGAACTTAAATATAGTTGAACAGTGCTGATATTGAGCACTATCCAGTTAACTTGAGGGGGAAAAGGGAGAGGGGAGGGGCTGTTTGAGGGAGGGGGAGCACTTGGCACTCACTGGAGTGGGCCTTCGGTGGGAGGAGGGAGAGGGCACCCTTTCTGTCATTTCACTGCTGCTTGGGAGGGGGGGAGAATCACCATGGCAGGAAGGAGTGGGCGCACCTTCTGCCATTTTTTCTCACATGGGGGAGGTGGAGTCGGCATGGCAGGAGGAATTGGGCATTCCTCTTGCCCTTTTTGCTGGTATGTGGGGGGGAAGGGGTTAAGTTCCTGGTGCCGGTTCGTCGGAGAGGGCCATCATTGGTGTGTGTGTGTGTGTGAGGGGGGGGGGAGAGAACCCTAATATTATCAGTGATCATGAAAAGAGAGTTCAAAAAGCAAGAAACGCAAGGACCACTATGTCCACACCATTTCCTTCAGCTTTAAGATTTACTGATTTGATGAACCCCCTTTCAAAGACAATAAAGTGTGTACAATAAAAGTATAAAGCGTTACACATACAAAACATAGTACAAGAGACATGGGACAAACATATAACAAGAAACATATGGGCAGTTTATTCACAAATATATTATTAATCAATTTGCAATATAATGCTGGCTTTTACAAAGCTGTGGTAGAGGTTTCTACTGGAGATTGACACGGGGACAAATTTTCCCCGTCCCTGCGGGAACTCATTTTCCTGTCCCGTCCCCGTGAGTTCTTTTCCGGGTCCTGTCCCATTCATGTAATCTCTGTCCTCATCTTTACAAGCCTCAAACACTTTAAAATCATAAGTAGCAACATTCTAGAACTCAGATTGTGATGACATAATGTCTCATTCCACCAATGCCTAAGCTCCGTCTTCATCTGTACAAGCCTCAAATGCTTTAAAATCATAAGTGTTCGAGGCTTGTGAGGTTAAGGCAGAGCTTATGGAAATGGGGCAGAGACAGGGACAGTGACAAAACTCGTGGGAACGGGACAGGGAAATTGAGTTCCTGCAGGGATGGGGACAAATGTGTCCCCGTGCCATTTTCTAGTTTGTACCATGGGCCGGCCTATAGAATTCCTATGAGCATCGGAGCATTTATCTCACTGGCCCATAGTAGAAATCTCTACCGTGGTTTTGTAAAAGGATCCCCAAGTGAGAAGGAAAAATACGAACCAACATTGGGGTTGACATTCAAAGTGATTTATTTGGCCAGGAGAGGCTTAAATTGCTTTGAATACTGGACCCTTTGTCTCTATTATCTTTCTAATATAAATTGATAATTAGTTCTATTTGCTAGTGCCTACAATTAAAAACAAGCAGTTTCACATCTTCAGTGCATAATGATCTTGAAGATTTATAGATTTTCTTTCTTTCTTTTTTTTATTTTCATACAGAATTCCATAAGAAATTAGAGGAAAATGAAAATCACTATAACAAATAACAATTCAAAGTAATCCATCGAGCCCTCATTAAGAGAGAAGTTGTTACACCACAAATATAGGGAAAAAGCAACAAGGATATTTATCCTATTATTATAATGGGGCTCATTTTCAAAGAACTTAGACACACAAAGTACCATAGAAACCTACGGTGCTCTGTGTGTCTAAGTGCTTTGAAAATGAACCTTAATAGGCACAGCACAATAGCTAAGTATTCCTATAAAGACTGTTTATCCTCTTTTAAGAAACTGTTCTAATTGGAGTGGATCCCAAAATACATAATCCTTATTATGATATGCAAGCATTTACAAGGAAATTTAAGAAAAAAGGTAGAGCCACAATTCTAGACTTCAGAGATTAAAAAAGCCTTCCATCTTAATTGAGTTGCCCATGCTACATCAGAAACTATCATTTATCTTATCTCCACAGAAAACATCATCTTTTTTTTTTTCAATATATTCTCATTATCAAAGATTTATTTATTTCATTAAGATATGTTACCAAGAGAGCAGACCTTGTCTGTATCATATCCTGAGAATCTTCTAGGAAAGCAGTTAAATCAGCCTCTGATGATACCAAATGGTCTACTCCTTGTTCACCCGGCAGCTTTTTTTAGAAGGCATATACCCCCACCCCTCCCTTTTACAAAACCTTCTCCCTCCTTTCCTCTCTCTCCTCAATTGGGTGCTTCAGCAGCAGCATTTCTCTCCCCCCCTTTCCTGTGCAGCAGCATTTCTCTCTCCCTTGCCTGTGCAACATTTCTCTTCTCCCCTTGCCTGTGCAGCATTTCTCTCCCCCCTTTGCCTGTGCAGCATTACTCTCCTCCCTTTGCCTGTGCAGCATTTCTCTCCCCCCTTTGCCTGTGCAGCATTCTAAACCCCCCATCCCTGTGCTGCAGCATTTCTCTCCCCCTTGCCTGTGCAGCATTTCTCTCCCCCCTTGCCTGTGCAGCATTTCTACCCCTCTCATCCCTGTGCTGAAGCAGCATTCCCCCCCCCTTACCTGTGCAGCATTTCTACCCTCCCCCCTTCCCTGTGCAGCAGCAACATTTCTCTTCCCCATTTCTTCTGGCCGGTTCCCCTGCTCAAAGCCGCGGGCGTCTACACCTCACGCGACCCGCGGCTGCATTGAAAGCCTTCTCTCTGATGTCGTGTCATCAAAGGGAACACTTCCGATGCAGCTACGGATCGCGTGAGAAGCCGACAGCCGTGGCTTTGAGCAGGGGAGCTGGCCAGAAGCTGAAGAACCACCGGAGGGAGCACAAGATGAGGAAAGATTAAAACGGAGATATGATTGATAGAGGGGATATGATTGAGAGGGGAGATATGATTGAAGTCTACAAAATCCTGAGTGGATAGAATGGGTACAAGTGGATCGATTTTTCATACCATCAAAAATTATAAAGACTAGTGGACACTCGATGAAACTGCAAGAGAAATACTTTTAAAACCAATAGGAGGAAATATTTTTTGTCACTCAGAGAATAGTTAAGCTCTGGAACGCATTGCCAGAGGTTGTGGTAAAAGTGGAGAGCATAGCTGGTTTTAAGAAAGGTTTGGACAAATTCCTGAAGGAAAAGTCCGTAGTCTGTTATTGAGAAAGACATGGGGGAAGCCACTGCTTGCCCTGATCGGTAGCATGGAATTGTTGCTACTCCTTGGGTTTTGGCCACTGTGAGAACAGGCTGATGGGCTTGATGGACCTTTGGTCTGACCCAGTAAGGCTATTCTTATGTTCTTATCTTGTCAGCGGCATTTCATCATGATTTTTTAAAATCCCAGAGCAAAGAGTTTTTGCTGAACAAGAGGAGTCTGATTGATTTCATAGGCTAAATTAAATAGAACTAGAGAGTGATCGGACCAGGAGCGAGGGAAATTGTTAAACTGAGGAAGGGATGTAAAAGATGGGTGAGAACAAAAAACTAAATAACTGGCATGAGTAGTAAAATAAATGTGCTGAGTTAATATGAGATCATTCATGAAATTAAAAGTCTATTCCAAGACACTGGAGAGCCTGTCAATATGAAAATTAAAGTCATAAAAGAAGACCAAGTTCTGGAAGGAGGATTAGAGTTATTTCATGGCATCTGAAATTGCAGGAGGAGGATTATAAATGAGCAATACAAAGAATAGCTGATGATAATATGTTTAAGCAACAGAGTAGAGAATGACACTGGGAAAAAATCTGTTCCCGTCTCCGACCCGTCCCCCTGAGCTCATCCCCATCCAGGTCCCGTCCCCCGAAAACCATCTGATCCCATCTGCACAAACCATCTCCCTTCTGTGTTCCTATCTCCCCTCTGTATCTGTATACTCCCTGCTGTGTCCGGCATTGCTCCCCCGTGTCCATATACCATTCCTATGTGTCCATATACCATTCCTATGTCTCTGCCCCTATGCTCCATGCACATAATTTTCCCCCATGTATCTCCCCTTTATGTCTCTTTCCCTATGCCCCCATGCACATACCAGTAATTTCCCCTCTGTTTCTGTTACCTTCCTGTGTCCAGATTTCCCCTCTCTTCCTCTTCCACACCAATGTGTCTCTCTCCTCTCCAACCCCATCTAGCTTCTTTCCCTCTTTCTCCCCCTGCTTCCAGCATCTGACTCACCTGCCTGTCCTCCCCTGTCTCAATTTTTATCTCCCTCTTCATCCACTTGGCCCAGCATCTCTTTCCCTTTCACTCTCTCCTTCCTGCTGTGAGGGAACACGCGCGGTCACAGATCACGCAGTCCAGCAGCCCCCTCCTGCCTGATCATCACAAACCACCATCTCCCTCCCTCCCGAATTGTTCTTCTCCCAGTGGCATGCTTTCAACAAGTCGTACACGTGTGAAGCTGCTTCAGTTGAATCTTTTCCTCTGACGCAACTTCCTGTTGCCGGTTACGTCAGAGGAGGATTCAACTGAAGCAGCGGGTATCAACCACCGTATCATTCTCTATAACAGAATCTTTAAGTGATGGAGCTGCCCTAGTCGTAGTTTGCAGTCCTGCATTTGGAGTCATCTCCCTACCTTACCTACCCACGCTTTCTCTGTAGAAATATATAAAGGTGGGGTGGGGAATCAGGCTTAGAACAGCCTAGTCTCTCTAATGAAAAGTAATTGGAGATTATTTTTCAAAAATTAAGTCATGAATTTGAACATGTTTATTCTTTAAAGAATTATGGTTCAGTAAGCCTACTTGAAAATGGCTTGTCAAGCATGGATGGCATCAATAAGACTGTGTTAAAATTCTTGTGGAGGCCATGGAATGAATTCAAGGAAACAAACACAAGGCACAAATCTAAGGTGTCCAAGAACAGTCCAATGATATGAGGATAGGCTGGGTGATCACAGGTCTTCTACCCCATTAAGGACCATACAAAGTTATGGTCGAGCCTTATGTCCATCTCAGTTGCATCACTGAAGCCCTGTCACTACCTGGGAGAGGAAACCTTGGGCTGGTAGCAGTTTGTGTGCTTCTCTGTACTCTGTATGGCTGCACGGCTCACTCAGCACCTGATATGGTGATTGGTTCTATTTAGTAGCTTGTGGTACAGGAAAACACATCAAACTGTGTTAGAAGAGTACACTATTTAGCTGGCTCCCATTTTTTTATATTGCGGCATATTGAGAGGGAAAAAGACCCTTTGGAGACCCTGAGGAGGGGCATTGTGCTGCTGAATCAAACCTACCATAAGATCTATGAACTGTACAAAAATTTTCCTGTCAGCACAAATAATACTTTTGCAAGAGGACTTTATCTTTGCCCTAGAAGCTGGCAAACAACTGCTGTCTGAGACAAATGGTGGATATTCTATTCTGGGACATTCTAAGAAATACTTGGGCCACAAGAAAGCCACAATGTCAGGTCAAGACGACATGGTCAAAATGACATGATCTGTAAATAAAGCTGTTGGCAATCTACAAGCAAGATTAGGAGGGAGGGTGAGGGTGCCCACCCTCAGGGATCATTGACCTTAGTATTAAGAATGCATTGTCAGGAAAAATAGAGAAGTCATAATTGACAGCAGGTGGCATCAAGCTTCATTATGACTTAACTGCAATTATATACAGTATATCATCCAATCATTAAATATGACAAAGGGTGAAAATCCAATGGAAATTAAGTATGTAATTAGTAGCTATGCAAGACTCTGAACCCCAGGCTACTAAGCTTGATTATAAAAGGTCCAGCTTAGTTCCTTAAAAGGTAGAACGGACTGGATGGCACATGACATACCGGTACTCTGTGTTATTCTTCCGTTAGCCTAAATGCTGTTTGCTATATCCTATTTGGATGCATCAATGTAAGCTGTCTTTTGTTTATTACTATTAAACATGTGGAGGGGCATAATCGAAAGAAACATCTAAGTCTGTTTTCGCCTAAGTCACAAGTCATCCAAAATCAGACACAGCTTAGGACACATTTTTGAAAAATATGCCCAAAATAATTTTTTTACCCAAAATCATCTAGCTATACATCCAGCTGTCTGATCATCCAAGCTGCTAAATCGTCCATCTTTATACCACATTTTCGTCCAAATATTCATCCAAGTCAAAAATGCCTAGAATAAGCCCTGTTGGACGTGGGAGAGGTCAGCAAAGAGATGGACTGGACACCCAGACAAGGCAGCTGAATAATGGAGTACCTTACAGAGCACTGCTGTGAACTTCACAAAAAGGGTGCCCCATAAACATCTCACTACAGCTCCCTTATAGGTCATGGTGAGCCCCCCAAAACACCCCCAAAACTTACTATACCCACTTGTCTACAACCCTAATAGCCCTTATGGTTGCAGGAGCCACTTATATGGCAGTAGAAAAGGGTTTGGGGATTTTTTGGGGGGAGTGCACATGTTTTACCATGAATGCAGTGATTACAGTGGTTTATGGGCCTGGGTCCTCCTCTCCATTCCCAAGATGACTTAAGCCACCTCTGTGCAGCTCTACTAGCCTTTCCTATGGCAGGCTGCCAGGTGCTGATGTTCTGGAGGCAGATATTTAAAGTTGTGATTACAATTTTTAGGGGGGAGGGGTGGTGATCACTGAGGTAGTGCGTGGGGATCTGTATTATGTGTTTGAAGTGCTTATCTGGTCATTTTATATAGGTTTTTGTGACTTAGACCATGTTTTAAATGGCCTGTCATAATGTCCATGTTCTGTCTAAGCTGTGTCATAAAACCTTCGGTTATACATTCAGTACGACTAAGTCTAACACATCCCACAGCCGGCCCAAATCTCACCCTCAACACTCCTCCTGAAATGCCCCTTTTAGTTCTGGTCGTTTCAATTATCAGCATTTGGACGTCTTTCGTTTATGCTCGTCCAAGTGCCGACTTAGGCCAGCTTTTGGACGTTTTTCTCTTTCGATTATGAGCCACATATTATATATAGCAATTTGGGTTGTCAGTGTGAGGTCATTTAAATACATTGGAGGGGCTAGCAGCGGCCCCTTCAGTATTCACCAATAGTGCAAGATAACAAATATTATGGCACTTTACTACACAAGGGCTACTAAGTCGACCACTGTTCATAGTCCTATTTCTATCTTTAGTGTTTGTTTAGTGTGAGGATGGGCTGATTCCTGTGTTCACTAAATCTTTTGGCGTTTTCAAGGTGCAGGTTCTTCAAAACGTTTCTGGACTTTCATATTTTCACAGCAATATGTAGAAATGAAACATAAGCATAAAGGGAAGCAGAGAGAGCTTGGGGCAGTCTGGGCGGCGGCTTTGGGACCTGTTCCCTGATGGTGGCAGCAGTGGCTTGGTAGACGGCAGGGAGAAAGAAAGAAAGGGGGCAGGCAGGGAGACAGAAGGGAAACAGAAAAAGAGAAAGGGGGCATGAAGAGAGAAAAAAGAAAGGGAGGCAGGGAGAAAGAAAAGGCAGGGAGAGAGTAAGAAAATTTGGGGGAGGGAATGAGATCTGGAGGAGAGGAAGCATACAGGCTGAAAGAAGGGAAGAAAGATTGGATGCACAGTCAGAAGAAAGTGTAACCAGAAACTCATGAAATCACCAGACAACAAGGTAGGAAAAATGATTTTATTTTCAATTTAGTGATCAAAATGTGATCAAAATTTAAATCTTCTGTCTATATTTTGCACTATGGCCCCCTTTTACTAAACCGCAATAGCGGTTTTTAGCGCAGGGAGCCTATGAGCGTCGAGAGCAGCCCTGGGCATTCAGCGCAGCTCCCTGTACTAAAAACTGCTATTGTGGTTTAGTAAAAAGGGAGGGGGTATATTTGTCTATTTTTGTATGGTTGTTACTGAGGAGACAGTGCATAGTCATCTGCCTTGACCTCTTTGAAAAAAACCCCAGAATACAAATGATAATTAACATTTTCTCAGCGTACAGTGTGCTTTGTGTTTTTTAAAAATTTTATTGTTGGTAGATCATTTTGACTTGGTCATGTTAAAAGTAGCTCACAAGCCCAAAAAGTGTGGGCACCCCTGAGTTAGAGCGTTGAAGCTGCGTGTGGCTGCCGTAAAGGTCATCTCTGAGACAACCAGAAGTTGCATCAGAGACGACCTTTATGGCAGCCATATGCAACTACAACGCTCCGGCTGCTGTAAGAAGGCAGTTTAGACATCGCCGGCCACAGGGCAGGGAGGTTTGTCGGACCGGGCCTGTTGTCCAGTGTGTGTGTGGGGGGGGGGAGCGTTAGCGTTGCAGATCTTGTTGCCAAAATCGGAAAGGTGAGGAAGGGAGAAAGATGGGTCTGTGGTGGATGGAAAGATTGAGAGAAGGGGGAAGATGATGGAAGTGGGTAGAAAGGGGAGAGAGAAGAGGTCAGATGCAGATGATGGAAGTGGGGAGAAAGGAAAGCAAATGCTGAATGGAAGTGGAGAAAGAGAACACATACTGGATGGAAGGAGGGATAAAGAAAAAGGACATATGCTGGATGGGGGAAGAAGATAGAGTTAGTAAGAAAGAATTTAATTTAAACGGAGGCAGAAAATAAGGAAGGAAGACCAGATAAGGAAAGGGAAGAGAGAGAGGAGAGAGAGATGCCAGAGAATGGGGAAGGAGACAGAGATATCAGAGAAGATATATCAGAGAAGAGATATCAGAGAAGAGAGAGATGCTAAAAACCACAGGGGGGAGGGAAAGAGAGATGAAAGGAGAAAGATGCCTGACCATGAGGGAACAGAGGGAAGATAATGGATGCCAGACCAAATGGGGGGGGGGGGGAGGTCTAGAGGAGAAATGGAAGGGGGAGGCATACAGTTTCTGGAAGGGGCATAGAAGGAGAGAAGATGCCATATAGGGGCAGAGAGATGGCAGACAGTGGATGGAAGGAAGAGAGTAACAAGAAGATGAGGAAAGCAGAAACCAGAGAAGACAAAGGTAGAATGCAATGACCCCTCCCTCTTCGATATACTAAGTCCCTCTAAACTTCTCTTTCTAAGTCCTTCTACTTTTTCATTGTAGTTCCTGGAAGGAAGTGGGGAGGAGAAAGAAAAAAGGGCGCATGCAGGATTTAGGGAAGAGGATAGAGTTAGTTACTGGAAGGGGTGAGGGAAAGAGGTGGCAAGCTATAGGTAGACAGGCCTTAGGCTTAGTGGGGATGGGCCTAACTGAAACCTATCTGAAGCCTAACTTAAGCCTGGACCAATCAGGCCTTAGGCATAGCGGGGATGGGGGCTAACTGAAGCCTAACTTAAGCAAGACACCTGATTTTTCTTCTCCCGCGCTGTGCTTTAAGCAGAGCCAAGCATCTGACGAGGTGCAGGGGCAGAGCAATCTCCCATGCTGTTCAGCAGCCAGCGGAGATGGGCCTATCTGAAGCCTAACTGAAGCCTAACTTCAGCCTATCTGAATCCTAACTTCAGCCTATCTGAAGCCTAACTTCAGCCTAACTTCAGCCTATCTGAAGCCTAACTTTAGCCTAACTTAAGCCTAACTTTAGCCTATCTGAAGCCTAACTTTAGCCTAACTTCAGCCTATCTTTAGCCTAACTTAAGCCTAACTTTAGCCTATCTGAAGCCTAACTTTAGCCTATCTGAAGCCTAACTTTAGCCTAACTTCAGCCTATCTGAAGCCTAACTTTAGCCTAACTTTAGCCTAACTGAAGCCTAACTTTAGCCTAACTTCAGCCTATCTGAAGCCTAACTTTAGCCTAACTTCAGCCTATCTTCAGCCTATCTGAAGCCTAACTTTAGCCTAACTCCAGCCTATCTGAAGCCTAACTTTAGCCTAACTGAAGCCTAGCTGAAGCCTAACTTCAGCCTAACTTTAGCCTATCTGAAGCCTAACTTAAGCCTAACTTTAGCCTATCTGAAGCCTAACTTAAGCCTAACTGAAGCCTAACTTCAGCCTAGCTGAAGCCTAACTTTAGCCTATCTGAAGCCTAACTTAAGCCTAACTGAAGCCTAGCTGAAGCCTAACTTCAGCCTATCTGAAGCCTAACTTAAGCCTAACTTTAGCTTAACTTAAGCCTAACTTTAGCCTAACTGAAGCCTAACTGAAGCCTAACTTTAGCCTATCTGAAGCCTAACTTTAGCCTATCTGAAGCCTAACTTAAGCCTAACTGAAGCCTAGCTGAAGCCTAACTTCAGCCTATCTGAAGCCTAACTTAAGTTGGGAAAGACAGATACTGCACATACTGGGAGGGGGGGAGGTAGGAAATGAGGAAAATGCTGATGAGATGCTGCACAGGTGGTGTAGTAGGAAGGGAGAGAAAGAAATGCTGCTGGTGGGGAGGGTGTGTGACGTGAGAGGGAAAGAGAGATGATGTATATGGGGGAAAGGAAGAAAGAGGGAGTATTGTTTGACATGATAGTAGTGGAGAGGAGGGAGGAAGAAATGTTACACTGGGAGGGAAGAGAGATGACTCAAAGAAGGGAGAAATATATCAGACCACTGGGATGGCAAGGAGAGAGAGAGAGATGCCAGACCACAGAATAGAAGGGAAGGAGGGGAAAGAGAGATGTTAGACCTTGGGAAGAGGGAGGGAAGGAGAAAGAGATGCCAGATCATATGATGGGGGAAAACAGAGATGTCTGACATTGGGAGAGGGATGAGATGGTGCATAGGGATGGAGGGGAAGGGGAGACAGAGGAAAGAGATGGTTTGTAAGCAAAGGGTGTGGCAGGGAAGAGATAAGAAGGAAATGCTTCTTATGGATAGATGGAAGTAGAGGAGAAGAAAGAGGGAGGAGATGGTACACATGGATAGATGGGAACGGAAGGCATGCAAAAATAGATTTTGAGAAGAAAGCAGAAAAATGGAAGAAAGTTGAATGTTAAAAGTTAATGCTAAAGATGGATGTATCCAAACAGACCGGGGATTTTGAGTTACAGTCCACTCGAGGGGGCAATACTTTCAAAACAGAAAAAACCCACAAAAGACCCCCCCCTCTCATCAATACTGGGCAAGTTTCTCAAATAATATCATCATGTAACATTTAAAGTCTTTAAAATATTTAAGTGTACTCATAAGCTCTTCAGCAAGGCGCCACAGCAGCGGTACAATGTCACTGGAAAGGTGCTTGAATTTTAATCATAACACATTGCATGGAGCAAGGATTCTTGCTTCTACTGGAGTGGCAAATATTATGGCTTTACAAAAGCTGTTTAACAGTAGATCACTTATCTGAAAAGGTCTGTTCACGGCTCCAACACAGTCTGTGTTTCGCTAAGCTACATCAGGAAGCCAACCCGGAAGGATAAGCTTTTTATATTGATTTTATTTGCAATGTGCAGTGCCTGAATCCTTTGGTCTTCACACTTGATGTTGAAAAAAAAAGCCAATCAAGAGTGTAGACCAAAGGACTCGGGCACTGCACACTGCAAATAAAATCAATATAAAAAGCTTATCCTTGCTCGTCTTGCTTAACACTCGCAAACCACGTTACTTGGAAACCGAGGTATGACTGTACTTTTAGTTTGTGGTCCCGTATTTGCATAGGGGTTATCTATGTTCTGGTAGGAATGAATGTTGAGTACGTACAGTGTGCTTTGTGTAGTTTAATTTTGTGGTTAACCACTATGTATTATTAATAAGAATATTTTGTGTGTATATATGAAAAATGAATGGAAAAATGGTATTACAAGTAGTACTATTATGGGGGCGGGATTTGGGGGCGGAGCTTGTGGGCCCCCCAAACAAAAAAGCGTTCCGCTGCCTATGCACCTACTTATCCAAGACTTAAACTCTGAACTAGAGAATGATACGGTGACAAAATTCATCACCGTTCCCGTCCCCGCGGATAACCGCGGGAAATAATCCCCCATGTCATTTTCTAGTATCTATTTAAATCTCAATCCTTCTACACCAGAATTCTTCAAAGCAAAGCTTTCAGGTCAGTGGTTGTGCCCAATTATACTCTGATTCTTCCCTCTCTCCTTAAAGAATGACATGAAGATGGTTCCCGGTTATCCGCGGGGACGGGAACGGTGATGAATTTTGTCACCGTGCCATTCTCTACTCTGAACCCTTTCCTCATGAATCCTGCTCTCACCCCATGCATCCATCAATAGAACAAAACACCCAGTGTCATAATAATTTATGCAATAGTTTTTTTTACAGATCCTCAGCAGGCTCTTTTCACCTCTTGGATGCCTTTCATGCCCAAGTAGCATGAGCCATTTCTTCACAGGATCATTTTATATACCGTATTTGCCGGCGTATAAGACGACTTTTCAGTACCTTAAAATCCTCCCCAAAGTCGGGGGTCGTCTTATACGCCAGGTACTGTTTACGTGCCGGTCCGCAGAAAATTTCTGCCGGTCCGCACAGGACCGGCGAGATGGACCCGTTAAATTTTCTGCCCCGATGGTGTTTGCAGAAATCTTCTGTTCCTCCCAGCCTCGGGCGATCAAGACAGGCGGTCATTCCCTCTGTGAGTCTCGCCTATGCGGAAACAGGAAGTTGAAACAAAATAGGCGGGACTCAGAGAGGGAAGGTCCCGACGTTTGCAGCCTGTCTTGATCGCTGCCCCTGCTGAGTCGCCGAAGAGGGCCGCGGGGAAAGTGCAGGCAGAGAGAAGATGGTCAGCGTGCGCGGGGAGGTCAGCGTGTCGATTGGGGCCATCAGCAGCGTTTGTGGTGAGTCTGCCCACGTGCAGGATGCGGCGGGTAGGGGCCTCCGACTCGTCTTGGGCGGCTGGGCCTGCGGTGCAAAGCTGTTTTTGCCGGCTTGGGGGGGGGGGTCGCGAATCGGAAGAAGGGGTAGTCTTATACGGCGAGTATATAACAAACTCTATATTTTAACTGTAAAAGTTGGGGGGTCGTCTTATACGCCCAGTCGTCTTATACGCCGGCAAATACGGTATATATGTTTTTGTTTTTTACTATATTGTGCAACATTACTTAGTTCAAAGATCCATAAAATATAAACTTATCTTTTATGAACAATTTTTTTGGGAGCGCCTCCACCGACACGATCATGTTTCACATATTTTTCTTCAGGGTCGAGGTTCCTAGCATAAACATTGTCAAGTTGATTTTGTGCTGGGCTCCACAGGATTTCCACAACTCTAGTTCTGCCTAAAAGGCTAAATTTAGACTGGACTAATTTTATCTGACCCATTTTTTAAAAAAGCATTTATATACCCCCTCCTTTACAAAGCTGTGCTAGTGTTTTTAGCGCTGGCCACCGCAGTAACAGCTCCAACGCTCAAAGAATTCCTAAGAGCGTCTGAGCTATTACCGTCATGGCAGGCGCTAAAAACGCTCGTGCGGCTTTCTGAAGGAGGGGGAGAGTTGGCAATGTGTGTTGACTGCATACTGCATAAGTGCTTTTGAAAATCAACTTATTTCTAACTAAATTTTGAGAACCAGGCTGCCTATATTAGGTCAGCAAACACAGCAGCCTCATTACTTTATTGGTGATTTAATTGCTAACAGGGGTGCTCAGTAGCCCTGAGTCAGCTCTCCGTAATTCTTGCCTCCAGTTTGCTTATGCCTTGCATATTTTTAACTGTGCGGTTTCTTATATTTAATTTTGTCACAAGGAAGAGTAAGCCAGTAAACACTGGTCCTGACGTATTTTAAACATTTATAAGCCCATCTGCTTCCTAAGAGACTGTGCATGATGTTACTTAACTACTGCAAGGCAAAAATACCCAACAGGAACATGTCAGAATACTGAAATCTGGTTTATAAATCTGGTTTATAATTCATCTTAATGTAGGAATTACCGTATTTTATGCTCCATAAGACACACTTTTTTCCACCCAAAAGTGGGTGGAAATCTCAGTGCGTCTTATGAAGTGAAGGTACAAAATTTGAATCCCCGCACAGCTGCAACATCTCCCACTTCGCACCAGCCGCACCACCTTTTTAAATACCGCCCGCCGGCCCCCGCCTGTACAACTGCAAAACACCCCACCCCACGCCAAACCACCTTTCAGCACCGTTCGCCACCCCCCCAGTACAATTACAAAACACTCCCCCCGCGTTGCACAACCTTTCAGCACAGCTCACCACCCCCTTGTACAATTCCAAAAGACCCCCCCGCGCCGCAGCTGCACTACCTTTTTTTAAAACAACCCCCCCCCCTCTGCTGCTGTTGTCACCACCGCCGCAAAACCTTTTTCCAAGCCTGGTGGTCCAGCGTACGGCTCTGTTTTTCCCAGCAGCAGAAGCAACAAGTCAGGAGGGCGGCTGACAGGGCCAAGCTTTACACGCTCCCACTTGGGCCTGTGCCACTTTCCGAAAAGCTGGCTGCAGTTCTCACGAGAACTGCCGGCAGCCATTCAGAAAGCAGTGCTGGCCCAAGTGGGAGTGTGTAAAGCTTGACCCTGACTGCCGCGCTCCTGAATCGTGCGCCTGCTGCCCGGAAATAGTAAGGAGCCGTCGAGGGAGGGAGGAAAGAATAAAAAAGGTAGGGAGTTTAAAAAAAAAAAAAAAAGTACAGAGGGGTATGATTAAAAAGGTACAAGGAGGGATATTTAAAGGTATGGGGGGATGATTAAAAAAGGTACTGGGGTACGTGGGGGGATGATATAAGGTACTGGGGGGCATGTGGGGGGATGGGGGTGATTTAAGGTACTGGGGGTTATATGGGTGTATGGAGCCTGCCTGTCACTAGGCCTGCCTGCCTGCCACTAGGCCTGCCTACCCTGTGCTCTGTCCTGGCCTACCACTAGACCATCAGAGAGGGGGGACAGGGTACAGAGCCTGGCAGGGAGGGGGACAGGGTGCAGAGCCTGGCAAGGAATGTGGAGTTGGGTGCAAAGCCTGGCAGGGAGAATTTGGTTCAGAATGTTTTTTTTTCTTGTTTTCCTCCTCTAAATCTAGGGTGCGTCTTATGGAGCGAAAAATACGGTAATTTAATTTCACAGGATCAGAATAAAGTCATTGAAAAATTGAAAAGCTTAATACAGCAATGAAGTATGCTGGAAAAGATTTAAACAAAGTGCAGCCGTGCAGTGATGTATTAAATATGGATAAAAAAGATGAGGTTCAACTGTCTGGAAATGGAAGGATGGAACAAAGAAAAGGAAAATATTAGAATCTCTTTTTTCTTTTTTTTTGAATGAAAGCTTTTATTGAGATATGCACAAAATATAGAAAATATAGAAAATACACAAAATATGCAGCAAGAACAAAGAATAACACACTGCAATCCATAAAACACCAAAGGTGCCGCCAACAAAGAAAGCAAGTGCAATCCCCACATACTAACAGTAACAATCTACCAAACCCTCCAGAACTCAGCCATATCCCCCCACCCTCCCCCCAGGGACAAAACACAGTATCTACAGCAACCGATAAGGTTAAGGATCTTCCAACCCCATACAAAAAAAGAGATATGAATATGGTCCCCCCAGTCAGAGTCCCCCCAGTGAAACCACCAATTCATCTCAAATTCCCGCTCCACCTCTACCACGAACCCCCACAGAAGCCCGAAATCGACCCCAAATATGAGCATAGCCATGCTACTTGCCATGTCGTAAGGCCGTCAAGTGGTAAAGAAGTTGCCAAGTAAGCAAGCGCTGCTCCACCATGTCCCACGTGGGAGGGAACGCTTGATTCCATAGGGAGGCCAAACCCAACCTGGCAGCAGTGAAAGCCAACTTACAAAACAAAGAATCTCCCCAGGCAAGGTCCAACTGGTGCCAATACAACAGGGCATGTCGCCAATCCACCGGCAACTGAAAAGCAAGGATCTGGGACACCCGAGAGAAAATCCCAGTCCAAAACCCACGCACCCTCCCACACTGCCACCACATATGAAGATAGGTACCCACCTCCCCACAGCCCCTCCAGCAAAGAGCACTCGCACCCCCCCCCCCCCCCGCCAACGAGCCAGAGCCTGAGGAGTATAATACCAACGGAAAAGAACTTTATAGCCATTCTCAAGCAAAAAAGCTGCAATACCCGCTAAGGAAACCTCTGTCCAGATGTCCCCCCAGGTATCCACAGAGATTGTGGAACCCCAATCACCCTCCCAAGCCAACATATAGGGAAGCTGAGCCCCCCGACTATTAAAGCACCTATATATAGCAGAGAGAGCTCCCTTCCGAAGTACAGACCCCAGCAATAGCTCAAAGGGTGTCTTACCTCTCCATAAGTCTCTCAGTTTACCCGAGGTTCTGAGATAGTGAACCACTTGCATATAAAGAAATAGATCCCGAACTCCAAAGCCAAACCGGTCCCGGAGCTCAGCAAAGGGTTGGATGCGGTCTAAAACCGGATCCCACAATTGTCCCACACAAACCAAGCCACGCGACTCCCAATTAGCAAACACACCCTCGCCCTGACCCGGCATAAAATCCGGATTATGTCGCAACGGTGTATACCAAGAATGGCGCCTGCCCAACAATAAGCCACCTCAGGTCAGATTCCAAACCCTCAATGAAGTACCAACCGAAGACAACTCTCCCGCAAGCCGCACTCTACCAGGCACCCAAGGCCGGTGTAACAACGGCACCCCGTCTGTATGACTTTGTTCTATCGCCACCCATGGTTTCGGGTCCTGCGTCTGCCATTCTAAAAGGGCGCGCAACTGAGCAGCCTGATAATATTTTACCACATTGGGAACCCCCAGCCCCCTTCACTCTTCCCCAAATATAAGACTTTCCTACTCACTTGAGGTCTCCGTCCAACCCAAATAAAGTCAAAAACATGCCGTTGAACCCCCTCCAACGTACTCCTACTCACCCAGATCGGTAACACCTGAAATAAAAACAGGAGACGAGGTAATATCATCATCTTCACAATCTCCACCCTTCCCAACCAAGAAAAGTATTGACCTGTCCAACTGCACAAATCCTGGCGTATACGACGAAAGAGCGGAGGAAAATTAAGGTCATAAAGATCCACTCCCGGCGGTCCAAAATAAACCCCAAGGTAACACAAAGAGTGTGTAACCCACCGAAACGAAGACTGACCCCGTAGATAATTCACTCTGTCTGGGGGCAAATTAATATTAAGCAGCTCAGATTTCCCTACATTAACACGAAACCCCGACTCCTCACCAAAAGCATCCAACTCCCGCAGTATAGCAGGTAAAGAATTCTCAGGTTCCTCCACTGTAAATAAAAGATCATCCGCAAACAAAGACAACTTATATTCCCCTCCCGGCCCAATAACCCCCCTGATATCCCGATTCATCTGCACTCGCTGCGCTAGGGGTTCCACCGTCAGGGCAAAAAGAAGTGGTGAGAGAGGGCACCCCTGTTGCGTTCCCTGTACAAGAGTGAAAGTCTCAGACTATCCCCCATTCACCTTGATACACCCAACAGGACGTGTATAAAGGACCCGAATCCATTCCCTCATGCGTGGTCCCAAACCCACAGAATCCAAGACCCGAAACAAAAAAGGCCAGGAGACCCTATTGAAAGCCTTCTCAGCGTCTATAGATAAAAACACAGTCTCCTGTCCGTCTCCCCTGGCCTTTTCAAACAAGTTATAAACCCGACGAGTGTTATCACCCACCTGCCAACCCACTACAAAGCCCGACTGATCTGGATGGATCAACCGGGGAATCCAGCTCATCAATCTGTCCGCCAGGATCCTCGTAAAGATCTTAGTATCTACCCCCAACAGAGAGATCGGTCGATAAGAAGCACACTGAAGGGGGTCCTTCCCCGCCTTAGCCAACACCGTAACGCCCACCAATCGCATGAAGAACGGAAGAGCACTATTCTCTTGCAAAGAATTAAGAAAACGCAGCAAAGGAGGCAGCAAAAGATCTTGAAAATGCTTATAGTACCGAACAGTAAAACCATCCAGCCCAGGTGACTTACCCAGTTTCATAGTACGCAGCGCTCCCCGAGCTTCAACCAGCGTGAGAGGACAGTCCAACTGGGCAACATCCTCCCGCGCAATCTTGGGCATCGCCGCCAAATTTAAATAGGCATCCAGGTCTTGTAAAGACCCAGTCACTTCTGGAGTATAAAGATGGGAGTAGAACTCCACAAATCGTGCACGAATAGCATCATCTTTCCGCAATAACTCTCCAGAAGCCGCCCGGATCGATAGTATCTGATTACGCGTCTGCCGTACTTTCAAGCGATGGGCAACCAATCGACTAGCTTTATTAGCGAACTCAAAAGATCTCTGTTGTAGGAGCTGCAGATTAAATTGCAAACGCTTCAAATCCAGAGCCTGGAGATCACGACGAGCTTGGAACAATCGCCCGCGCAGCTCTATATCCCACGGTCTGCGCTTATGTAAGCTCTCTAACCTGCCAATCAAAAGTAGCAAAGCCGCCGCAGCTTCCCTGTGTTTACGCTGCCGGGCAGAAGCCAGAGCAATCAGTCTGCCCCTAAGGGTAGCCTTTAACCCCTCCCAAACCGCCTCCACCAATGCCCCACAGTCCACATTCACTTCCAAATACTCCTGTATCCACCCCTCTATCTGCACCCCCACCTCTGGGTCATCCAGAAGACTGTCGTTGAAGCGCCAGAATTTCTGTCCCGAACCCCCCCTCCCCCAGAAACCGAGTCCAAACAGGAGCGTGATCCGACCACGTAATTGATTCAATCCCCGCAGACTCCACCCGACGAAGCAATCCCCGATCCACAAATACATAATCGATTCTAGAATAAGAGGAGTGCATCCCAGAAAAATAAGTATAGTCTCTTACCGATGGATTCAGCCACCGCCAGCAATTTACCACATTAAGGGCAGTCAGAGCCTCCCGCAACATTTTACGATTCCTCCTCCCATAATGATCCGCCCTTCCCGAATTATCCAAATGAGGAGTCACTGAAAGATTAAAATCCCCACCCAAAACCAGGGCCCCCCCCTTAAACTGGAGAATTCTAGGCCCCAACTCACGAAAGAAGGTCCCCTGACCCTCATTGGGGGCATAGATGTTAACCAGGGAATACAAGCACCCCTCAATCAGTGTCTCCAGCATTATATACCTGCCCTGAGGGTCTCGCACCACCATATGAACTTCGCATCGAATCCCCTGACGAATAATAATCCCCACCCCACCCCTTTTGGAAGTGCCCACCCGGGAGGCCCAAAAGGCCTGGGGGAAGCGAGAATCCCTAACCAGGGATTCGTGGGACTGAAGTAGATGAGTCTCCTGGACAAAACATATATCTGCCCTCAATCGAAGCAGTTCTCTATAAAAAGCCCTTCTTTTATTGGGGGAATTGAGACCCCGGATGTTATAAGATACCAACCTAAATCCCTCCATATTCAAAATAAATCAGAAAAAATGCAGATCTAACCTCCCCATATTCGTCCCTATATCCCCCCCCCCTCCCCCACAGTGAGAGTCCACAGATCTCCCACCACCATGCAAGGAAGTGAACCATCCCCTAAGCCCCTGACTCAAATCCCCACAACCAGATGCTAACTATCAATACAGCACACCCAACAATCCCCAAAGGCAAACACGCCAACCCAACAGTCCCCCAAAAAGACAGTCCCCGCTCAACCCACCACACTTCACCCCCACAGAACACATTCCCAGCCCCTGACCACCCCACACCCCAGGTCTAGTTCAGGAGCAACCCCCACCAGTCTCCCTTCCAGCTCAGGAACACAGTCTCTAGGGGTGAGTCCAACCCAACACCCCTCACAGGTGCAGAGGGAGAAGACAGGAACAAAACACAATTAGTCCAACAGCCCTCAAGAGAGGCCACTTGAGGAAGAAGCGGTAGCTCTAAGAGGAGGCCCTCCCCCACGGCCTCCCCGCCCACTCCGGGATCCACTCTCCACTCTCTGCCATCGGGATGCGACAGGATGCCCCACCCGGTTGGGCACCGCTCCCGCCGCAGGAACAGCCTCCTCCGGAATCTCAATGCCCGCTTGTTGTAGCAAGACACAGGCCTCCCGAACGGTGGAAACTTTAGTGTGGACTCCATTAATGGGGATGACTACCCCAAAGGAATAAGTCCAACGGTAGCGCAAATTGCTACGCTGCAGAGCTTTAGTCACTTCTCTGAATGCGTTTCTGCAGCGTGCCTGCAGCAAGGTCTTGATAAAACTCCAGCCGATGACCCTCCCAAGTAACCGTGCCCAACTGCCGGGCTCTGTGGAAGATCTGCTCCTTAAGTACAAAGCTCTGAAGGCACAGCACAATATCTTTGGGTTGTTCCATGGTTCGGGGTCCCAGAGCTCGATGCGCACGCTCAAGACCCGGCTCCAGAGTGTCATCCTGTAGAAGCCAACGAATCAGATTGATAGTGGTAGCGCGAACATCTTTATATTCAGGCAGATCAGGTAGGCCCCGCACCCTCAAGTTATTACGCCGTGTGCGGTTCTCCAGGTCCTCAACCTTGTCTAAGAGGAGTTGGTAGTCAGCAGATGCAGTTTCCAAGGATCTTTGCACTCCAGTCACATTTTCTTCACAACTGTCCAAGCGCATCTCTACCACTTCTACCCTCGTGCCCACCTCTACCAGGTCAGTGCGCAGCTCCTGCACCGCCTCCCGGACCTGAACCGCCACTGCCGAGATCTCGGACTTCACCTCTGTGATCCAGCGCTGCATGTCTGCCTTTGTGAGCGGTTCCGGCGAGATGCACTCCTGCATGGGTTCTGCCACATATCGGCCACTGCCGCTATTGCGCCGCTCAGTCTCACCGCCTCCCCGCTACTGGTCTCCGGGCCCGCGCTGCCATGTGCAGCCCGGCCCAGCGCCTGCTCCATCGTGCGCTGGCTGGGTTTATCGCCGGGAATTTTTTTGCGCGTTGCCGTGGGGTCCCCGTTCCCTTCACCTGCCTTCTCACCACCAAAGCAAAACAAAAATGCACCTCTTTCACAGCTTTTTGATAGTCAGAACGCCGGGCCCGAACGGAGCTCTCAGCTCAAGCTCCCATCCGCGGCGATGACGTCACTTCCTCCTTGAATCTCTTTTTTCTTAATTTTAAAACACTATGGTGGTTATTTTCAAAAGAGAAAAAATGTCTCAAAAGAGGCATAAAGTGGCAGATGGAAGCTTTTCTCACAAAAACATTTATTGCGATTTTCGAAGCTGATAATTGTGATGTTTTATTCCTCAGCTCATCTAAATCTCAAGGGGGCATATTGGAGGCACGTTTTGGGTAGGACTTGGGTGTACAGTTTTATCTAGACTTGTTTCAGTCATGACTAAAACGTACAAAGGTACCTAACTGACCTGCTGATAACTGGAGGGTTTGACTCCATGCTTAATCCCCCAGTGGTTACTACCCCCCAAAGATGTGATAGTGACAATAAATAACCAAACACACTTCTACTTATCATCAGAAACAAAATAGGTACATATGTGTATCACCCCCCAAAAAAGTTCCCTTGCCTGAAATTTGATGGACTAAATCAAAACCTGGCATGGAGTTTTTAATTGCTAGGATCAGCATTTAGTCTAGGGAATTGAGGCAGCTTCCAGTTATATTTCTGTTTATCCTTTGTCTTTAAGTAGGTGCATTTGGGGAAATGAGGATATGACATCAGATGTCCCCTTTAATTTCCTTTTTGTAGTCTTGGATGGCATCTTGTAGCCATATTTGTGAAGCCGCAAGACACCACTGAGGTGGTTTCTGACAATACAGGTATATTTCATTTTTTTTCTCTATACATTATCATTTCCTTTTTCTTACTGGCCATTCCTCTCCCTATGCACCTGAGCATTCTTGTGGCTTTAATAAATCTGAATAATCAATTATTGAAGTTAATTAGTACTAAGTTGATTTTGCATGCTTATTTACCTGTGCTCTATTCTATAACGCTATGGGCTTGATTCACTAAGCAAACCGATCATATACCGATCAGTTTGCGACCCCGACCCGATTCACTAACCTTCTGGCCGATCCTGTCCGCACCCGATCCGCGCATGCAAATGAGGGAAATGGTATGCAAATCTAGGAAGGCAGCGATTCACCAACATTTTTCAGGCACACCGACTGGGCTGGCCGATCCGAAACCAAGCGACCAGTCGCTCACTCCTTTCCTGCTCTGTCCCGCACTGAAACACCAACTCTGCAGCCCTGTAAAAACTCTACTCTCTGCTGCCCTGCCTGCCTCCTGTGTTCAAGCAGCAAGCCTGCTTTTCCGTCCGCTAAATCATTGAGTCTATGGGGAAAAATGCCGCCCCGACTCTCCTGCTCTCTGCTGCCCTTCCCTGCAGTGCAGCCCCGCTTTAAAACCATGGGCTCACACTGCAGGGAAGGGCAGCAGAGAGCAGGAGAGTCGGGGTGGGTTTCGTGTTCAGTTCCATAGTAACATAGTAGATGACGGCAGATAAAGACCCGAATGGTCCATCCAGTCTGTCCAACCTGATTCAATTAAAAATTTATTTATTTTTTTTTATTTTTTTTCTTCTTAACTATTTCTGGGCAAGAATCCAAAGCTTTACCCTGTACTATGCTTGGGTTCCAACTGCCGAAATCTCTGTTAAGACTTACTCCAGCTCATCTACACCCTCCCAGCCATTGAAGCCCTCCCCAGCCCATCCTCCACCAAACGGCCATACACAGACATAGTTTGGCAGTTCCTCCCCCCCTCAGCTTTTTTAAAAGAGGCTACAGCGAGTCACGTCGGGAGACAAGATCAGGCCCAGCTGCCTTTGTCTGCCTTTGCATCTGCCTTTGCCTGACATTACTTCCCCAACCCTTCCCCCTTTGTTTTGACCTCGCTGGAGCAGGAGAGCGGCGCATGCGCGGATCGCATGTACAGCCATCAATGATGGTCTGCGCATGTGTCACAATCAGTCTTCAGAGATCCGTGGGATCGCTTGTGGGCATGTTTCTAATTAAGGCATATGCATGTGGAGCCTTTAGTGAATAGGTCGCCCAGCAAGACTCGAAAACGGATCGGAAAGGGATCGGACAGGTAAGGGGGCTTTAGTGAATCTAGCCCTATGTGCCTAAATTCCATATCATGCAACTCAAAAGAGGGTGTAACCAAGGGTTATGGTTGGGTCAGGAGGATTCTGAAAAGTTGCATGCAGTGTTATAGAATGAAATGCCATGAGTTGGGCACTGGCAACTTTGAGCATGGGAATCAGTTCTAAGTGCTATTCTATAAAAAGCACTCATCCCAGATCGTTCTTTGTAAAGCAGTACTTCGCACCAATTTTTTTTTCCAGTGCCAATTTTTGAGTGTCATTTGTAGAATTCTCCCCTAGCTGTCTACATATAGGCATCCAGTTGTAGAATTACCCTCTAAGGTATAGTTTTGTGACAAAATTAAGCTCAGCACGTCATTCTGCATTCTTTGCCATTGTCCCTTAATTTTGGAACTCCCTTCCTCTGGATCTTCATTATGATCTCTCTTACCCCAAATTCAGAATGCTCATAAAAACTCATCTGTCTTGGTGTTCGGTGGGTGAGAGCCGAGTATGCAGGTTAATAATTTCTGCCACTCTCTGGACAATTTGCTCCCCTTTCCTGACTTCTTCTTCCCCCTTCTTCTCTCCTCTCTAACGGATTTGTAGTTCCTTTCATGCTCCACAATAATTTGTAAACCACATTATATGTATTTGAGAAGTAGTATATAAAAACATTTTAAACGTTAAACATACATGTCTAACTTTCTAGGCTGGGCTGTTGGTTGCAGCAAGGGAAATGTCAATTGTGGTCACATGCACACAGTTCCTGGATTATTTATTTTACAATATAGAAACAAGGAGATTGATGTCAGATAAAGATCATACATACTATCCATTCTACTTATCAACGCCAGCTGCTAAGTTCTGTACTCCACTCCTTTCCCTTAGTGCTTGACCCATGCCTTCTGGAATTCATAGAAATAAAGGCTAAATAAAGAATGGTGAATTTATGCATAATCCTGTTGCACAAGTTGGATGGCTTGTTATAAAACAACCCTAACATCCTTGATGCTCCCCGATGGCATATTAAATTACTTGACACTGGAGCAATTGAAATCTTGACTATACCACAAATTGAGTGAGACAGTAATATATCAGAAAATCAAATCAAGTCTGCCTCCTATATCAACCATATATAAAAAGTTTATAAGAGACCTGATTACTATCATCCAATGGAAAACTAAATAAAGTGGAGGAAAAAAATACCTCAGAGCTAACACTCAGCTCTATAATACAGCAGGAGCGAGATACATACCATCATGGGTCAAAAAAATCGTACGCTAATCAAAGTATCAAAATGTTTTAATATATATAAAGTCTTTATAAAATAGAAAGGAACAGTAAAGGAGTCAGGAGCTATAGCATACTCAATAGACAGAGGCCTGAATTGGATCTGGAGTTGGTCTGGGACTGCAGGTCTTGACTGGAGTTAGCTAGCAGGTCAGAAGGCTGAAGTGATGGCTGGAGTTGTAACAGCAGACCTGTACCTGAAGTATGAAATCAGGCCTGGATAAGGAACTAGTAGCATAAGAACTCAAGGTCTGGATTAGAGATATCTGTCAAGAGATTCTGCACATAGGAAGTTTGATAGCAAGAGTGTAGATTAGCATTCAGGCTACTGTGAACAGATTCCTGTTTCTAAGAATCCCTTTTTAACTGAGCCCTAGAAAGTTCCTGATACCAATGGGAGCAGCCTTTAAGACCACCGGAAACTACCTTTCACTTTTATGGCCTTCACTTGCTCCAGTTATGTACCGGCTTTGACAGCTAGGACTGCAGGCTTGATCTTCTGGGTTAGTCCTAGTTCAAGCCCTATTAAGGTCTTGCCCCAGTATTCCTCCCCCCTCCCCTACCCAAGACCGTTCATTTCGTACTCATGCAGCTTTTCTGGGGCACCAATGTCCTCCTCAGATTCTTAGGAGTATCGCTGTAACCATAAGAACATAAGAAGTTGCCTCCGCTGAGGCAGACCAGAGGTCCATCCTACCCAGCAGTCCGCTCCCGCGGCGGCCCATCAGACCTAATTGCCTGAACAGTGTCCCTGACTAATTTTGTAACTGCCTCTAATCCTATCCCTATCACCTACCTCTACTCCTATCTGTACCCCTCAATCCCTTTGTCCTCCAGGTACCAGTCCAAACCCTCTTTGAATCCCTGTAGCGTGCTTCTGCTTATCACATCCTCCGGTAGCGCGTTCCATGTATCCACCACCCTCTGAGTGAAAAAGAACTTCCTGGCGTTTGTTCTAAACCTCTCCCCTTTCAATTTCTCTGAGTGTCCCCTTGTATTTGTGGTTCCCCGTAATTTGAAAATTCTGTCCCTGTCTACTCTTTCTATGCCCTTCATGATCTTGAAGGTTTCTATCATGTCTCCTCTAAGTCTTCGCTTTTCCAGGGAGAAAAGCCCCAGCTTCTTCAGTCTGTCAGTAACCTTCTGAGTTCACTAGATACATCAGTTTTGTTCCACACAATTGAGAATTTTAAAATAACTTTAAATCTATAGTATTCATTTGCTTCAGATCACTACTAGGTGTGATGGTTAGGTTTCCTGTCCTGAAATCTAAAGCCGACTGTGCTTCAAGGCCTCATTGGGATGCTAACCTGATAAAAATCCCATAGATCTGAGGTTCTCAGTAAGGCCTTTAAACTCCTTCAAGCCTCATCTTCTCCCTCTCTGCCATTGCTTTCCTAGGCCAGCAGATAGGGTTGATGGAACTGATGTTTGATCTTTTTTTTTTTTTTAATTAAATTTTAAATAGTTACAATATAAGAAAGAACAAAAAAATAGATAAGAAAGATAAAAAAAAGTCATTCCTCCTCATCATCTACAAGCCCACATCTAGGGGAGTTTGAGAGGTATTAAACACCAAACACAGTTTCATAAGTGAAAACCTATGCACTAGAACAAGACACATCAATATTCCTAACCCAATTTTATACCTGTGAAGAAAGAAACTTCAGAAGAATTTGTTTTATTTTCCCACAAAAATGCTGAGCTTCTCTCAGGGAACTGCTTAAGTACTTCTGGTCATTTCCCTTTTTTCCTTTGCCAAAGCTCTATTGGAAAGTCACCTTTATTGTTTAATGAGATGCATCTCAATTATCTACTTCTCTTGTCTAGTGTTTGTCTCAGTTTGTCACTATGGGGTCATTTTACTAAGGCGCGCTAGCCAATTTAGCACACGCTAAATCAGTTAGCGCACGCTGAATCGACTAGCGTGCCTTAGTAAAAGAGGGGGTATATTTAGCGTGACCATTCATTTTTTCTTCAAAACGGGACATTGCCCCCCCCCCCGCCATTGACCCTTCCATCTCTCTCCCACCAACCACGAGACCAAAATACTTTGTAACATACGGCAACGCTGGCAGCAATCTAGACAGGCTGCTTCGCTTCTTCTGCCAGGGCATTTCTCTGCCGCATCACTGATGATGTCATCAGCAACGCGGTACATGGAACACCCTGGTGAGAGAAGGCAGCGTGTCTGTCTAGATTGCTGCTGATGTTGCCATTTGTTACAAGGTATTTCGGTCTCGCGATTGGCAGGAGGGCGAGGGGGAGGTATGCGGGGGGAGGGAAGCGCTGCTGCCAGCGACTAGGGCTTATTTTCGGGGATAGGGCTTATATTAAGACCTACCCCAAAAATCATGCTAGGGCTTATTTTTGGGGTAGGTCTTATTTTCAGGGAAACATGGTAGGTGGGTTGCTCTCCTTCTGAAAACGGGATATTTCGGCGTTCCAAAGCTGTGCTTGGGGACAACGGGACAGGATACCTAAAAATGGTATTGTCCCATTCAAAACAGATAAACTGCTTGCAGTTGATTATTGTATATACCAAGACATCAAACACCCAAGACACTACTTGTACTTGTTTCGTGTCCTTACTGGGGTGACATATTCATCATCGGTCTTGTTAAATCTTTAATGCATCTAAGTGGTGCTGTAAATGATTTAAGGAGGAGCACTTATCTTATAGCCCGATGGCTACCCAGCCGTTTCACTGGCATGTTTCCTCAGGGGCCATTGCTCTTCTTCTCAATGTTATTTTTTAATACTGTTAAATGATCTCTCCCTGCACCACTGGTGTTCCGAGTAGGCAGAGTATAGCCCTTGACAGTACAAGATTACCAATGCAGTCTCTCTACTTATGCAAGTGAACGATTTGCTAAAACAATATACAGAAACTTTTCATTATTTAAGTGACAGTATACAGCTATATGGCAGACTTCAGACATGCTGTAGAATTTTTAAGTTTAAACATGTGACTGTCGAAATCCTTGTTTGGCTACAGAGTCTATCCTCAGGCTGCTTCAAAATTTGAGGCTTTGTTATTCACCTTCAAATCGAGTAAGATGAGATACAAGAAGATAAAGAGGCCTGCTTACTAAACTGCATTAAAACCATACATTAATGCCCAGTTTGAGCCTGGAGTAGTTTCCACAATATCTACTAAATTGTGGTAATTGGACAACACAGTAGGTGGTTTGTGTGGGTGGGAACAAATGAGCATATCGACAGTGCTAGCATTTGTGGTGGTTTTCCGTCAAATCATGTCAGGTTGCTATTACTGGTGAATTGGAAGGTGGAGGCCACTGCTAGCTTAGTCTTTGTGCCTTTTTCTTTTCTAGCACCATCCAGATTCACCGACATGTCGAAGCACTCTACAGCCCGGAAAAGAGACATCCATACCAGAACCCATAATATCAAGACTACAACACCAAAAATAGTCAATCGTCTCTCCAAACCATATGTCATAATCATACGCCCATACAAACACAAACACTAACCAAATTATCTGTGTCATAAACTCAAATGAAATAATGCAAGCCTTGGATATGGCCAGGCTTTTCTAAATTGTAAATCACATTGAACTCCTGGGGCATATTAGTGATCCATAAATGCTTATGTCATGTAAAGTATTTAATTCACAAACATTTCCAGCATCCCTGCCCTATGGTAATGTTCAAAAGTGCATGGATCTTCAACTTAATACCTCCTCTCCCGCCTCCCCCGCCCCACATACCTTAAATCTACCCCAAGGGCCCCCTTTCTCTGGTATTTTCTTCCTTTGAAATGCTAATGTACGTATAAGCCATATTCCCTTATTCTCATAAAATGCAAAATAATATGATAAATCCATTCCTGCTCTGCTTAACACTCAACAAGCCTCCTCCCCTTGAACCCTACAGGCTGGAGCTGGTCTCCCACAGATATAGATAAAGGTCCATGATAGGACGATAGGTTGTGACTAGGTGATAGTGCAGGGCATGTGCAATATTTTCCTAGTTGCAAATAAGTCAAGGATGTGAAATGAGAGGGGGCTTACAAAGTTATCCTTCTTGAATGGGTGTGGGGTTCTGTACAGCATGCATGTTTGTGAACATTGATGTGGTGGAAGGATTTGTTCCTTGGATACAATGCCCCTTTAAACTTTGACTAGGTGGGGGATGGAGGGGGGAGAGCATCAACAAGCATGCTAACCTGTCGATATTCCTGTGTGGCTTGCTTATATACATAGGCAAACAGTAGAATGTAAGTGATTTGACCATGAGCTTAAGAAATTTATGCTCCCTACCAAACGGTAAGAAGTGATGACTGCTATTTCCACAAGTAGCTCTATTGATCTTTTAATTTTAATGATAAGAATTACAAATTTGCTAAAGATATTAGACTGGGATTTTTATCAACTGAGCAGGCAGCGTATAGCCTTTGACGGTGCAAGATTACCGATAAGGTCCCTACTTATGCAAGTGAGTAATTTCCTGAAACAATCTTCTTAATGAGCGGGATGATCATTCAGTCTCCATTCCAATTCAATTACTGAACTCCTCTGAGAAAGACAACAATGGGGTAATTTATTGTAACATATAGCCTCTGGAAATTGAATTTAGCTAGTTGGGTTTATTTCAGAAAAATTAGTTCTCTTTTTTCCATATTACCAGTAACTGACATGTCTCCTTTCTTTGATCTACAGTAGTTGCCAAATTGACTTTATTACTTATTTCAGTTTAATTCAGTCTATCACTTTTCAAATAAACACTGTTGGCAAGTCTGTAATTATTTCTAGAAAATTGTATATTGTGAATTATGATTAGAACTCAAACATTTTATCAATCTGATGATTTTAAAGTCATGTCGCATGACATAGCCAGCCACCAGACTAGCCAAAAAATGGGACATTCAGTGGGAGATAGCCAGTGATTGGTAGATAGCTGGCTATGTGCATAACTGGCTATGTGCATTTAGCCAGCTGAGAGCCTAGATTTTTAGGTGGTAAAAAAAAAGTTTTAAAATAAATAAATAGTGCTGAATATCTGGCCCTTTGTAAAGAGAGATTTTACATTTTGGACTGGATTTTCTATTCAACATTGATATCAGCTGCTGCCTATAAAGTAGCTGCCGATCGCGTGTCAAACATGCGATGGCACTGTATAGAGAACTGCGCCTACAGGAAAGATAGGCACCAGAAATGTAGGCCAGGGTTTTTACAGGCCTACATTTCCGGCATCTATCTTGGTCATGAAATGTGCCTCTGTAGGTGCTTTAAGCTGCCTAACGCCACTTCTAGTGTTAGCCATGCCCACAGTGGCATTAGGAGGAGAAGAGCACCTACGGAGGCACAATTATGGCGCTGATTTTTTTAGGTGCTAGTATGCACCTTGAAACTCAGTTACAAACGTTGTCTAAAACAGTGTTTTTTTACTGAGCTTGGAAGCCGACCAGGGCCTAAAAAATCGGTGCCGGTTAAAGAATCTGGGCTTTGGTTTTTATTATCATTTGTAAGGTGGATAATTGTTTAAATTGCATGTTCACTATACCAGTTTTATTTTTATATGTTTGTTTATTTTAATATGAATTGTATGTTCCTAATTGCTCTTAATGTTTGGACTACAGCTTCGACCCTGATGCAGCCTTAGGACAAAATGTTAGGTGCTTGAATTAATAAACCACATACTTCCAAACTAGTTTGTCTGCTTCATGTTTTGCTGCTTTGTCTGCAAATCATATTCTCTTCTGTATTTAAACACATGAAAGACATCACAAGTTGGCATTTACATGTGTAACTGCTAGGCGCTGTTCTATAAAAAAAATGTGCCTAATTTGCCTAGCATGTAGCTAGTGTTAACATGAAAGTGTTAACATGAAAGGAGCATACTTATAGAATACGCTCAGCTGCATGCATTTTAAGGCACACTTTGATGTGCCCACATGCCTGACATTGACATGGTGTAAATGACTACACTACCATTAGGCATAACACAGTGGATTTAAATTATTATTCTATAATGGCTTAGGCATGTCCCAAAGCCATTACAGAATTAGCACTAAGGCCCAGATCCTAAATAGGGCGCCCAGTCTCAGAAGCCGCCTAAGCGGCTTTTGAGAATCGCACAGGGGGCAGCCTATACAGAATCGCGTCTGTCCTCATGGACAGATGCCTAAGCCTGCCTAACACCATGATTCTCTATCTGGCATCCATGTCACAGGCGCCGGTTAGAGAATCGGGTTGCTGCTGAGCTTATCGCAGCAAGGGATCTCACTCCTGTGATAGGTTTAGTGGCCGTAGCTGCAACAACCCGTTCCCCCCCCCTGTGAAGACTACTGGCAGAAGGATGCCCAATTCCACTTGCTGGAATCTCCCCTCTCCCATCACCGTAAACATCACCGGCTGGAGGGATGTCCAGTCTCTCCTGCTGAAATCCCCCCTCTATCGCCACAAACATCACTTGCAGGAGGGATGCTCAGTCCCTCCTGCCAGCCACCCTCCACCCCCCCCCTCCCAAGATTGCTGGCAGGCGATGAGGAGGGGATTACGGCAGGTGAGATTTAGCATCCCTCCTGGTGGAATTGTTTGCGGCGATGGGGTTTTTTCTGGCAGGACAGATTGTGTATCCCTCTTGTTGGTAGTCTATGCGGGAAGGGGAGGGGCCATGTCTGCTTGAAATGTAGGCCAGCATTTTCCTGGCTTACATTTCAGGCACCTACCGTGGGCCTAGGGAGGTGCGTAAGGCCGCCTAGGCCCGACTAAGGTCCCCTAAGGCCACTTCCAGGTGAAGCCACGCCCTTGCCTAGCCTTAGGTGAGTTTAGGTGGGCCTACGCACCTCCCTAAACTCCTGGAGGCACCTACAATGTAGGCCACCTGCCTAGAGATGTTTTATTTTTAAAACCTGCTTACCGATTGGCTGGTTAGGCAGCAGTAGGCCACCTACAGTCAGAATGCTGTTTATAGAATTTGCCCCTAAGAGCCCCCTTGTGGCACCTAAAATTAGAGGCAACTTTAAAGAATTGCCTCCTTGGGTATTATAACATACACAGGTCTGTTAATTGAGTGGAGGGCTCTCCCACAAATTCTGCAAATTGCATCCAAAGTTATGCATGCAATCAGCATGCAGTTAAGCCATAGGAGCAGTTATGTGTCAAACATAATTGACAGTAAATTGGCAAATAATTGGTGATAAATACCAATAATTGGCATCAACAAGCACTGATTGACACTGATTTGCAGTTGCAAATGTCATAGATTTACACCCTATTCTATAAACAGCGCACCTACAAATAAGTTCTCTTGGATGCAAATGCAAAGCGTGCATTAATGAGGGAGGGTATGGGCATGGCATGCTTTATTGAATAGCTGCATTTACATGCTCAGCCACCCCATTTAGGCTTTGCCATTTGCAGCAGCATAAAGTCATCGTGCCTAACATTTGACATGGACCTATGGACTTATGCCAATATTCTATCACAGATTTGGCACGCAACTCTGCTATTATAGATTACTAGCTTAGCATCCAGTTTTTGGCGCCTGACTTTTAGCAATATATACGAGTGCAGTTTTTAGTGCTGGGAACGTCGCCAGCGTTCAGAAAATTCCTGTGAGTGTTGGAGCTGTTACCACTACGGCTGGTGCTACAAAACACACTACCAGTTTTGTAAAAGGGGGTAGGGGGTTATTATTGTGCTAAAGATACTAACTTTTTAGGGGGAAGATTTAATTTTTTCCTCGATGTCTCCAGATGAACTCAGCTCAGCTTTGTAAAGGAATGGGTTAGTTACTGTGAGCCGCTGTGAGAGGTTATGGAAGCTTTTTTTTTTTTTTTTCAGGAAAGCCACAAGGGCAGGAGGGAGTGAATATTTCCCATGTCCATTTAACCCTGGGCTCTTCCCTAATTCCTCTCCTGACCTGCCCCTTTTTCAGAGGCAGTCAGGCGATATTCATTACATTACATTACATTACATTAGTGATTTATATTCCGCTTGTGCCTTGCGGTTCTAAGCGGATTACAATTTATAAGACTGGACATTTCCAGTAGCGGTGCAGTACATAGATTCAAGAATGTGTCAGGATACAATTGTTAATCTGGGTTTTTCGGAGGAACTTGAAAGCTAATAGTAGATTGTGATAAGTTGTTGTGATGAGTAGATATAATAAAGTCAGGATTCTGGTAGGTTGTTGTGATGAATAGAAATAATAAAAGTCAGGGTTCTGATGTATTGCGATGGTGGTGGTCATGAGAGTATTTTCTATTGTTGTTGAGGGGTTATGATGATGGGAAGTGTTTTTTGAAGAGATAAGTTTTGATTTCTTTTCGGAATATTTTGATGTCTGTTGAATTTATCAGTAGATTGTTGATGGTGGGATCAATCTTTGCTGCTTGTGTCGCTAAAAGGCTGTCGTATATTTTCTTTCGTTTTGTTCCGTTGAGAGGGGGGTGAATGAATAGGCTCCGAGTTCTCCTTAATCTATGAGATAGGTTACGGTGTAATCTGTTGTTTAGGTATATGGGTGCTGTTCCGTGTGTTACTTTGTATAGTAGACAGTAGAATTTGAACTGGGATCTTGCTTTTATTGGTAGCCAGTGTGAGTCTAGGTATGCGTTTGTGATGTGGTCATATTTGCCAAGGGAGTAGATGAGTCTGAGGGCTGTGTTCTGAACCGACTGCAGTTGCCTTAACATATAGTTTGGGCAGGACAAGTAGAGGCTGTTGCAATAATCTAACATACTTAGTACCAGGGATTGTACCAATAACTTGTATTGATCTTTGTTGAAGTATTTTCTTATTTTTTCTCAGATTACGCATAGTGAAGAATGCTCTTTGGATGATTTTGTGGATATGAGTCTGCATTGTGCAATTCAGTGACACTGCCCACTTTAGTGCCGCAGAATATTGGGTGGAAGGCAGCAAAAGGTGGCAAAAGCCTTCCTTGCCCACTTAAATCGCTTTGAATATCAGCCAGGTAGATTATAAGCCCTCCAGGAACAGGGAACTTCCTGGTATACCGCAATGCCACTTGCCTTGATATTCTACTGAATAAGGCAGTGGTTCTCAAACTTCTTTGATTCGCAAAGCGAACTGTAAAACACTTGTCCTCAAATTAAAAAATATTAACTAACCCCCCTCTTTTCCAGAACCGTAGCATGGTTTTTAGCGCCAGTCATGGCGGAAACAGCTCCAATGCAGCTGGCGCTAAAAACTGTGCTACGGTTTTGTAAAACGGGGGGGGGGGGGAGGGGGGGAGAGGTAAAATTTTAATAAAAGTAACAAACTACAAAAAAATAAAAAAGAGAGTAACGTTGTTTTAATAAATTACGTGTAGTTGTGTGAAGCACGAGCTTCATGTTTTTTGGCGACTTTTTCCAATGTTGGGACGCATATGAGACAAACATACCCTCATTTCATCTTCACAGCATTGAAGTCTTTCTCTATCTTTGCATTTTATGTTAGTTAGTGATGAAAGCCCTAATTCACATAGGTACGATGTAGAAAACTGAGGTACTAGACGTCATAAAAAAATAATAAAAAACAAGTTCAGTCATTCACAGTGAAACACTCACAGAAAGGAAAAAAGAAAAACACAGGTAAAGTGTCTGGGAGAAACAAAAAGTCAGGACCGTCCCAGTGAAGTACCCCTTCCCAGAGAGACTGGGGAAAGCGGGCCTGGCTTCCTGTTCCTGGGTACAATGCTGCATTGAGCAGTTCCCTCTCTGGCCCTGCCACGTGGTAGAGAGAGCAACATGCTCAAGTGCATGCCACCCCACATTCCCACCCACAGGTTTGCTTTTTGCCTTTCATACGCTCCCTCTCCTCATTCCTGCACCCTCACTTCTCTACCTCTCTTGAAAGTGCTCCCCAGCCTTGCTACTCTTTTACTCATGCATTCCTGAGTCTCGCCTCGCCTCTCGTGTACATTTCCCAAGCCTTGTCTCTAAAATACTTATTTATTTTTTCTTCCGGGGTAATAAGTATTCTTTCTTAATTGTCTATGCCACAAAAGTACAGCAAATGGCTGTCATTCTCCTCAAATTTGCTTCTGTCACTCAGTGCACCTCAAAGAGGATTACAACAACATCAAGATCTTATTAGGCACTTTAAGTATGATGATTACAGCTGGGAGGTCATCGGAGACTTCAAAATGGTAGCATTCCTAATGGGTCTCCACGACATTTTTACCAAGTTTTCCTGCTATCTCTGCCTTTGGGACAGCAGGGACACAAAGACACACTACCAAAGATGGTACTGGCCACAGTGGACAAAGTTCTCCTCTCCTGCTACAGCAGTGGTCTCAAACTCACGGCCCGGAGGCAATAAGCTGCCCGCCAGGTACTATTTTGAAGCCCTCGATGTGTTTATCATAATCACAAAAGTAAAATAAAACAGTTTCTTGATCATATGTCTCTCTAGCTATAAATTACAATATTAATATTAAGACTTAGCCAAAAGGAAAGATTTATAAAGAGTTTTACCTCATGCAAAATTGTCATTTCTTTAATAAGACATTAACTATTTTTTCTGAGGCCTTCCAACTACCTACAAATCCAAAATGTGGCCCTGCAAAGGGTTTGAGTTTGAGACCACTGTGCTAAAGGGTTTTCCATCCTCCTGGGCCCTGTGGACATATTGGAAGGCAGAAAGATAACAGTGTGTGTTTGTTGTAAATATGTAGGAGCTGGAGCAGCGATTGTTTTTGACTGGCCTGTTCTGGGAAAATCCATGAGCCTCAATATATATATATAGTAACATAGTAGATGATGGCAGATAAAGGCCCAAATGGTCCATCCAGTCTGCCTAACCTGATTTAATTTAAATTGTTTTTTTCTTAGCTATTTCTGGGCAAGAATCCAAAGCTCTACTCGGTACTGTGCTTGGGTTCCAACTACCGAAATCTCCATTAAAACCTACTCCAGCCCATCTAAATCCTCCCAGTCATTGAAGCCCTCTCCAGCCCATCCTCCTCCAAACGTCCATATACAGACACAGACCGTGCAAGTCTGCCCAGTACTGGCCTTAGTTCAATATTTAATATTATTTTCTGATTCTAGATCCTGTGTTCATCCCACGCTTCTTTGAACTCAGTCACCGTTTTCCTCTCCACCACCTCTCTCGGGAGCGCATTCCAGGCATACACCACCCTCTCCGTAAAGTAGAATTTCCTAACTGCTCTTGAATCTACCACCTCTCAACCTCAAATTATGTCCTCTGGTTTCACCATTTTCCTTTCTCTGGAAAAGATTTTGTCATACGTTAATATCAGATAAAGACATCAGATAAAGACCATATAGCCTACCGAGTTTTCCCATTCAATGCCATCTACTATCCCTTCCACTCCCTTAGAGATCCTATGTGTTTGTCTTATGCTTTCTTGAATTCAGATACTATCTTCATCTCTACCACCTCTACTGGGAGGCTGTTCTATGCATCTACAACCCTTGCTGTAAAAAAAATATTTCCTTAGATTACTCCTAATTATGACCCCCTTTCACCTTTTGTGTTATGTCCCCTCATTCTAGAGTTTTCTTTTAATTAAAAAAGACTTGCCTCCTGTGTATTTATGACATGGAGGTATTTAAATGTTTCTATTATTTCTCCCCTCTCCCACCTTTCTTCCAGAGTATACATATTGAGATCTTTTAAGTCTATCTCCATATGCTTTATTGCAAAGACCTTTTAAATGGCTGCCTTCTGGTTCAGCTCCATTTAGTTTATATCTTTCCGAAGATTTATTCTCCAGCACTGTACACAGTACGCTAAATGAGATCTCATCAGAGACTTATACAGAGGCAGTATCACCTTCTATTTATTTAAGTATTTATTTAAACATTTATACACTGCCTAAACCTAGGTGGTTTCCCCAAAACATATCAAATATAAAAACAATACATCCTACAACTAAAACCATGCTGTCTTAACATCTGCACTTCTGTCCAACTAACAGCCCATTTACATAAATGCACCAACAAATAACTGTGTTTTCGATAGGGTTTTTTTTAAAAAAAAAAGATAGCACGTTCTGCACATAAACGTAAATGACCTGACAAGGCATTTCAAAGTTTCATCCCAGCTATTGATATCATAGAGGCTCTGCGTAATGTACTTTTAACTCTCTATCCACTGCCAACCTCATCCCATTTTCTGATCTTAAAACTCTCACTGGCCTCAAATAATTTTTGAAAACATGCTGATGCAGAACAATACAAAACCTGGTAAACCATTGACAGCACTTTATACTGAACTCTTTGAGATACAGGAAGCCAGTGCAGTTGTTTCAAAATAGGTGTTATATGTGCCATCCGAGGAACCCCAGTAATCAACCTGGCAGCAGAATTCATTAAAAGCTGAAGAGCCTTACACCTAGTTACCCCAATAATCCAATCGACCTTACTGTGTCGATTGGATTATTGTAATCCAATCGACACAGTAAGGCATGATACTGTGTCGATTGGATTACAATAATCCAATCGACACAGTATCATGCCTTAGATCACAGATTGAAAATCATAAGGAGCCAGCATTGGGTTTAACCTGTACAAAAAATGTAATTGAGCAAAACCTGCCTGTATGGTCTTCATTATTTGATCTCCCATAGACAAGGCAGATACCAACTGAACCCCTAACACCTTCATCTCTCTTTTCACATTCAATTGAACACCAACACATTCAAGCAATCTGGTCAAAGTAGGACTAGTCTCAGTTAGGGCGCTGGTCTTTGACCAGAGGGCCTCTGCATGAGCGGACTGCTGGGCATGATGGACCACTGGTCTGACCCAGCAGCAGCAATTCTTATGTTCTAAAGTTTATCATTGTTTGTCCAACAATAATTACCACAGTCTTACTGACATTTAATTGCAATCCATGTCTTGATATCCACATCACAACCTCTTTCATACATAAATTCAGTCTCATCTCTACCCCTTGATACTGTTTACCTACAGGGAAAAAAATAATATATCATCCACATACAACCTATATTGTACCCCTAACTTTTGGAAAGCCCTACCTAATTTTGCCCTATAAATGTTAAACAACAGTGCAGAAAGGACTGATCCTTGTGGAACACCTCTCCCTATGTACCCAAACTTCCTTCTGGCTTTTGCCATCACCTTTCTATCTGTTTGATCAACTTAAGATCATCAGATACAATCATTCCCAAGACCAACTCTTATTTGATGAACAGAAATACTTCACTCCCTATACCAGATGTATTCAAACCTGTCTTGGGGGGTCCACAGACCCATCAGGTTTTCAGACTATACCTAATAAATATGCATGAGACAGATTTGCATGCCTTTCACCTCCATTATAAGCATATTCATCAGGGATATCCTGAAAACCTGAATGGCTAGTGAACCCCTTTGAGTACTCCTGTGTTATACTGTATTGCTCCCTCAGATGACATTTAATGTGAGTAAGTGCAAAGTGATGTATGTTGGAAAGAGAAACCCAAACTATAGCTACATGATGCAAGGTTTCACGTTGAGAATCACTGCCCAGGTAAAGGATCTAGGTGTCAATGCTGAAAATACATTAAAACTCTCCATTCAGTATGCAATGGCAGCTAAGAAACCAAACAGAAAGTTAGGAAAGGAATAGAGTAACGAAACTGAGAAAATTATGATGCCTTTGTACTGTTCCATGATATGACTGTACCTTGAAGATCTGGTTACCACATCTCAAAAAAGATATAGCAGAATTAGAAAAAGTACAGAGAAAGGTGATGAAAATAACGGGGATGGGATGACTTCCCTAAGAGGAAAGGCTAAACAGGCTAAGCCTTTTCAGCTTGGAGAAGAGATATGATTGAGGGGATCAGGTTTCCTTAAATTCAGAGCAGGCTAATTTTAAAGACTGCAAATTATCTATGCCAATTGCTGAGCAAATTGTAAATAGATATTCCAAACACTGTTTGAAATGTCTGCATGCAATTGCCAGAAGCTTAAGAAACAAGATGGGAGAGTTATAATATTTTGCACTAAATGAAAAGATAGATATAATAGGCATCTCTGAAATCTGGTGGAAGATAACCAATGGGACACTATCATATCAGCGTACAAGTTATATTATAGTGATAGGGTGGATCGAATCGGTGGAGGTATAGCATTATATGTTAAGGAGAGCTTCAAATCAAATGGACTCAAAATTCTACAGGAGCAGAAACACACCTTGGAATCTCTATGGGTAGAAATTTTATGTTTAAGGGGGAAAAGAATAGTGATAAGAGTGTACTATCATCCATCTGACAAGGATGAACGGACAGATGCTGAAATGTTATCAGAAATTAGGGAGGCTAACAAACTGGATATCATAGTAATAATGGGTGATTTCAACTACCCCCATATTGACTGAGTAAATTTATCATCAGGGCATGCAAGGGAGATAAAATTCCTTGATGAAATCAAGGACTGCTTTATGGAGCAACTGGTTCAGAAACTGACAAGAGGCGAAGCAATTCTAGATCTAGCTCTTAGTGAAGCACATGAATTGATGAGGGAGATAATGGTGCTGGGGCTTCTTGATAACAGTGATCATAACATGATCAGATTTGATATAATCCCTGGAATAGGTTTACACAGGAAATCCAATATAACAGCACTTAACTTTATAAAAGGAGATTATGATAACATGAGGAGAATGTAAAAAAAGAAACTTAAAGGTGCAGCTGCAAAGGTCAAAAATATACATCAGGCATGGATGTTATTTAAAAATACCATCCTGGAAGCCCAGGCTAGATGTATTCCATGTATTAAAAAAGGTGGAAGTAAGATCAAACGTCAGCCAACATGGTTAACAAGTGAAGTGAAGGAAGCTATTAGAGCTAAAAGAGAATCCTTCATAAAGTGAAGAAGGATCTGACTGAAAATAATTGTAAACAACACAAGGAATGTCAAGTCAAATGCAAGGAACTATTATAGAAGGTGAAGAGAGATCTTGAAAAGAAGATTGCACTGGAGACAAAAACAGACAGTAAAAACCTTTTTAGGTATATTAAAAGCAAAAAGCTGGGAAGAGAAACAGTTGGACTGCTAGATGACCGAGGGATAAAAGGGGCTCTCAGGGAAAACAAGGCTGTAGCGGAGAGATTAAATGAATTCTTTACATCGGTCACGGAGGAAGACATGGGGGAGTTGCCGGTTCAACAAATGGTATTCAATTCTGATAAATCAGAGAAACTCATACAAATTTCTGTAACACTGGATGATGTAATGGGTCATTTTGACAAACTGAACAGTAGAAAATTGCCTGGACTGGATAGTATACATTCCAGAGGGCTGATAGAATTGAAAAATGAACTTGCAGAGCTATTACTAGTAATTTGTAATTTTTCTTTAACAATCAGCATAGTACCAGAAGACTGGAGGGTGGCCAACGTGATGCCAATTTTTTAAAAGGGTGATCCAAGAAATTATAGACCAGTGAGTTTGTTGTTGGTGCCGAGCAAAATGGTAGAAGCTATTATAAAGAACAAAATGACAGAACATATATACAAGCATGGATTAACGAGAGAAAGCCAACATGGCTTTAGTCAAGGGAAATCTTGCATCATCAATCTACTGCATTTCTTTGAAGGGGTGAATGAACATGTGGATAAAGGTGAACCAGTTGATATTGTGTATTTGAATTTTCAAAAGGCATTTGACAAAGTACCTCCTTCATTCCCCCTCCCCCTGTCCACTCTATGAATGGGGCATGAGTGATTTCTTTAGCTCGTCTGCTTTTTAGTAGACACACAGCATAACAGGTGCGTAGCCAGATATCCGATTTTGGGTGAGTCTGGACCCAAGTTGTATGGGTAGATCTCTCCCTCTCCTGCCTAGGCGATCAAGCTCCTGTCCCCGGCACTCCAGTGTCTCAGGCCACTCCTCCCCCACCTTGGAGATTCCTCCCTGGCATTCCGATGTTTCAAGCCTGCCGCTGTATACCTTTTAGAACAGTGGTTCCCAACCCTGTCCTGGAGGACCACCAGGCCAATCGGATTTTCAGGCTAGCCCTAATGAATATGCATGAGAGAGATTTGCATATAATGGAAGTGACAGGCATGCAAATCTGCTTCATGCATATTCATTAGGGCTCTCCTGAAAACCCGATTGGCTTGGTGGTCCTCCAGGACAGGGTTGGGAACCACTGTTTTAGAACACTGATCTTTGTTGACAGTGAGCAGCATGACTAATACACACTTACCAGCCCTACAACCAGGGCAGGATTAATTCTTTGAGGGTCCCTAGGCACAAAAGTAAACTGGACCCCCATGGCCCTGCCCACCCTTGCCTGTCCTCATTTACCTGTTTTCTTCTTTATTTCCAAAATAAACAACAAAGATTACCATACCTGTGCCAGTGTACAGTTTTTCTTCTATGCAACCCCCAAACATCTCTGAACAAATCCCCCTCTTCCTTCCCTTCCCGTCTACTTGCCCAGGACTTCAACACTGAACCCTTTCCTCATGGATCCCGCTCACCCCGTGTATCCTGCAGACCTCAGTGGAATCCATGAGGTCTACAGAAGTTGAAACAAAGATCCGTGGGGTGAGCAGGATCCATGAGGTCTGTGGGAGTTGAAAAACGAGGATCCTTGCGGACCCCATGCCAGGGCTACTTTCTTTTTGAGGCCATGTGCTTTTAGTAGTAGTAGTAGTGTCAAAATCTGCCTTACCAGCTCGCTTCACCATAGTGCTGTGCTATGCTGCAGAGGAATAGCCACAGGTGAACCCAGGCCCACCCACTTTGGCCTCAGGCTTATTCAGCAGCAGCACATCTGCATGTAGCTAGTGGAGATCCCAAAGCCCCAACAGTTAAATACTCCCAAAATCTCTCTTTGGGGAAGAGGCTTATATTTGCTTTACTAATTGCGTCTTCAGCATGATTTGAAAAAACCCAAATTCTACTATCAACCTTTTCAGTTACTATTAATACTAATGACTTTTGATCACTCTGAGGACAATATTTTTTGCAGGTGTGCGCTAAAATTTAGTATAGGGGCTGAGAAGTAGCACTTTAATGTGCATGCTAATTTATAAATTGTCCATGCAAAACCATTTGTAGTCTATAGAGATTACCAAAATATTTACTTTTAATATGCATTTTAGTCTGATCTAGGTAATTTTCAGATTTGAGAGAGGGCTAGATTTACTATAAGACGCTATCATATTACCCTTATTAAAAGCACACATTAACAGCATTAGTGTATGCCAACACTGTGTATCGCTTTAGTAAATCAAGCCCAGGGAGATTTGGATGTTTGCAATTGTTGAAAAGCGAGAATCTAACCTCAGAGCTCTAAGTGCATTGCTTGATAACTAATGCCAAATGAATCAGTACCCAGCTGAGCAGAATTTCAATGCAGCCAGAACTGAAATAATGGGTTTCACGCTCAGAGAAAAGGTCAGTGATGCTATTTGCAGACTGTATAAAATATTCCATTAGTTTTATTACCAAGAGTGCATTAAAACCATGTGTATCTTCAGATATTTAAATGCCTGACAGTCCTCTGTAGTTTCAAGAGGTCACAGGAGGCTTATACAGTATTGCTCAATGAGATAGTAGCTTTATTTGGGAAAATATCCTGTTAGCTGTACAATATAAAGATGAAGACCAAATGGCCCATCCAATCTGCCCACTTATTTCCATTTATATTACTCCAGTCTGCCACCTATAAAAAGCTTGGTCACTTGCAGGTTATCACTCCCTGTTTAAAGCCAGTTTGGTTGCTTTCACTTCTTATTAATCTACCATTCTGGGTACCTGAGGAAATTAAGTTCCCATATTCAGACCAACACTTACAAACAAGCCCTATTACCCATTCTATATGAACTTAAGATTTGCCATACTGGGTCAGACCAAAGGTCCATCTAGTAGCCATCAGCTTTCCCTCTGTCACATTCAGCCTATTGAAAGCAGTAAGATGCAAGAGAGAAAGCAGAATGTGGCAGATGGAAGGGTCCAGGTTGGCCAGAGGCATGGTTGGAGGGCTGCGTAGTATCTGGGTGTGTTGGAGGCAATGGCGTGTGGTCAGGGCTTTTAGGGCTAGATGCACTAAATATGGTTGCTGAGACCATATGAGTCACTGTTGGCCGATTTTTTGGCCAATTGTGGAACAGCAATCGATGTTCCAACAAGTTTCCGTGCAAATGATTCACCATAATCCCCGTCAGACGGGTCGCTCTGAGAGCGACTGCACACATGCGCAGAGTCGGTTTGGGGAATCCCGAACAGCTGAGCGGCAGGGGAAGCCCCCAAAGCAGCCTCCTGCCACTCAGCTGTTGGGACCTTTTTCTTTTTTAATGGCACTGATGTTATGTATGTGTTACACATGCACAATATCTGCCCCATTAAAAAAATGCCTGTGCCGCTCTCCCCTGCCAATGACAGCCCCCTCCAAATCAGAATGGAGGCAGGAGGGATGTTTACTTTTTCCTGTCACTGTGACCTCCCCACTTGTAACCCTTTCCAAATTAACCCCTCCCCTCCCCACTCTTCTTCCTACAAAAACAAAATCAGCAGAAGGGATGCCCACTCTCTCTTGCCACTGGACCCCCCAATCCCCCCCCCCGTACCTGTAAATTAATTGACAGCAGGAGGGATGCCCACTCCCTGCTGCTCCTCAGGCCTGTCACTACAAAATGGTGGGCTTTCCCTTCTCAGTGCATCTTACTCGTAGAAACCCCCAGAAAATTGGACAGATACCATGAATTGATTGTTCAATCTCCCTCTCTCCCTACCTCACTAGTACTTGATTGAAGCATGGGTAGAGATATGTGTCGTTCCTGAATGGAGTGCTCCATTTGGATTTCCCATTTTGTTGCTGAAAAAGTTTAAATTGAAGAGAACAATGGGAGCCTCATCTAGTCACAGCTCCTGAAGATGCTATAGAGCGAAACACAGTCCTGTGTCGGGCGTGATTGTTAATAATCTTTCAAATCAGCTCTTTTAAAGTTGCTTTTTCGCACTATTGCATGTTTATGCTCCAATGATACAAGTATTGAAGTAAGGTGTGGAAAGCCCTACTGGAACATTGGATGCAAGAACCCTGGAAAAGAGTTATTGTTAAAACTGGAACTCTTATTGATGATTATTGAAAGGTTCTTAGTACGGACATTATAAATAAACTTTTAGATTTGTGGGGAGGGGAGTGGGCTCCTGTCGGGATATTTAATATGGTTATAATAGTTGATGTATATTTATAATTGTTTGATTTGCACAAGTGTTATGACAAATAAATGTAGATAGATCTATAGCTTCTCTATGGTGGAGAGATGCACTCATATTAATTTGAGATATCCTGAAAACCCAAATGGGTTGTGGTCTCTCTACAAAATCAATCTCCAATCCAGTCCCCTGAGCCCTATTTCTAGATGATTTCCTATCACCTCAGATCCCTGAAGTCCTCAGCCTATTCTGTGGCATGCTGAACTCTTCAGAGGCAAAAGTGACGGCCAAATGCTTCTCACTTCCATCCACACCACATCCATGCTCAGTGCAATGAAAACATGCAAATTGTAGCTAGCATATGCAAATTAAGAGCAGTGCATGTGGAGTTAACATAGCATGTACTATTATCTTCTAGCACATTCAAAGAGCATATGCTGGTGGAAACCTGCAAAACACCACTGGCTCAAGGACAAATAATCTTTGTACTTATAGAAAGGAGAATTTTGAAAGTCGTTTCTATGGATAAAATAGTGCTTTGTCTAAGGAAAGGGAATGGGGACTTGTATACTTCCTTTTTTGTTGCTTTGGCATTTCAAAGCTGGCACTAGAGGATTAAATGACTTGCCCAGGGTCACAAGGAGCAGCACCGGGATTTGATCTCTGGGTGCAGTGGCAACCAGTGAGTCACAGCCCTTTCCCTAGGGCAGGAGGGAGTTTGAAAATGGTCCCCTTCACAATGGTAAAAGTACCTATGCGGGTTACAGCATGAGTACTTTTCCCACAGTAATCGAAGGGAGGGAGTAGGTCTGCAAAGAGAAAGCACGTGCAGCAACTTCATTTTGAATGACTATGCATACTTTCTCATGAATATTTTGTACCTGCTCCTAGGCAGGTGCTAAAGTTTGAGAGTGTAGGGTAGCTGCCCACATTTTCAAAGGGAAACTCCATGGGGAAAAAAACCCTTTGAAAATCAGCAAGCAGGCCAGTGGATACAGGGTTCCCATGAATCTGTATGCCCCAAGGACTTATTGCTCCCACATATACTTGTGTACCCATGCATATTTTTAGCTTTTTATCTTGCTTTAATGTATTGACTTGTAACCTTCAGGTCATGTGAAACAGTTATCCCAAGTCATTTTCATATTTAACAGCTGTAGGGTCTTGTCCTTTTATTTGGCAAATGACTAATATATTATTGAACTCCAGATGCATGAGTTTACACTGATGTTTGCACTGAAACACAATTTTAAAAACCTTAAACATTCTCTTATGTTTTTCCAGTCTTTTTTTTTCTCATTTCTCCATCACCCCTAGGATATCTGCCCTGTTTCACACAAGCACATTTTACCCTCCTGTCCATCTGTGCTAGCCTCATAAAAATATTCTATACTGCAGATTGGAAATGAAAGCTTTCATTTTGGCAGGCATTGTTCTGTTTTGTTCATATAAACAAGCCAAATTATCCCTCAGGCTGGCCAAAGGAAAATTGATAATACTTTTTTGCCAGCTGCAATAGCACTTGGAAATTTATTTAGCTGAAAAACACTTTTAGGATGTAAGGTTGCTAAGGTATCCATGATTTGGCCTGGTGACGCTCTTTAAAATCATGACTTTAAACTTAATTATACAATAGGATGGTCTTGGGGCTCAAGGATCTCACGTATGAAGAGAGACTAAAAAAATTGCGGCTATACTCACTTGAGGGAAGAAGAGAACGGGGAGACATGATTGAAACGTATAAGTACATCACAGGACGTATAGAGTTGGAAGAGGAGATCTTCTGGCTCATGGGACCCTCGACCACCAGAGGGCATCCGCTGAAAATCAGGGGAGGAAAGTTTCATGGCGACTCCAGGAAGTACTTCTTCACCGAAAGAGTGGTGGATCATTGGAACAGACTCCCACTGCAGGTGATTGAGGCCAGAAGCGTGGCGGATTTTAAGAGAAAATGGGATACTCACTTGGGATCTTTAAGGAAGTGAATTCAGGGGGATCTTTAAGGAAGTGAATTCGGGGGGGGGGGATACTTGGAATGGGCAGACTTGGTGGGCTATAGCCCTTTTCTGCTGCTTTTTTCTATGTTTCTATGTTTCTAGTCATGTAACTCTAGTCTAATTAACTTCTTATACAAATTCAATATAGTATCTCTGTCCATTGATTGGGATCTTGAATGCCTATATTGTCATGTAATGAAAAAAGACTTTTCAAAATTATTGGAGGTGCTACACCCAACAGAAATTACCTCTCCCTGGACACAGTCAAGCAGTTTGTACAACACTGGGGGTGCTCAAGTTCCCACAACACCCACAGAGCTGTTCCTATGCTTGACTGTAAGAATTGCTATAACTGCTATCCCATGTATGGGGTCGCTATCTAATCAAGCAAGCAAATACATATAAACAAGTAATAATGTAAAGGTTCTACAGTTATTGCTCCATACAATCTTAAAATTCTTGTGATCAAGTGAATACATTTTTGAAGGTCCTTCTATAATCAGACATATGACAGGAGCTTATGGTGCTTATTTTCAAAGCATAGGGACATCTCAAAATGCCCAAATGGACATCCATGTGCTTGAAACATTCATATCCCGATTTTGCAGGCAGAAAAGGAATGTTTAGCACTGCAGTATGTACAAGTAGCAAAGAATAATAATAATAATAACAACTTTATTTTTATATACCACAATACTACAAACAGTTCAGAGCAGCTTACAGAGGAAGAAACTGTATTCAGACAGCGATATTAGAGAAAACTTTCAAAATTACATTACATTTTGGCAGGACTAGAGAGGGCCCAAAATCTCGATATCCAACAGCGATTACCGAACGGAAAGAAAAGTCCAAAAAGAAGGATGCCCTAAGTGAGACCTGTTTCAGGCACGTCCGGGGTACAAAACGTTGCTCTGATTGAGCTGCTGTTCATCGGAGGGATTAAAGCATGACACCTCCTTAATTCCCTAACGGTTGCTGTCCCCCTTCCTCTCTCTTGGAAGTGAAACTGAAAGAGGATATAGGCCAGGGGTAGGGAACTCCAGTCCTCGAGAGCCGTAATCCAGTCGGGTTTTCAGGATTTCCCCAATGAATATGCATTAGATCTATTTGCATGCACTGCTTTCAATGCATATTCATTGAGGAAATCCTGAAAACCCGACTGGATTATGGCTCTCGAGGACCGGAGTTCCCTACCCCTGATATAGGCTCTTTGACAACTTCAGGTATTACGGGTAGGGCTACCAGATTTAAAGATGGACAAACCCGGACACATGGCCCCACCCCATTTTGCCTCCAGCCCCACTGGTTATGCCTCCAACCCGTCCTGTGGTTCTGCCTTAAGCCCTGCCCCATCCCACCTTCAGCCCTGCCTCCCATAAGTCGCTTCTCTTTGGCCAAGCTGTGTCTGGAGGACCTCTAGCATGCACGGATGCTTGTGACATCATCCACGCATGCTTGTTGAAGGTCCTCCAGATGCGGCTGGAGTTTGGGGCATTCCAAAACCCGAACAAACTGCCTGGTTTTGGAAAGTCCTCTAAAAAGAGGACATAAGTCCTCTAAAAAGAGGTTTTCCCAGAAGTTTGGTAACCCAAATTATGGGCATTCTTAGCAAAATAGCAAACAAGTCTGAGGAATAGCCTTGTGGTTAGACTGTAAACCAAGGGACCCAGATTCAAATCCCATTTTAGCTCTTTTATCCCCCTGTTTTGCAAAAGCGCAGTGTGGTTTTTTTTAGAGCCGACCACAGTGGTAACAGCTCCGACACTCATAGAATTCTTATGAGTGTTAGAGCTGTTTCCATCGTGGCTGGCACTAAAAACCACACTACGCTTTTGTAAAAGGGGGGGGGGGGGTAATTATTTATTTTTATATCGTGAGCCCTCCAGAAACAGAAAAACACCTACTGAACCTAAATATATAAGCCACCTGCAAGCCTGAAGTGGTATACATTCAGGTATAGTCTGTATTTTTCTGTTCCTGGATTTGAATTTAGGTCCCTTAAATTAGAACGTTACCAGACAGTCATCCTTGTCCCTGTACTTTTGCCGTTCATATGCTGGACATTCCAGTTTGTAAAATGACTATTCATACTGAACATCTTCAGCACATGGACATCCACCTCACGCATTTTTGATTAGAAAATTCTGTTACTGACCTACAAATGCACTCACTCAGCTATCTCTCACTCTCGTCATTTATCTTCCCCTATGTTCTCCCTTTTAGCTCCGCTCAGCTGGCAAGTCCCTCCAATCTGTGCCCTTCTCTTCAACTGCCAACTCCAGACTCCGTCCCTTTTGCTTTGCTGTGCCATATGCTTGGAACAAACTGCCCGAATCCCTACGGCGACTCCGTCTCAGGCTGTGTTCAAGGCCCAGTTAAAAGCCCACCTCTTTGAGAGTGCTTTTGACTCCTCTTAACTTAGATTCTGCATCCCCAACCCTATAAGTCATGTCTGTCTGTCCAAATTAGATTGTAAGCTCTTCTGAGAAGGGACCATCTATCAATGTCAAAATGTACAGCACTGCACATTCCTTTCAGCGCTATATGTGATAAGTCGTAGTAGATGGACATTCATTTTAGATGTTAGGAGTCGGATATTTCTATTCTGACTTGGATGTCTTTGAAGGTGTCCCTCTATGCTAAAGGAACCTAAGCAACTACTTTTGGGGTCCTTTTACTAAGCTGTGGTAAAACGTTACCTTAGTGCACCCCTACGAGGGTCTCTCCCACATACTACTGCAGCTGTAAAAATGCCTTATGTGCTAATGTTGCCATTTGTGTAGGGCCATTTTTTTAAATTACCATATAAGCACCTACTACTGCCTATTTGTAAACTATAAGGGATCAGTGATATCCATGCACTAACAAGTAAATGTTCAGTAATGTAGATGCACTAACTGGTTAGCACAGGAATGTCCACTCTCTGCCCCAACATGATCCCCAGTAGTGTATAGTAAGGGGAAGGTGAGAGGGGCAATCCGCCCCAGGTGCTATCTTCGTGCCAGTGCCTTTCTTCTTCTCTGCTCCCCCTCCCCCCCCGGTGTACAACATAAATCCACTGCATAAATATTAACCAGACCCTACACGGGCCGTGTTTTGACTTTTTTAAAGTCTTCCTCAGGGGTACTTAAAATGCAGTAACAGGTATTCAAAAAAACTGTAAGCCTTTTTGATGAGTGCGACAACTGTCATTTTAAACAAGTACTCATCAAAAAGATGTACAGTTTTTTTGAATGCCTGTTACTGCATTTTAAGTACCCCTGAGTTAGGCTTTAAAAAGCTGAAGCACGGCCCATGTAGGGTCTGGTTACTATTTATGCAGTGGACTTATGTTATATCAATTTGACTCTTAGCATATTTTGATATTTTACAATTGTTTTTTGTATTAATAAACTTTACAATTCTATACCCTTGGAAGCCTAGGAACTGGTTCCACATTTTGTTTTCAGTATTACCCAATCTTTGTGGTTCCCAGGTCCATTTCTGTGGTTGGTAGGACCGTCCTCCTGACGTAGACCACCCCACAGCATTGTTTTACAATTGCATGAGGCTTCATATTCTTGCAATGTTTAAATTTTTTGGTAAATAAATTCCATTAATCCATTCATAATGTCATAGGCAATTTTTCTATCTAGTGAAAGATTTCATAATGTCGTTGAAATTGCTAAATACTTTCATAACAATCATTCTGCAGCAGAAGCTCTGAAAGAATGGCTGGAACCAAGCTAACGCTCCTATTAGATGTTAGATGGAACTCTGTAGTGGACTGTTTTAAGCAGTATATCAAGAACTGGCCTATTACCTCGTGAGACAAATAAAAAGCGGCAATTCCCAATGGCCAGAAGCAACACAGCATAGAGAACACACTGAGGCCAAGATGATCTCGAGGTGGCATCATGAGAAAATTGTCTTCACTTTCTGTGTCACTGGAGTAATCACTCTAAAATATAAACAGACAAAAAGAAACACGTTAATGATTTAGCATTAATAATTTCTTTTTTCAGTTCAGAAAATTTTATTGAGTTTAGTAGATGAAGTACAATAAATAATTTCTGTGTCATAGACGATTACATTTAGCATAGAATAAAGAAATGGAAGGAGTGTCTGGAGCTGTACTTATATTTTGTTTTGTAATTGTACTACTGTATATTTATTGTATGGAGGTTGGAGTCCGGTGCGAATGATAGAGTAGTGGGTTGGAGTCACTGAGTGTAAATTGCATGAGGTTGTTCAGTAGAAGTGATACAGAAGTTTGAATAAATAACATTGAGATCAGACACCCAGGTTAGGAAGTGCTCAGTTCTAGCAGTATTTTACAAAAGGCGGAGCTTTTTGTAAAAATAAGGGCATGTGCAAGATCCAATGTGTAATTACCAGCATGTATAGTGGGAGCAGCAATTTTACAAATCTATATGTGGGGGAAAACCCCCCCCCCCCCAAGTACATGAAGTCAGCAACTTCCAAAGCATTCTAAAGCAACTGATCACATCATTACCTAAATCACCAATGCCTGCATCTATTATTAGCAGTAAATACTGAAGCAGAGTCTTTGGGGAAAGACCAAGTCTCGGTTAGAACATTAAGAGATAAAGAGGTTGTGAATGTAGGTGAGCTTGTTGGCCACAGATGAGACATTCCATAAGGCACATGAGAAGGAGGAGGAAGGAGAGGCATAAGAATAATGTTGGAGGTTCCTTATGGTGGGAAACATGGGCTTATATTATAGGTATGAGAGAACGTATGCGGAACAAATGGGAAATAATAAAAAATTAAAAAAAAGTCTGGGGTCCGTTGGAAACATTTATTAAATTGTAGATTGGTTAATTGAAAGGTGTAAGGTGTTTTGTTTTTTTTATATTTATGCAATTGTAAGTGCTATTAATTGTTCATATCTGTATGTTTATCTGTATGCACTTTTTCTTCAGTTTGAAAAATGAATAAAGATTAAAAAAAAAAAAAAAAAAGAAGAAGAATGCTGGAGGGGCTACATTCATTCAGTTTTCTATACCATTTTCCCAGGGGAGCTCAGAATGGTTTATATGAATTTATTCAGGTACTCAAGCATTTCCCCCTCTCTGTCCTGGTGGGGGGCGATGGGGGGATTAAATGACTTGCCCAGGGTCACAAGGAGTAGCTTGGGTTTGAACCTGTAGCATTAACTACTGGGCCACACTCTTCCCCCCAGCTTGACCTGCACAGATATGGCGAAAGTTAGTTTGGAGGGCTAGGATTGGGGATGATAACCCCAGCTGAGAGGAAGAGAAGGAGCAGGAGAGTTCAGAGAGGGATAGGGGAGGCATTACAAGAGTGAGGAAGACAGGTTTAGGACAAATGCTAGGAAGTTCTTTTTTACCCAGAGAGTGGTGGACACATGGTACGCGCTTCCGGAGGTTGTGATAGGCCAGAGCACAGTACGGGGGTTCAAGGAAGGTTTGGATAAGTTCCTGAAGGATAAGGGGATTGAGGGGTACAGATAGAAGCAGAGGTAGGTTATATAAATGTCAGGAACCACTTCACAGGTCATAGACCTGATGGGCCGCCGCGGGAGTGGACCGCTGGGTGCGATGGACCTCTGGTCTGACCCAGCGGAGGCAACTTCTTATGTTCTTAAGATATGCTCAGAGTGAATGGAGATTCCTGAATGTAAAGAAAAAAGTACTGAATTGTGATGTTTTTGATTTTTTTCTTAAAATAATTTATTTGAAATTTTTTTTTAAATTTATAGATACAACTTGTCAAATCTTTTTTTTTTTTTAATAAATGTTATTATTTTCCAATATGAACAGTGCAGTATAAATATATACATCTGAAACATATCAAACCATTATAAAGCACTTTTGAACTACAGAAATTAAAAGACATCATTACCCCCCAACCCTGTATAACTCAGAAATGTAAACATACATTAAATATATATGCGGTATCCCCCCTCCCCTCCCCAGGATGTGGATGGGAATGAAACCTAATTTAAAAGAGATATAAACATAAATATATAACTACATATCTTAAATAGATGCAAGAAAAGCTGCAAACTAACTTAAATACCTTTTTATTCCCCCAAAATTCTGCACTCATTTTTTCATATTTGTAACTAGAACACAAATTGTGACGTTTTAATTTCCCGCTCTCTTCATTTTTGTTTGTAAACCACCTTGATCTGCTTTTGCATGAAAGGTGTGTATTAAATTCAAATAAATCTAAACATATATGCAATTCGATATTCAGCTGGCAGCACTGAGCTTTTTTTGTTTCCAAAATGCTCACTACTGCTGGACAATTAGACCCAGATATCCAACGCCAGGCCAAGTCCAGGCAGCAGCATTGAATTTCTGGGTGAGTGATAACGAGGTTGACGCAGTCTTCCGACGCCTTTGTAGCCTAGTATTAAGCCGACGGAAGTGTTAGGGGTCCTGATATCAAGCCGCGCTAGCGGGGTTAGCGCGTCGGACATTTCATCACGCGCTAACCCCCGCAGCCGGCTAAAAAAAACCAACGCCTGCTCAATGCAGGTGTTAGCGGCTAGCGCGGCAGGCGGTTTAAAGTGCGGTATTACGCGCGTTAAACCCCCCCTACCACAGCTTGATAAAAGGACCCCTTATTGGCAATACCCAGAAGTTCTGCAGTTATGGTTGATATTCCATGCTGTATTCACTTAGCTAAATCAACAAAGTCAGGACTGCTATTTAAGTGATCCTACTTGCCAGATTAAGTAGATGGGCACCAGCACTGGATACTTTCTATGAATAAATGGGATACCCATGTGGGATCCCTACTAGGGTCAAGATAAGGAAATTGGGTCATTAGGGCATGGACAGGGGGTGGGTAAGCAGACTTGATGGGCTGTAGCCCTTTTCTGCCGTCATCTTCTATGTTTCTATGTTTCCAGAGCTCACATTACTTCTGGGATCACCTTGGCTCCAGCTCTGGACCAAATTGGCACTATTTGGACAGTAAGACATCAATCAATCTATTTTATTTTAATTTTATTTATTCAATTTTCTATGCCGTTCTCCCAGGGGAGCTCAGAACGGTTTACATGCACTTATTCAGGTACTCAAGCATTTTTCCCTGTCTGTCCCGGTGGGCTCACAATCTATCTAATGTACCTAGGGCGATGGGGGGATTAAGTGACTTGCCCAGTGTCACAAGGAGCAGCGTGGGATTGAACCCACAACCTCAGGGTGCTGAGGCTGTAGCTTTAACCACTGACTGCGCCACACTCTCCCCCAGTGGTACTGCCCACCCAGCATGGTTTAACTAGGCAGAAGCTGTCTGGCTTGTTCAATATAGACTTTAAGATGTCTTTGCGCTGAATATTTGTTGCTCTGAATTGTCTTGCGCTGACTTGTTGTTGCGCTGACTTGTCTGCGCGCAATTATCTGCACGCATTTGTCTTGTGCGCATTTGACTTGCCACCCGACTTTAAAGCTGAAGCAATGGGGGTCAATAGGAAACCAATCCACAACTTAATCAATACCCTATATGGAACAAATAGGGGGACTCTAAAACACTACAAGGCCTCATCCACACATACTACACACTCCAGTCACTCAGTCAAAACTGGAACAAAGCAAAAAAGCATAAAAAAAAAGAAGTGGAGAAAAATCCTCAGTTATGCTTCATCTGGCAAAAAAAACTCCAATTCATTTAAATAACCACTTAAATAACCACATGTGAACTGCAAAAAAATGGTGAAAAAAGGCACTGTAGCAGCCCACAGAGAACCACCACATATCACAGCACACCATGAAAAAATTCAAACAGTTATAATGTGGATAAACTAGCACATCAGTCGCTAATATTGCTTAATGAGCAGAGCAAAAATCTTAGCTGCCACTGTCTTTTTTTCCACCATTTTTTGCAGTTCACATGTGGTTATTTAAATGAAGTGGAGTTTTTTTGCCTTGCAGTGTTTTAGAGTCCCCCTATTTGTTCCATATAGGGTATTGATTACCGTAAGTTGTGGATTAGTTTACATACCCTTTTCCTGAGGTAAGTGTGTGGTCAATAGGAAAACCCCCAGTTCCTTCTCTTCTCTCAAAGGGATATCAATTGCCCTTCGTTACATCTTTACAATTCTGGGAGTTCACTCTTGGCTTTTGAACCTCATATTTTTTTCTGTTGCAAAATCATCTTTTTATGCCCTCAAACAAATTTGTGTTGTCTATTCTTTTTTTCAACTTCTCAAACCTTCATATTTTAGTTTTTGCCTTCTCAGTCTTTTGGACCACTGCAATGTTCTTTACTTTGGCTTTAACCATATTTCATTTTACTGCTTGCAACTAGTCCAGAACTCGGCTGCACGTCTACACTTCGGTGCCGGTAGATATGAATACATTATGCCACCTCTTAAAAGATTTCATTAGCTGTCCATTAATATTAGAGACCCAATATAAAATCTTGCTTTTGGTGTATAGAATCTTTTTTTACAGATATTTCTGCGCATGCCTGGGACCGCTTTCGAGCAGGCAGATGGGGGCGTTCCTCCGATCGCCCCCATCTGCATATTGGGGTTTCGAGAATTCATCTAGCCCAAGTTTGGGAAGATTGAAGGAACCAGGTGAAGAGGGTGACCTGCAATCAGATGGCTGGACACGTTAAAAACAACCATGGGGATGACGCTGGAGGATCTTTCCGGACTAGCACAAAAATGATTTCTTTTTAGATCCTCAATTCATCAAGTTGCTAGGACTTGAGCACGAGTTGATGGCACCTATCAACAGAGATTCACTCAGCACAATGATAATCCTTTCAATTGCATTTTTGGCAGAAATGGCAATATTTAAAGGGATTCGGAATTAAACTCAGTAAGGATATTTGGGACTCTTTTTTATACCTTACTTTCAGGACTCTTTGAGAGATTGATAAATACTATACTGTAAGCATGGGAGCTGTTATTACCACGGCTGGCACTAAAAACCACTCTATAGTTTTGTAAAAAGGGAGAGGGGGGTAAAACTGCATAACATTTTGCCAGTTATTGAATTATGATTTCATTGCAATGATGTTAATATCGCATGTAAAAAAATATGATAATTGACTGTAATCTCTTTCTTCCTCCAAACCTGAAATTCATTTCATTTTGTATGCAAGTGACTTTTCAAAGAAGCAAATGTATGGTATTTATAGTGACAGAGAAGGTAAACAGCCCTTAAATGTTAAGCATGAGCTGTAATTTTTGTTTAATTAACGTGCAGATTGACTGAATTCAGAATACTGTAATTATATATGTTTGCTGAATTTAGTTCAGGTGCTGTAAAAATGTGATCAGATTGCATAGAAGAATATGCATTTTTCAGGTCAGTTTTTCAGCAGTCAATAAAACACTATTCTTGCATACAGAGAATGGATTAATTTTGCTACTGTCAGCCCTAGATTGAATTTCACATGCTTCTGTTTTGATTGAATACCCTCTCATTTTATAATTTTATGCTTAGGAGGGAATCCAAGAAATGGCGCCAAAAAATTGTCCCCAAAATAATTGAGCACTAGGAGATGTTCTTTAAAGGGAGTGTACCTTTTATGGAATAATGCTCAGCATGGATCCACCGACTAACTTTTGTGTGCCATACATAAGCCTGCTAAAAGTAGGTATAAATGCCGGTACGCAACCTAGGTACGCTTTGGCTGAATTCTGTAAATCTGCGTGCAACTTTATAGGATACCTCTGACATGCTTGCTTTTTCAGATATGTTATTGAAGTTAGGCACCCTTCTTTATGGAATAGTATGCGACGAGATGCACACGCAGGGTTTTAAGGCTGCCAATTAACATTAATATTTGGCTGTTAGCACCCAGTTATTGATGATTCCAAGCTCTTTAATCAATTTATTTGAGTGCACTTCTCTGATGCATATTGTCACAACCCTAGCCAGGAAGCTAGGTTGTTTCCTGATAGGGCCCCTCCTAACCCTACCCCAATTCCATTGAGTATTCTGCCCCCTCACCACCCCCAACCGCTGCTGCTGTTTTCCCTTATCACACTAGCGGCTGTAAACTTTAAATGCAGCAACTGTGGGACCTTCCTGCACCTACTCATGACTGTCAGCTCTATTCTGGAATAAAGATAGGAAGTTGAAAGATATGAAGTTGAAAGAAAGGTCCTGCAATGGCTGCATCTGAAGTTTACTGCTACTGGTACGGGAAAGCAGCAGCAGCAGTATCGGGGGGAGGGGAGGAGGCGGTCTATGTGCTGGTTGTATACCCCCTTAGGAACTGCATCCAGGGTGGACTGCCACCCCTCCCTGGCCACACTACTAACTCTCGCCACACCACTGACTCCCGCTGAAATCTCAGGTGCTCGGATGTCCTCTTCCCCTTGTTGGTCCATCTCCCTTCCTTCCTCAAGTTCCCCTCATTTACTTTTTCAGAGGAGCCCGGAGGGGAGAGGGGGGGGGAGGAGATACCCATTCTCATATGCTGCCAGAGGCTGCTCCAAAACTTTCCTGCTGCCGTGATCCACCCAGGCAGAAACAGGAAGTTGCATGAAAAGGGAAGCTTCAGAGCCGCCACTGGCAGCTTGTAAGAATGGTTGCCATGCTGGGGTCCCTCTGAAAAGGAAAACTTTGATTTTGAAAAACAACCTTAAAGGGGAAGGGAAGAAATGGACCAACAAAGGGAAGAGATGCCTGGACTGCAGGCCCAGGGCAGCTTCCCTCTTTTCCCTCCCCTAACGCTGGCACTACAACAGTGGAAATGATAGACATAAATGCAGCTTAGAAAAAAATATAGCTGATTTATAAAGACTCTAATTGTGCCCAAGTAAGCCATTAACCAAAATGTAAATAGAGATAAGCTTCAAGTCACAGACTTTTAGAGGGCAGTAAGACTAGCAATTTAGGGGTTTATGTGCTAATGACAGTTATTGCTAATGTGAAAATTAAACTGGGATTAACATGTGTCCTAGAAACTGTCCATTTATTAAGGTTTCAATGTTTATGTTAGTCCTGTTAATGAGTCATCACTAATTTTCACCCAAACTGCTAATGTTGCTGAATAAAATGCTATGTAAACCTTATTTATTAAAAATGTTACAGTACTATTGAATGCTCATGCTACCTCATTTTAATGTAGCCCACATAAGGAATCATTTTATAAAAGTTTTTTTTTTCCCCATGGCTTTTATAAAATGACAACTAAAAATTTTAGGGAAAATTATCTTCAGTTTGGTGATATAACTCATATGCCTTGATTACTTTGTCACTATTTCCAGTTTAAAACTTGAATAAATATTTCATATAATCAATTCTAAATAATACATAAATTTTCACGAAGTGCTCAGACCCACAACCTATGGTGCTTGGTGATAAGACACAGCACTGGTTGTCAATAAGACCATCATCGCCTTCACAGTCTTAACCGCCTAAAGATCAACCATCATAAGCCATTTTTGTTCAAATACTTTTATTGTTAACACTTATCTGTGTTCCGGTGGTGGCTTTGCAGTCTGCTATGACAGCCTATGCTCAATACTAATAACTTGAATGTAATTTATTTCTTATATACCGCTAAACTCCGTTAGGATTCTAAGCGGTTTACAGAAAATAGACAATAGTATGCATTAAAATTATAAGTAATATAGGTTTACAGAGAAAATATACATTAAAGGATACAATAAAAATAAGATGAATAAATAAAGATAAATAAATAAAGAATAGGTACTTAGAACTTCCCTTACTGTCCCGAAGGCTCACAATCTAACTGAAGTACCTGGAAAATTAACAATTAGTTGAGTCATAAAAGTAAGAAATAGAAATAGAAGAAAAAAATAAGAAAATAAAAATTCCAACATGACTACATTGATCCAAGGACTTTGAAAGGTAGAAAAGAAGAGAGATAGGAATAGCTGCAGAAAGGAGGAACCGTTGAGCAATAGAATTCTGGAGAAATTCAAATGTTAAAAAATAAAACAAAACAATGTGCTGTCTCTGTCTGGTCGACCCCTCGACTTGAGTTTCGCTGAAGTGGCTTCCTCAGGAGGGAACACATTATTCATCTGGACATACACATGCGTGCAAGATCCAGTTCTGTTTGCCTGGATCTGGAAAACACCCTGCCTAGGTGGTGCCTAACATGTATTGTGAACTAACGATCTTTCTAAATGCGGTGGAATTTTTTTTAAAAAAACTGTGTATTCTATTTCCAAATTCAGGCCATGGATTGAAGTCCAAAAGATAATTTTTTGTTCTTCTTGTAACAAAATAGGATCAATACCACCCCTCCACCCCCCTTGTTCTAGGTCTAATCACTTTAAATACAAAGAATTTGAAGTCAGATAAGAACATAAGACTAGCCTTACTGGGTCAGATCAATGGTCCATCTAGCCCAATATCCCGTCTTCATGGAGGCCAATCCAAGTCATAAGTACCCAAATAGTAGCAGCATTCCATGCACCGATCCAGGGCTTTCCCTATGTCTATCTCAATAGCAGACAATGGACTTTTCCTCCAGGAACTTGTTCAAACCTTTTTTGAAACCAGCTATATTAATCGCTCTTACCACATCCTCTGGCAACGCGTTCCAGAGCTTAACTATTTTTTGAGTGAAAAAATATTTCCTCCTATTGGTTATACAAGTATTACTCTCTAACTTCATCGAGTGTCCCCTAGTCTTTGTCAATCTTGATGCAGTAAAAAGTTGATCCATTTGTATCCATTCTACACCACTCAGGATTTTGTAGACTTCAAGCATATCTCTCCTTAGTTGTCTCTTTTCCAGGCTAAAGAGCCCTAACCTCGTTAGTCTTTCCTCATACGAGAGGAGTTCCATCCCCTTTATAGTCTTGGTTGCTCTTCTTTAAACCTTTTCTTGTGTCGCTATATCTTTTTTGAGATAAGGAGACCAGAACTGAATGCAATACTGAAGGTGAGGTCACACCATTGAGCGATACAGAGGCATTATAACATTCTTAGTGTTGTTTACCATCCCTTTTCTAATAACTCCTAGCATCTTGTTCTTAACCTGGGAACTGCCTATAGTACAGAGGGGACTAGTTTGGGTGGCACGAGGGCAAAAGCTGAGGGCAATATAGAGGTGCCACAAGGCGAGGGGGATCAAACAGAGGCTCAAGGGATGATAGCCCAGGAGTGGGCCGGTAGGGCTAGAAAACCCAGAGGAATAGCGGGGAAGTGGGGTGGCGGGGATGTGGAGAAGCTGAAAGCTAAGAGGGTAAAGGCTGAGGGCAAAGCAGAAGCACAGAGAACAGAAAAAATGCCCGAAATCCAAGAGCAAGTGGCCCAGGTAAATGCAAAGGTGGAAGAAAAACGACGGAACCTGAGGTGCTTATATGCAAACGCAAGAAGCCTCAAGGCCAAGATGGGTGAACTAGAAGTCGTGGCCAAGGGGGAGGACCTGGATATAATTGGAATTGCAGAAACCTGGTGGACAGAGGAAAATCAATGGGACGTGGTGCTGCCGGGGTACAAGCTTTACAGGAGGGACAGGACCCACAAGAAGGGAGGAGGCATAGCACTATATATAAAGGACTCTATCCACTCGGTCGGGATAGATATGGCAACAAAGGCAGAGGGGCTGGAATCACTATGGATCAAATTACCCGGAAATAAGGGTGCAGGCATAAAACTGGGGTTGTACTATCGACCACCTGGTGCGCCAGAGGGAGTCGGACACGACTTGGAAGCAGAATTGAGACAGGAATGCAGGACTGGAAGTGTAACAGTGATGGGGGACTTCAACTACCCGGGAATAGACTGGAGTACTGGTCACTCCAACTGCACTAGGGAGACAGGATTTGTAGAAACTGTGAAGGACTGCTTCATGGAGCAACTAGTCAAAGAACCGACGCGAGGGGGTACTACTCTTGACCTCATCCTAAACGGATTAGGGGGGCCTGCTAGAGGGATAGAAGTGGGAGGACCACTAGGCAATAGTGATCACAACACGATCAGATTCACATTAGAAAGAGAGACACCCATAGTAAGGAGGACCGCAACAACTGCACTGAATTTCAAGAAAGGGAACTATGTTGCTATGAGGGAAATGGTGGGGAGGAAGCTCAGAAACATCTTTAGGATGGAGACTGTGGGAAGCGCCTGGACCCTATTCAGGGACACCCTGCAGGAAGCACAGAGAATGTACGTCCCCAGTTTCAGGAAAGGCTGCAAGAACAAGCGATCAAAGGACCCAGTTTGGATGTCAACAGAAGTAAAGAGGGCGATAAAGGACAAAAAGGTATCCTTCCGGAGATGGAAAAAGGACCCAACGGAGGAAAATCACCAGACGCACAGGAAATGCCAAAAGGAATGCCACCGGGAGGTTAGAAAAGCAAAGGGGGAATACGAAGAGGGGCTGGCCAGAGAGGCGAAAAACTTCAAGGCATTCTTCAGTTACGTTAAGGGAAAGCGACCAGCGAGAGAGGAGGTGGGGCCGTTGGACGATGGGGATAGGAAGGGAGTGATTAGGGAGGATAAAGAGGTAGCTGAGAGGTTGAACACGTTCTTCTCGTCGGTTTTCACGAGTGAAGACACATCTAATATACCGGACTCAGAGGAGCTCATGAGTGGGGAACAGGCTGAAAAATTGGATCACATAGAGGTAAGTAAGGAGGATGTCCTCAAACAGATAGACAGGCTAAAATGCGGCAAATCGCCGGGCCCGGACGGGATCCACCCAAGGGTTCTGAAGGAACTAAGACAAGAAATAGCAGGCACAATCCAGCATGTTTGCAACCTATCCTTGAAAACTGGTGAGGTACCAGAGGACTGGAAATTGGCGAATGTCACACCTATCTTCAAGAAGGGATCGAGGGGTGACCCCGGGAACTACAGGCCGGTGAGCCTGACTTCAATTATAGGGAAGATGGTGGAAGCTATGATCAAGGACGGCATTTGCGAGCACATCGAGAAAAATGACCTATTGAGAACAAGCCAGCACGGATTCTGTAAGGGAAGGTCGTGCCTTACGAACCTTCTGTACTTCTTTGAGGGAATAAGCAGTCGGGTGGACAATGGGGAACCCATAGACATCATTTACCTCGATTTTCAAAAGGCTTTCGACAAGGTGCCACATGAAAGGCTGCTTAAGAAGCTGTGGAACCACGGGGTGGGAGGGGATGTGCACAGATGGATCAAGCACTGGTTGTCGGGCAGACTGCAGAGGGTCGGAGTAAAAGGTCAATATTCTGACTGGCGGGGAGTCACGAGTGGTGTACCACAGGGGTCGGTGCTGGGGCCATTACTCTTTAACATATTTATCAATGACCTGGAAAAGGAGGCAAAGTGCGAGGTTATAAAATTTGCAGACGATACCAAACTGTGCGGCAGAGTTAGGACCAGGGAGGAGTGTGAGGACTTACAAAGAGACCTGGACAAGCTGGAAGACTGGGCAAACAAATGGCAAATGCGCTTTAACGTGGACAAATGCAAGGTCATGCATATAGGGAAAAAGAACCCGTTGTTCAACTACAAATTGGGGGGGGTATTGTTGGGAGACAGCAGACTTGAGAGAGACTTGGGTGTGCTGGTGGATGCATCACTGAAGCCATCTGCACAGTGCGCAGCAGCCTCGAAAAAAGCCAACAGGATGCTTGGCATCATAAAGAAGGGCATAACAACCAGAACAAGGGAAGTCATCATGCCATTGTATCGGGCGATGGTGCGTCCGCATCTGGAATACTGCGTTCAGTATTGGTCGCCGCACCTCAAGAAGGACATGGCGGTACTTGAGAGAGTCCAAAGGAGAGCAACGAAAATGGTAAAAGGGCTGGAACACTGCCCATACGCCGAGAGGTTGGATAGGCTGGGGCTCTTCTCTCTGGAAAAGAGGAGGCTCAGGGGAGATATGATAGAGACCTTCAAGATCATGAGGGGCATAGAGAGGGTGGATAGGGACAGATTCTTCAGACTGAAGGGGACAACAGGTACGAGGGGGCATTCGGAGAAACTGAAGGGAGATAGGTTCAGAACAAACGCAAGGAAGTTTTTTTTCACCCAAAGGGTCGTGGACACTTGGAATGCACTACCGGAGGAAGTGATCAGGCAGAATACGGTACAGGGATTCAAACAGGGATTGGACGGATTCCTGAAGGATAAAGGGATCATGGGATACTGAGGGAGGAGCTGGGATGTAACACAAGTATAGAAAACTAACCAGGTAATGAGTATAGAAACCAAACCAGGTCGTGCATGTGCAAGACCGGAGGGTTAGGACCTCGATAGGAAGACAGGACTTAAATGAGAAACCAAGGTGGCAAGGGAGCCCCTTCTGGTGATACAGACAGGTCGTGACCTGTTTGGGCCGCCGCGGGAGCGGACTGCTGGGCGGGATGGACCTGTGGTCTGACCTGGCAGAGGCACTGCTTATGTTCTTATGTTCTTATGTCCCTTAAATTCTTTTGTCTGGAGTATGCTATTGTTAAGTGTTTGTCTTTAAAACAAGCATGATTTTCCAAGATATGCCAGTGCTGCCTGATGATTTTTCTTAAATCTCCTAACAAAATATGAAAACTTCAAAGAGCAAGTTAGATCTGAAGATTGTTCGTCTTCTGTAATTCTTCTCTATTCTTACATATAGCCTTATCATAATATTTCTGAATGCAATCCATAGAATAGCCTCTAAATGAGAAGCGTTGTTACATCTCTATGGCCTGGTGTTGAAAATTTGGAAGTTCTGTTTCACGATTGCAACAATCATTTGGCATTACAAAGTCTCAAGCATATAAGTGGTTGCATTTGAAGCAGGCCATTTAGAAGGGGCTCCCTGATTGGCGCAACTTTAATAAAATCAGTATAGCTTGCCAGGCCTATGCTTTCAGACAGATTTGCTAGGGCATCGGCAGCCAAGTGGTTTAAATTAATATCTGAATTTTTGAACAAGAAACCTAAAACTAGTCTAAAAGACGTTTGTAGCATTGAGATAAAGTAGCAGATTTATGCTGCTCAATGGCCATGGATTTGGACTTGGAAGATGAGATGTACAGCGTCAGCATCTATGAGACAAACCTGTTGTTTTTTTTTTTTTGTTACACATAACTTTTTGGACCCCAGTTAGTTCTAAATCTAATAGATGCTGGCACTGTCATCTTGAAATAGGGACACTGGATCATTTGTTGTTCTATTGTCTTTTGATACTCAATTTTTGGAAGTCAATATGGGGACATATTAATAACATACTGGAATCATCGATTCCATTAACCTATGATGTAGTCATCTGTGGGACACTATTGCATACTAAACCCCCATTGGACTGGTATAAATGCCGGCTTTTCATTATTATTACCGGGATTGCCATGCAAATGGTTACTCGCAATTGGAAAAATTGGGATCGTCTTAGTTTTACCTTTTGGTGGGCAAATTTATGTTCATGTTACAATTAATGCTGACAGGTTGGGGCACAATAATTTATTCAGATTAGTTTGGGGTTCATTAACGACTTTTGTTACTTCGGTATAGTTGTCTTTTACCTTTAATTTCCTTTAGATCCATACACACATCAGGGAAGGGTGGGAGGGGGCTATCTCTTTTGTTTTATTCCTTGATTGAATGTACTGGAAGGGATGGGGGTATTTCATTTTGTATTGTTACTGATGGATTGTAAGTGCTGATTCTGATTATTAATGTATATATAATTTTATGCACTTTGTATTAGCCTTGAAAGTTTAATAAAGATTAAAATATGTTAAAAAAAAAAGAAAATTTGGAAATTCTGTACATATTCTTTTCAGTCTTAAAAACTGGCTATAAGGTAAATTATTTTTCAATGATGTATTGTGGAAACTGGTATAATGTAGAAAAGTGTTTTTGCATTTTTCTTGATAATCAGTTAAGTTCTGAATACTGACTTAACTGGTGATGTGTTAGCCGGCTTAAAAAGAAAAAAAAAAGGATATTCAAAGCTGAAGTCCTGGCAGGGCCCAACTTTGTACATCTTTATTGATTTTTTCAAGCTATAATTGTGCAACAAATGAATCACAAATATGGGTATTACAAACCAAGCACAACAAATGTATAACATTAATGCTCTATTATTTTTATCCCCTCCCTCCCACCCAATACAAACATATTAAATCTTCATGAAACTATTCATAAATTCCTATATCAATACCATTTCTATTACCTCACCCCCACCCACCCAGGATGTGTATGTTTACATGTCCACAAAATAAAAAAAAATATTCCTCTTTACAATATTTAGCCAATGGCTCCCAAACATCCAAAAAATTCTTAAATTGTACCTGTTATAGGGCCCAACTTTGAATATCCAGGAACATTGTCAGGATTGTTAGCAAAATGCTTACCACTTCTGCCTGTCTATTGACCCCACATTTGGGGGATTTCCATATGTCATTAACAGTGCACAATCTTTTGAAAGAGTGAACACTCTTTCCCAATGTGTGAATAATTGTGCATGTGTGAATAGTGTATGAGGGCATGCAAAATCGGGAAAAAGTGAACTCTCTTTGCAAGTAGTACATCTTTTTCCGAAGAGTGTGAGCTTTTCCCAAAAGAGTGCACCCTCTTTATGATATTGTTCCTGTAATGCAAAATAATAATCATCATCATCATAAAAAAACAAAAACCTGAGCAAAAAGAAAACCCTCCTAAATGACATGGGAAACAATACAAAACAATTGTTTTCAAGCCGCACACCTCTATGTATCAAGTTTCTAGTTTATTAAAATATTTGATTTGATCGCAAAATCCAAATCCAATGCGATTTACATTTAGTTAATATTAATGTAGATCCATGGTTTAAAAATATATATATAGCTTAGCATGGTTTAAAAAGAGTTTGGATAATTTCCTAAAACAAACGTCCATATGCCATTATTAAGATAGTCTTGGGAAAATCCATTGCTTATTTCTAGGATAAGTAGCATAAAATCTGTTTTACTTTTCTGGGATCTTGCCAAGTACTTGTGACCTGGATTGGCCACTATTGGAAACAGGATACTGGGCTTGAAACTGTTACAATATGGTATAACACTTGTGTGCTTAAGTTCTTATTGCATGAACTGATTAAAAATATGCAAATCAGTTCATTTAAACACTGTGCTTTTTGCATTACTAACACGTCAGCATTAACACTGCCATTAACACAAAAACATAACTGCACCTCTAAAATCAATACATTAGATAGCATAAAGTGCTGCTTTTATCTCACAATTCACTAATGGCTTCATAGCCTTTAATAAGCTGTGCACAGCATCGCTAAGGCATGCATTATTAATTTGTTTGTAAGTTAAAGCATTTATAATCATCTCATCCCATACAGTCATTGGCAGAACACGGCTGAGTATAACAAATGGTGATCATAGACAAAACATGCAATACATTGCAATTAAAATGAGGCAACTCCTCTAATCATGTGATTTGTACAAATGGTTCTAAGTGGTCCTTTCATGATTAGTAAAACACACTCAGAGAAGTATGGTTTCAACTGTTGTGGACTATTAACAAGATATATAAAATACCTACATACAACAAATGCACTTATTCAGCTCCAAATGGAGACTACTGATTTATGATCCCATAGAATCCCCCCCTCTACCACACAACCACCACCTTTGCTAGAAGAATGCTGAAAGAAATCCTGTGATCCCAGTATAACTTTTCTAAAGAAATAAAAGTTAGCAGGCCATATTCAACCTGCAATGATCAGTGATTTTTAAGCCTCTGACATGACAAGTCTACAAAATCCTGAGTGGAATAGAGTGGATCGATTTTTCACTCCGTCAAAAATTACAAAAACTAGGGGACACTTGATGAATTTACAGGGAAATACTTTTAAAACCAATAGGAGGAAATTTTTTTTCACTCAGAGAATAGTTAAGCTCTGGAACGCATTGCCAGAGGTTGTGGTAAGAGCGAATAGAGTAGCTGGTTTTAAGAACGGTTTGGACAAGTTCCTGGAGGAAAAGCCCATAGTCTGTTATTGACAAAGACAGGGGTGAAGCCACTGCTTGCCCTGGATCGATACCATGGAATATTGCTTTTCCTTCTGTTTTGACTAGGTATTAGTGACCTGGATTGGCCACCGTGAGAATGGGCTAGTGGGCTTGATGAACCATTGGTCTGATCCAAAGGCTATTCTTATGTTCTTATGACAGCTGCAGACTGAATTAAGCCCAGATATTCAATGCTGGACCATGTCTGGGCACAAACATTGCTTATCCAGGTGTGCATGACTACCTAAAATGTACCCCCAAGTATTAGCCAATAGTCAGATCACTGCCTGGGAAACTTGGTAGATAAAGTTAGGACAGCCTTTTTGCCACTAAATCCCAGCTCAATCCCCAGACCCCCCTGGCACTGCCTGAACAGTGCTATAGCTGTCAGAGATTGGCAGTCAGCTTACTCAAAATAGTTTAATCAAGATGGTGTCTTCATCAAACGCCCCAATGGGTAGCTCTACTACCTTGGCAATGGATCCAGGCACATTTGTATTGCTGCTTGGCGTTTTTAGTGTGTCATTCAACAGCTGGTAAGTTTGCCCTTGATGCAAGCATTTTGGCAAAACGCAGCCACGTTAGGCACACTTTTATGTCCTGGGAATACTTCTAATAAAGACGGTTTCCTTATTTTGTCTAGTCTGCCTTTTAACGTGATTTTTATTCTTGGGCAATAGGTCTAATTTCCTTTTTTAAAAAAAATATTCTTTATTCATTTTCAAAATTACATTAAGTGTTAAATATATTCATTCACATTAACAATAAATACATCACTTACAAACAATCATTGGTACATTACATAGATTCTTATCCCTTCCCCTTTACCATCCCTCCCACCCATATATTCCATTATCATATAAAACATATAACAATAATATTCCCCTCTCCCTACCTCCCTAGGTCTAATTTCCTAATTGCTCATGCTTAAAAAGTATAGAAAATGTCTGTTATTCCCATAAAACTTTGCTTTTGTGACCAGGTGTCACTAGACGTCCTAGAGGTAGGTACAGCTCTACTCATTCGAGGAACGTAGAGAGAGGGAGATATGATCGAGACATTCAAGTATCTCACGGGCCGCATCGAGATGGAGGAAGATATCTTCTTTTTCAAGGGTCCCGCGGCAATAAGGGGGCATCCGTGGAAAATCAGGGGCAGGAAACTGCATGGTGACACTAGGAAGTTCTTCTTCACTGAAAGGGTGGTTGATCGCTGGAATAGTCTTCCACTTCAGGTTATTGAGGCCAGCAGCGTGCCAGATTTTAAGGCCAGATGGGATAGACATGTGGGATCTATCCGCAAAGATAGATAGGGAGGGTCATTAGAGTGGGCAGACTTGATGGGCCATGGCCCTTATCTGCCATCTACTTCTATGTTTCTATGTTTCTAACTCTGATAACCAGCAAGGCCTAAGTCAACCACACCTATTCTCTATCTTAACCATGCCTACTTTTCAGGTAGGTGTCAGGCGATGGAGGGCACCTCAATTTAGGTGTCGCTAGGTGCCACGCTGATATCCGACTGCACCCTATTGTTTATCGTTTATTAAACTTGATAGACCGCTTTAGTTGCAACACAATTCGAAGCGGTGTACAATAAAAATAATTTATAGCATAGAAATAGAACGCCTTTGTTAATCGGTTTTTAATGGCACGATCAATTGCCACGCCATTTAAACCAATTAAAAACAAGATGTGCACAGAACTAACCCTCCCTTTTTACAAAGCCGTGCTAGTGGCTGCCATGCAGCAACATCCTTGAAGCCCTTGAAATCCCTATGGGCTTCGGGGCAGTTACTGCGGTGGCCTATGCTAAACGTCTTCGTAAAAGAGGCCTTAAGTTAGGCATCTATGATTAGGGGACTTAGCACCACCCAATCTAGGTACCATTTATAGAATCAGGCCCCATGTTCCTTTATAGCAGGGGTAGGGCACTCCGGTCCTCGAGAGCAATATTCCAGTCGGGTTTTCAGGATTTCCTCAATGAATATGCATTGAAAGCAGTGCATGTAAATAGATCTCATGCATATTCATTGGGGAAATCCTGAAAACCCGACTGGAATACGGCTCTCGAGGACCGGAGTTCCCTACCCCTGCTTTGTTGAATAGACTCCAACACATACCATTTTGGCACCTTATTGTAAGCTCTCTGTTATAAAATTGCCCTATAAATAGGAATTTTGGGGCACTGTGCATGTCAATCATGCACTGGCATCCTATGCAGAATCGTGCCTCCACTCCTGGACAGACACCTGAAATGTAGGCCAGCATTTTGCAGGTCTACATTTCAGGCATCTGTGTCCCATCTACAGAGACATGTACCGATGCTTAAGCCCACCCAAAGCTACTTCCGGGTGAAGTCATGCCCATGCCTTGGGAATGTTTAAGCAGCACTATGCTTCTCCGTAGATGTGCTCCAGAGGCCTACAATGTGGGCATCTTGCCTCGGGAGGGTTTTTTTTAATAAACATGTCCCAATTGGCTGCTCGATGGTGATAGGCCATCTACTGCCGCCTTCCATTGTTACATGCATTTTTGAGAACCAGGCCCTTAGTCTTCACATGGTTTCTTCTGTCCATGTCCTGTTCAGATTTCTGTCTGTTATGAAACAGGTCCTTTTACATCCTTTCACTAAGGTTTATGCTCGTCCCAAATGATTACATATTGAGATGTATTTATTTACTGGGACTTTATTGGGATTTATTAACTGCCTTTATGAAGAGATTCACCTAAGACAGTGTACAGAAGGTCCAGTTTAATATAAAATTTACAATTTTTTAAACAGCATAACAGTAGAAAAAAGAGACCAAATATAAACATAAATACAGTCCATAAAGTAAACTTGAAATCAGCAAATTGAAACCTAATAATAGGACTACCATGAAACAGTATCAGATATACACATCCCCCTCCATATTTGGGGGTTCAGAACTCACGAATTCAGTTATTCACGGTTTTCGTCTGGGTGGACCTCTCCACTTACTTACTTTTTAAAACCTGGTGGTCTAGCAGTGAATTAAGGCAGGAGCGATCTTCCTACGCTCCTGCCCTGTGCAGAACTGGGAACAAAAATGACTGCCATGAGTTCCCATGGTCTCGCGGGAATTCACGGCAGCCATTTTTATTCCCGGCTCTGCACGGGGCAGTAGTGTAGAAAGATTGTTCCTGGCCCGCTTCCCTGATAGACCACCAGGCTTTAAAAAGTAAGTACAGTGGAAAGGTCCAGGAGGTGGGAGGGAGGCAGGGGTGGGTCAGAGTTGTCCTAAAATTATTTGTGATTTTTCCATATTCGCACGCCGGCTCTGCCCCTAACCCCTGTGAATATGGAGGGAGAGGTGCATACACATTTAACAACACTGAGACTCAAATAACAGAGATATAATATGTTGTCAGCATAATACTTATGAACTATCTAATATTACACATTATGACATCCAGATAACGTAGATATAATGCTCATGCTTGTCTACAATATAATTTACCATATAGCTGAGGGGCCAAGTACAAAGCACCTGATTGGTGAGGCCCGACTTTAGTGCAGGAAGAGGCGGTCAGAGCATACTGCGAGTGATTTCCTTCGCTCGCTGGCGCTCCGGCTGCTCTCTCCTGCCTCTCCGACTGCCCTCTACTGTCTCCCCTGCTAAAAAACGTATTTGCGTTTTTTCAAGATTCGCAGGGGTTCCTGGAACGGAACCCCTGCGTATATCAGGGGAGTACTGTATAGATAAGGACAAGATGGGTGGAACAGAGTCCATTGGGATAAATGGATGTGTAGTTAAACTCAAGACAAGTTCTTTTTAAACACAACCCCAGATTGTCTGAGTGGACTGAACTGGTTTGCTATGGTACTTCCCTTCAGTAGTCAGATAGTGTTCAGACTAAGAGAATGACATGGGGACAAATTTGTCCCTGTCCCTGCAGGAACTCAATTTCCCTGTCCCCCATGAGTTTTGCCGCTGTTCCTGTCCCTACACTAACCCTGTAAGCTCTGCCTTAACAGCACAAGCCTCAAACACTTATGATTTTAAAGTGTTTGAGGCTTGTGCAGATGAGGACGGAGCTTGCAGGAACATGGCAGGGACAAGAAAAGAACAAGCGGGGACGGGATGGGAAAATGAGTTCCCGCGGGGACGGGGAAAAATTTGTCCCTTTGTCATTCTCTAGTTCAGACAGAGGAGAAAGTCAATCTCCTGGTCTTTAGTGAGTTTATGAACTGGTGAAAGGTAGAGATGGCAGTCCACTGTCCTGTTTACAGGGTCATCAACAAAAGGAAAAGAGAATTGCAGTACGGAAAAAGTCTATCTCTGATCAGTAAAGCCTCTAAAGCTATTCCTGAGGAATGCAGCACAATGGAAAGTGTCTTATCTCTGAAGATGTAAATTAGAGAATGACACGGTGACAAAATTCATCACCGTTCCCGTCCCCGTGGATAACCGCGGGAAATAATCCCATGTCATTTTCTAGTGTCTATTTCAACCTCGGTCCTTCTACACCAGCATTCTTCAAAGAAAAGCTTGCGGGTCAGTCACAATGGTCATCCACACTCTGATTCTTCCCTCTTTCCTTAAAGAATGACATGAAGATGGTTTCCCGCGGTTATCCACGGGAACGGTGATGAATTTTGTCACCGTGTCATTCTCTAATGTAAATCTCTTACTTTAAATTTGTTTGACCAGGGAGAGACCACTCTAATATCAGTGAAGCTGCAAGCAAACGTAACTGGTAATGTTGAATTGTTTGAGCATGGTATTTGTAGCTTATTTACCTGGGTATTTGGTGGCTTTTTTAATAGAAGCAGATGACCCATGAAGGGCATTACATAAATTATAAGCTGAAAAAAAAAATTAGGAGGGTTAAATTCCCCTATTTTTGCACTTATCACACTGCTTTTCAATTAAGCCAGGATATTCGATGGTTGCAAACCTGAAGCGTGTTCCTGGCTCCCTACTTAGATTGACACTGTGTGTTCTTTGTTTAAAAACGTGTCTATAGAGCAGTCAGTATGGCTTTACTAGCTGCTTTGCAATGAAATCCAGTAATTTCAGCAATGTACCAGATATTATGGATGTTGGATAAAAGGTCAAGTGAAAAATAATAATATAGACAATATTCCTACAGCTAGACAAGAACAGCTGCCCTTTAATATCTTTAAAAAAAAAAAAAAAGCCAGGAGTAAAAGAGACCTCGGGAAACAATAGCTTGCCTGCAGGGATCATTTGAACTATGAGTGGCGTGATGTTCTACTTTTATATTCTCCAATTTATCATGGAAGCAATAGTACTTTATAAATTCGCATGTCTTTGCTATAAGATGTTATTTGGATTAGCTCCGTTATATCTCTTCTCTCATTTAGAACTGTACTGTTCGAGTAGACCTTCTCGACGTACTGGTCTATTCACTTTTCCTAATCCTAAAAATTGCCGTTACAAAAAGTATTTTGATCGATCTTTCGCTTATCAAGCAAGTAAAGTTCAACTATGGCTAGATGATCTGATTCAACAATCTGCATCTTATTGCACTTTTAGAAAATCGGTCAAGACCTATTTGTTCAAAAAATTTGTTCTTGATTGATGACTATGTTATAGTTCCATAGGGGCTCATAATCGAAAGAGAAAAACGTCCAAAAACCGGCCTAAGTTGGCACATGGACAAACATTGTCAAAATATGTCCAAGTGCCGATAATAAAAATGGGTTTTAGACGTATTTCTAAACAACCTAGGCCTTCATAGTGCCGCTGAACGACCATAGCTAAACGGGGTGTTTCAGGAGGAGAGTCGAGGGTGGGAGTTGGGCGGGACGTGGTCCGGCTTAAACTTAGTTGTACTGCATGTATAACCGAAAGTTATACAGCACAGGATCGACTGAACTTGGACATTATGACTTAGACCATTTAAAACATGGTCTAAGTCACAAAAACCCACCTAAGGTCACCAGACAAGCACAGCAAACATATAATAAAGACCCCCACACACACTACCCCAGTGATCACCGACCCCCCAACCTCGTAAAAATCGTAATCACACCTTTAAAATTTAACCTCCGGACCATCATCACCTGGCAGCCCGGCATAGGAAAGCCTAGTCGACCTGCACAGAGGCATCTTAAGCCATCTTGGGGGTGGGTTAGGGATCCATGGAGAGGAGGACCCATGCCCATAAGCCCCTGTAATCACTGCATTGATACTGAAACATGTGCACTCCCCTGTACACCCCCAAAACCCTTTTGTACTGGCATATAAGTGGCTCCTGCAGCCATAAGAGCTATTGGAGTGGTAGATAAGTGGGTCTAGGGGATTCTGGAGGTGGTTTGGGGAGATCGCCATGACCTATAAGGGAGCTGTAGTGAGATGATGACATGGCACCCTTTTTGTGAAGTTCACAGCAGTGCCCTGTAAGGTACCCCGCTATTTAGGTGGCATGTCTGGGTGTTTAGTCCATCACTTTACAGACCCCTCCCACGTCTAACAGGGCTTGTTCTAAGCATTTTTGACTTGGACGACAAGTTGGACAAAAATATGGTATAAAGATGGACGATTTAGCGGCTTGGATGATCAGATCAGCAGGATGTATAGTTAGATGATTTTCGAAACGAAAAAAAATTTGGACGTATTTTTCGAAAATGTGTTCTAAGCTATTTTTTTACTTTGGGCGACTTGAACGAAAACAGCTTAGATGTTCCTTTCGATTATGCCCCTCATACTGTATTTTCTCATCATTGAAATATTGTATTGCCTTTCTGATTGCTTTGTATTATCACTGGAATGTCCAGTCCTTCTTACTCTGTGAACTGCCTAGAACTTTTTGAGTGTTGGCGGTATAGAAAAATAAAGTTATTATTATGTGTATTTGATCCCAGTCTACAGCTACGAAGTTAAATACATTGCTGCTCTTCTTTTTTTTTTTTGGGTGGGGGGGGGGGGGGAGGTTGTGTGCATTTGTGTAGCACGTGGAGATGTTTCTGAGACTGATGATTGTTTAAAGCTCCTGTACCGAACTCTTTGGACTGAGAATAAGGGCTATCGTTTTCTGAGGTCTCTTTTTCTCCACATTTTAAAAAAAAGTTATTAAAGGCCAGCTGTAGGAATATTGTCTATATTATTATTTTTCACTTGATTATATATTATATAAACATCATTTGTTGGTGTGGAGATCTAAAATGATGCCTCTTTGGCATAGTACTAGATTTGATATCCATGGGAAAAATTTGAATTGAGGAACTTGGCAATGCCCTATAGCTTTTTCCCAATCTTCAGCCTAAATATAATTTGCCTTCAAAATGCTATTCCCAATGGTTCCAATTAGTATATTGTATGTAGAATGCCAACATATTAATTGCTTTGGAAAGTGTACCAGGGATTCTATACAGGATGCCCAATGTTGGACACCAGGGCAAATGCGCACACAAATTAATGAGTTAATGAGATGTCAACAATCAATCGTTGCCACTAATTGGCATTGATTCTTTAACCTCCACATTGAAAGTTTATAGCATGCAACACAAAAGAGGGCATGACCATGGAAGGGGCATGGCTGGGTCAGAGGCATTTCAAAAAAAAATTTCAGCACAGTGTTATAGAATACTGGGGATCAAGCCTAACTCGTGCGCCAGGATTTACACCAGCAAGTATAAGTCCTCATGGGTTCAGGAATCTGCACTCACCACTGCTCTATGAAGGGTGCTTAGCCTGGAGTGTCCTACGTAGCACAGATTTTTCCTGGCACCTAACTTTGACTACTTGCGCATCGCAATCTTGTTTGTTTTCACTTCATTTTTACTAAAAGTTATAAATAAATAGTGCTCAGACAGCAACCCAAAGTGTTTAAGTGTAATAACACATATATCACAGGCCTTCAGACCGTCATGGCACTATTCATGTCTTTACCACCAAATATAATCTTGTGCCTTACTTCGATCAAAATAACTTATCTTTTATGGTGGTTATTTCTAGACAGATGGTCACATAACAGGCAACTTGGACTGATAAAGTGCTCAAGTGACTTGTAAAACTTCTGGAAGCCAAGAAACGCAAGTCCTCCCTTTGACTACCATTTACTGAATCTGGCCTCATGCTATATGTTTTGTTGTGTTATTCGTTGTTGTTGCATATGAGGGGCTGTTGAAAAGTTCTCAGCCCAACCAACAAAGTTGGGGCAGTCTCCGATGCCAAAGTCACGCTCAGTATCAGGCATGATTTAGGCGCCCTGTATAGAATCAGGGCTTCAGTCCTGTGATTTTCCACTTTTTTATTCCATATTTTTCTGACGGAATGAAAAAAGTGGAAAATCATTTGGACTTTGAAACTGCACTAGTCCAGGAGATTACAAGAAGTGAAGTCCTACTTTCTGAAAACCAAAGAACTAGAGAGAAATATTTCCTTTACTTGTTCCTGTTTTTGTTTTTGCTTTTTTAGACTGGAGTCTAATATGCATGTACTGGGACTGCTGGAGAATAATAATATAATTTGAATATATAGAGTTGCTGCTTTTAATTTGCATATGTGAGATATGTGGATAAACTGTTCCCCTTGAAAGGACTGGGATATAAAGAGAAACCCAGTGAAACTCTTTTCAAGGGAGAAGAGGCCCAGTTTTTCTAACCTCTCACTGTATGGCAACTCCTCCATTTTAGTCGCTCTTCTCTGGATCCTTTCGAGCAGCACCGTGTCCTTCTTTACGTACAGCGACCAGTGCTGGATGCAGTATTCCAGGTGGGGGCGTACCATGGTCCGGTACAGCAGCATGATAACCTTCTCCGATTTGCTCGTGATCCCCTTCTTAATCATTCCTAGAATTCTGTTCGCCCTTTTCACAGCTGCCGTGCATTGCGCGGACAGCTTCATCGACTTGTCGACCAGTACTCCCAAGTCTCTTTCCTGGAGGGTCACTCCGAGTAACGCACCAGACATCCTGTATTCATGTATAAGATTTTTGTTATCGACATGCATCACCTTACACTTATCCACGTTAAACCTCATTTTCCATGTTGCGGCCCATTTCTCCAGCGTGTTTATGTCACGTTGCAGGTCTTCACAATCCTTCTGTGTCTTCACTACTCTGAATAACTTTGTATCATCTGCAAATTTAATCACTTTGCTTGTCGTACCAATTTCCAGGTCATTTATAAATATGTTGAAGAGCATGGGTCCAAGCACTGAACCCTGCGGCACTCCACTCGTGATGTTTTTCCAGTCCGAGTATTGTCCATTTACCCCCACTCTCTGTTTCCTATCCACCAACCAGTTTTTAATCTACATGAGTATTTCACCCTCGATTCCATGGCTCACAATTTTTTAAAGCAGTTGTTCATGCGGGACCTTGTCGAACACCTTCTGAAAATCCAGATATACAATGTCGACCAGCTCACCCTTGTCTATCTGCCTGTTTACTCCCTCGAAGAAGTGCAGCAAGTTCATCAAGCACGATCTTCCCTTGCTGAAGCTGTGCTGGCTGGTCCTCATCAGATCATGTCTGTCATGGTGATCAATGATGCGGTCCTTTAACAGCGCCTCTACCATCTTTCCAGTACCGAGGTCAGACTCGCCAGTCTGTAGTTGCCTGGATCTCCCCTCGAACCTTTCTTGAAGATCAGCGTGACATTAACCACTTTCAAACGTCTTCCGGAATCCTTCTTGATTTGATCGACAGATTGGTTATTAGTTGAAGCAGTTCAGCTATAGCTTCTTTCAGTTCCTTGATTACTCTCGGATGGATGGCATCCATCCCGGGGATTTATCATTATTAAGCCTATCAATTTGCCTGCATACCTCTTTTAGACTGACCGTCAACCCCTTTCAGTTTCCCATCCTCATTTCCTGCTTATAGCCTATCAGCCTCCGGTATGTTGCGTATTTCCTCTTCGGTAAATACAGATGCAAAGAGTATGCTCAGTTTGTCGGTGATGGCTTTGTCCTCCTTTAGCACTCCATTTATTCCATGGTCATCCAAAGGCCCCACCGCTTCCTTCATGGGTCATTTCCCTTTAATATATCGAAAGAACGGTTTGAAGTTTTTCGCCTCCTTGTCTATTTTTTCCTCATAGTCTCTTTTGGCCCTTCTTACCGCCTTGTGGCACCTGCTTTGATATTGTTTGTGCTTTTTCCAGTTTTCATCCATTTTTGACCTTTTCCATTCCTTAAACAAAGTCTTCTGGTCTCTGATCGCTTCCTTCACAGCTAGAGTGAGCCACACCAGTTCCTTGTTCTTTTTCCTTTTGGATCCTTTGATGCTGCGCGGTATATATAGATTTTGCGCCTCGGTGACCGTGTCCTTAAAAAGGGATCATGCTTGCTCTAGCGTTGTTACAGTGCTTATCATCTTCTTAATCTTCTTCCCCACCATGAGTCTCATCCCTTCGTAATTCCCTTTTCGGAAGTTCAGTTCCATGGCCGACGTTCTGGATCGATGTTTTGCCCCTGAGTCCAGGTCAAAGTGGATAATATTGTGGTCACTGCTTCCCAGTGTCCCTTCTACTTCTACACCTTGCGCCGGTCCTCGTAGTCCATTTAGAATTAAGTCCAGAATTGCCTTTCCTCTCATATTTTCCTTGACAAGTTGTTCCAGGAAGCAGTCACCTACAGCATCCAGGAACTTGGTCTCCCTACCGCAGCCGGAGGTGCCTAGGTTCCAGTCTATCCCCAGATAATTGAAGTCACCCATGATAACTGCATTACCTCCCTTGCAGTTGCGTTTAATCTCATCCGTCATCTCTACATCAATTTCTTTGAACTGCCCTGGGGGTCGGTAGTAGATGGTATGTATTGAAAGAATTCTAGAATTGTTTAAGAGTCTCTTCTCCCTCAGTCCAAATCATAAAAATGTCATCAATATACCGGTGGTATTTCAAGGATTTTGTCCGAAATGTATTTAGAAATTTCTTTTCTAGTTCTGCCATGAACATCCAAAACTTTTAAAAACTCTTCTAAGCTGACTGCCTTCACCACATTCTCTGGCAACAAACTTCAGAGTTTAATTACACACTGAATGAAGAAATAGGTTTGTTTTAAATCTACTACTTGGTAGTTTAATGGCATGCCTCGTAATCCTTTAGCCTTTCCTCATACGCGAGGTGTTCCATTCTCTTTATCATCTTGGTCACTCTTCTTTGAACTTTTCTAGCGTCGCTGTAAATTTCTTGAGATAAGGAGACCAGAATTGAACAGAATACTCCAGGTGATGTGGCACCATTGAGTGATACAGAGGCATTATAACATTCTTAGTCTTGTTAACCATCCCTTTAAAAATAATTCTTAGTATCTTGTTTACATCTTGTTTTTTGGCCACCGCCACACATTGGGTAGAAAGTTTCATCGTATTGTCTACAATGACACCCAGATCATTTTCTTGGGCAATGACCCCCCAAGGTGGACCTTAACATCTGATGACTGAGATTTGGGTTATTCTTCTCAGTGTGCATCACTTTGCATTTGTCCATATTAAGGGCTTCTTCTATTAAACTGCGCTAGCAGTTTCTAGCGCAGGGAGCCAAGCTGAATGACCTGCGCTGCTCCCGACGCTCATAGAGTTCATGCGCTAAAAACTGCTAGCGCAGTTTAATAGAAGAGGGGGTAAATTTCATCTGCCACTTGGATACCGAGTCCTCCAATTTACTAAAGTCTGCCTGCAATTTTTCACAATCTGTATGCATTTTAACAAATTTGAACAGTTTAGTGTCATCTGCAGATTTAATCACCTCACTTGTCGTTCCAATTTCCAGATCATTTATAAATAAATAAATAAAATAAAATATACTAATTTGCCTGTCCACTACACATAATTCACTAAAAAGCTATCACGTTTTTTTTTTCTACATTATTGCTTTATTCTTTTTCTGCCTGTTGCTTTAAAACTTGGTAAACAGTTGAAATATACATAATTGTCCCAGAATAAATAGTATTCTCCCCAAAGCAATTGTTTTTTTTAATGTGTTTATGAAACCTTGCCAAGGTAGAAGAATCTTTAGGCAGACGTCTCTAGAGATCAAGAGATAATTTTTTTTTATTGTAAATGGATTAAAATTCTCAGTAGTGCTTTAGGCATAATTGATATAATCTCTTCATTTTTAGTTGAAACAGAATTGAAGTTTTCATAACCTAAGAATAACACAGAAAGGGGTAGATTATCATATATTGGATCTGCAAATCACAAATGTGGATTGCATTATTTTTGCATCATGTTTGTAAATGAAATGCTGTTCCTGCAGCATATTCTACTCATGCTTGTACCAATTTCCATCTCAATTTCAGAATACCTGCCAAGGTGTAAATTGTCTAAATAGACCTCAGTGAGAAAGAATATGCTGGAAAGAGTTATAGACAGGCAGAAATATGAAATTAACCAAGGATGTGGGCATGGAATAAACCTAGAAAAATCAAGTTCAGATTTGGCCAAAGATTCAGACAAAATCTTCTGTAGACTTTCAAAGTACACACAGCTGGGGTTTTTTGTTGTTTTTTTTTTTGAGAAGATGATTTTTCATGCAACTGAAAAGTCCGAGGGCCCCATATTCAGACTGCGGGAGGCAACCCAGCTACCTTCCACAGTCGGCAGTGAACCCAGAAATTAAATTTCCAGGCTAAGTTCATCTGTGTTTGATATAGCTGGCCAAGTCAATATTCTACGGCTGGCCGGCTAAGTCATAGTGGCTAAAGATAGACCTGCTTTTCAGGTGGGTGTACGAGGGGCCGCTGAAAAGTTCTCAGCTCAGTCAAGAAGAGAATGCTGTGGAGCCATGGAACTTGCAAGTTACACTTTTCTTCACATTTTTTGTTTCAATGATATAAAATGAAATGAAAAAGTGTCAAGAAAAGTGTGGAATAACTTGTAAATTTCAGGACTCCACACCATTCTCTTCTTGAATAGGCTGAGAACTTTTCAGCGGCCCATCGTATCTGGCCGCTAGACTTAACCTGTCAGCCAATGAATATTGGCATTGACCGGTTATGCCAAGTTTCAAGTTTCTTTATTTTTGATGTACCATTTATCAAATAAGTAAAAAAAGAAATAAAATAAAAAATATAACTTATCTAGAATTAAAAAATAAATAAAAAGGGAGTTTGAATGGACCAATGTGCACAAAACAAAAGGGGAAAGGTGAGGGTAAGTTAGTAAATACATCGAGATAAAAATAAAAGGGAGGAGAGAGAAGGAAGGGAAAGTACATTATGATAGGGCTCGCTTCAAGAGAAATGTTTTTGTTATTTCAAGATACTTCAAAAAGCTTCATGAGAATGACTGAAAGAGCTTAGGTTAGAGATTATAAGCATCTTTGAAAAGAAAAGTCTTGAGTTTAGATATCGGGAGATAGCAGGCTATTTCCCGATGAATATGGGTGGTTAGCCAGCTTAGCGCTATTTAACCAGTCATCTAAATACTGCTGAATGTCGGGTGATGAGTTTTCATAAAGCCCACAGTACCACCTAATGACTCCTTTAGTGCTGCACACTGCCGTGTAGGACTGTAGGAGATATCTTTTTGATTCCTAAACCAAGTATGTGTTTCTGAGCCTGGCTGGGATGGGGAAGCTGGAAGAGAGAATTCCAGGTATAGCCCAATGAGGGTAAGCAGAGATCAATATCCAGCTATGTTATAAATGTGGGTTTAGGAGGAAAGATAGAGTTCAGTTCTGGCTATGTCTAATTTTAGATGGACCATTGGTCTGACCCAGTATTGACTCTTCTTATGGTCTAAAATTGCACATACAAAGTTGAATGGGTGCCCAAATTGTACAATTAATTTAATTGCTTAATGAATCAATTAGCATCAACAATTGGACACTAATAATAAATTATTGGAGTCAATTGGGAAGAATTAGAATTTTTGCACACATCTTTATAATTGTTATTTCTAAAAAATGTGCATGTAAATTTCTCCAAGCAGATCTGAAGATGGGGTGTGGGCATGGTCAGGGTTTCCAGGGATTGTATACAATGCTATAGGGTTTGGGGGATCCACACTTACTTTTGGCATGGGAATTTGCACCAGTTCAGTTGGTGCTAAACGCCATTCTATAAATGGTGCTCAGCTTAAAGTACGTTTACTCTGAAGCCCCCCTCATATCTCTTTTCACTTATCTTCCCCTATGCTCCACCCCGTGATCTCTGTTCGTCGGGCAAGCCCCTCTTCTCTGTACCCTTCTCTTCCACTGCCAACTCCAGACTCTGTCCCTTCTTTCTTGTGGCGCTGTATGCCTGGAACAAGGAGTTAAATATGTCTACTATACACCAGATCAATTACGAGCCTTTTTAGACTTGAAAGATTTGGCTACCGGGAATGTTTAAGATCAAGCATGAAAGAGAGGGTTAATAGCTGTTAAGCCTTTCATTCATTGACATATTCCTAAATATTGTATCTCTTCAATTTATTCAATTCCCCCCCCCTCCCCCTATTTGAGTTAGTGGTCCAAGGAAGATTGAATATGTTACTAGTAGCAGTAAGTGGGATTATATTTTTAATTTGTTTTCTTTCTGCTTTGCTTGTACAAGAAGAATGTTCTTGTGGAGTATGTAAAAAATTTCAATAAATAATAAAGTAAAAAAAAAAAAAAAATTTTGGCCCACAACTTAGCCTGTGTTTTAGATTTTGGCTCCTTATGTGATTGAGTTTGACACCCCTAATTTAGACACTCAATAGAAATACAGTTTCAAATATGTGTAACTCCAACATGCATGAATAAATTCAATGTAATGTTCCTAACATATCCTGGTAGGGAATTTGGTGTAGGGTAAATGGACATTTTAAGTATGTGTAGCTGCTAATTCCTTCCTTCTAAACTGGTATTTTGTAATTTGCTTTCTCCATGCCAAACTGCAAACTGGCTTAAAGTCCAGTTTGCAAATCCTAAATCATTCTTTTTTTTTCTAATTCAACTCATCTATCTCTGATATTAAGAAAATATAACACCTGTATAATAAGAACATAAGAAGTTGCCTCCGCTGAGGCAGACCAGAGGTCCATCTTGCCCAACGGTCTGCACCCGCGGCGGCCCTTCAGGCCTAATTGCCTGAACAGTGTCCCTGACTAATTATGTAACTGTCTCTAGTCCTCTAATCCTATCCCTATAACCTACCTCTACTCCTATCTGTACCCCTCAATCCCTTTGTCCTCCAGATACCTATCCAATCCTTCTTTGAAGCCCTTTAGCGTACTCCTGCTTATCACATCTTCCGGTAGCGCGTTCCATGTATCCACCACCTTCTGGGTGAAAAAGAACTTCCTGGCGTTTGTTCTAAACCTTCCCCCTTTCAATTTCTCTGAGTGCCCCCTAGTACTTGTGGTTCCCCATAATTTAAAAAATCTGTCCCTGTCTACTCTTTCTATGCCCTTCATGATCTTGAAGGTTTCTATCATGTCCCCTCTAAGTCTCCGCTTTTCCAGGGAGAAAAGCCCCAGCTTCTTCAGTCTGTCAGTATACGAGAGGTCCTCCATACCCTTTATTAGCTTAGTTGCTCTTCTCTGGACTCTCTCAAGTACCGCCATGTCCTTCTTGAGGTACGGCGACCAGTACTGGACACAGTACTCCAGGTGCGGGCGCACCATTGCACGGTACAGTGGCAAGATGACTTCCTTCGTCTTGGATGTGATACCCTTCTTAATGATGCCCAACATTCTGTTTGCCTTCCTTGAGGCTGTGGCGCACTGCGCCGACGCCTTCAATGATGTGTCTACCATCACTCCCAGGTCTCTTTCAAGGTTACTCACTCCTAGCGGTGATCCCCCCATTTTGTAAGTGAACATTGGGTTCTTTTTCCCTACATGCATGACCTTGCATTTCCCTATGTTGAAACTCATTTGCCACTTTTTGGCCCAAATTAATAGTAAAACAATAGCAAAGCACACACACAAAAAAATGTTCAGTTTTGAAACTTTTCTCCATTTTCAAGACATTTTTTCCAGTTTCATTTATACTTTTCCAGAATGATAATTTTTTGATGCACGGAACTTTGCATATATTCATTAGTAGGTTATCCCAGTAGCCCTCAATCCAGTTCTCAAGGCGCATCCAGATTGTCAGGTTTTCAGGTATTGACAGTGCATATGCATGAGATTGATTTGCATACCAAATAGGTAGTGCATACAAATCTAACAAATATGCACTGTGGATATCCTAAAAACCCAACTGGCCGGGTAGGCCCTGAGGACTCGGATAAGAACCTCTAGGTTAGCCTATGTTAAATCAATTTCTTGTTCACTAACTTTATAAGACATATTAACATACCAAATGCACACCAATGAATGCACATCCCTATAAATCAGACATTTGAAAAGTTCAAATTATAACCATGGAAACTAATCAGATATCCTTGCATGTAACTTAGTAGGAAACATTTCTTTTTAGTCTTCAATTATTTGCTGGAAATAAAATTTCATACAGCACCTACTGTCATTCACTTTTTCAGTTCTGAAGCCAGAAGACATTTTCTTGCAATTAACAAAGCAGATAAGTCAACCTTTGATTGCTCCCTTACTGCTTGGTGTCATCGTGTTTGCTCTGATCACTCTTGCTCATGAACTCCTATTAAAATATGTATTAGAAATTCCTCAAGTGCCCTGTTCTTCATTATAAAATATAAATGACAAGAAAATAGAAAACTCTTGGCTAGCTAAAGACCTCTTTTACAAAGCCACGGTAGAGGTTCCTGCACGGCAAATGTGACATAGACTACTCAGCTCCTATGGGTCATGTTGCATTTGCTGTGCCAGGACTCACTGCCTAAATTACTCAAATTTCTTCAAATAGCAGATCCTTTCATTTCTGGAAAAACAGTGCCACTCAAGTTAAGGCTACGCTAATCATATAAAACTCAGGATAGTAGCATAGTAGCATAGCAGGTGGTAAGAAATATATACATTCCCCCAAATTGTATAAATAGTGAGCACAGTTAGCTAAGTTTCCAAGTTTATTTGTTCTTTGATATACCGTTTATCAAAAACGTACCTAAACGATTTACAATTAACAGAGTATTGTTAAAATTAAATTAAAACTTTAAAATTAAAATAGGGGAAAAAAAGAAAAGGGGGGGAATGACAAGACATATAAACATAGAAACATAGAAATAGACGGCAGATAAGGGCCATGGCCCATCAAGTCTGCCCACTCCAGTGATCCTCGCTATCTATCTTTGCGGATAGATCCCACATGCCTATCCCATCTGGCCTTAAAATCCGCCACACTGGTGGCCTCAATAACCCGAAGTGGAAGACTATTCCAGCGATCAACCACCCTTTCAGTGAAGAAGAACTTCCTAGTGTCACTGTGCAGTTTCCCGCCCCTGATTTTCCACGAATGCCCCCTTGTTGCCGCGGGACCCTTGAAGAAGAAGATGTCTTCTTCCACCTTGATGCGGCCCGTGAGATATTTGAATGTTTCGATCATATCTCCCCTCTCTCGACGCTCCTCGAGTGAGTAGAGCTGCAAATTCCCCAACCGCTCCTCGTACGGGAGCTCCCTGAGTCCCGAGACCATCCTGGTGGCCATCCTCTGGACCGACTCCAGTCTCAGCACATCCTTGCGGTAATGCGGCCTCCAGAATTGCACACAGTACTCCAGGTGCGGTCTCACCATGGATCTATACAGTGGCATAATGACTTCAGGTTTACAGCTGATGAAACTCCTGCGTATGCAACCTATGATTTGCCTTGCTTTGGATGAAGCTTGCTCCACTTGGTTTGCCGACTTCATGTCTTCCCTGACAATCACTCCCAGGTCTCTTTCTGCTACAGTTCTTGTTTAGGCTGTAGATCTTGCATGGATTCTGGCTTCCCAGGTGCATGACTTTGCATTTTTTGGCATTGAAACTGAGTTGCCAGGACCTAGACCAGTGCTCCAGCAGAAGTAAGTCATGCACCATATCGTCTGTCATTGCTTTTTTGTCTGTTGTGCTTTTGCTCACTACATTGCACAGTTTGGCATCATCGGCAAACAATGTTATTTTACCTCGAAGCCCTTCTGTCAGGTCTCTTATATAGATGTTGAACAAGATCGGGCCCAGGACGGAGCCCTGTGGCACTCCACTTATCACCTCCGACATCTCGGAGGGAGTGCCATTCACCATCACCCTCTGAAGCCTACCTCCAAGCCAGTTCCCAACCCATTTGGTTAAAGTGTCGCCCAAACCTAAAGAACTCATCTTGTTCAGCAACCTGCGGTGTGGCACGCTATCAAATGCTTTGCTGAAATCCAGGTAGACGATGTCCAGGGACTCACCAACATCCAGCTTCCTCGTCACCCAGTCAAAGAAGCCGATCAGGTTGGATTGGCACGATCTCCCCTTAGTAAATCCATGTTGGCGGGGATCCCGCAGATTCTCCTCGTCCATGATCCTATCCATTTGGTGTTTGATTAGGGTTTCCATTAGTTTGCTCACTATTGAAGTGAGACTCACTGGTCTGTAGTTTGCCATCTCCACCCTGGAGCCTTTCTTGTGTAGTGGAATGATGTTAGCCGTCTTCCAGTCCATCGGGACGTTACCTGTACTAAGGGAGAGATTAAAGAGCGCGGATAGTGGTTCCGCCAAGACATCTCCCAACTCCCTGAGTACCCTAGGGTGTAGGTTGTCAGGCCCCATTGCCTTGTTGACCTTGGTTTTTGACATACTGATATATAGACATATATAGATATATATAGAGAGATATAGACATACTGGAATAAAAAGGGAAAAGTGGGAGATGGGAAGAGCTCAAATAGAGTGGCAAAAATAAAATGCAAAAAAGGGAGGAAAGAAACAGGAGTTGTTTGCCGAGTTATAAAACTAACTCCAGTTACGTGTGTAACTTAGGCCCCCTTTTATGAAGCTGTGTTAGGCTTTTTAATCGCCGACCGCGGTGGTAAAAACTCCAATGCTCATAGGAATTCTATAAGTGTCGAAGTTTTTACCACCGTGGCTTAACACATCTTTATAAAAGGGGTTTGTGTGTAGTTATTTACCCCCTGTTTTACAAAGCCTGATAGCGGGGGCCACTGTGATAACTGCTAGCATGACTTTGTAAAAGGGGTGGGGTTAATTGGAGTAAATTAGCACCTAATTGGTACTAATTATCCATAATTAACTTTAACAAGAGCAAATTTGCCATTATGTAACTGATTCATGACCCTCTTCTATAAACTTAGGGGCCCTTTAACTAAAGTGTGGTAAAATCTGGGCTTGCCACTTTCTAAAGTTGGACTTTCCCTTTTGCTAAGCCTAGATTTCCTTACATATTATATAGGCTTTTGTTTTTCTTGCTGGTCATGTTAAAGTTCACGTGACCAGCAAAAAATTAACATGGGAGCACTATCTCCAATTTTAAAAGGCGTTAAGAGCTACCACATTACCCGTTATGCATGCACTAATCGGAATATATTAGCTGATGACACTTCCACGCCCATTCGCCATCCATGCCCCTCCCAAAAATATTTTTAAAGATCGGTAACATGCGGTTTAGCACATGATAATAGGCAAAATACCCTTAACACTCCTTAGCAAAATGGCTCCTTATTTCCTAATCTCCATAGTGCACAACTACAAAGGGGGTACACATGGCAGGCCATAGGTATGTTAGGGGCATGTGTAGCAGTTGTGCTTGCTGCTTACAGAATATGGTCACATGTCCAACTGCCAATATTTAGTCACACATATTTAGATCAGGCATAAATGGTCATGTAATTGCTGACTTACATCAGTACTCTAAACTGGAGATGGCGTGCAAATGTGCCATGATAAAAGCAGCAGCGAAACTTGACCATACCATCTCCAACTTGCTGATAACAATGAGCGACTTCAAATCTTTTCGAAAAGAAACCAAAACCCTGCTTTTCAAAAAATTTATCCAGATGTCTTAACTCTACCCTGGTTTTCCCCTCCGTGTAATTCCCCCCAATCCTCTCCTCTTCTCCAGTTATTCTTTCTCTTCAAAGCCTCAAGCATGTCAACTGCTTCCCAAATTATATATTTACCGGATTTGCACTATCTCCTATTTATGCAGCTCCCCAAATTGTAAATCTACTGGAATAGCCCAGACATCTTTTTTGCATCCTAAACCCTAAATTGTAATTACCTAAATCTTATTGTAATGGAAATTTCCAGCTGTTTCTTTTGTAATCCGCCCAGAACTGCAAGGTACGGGCGGAATACAAGTCATTAATGTAATGTAATGTAATAAAATACTAGTTAGCATTCAACTTTTTGGAGTCTATTAGCAATATTTATAAAATAACCCTCTAAAGTCCTGATAGTCGTGACACTGAATTCATAAATTGTGCTGAAAATTGTGGTGTATGGTCAGTTTATTACAGACAGTTCGTCATCGAGACACTTCATCACTGAGCCAGTTCATCATATGACATTTCATTACTGTGGACATTTCGTACCATGACACTTCATCATGTATTCAAGTTAAATGTATTTTTTATACTTGTATTTATTAAGAATTTTTTTAGCATTACAATCCAATCAAATTTAACTTGTACAGAAAAAAATAAATAGCAAGCTAATAGAAATTGTCCCTAAGCCAGGGATTTACCAAAACAAAAGAAATATATATATATAAAAATATCTCTGGTTGCTATTTACAAGTCCATGATTATAGGGGAAGTGAGAGATCAAAAGAGAACAAAGAAGCAAAACTATACTGTACAGCAGGGGTGCCCAAATGGTCGATCGTGATCGTGGTCGATCGTGATCGTGATCGCGAGTCGATTGCGTTGCCTTTGCGATCTTTTTCTCCCTGATGCTTCCCAGAGCCAGGCCTGGCACGTACAAGCGCCGGACTTACAAAACTTTACCTCTGACGTCAATTCTGCCAATCGCTGCCCGACTGGCCTGGAACTTCCTCCCCGATGTTAGAATTGACGTTGGAAGTGAAGTCTTGTGGACCCAGCGCTTGTACGCGCCAGGCCTGGCTCGGGAAAGCAGCAGGGAGAAATCGCGTTGGTGGTTTGGGGGTGGGGGTAGGGAAAGAATTGGGGAAGTGGAGGTTTGGTTTGAGGGGGCAGGGGAGAGAGAAAGAAAGGTAGAAAGAAATATTGGCTTTACAGAAGAAGGAAGTGCAACCAGAGAGACTCATGAAATCACCAGACAAAAAGGTAGGAAAAATGATTTTTTCAATTTAATGATCAAAATGTGTCCGTTTTGAGAATTTTTATCTGCTGTCTATATTTTGCACTATGGTCCGCTTTTACTAAACCGCAATAGCGTTTTTTTTAGCGCAGGGAGCCTATAAGCATCGAGAGCAGCGCAGGGCATTCAGCGTAGCTTCCTGCGCTAAAAACTGCTATCGCGGTTTAGTAAAAAGGGAAGGGGTATATTTGACTATTTTTGTATAGTTGTTACTGAGGTGACCTTGCATATTTTAAAGTCATCTGCCTTGACCTTTGATAAAAACCCCGAATACAAATGATAATTAACATTTTCTCTGCGTACAGTGTGCTTTGTGTTTTTTAAAATTTTACTGTTGGTAGATCATCTTGACTTGGTCATTTTAAAAGTAGCTCGCAAGCCAAAAAAGTATGGGCACCCCTGCTGTACAGTATATCAAATAAAGGAAAAGAAAAACTAGAGCCTGATATTATTAATTTAACTGAGAGCTAATTTAATAGCTAAGACTCCCCTGCAACAGACAAAGGCTTCTGTCCAGCTGACACCATTTTATTACTCAAAAATAAGGTCAACTGAGAGAGCTGGAAGAAAATATATACTTGCAATTTATATTTTATCACACATTTACAAGGAAATTTCAGGAAAAAAAAAGCTTCCTAAGGCCAAAAGCCTAGGTCGCATCAAGAAGAACTGTCTACGATGCTTCTGTGTAGGTTTTGCTGCATCTGGAAAACCCTACATTTTAAGGGGCAAATTGTATAAATTCTAGCCGATGTAGGCATCTAACTTAATTGATTAATAGGCTTAATTGGTGCTGATAATTGGCATTAAATGGACTTAATTGAAAGTTAAGCACGCAAGTTGCAAAGCGCAATTCTATAACAAGTGATGCCTAGTCCAAAGCGTATAAACAAATAATTATAAACAGGTGTGGTTAGATGCCGATGGTGTGGGTGTGGGTGTGGGTGTTTTTGAGTTAGGCACCTGTTTTGGACTTAGGCACCTGTTTTGGACCTAACTTGGGCTCACGCACTTAGACCAAGGAAGCCCTGGCATAAACACACTGCCCCAAAAGGTAGGAAGCCTAGTAATGCCGTGGGCTAGTTAGGCAGCACTAAGGGCTCCTTTTACTAAGGTGCGCTAGCGCTTTTTAGCGCACGCAGGGAATTGCCACGCGCTACGCTTCTAGAACTAACGCCAGCTCAATGCTGGCGTTAAGGTCTAGCGCGCGCGGCAATGAAGCGTGCGCTATTCTGCACATTAAAGCCCCAGCGCACCTTAGTAAAAGGAGCCCTAAATGTGATTATGTACATTGTCTTATATAGAGTCGTGCTTAGCATTGCACTGGTTGAGGATGATTTTTTAGGCGACATATATAGAATTGAGGTTTAAGCGAACAAAAAGTACAAGCATGATGCCTAATTTTAGTATCCAATCCAGCGGTCAGGCTGATTTTTGGGTTGAAGAAGTTCGATCATGTAACACCTTCCCACCGACTTCTGCATTGGCTGCTGATGGAGGCACGTGTGAAGTTTAAGTTTGGATGTTTTTGCTTTAAGGTACTATTTGGTTTAGCCCCTAAATATATAACTGACCTTTTCTCTTTCTCAACCAACAGACATAAGAGAAGCTCACACTTGAACTTTGTTTCTCCACTGGTTAGAGGATGTAAATTTAAAAGACATCATCAACATCTTTTCTCACATCAGGCAGCATTATGGGATAAAGATCTGGGAGAATTGCTTAAGCCTACTACTTATGGGGAATTTAGGAAACACCTAAAAACATATCTGTTCCTGAAGTATTTAGGCAACTGATCTAAGAACATAAGAACTAAGCAGTGCCTCTGCTGGGTCAGACCAGAGGTCCATCGTGCCCAGCAGTCCGCTCACGCGGCGGCCCATCAGGTCCAGGACCTGTAAAGTAATCCTCTATCTATACCCTTCTATCCCCTTTTCCTTCAGGAAATCATCCAATCCTTTCTTGAACCCCAAAACCATACTCTGTCCTATCACGCCCTCTTATTCCACAATAACTGATCTCTAGAGCTGTTAATCACTAGCTTTTAACTTTGTTAATTCTACTCAATTTGTAGCATCTTTAATCATTGTAAACCGCATAGAACTTCACGGTCCTGCGGTATATAAACTATTATTATTATTACCCTGGCCCAGCATAAAGCTTACTAGAAGAGTAATAGGGATAGCTGCTTCTCCCTTAGAAGATTCCAAAAAGGCAGCTAAGTCTAAGCTGTCCAGGGAGATAGGGGATAGGACATTGAACCCCTGTACCTCAGATTTTTTTTTATAACAGCATATAAAACACTCCAGGTGGCAAAATTCCTGCTCTCCTAGAAAAATTCATTAATTTAAGATTTCTTCTCCATACAACATTCTCCAAATTTCCCCATTTCATTTCCAGATTGACAGTGCTCTTCATTAAAGAAGTAGATAATGATTCCAATGCCTTGAACCCAGAATCCAAAGCCAGGATGACTTAGAATCATAAGAATCTAAGCACTGTACAATTTTTTTTGTTCCAATTCTTTTATGATCTGTAGCCAACTGGGGGGTGGTAATCGATTGACCTAATGTAACTATGACTTTCCAAATCACTTCTAAAGTGAACACAGTCTTACCAGGGAAAATGTCACTGCTAACTGCTGGATGTGATTCCAATGGCTGCTGTAGCAATTCTGGAGCGCCTGCTGTCTGAGCACCATCCTGTTGGTGTTTTCCTGACCCAGGTGAATTCACAGCTTCTGCATGATCCCTACTCTGCTCAGGAGGGGCCCCCATGGCAGTTGTGCTAATCACATTCATTGCAAGAGTGCCAGTGATGAATCTGGCTGGACTGCGACTCCCGCTGTGTCTCTTGGGGGGGCAGTGAAACACTGCTGTCCAGGGGCAGAGAGAGTGATGCCCAGGGCCGGATTTTCCTATAGGCTAACTAGACTTCAGCCTTGGGGCCTCAAGATCAAAAGGGGCCTACATTCAAATTGTTAGCAAAATTAAAATTACACTATTCTAAAAATAGTGAACACTAAAACACTGAACCGAAAATAAGGAGAAATTCTACGCTTCGGGATCGGAACCGGCTCCAGCCGCAATGGGGCACCAACTCGGCTTTTCCCTTTCTTTTTCTTGCCCTGGGAGGAGGATCGGGGAGGGAAAGATGTCAGTCCGGAAACAGCTGGGCAAAGCCCAGCTTTGCGGGGAGAGAGGCAAAATGTGGATCTGTCAGGACAGGGCGGCCCAGACTGGCATGGGGGGGTTTCAGTGGAAGGGGGATGGGAGGCAGGCAGGCTGGCATCGGAGGGGGTGGGGGGCAGGCAGGCAGGCAGGATGGCATGGGGGGTGTTCAATGGAAGGGGGATGGGAGGCAGGCGGGCATCGGAGGGGGGGTGAGGTGAGGACGGACGCACTGGGGGCACTATGGACATAGGAAGGGGCAATGTTGTGTGTTATGTTTGATTAGTTATTGTTACAAGTACTATATATGAGAATAAATGTCCAAATAAGTGTTCTCGACTTTTTTTTATTTATTATCCGTGTCACATTTTTTATAAAGGTTAGTACCAATAACAACATGTTTCATTTAACATATTGATATATATCACAGTAATGATGTATTTTATTATCTCTCATGTAATTTACAAACTTAAAAATGGGAGGTGAAAGGGCCTCATAAGTGGAATAGCCTAGGGCCTCTTTTCATCTAAATCCGGCCCTGGTGATGCCTCATTTTCTCCCTTCCTTAGCGGATCCCCAGAAGATGTTGAAGCCACATAAGACTCCATAATTGTCTGGAACAATTGTAGAGCTGAGGAAACTGCAGTAGAAACCACAGGAATCTTCCTGCTGTGATTCTGTGGCATAGTCAAGCTAAAGCGGAGCGGCTCTTCTCAGCTCTAGGATGCCATCTTGCTTCCCCCCCCCCCCCCCCCCCCACTAGCCCTACCAATACATTCAAATTATATTTGTGGAAAATGTATGTCAAATGGAAGGGATGTTTCAGTACACATCCATGCCTGTTCTTTTGCTCCTAAATATGAGCCTCGCTAAAACTTCTTTCACACACAAAATTTTCTCAAGGTTTGTATTTAGGTGCAAAACAGTGACACCTCACCACTGCAGACATTTTATCACTTGAAACTTCATCATGTATTCAAGATAAAGGCATTCAAATTATATGCACATAAAACTTGCAGCAAATGGGTGGTGGTGGTGCAGTGGAATGGGGAGAATGCTGGTAATTGCAGCTTCTTTGTGTGCATATCCAAAGGAAACCATAAGTGCCAGCACACATTGGCACCTGTTCTTTTGTGACTAAATATGAGCCTTGCTAAACACATTCTGAAGCCATGTGTCCCTGTTTCCAGCCTCTCTATCCAAATTGTGATATGTGCTTTGTATTTGGCTGCTGGTGATGAATTGATGCAATTTCAATATCACATGGCCATTAATGCTAAAAATGAGAAAATAGGCTATTTTATTCCAGTGGTAAAAATGGCCTTACTATGTGGGAATGGCTCACGTAAGATCCCCATAAGTTTTATATCCCTGGGGCAATGGAGGGTTAAGTGACTTGTCCAGAATCACAAGGCGCTTCATTGAGAATCAACCTCAGTTCTCCAGGTTCTAGGCCAGACATGGGCAAACTATGGCCCGTTTAATTTTTTAATGCGGTCTGTCTAGTCACTAGTTGAAATGCCTGATTCCTCTGTTCATTTATTTATTTATTTTTGCCTCCTTTCCCCTTTCCGAAGTCAGCAATGCCTCCTGTTGCTTGGATACGCCAGAAGAGGGAGGGATTTTATTTTTATAGGCCTTCTCAATAAAGCGTGTGTTGGCAGTCCCGTCCTAGTTTTGACCTTCTCATTGGTTCTCTCCAAGATGCTCACTTGCATGAGTTCCTCCAGCTCAGCGTTCGCACCCCTTTGTGCTCTCACGGCCCCGCCTCCTCAATCCCTCTGCTTGATGCTCGCATCCCCATGCGTTTTCCCAGTCCCGCCCTCTCCTCCTTCCCTTCTTGTGTATGGTAGGAAGAGAAAAAGCCCGCATGGATTTCTTATTCCATTAATTCGGTAGCAGGTAAATACGGCGTGGTTTGCAAAGTATTTCTCAAATGTAATAAGTGTGTCCTGTAAAAAAAAAACCCATATTTTAATACTTCAAATGTGAAGTCTGTGAAATACTGGTCCAGCTAGAAATGGTTAGATATGCGAGGTGTGAGTCTGGAAAGCTGTTTGCTTCTCTCCGTGATTTAATTAATCAATTAAATGCTGCTCAGATTGACGAGGGATGTGTGCATGAAACTGTGAGGAGATGATTATTGTAGATGGGTGATTCTGAAGGCTTTCAGTGCAGGCAATCCGTTATGATTCTTAATAGGCATGAGATTTTTGTGAAATATGTGTGCTTTGCTCTTGGAGCAGAATCATCCCTAACTGAAATACCAAATATATACTGTATATAGAAAGAATAATCATGCAGTTGTGTCAGAGAATGACATGGGGACTAAGGCGAATCCTCCATGCCACATGTGTGATGAAGTGTTGGGTGACAAAAAAACTATTCTTCTGCAACTAAATATGAACTCATGAAAATTTTATGTTGTAAAAAGTTTAAGTTAGATTCCATAGTTGGGCACAAAATAACAGGCACAGATATGTGAAGGCACCCCATCATCTCTTTTGAACTAAATTTTCCACAAAAATAATTTGAATTATACATCAAGTTATTGAATGCATGATGAGCTTTCACGTGATGAAATCAAAGTCCACATTGATAAAATGATTGTGTCTTGGTGATGAAATATCACCAAACTGAAAATTGCCATTGCTTATATGCAAAACTGTTAAGCATATGAGTCTTGAAAAGATAATTCTATAAGGAGCAACCTAGATTTAGGTAGCAAGAATGCATGTAACACTAGCAGTCACACCATCGTCTTGCACATAGCTCCTATACAATTCAGCTCTAGTGACACAATGGATATGACAATAACACAATGATTGGCCTCTGCTTTATTGTATTCAACTATACAACATATATCACAGCTCTGCCTACACAGGAGAGTGTGTAGATAGCCCTCCCTTCCTCCGACGTCAGCGCTGACATCGGGAAGACTTCCAGTCGGCTGCTTGCGGCAGGGCAGGTAGGGAAAAGACAGTCGTGTTCCGAAGGGGGGGGGGCGGTCCGCCCCGGGTGCAGCCATGGGGGGTGTGTGCACAGCCGGTCAGGTCCCCTTAGCCTTGTGGCGCTTCCCCCGACCGACCGACAACAGGCCCGGCCGACAAACCTCCCTGCCCTGTAGCAGCGAATCTAAATTACCTTCTTACAGCAGCTTCAATACTCCAGCTGCTGTAAGAAGGTAATTTAGATTCGCGGCTACAGGGCAGGGAGGTTTGTCCGACCTGGCCTGTTCTGTTGTCGGTCGGGTGGGGAAGCGCCACAAAGGTAAGGGGTAGGGAGGGAGAAAGGGAGGAAAGGTGGAGTGGAGAAGAAAAGACGCTTAAGGGAAATGGGTAAAACTGAGGGGGGAGAAGTCCGCTGAAAGCACTGGGGAAGACAAAGGGGTGGAGAAGGACGCTGAAAGGACTTGGGGAAGACAAAGGGGTGGAGAAGGATGCTGAAAGGACATGGGGAAGATGGGAGGGAGGGGGAAAAGGACGCTGAAAGCACATGGGGAAGACAGAGGGGGGAGAAGGACCCTGAAAGGACATGGGGAAGACAAAGGGGTGGAGAAGGACGCTGAAAGGACATGGGAAGATGGGGGGGGGGGGAGAAGGACGCTGAAAGCACATGGGGAAGACAGAGGGGGAGAAGGATGCTGAAAGAACATGGGGAAAACAGAGGGGGAGAAGATTGCATGTCTGTGCAATGTAACATGCTATATGTGACATGCTGAGGAGGATGGGAAGGAAGAGGTGCACACTCATAACATCATTATATATTCATCCATAGCTGCATATTAATGATGTGCTCATATGCACTTATTTATCATCATAACATATACATCATCATTAACATGCAGCTGTGGATGTGTAAGGACAGGCTGAGGAGGATGGATGGGAAGGAAGGAAGGTGCACATATCAACATATCGTACATTTTTAACATGCATGATGCAGCTATAGGCAAGCTGAGGAGGATGGGATCATACAGATGTGTATGTTCAGATATGCGCTCAGATGTGTAGTTTTTTCTGATATATTTATTAAGCTTACAATATTTATAAAAACACATTTAATACTTGCTACAAAAAATATTGTGCAATTGTGATCTACTTCTGGCCTACAAAGGTCAAAAGAAATCCTTAACTGAGATTTTACATTCAAAAGTAAATTAAAGCTACTAGCACTATTATTTATTAGTTATTTATTATGCAGATGTTTGTTAGTTTGCTATTATTTCAGTATTAGACATATGTTAGTTTAGAATAGAAAGGTATAGATTAGTTTAGTTTAGGTTAGGTTAGGGCCCTGCTGAAAGAGTCTACCTTGAAGTGGTTGCAGGCTTACAAATCTTTTGGTCAAAGAGTGCGGCGACAGAGAAAAGTATGTGTGTATTCGGCCCATGGAAGAAGGGCGGGTCGGGGGGGGGGAAGGGGTACATGGGGGGCCCAATAGGATTGCTCAGTAAGGGGCACAGAAATTTCTGATGGTGGCCCTGGAGCCATTGTCAGGAGACAAAGTCAAGCTAACTTCTATCTCTGGTTCTTCTCTGAGCACATATTCAACAAAAAATATATATTGTGAATGGCAATTGTAATCAGGGTAGGATTAACCAATAGGCCAAGTAGGCACATGCCTAGGGCTCGAAATGGTCAGGGGGCCCTGATGAATGGGGCCCCTCCAGCATCGATCAGCAACACGGGCCCCCCGATCGACAACGTGGGCCCCACCCCGATCGGCAACACGGCTCCCCCATTGACAGAAAGTAAGACAAACAAGCAACGCGGGTAAGAAAGGCAATGGGAACTGTAATTGTGCAAGTGGTACTGCTTGCCCAAAGCTTCCCTCTGACGCAGCTTCCTGTTTCCACCTGGGCGCATGGTGGGGTGGGGTGGGGCTGGGGGCCCAGTGTACTTGTGTGCCTAGGGGCCCTCGACAAATTAATCCTGCCCTGATTATAATATTTGGAAATCATTTTTTAGTATAGGTGTTTTCACTGAGGTGTTTTTAGGTGGCAACATTAGAACATGGACATTAATTAAAAAAATGGAAAAATGGGCATTTGTTGGCAGTAGTAAAAATGGCCTTGGTGCATGGGAAAGACCCATGTAAGTTTGCCCTAAGGCCACTTTTTACTGCAGCTTAGTAAAAAGACCCCTAAATCAGTGCTTCCCAAACCTGTCTTGGGGGAATCCAAGGCACTTAAGTTTTCAGGCTATTTGCAATAAATATTCATGAGTGAGATTTGTATGCACTGCCTCCATTATATGCAAATCTAATTATTCATTGAGGATATCAAATTTACTTGTAATACATGATGAGGGTGTAATAGACAAGAGGGAATTCTGTGAAGAGCAAAGAGAAAATGCAGGTACACAGGAAGTCAGAAGAACATTCAGATAAATATGATTACCAGTATAGTAAGCCCAATGTGCTAATAATAAAATTTTAAAGCAAATTCTAGAACTAGGAAAGCCAGAGTTCATTAAGCAAGAAAAGATGGCCTATTTGCATTATAGATAAGTTTAACTGCAGTATTTTGAAACAATTGGAATCATTTCAAAGAGAAAAGGAGATGAATGAGAATTATAATAATCAAGATGAGAATTAGAAAGGCATGAATAAGTGTCAGCTAAATAGAATTTTAAAGCATTAATTTTTCATAGAACCAAAAAAAAGATCTTTTGGTTAGTTCTGAGATACGGGCTTTAAAGGTTAATCTGTTATCAAAGATGATCTGCTAAAATTTACAGCAGACTTGATTGGAATGAGAAAACCAGAGATAACAGGGAAATTAAAATATCGGAAACAGGTCTAGAGAACTAACGGACCCTTTTATAAAGGTGCACTGCCAAGAAGCGCATGCTAAATGCCGAACCGCTCAAAAGAACCAAATGAGCAGCTTGACATTTTCAGTGTGTATTGCTTGGCAGCATACCTTTGTAAAAGCCCACCTAAAAGACTTGAGATGTAGCAGGATTAATTAATTTTTAATCTTTGAGAAGCGAGCCAGTGAGAAACAATAAGACAATTATTGAAAGTTGACAAAGACAAAGGGGTAACATCATCAAAACAACAGCGTCTTGGATGGAGGTGGTCAAAGAAGTCAAGAAGACATTAAAGAGTAGAGGAGCAAGTATGGAGCCTTGTGATACCCTGCAAGTTAGAAGAGTAGAACTATAACGAGAGTGAGAATCACTTTGAGTATGGTTGTAAAACTACTAAAAGGCAGTATACAAGTCCCAGTCTCTTTCCTTTAACTGGTCAGTAGCTAAATCACTTTGAATATTATCCCCAATGTATTAAAGTTAAAGGTTTGGGCATTCAAGATGGATGTAGACTGCCAGAAGTTAAGTCACAGATGAGTAACGTCCTGCATCTATCAGTGCTGTTTGCAGTTGGCTCTTTATCTCAAAGAATGATAATATAAAGTAGAATGATTAACAAAAATGTTTTTTTTAGGAGGAATGTTATGGGTTTTTTGTTTTTTTTTTTAAATTACATGTACAATTATAGAATAAAAGAGTGGTGCAATTATATGTTGGAACACTGAGAGGGAACAATTCCAAAAACTAACTTCACAATGAATTACAGTTCCAATTACTCAAAATCCCATTTTACAGAAATAGATGCAAATTGCTATCTAAATAGAGTGATTTCTGCCTCCAACCCTAGAGTGAATTACCAGAGACAAATAGCTGTCAGAGACTATTGGACAATGAAGTTTTCTTTTTTGCAGGTTCTTCCTTTCTAAAATAATCTCAGAGAGGTCAGTATTGTAAAGCATTTATGGAGTTGGTGATAGGGCCAAATGAATGAATGGTTTTTCAAAAACATTTGCTGCAGTTATTACCTTATGAATCTTTACAGAATCATTTGTAGCCTGTTCTCGGTTTATATGTAGTTTATATAATTTATTATTTGTAGGCTGCCTATAACCATGGTGAAGAACAATTAAATACAGAGGTGTCCAATGTCGGTCCTCGAGGGCCGCAGTCCAGTCGGATTTTCAGGATTTCCCCAATGAATATACATGAGGTCTATTTGCATGCACTGCTTTCATTGTATGCTAATAGATCTCATGCATATTCATTGGGGAAATCCTGAAAACCCGACTGGATTGCGGCACTCGAGGACCGACATTGGACACCCCTGAATTAAATATATACAATAAAAATATACCTCACTAAAACAAAACATTTCAGACATGTGGAGGGGCATAAAAGAAACGTCTAAGTCCGTTTTGGGCCTAAGTCACAAGTCGCCCAAAGTCGGACATGAGAAAAGGTCCATTTTTTTTTTTTTTTTTTCGAAAATCGTCCAACTGTACGTCCAGGTATCTGATCGGCCAGACCGCTAAGTCGTCCATCTTTATACCCCATTTTCAACCAAAAATTTGTCCAAGTCACAAACGCCTAGAAAAAGAACTTTTGGGCGCGGGAGGGGCTAGAAAAGTGATGGAATGGATACCCAGACATGGCACCAGAGTAGTGGGGTACCTTTACAGGTAAACTTCACAAAAAGGGTCCCACATAAACATCTCACTACAGCTCTCTTATAGGTCAAAACACCCCCGAATCTACTAGACCCACCTATCTACCACCCCATAGCCCTTATGGCTGCAGGTGCCACTTATATGGCAGTACAAAAGGGTTTGGGTTTTGTTATTTTTTGGGGGTGCACATGTTTCACCATGAATGCAGTGATTAGAATGGCTTATGGACCTGAGTCCTTCTCTCCATGGTTCACTAACCTACCCCCAAGACCACTTAAGCCACCTCTGTGCAGCTCTACTAGGCTTTCCTATGCCAGGCTGCCAGGTGCTGATGTTCTGGAGGCAGATATATAAAGTTGTTATTACGATTTTTAGGGAGGGTCAGTGATCACTGGGATAGTGTGTGAGGGGTCTGTACTTTGTGACTTAGACCTGGTTTTAGATGGCCTAAGTCACAACGTCCAGGTTCCGTCTAGGCAGTGTTGTAAAACTTTTGGTTATACATGCAGTACAACTAAGTCTTGGACGGCTCACGTCCTGCCCAAATCCCACCCTCGACACTGCTCCTGACATCCCCTTTTAGCTCTAGTCATTCAGCAGCACTGTGAAGGCCTAGGTCGATTTTAAATATGTCTAAAACCTGTTTCGATTATCGGCACTTGGGCGACCTGTCTTACTGATCATCTAAGTGCCGATTTATCATCTAAGTTGCTTTTTGTGCATAGATAAATTGTCTGTTTCTTTAAATCCACAGGTAATTTGATCCACTCATAAGGGCCAGCTACTGAAAAAGTGAATTTTTATAGTGAATTTTCAGGCATTTGTTAGTTTAGTTGAAACTTTTAAAGTTTAAACCTTTTTAATGCACATAACCCCCCACTCCCTTATATGAAGTACATTAGGCTTTTTTTTTAATCACCGGCCGCAGTGGGTAAAAACTTCATCTCCTCTCCTTCCCTTCCCTCTCCCACACCCCCGTGGTCTGGTAATTCACTCTCTCTTCTCCCTTCCCCCCACTTCCATCAGCATCTGCCCCCTTTCTTTCCCTCCAGCCCAATTGCATCCAGTATCCTTCCCCTTTATGTCTTTCTCCCCTTTCCCTACACACCAATTCCATCAGCATCTGCCCCCTTTCTTTCCTTCCAACCCAATTCCATCCAGTATCCTTCCCCCTTATGTTTCTCTTCCCTTTCCTTTCACACCAATTCCATCAGCATCTGCCCCTTTACTCTCCCTCCACCACCCTTCCATACCATCCTTCTCACAACCCTTCCATACCACCCTGCCCCCTTTCTCTTCCTCTACCACCCTTCCATACCACCCTGCCTCCTTTTTCTTCCTCCACCACCCTTCCATACCATCCTTCTCACAACCCTTCCATACCACCTTGTCCCCTTTCTCTTCCTCCACCACCCTTCCATATCATCCTTCTCACATCATCCTTCCATACCACCCTGCCCCCTTTCTCTTCCTCCACCATCCTTCCATATCGTCTTTCTCACAATCCTTCCATACCACCCTGCCCCTTTCTCTCCCTCCGCCACCTTTCCATGCTCCTTTCTCTCTCCCCCTCCAAACATTGCAGCTGCCGACTCTGCCCTCTGAGCTCCTTTGCAAAAGACAGCCTGAAAGCAAAATTAGAACAGCTGATGGCAACGGGTTACCCCCTCCCTCCCGCATCAACAGCAATGGGCCCCACCCGTATCAATGGCAACAGGTCCCCCCCCCACATCAATGGCCATATCTGTTACAGGAAGGTCCCATAATGACTGCGTCTGCCGGTCTATCCCCCTCTGACGTCACTTTTTCTAGAGCAAGTAAGTGACATTGTAGGGAGATGGACCGGCAGATGCAGTCAGCCATCGCGGGACCTTCCTGTAACAGAGCCAGCCTCATTGCCGTCGATTGGGGGGGGGGGGCATTACTGTTGATGCTGGGAGTGGGCCATTGCTGTTTTAAAAAAAATGGCAAGGTGAGTCATCTTCCTTCAGTGGGCCCCCCCCTCACAGTTTCAGGCCCTAGGCACGTGCCTACTAGGCCTATTGATTAATCCAGCCCTGACTGCAGCCAGCCATCCCAAAAATTGATTTCAATAAATCATGCACAGTGCATAAAAATATATTCAAACCTATATCTAATAGGTGGCAAAGCCCTGGACAGTCAAATGTTGGCAACTCATGTGTGAGTAGCATCCCACCTAAAGACCATACAAATCTAAATACCTCAGCATTAACTCATCCGCAGAGACACTCAACTGTTTGAAACTGCAGAATATTCCTCCAAACAAAACGTGGTATGATTTGACACTATACCAAATGACAACAAGGGAAATGGCATAAAGCTAACAGAAAATCCCTTTTCATTTGCCTAATTAAGACTACTGCCTTCACCTGGCAAAGGTCATTATCCCCCAAATGAACTAAAAATCAAGTCAGGATAAGAGTAACGTTGCACCTGAAGCAAGGTCAATAGCATCCAGCTACTGATTGCTGATGCCCAGTGCTGGATCCAAACAGAACACCACGGCACAATCCGGACTGTGCCAGAGTGGCCCAGAGCAGAGCCAGGATAGAGAAGGAACTTACCTGGTTAGTGGCAATTTTCAGTCTGCTAACTGGGTAAATGTCCAGATGAAGTTAGGATAGCAAAAAAGGCTTTCTTAAGTTTATGTAGGTTATCTGAGTACAAGTCTGAATATCAGCCAGTATCTGAATAATTATTGGCAGCTGCCAGTGACCTGGATATACAATGCTGGTGCCCAAATTAGTTCAGACACTGAATATCAAGTCAGTTTCTTTTTGTGTTTGTCAGTGCTTTAGCGATTGCCGACCAAAAAACTGAAGGTGGACAAAGTGATGGGACCAGATGGGATCCATCCCAGGATACCAAGGGAGCTCAGAGAAGTTCTGGTGAGTCCTATTAAAGACTTGTTCAACAAATCTCTGGAGACAGGAGTGATTCCTGGGGATTGGATGAGAGCGGATGTGGTCCCTATTCATAAAAGTGATCACAGGGATGAAGCAGGAAACTATAGGCTGGTGAGCCTTACTTACAAAAGGTAAATCGTGCCAAACGAACCTGATTGAATTTTTTGATTGGGTGACCAGAGAGCTGGATCGAGGACATATGCTAGATGTAATTTACTTAGATTTCAGCAAAGCCTTTGATACAGTTCCTCATAGGAGGCTGTTGAACAAACTTGAAGGGCTGAAGTTAGGACCCAAAGTGGTGAACTGGGTTAGAAACTGGCTGTCGGACAGACGCCAGAGGGTGGTGGTTAATGGAAGTCGCTCGGAGGAAGGAAAGGTGAGTAGTGGAGTCCCTCAGGGTTCGGTGCTGGGGCCAATCTGTTCAATATGTTTGTGAGTGACATTGCTGAAGGGTTAGAAGGAAAAGTGTGCCTTTTTGCAGATGATACCAAGATTTGTAACAGAATAGACACCGAAGAGGGAGTGGAAAATATGAAAAAGGATCTGCAAAAGTTAGAGGAATGGTCTAATGAATAGCAACTAAAATTCAATGCAAAGAAATTCAGAGTAATGCATTTGGGGATTAATAATCGGAAGGAACCGTATATGCTGGGAGGAGAGAAGCTAATATGCATGGGCGGGGAGAGGGATCTTGGAGTGATAGTGTCCGAAGATCTAAAGGCGAAAAAATATTGTGACAAGGCAGTGGCTGCTGCCAGAAGGATGCTGGGCTATATAAAGAGAGGCGTAGCCAGTAGAAGGAAGAAGGTGTTGATGCCCCTGTACAGGTCATTGGTAAGGTCCCACTTGGAGTATTGTGTTCAGTTTTGGAGACCGTATCTGGCGAAGGACGTAAGAAGACTTGAAGCGGTCCAGAGGAGGGCAACGAAAATGATAGGAGCACTGACATCGTGGAAGACTTCCAGTTGGCTGTGTGCTTCAGCAGGGTAGGTAGGGAAAATAAGACGAGCTTCGCGGCTCGAGTGCATCGAACCCCGCAGGATCCCTGCGACCCTAGGAGGTGTCCCCACGGGATCCCCGTGACCCTAGGGGGCGTCCCCATGAGATCCCTGTGACCCTAGGTAGCATCCCAACGGGATCCCCGTGACCCAAAGAGGGAACCCATGGGATCCCCTCGGGTCCTGCGGGATTCCCATCGTCCCTGTTCCCGTGCAGCTCTCTAGTAGGAACCCAAGCACAGTACCGGGTAGAGCTTTGGATGCTTGCCCAGAAATAGCTAAGAAGAAAAAAATTTTAAAAAAATTTAAATTGAATCAGGTTGGGCAGACTAGATGGACCATTCGGGTCTTTATCTGCCTTCATCTACTATGTTATGTTACTATGACCAAAAGTGCATACTTTCCTGTATGCTTACGTTTTACATGGGCATACAATTTTACAAATGTACCTTATATGTGAAAATCTTTACAAAATTACCCTTTCCTCTCCTCGCACACACAAACTAAATATAGTAGGTATAAAGTTACTCATTTCAAGTTATATATACATTTTCAAAGCAACACACATTTTTCTAACACTAAAAATAAAATATCTCATAAATTTAAAATTATCTGACGGTACAATTTAGGGGGTGAAGAACTTATGTGCATGATAGAAGAGCAGGATTGGGTGTGATTGTATGTGATAATTCTAAGGTGGCCAAACAGGTTGGAAGGGTGACTGTGAAAACTAGAAAGATGCTAGGTTGCATAGGGAGAGAGGTATGGCCAGTAGGAAAAAGGAAGTATATGACTGATGAGACCTCATTTAGAATATTGTGTACAATTCTGGAGGATGCACCTTCAAAAAGATATAAAAAGGATGGAGTCAGTCCAGAGGAAGGCTACTAAAATGGTGCATGATCTTCATCATCAGGTGTATGGGGACAAACGTAAAGATCTCAATCTGTATACTTTGGAGGAAAGGAGAGAGAAGGGAGATATGATAGAGACGTTTAAATACCTACAAGGTGTAAATGCACATGAGTCAAGTCTCTTTCATTTGAAAGGAAGCTCTGGACTCTGAACTGAGAGGGCATAGGATGAAGTTAAGAGGTGATAGGCTCCGGAGTAATCTAAGGAAATACTTTTTTACAGAAAGAGTGGTAGATGCATGGAACAGTCTCCCGGAAGAGGTGGTAGAGACAGAGACTGTGTCTGAGTTCAAGAAAGCCTGGGGTAAGCACATGGGATCTCTTAGAGAGAGGAAGAGATAATGATTACTGCGGATGGGCAGACTGGATGGGCCATTTGGCCTTTATCTGTGTCATGTTTCTATGTTCCTACATAACCTGAAAGTGATGATTTTAACAGCTATGCTGCAGGAGCCTAAAAGAGGTCTTCATAGGTTTAAAGTCCCAGAAAACAAATAGGCAAGCAGCTAAAAGGATAGTATATGTTGAAGCAGACACGATGAGGATATTAAGCATCTTTCCTTTAGAATCATAAATAAAGGAGTGCCCAATATGGCTGTGTTTCTCCCAGGGCAATAAAAATATCCAGGTGTGTATAGGGATCAGGCAAGGCATGAGCTCTCATTTGAGTAGATTATGAGTATAGTTTTTATGTTTACTCATATGAGTTCATTTCATAATTTAATATGTTTTGAATGATTTATATTTTATAATTAATATTTATTATGTTAACATATGTTTTAAAATTTTCATTTTTTTAGCCTATCCTTCCAAAGGAGCTCAGAACAGGTTATAAATCAGGTACTCAAGCATTTTCCCTATCTATCCTGGTGGGCTCGCAATCTATCTAATGTATGAGGGTGAATCAGAAATTAAAGGGAATTGTTAAATTACGTGATAACCAGAACAGAGCTAGCGATATGCAACATATGTACTCGTACATTGCCTGTTGGATAGTTCGTCCACAAACAGTGCCGCGCTTAGCCTTTAGTCATATGGCAGCCATGAGGTCATAAACATGGACGCTTCATTGCAAGATTGCACCATCAAATAACAACGTGCATTAGTATGCTTTCTTTCAGCAGAGGGAGTAAAACTTGTGGAAATCCACCATCGGATATTGACTCAGTATGGACATAGCACCATGAATCAATGAAACATTTATGAGTGGGTAAAATGGTTTAAAACGGGAAGAAGGTCGTTCTGGTCACCCATCAACATTGTGCACACAAGGGCACATTGACAAGGCTGATGCCTTGTGACGGATAACGGTGTCTCAACTGGTGCAAATTTGGATATCAGCAATGGATCTGCATTTGCCGTAATGCATGATGACCTGAGACACAGGAAAGTCTGCACACAGTGGGCTCCCAAACAGCTTACTGATCTGCCCAAGCAACAGCATGTGGAGGTTGCAACCCAGTTCCTGAGACAGAATGAAGAAGATCCGAGTATTCTGGAGAGAACTATCACTGGCGATGAGACATGGGCACATCACTGCAACCCGCAGAGCAAAAGACAAAGTACGATGAAGTAAAGGAAGCGGTGTTCACCTGGCTTCAGGAGCAGACAAAAACTTCTTCTCTGCAGGAATGCAGAAGCTAGTTGAACAAAACAACCAATGTGTCATCTTGTATGAGAAAAACAGAACAAAAAGACCCAATGTTCCACAGAAAAAGGAGCAATTCAAATAAAAACAAATGGTGGAAGACGCAATGTTCTTGTCTGTCCTTTTATTTCTTCCAAAAGTCTTCAAACAGTATTAAAACTTGTCCACATTGATCGTATGAAAAACAAACGGTCCGTTTGTTTTTCATACGATCAATGCGGACAAATTTTTAATACTGTTTGAAGACTTTTGGAAGAAATAAAAGCACAATCAAGAACATTGTGTCTTCCACAGTTTGTTTTTATTTTCATCTTGTATGGGTACTATGTGAAAAAGTGATATGTTCAATTGCTCACAGTTGCTTCTATTAAAGCCGTTAAATGTAATTTTCCTTTACTTCTTGATTTACTCTCCTACTTGGGGCAGTGGAGGATTAAGTGACTTGCACAGGGTCACAAGGAACAGCACAGGGTTTGAACCCACAACCTCAGGGTACTAACCACTACGACACATATGTTTATTCATATGTTTCACATTTATCATCTACTGTGTGTTTATTTATGGTTTAGATTTTATGATTCTAACCATTACACTTCTCCCTTCGTATTCGCGGTTTCAGCAATCGTGGTTTTTCGATTGTTCATGGTTTTTAGCTTGCTGGCTCCTCCAACCCCCCCCCCCCCCCAATTACATCAGCTTGCATAGAGAAATCGCCGATTCCAAGCGTTTGCAGAGAAAATAGCTGATTCCCAGCACTTTATTCACCGTGTTTTGCCTCTCCTTCAGGAACAGGCCAGGTCTCCCACCATGTTATTCGCGGTTTCGCCATATTCATGATGGTTTTTAATAGAAAACAGCGAATAACATATGAAAAAGTTATTCACGGTTTTTCTGTATTTGCGGGTCTGTTAATCCCCTATCATAGCAAATACGGAGGAAAAGTATTTATTTATTTGTTTTACTAGCATGTGTACTGCACTGAAGTAGCCCTAGTGAGCGAAACATGGCAATGCCGGGAACTCTTTTTTTTTAAATTCTATGATAAAGATCTTTGATATTCTAGTTATGCCTGCTTTAACATCATTGGTTTATACCTTTAAATATTATGGGGAAAATTCTATAAATGAGGCATAAAATTAGATGATGATAATAATTGGCAGTCATTGATATTCTGTAAAAGATACTCCTGGATGTGTGCTCTTTTTAGTATAGCATTTATCTCCAAATTCCAGGCACAACTTTGGGTACGCGGACTTATGCCAGCTGAAACCTGGCCTAAATCCTGGCACTCAAGTTGGGGCGCAAATCCCCAATATTCTATAGCAGTGGTTCCCAACCCTATCCTGGAGGACCACCAGGCCAATCGGGTTTTCAGGATAGCCCTAATGAATATGCATGGAGCAGATTTGCATGCCTCTCACTTCTATTATATGGGTTAATTGGGTTTTATAAAGAGTGTTTCACTGTGAAATGTAAGAAGGTATTAATGTTAAAGGGTGAATGGCTTAGGATGTTTCATAATATGCTATTTGCCATGCCTAGCACGTAGCAGAGTGATCACGAACAGAACAGAGAAGGTTATCATGCCGCTGTACCGGGCCATGGTATGCCCTCACCTGGAGTACTACGTCCAGCACTAGTCGCCGTACATGAAGAAGGACACGGTACTACTCGAAAGGGTCCAAAAAAGACCGACTAAGATGGTTAAGGGGCTGGAGGAGTTGCCGTACAGCGAAAGATTAGAGAAACTGGGCCTCTTCTCCCTCGAACAGAGGAGATTGAGAGGGGACATGATCGAAACATTCAAGGTACTGAAGGGTATAGACTTAGTAGATAAGGACAGGTTGTTCACCCTCTCCAAGGTAGGGAGAACAAGAGGGCACTCTCTAAAGTTGAAAGGGGATAGAACGCTATTCCAGAAGCTGTTATAGGGGAAAACACCCTCCAAGGATTCAAGACAAAGTTAGACAAGTTTCTGCTGAAAAAGAACGTGCACTGGTAGGGCTAGTCTCAGTTAGGGTGCTGGTCTTAGACTAGAGGGCCGCCCCGTGAGCGGTCTGCTGGGCATGATGGACCACTGGTGTGACTCAGCAGTGGCAATTCTTATGTTATGTTCTCTTTTTTTTCTGGAGCCATGTGGTAGCTTACCCACGTTCATCCTTTCATTCTCTCTGGAAAACAACTCCCCAATCCCTATATGTCCTGTCTGTCAGTCCATATTAGATTGCAAGCTCTTCTGAGCAGGGACCCTCTATTACATGTTAAATGTATAGCGCTGTGTACGCCTTTCAGCACTATAGAAATGATAAGTAGTAGTAGTAGTAAAAATGACTGGATAGCCACAAACAAGCTATTTAGCTGTTTGGCAGCCATTTTGGCTGCTTAAATCATTCTAAATATAGGCCAATTTGTTTTTCTCTGTTTTCATTTCAAAATAAAATACATCAAGATAAAACATGCTGTTTGACATTTCTTTTTTCCACATCAAATGACAAACTTATTCCTATCATTTGCATGAGTAGGAGACTTGTGCACAGACAAGGTGCTTACCTGCAGGAAATATTGTAGGCTAGTACCTTGGCCTTCAAAAGCTTTATACTCTAAGAATATACATCACTCTGCTACGTGCTAGGCATGGCAAATAGCATATTATGAAACATCCTAAGCCATTCACCCTTTAACATTAATACCTTCTTACATTTCACAGTGAAACACTCTTTATAAAACCCAATTAACCCAAGGCAAACTTTCATCAATGTGCCTGGCCTACTATTAAAATAGCAAATCATTTAAAAATAGCTCTCAGACCTCTAACTCTTGGAAATCTTCCTCTTCTTCCACATCATAAGACAGCGTGTGAATTTTAATATCATCAGCTGACAGGTCGATGAATTTTCCGTCGGGGTACTCCAGGCTGTCTTTGGTGGGAGACCTATCTTCAATGAAAGTAGTTTCACAGCATTCAGAGCTCAGGTTCTCCCCCCAAGAACGTAGCATGTTTTCTGAGTACAGGATAATGTTGGGGCGATAGTGGGACTCCACAGTCTGTTGAAGCATGCTTGGATCAAGTAGCTGTTGAACAGGGTCATTTCTACTGTTATCCCGGCAGGTCTGAGAGGCCATATTTCCCACTATATGATTCTGATATTGTGGAGTTGGGTAAACCGATACCATACCGTCTCTGTTCTCTGTCAAGATATTCCTTGTGTTGATTAAACCATTTCTTTTGCTGGATTCACTAATTTTATTATGCATTAGTACACTGTTCTGTTCAATTAAGCCATCCATATTGTTTTTCTTCTTTCTGGAGTGTAAGTAAGAAATGCAGGTCACATTTGTCTAATGGTTCCCATTTTTCTGAAAACAGAAAAAAAAAAGCAATATTAGAAAAAAAATGACAAGGTCTGAGCAAAATGTCACTTTATGTCAAATAATTTTAAATGCAGGAACAAAAGTAAAACTTAGAAATACATAGTTTATGAACTTCATTAAACACAAGTAGTTTAACCCATTAAACTCAGTACTTTAAGCAAATTGCCCTCAAAAGCATCAAACAATTCTGAGTACAATAAACAGAAGAAATGAAAATAAAAACAAAAAACCTCCATGCCAGGTCCTCCAAGTATGTATCAAGCTTGCCAAAAACTGCATATTTGAAAACCAGGATTTTGAGTTTGATACGATCGGACTCCGCTTTATCTCTTATATCAGACCACACCATGCAGTGATCACTGCCACCCACGTGAGCACCCACCCAGACATTAGACACAATAGGGCCAATCAGACTGTGGAAGTTAGCTGGACTGACTCTCAGAGATATTCAATGCTGGGCCATTTCCGGTGACCAGCATTAAAATATCCAGTTTGTTTTTGAACACTCTAAACATATCCCCCCTTTACTAAACTGCGGCCCGGAACACTAAGGGGGAAATTCTATAACCAGCACCTAAATTTAGGCGTCGGTAGGCACCCTGCCAATGCCTAAGCAATTGAAAAATGCAGACAAAAATGGCAGTGTTGAAGTGCCTACTGATGCCTAACTAAAAGGCGGCTGAAATGGCTGCTGGAATTGCGGATAGGTAGCCGCTTTAGGCCACGAAACGCCAAAGTAGGCATGGCCAATGCCAGAACTGGCATTAGGCGGGCTAAAGCAGCTACCCAGCCACAAATCACACCAAGATAAGTGGCTGAAATGTAGGCCTGGAAAACCCTGGCCTACATTTCAGCTACCTATCTTTGCCGCTAGACCGCAGCAGCCGATCGAGACAGCAATGTGATTCAGTGCATTTACCACAGCAGCATTGCTACCGTGGCTTTGTAAAAGTTGCCCTAAGAATGTTACATAGATTAAGAACCCTTTTTATCAAGCTGAACTAGAGGTTTTTAGCGTGAGTCAGCGCGGTAATTACTCTGATGTTCATAGAATTCCTATGAGTATCGGAGCACTTATCTTACCAGCCCATGCTAAAAACCTCTAATGCAGTTTGATAAAAGAGGGGGTAACAGATTACCTGACATAAAGTAATTTCAGGAAAGTGATCCAGCCCCTGCATCGTCTACTGTAATTTTTTATTATTTAGTGCATCGAAGAATATGATTTAAGCTATTCAAGTGGTGCAGAATACGACCGCTAGGATCATTTCAAGAAACTTATGTTATATGGATCATATAACACCAGTCATAATTTCCAGAATGGTGTGTGGGGTGGGGAAGAGGCCTCCCCCAAAATTGGTGATCTGTCTGTAATTAAAAATGTTTCTTTAAATCTCCCTCCCTTCCCCCCACCCTCCCCAATGGGACCCTGCGGCACGATATCTTCAGCTCCGGACTCCCCCACACTTACCCCCCTGGGTCGCTGCTATTTTAAATGTTCCAGCAGCCGCGGCATAGTGTCCTGGAGATGAGCCTTCTGCCGTTGCCTGCCCCGTAAGTCATAATTCTGGAGCTGCCCGCTTAGGTGGGAACAGGAAGTCGCTGCTGAATTAAGACTTCAGGGGCAGGCTGACAGCAGAAGGCTCATCTACTGAATGCTGCGCCATGGCTGCCGGAACATTAAAATAACAATGACCCAGAGGGGAGCAGGTGTGGGGGAGTCCAGAGCTGAAAAGATCATGATGCAGGGTCCTGCTGGGGGGCAGGAAGGAAAGAAGAACATATGCTGTACGCAGAACTCGCTGGACCATAATGGATCCTTGAGGAAGGCATGTTGTCCAAAACACGGACCGTGTCGGGTCCCCTGGTTGGCTTTAAGGTTGTATATGTTACTGCATTTTTTCTATTAATAAACAACGCCTGCATCTTGTACATTATCTGCAGTTTCTTTGTTTTTTCGCTTTAAGAAGGCCATGGAAACACAAGAGCACAGACAGAAAGAAGTGCAACCAGAGACAGTGAAATGATGATTAGATTACCAGAAAATAAAGGTAGGGAATATGATTTTATTTTCAATTTACTGATTGAAATGTGTCAGTTTTAAGAATTTATATCTGCTATCTATATTTTGCACTGTTCAGAAAAAAATTAATTTCTTTCTATTTCTCAGGTGTTATAACGCATGTAGAGTCTGGTATCTTAGGGGGTTTTGTTTGTGTATATTAGTACTTTTAGTTTGTTGTCCTGTGTTTGCATAGGAGTTATTATCTGTGTTCTGCATGTGTGACCAAGGCCAGATGTTCTGGTAGAAATGAATGTTGAGAAGCATACAGTGTGCTTTGTGTAGTTTAATTTTGTGGTTAACCATTATGTGTTGTTAATAAGATTATGCTGTGTGTATATTTGAAAAAATGAAGGGGAAAAATGGTATTACAATTAATACTATCATTATTATGGGGGTGGGGTCAGGGGCAGAGCTTGGGTAGGATCAGGGGTGGAGCTTGGGCTGAGATTTTATTCCACCCCCCAAACAAAAAAGCATTCCGCTGCCTATGACACCAGTTATATATGGATCATATAACATTAGTTTTAAAGAACCTACATTGGTAACCAATCCAGCAAAGGATTATGTACAAGGTTATTATTAGTGTTTAAGGCAATAAATGATTCCACTTCTGTGATACTTGCTGCCGGTTTAAAATTATATCAACCCTCAAGGACTCTGAGATCTTCAAATCAGGCTAAAATGGATGTTACCTCAGTGCAAATTGTAAGAGTAGAACATTATCAAGCATCTATTTTTTTTTTTTTTAATAATGGACCTCAAAGTCTGGAATGCATTATCCAGTGAATTGAGATTAACACACAATTTAAAAGAATTTAAAAGAGGTTTGAAGACATTGTTGTACCAGTAAATATATGTAATTTAATATACTGCAATATAATTAGATATAATACACTTATGGTAATAGCTATCTGAGAGATATGTAGTGTATGTTTATTTTATTGTGAATGTATTTTGTAATCTGCTTAGAAAGTTTGATAAGTGGACTATAAATGTTTTGGATAGTCTCTATTTAGTTCACTCATTTGAACTAAAAGTCTATAGACTATACTATGGATGAGAGTACCGTATTTTCATGCATATAACGTGCGCGTTATACATGATTTTACAAACCGTGCATAACCTTGTGCGTTATACGCGTGAGCGCGCTATATAAAATTTTTTTACATAGTTCCCACCCCGCCCAACGCCCGATTCATCATCCGGAAGGACCGCTCGCACTCCCACCCCGATGGACCACTCGCACTCCCACCCGAAGAACCGCAGCCTCCCCCCCTCCCCCATGGAGAAGCTGTCTACCTTGTTTCCGGATGCCAGTGAGCCCAGCTGCTTCCTCTGCCGGCGGTCCTGCCCCTTCTCTGAGCCCTGCTGCGCTGCTTCCTCTTCCTCTAGGAAAAGGCAGCATCTTAAACACTGCAGTGAGCACTAGAACACCAACACATACATTGTAAAACTAAACAAACCAGATCCTGCACAGTCAATTGATCCTGTACAGTCGATGCTATCAGAAAGCCATGTCCCTTTCATACACACAGACAGATACACCTTTGCCCAATATGGAATAATCACAAACGAAAAATAGAAATATGTAGACAAAAGTTAAACTGAACTGCCAAGAAACCAGACTCTGCATACAATGCAACACCACAACACCACAAAAACAGTAATACATGTCCTCTAATACTGTGCAAAATATAAAGACAGTAGATGTAAATTTGAAAACTGATATATAACAATCACCACTTTACAAATTAACAAATAAAAATAAAACAAATAATGAGAAATATGAAAATACCATTTTATTGGACTAATCCCTGTAAGCTCGGTCCTCATCCCCACAAACCACCTGATTCCATCCACACAAGCCTTGAATTGTTTTATATTGAACTTATTATATTAAAGTATAAAAAGAAACAATATTCTGTACAATTGTCAATTTATAAATCAGCGTCTTCTCCCCACTCTCTCTTCCCCATTTCCCTTCAGCGTCCTCAGCCCACTCTCTCTCCACTTTCCTTCAGCGTACGCACATAAAAACAAGCAAGTAATTTTATATCATTTTCATTCTATTCATTCATAGAAATTAAAGTCTACATAATGCCAGTCACATAACAAAACATGATTTTACAAAAATAATTCCCTGCAGTCAAGCCTGCAAGGATTACTAGATGTCTTTCAGCAGCTCCCCTCCCTCCCTCCCCATTATCTTCGTGGCCAAGTCAAAATGATCTACCAACAATAAAATTTTAAAAACACAAAGCACGCTGTACGCAGAGAAAATGTTAATTATCATTTAAATTCCGCGGGTTTTCAAAGAGGTCAAGGCAGATGACTTTATGCAATGTCACCTCAGTAACAACTCTACAAAAATAGACAAATATACTCCCTCCCTTTTTATTAAACCGCGATAGCGTTTTTTAGCGCAGGGAGCTACGCTGAATGCCCCATGCTGCTCTCGACACTCCCTGCGCTAAAAACTGCTATTGCAGTTTAGTAAAAGGGGCCCATAGTGCAAAATATAGACAGCATATATAAATTCTCAAAACGAACACATTTTGATCACTAAATTGAAAATAAAATCATTTTTCCTACCTTTATGTTTGGTAATTTCATCAGTCTCTAGTTGCACTTTATTCTTCTGACTGTGCATCCAATATTTCTTCCCTTCTTTCAGCCTCCTGTATGCTTCCTCTCCTCCAAACTTCATTTCCTCCCCCAACTTTTTCTTTGTTTCATTCTGTCCCCTTCTTTCTTTCTCTCTCCATGCCCCCTTTCTTTCTGTATGTCTGTCTTTCTCTCTCTCTCCATGCCCCATTTCTTTCTTTCACCCTGCCCCCTTCTTTCTTTCTCTCTCCATGCCTCCTTTCTTTCTCTATGTCTGTCTTTCTCTCTCTTTCTCCATGCCCCATTTTTTTCTTTCTTTCACCCTGCCCCCTTTCTTTCTTTCTGGATCCCTGTCCCCCCCCTTGCTTTCTTTCTGGCTCCCTGGCTCCCCCCCCCCGTTCTTTCTTTCTCCCTTCCCTCCCCCATGCCACCGCCGCTACCACTACCATGCTGCCACCACTGCCGGGGAAAGGCTGCCACTGGCCATCGGAAACAGGCCGACGCTGACTTCGCCGACCAACTCTGGCTGCCCGACGTCAATTCTAATGTCGGAGAGGACATTCTGGGCCAGCCAGGCAGCGATTGGGTGGCCCAGAATGTCCTCTCCGACGTCAGAATTGACGTCGGACGGCTAGAGTTGCTCGGCTCGGGGAAGAGAAGCAGCAGGGAGTGAGAATTTGGCGCCGGCTTCTTTCTTTCCCCAGCGGCAGCATATTCCCCGGTAAGTGGCCAGCTGAACACCCCCTCGGGCCTTGCACCTGGGGCGGACCTCCCCCCGCCGCCCCTCCCTTGGTACGCCACTGGTAAGTAATAAAAGGTTAGCTTTCATAACCTACAAAAGATTGCAGAAAGAGGAAGACAGGCAAAAATATCTGGAAAAGTTAAGAGAGGCTGATCGTATAGTCAGGAAAGCAAAGATGCAAATGGAAGAAAAAATAGCTGACACAGTAAAACGGGGAGACAAGACATTTTTAGATATAGTGATAGGAAGAAGTGCAAAAGTAGGTGAAGGGGAGAAATACGAGCAGAAGCTGATAAAGAAAAGGCTGAATTGCTTAACAAATATTTCTGTTCTATGTTCACAACTGAAGTGCTGGGAGCAGGACCACAGAAGACAAATGCAAATGTAGATGGAATAGTGGTAGACCCTGATCAATTTTCAGAGGGTTGTGTTCATGAAGAGCTATCTAAATTAAAGGTAAAGAAAGCAATGGGGTCAGACAGTGTACATTCGAGGGTGCTGAAGGAAATTAAGGAAGTTCTGGTGACTCTGCTGATTGACCTTTTCAATGCTTCTCTAGAGTCAGGAGTGGTACCGGAGGATTGGAGAGGGCGGATGTGGTCCCTCTCCACAAAAGTGGAAGTAAGGAAGAAGTAGAGAATTTAAGGCCAGTAAGTCTGACATCTGTGGTAAGCAAATTCATGGGAATGCTTTAAAAAGAAAAAATGTTGAAGTTTCTGGAATCCTGTGGATTACAGGACCGGAGGCAACATGGATTCAATAGAGATAGGTTTTGTCAGACAAATCTGATCAATTTCTTTGACTGGGTGACCAGAGAATTGGATAAAGGGTGTGCGCTAGATGTGGTGTATTTAGATTTTAGCAAAGCCTTTGACAGTGTTCTACCCAGACGTCCAGTAAATAAACTGAGTGCCCAGGGATGGACCTCATAGCGACAGGCTGGGTCAGGAACTGGTTGAGTGGAAGATGACAGAGGGTACTGGTCAATGAAGATCACTTTGAGGAAAGGGATGCTACCTGTGATGTGCCTCAATGTTCTGTTCTTGGGAAGAGATGGCGGAGACTGAGACTGTATCTGAATTCAAGAAAGCGTGTGGGATCTCTTAGGGAGAGGAAGAGATGATGGTTACTGCGGATGGGCAGACTGGATAGACCATTTGACCTTTATCTGCCATCATGTTCCTTTGTTTTTAAATTTTAGGAACATTAATGATTTATTGATTTATTTATGTAGATTTATATCCTTTCCTCCTCAAAGAGCTCTGAACGGGTTACAGTTTGGATTCACAGTGTTACAATGTAGGGTTTATATAAGTGTACTGCAATATATGTTCAGATAAGATTACTTACTTATGCTGGTGAAGGGTTGAGAGAGTGACTAGGCAGCTTTTCTAAAGTTAAGAATTCCTTTAAATGCTCTGATATGAAGAGGTAGGCTGTTCCAGAGGTTTGGTAAGAAATGAGATTAAGATCGTTTCCAGGCTATCTGGAGTTGGAGGGAGTGTCCTGATGGTGTATGTAGGCTTATTTCATCTTGGGAGCGTAGCACTCTTTGGGGTGTAAAGAGGAAGTTTGTTTGAGAAGTATTTGGGTGTCATGTTGTAGAGAGATTTAAAAGCCAACATTAGGTCTTTGAAAATGCATCATTTGGTTATGCTCCTCCTCTGACCATGCCCACTTTTCAGATTCACACACTAGATCTAATGCATAGCACTTTATATAATGCGCCTACCAAGTTGTGCAAGTAACTTTTAATTAATGCCAATTATCCTCCATTATGAAGTGTCGATTGCCATTTAACGGTGCCAATTAGGTTTGTTAAACAATTATGTGCTTGCATATTGGCAGTGCGCACCAATTTGCATGCAAAACTTAAGGCGCCATATACATAATTTGGGGGTTAGTGTACATTTTGGGGGAAATTCTATAAGAGGCACCTAAAGTTGGGTGTCTAACTTAATTAATATATTGGCTTCAATAATGAGCTTTAAGAAGATCATAATTGAAAAAAATAAAATTTAATTGAGAAATAGGTGCCAATCTTCTTAGGCATGATTCTACAAAAGATAGGTGCCCTTCGCATGGCACCTTTTGGCACCTAACACCAGATTAGGCATGTTTAGGGGTGGAGAAAGACAGGCACCACTAGGCTTGATTCTCTAAAGGACTTAGGCCTACATTACAGGTAACTATGTTTTTTTTACAATTGCCAAAGGCAGGTAAGGTAGATATGCTAACTAGTTAGTGCAAGAATATCCAGTATCCATCCCTGACACACCCCATTAAAAAAAAAAAAAATCCAAAACAATATTTAGTGAATAGTTAGTGCATGGCAATGTAAAAATTAATAAGTGATGTTATAGCGGATCCCAGGTTAAGCCATTTTTTACCAGGGCTGTGGAGTCAGAGTTGGAGTCGGAGGAAATTTCGGGTACCTGGAGTCGGAGTCAGAAGTACAATAAACTGAGGAGTCGGAGTCGGAATATTTATCTACCGACTCCATTTTTGAACTTGGCATACCAATCACGAGCGATTCTTTCAGCTATAGCACCCACTATATACACAGCACAAATGTTGCGAGCAGCTTCTGCTGCCTTAGAACCTTGATTAAAAGCAAAAAGAAGGTGGTGTCGAAAATGCTCATTTCTCTCAACTTGACATTCCATTTTAACGATCTGAAAATTAACCAGTGCTGTGGAGTCGGAGTCGGAGTCGAGGAGTCGGAGTCGGAGGAAATTTCAGGTACCTGGAGTCGGAATCGGAGTCGGAGTCGGAACATTTATCTACCGACTCCACAGCCATGTTTTTTACTCCACTGGCACCTAATGCAGCTTAGTAAAAAGGACCCCTTTCTGCTCTTATTTAACCACTTAATAGGCTGAATATCATCACTAAGGGTTCTTTTATCAAGCTGCGGTAGGGGTTTAATGCGTGTAATACCGCGTGTTAAACCACCTGCCGTGCTAGCCGCTAGCGCCTGCTCAATGCAGGCGTTAGTTTTTTAGCCGGCCGTGGAGGTTAGCGCATGATGAAATGTCTGACGCGCTAACCCCACTAGCGCGGCTTGATAAAAGGACCCCTAACTGGTTAAGTTTTGGATCTGTCCAAGAAATGGCCACAGATCACCCAGGCAGTAACCGGAAAGTGCTAAGGTCAGAGCACAACTCAGAATATTAGTGGCTGGCCTGTTCACTATGGGTTGTGAGCAAAATCACACTGAATATTAACCCCTATAGATTTTTTTGTTCTGTTGTTCAAATAATTTAGAATAAACAGCCACTAACATATTCATTTACATGACAGACAGTACATCAAATATTACAAAATGCTGGCGTACCACTTGAGGAGTAGACTGACTAAAGGTCCATGGTCAAAAAATCAAAGCCTGCCTTAGTAAAAATCATTATCAGTATAAAAACTCTTGTAATAATATACTGAAATATTTTATTTAAAAGATAAAAGTCTTCTGCTCAAATTCATAGCATAATCTAATTATTTAAATGGAATGAGTTTCATTAATTTTCCAAAAGTGCATCCTCTTCCAGTTTATTTTCAGCTGACCTTCTGTGATCTCAGCATTCATCATCGGCCAAAAAAGATTTAAGAATGGAGTGTTTTCAGAACTATAGGTCCCAGTAAGAAGGAATATATTACTCTTATTGATGTTCTGTAGGATCATGTACTTAGGGGCCCTTTTTCTCTCTTCCTTTTTCTTTTAGCTTTCTTCAATTTATTTTTCTGCCACTTTGTCCAGATTTAATTCATTCTTACTTCCTAGTCTTTAAGTTCCCTCCTTTTTCTTTTTTTTTTTATAAATCTTTATTGAGTTTCAAAACCAACAAAAATGCAATACAGTTCCCTCCTTTTTACTGTGTCTACCTGCAGCTTTCCATCTCTTTCCCTCACTCTAGCTCTCCTATTTTATATTCCTTTATTCCTAGGCTTTCATTAACTGCCAGCATTTGCCTCCTCTCTCTCCCCTTTCTTTCCCCTTCCATCATTGTCTCACTCTTCTCGTCCCTTTTCTATCCAGTATCTGCACCATCTATGCAACAACTGCCTCCTCTCTCCCTCTATCCATCCAGAACCGCCACTCTCTCTCTACACACTCTTCCATCAGTATCTTCCTTTTCTCTCTTCTCCCACTTCCACACAAAGCCTGCCCCCTCTCTCCCATCTCTCCTTTCTGTCTCCTCTTTCACTTCCCCCTTCCATCATCTCCCTCCTGTCTCTCCCATCTTCTATTCAGGCCTCTGTCTCCCTCTTATACAGCCTCTTCCCCCACTGTATCCCCTCCCCTTCCATCAACATTTTCCTCCTCTCTGTATCTTTCCCCTTCTATACAATGTCTGCCCCCTTTCTTACCCTCATCTTTCCATCCAGCATCTCCCTTCCATTCCCCCTTTTATCATCTTCCTTCTCTCTGCCCCCTTCCAGGTTCTATTCTGAATCTGTCTTCCCTACTTCTATACAGCATCTGCCCCCGCCCCTCCCCTTCCATCAGTATCTTCCTCCTTTCTGTCTGTCTCCCCTTACATTCAGCACTGGCCACTTATCTGTCTGTCCCCTTACTTCCTTACAGCATTTGCTTCTCTCTCCTTCCCATCCAGTGTCTCTCCTTTCAGTTTCCCCTTCCATCATCTCCTGCTTTTAACTTTTCCCCACACCATCTGCCTTCTTTCTCACCCCTCTTCCATCCAGTATCTGCCCTTTGTCTCTCCCTTCTATATAGCATCTGCCTCCTCTCTCCCTTTCCATCAGTATCTCTTTGTGTCTCTCTCCCTTCTTTCCATATAGCATCAGCCCTGTCTCTTTCCATCCAGCATTTTCCTTTCTTTCTCTTCCTCCCCCTTTCATCACATTTCCCTCCTGTCTCTTCTCCCCATCTGACACCCAGCTGCTGTTGCTGCTTCTGTTGCACACCAAGAGCAGCACTTCCCCACCCCCTCCCACATTCACCCTGGCCACTGCTATTACTTCTCCTTCAAATGAGCTGCAGCAGCGGCAAAACAGCCTACCTCATTCTTCCACAGGCCGCACTCACAGCCTCGGTATACACAGCTGTTGGTCATGCCACTCTGATGTCCTCTTCCAGTTCTGGGGCAAAGCCAGCCTCCAAACATACAGAGGCTACTGGTGTGGCCTTACAGTGGAATGATGCAGGCTGTTTTGCCACCGCTGCTTATATGGAGGCAGCGGGAGGGAGGTGGGGAAGTGCTGCTCTTGGCTGCACAGCAATCCAGAACTGCTGTGCGGGGATGTAAAAATAGGTGCACAGCCATGCAGCTGAGCATCTTAGAGGGAACATTGTTACCGCAAATTTTGAAGGGCCGTGGCCTCCAATTCTAACACCTATTAATGTACTTTAAGTACATGCAATGATGGTATGGTCCTATGTGGACTCTTTTCAGCATCATAAGCACCCTTTGGGAAATTTCTGGATTCCAACATTTCCCATGTCATAATTTTGAGAGGTCACGCTTGAGATCTTTATGACAGCTTTTAGGCATCTTGGTTGGGGGAGAAAGAGGGCAGAGATATGTTAGTTTTACAGTAGACTTACACATACCACCCTGCTGTCACAGGCTCTGAACATTTTCATAAGTGTATATTCTCACTTCCATGACTCATCCAAAATTACATTATCACTTCCATGACTCATCCAAAATAGTACTGTAAGCCTATTGCAAACAAGGAAAGGCAAGGGATGTCTTTTCAAGCAAAAAATTATTTATTAGAAACAGTAGGAATCTACTATTTCTAATAAATACTTTTTTTGGTTGAAAAAACATCCCCCTTGCCTTTGCTTTGTTTATATCCAAAGGCAAGGGGCTCTTCTGTTTGCCTGTTTGTACTGTAAGCCTATTAGATACATGGAGCCCTATGTTAGATAGAATGTATTTGTAAGGACAAAAGAAATAATAAAAAAAAATCCCACTTAATATCTACTATAAATAAACATATCAAATCACTTTCATATCTTATAAGGTTGAAGTACACAGTCATTTTACCACATATTCTTCCAAATCAAGGTTTCAGGCCTACTTTTCTTAAATTCTTAATGAATATTCTTGTGTGTGCTCTGGAAGATCATCACGCCATAGCTCATATTGTCAAATGACACAATCCTAAAGGAACCCTGACACAGTTCACTTTAAGAGAAATGAGTCTCATTGATGGGATATCAGTATACCTAGCTATAACCTATTCAGGAGGGACAGAGATTGCAAAACAGGTGGTGGAATAGCTCTCTAAGTAAAAGACAACATTAAACCAGCTGGATTGCAGGCTATGTGAGAAAAAGAGAAAGCCCTGGAGATTGTGTTGGAAAGAGGAGCTAGTACCGTATTTTCACGTAGATAACGCGCACCCGTGTAAAACGCGCACACGGGTATAGCGCGCGGGAAACACAAATTTATGTAAAGAAATTTTTATATACCGCGCTCACGGGTATACCGCGCATGCCGCCCCGACTCTCCTCTGGCTACCCCGACTCTCCTTTCACCCGCCCTGACTTTCCATTCACTGCCCCGGCTCTCCTCTGGCTGCCCCGACTCTCCGTTCGCTACCCCGACTCTCCTTTCACTCGACCCGACTTTCCATTCACTGCCCCGACTCTCCTCTGGCTGCCCCGACTCTCCGTTCGCTGCCCCGACTCTCCTCTGGCTGCCCCAACTCTCCTCTGGCTGCCCCGACTCTCCTCTGGCTGCCCCGATTCTCCTTTCACCCGCCCCGATTTTCCGTTCACTGCCCTGACTCTCCTCTGGCTGCCCCGACTCTCCGTTCGCTGCCCCGACTCTCCTCTGGCTGCCCCAACTCTCCTCTGGCTGCCCCGACTTTCCTCTGGCTGCCCCGATTCTCCTTTCACCCGCCCCAATTTTCCGTTCACTGCCCTGACTCTCCTCTGGCTGCTCCGACTCTCCGTTCGCTGCACCGACTCTCCTCTGGCTGCCCCAACTCTCCTCTGGCTGCCCCAACTCTCCTCTGGCTGCCCTGACTCTCCTCTGGCTGCCCCGACTCTCCGTTCGCTAAATTGAATGTAAGGCTTGGAAAAATTATGTTAGAGGTCTCTTCCTATTTTGATTTTAGAAAATTGTTAAAGACTCAACTCTTTGATAGGCTGGTATCTTAATGCATTCTGCTTCATTTATTCAATCAAGCTCCTTATATTCAACTTGATGTATTTTATCTGTTCTATGTATTACTTCTTTCCCTGCCATGATGGTATTTTCTGCATTATATTGTACATGCTTTCTGTCTTTATCTGTTTTTAAGTCCATTATTCTAATTCGTATTTTATCTGTATCCCATGTATTAGCTCACCTTGTTGTGAACTGCCTAGAGCTTTTTCGGTATGGCGGTATATAACAATAAAATTATTATTATTATTATTATTATTAAGCTGTCATCAGTTCTAGTTGTGTAGTGCGGATTTAGCGCACGCAAAAAATCTGCGTGCGCTAAAAATGCTACCGCAGCTTAGTAAAAAGAGTCCTTAGTGTGGTTGAAAACTACAAAAAGACAGTAAACAAGTCCCCAAACCTTTCCCTTTACAGAATACTAACTTAGTGCCGATCATCTTAGTGCCATTTATAGAATCTAACTTAATATATTTTACCATACATCCTATGCCTAATTTTTTTTCATTTAAACCTTATGCACTGTTCTTTCATATTTAAAAGCGCTTTATGACAAATTGTATACTTTAAGCCATGTAATTGTGCTCTTAGATATAAAAATCAATCTATGCATTAATGAACATGCATCTTTGCATATTATAGTGTATGTATGTGACTTCAGGAAACATGAACAGTATACTGTCTGAATTTAATGATCAACTACACTTCTCCCTCCGTATTCGCGGTTTCGATTATTCATGGTTTTTAGCTTGCTGCCTCCTCCCCCCAAATTACATCAGCTTGCATAGAGATATCGCTGATTCCAAGCGTTTACAGAGAAAATCACTGATTACCAGCACTTTGTTCACCGTGTTTTGCCTCTCCTTCTGCCATGTTATTCATGGTTTTCACCATATTCACGATGGTTTTTAATAGAAAACAGCAAATAACATATATAAAAGTTATTCGCAGTTTTTCAGTATTTGCAGTTCTGTTAATCCCCTATCACAGCGAATATGGAGGGAGAAGTGTATGATAATTTTAGCATCAGCGATTTTTGAAAACACATTCCTCCATGTGTTCCTAAAACATTCCACTGATTGTTAGGGATCTGACAAAAATAGCAGGAGGAAAGAGATCAAATTAATTTGTGACTGGTCACAACTTCTTCTTTATGGAAAGAAAAATTACATTTTTTTTTTTTCCTTTTTTCAAAAAAACACAAGAAATCTTTAGGCGCAGTGGTTCTGTTTTTTTCATCGCTGAAAGGGATGACTATCTCCTTTGGGCAATTCAAATTTTACTTTGAAGATGAAGAGCCACTGCTGTACTTCAACCATACTTCAGCACAGAGCACTTCCTTTGAACATTGCTACCACTGTGCTTCCTTCCTGTTGGGTTAGAAATCAAGGTTAGATGAATTAAACAGAAGAGTATCTCAGGGGCCTCACCATTCTGAGTATATGATGTTGTATGAAATGTTAAAACAGCAAGGCAAGGGAAAGTATTAGGGAAAAAAAGATGAAAAAATATAGAAGGATATGGAACAGAAAAGTTAAAGCAAACTAAAAAAAAGTTGGAGAAGCCTTTTCAAGTGTATATGTCAGTATATGTGCACAAAGAGGGTAATTCTAAACTAAACTAAACCTTAGGTTTGTATACCGTGCCATCTCCACAAGCGTAGAGCTCGGCACGGTTTACAGGGTTAGGTTGAAAAGGAGCTACAATGAAGGGTTATAGGAAAGAAGCTAGGAAGATAAAGAGGGACAGGGTACCAAAGAGCGGGAGGTGTTAGATTTTTGAAAAGAGCCAAGTTTTCAGGAGTTTGCGGAAGGATTGGAGGGAGCTTGAAATTCTGAGCGGGGATGTGAGGTTGTTCCAGAGTTCTGTGGTTCTAAAGGGGAGGGATGTTCCTAGTTTTCCTACGCGGGATATACCTTTTGTAGAGGGGAATGATAGTTTCAGTTTTTGGGAGGATCTAGTGGAATTAGGGTTAGAGGAATTCCAAAAGAGTGGGATAACGGGAGGGAGGATGCCATGCAGGATCTTGAAAGCTAAACAGGCACATTTAAAGAGGACTCTGGAGTGAACTGGGAACCAGTGAAGTTTGAATAGGAGTGGGGATAATTCTATAATTCTATAAGGAGGTGACCAAGATTTAGGGCTCCTTTTACTAAGGTGCGCTAGCGTTTTTAGCGCACGCAGGAAATTACCACGAGCTACGCTTCTAGAACTAACGCCAGCTCAGTGCTGGCATTAAGGTCTAACACGCGGGGGCAATGTAGCGTGCGTTATTCTGCACGTTAAAGCCCTAATGCGGTTTAGTAAAAGGAGCCCTTAGTACCAAAAATGCACATAAATAACCTTAATAGTACCCTTTATGCGGCGTAGTGATTAGAGCTATAGCTTCAGCACCCTGAGGTTATGGGTTCAAATCCCACCCTGCCCCTTGTGACCCTGGGTGAGTCACTTAATCTTCTACTGCCTCAGGTATATTAGATAGACTGTGAGCCTGCAGGGACAGATAGGGAAAATGCTTGATTTGTAACCCGTTCTGATCTCCTTTGGGAGAACAGGCTAATAAATAAATAAATAGGCTAACAAGCTACTGACCTTCAATATAGTTGGATGCTAACAACCAAAATATTGATGTTAATTTACACCAATTATGATTTGTGAATGCATTCATAAAGCCTTTTATACCAGTGTTCTATGCTTTTTATCTTCATATGGCAAATTGTAACTGTAAACTGTATATGATGTATATTGGTATTAGATCCCTAGTGTGTGTTGTTAGGATAAAAACTTGTATTGTAACTATGGCAAATTGTAACACATTAAGAGGTTCATAATCAAAACAAAAATAAGTCTAAAATAAGTCTACATCGGCACTTGTACGACCTAAAAGACAGGTCACCCAAGTGCTGATAATCGAAACGGGTTTTTAGATGTATCCACTCTGAATGCCACTGTGTGCCCAGAGCTCAAAGGGCGTTTTGGGAGGAGTGGTGAGTGCGGGAGGTGGGCGGGATGTGGGTTGACCTAGACCAGGGGTGTCAAAGTCCCTCCTCGAGGGCCGCAATCCAGTGAATATGCATGAGATCTATTTGCATGCACTGCTTTCAGTACTTATTCATTGGGGAAATCCTGAAAACCCGACTGGATTGCAGCTCTCGAGGAAGGACTTTGACATCTGTGACCTAGACTTAGTCATCCTGCAGGGATAATCAAAAGTTTAATGAGACTGGTTAGACGGAACTTATACGTTGTGACTTAGGCGATCTAAAAACAGGTATAAGTGCCCAGAAGGTATCCAAAGTGACCAAATAACCACTGCAGGGACTAAGTACAAACCCCCCCACACACTCCCCCAGTGATCACTGACCCCCCTCACACCACCATAAAAATCGGAATAAAAACGTACATACCTGCCTCCAGAACATCAACACCTGGTATAGGAAAGCCTAGTAGAGCTACACAAAGGTGGCTTAAATAGTCTGGGAGGGAGGTGGGCTAGTGAACCATAGAGAGGAGAACCCAGGCCCATAAGCCACTCTAACCACTGCATTCATGGTGGAAAATATGAGCCCACCAATCTCCCCCCCTCCCCAAGCCCTACTGTACTGCCATATGGGTGGCATCTGCAGTCATAAGGGCTATTTGAGTTGTAGACAGGTGGGTATAGTGGGTTTGGGGGGCTCACCATGACCTGCAAGGGAGTTGTGGTGAGATGTTTATGTGGCACCTTTTTTGTGAGGTCCACTATTCTGTTCCCATATCTGGGTGTCCAGTCTATCACTTTGCTGGCCCCTCCCACATCCAAAAGGTCTAGTTCTGGGCATTTGGGACGTCGATTAATTTTTGGTCAAGAAAGTGGTATAAAGATAGATGACTTGGCAGCAAATATATTTTGAATGCATTTTTCGAGAATGGATTTTAGATGCTGCCAACTTTGGGCAACTAGCACTCTAGGCCTAAAGCAGACTTACACCTTTTTATTATTATTATGTTAAGCTGTAACCCTTTCTGAGTTCGTTGTGGAGAATGGGATAGAAAACAAAGGGCTCCTTTTACTAAGCCGTGTTAGGGCTTTAATGCGCAGAATAGCACGCGCTAGACCTTAACGCCAGCATTAAGCTGGTGTTAGTTCTAGAAGCGTAGCGCATGGTGTAGCATGCGGTAATTTCCTGCGTGCGCTAAAAATGCTAGCGCACCATAGTAAAAAGGAGCCCATAATAAATAAATAAATATTTGATTTCTTTATCTTCATTTCTCCTTACCAGGTCTCAATATGAGAATTCTTTCTATATTACTTTGGCTAATCATGTTCACCTTGAATTTGTTTGTTAGTCTGCATTTATTTCTTAGACCATCTTCTCTGAAATCTCCTTCCAGCATCACCCTGTGTCCAGTCAAATTACACAATAAATTCAAATCTAGCCTTAAACCATTATTCATGAAATCTGATTCTTCATGTTTGCTTTTGTCTGTCTATGTTCCATGATTGATTGAACGTTTTATATAAAGGCCCATATTTTAGAAGCAACCCCATGGGTAAAATGCAGCATTTGTTGTTGTTGCTCAGAAAGCAAATAAAATATTAGAAATTATCAAGTAAGGAATGGAAAACAAATATGAAAATGTTATCATGTATCACTCTATGGTGCAACCGCTGCTCGAATACTGGTCGCCATATCTCAAAAAAGATATAGCAGGTGTGATAAACCTACAGTGGGCTCTGACTTTGTCCCAGGGATTAGGTAAAGTAAAGCACGGTCCCTGGTCAGAAGAGCTGACCAAGTGAACAGTAAGGAATTAGAGTGGGCTGACTATCCCTCAAAACCTGAGTCAAGAAATGAAAGACAGAAGTATCATGTTCCACAGCAGTGTGTTCCTCCCAGGTTTAAAAGCAGTAGAAAACCTAGTAGGGTTTATTATGACAGAAATGGAAACATGTTCCTTTAAGGAAAGCTCAGCCCTGGTTACACAGTAGGAGTAATCAGTCTCAGTGCCCTGATGAGCTAGAGCCAAGCCTCTTTCCCAGGAGAGAAGGGTGGGGTCCATTTAAGCTCAGTGATCTGAGAGCAAAGGCGGGAGAGAACTGGGGAGATAGATTGCAGGGGTACAGACCTGAGGTGAGGTCAGAAGTCAAGCAGGAGGTGGAAGGGAGGAGTCATTCCTCTCACACAGGCAGTAGCCACCAAGTGGAAATGACTAAGGAACTGTCAGGCTTGAGCTCAGACCCTATGCCTATTTCCATAGAGAATTAATTGATACCTCTAATCCAAGGGTCTCAAAGTCCCTCCTTGAGGGCCGCAATCCATTCGGGTTTTCAGGATTTCCCCAATGAATATGCATGAGATCTATGTGCAAGCACTGCTTTCAATGCATATTCATTGGGGAAATCCTGAAAACCCGACTGGATTGCGGCCCTCAAGGAGGGACTTTGAGATCCAAATCTAACCCTTTTGGGGGAATACATGCTGGTACAGAAGATATGGATACCAGTGCTTAATTCTATAGTGTCTGCAGTGGCGTACCTAGGGGGGGGCGGGGGGGCGGGCCGCCCCGGGTGCCAGCCCTAAGGGGGTGTTCCCGGCCTTGCCGTTCAGTCCCCCGCCACCCCCGAAGGACCGCTCGCCCCACTGACCTTCCTGCACCACCTGTGAAGCAGCCCGCAGCAGGATCGCGAAGTCAGCGTCAGCATCCCTGCGCTGCTTCCTGCGCCGCGATCCCGCCCCTCCTCTGACGTCAGAGGAGGGGCGGGACCGTGGCGCAGGAAGCAGCGCAGGGATCGCTGACGCTGACTTCGCGATCCTGCTGCGGCTGCTTCATAGGTGGTGCGGGGAGGCCAGGGGGGCGAGCGGTCCTTCGGGGTGGGTCGGGGCATCAGGCCTTCAGGGTGGGGCGGGCGGGCAGGCAAGCAGGCTTTCAAGGGGGAGGGGGTGACAGGCAGGCAGGCAGGCCTTCAAGGGGGGGACAGGCCTTCGGGGGGGGGGGGTGCAGACCTTCAAGGGGTGCAGGCCTTCAAGGGGGGCAGGCAGGCTTTCAGGGGGGTGCAGGCCTTCGGGGGGGGTGTAGGCCTTTGGGGGGGGTGCAGACCTTCAAGGGGGTGCAGGCCTTCAAGGGGGGGAACAGGCCTTCAAGGGGGGAAAGGCAGGCAGGCCTTCAAGGGGGGGACAGGCCTACAAGGGGGGGGGACAGGCCTACAAGGGGGGGGGACAGGCCTTCAAGGGGGGGTGCAGGCCTTCAAGGGGGAGACAGGCCTTCAAGGGGGGGAAAGGCAGGCAGGCAGGCCTTAAAGGGGGGACAGGCCTACAAGGGGGGGACAGGCCTACAAGGGGGTGGGACAGGCCTTCAAGGGGGGGACAGGCCTTCAAGGGGGGGACAGGCCTTCAAGGGGGGGACAGGCCTTCGGGGGGGTGCAGACCTTCAAGGGAGTGCAGGCCTTCGGGGGGGGTGCAGTCCTTCAAGGGGGTGCAGGCCTTCAAGGGGGGGAAAGGCAGGCAGGCAGGCAGGCCTTCAAGGGGGGGACAGGCCTACAAGGGGGGGGGACAGGCCTACAAGGGGGGGGGACAGGCCTTCAAGGGGGGGTGCAGGCCTTCAAGGGGGGTGCAGGCCTTCAAGGGGGAGACAGGCCTTCAAGGGGGGGAAAGGCAGGCAGGCAGGCCTTAAAGGGGGGACAGGCCTACAAGGGGGGGGGGGAGAAGCTACAAGGGGGGGGGACAGGCCTTCAAGTGGGGGACAGGCCTTCGGGGGGGTGCAGGCCTTCGGGGGGTGCAGACCTTCAAGGGGGGGACAGGCAGGCAGGCCTTCAAGGGGGGGACAGGCCTACAAGGGGAAGGGACAGGCCTTCAAGGGGGGTGCAGGCCTTCAAGGTGGGACAGGCAGACCTTTAAGGGGGGACAGGCCTTTGGGGGGGGACCATGATTTAGAAGTACACGGAGGGAAGGGGGTGTTCAAAGAGACATGCATATGCCAAACTTTGGGGGGGGGGAAGAAATAATGGGTCTGAAAATAGAGGAGAGGGAGAGAGATGATGGACCATGGGATTTAGGGAGGGAAGGAACAGAAAGGGAGAGAAATTGGACACAAGGGATGGTGTGGAGGAGGGATAGAGATACTGGATAGGAGGGTAATTAGGAAAAGAAAGGGAGAGATGGTGGACTCTCGGATGGTGGGGAAGGAGGGAGAGATGCCGGATGAAAGGGTATTTAAGAAAAGGTGGATCTGTGGAGGGAGATGAAAAAAAGGAAAGATACCAGACTTCCTGGGAAGGGAAGGGAAATGGAAAGGGAGGACAGAGTTGGCAGATGGATGGTTAGCATGCAGAAAGAAGGAGACCCTGGCAAGCAAGTTATCAGAAGAAAACCAGAGCCTTGGACCAACAAGATTTGAAATATAACCAGACAACAAAAGGTAGAAAAATTAATTTTATTTTCTGTTTTGTGATTATAACATGTCAGATTTGAAATGTGTATCCTGCCAGAGCTGGTGTTGGACTGCAAACGTGAGCTAGGATTTAACAGAAAGAGGAAAAGTCCTTTTTGTTTCTTTATTTTATTTACACCACAGCGCCAGTGTGGTTAGGAGAAGCCAAAGGGGGTGAAAAAGCTATAAAACCTACCAGGAGTTTTGAAAAAAATCACCCAACTGGGCAGGAAAATCGAATTGAAAAACCAATTCAATAGGGCTGAATCGAATCAAAATTTTTTTTTCCTGTATCTGGCAGCATTAGTTTGCGCTACTGTCTTAGACTTTAGGACCTGGGATTGGGGAGAGATGGCATCCTCAGTACTTTATAATGCAAGTGAAACGAGGATTTGGTCAGACTTTTGAAGGGTCTGCAGAAAAAAAATATTGTATAGGCTGGGGACATGAGACAGCAGGAAATGGGAACTTTTCTTCCTTCTATTTTTGTGAATGGAAAGGCTGAGGATGTCAGAGAGGTCAGTTAAAATATGTGCTTTATAAGAAAATATAATAATGTGTTTTATAAAGTTTATAGCATAGCTGGCCTACCCAGTGAGGTGTTCCTAGTGGTGATGGTGGCAGCGTGTCAATGTGTTGAGAGGAAGAGGTGGTCTGGGAAATTCTGCTGAGCAAACTCCGGGCCCATTTCCACCCCTCAGTTAGTCCACTCCACTCAACTGATTCACACACTGAGTGGGTCTTTGGGTGTTGTTTTGGGATCTCTTCCAGTGGTTTATCTCCTTCTGGTCCAAGGAAGGAAACTTTGTTATCCTTAGCATTGACCTACAGAATATGTTTGTAACAGCGCTGCTTGTGTGGCATTAGGCTATGTAGTGATTGAAAGAAAAAAACAGACCTTTGCACATTTTTGCACTATATGGTGGGTGTATGAGGAGATTCACATTTCCTGTACAGCTAAGTCCATGTGAAGTTACCTTGTGCTGTATTTGACATCTAGCAAGGTCTCTGTTTGAAAGGAAAGATCTAAACTTAAAAATGAAGTGGCCAGAAGTTATGGTAAAAGCAGATAGTGTAGCTGGTTTTAAGAAAGATTTGGACAAATTCCTGGAGGAAAAGTCCATAATCTGTTATTAAGACATGGGGGAAGTGTCTGCTTGCCCTGGATCGGTAGCATGGAATGTTGCTACTCTTTGGGTTTTGACCAGGTATTAGTGTCCTGGATTGGCTACCATGAGAATGGGCTACTGGGCATGATGGACCATTGGTCTGACCCAGTTAGGCTATTCTTATGTTATGTTCTCATCTGTAGGGGCCTTTGTTTTCACTTCTTATTTTAATGTATTTTTTTTCTGGGAACTTATCAGTGTTTTTTATAATGGGAACAAAAATGGAAGAGAATTAATGTGTGTGGAATGGGGGGGTAACTAATTTCTTCAGCTAAATAATTCAATCCACTTCAAACAGACATAGGAGAACTTGTGCACCATTCACACACCCTCCAACCAAAAACGTCAAAAGAAAAAAACTGTTCGACAACCTCCTAGCCATTCGAGCTGCAACACTCGACCCCCAACTCTACAACCAATTGATATCAACCACAGACTGCAAAACCTTCAAAAAGAAATAAAAACCCTTCTATTCAAAAAACACATAAAACCGAACTAACACAATCAGAACTGTCCCAAGCATCACCTGCAACTACTCCATATGTACTTCTAATGTCATGACAATTTAGACATAATTTATGTTATGTTATGTTTGGAATAATGGTTACATATATGAGGTTCAATAAAAGAAAATTTTCACTGCCTGTTTCTATTCTGACCATTTATTCCATTTCATGGTTATTGCAAAAAAAAAAAAAAAAAATTTTACATGGGGGGGGGGGTGTCAAAAAATGATGGGCCCCGGGTGCCACATACCCTAGGTACGCCACTGAGTGTCTGTAAGCTATCAAGTGAAGCTCTGCCTTGTTAGCAATACACTTGATTTCCTCAAGGGAACTGTGTGCAGGTGACTCTAATTAAGGAGCAAGAGGGAGATAAGAATTTTCCCAAGGAGCTTCAAGAGGTTTGCCTAGCTAAAGACTGAAAGCTATTCTCAGGTACAAATTAGAGAATGACACGGTGACAAAATTCATCACCGTTCCCGTCCCTGCGGATAACCACGGGAAATAATCCCATGTCATTTTTTAGTGTCTATTTCAGCCTCAGTCCTTCTACACCAGAATTCTTCAAAGCAAAGCTTGAGGGTCAGTGGTTGTGGCCATTCATACTCTGATTCTTCCCTCTCTCCTTAAAGAATGACATGAAGATTGTTTACTGCGTTTATCCGCGGGGACGGGAACGGTGATGAATTTTGTCACCGTGTCATTCTCTAGTACAAATGACCTACTGCTTCTATGAATGTGTACCTAACTTCAAAGGGTAATGGTTAACGGTACCATCTCTAAAACATCGTAGGTGACCAGCGGAGTACCGCAGGGTTCAGTCCTGGGCCCAATCCTTTTCAATATATTCATAGGGGATCTGACCCAGGGGCTTCAGGGTAAAATAACATTATTCGCCGACGACGCTAAACCATGCAATATAGTAAGTGAATGTAATTTACAGGATAGTATGGCACAGGACTTGCTTACATTGGAAAGATGGTCCTCGACCTGGCAGCTGGGCTTCTATGCTGGGAAATGTAAGGTTATGCACCTCGGTAGCGGTAATCCATGCAGAAATTACACCTTGAATGGAGAAACTTTAGCTAGTACTTTGGCGGAACGAGACCTAGGAGTAATCATCAGTGCAGACATGAAAACTGCCAATCAAGTGGAGAAGGCTTCATCTAAAGCAAGGTAGATGATGGAATGTATCAATAGAAGCTTTGTCAGCAAGAAACCTGAAGTCATATTGCCATTGTACAGAACCATGGTGAGACCTCATCTGGAATACTGTGTACAATTATGGAGGCCACATTACTGTAAAGATGTGCTTAGAATCGAGTCGGTTCAACGGATGGCCACCAGGAGGATCTTGGGGCTCAAAGGTCTCTCGTACGAGGAGAGACTAAACAAACTACAGCTCTACACTCTAGAAGAACATAGGGAGAGGGGAGACATGATTGAGACATTTAAATACATCACAGGACGTATCGAGGTAGAAGATGATATCTTCTTTCTCAGGGGACCCTCTGCTACTAGAGGGCATCCACTCAAACTCAGGGGCGGGAAATTTCATGGCGACATCAGGAAGTATTTCTTCACAGAAAGAGTGGTTGACCGCTGGAATGAGCTTCCAGCGCAGGAGATCGAGGTCAGCAGCGTGCTGGACTTTAAGAATAGATGGGATACCTATGTGGGATTCTTACGAGGGTCGAACTGAAACATCGGTCGCTAGGTATAGACTTAAGAGGATGGGTCAGCAGACTTGATGGGATGATTGAGACCTGCATCATGTTGGACTTTAAGAATAAATGGGACTTTAAGAATAAATGGGATGCCTATAGGGGATCCCTAAGAGGGTCAATCTGAATAAATAGTCACTAGGTATAGACTTAAGAGGAAGGGTCAGTAGGGTGGGCAGACTTGATGGGCTATAGCCCTTTTCTGCCGTCATCTTCTATGTAACCTGCTGGGTTATTTGCTTAAAAGTTCAAGATAAAGCCCTTAAACAAACACTGGGCTGAGCAGTGTCATGGAGCTCAGAAGCTCTGGAGCTGAGGCTTAATTTTTGTTCTCTTTCTCTGCTTCAGGGAAGAGCTGAGCTGATTTATTTTGCCTTTGAACTCTTATATGTTGAAAGGAAGTTATGGAGTAAGAACTTCCATGAAATACTCTTACCTGGAGAAGAATACTGAAGCAAGTATTATTCAGACCAGGAGAGAAAGTGCTTGTATTTGGACTTTAAAGGAATAATTTTGTACAGAAAGTTTGCTTGCATTTTGAAAATGCAACAATTGCCTATGTTCACTGGATGTCTGTTTCTGTTTGGAAAGTCCAATACCTGCTCATTAACAGATCAACAATAAAGCCTGATTTTTGTTTGAAAGTATTACACTGGCCTGAGTTTTTCCATTTCTCCATAAGCGGCATTCTGATTGGTTGAAACAGTGCCTGAATCATATATACCTGAAGAGAGTCTTCCCTCTTCCTAGGGAAGCCATGCCAAGGCCTCAGAAATAGAGAATGACACGGGGACCGTTTACCGCAGTAAACCGTGGTCACTGCAGTAAATCCACAGTAATGGGGGACATTTGCAACTGGTTTACCGCAGGACTGGGGACAAGATCTTTCATCGCCCCGCGGGAATGGGGACAAGACCTTTCACTGCCCCGCGAGAGCGGTGAAAAGGTTTGCTCCTGTGGTAAAAAAAATTGCGCCCATGTCAGACTCGGCATCTCCTCTTGTGCCTATTTTACCTTCAGGAGCCAGTCATGCCACAATGAAGACAGAAGGAACCCAAAGCCTGAGACCAATGTGATTTGAAGAATAAAATTACCAGACAACAAAAGGTAGAAAAAAAATGAATTTATTTTATATTTTTTGATTAGACTATTTCAGATTTGAAATATATATCCTGCTAGAGTTGGTATTTGACAAAGCAAAGCCTAAGCTGTACTTCTTTAGTTTCCAACTGGCTTAGGGCTCTCTCTCTGACCAGGGGGCAGTTGCCCTAGTTATCTCCCCTAACCCTATTCCTGCCATGTGTGACTGAAGTATTCTGTTAGCTTGATTTTTCTATGTAGCATTCTGTAGTAATTTGGTTTGTTCACTTTTCACAATAGAGGAGGGGATATTTGTGAAAGGGAGGGGAGACAGGGGTTTTGTTGACCTTTGCTCTGTATTATTTGTATTTATTAAATGACAATTGTACAGAATAGTTTCTTTTTATACTTTAATAAAATAAGTTCAGTATAAAACCATTTATTTGAGGCTTGCACAGATGGGATCTGACAGTTTGCAGGGCAGGGACGGGACCTGAGTTCGTGGGGACAGGGCGGGAATGGTGATAAATTTTTTCCCCTTGTCATTCGCTACAGAAAGTCCCCTTTAAGGCTGCTTGCAACCTAGGCAGGGCTGGAGGTGTGACACAGGGCAGGGATCACGCTTAGATGCATATGGGAAAATTCCACAAATAATGCTTAAAGATAGGCGCTAATTCTATGCCCTACTTTCAGCACAGAAATGGGGCTGAAATGGCAGATTGGCACAGAAATAAATTGACACACTCAGTACTAGGCTAGCGTCTAAGTGTATCCAAGCTTGAAAACCCAGAAGGGTAAATTAAGCATAATACATCCCTGGACCTAATTGAACATAAGAATTGCCGCTGTTGAGTCAGACCAGTGGTCCATCGTGCCCAGCAGTCCGCTCACGCGACAGCCCTTGGTCAAAGACCAGCGCCCTAACTGAGACTAGCCCTACATGATAAGAACATAATTGCATGAGAAGTGCTGTAAATGAAGTCAACACAATGTGATCCCAATCAAAAAGTAGACTTTACTCAGGGGTATAACACAAATAAATCAAAAGGAGAACCTATCCCCAAGTGCGGTGGAAACCCACTGAATGCGGGTGTAAACATCAATGTCCGTGATAATAATAATAATAATAATTTATTTCTTACATACCGCCAAAGCCATAGTAGTTTGAGGCGGTTTACAACGAAGAAGGGCTGGACAATCAGCGAAAATGGTACAATGTTACAATCAGATAAAATTAGGTGGTAGAGAAAAAATGGTACAACAGAGAGAAAAAAATGGTACAAACAGAAAGAAAGATGGGTACAATTATGGCAATGAAATGGTACAGTGAAGAAAGTCAAGACAATCTGCGTAAAGGACATAGTAGTAGTAAATAATAGTAGAGTACTTATCTCCAATAGCATTAATGTCCGTAGCAATGATGGTTGTTTTACTTCTGAAGTCCGTGCTAGGTGTTCAGCTGGTTTATTTGCATTATACCCCTGAATAAAGTCTACTTTTTGATTGGCATCACGTTGTGTTGACTTTATTTACAGCACTTCTCATGCAATTAGGTCCAGGGATGTATTATGCTTAATTTACCCTTCTGGGTTTTCAAGCTTACAACTCACCAACCAAAACTTATGTTGAGCTGTATATTACTGAGGACCATATAACTGATGATTTGATGTGCTGATATGCAGTTGTTCACATGAGCTTATATATCTATTAATGACCTCTCTGTGGTATGAAAAAGAATTCCATTTGATTTTTCATTTTTAGTTGCCATTTGTAGTTATATTTCATTTATCTAACCACGCTGGTATGTGTAATATTCTGTCGTTTTTCATACCATCTGCAAAGAGCACACTTTCTTTTCTAATGCTTGTCCAATGTCATTTATAAAGATATGTATTCAGAAGCACTATCACCTCCTTTTTCATGCTGGTGGTTCCTCTCTCTGTTCACTTAAGCAGTCTTCTGACTATTGCAGCACCTTTATATAGCTGTTTGGCCCCCATAAGATAAAATATATCCTGATAGTATGCACAAAAGAATGTCACTCCTGTTCTGTATCACTCACTTGGTTTTTGGCAGCCCAACAGTGTTCCCTCTAAGCCAGAGATTTCCATATTGTGGGTTGGGACACGAAATCAGGGCGCAAAAATTAATCCCCATCCTCTCCCCGTCCTTGCATTTTCATCCCCATCACCCTCCCTATCTCTGCAGTGAAGTGCATATTTCATCCTCGACCCCTCCCCGTCCCCGCAGTCTGAATTTTCTTCCTTGCGTCTCCCCGCTCAAAGAAGAAACATGATTTTATGCAATTTTATGAGTCTAGGGCATTGTAAATGAACATTTCAAGTAATATAGTAACATAGTAGATCTGGTACTGTGCTTGGGTTCCAACCGCTGAAGTCTTCGGCAAAACTCACTCCAGCCCATCTACACCCTCCCAGCCATTAAAGCCCTCCCCAGCCCATCCTCAACCAAAAGGCCATATACAGACACATACTGTGCAAGTCTGCCCAGTACTGGCCTTAGTTCTTCAATATTTACTATTATTCTAGATCCTCTGTGTTCATCCCACGCTTCTTTGAACTCCGTTTTCCTCACATTTGCATACTCTGCATGCTTTCCATATTTATTCATATGTAGTTTATAGCTACTCTGAATAAAATTCAGATACTGGATGTTTAGTGCAGCTTAAAAAGAATACTGCTCGCCCCTGTATGAGCATCACTCTCTAAAAAAAAATAGAAGTGGTATTGCAGGAACAACACTACAAATTCGTGTTGAGACTTTACATTTCCCCATATAGGGCATTGGTTGCTGGCTTTGCTACTCATGCTGATTGTCCTAAGTGCCATTCCACACCAGCTGGTCTGTTTCACATGTTTTGGTCCTGCGACAGAATACAAACTTTCTGGTCCTTTGTTGGCTTCCACCTGCAGACGATTATAAAAAAAAGAATTCCCCTGAGGGTGGATGTATTTCCTTTTTTATCAATTCACCTCTTTGGAACTCTCTAAGGGTAATTCCTTATTGCTGAAAAAAGCTTAGTTGTTGTCTCGAAAATGTATCCTTTTATTATGCCTACCCTTACTATGTGGAAAAATGAATTGTTTACCCTGTTGAAGTATGAATATTTGGATGTTAAGAATTGTGGCCCTGGTCGCTGGAGGAAATTCCGGGCGGTTTGGGCTCCTGTTTGGGAAAGCTTGTCCCATGGCGCCCGAAGTGCCCTCTTGAATTTCTGACACTGGAGTGCTTGGGGGGGGGGGGGGGCTTTGGGGGGTTTTGGGAGTGGGTTGGTGCTTGGTTAGGATCATTTGCCTCCGCGCAGACACCACGCGGTAGACTTTTTCATCGTGTGTTTTGGTTTTTGTTTTCTGGTTGTATCTGTTTCTGGATTATTGTATGTTTTCTCTTGTATTTTCACTTCAAAATAAAAAAAAATAAAAAATAGGACAATAGTTCTGTTACCAATTGTTGTATGCACTCCAGGGAATTATGTATATATAAAAAAATCTAAACAATGTACAGGAAAACAACATAATGAACAGAATAATATTTCCAGTATTCAGGAAATATTCTGGGGATATTTTAATATTTAGCTTGCCAGTCCAGTATCTTTTCATTGGGCCATATGCAGTGACATTTCAGCAGCACTAATCAAAAATCCTGAGTTTACTAGCACCCATAAACCTTAGGCCCTCTTTTACTAAAGTGCATGCTAATTGCTAATGCGTGCATGTTAGTCTATGAGCTCGTTAACATTTAGCGTGCGCTTATTCAATTAGGGTGTGCTAATCAGTTAACACACCTTAGTAAAAAGGGGATTAGTGTTTTTGGTAGGTTGCCAAATGGCTACCAGGCTTCAGCTCTGCTAGACTTTAGTAAGGGGCTGAATTACCAAAGAATTACCTGTACTGTGCAAATTATAAAGATAGTAGATCTAAATTTCAAAAACTGACATATTACAATTATTACATTAAAAGTTAACACCTGTTGTGGATCTCTCCCTCCCTCTCATACGCTCCCAGATTCAACAGCCACGTCCACCAGATTGCAACACCATGACCGCTCCATGCCACACCCCTCCCACACTGCCTGGAGGAGAGTGCTCTGTCCCAGGTGGCAACCAATGCCAAGTATGCCACTGTAGGGGTGTGTCATGGGTATTCTGCGAATGATGCCTCCAACTTAAAGAGGTCAGCGCTGCAGTCCTTATGGACAAGCTAAGTGGTCGCTTAGTTTTTCAGTGTATTTTTATAGTTTTGGAACTTATTGATAGTGGGATTTTTTTCAAATAATTATCTTAGATCAAGTGTAACAGTCTGATCCCTAATTTTGGAAGAAATTAATGAAATTTCTAGCAGTATGACTATGGGCTCCTTTTACTAAGCTGCGATAGCGGTTTTAGCACGCGCTGAATTGCCGCACGCGCTAGACCTTAACGCCAGCATTGTGCTGGCATTAGTTCTAGCCACATAGCGCGGATTTAGCGCGCGCTAAAATCCTGCGTGCGCTAAAAACACTATCGCAGCTTAGTAAAAGGAGCCCTATGTTTGTTCTCAGCCTATCATCCACAAATCAACGGGTAAAACAGATACCATATCACACTGTTTTTGCAGCATCCTCCAGGACAACTGGAGTGCTACATTTATTTATTAAAATGTATATTCTACTTCAACAATCAATAGTGCAGCACATTCTAATACCCAGAAATCTCTGGGGTTGATATTCAGAAGGAGTTAACCAAAGAGAAGCAGCTCTTGCATGAATAGCCCCAAATCACCAGGCCTAACCCAGATTTTCAGTAGCATTTACCCAGATAATACCACTGAAAATCTCAGCAGGGCCAAATTTTTCCCTGACCCCACGGAAACTCCTTTTTCCGTCCTGTCCCCACAAGTTCTTTTCCTGTCCCTGCCCCAATCCAGCAAGCTCTGCTCTCATCTGCACAAGCCTCAAACATTTTAAAATCATAAGTGTTTGAGGCTTGTTTGGTTAAGGCAAAGATTATAGGAATGGGGCAGGGACAGTGAAAAAACTCGCTGGGATGGGACGGTGAAATTGAGTTCCTGCGGGGACAGGGACAAACCGTGTCATTCTCTACTCCAGCAGGATCTAGGGTTGATATTCAGAAGCAGTTATCCAGATAGGAGCAGCTCTTGCACAAATAGCTCCAGCTTTTTTCATTTGAAGATTATTTTTCTATATAAGTTAATATTTATGAGGGTTGACAGACATATGATTGAAGTGTGGGACTTCTTTGACCGGGACCTGGAATAACTGTGATCTATTAGTCCATCAAAATTCTGATGCCTCTCTCCTTTTTATTTTATTATTATTATTTTATTTTTTTTGCAAACCTTGGTCTTTTCTTAATGTCTTGAGTTGGATATATATTTAAGGGCTCCTTTTATCAAGGTGCGATAGGCGGTTAACGCGCAGGACGCCGCGCGTTCAACCGCCTGCCGCGCTAGTCGCTAATGCCTCCATTGATGAGGTGTTAGTTTTTTGACTTGCCACGGGGGTTAGCGCGTGACAAAATGTCCAATGCGCTAATCCCCGTAGTGCACCTTGATAAAAGGAGCCCTAAGTATTTCAATAATTTTTTTCTGTTATAAATTATATTTTCAACTTATGAAATCCCATGAGTTACACACACTGCAAGGCACACTTGAGCATGACAGCTTACTCTTGTCACTGACATAGAATAAGCAATCACAACTAGATATTGGAATGCCAAGGCCCCTTTGTATTAATATTCTTTATGTCTCATTTGACTTTATTTGCAAGATAACAGTCTTTGAACTGATGAGAAAAATATTCTATTGGAATCATAGTTAGAAAGAAAAATCAATAGGATATTGAATGAAAAGAAAGTTTTATAGGGGATGAATGACATGGATTAATATTGTTGAATGTAAGAAAGTTTTTTAGTAGTAGAGTGATACAATAAATGTACATTGGTGAGGGTGAAATAGGGTAAACAACATGTGAATAGAATTCTAGATTGTTCCAAAAGGCATCAAGAACGCACTAGGGAATTTCATAATACCACTGTATTAATCTATGTTGCAACTACACCCCTGAGTATTGTCTTCCTTTCTGGTTGGCACATTGCAAAAGGGATATAATAAAATTAGAATAAAGTACAGAGAAGGGCAGCACAAGTAATTAAGGAAATGGAATGGCTCTGTTATGAAGAATGGCTAACCAAGTTAAGGCTTTATTAAGAGATGAGATGGCTGAGAAGAGACATGGCAGCTGTTTATATAATCATGAATAATACGGAACCAGTTGACAGGGAATGGTTATTTATGTTTTCCAATGGAATCAGGATTACAGAATGATGCATTAACCCCCTCCTTTTATAAAACCATAATAGCGATTTTTAGTGCAGGCCGGCGCGTTGAGTACTCTGCACTATTGGAAGCGATTTTTCTTTCACCAGCAAAGCTCAGCGCAATAGCATGCAAATCACGGGTTAAAGGGGGAGGAACTTTGCCTGGTGCTTGCTCCTCCTCCTATCTGCCATATTAAAAAAAGCAGCCCCGGCTCTCCCTGCCTGCTGGTACATTTGACCAGAGCAGGGGAATCCTCCATCATCTGAGCTGGCAGGACTCCCCAAAGCCATGTCAGCTTTGAGGAAGTCCTGATGGCTCAGCTGATCAGGGATTCCCCTTCCCCGATCTGCTCAACCGTCAAGCAGGGACTGCTTTTTTTAAATATACTATATATAAATGGGCTTCCTTTTGTGGTACGTTGGTATAAAGGGATTCGCCTGACTACAAGTTAGCCTGATCACAACTGGTTTTACCACAAGCGTTAGGGTTCGAATAATATGTTGTGCTTGATTTCAACTGGTTTTCATTGCCAGCACACCAGTACTTTATGTACCATTTTTATCTGGATCCAATTGCCATTTTAATTTATATAGCCTAGTGTAAATCCTCACAGCCAAAACTGGGCACAGATTCCAGTGCTACATGCTATTCTACATGAAACAGCATTTGTAGAATGGGTGCTTAAATTTGGACGCCATTTCCTGAATTGATCTCTATGTGTTATTGATTTTTATCACTTTGCTTAATCCACTGAGTTTCTCAATCACTGTCTGTCTTGAGATTTGAAATATCAAGCACTGAAGAAGGGGTCTTTTCTACCTTAATCATCAGAATTCTGTTATGTAACTAAGGGACCCTTTTACCAAACAGTGGTAAAAATAGCCTTAGTGGGCAAGAATGATCCAAGTAAGGATGCGCTATTTTTGGGTAGGTGAGTGGGTAGGATGGGTGGGCATGTATTTCATCTTCCCTTCTCCCTCCCACCCTAACTATGAAGTTTAAAAGTTAAATACTTTAGCTGGTGAAGATCCCTAGCCCGCTGACTCATGTTTAGAAAAGCATAGAAGTCAAAGGCAGTGCTCCAAGTCATTGGCATGTCCAGTTCTCATGTATGAACTGAACATGCATGAGAATGGAGTATGCCCATGTTTCGGAGCACCACCACTGACTGCCATGGTTTTCTGATGGAGAGTTTAACAGACAGCAGATGTCTTCAGCTGGTGGGGCTTGGAGAACGATGCACCTAGGGCTGCCAACCTTTTGAAAGATAAAAACCAATATCCGCCACCAACCTGCACCATCATTATTCTGCCCCTTACTTCATTCCATCCCAAATAACTGCAGTGAGGGCATCAGAACAGTTTCAGCACCTCAGGCTACACTGAGGGCTAAGAGGGGGTAGTTCACATCTTCCGCTCTTCAGCCCCTAATGAACTATAGCTCTCTCCATAGTCCCTCAACATACATAAGCTTCCTCCACATATTATTAAATCCAAAAATATATTGTGCATTCATAGAATTACTTGGCTTCTCTCTCAACATTGGTATACAGCAGAGCTAAGACATTTTTCCCATAAAACATGCTGTACATAAAATGTATTTGTTTCTTTTTTCTTTTTTTTTATATAAATCTTTATTGATTTTTAAACTTTGACAATGTAATACAATTATCAGAACATAAATATTTAATAAAACACATTAAACATACAATTTATACTTAGAACAATCATTTTCTCCCCCTTACCAAATTACTACAATAAGACAAATTATGTAATTATAATATTATAATTAAGTATTTTAATAAACAAAATATATTTCCCTCCCCCCCTAATACAATTTCAGTGACAGCAATAAAAACCTCTTCAGCATATTGTGAAGCAATACAAACCTCTTCAGCATAAACGTATACAAAATTCACTTCAGACCTAGAATAAATCTACCATTGTGGCATAACTTCCAAAACTCACATATCGAGGACCCTCCCATAAATATGCAATAAACCCTACAACATTAATACAGTTCAGCTGGGAAAACTGAACAAGCTAGATTACCACAGATCTTTACACAGAAACTCTGTGCTGATTATGTGGCCTCAATCACTCACACTAAACACAAATAGATCTTCACGAAATACAAACTAAGGGGTCTTTTATTAAGGCGCGCTAGCCGATTTAGCGTGCGCTAAATGCTAACGCACCCATTATATTCTTTGGACGCATTAGCATTAGCATTTAGTGCACTAAATCAGCTAGCGCCTTAGTAAAAGACCCCCTAAGTGACCATAAACTAACAGAATATGTATTAAAAAACAAAAACAGACTCTTGCATGCAGGAGAACACCAGAAATTCCCCTTCTACTGGTATAAAGATAGCAGATGTCTGGGGGGGGGAGGGGTGGAATTGCTGCCAGGGCAATTGCTCTTGGCCTCCAGGTCAAATAGGGCAGGAGCCCCTTTCTAAATATCTGCCATGGATCTTGGCCCAGTTTAACACTAACTCTGTATTAGAGAATGACACGGGGAAAAAATCTGTCCCCGTCACCGCCCCGTCACCGGCCCACCATCCTCTGCACCGCCCCGTCACCGCCGATCCCTTCACCGCCCCGTCACCGCCACTGCCATCCCATTCACCGCCCCGTCACCGTCCCCGCTGCATCCATATAAGCCTTTTTCCTTTCACTCCCTCCTTCCAATTTGAGCCGGGAACACTAGCGATCGCACGGTCCCCGCGGCCATTACCTGCCTGCCCGGTCGATCCTGGTGTTTGGCCGGCTCTCTCCCTTCTCCTCACCTTGGTTTGTGGGTTTTCTTTTTCGGCAACCTGCGCGCTTTCCCAGGGAGCCGCACACGCACGGCTGCTCAGTGTTCGATCTTCTGCTCTGCTGCAACTTCCTGTTTCCGGTTGCGTCAGAGCAGAAGATCGAGGCTGAGCAGCGGCGGGTGTGCGCGGCTCTCTGGTAGCGTGCGGGTCGCCGAGGAGGAGGATCTGCGGACTGGGGTGAGGAGAGGGGAGAGAGCTGGCTGGACACTGGAATCGATTGGGCGGGCGGGTGTGAGCTGCGGGGACCGCGCGATCCTTCATGCCTCACTGCGGGGGACAAGACCATTCACCGCCCCGCGGGCGGTGAATGGCCTTGTCCCCGTCGCCGCAGCGACTGCTAGTTTTCTTCCCCGTTTTCGGCGGGTGACCCGCGGCTAAAATGCGGTGGCCGCGGGTAAACCGCCACCGTGTCATTCTCTACTCTGTATGTTGCAAAAAGTGACATATTCCAAACACTGAATAGAAAAATAAAATTCTTTCTACATTTGTTGTTTGGTCATTTTAATTTTTCTAATCACGTTGTCACAGTCTCTGGTTTCTGCATTGCTCTGTCTTCTCTTAACTTTTCTCCAGCATCTCTTGTCCATTTGACATTTCTTCTCTCCTTGTCCACCATCCATCTTCCGTCTGCGTCCCTTTCCTTATCCTCCCCTGTGTTCAGCATCTCACCTCTATGTTCCTGGTCTTACCAGCCCTCCATCTCCAGCAACTTGCCTTTGTGATCCTGCTCTTATCCTTCCCTATGTCCTGGATCTCCCCCAGTCCTTCCCGCATGCCCAGCATCTCATCCTTGTCCTGCCTCTCCCCATGTCCAGAATCTCCTCTCATTCCTTCCCTCATAACCAGCATGTCCTCTCTATGCCCTGTTCCCCCCCCATTTCATCCCTCATGTCCAGCATGCCTTCCCCATATCCCCATATCCCCTTACCCCAATCCCCCTCTTTATTTAGCTGTCTCTTTCTTGTCCTTATTCCCACTTTTTCACATTGGTGCTCTCTTCACCATCTTCCTGTCTCCTGTGGCAGCTCTCTTCCCTGCAGCCCCCACCAGATCACTCAAAGATGCAGGCAGAACCTTATTCTTAAAAAGCAGCGTAGGACCTCCCAGCCATAATGTGCTGCTGGCTCTACGGTGTCCTGCCCTCATTGGAAGTCATCACACCCAACTAAGACACTAACTTCCTGTGAGGACAAGATGCTGAAGAGCTAGCAGCACATTATGGCTGGGAGGTCCCCCGCTTGTCTTTTTAAGAAATAGTTCCTAGCAGCCCGATATGATGCACACTGTGGAAGCAGCGCAAGGTGGACAGGCCGAGGCCAGCCATTGCTAGGTGGACCTAACACAAAAGAGGATGAGGCCAGGCCCACCCATGGCTATGTCCCCGGCACTAAAGCCACTTTCTCTGCTGTTTGGTAAAAGGGCCCCTTAGTTACAAAGCAGAATTTTGATGATTATGACAGAGGAAACCCCATTCAGCAAGTCAGATTATATAATATAACATGTTCAGGCAATAAAATGAAACTTTTTTTTTTTTTTTTTTTTAAATACTATATTATTCCTTAGATAGAGCAATATGGTCCATGAATCACAGCCATGGTCAGTTGGATCGTACGTAAAATCCAAGGTAATACTAGTTATTGCTTGTATTGGTAGTTAGATTATTAAACTCTTTCAAGCTAAAATTCAAACATCATAGTCAACATTTATTTTAAACACTGGATGCAGCATTTAAATATTTTATACATATTCAGTGCCACTATCCGTAGTAGTAATTCTAAAAATATATGTCCAGCAGCACTATGGCAGATAATGATGACTGAGGTGTCTTCTTGATACATTAGGAATATTTTGCTTTACAGAATAGCACTTACACCCACACTCTCTAACTGACGCCATAGTCAGCGGCCACCTTAAAAGCGGCTGCTGATCACATGTTAATCGGGCAACAATGCCTGTTAGAGAATTGTGCCTCAAAAATCTAAATAGTCCAGGGCTTGCCATCATCGTCAGGGAGTCCTGCTGGCTTAGCTGATAGGGGATTCCCCTGCTGCGATCAGCTGAACCGACAGGGAGATCCCCATTTCCATTATCTCTCCCTCCTACCCACAGATCCCCTCAGCCCCCCTTTAAAGACAGCCGCCTCTCACTCTGGGAGGGGACTAAGACCCTGATTGACAAAGGGCCTTAGGCCTCTCCCAGTGCAGCTGAAGACTGCATATAATTCTTTAAAATACTCCTGACCTGCCCAAACCCCTCCCACAGCTACTCCCCTTTTGGTTTGTTCACAAGAGGATTTGGTTGTGGCTCTTTTGAATTGTGTGCAGCCTAATCCATGCATAAATTCAAATTAGAGCCAATTAACATCAGTAATTGATTGTTTAAGACTGAAACATGCTTAAGCTCTCTAAGTGGCAGGCAAATAGGCTTGGATGTTTTGGTGCTCCTTAAATGTGTGCAGCTGTAAGTGTTTAAGTTTGGGAAATTGTGTTCGGGCAGGAAGCGAGGTCAGCTGCGTCTCCAACAGAGCTCATCAGCAGAAGAAAGGATCTATAGTTTAAGGCAGTGAGGTGACAGGAGGTATGACAGCAGACTCTGCAGGTACAGTGCGTTGCTGAAAGACGGTATATTAATTTGTTCTTCTACTTCATAAGAAGGACACTTACTCCAATATGCATACTATTATTTTAGCTTAACCACTTATATGGTTACTTACTGAGTTGGTTTTTTTTTTTTACTGTTATCAGTCCTTGAATCCCTAGCAAAATAAGTGGTACAGAGCAATAAGAAATTTTTAGCTAAACCCGTGAGAAACCAGGTTTGACTTAAGGCACTCAACATGCATTGTTTGTTTACTTTTTTGCTCTTGAGAGGGTATGACAGTCACAGACCATATCAATTATGCTTTCCTTTAGGAGGCATGTAGCCAAGAAGTGAAATGTTTTGCCAAAATGCAGCAGCAGCAAATGAGAAAACAAGAGACTGAATTCTTTCTGAACTGCATATTAAAAAAATGGTGAAAAAAAACAACCAAGGTTTCCATTAAACTAAAAATGTGTAAAAATAAACATCAAGAAGTTGTTCTTTTCTTAAAAACAGATATGCTGGTTTGAAATTTATAACATAACTAGTCTTTTAGCCCATTACATTAACGGATGCTAGAATATATGTCTATCTGTCTTTCTTTCTTTCTGTCTTTCTCTCTCTCCCGCTGTCTCTCTCTCTCTCTCCTTGGCCCCCTTTCTCTGTCTGTCTTTCTGTCCCTCTCCCTGCCCCTGTGTCTTTCTTCCTTTCTGCCTGTCTCCCTCCCTCATGCTGTCTGTCTGTCATTCTTTCCCTCCATTTCCCTGTGCAGCAGCATTTCCACCCAACTTCCCTGTGGAGCAGCAACAGCATTTCCCTCCCCCCCTCACTTCCCTGTGCAGCAGCAGCAGCGTTATTTGGCTTCCCCTCCAGGTCCCTGTGCAGCAGTAGCAGCATTTCCCCCACTCCCCCTTCCCTTCGCTTACCGCGATCTTGTCTGCTCCATTCGGCCCCTCCCCTGCGTTCTGGCCTAATGCAATCTGGCTGCTCCGTTCGGCTCCTCCCCCTTTCCTTCCCGTGGTCTAGCCTGCTCCATGGCCCCCCTTCCCTTATAGCGTTCCCCGCAGGCAGACAGGCCCAACTTCTTCCTTTTGGCTCACGGCTGGAGTCTTCTTCTTTGTCGCCCCCCCTTCCCTTCCCGCGGTCTTGTCTGCTCATGTCAAATTTTTTTTTAAAGTTTAAAGGTGCTGCGGCGGTTCGCGGCTGGAGTCCTCTTCTTTATCGGCCCCCACCCTTCCCTTACCACGTTCTGAAGTTGTTGTTTTTTTAAAGTTTACAGGTACCGCGGTGGCTCCTCTCACGATCTCCGCCAGCGTGGAACCCTTCTCCGACGCTAGTGTGGCTCGTGAGGAGGCAACGCTGTGGCTTTTAAACCCCACAATTGGCACAGCAAAGGTGCAGAAGACAGTCCTGGAGACTCGCGCATGCGCACCCTGCCGACCACGGAACTACAGATCAGGGATCAGGGAACACGGCGGTAAGAGTGCACATGCGCGCTTAGCATTTTATTATAGTAGATACACATCAGAAAATGGAAGATTAGATTCTTAAAAGGAATGAGATGACTTCCCTATGAGGAGAGGCTAAAGTGGCTAGGGCTCTTCAGCTTGGAGAAGAGACGGCCCAGGGGAGATATGATAAAATAATGAGTGGAGTGGAAAGGGTAGATGTAAATCGCTTGTTCACTCTTTCTAATATTACTAGGACTAGAGTACATGCGATGAAGTTACTAAGTAGTAGATTTATAACAAACTAGAGAAAATATTTCTTCACACAACGTGTAATTAAACTCTGGAATTCATTGACGAAGAATGTGGTGAAATCAGTTAGCTTAACAGGGTTTAAAAAAGGTTTGGATCATTTCCTTAAAGAGAAGTCCATAGGCCATTATTGAGATGGCTTGGAGAAATCCACTGCTTATTCCTAGGATAAGCAGCATCAAATCTATTTTATTGCTTGGGATCTAGATAGGTACTAGGGACCTGGGTTAGACACTGTTGGAAACAGGATATTGGGCTTGATGGACCTTCAGTCTGTCCCACTATGACAATTCTTATGTTCTTAGTGTGCCTTGAATGTCCTTATTACCTCCTGGTTGAGAGGCTAGATGAGAGATGTTGTATTGGGGGGCATGTAAATAACCTCAACAAGCTGAGTGTGGAACTCATGTGGTTCTGGGTGTCCAGGGGCATTGCCCAATACCAGCAGAACCTTGTATTCCTTTCCCTTACCGGCAAGGTATTTTCTTACTTCAGGCATAAAATACTGATGAAATCACTCAAGGATCAGTGCTCTCGTTGTCCAAGCCTTCTTGTTGTGCATCCAGTAAGCAACTAGCTGGAACTTATCTTTTCCCGTCAAGGCTTGAGGGATTGTGGCTTTATAAATCAATGTAGGTTTTATCATATGGCTTACTGTGTTTGCACAAAGCAGCCTGGTTAGTCTATCCCTTGCAGCCTTGAAGCCTGGTAATCGCTTATACTCTTTGCTTATGAAAGTCATCTTTGGCATTCTCTTTCAAAATAGAGCAGTTTCATCGGCATTGAATGCCTGCTTAGGTTCATATTCCTTCTCTTCAATAATTTCCTTAAAGGTGGCAGGGAACTCTCTAGCTGTCTCTTGGTTGGCAGATGCTGCTTCTCCTGTCACTTTCGCATTACATAGGCTCTACCTGTGCCAGAATTTATCAAATCACCTTTTACTGGACTGAAAGTCCATAGATTGTGACCATTTCCCTTCCCTTTTCTTCAGGTTATCATAAAAGACTTTGCTTTTCCTCTTATCAACACAGAGTCTACAGGAATTCTCTTCTTCTAGCAATCCTGCACCCACATAAATGTTGCAGTTTCTATATGAGAGAGATTGCTATCTCGCATAACATATAATATCTTCACACCTGCTGGTGTAGCTGCAGCAAAGGCTTCACGGGTTTGAACAATTTCCTGGAGGAAAAGTCCATAGTCTCTTATTGAGAAAGACATGGGGGAAGCCACTGCTTGCCCTGGATTGTTAACATGGAATGTTGCTACTCCTTGGGTTTTGGCCAGGTACTAGTGACCTGGATTGGCCACCGTGAGAATGGTCTACGAGGCTTGATGGACCTTTGGTCTGACCCAGTAAGGCTATTCTTAAATACCTAATGGTAGATTTATTAATGCCACAATGTCGAGCAACTGCCGAGGCTGACGTCACTCTATGAAGTGTGTCCAATAATTCAACCTTTTCCGTTAAGGTCTTCACTTTTTTTTTCTCTCTCTCTTGGGAGCACTTTCAGTAGCACTAGGAGCACTTTGTAGCCATACTGCAAATATGGAAGGAGACCTCACCTGTTCCTGAAGGAGAGCTAATACCAGATAAGGGTAGTGTGTGAAATTTAGGCCCCAGAGAGGAGGCTAGTATTAGACAATGCCTTCAGACTTCATAAAGTATTTCTGGTGTAGCTTGCAGCAAAACTCACAGCCACACACTTCCCTGGTGCTGGATGATGCCACACATTTCCCCGACACTGGCGTTTGCCCAGCCACGCTGATAAAAAGCGCTGAACTTTTCTCTTGCCACTTCACTCGGAGTCAGAGTCAGTGAGATGAAAACCATGAATAATCGAAGTCGCAAGTGCCGAACCCGCAAATATGGAGGGAGACCTATATTTCTCTCACTGTACGAGAGTGATGTATATGGATAGGGATATAATTGTTGTAGTTTTCCTTCTGGTGTTATTGCTATTCATCTATTTTGTTAAAATTCAATTTTATTTTTTTAAAGGAAAACAAAGCCTTTTAAATCTTACTGGGGAATGAGACTAAGAAGTGGGAACTGGCAGAAACTTTAAATATTAATTGCTTTGCTGGAAAACCCAAACATAAAATGGAGATTTCAATTATTTTAGTTTGTTTAAGGTCTGGCTGAATTATCTAGCATCCTGCATCATCCCTCTCCCTATTGTGTTAATACGGTTGGTTTAAGATACCATTTCTGATGGTTATCTTGCTCTTGCACTGAAAACCATTTTTGAATTTTATTACTGAGGAAATAAAGATGCTGCATCTAGACTGACTTCTAAATGAAATATGACCTCACCTGGCATTAGACTGTAAGCTCTACTGAGTAGAGGTTGTCTCTTACATGTTTAATGTACAGCAATACATACGTCTAGCGGCATTATAGAAATGATAAGTAGTAGAAGTAACATCCCTAACAAACCATTGGAAAAACCGTCATCCACTTTGTTACTATGTTATAGCACATAGAAATAGGTATTCATAAAACTGACTTCTTGATATGGGTGTATGTAAACTTAGGTTTGCGCATAAAGTATATATACACAGTTACCTAAACTGTGCATTTCAAAGTTAACCCTTCACCTTTGCCTCTGCAAATGGCTTTGCACAGTTTAGGTAACAGCAATTCCCAAACCAGTCCTCAGGGCAATGCTTGCAAATCTATCTCATACATATTCATTGTTGATATCCTGAAAATCTGATGGGACTAGGTATGCCCTGAGGACTGGGTCTTATTTTCCTGTATAGAATAAGCACCAGTAGGCACCCTCTAGACACCTAGGTAAATTTAAGTTCACTGTTATAGAATTGCCTTCATACTGCGGATGCACTCAACTCTCACCTACTGTTGTGCCATTGTGTGATTTGTGCTGTTTGTTGTGGTGTGTTTTTACACCTACCACATGGAAACCTCATAGCATAGACCATACCCAGTTCACCCCCATATCCCATGGTGGGAAATCCTGGCTGTGTTTTCCAGGAACTCCCTTCTTCACCTTCACGCAAACAGCACCAACACATGTGGAAAGTATATAAGGAAAACATTTATTTCTTTACTTTGCTGAGCCTGTTCACTCACAGGCTCAGGGGAAGCAATTTCTTCATTCAAAATAAACAGCCCTCCTCCGGACTCATGAACATAAAATATAGGTACAGCTCTTAGAACTCTCCCCTCATAAGTATTAGTCTGTTTCCAGAGCTCTGTATCAACTAGTGACCTATCTCTCAGGGAACTCTCCTGGAGAGTATGTTTCTTGAGGCTTGTATCAGCCTCTAGAAATGGAAGCCTCCTCTCACTCTGGGACCTCCCTAAATCAATCTCATACTGAAACAGATATACTCATGTCTGCCTGGGTTCCGCCCCTGTAACTCAGCAACTCTTCCATCTCTTCTCAGGTAGCTCAGCCCTAAGCTGCTGAGCCCAGTGCATCCTGGGGTTTGTAGTTCTTTCTCTCTCCAATTAGTGCACCCTGCTGCCTGGCGGTGTAATTATGGTGACCATACATCCCGTTTTGAAAGGGACTGTCCCATTTTTAGATCCCCTGTACCGTTATCCCCACACACAGCTTCGGGATGCCAAAATGTCCTGTTTTCAGGGACAGCATCCCGAAGCTGTGCATGGGGACAATGTAACAGGTGATCGCGTCCCCTCCCTCCTGCCTCACAAAAAAAATCCTCCCTCTTTCCCTCCCTCTAACGCTCGAGTCAACACCCAGCCCCCACCCCCATCCACCGCTGCTTGCCAGCCTCTCTCCTTACCTTCCTCTAGCGCCGATACAACCCAACCCCCCCGGTCCGCCACCGCTGCTTGCCACCCAGAAGCCTTCTTCCCAACATCAATTCTGATGTTGGACAGGAAGTTCCAGGCCAGCCTGTAACTTTCTCTCAGACGTCAGAATTGATGTCTGGAAGCAGGCTTCTGTGCGGCAAGCAGCGGATCGGGGGGAAGGGGGTTGAATTGGCGCTGGAGGGAGGTAAGGAGAGAGGCTAGCTTTGGCGAGGGAGGGAAGTAAGCAGGCAGGCAGGCTGGTTTTGGGGGAGGGGGTGGGACAAAGGCTGGAAGGCAGTGAGGGGGGACTTAGGAAGGAGGGAGGAAGGAAGGAGAGAAAGAAGCAGAGAAAGGAGGGGGGGTTGTAAGCAGAAGAAAGACTAGAGAGAGAAAGGTCTGGACCACAGGGGAAAGACAGGAGGCAGATGCAGGACTATGGGAGGTGCAGACAGAGGAGGGAGAGACCCTGACAAAGAGTAGAAAGAGGCAAGATCATAACAGGAGGGAGAGAGAGGGAGACCTGGAACAAAGGTACAAAGGAGAACTGACACTGGATCTGGCGGCACTAATGACATAGGAAGGAGGCACTGGGGCACTAAGGACATGGGAAGGGGCACTAAAGATATAGGAAGGAGGCACTGGGGGCACTAAGGACATAGGAAGGGGCATTATGGACATAGGAAGGAGGCACTGGGGGCACTAAGGACATGGGAAGGGGCACTAAAGATATAGGAAGGAGGTACGGGGGCACTAAGGACATAGAAAGGAGGTACGGGGGCACTAAGGAAATAGGAAGGAGGCACTAAGGACATAGGAAGGAGGCACTGGGGGCACTAAGGACATAGGAAGGAAGGAGGGCGGGACAATTGTTGGGCCTGAATAAATAAAGAAAGAAAGAAAGGATGCACAGTCAGAAGGAAACGCAACCAGAGACTCATGAAGTCACCAGACAGCAAAGGTAGGAAAAATGATTTTATTTTCAATATAGTGATCAAAATGTATCAGTTTTGAGAATTTATATCTGCTGTCTATATTTTGTACTATATTTGTCTATTTTTCTATAGTTACTGATATTGAATATTTTAAAGTCATCTGCCTTGACATGATAGTTAACATTTTCTCTGCGTATAGTATGCTTTGTGGGTTTTTTAAAACATTTTATGGTTACTATTATGAATTTATAAGATATTATGTGTACATGAAAAATGAATGGAAGAAATTGGGGGTGGGTTTGGGGCCGGGCTAGGGCAGGATTGGGGCGGGACTGAAAATTAACAGATGTTCCGTTTTGATGAAAAAAATAAATGGTCACGTTAGGTATAATATCATTATCGAAGGAGAATCTCTGACTCTCTCACACACACCCTTATTTATGTTATGTATTTAACAGGTAAATTTGCATGTACTAGTATCACCTCGGCATCACGTCCTAGATTGGTTTATAAAACCAATAGTGAAATGAAACGGATAAATAGGAAACAGTTGTCTAGAGGAGCATTTTCAATATGATGTCTAAATCCAAGTTTAGACTCAAGAGAGAGCAAAAATAGTTTGCAAAAGTCTACAATGAAATCCAAAGTAAACAAGGTTATAGAGATGATTCCTCACCTGGTAACGATTCGTCAAGAGACTTTATTGCCTAAAGAGAGCCCAACATGGATCCATGTTTTGGCAACTAATCACATTCCTCATAAATTGTAGAGCTCACTGACATAAGCCTTAACAACCATAAAATTCAATATATCCTGAAAACGCATAGTTTGAAGTTTCAAGTTTATTAAAAATTTGATATACCACCTTATCATTTATTTCAAGGTGGTTATACATTTTAAAATAGGGAAAAAAAAAGCAGATAATACAATTATACATAACTTTAACAAAATAAACATACACGATTAGGCAAACGGGTATGAGTGGAAAAAAGGGGTAAACTACAATGATTAAAGAAAAGTAAGATATAAAGGTATAAACAAAAGGGCAGGATTAAAAACAAGTAAGCCCGAGTGGACTTATAAAAGATAAAAAAATTTAGAATCCTTAAAAGGACATTTACACTTGAAAGGCATCTTTGAAAAGCAATCTGTGATGACATGTACCAGTGCACCTTTTTGTTTCTTTCAGTTTCATTCAAATCTTTGGGGACAAGGAGGGGATCAGTGACCACTGGAGGAATGTGGGGGTCATGCTTTCATCTCTCCAGTGGTCATCTAATAATAATAATAATAGCTTTATTTATATCCCGTCATACCTATTCAGTTCAAGACGGTATACAGTAAAGTAGAAATACAGTATGGATACCGCAGGTATCGTGGCAAATGAAGATTGGTTTGGGGGGGGGGTAGAAAGAAGGGAGGGTACACAGGTAGGAGGGGGTGCATGCTGGGAATGTAGGTGGGATGGATGGGTTTCGAAGGATCGGATAAACTTGTTGAATAAGTGGGATTTCAGAGATTTGTTGCAAGCATTGGTTTCAATCTGTGCAACAAGTGCATTTGTGCAAAACATGCCTGAATGGTCTTAGTTACTTGCAAGTTCATTGTTAGGCCTGAATCAAGTCTTACACCTAAGATAGTCAATGATTCGTGCATGGAAAGAACATCATCAATAACCTTAACCTCGGTGGGCCACTGATAATCTGACTTCCTGACAAACATTATTTCAATTTTATCTACGTTTAGTTTCAAGCCTTGTTCTCTCATCCACTACTCAATCTTACACATGTATACAGACAATGATTGTTCAACATTATCATCCCCAACACTTATTGGGAAGAAAAAAATAATGTCAACTGCATATATTCGGTATTCAACTCCCAAGGACTCAAATAGGTTACCTATAGCAGCCATATTGATGTTAAATAATAGGGCAGAGAGCGCCGAGCCCTGACACTCCTATCCTTGCCGAATATACCCCTGAAACCTTAGATCCATTCCTTTTTTGAAAGGAACGTCCTAATAGGTAAGTTTTTGTTTTTTAATTCTTTATTCATTTTCAAATTTACAATAAGTATAACAATATATCCAAACAAATTAACAATTTGCATATAATGGAAGTGACAGGCATGCAAATCTACTCCATGCATATTCATTAGGGCTATGCTGAAAACCCGATTGGCTTGGTGGTCCACCAGGACAGGGTTGAGAACCACTGCTCTAGATCTTACATAATGAACACTGACTTCCTTCACAGAGATCAGCTTCATCCCTCCTTCAGATCTCAATTGCATTCACATGAGCAATATTAGTACTGTATTCTATAATATCTAGAACAAAATAGTGCTTTAATTTAAGCACCAATGCCCAAGTAGGAACATAGGAAAAGGCACCTGCATCATGGCTACAGAGGCACATGCCACTGTAAGCATGCCTAACGCCAGAAGTGACATTAGGCATCATAAAGCACCTCCATAGCAGCAATTCACATGAAAAGTAGGCACCAGAAATGTAGGCCTCGAAAACTATGGCCTATATTTCCAGTGCCTGCCTTTCACGAAGCTTTGATTCTACAAACGGCGCTAGTGCGTGATTGGCACGCGATCGGTGGCTGTTTTTTAGGCAGCCGCCGATACCAGCGCTATTTGAAGAATCCGGCCCTAAGATTATAGAATGAAGGTGTTTGCATATATTTTATAATATGTTCATTTAATGATTCAAAATGTTCTGTGATTGTGGCACCGAGGTACCCCTATTTCAAACCCAGCATGCACCCAAAAGGAGGGAGAAAAAGCCTCAGACTAATGTGGTAGTAATGTGTAGTAAGTGCTCTTGCTTGTTTCCTTTGTTCTGGGGCTGGTCTCAGTGTGGTTGCACTTTTCAAGGCTGTATTCTTTGTTCCCCTGATGAGCCAAACATTGGTGAAACAAGGTTGCTTGTTGGGAAGATTGAAGAAGACGTGACAGTGTTGGAGCTCAAGTCGTCTTTTGTCAGCTAAGTCCTTGAACGTGCCTCCGGGTGATTTTGCCCTTTTCTAAACCTGAGCTGTTCGGTGAGGGAATTTTTTGCCAGTGAAAGTATCAAAAGCAGTTTTGATTTGTACCTTTTGGTTCTATACTGCTACATTAGTTTGAGGCTTTTTCTCCCTGTTTTTGGGTGCATGCTGGGTTTGAAGAGGGGGATACCTCAGAGCCACGATCACACAACATTTTGACTCATTATATGAACATATTATATGTTGTGCATCCTCATATAATTTGTTAATATAGTTTATAATGCAAGAACCAGCAGAAGAGCAGCACTTTGCCACTGGAATCTATATTTTTAAAAAGGCACTCTGTGGATTTTTATTTTTTAAAAATAGTCTTTATATTCCTACATCTATATATCCGCTTGGCATTTCTTTGGGCCAGTTCTAAACCTCCTCTACTCCATTTGCAGCCTTTAACTGCTGTCTGCTCCACTGGAACTGATGGAGTCAAAACTGGGCTTTCATGGCAACCTGTGAGTAATTCTGCTTTGCACCATATTTATCTGTGAGAAATAGCTGGAGACTCTTTTGTTCCCATCACATGACTCTTTTGACCCATCCAAGTTTCACATGTAAGCTTAATTAAGTACATCATATGTAGGAAGGCACTTTCACTAAACCTGTACTCTGAAATTAAATGGAGGTGTGCCAGTAGTGAAAGCAAAACAGTAATGCCTCTCACTACTATATAATCAAAGTTTTAAAATGCTCCCTGCCAGTCGGAAAAGAGTACAAACTGTTTTTTATGTATAAATTAGGCACTCTATTTTTCTTTCACTGTTCTTTTTTTTTCTTCTCAACTTTCTATGTGACAAGCTGTCAGATTTGTCATTTTCCCCATAAAGAGCTGATGAAATCTGTCATATATTTTGTTAATTTCAATGCATAGCTAATTATTACCAATTGTTCTGTGTTTCTGATAGTTTTCTTGGTGGTTTGGTGGGGGAAGGGAGTTAAATATATTTTCATCAAAAAGCAGCATACATCTCTAATCTAATCTAATACAGTGTGTATATTCTGCAAATACTCTACTGATTACCTCATGAAAGACCAGGCATACCCAGGAGAATATAATTATAACCCCCTTCAATTCAAGCAAATGCAAAAAAACCCCAAAAAGAAAACCCTGAATAGAAACTATATATCTCCAACCTATGATAAGTACCTTTCAAATAATATTTTCAAGATTTCCAGAATAACAAATAACCACTAAAGATATCTAAGATCCATGGACAGATCATTCCACATCTTCATTGCTATAAAAAAAAAAAAAAGAGAAGACTGTTGAACCTTTTTATATCCAATTCCTTTGACTGAAGGCAAATGCAAAGTCAGAAATTTGAAATAATTTAAATTTATTTTCAAAAATATTTGTAAATACAATGATATTACACCAGCCCTTTTGGATGCCATTTTTAGTGTGGCTGTATTGCACTGCAAATATTGATTCTAATGGGTGACTTATCTGCGTTTTGCTTTTCCTCTACCTGCGCTATATCAATAGTAAGTCTGAGAGGCTCTACCAATCAGTTTGACTGGCCTCTGATACATGCGCTTTGCGCCAAAACACGGCACATGTTGGGTTCCTCAATAAAGGATGTCTGATTATCCCATGTTTGATGGCTCTTGGTGACAAGTTAATCTGATCCAAGAGGGAGATTTTCGGCCTCTTTTACAAAGCTGCGCAGCAACAGCCCCAAAGCCCTTTAAATCTCTTTGGGCTTCGGGGCCGTTAGCGCAGCGCAGCCGCTAGCGCGACTTTGTAAAAGAGGCCGTTTGATACAGTACTGGTTTTGTAACAGGCCTGTCCTGCTGCATTATGGGATCTGCAATGATGACTTCACAAGATAATTGATGGTTGTGTATTATTGTAATTCCAGGGTTATCTGGAAATGGAGCAGGCTCTTGACAAAGTATGGTCTGGGTTTCTTGCCATGTTTAGTACTAAGACAATGCCTGTGCTAGTGGATGATATACAGTGTTTGTTGGATTGCGGAAAACAGATTTTTTGATCCTTCTCATTCTCTTTGCTGCTTTCAACTCTGTGAATCATGTCATTCTGTTGAATGAACTTTATTCTGTAGGCCGCTGGAGGAAGACTGAGTTTTTGTTTTTTGTTTTTATCTGATAGATCTTAAGTTGTGTAATACACTATGTAATACGATTTTTGTTCCTGGGCAGTAAGTATAATTTACTAATTACTCATGCCTAAAAAAATATAGAAAATGTCTGTTATTTCTATAAAACTTTGTTTTGGTGACCAGTATAGTCAAATTTTGCAATTTACTTACTAAAAATGTAAAAATGACAAATTTTCATCTTTTCATTCTTACAAAGTCATAAAAAGCAAACATATGAATCACAATTAACGTATTTATATTGAAGTTGTACAAAGATGACCACAGAAAATTTAGAAGTGAGTAGTTTTTTGAGATTTGCAATTATATTGTAAGTCACTTTCACAAATCAGCCCCCAGATGTAGTCTGCCATCATGTTCTCATTTTATTGTCCTTAGTAGTAGTGTTCAAAGTCCAATATATCCTGATGGAAGCACTCACTTTGCTCCTCTGACTATGCTCCCATGTTCTCCTTGAATGTCTTCAGTCGAGCATCAAGGACTTAGAATTTGAGAGATCCTACAGCCCTTTTTATTGTAATTCTTCACCAAATTCTCAACCATGTAGTTTTCGGCCTTATGATGGATACACCAAACCACTGCAACAAAGCTGTTCCAAGCTGCTGTCTCCTTCCTAGTTAGCTTCTCAGGAAATTCCTTGCATTCAAAGATCTTCTTTATCTGTGGTCTGATGAAGACACTAGCTTTGACCTTTGCCTCAGACAGATTAGGGAAGATGTGTTGAAGGTACGTGAAGTCTGCAGACACCTTATCTAGAGCTCTAACAAATTGTTTAATTAGGCCCAATTTGATGTGCATTGGTAACATCAGCACTTTTTGGGGGTCCACCAGTGATTCCCATTTGATGTCGATTCTCCTCAGAGAGAACTCGGTCCACTGTGGCCAGACCTGCCTTTGGTAGCTTGCCTTTTGGTAGTGTGTCTTTGGTCCTGCCTTGGAGACCCATTAGGTATGCCACCATTTTGAAATCTCCAATGACCTCCCAGCCATACTCATCATACTTCAGCATCTAGTAAGATCTTCATGCTGTTGTAATCCTCTTTAAGTGTGAGTAAGCCAGTGGAAGAAACAGGTACTTGATCCTGTTATGGAGAAGCATGGCTTTGATGCTCTTGGATCAGCTGTCAATGAAGAGATGCCACTCTTTCAGGTTACATGCGATTCCAATTGCTTCAGATTGGTCACATTGTAGCAGAAGCAGATCCTTTCTCGTTAGGTGAAGAAGGTAGAAAAAGCTTGGTGACACTTCCTCTGTTCTGTGACTTGACCAATTTCATCCAACAAGTTTCACTGCTTGAGCCTAGAAGTTAAAAGCTTGGCATTGGATTTGGTAAGATTGAGATCTCTGATCAAGTCGATGAGGTCTTTTTGGTTTGGATAGCATGGGATTCTCTCATCAGCTGCACTATCCATATTGTAAACTGGATCTACAACACCTCCCTCACTCTCTGACTTGCTGCTCTCTTCTAAAGACATCTGCTCTCTCTCTGGGGGAATAGGTATGGGGAGCTCAAGGCAATGTGGCACTGGGGTGATAGATGAAGGAATGTCCAGATATGTGATTGCAGATGTATGCTTGCAGTTTGACATTTGGAAGGGTCCACTATGCAGAAGTAGCAGTTGCTTGAGTGGTAAACTTTATGGCTCTCTTTTCCCCTCTGTATCATCCTGTAGAAGAACAAAATAAAATTGTGGTAATAAAAACAATAAATTTATTTTACCTATGACTAATGTGTAGGAGATTTTCACAACATATTTCATATATGATATATATTCAAATAGCATTGAAAAATTAAAAATTAAACATTCTAAGAAATTTTATAGCAGAAAATTCTGCCATCCTAGTGAGAAAAAAAAATAGTGTTACCTTCTAGAGTTTTTTTTTTTTTGTAGTGCTCACATATAAAGTGAGGTGGCCAATGTTTGTCTTGATCCCCAACAGATATGCCTAAATATGTCTTGTAGTCATCGCACATTTTAACAGATGCTTCTATGGAGTATTTTTTCTTTCTTGTCTTGATAAATTGGCCGCATACATTGCAAAATGCATCTGCCAGATGTTTGCAGCCTCTGGATGCCATCTAAAACAATGCAGATATGTTATCACGTAGGCAGCTGGAACTGAACTGAGCTGGTGGGCTTAAGATCTCTATAGTTATACTGTACTATTATTTATATTGATAGAAAGTTCTAGAAAGTTCTTGAAGCTACTCTGAGGGACCATTTTACTAAGTCCTATGGCCAAAATTAACACAGTAGGTGTGTATTGCCTGCTAAAAAGGTAAATTTCAAAATATCAATATCCTGGTCACAAAAGCATTTTCTATTCTTTTGTGGCATAGGCAATTAAGAAAGAACACTTATTACTCAGGAACAAAAAATACAGAAACCAACAACAGGGGTTAATTTCGCTGGTTTTAAAAAACAAGTTCCAAGAGGAAAAGTCCATAATCTGGTGTTGAGACAGACATGGGAGAAGCCACTGCTTGCCCTGGATCAGTGGCATGGAATGCTGCTACTATTTGGATTTTTGCCAGGTACTTGTGACTTGGATTGGCCTCCATGAAGACGGGATCCTGGGCTGGATAGACCATTGGTCTGATCTAGTAAGGCTATTCTTATGCTCTCATAGTATTATTTAACTGTTAAGAGTTAATAACGTGCACCATTACATTAACTGGCATTAATGCCATTTAAGCATGTTATGTTACCCCAGGTCCCATTTATGCAGTGAGACCTAGTTATTTATAATACCTTTTAGTCTACCTTAGTAACTCTAGCTATCATTTGTTATTTGTTTTCTGTCTTTCTTTCTTTCTTTCAATTTAGTACTATAAGCATCAAAGTGGTAAATCTATATAAAATAACGGTTCTAGGTCATTAACTACCCAGAAAATTCCCACTGGACAGTTCCCACCCACTCATAATGAACAATTCCCCTTCATGACAATATATTTATCCAATAATAATAATAAAAAAAATCCATACCCATGTCACAAAAAAAGCCTTACCCTAACAGTTGAGGTCTTCCCCTAACTCTAACACTCAACGGCTGCACATACTCAGGTTCTCCCCCTAACTCAGGGGCTGCATATACTTGGGGGTCTTCCCCTAACCCTAACACTCAACAGCTGCACATACTTGTGGTCTCCCCTTAACCTTAACACTCAGTGGCTACACATTCTTAGGGCCTCCCCCAAACCCTAACCCATGGGGATTGCACATACTCAGGTCTCCCCCTAACCCTAGGGGGGAACATACTTGGGATCTCTCCCACACATCACAGACATGTTCAGAGCAGTACCAGTAAAGGGGTAGTGGAGAACTGCCTGGGGGAAAATTGTTCAAGTGGGACTGACCTAGATGGTAATTGTCCAGGTGGGAATTTGTGGGTGAGAACTGTTTGGGTAGTTACTGACCGGATACAAAACTAACAAATCATGTATCATAGCCTATTAGCAAAGTCTACTAAATGTTTTAATTCTTTGCATCAGAATAACATTTATAAACCCCAGAACTTTCCTTTCAAATTTTAATTCTAATTTTCCAGTGCCCTCACGTAATCCTTAGCTTAATAAAGAACACAGATTTTAAAATCAGCATTGGCTGTAATTCAAATGATATTACCTAGTGTAAAAAAGTTCTCAAAAGTTGCCAGACAGGCAATTGTTCTAATTGAATTCTTATCTAAGAGCCAAGCTTGCAGTTTAGTTGAAACCTTAGTCTCCTCTTCCCTGCAGTTCCTGTGCAACAGAGTTCCAAATCCCAAGACACAGCAAGTAAATTTGGCTCATCTAGTCCATGTCAGAGTGCTATACAAAAAGAGTGTTGTCAGCCACACAGAGCGTTCAGCAAGCAATGTTTATTAAAAATGTCAAATTGCCCGATGTTTCAGCATGATGCCTGCCTCAGGGCTCATCAGACAGGTTAAGGCACTATTTTACTGCTTCCAGTATCAACTGTCAATCAGGTATGGTGACACAAAAACAACACTGCATATGGTATAGACAGACCTCAATGATGTGTAGTTATTGCTTTGGACATACCTAGAGATAGTCTGATCATTGCATTTTTGATCATGTTACAAAAAATGCATTTTGGCTGGCTTGGTAGATATTTGGCATCAGTCTACGTTACATAGTGCTGTCAAATAGTTGGTATTTGACTGGGTTTGAAGGGTAAAGTTGTGCTGATACAACCCTTAAGCCAGTGGTTCTCAACTTTTTCTTTGTTGTGATTCACCTGACAGATGATGATAATGTGTGTGATACACTGAACATTAAAATTTACAGATGGTGGAAACAGTTGCATGGTGAGGGGAAGCAGGGGTGGGCCACCTCAGGTGCTGTCTTTATGGGGGGGGGGGGGGCGCCAGTGCCAGTGCCAGTGGTTCTCTTCCTCTCCACCTCCCTGTGTACCTCTTTAAATGTTTGCTAAAGAAAGCAGCATTTTCCACTTGCTGTTTGCGCAGCTTCGGCTCTCTTCTGACATCACTTCATAGTCGCGAGACCAGGATGTGATGTCAGAAGGAAGACAAGACCAGCTTGAGCAGTAGGTGGAAGATGCTGCTCACGCCGGTGAACATTTCAAGAGGTACACAGGGGGGGGAGCATTCAAACAGTGGGGAAGAGTGTGTGTGTGTGGGGGGGGGGGGGGGAGAGGCGCAAGGCACGGCAATGCCAAGTGCCAACCTCTCTCACTGTGCCAATGGGTGGAAAGTATGTAAAACAAGACATGACCCTATAGGCACTGCCATCTTGGATTTGTGTGACCCATAGTCACCACCATTTTGAAAAAGTGATGTGACCTGTGTGGAGTTGTGACATCCTGTGACATCACCAGATGGGGTGGGTTTTGAGTCAGGGCTAGGATGTCACTTCTGGTGACATCATCAAAATGGTTGGGGTCAGGCAGGAGAGGCATGCTGGGGCAAAAAGTGGGTGGGGCTAAAGCTGACAACCCAGAAGTGGGTGTGACGTGTTAAAACCAATTATGTAAATTAGTTTTGACAAAAGCAGGTGAATCTTACCACAAATATGTATGTCTAAATGCCAATGTATGCAAATCTAAATGACTAGCGCTCTAAAATAAGAACCATAGCTTCTGAATTTCACCACTAAGTAACTATCTACATACTTTATACAATCCTATATAATAAAACCCTAAGCGCACATGCGCACTTAGGATTTCGTGTTCCCTGCCGCTGTGGTGTGTGATCCTTGGCAGCCAACCCAGCGGCAGGGAACATTCTGGCCACTCCCCTCCTCCCGCCCTCACTCACCCTGGAAGCCAGGCAAGCTCTCTCCCTGCCCGCGTCCTCGGCAGGGAACACACCTTGGCCCTCACTCGCCGCCGCCACTGCTGCTGATCCTCCTCTAAAGAGCAGCCTGCGATGGTGGCCGGCTTTAGCGAACCTCGCAGGCTCCTCTCCAACTCGGTAGCACGTTCCCTCTGACGCGATCCCGTGTGTCAGAGGGAACGTGCTACCGAGGTTGGAGAGCAGCCTGCGAGGTTCGCTAAAGCCGGCCACCATCATAGGCTGCTCTTTACAGGAGGATCAGCAGCGTGAGAGGAGCCGCTGCCAGCACTTTTAAAAACTTGAAACAAAAACCTTTGGCCGCAGCAGGCCAGCCCGCGGAAAGGGAAGGGGGAGGGGCCAAACAGAGCAGGCCAGATCGCAGGGAGGGGCCGAACGGAGCAGGACAGCTCAGGTAAGAGAAGGGAATTGCTTCATAGGGACCTGGAGGGGAAGGGAAATACCGCTGCTGCTTCTGCAAAGGAAAGTGGGGTGGGGGGAGGAAAGACAGAAAGAAATACAGACAGATAAAGGAGGCCAGGGAGAGAGACAGACAGAAATAAAGACAGACAGGGGACCAGAGAGACAGACAAAGGGTGCCAGGGAGAGAGAGAGAAAAATAGCAGGAGGGAGAGAGACAGAAAGAAAGGAAGAAAGAGACAGGGAGCAGGGAGAGAGACATAAATAAATAAAGAAAGACAGACAGGCATATATTCTAGCACCCGTTAATGTAACGAGCTTAAACACTAGTAGTGTCAAATAAATGCCTTCTGGATGCCTAAATGTGAACACCCAGTTAGAATTACTTTCATTATGATCTTGTTAATCTTACTTACTGTAACCTTTAATCTGGGCATCAGATTTGACTTCTATAGTCTATTTTTCTTGGAATTCATAATAAGTATCTGTCTTCATGTAGGGCATCAAATCAACCACTCTATCCCCTGACTTTGTTTTTCCACTCTGTTTCCTGGCCTGTTCTCCTTTACTCTCATCCTCCTGTACTGCATCCTTATTTTTCTTGGGTATCTCATCTCTTACTATGTCTTACGTTCAGCTATGTAGCATCTTTGTTTTGGTGTTCCATTGTTGTTCCTGTAGTTGTCTTTGGGTTCTCTTGGCTATATCTTTCTTCTTGTGTTCCTCTCTGTACTGTATCTCCTTTTTTCTCCTCTATCCTCTCTATGCCCTTTTTCTGTGTCATCTGTCAGCTGTTTGAACATACTTGGATACTTATTTTCTTTGATTTCCCCACTCAGGGATTATAAATTTGTATAAACTGTTCATTTCAATGTTTTTGCTATGTTTCCAGTTTTATGTAAATGCAAGATTCATGGTATCCAAAAAGAAGTACATTATCTCATTTTTATATTCTGGAGTTCTCTTTACCATAGTTAACCCTCTTTCCTAATTTTTTGTCTTTCACCATCTGCTGCAGTGGGTTGAGGAGCTGGTTTATCATGGCCAGTAATTGGGCTACGGTGAATTGATTCAAATTGATTCAATTTTTTTAAAAAATTGGCTTCCCGATTCGATGACCAATCCTTCCCCCGTGCCTTCCTAAAGCAGGAGCGGCAGCTCTGCCTCTTGCTGGCCATCCGCTGTCGCTCCTGCTTGAGGGGGGAGGGTCAGTCGGAAAGGCCTGCATGTTCCCCCAGCTTCCCCGCTCTTACTTTAAGCAGCTAATACGGCAGCCTGCAGGATCGCTGGTGTTATAGCGATCCCTGCAGCTGCCCATCGTCCTCAGCGACACATTCTCTCTGCTAAGTCCTGCCCCTGCTCTGACGTCAGGGGCAGGATCGCGGCAGAGAGAACGTGCCACTGAGGATGAAGGGCAGCTGCAGGGATCGCTATAGCACCAGCGATCCTGCAGGCTGCCGTATTAGCTGCATAAGGTAAGAGTGGGGAAGCTGGGGGAACATGCAGGCTTGTGGGAGGAGCAGGCCTTCATGGCGTGGAGGAGGAGGAAGAGTGCCTTCGTGGCAGGAGGGCAGGTCTTTGTGGGGGGAGCAGGCTTTTGTGGTAGGGAGAAGGAGGAAGAGTGCCTTTGCTGTGGGGGAGCAGGCCTTCACGGCGGGGAGGCAGGCCTGTGTAGAGGAAGGAGGAAGAGAGGGGGAGGGGAGATGCCAGACCTGGAGTGAAGTGATGGGAAGAGAGAGACCAAACCATAAAGAGGGGGAGGAAAGCAGAGGACGGAGAGGTGCTGGACTGAGGGAGGGAGAAATGCAAGACCACAAGGGGAAGGGTATAAGAGGGACAGATCCTATTCCAAAGTAGGTGGGCAGGGTGCAGGATGGTAGGAGAGATAGTAGGAGAAAGCCTGTACCTGGGGGAGGGGATACAGGAGGTAAGGAAGAGAGAAAGAAGAAGTTGGATATGGGGAGAGACATGAAACAGAGATAAAATGCTAGGCATGGAGGAAGCATAGGAATAGGGACACAAGGGGGACACTGCTGGAGAGGATAATAGGGACAGGGACACAGAAGAGAAATGCTTGATGAAAGGGTAGTTGAGAAAAGGAGAGATGGTGGATCTGTGGATGGTGGGGTCCATTGGAGGGGCAGGGGGATGGAGATGAAAAAAAGGAAAGATGCCAGACCTCTGGAGGAGGAAAGGGAAACAGAAGGGGAGGACAGAGATGGAAGATGAATGGTTATCACAGAGAAAGAAGAAAGAAGGAGAGCCTGATCAGAAGACAACCAGAGCCTGGGACCAACATGATTTGAAAAATGACCAGACAACAAAAGGTAGGAAAAATAATTTTATTTTCTGTTTTGTGATTACAATATGTCAGATTTGAAATGTGTATTCTTTCAGAGCTGGTGTTAGGCCGTGAACGTGAGCTAGGATTTAACAGAGAGAGGAAAAGTATTTTTTGTTTATTTTGTTTACACCACAGCGCCAGTGTGGATAGGAGAGGGCAAAGGGGATGAAGAAGCTATATAAATCCACCAGGATGTTTGAAAAAAACCACCCAATTGGGCAGGAAAATCGAATCGAATCAAAAAATCGATTCAATAGGCTGAATCGAATCAAATTTTTTTTTTCCTGAATCAGGCAGCACTAGATTTTGCAGTTACTACCATAATCACTATCCATCATGTTTAAGCTTAAGATGGAAATCTTTTTATCCTGTGCAATTTATTTCCAACATGAAATTCTCTCTTCTCCTAACAATACTTCAGTTGTAGTGATTGCATTACTCAGATTTGCAACAAGGTCACCACATGGAGGTGCTTAGCAAGACTTGGGTAGAGAACATGATTGACTCTCCCCTTGGAAATGAACAGCATTCATTTCTGCAGACCTTAGTTCAACTCTGCAGATGTGACACTAGCAATAAAACAGAAAATCAGGTTTAAATAAATAAATTAATTAGCTTAGTGCATTAGTAAATTACTTGTCCAGCTCATTCTTTTGCTATGGAAAGCAAATTGTAGACTTGCAAAGCAACTTTTATGACAAACATGCAGTAATTCAGGTTCTTGATGGGGGGGGGGCCTGGACTGTGACAGAAAGGAGTGGTGTATATCAGACATGTGTTTATTTAAGTATTTTTGCTGTTGTTTGACAGCTTCTCTTGATGTAAACCATTTTGAACTACAAGGTACTGCGGGATATAAATAAACTTTTATTAAGAACATAAGAAGTTGCCTCCGCTGAGGCAGACCAGAGGTCCATCTCGCCCAGCGGTCTGCTCCCACGGTGGCCCATCAGGCCCATTGCCTGAGCAATGGTCCCAGACTATCCTTATAACCTACCGCTACTCTTATCTGTACCCCTCAATTCCTTTATCCTCTAGGAACCTATCCAAACCTTCTTTGAAGCCTTGTAACGTGATCCGGCCTATCACAGCCTCCGGAAGCGCGTTCCATGTGTCCACCACCCTCTGGGTGAAAAAGAACTTTCTGGCATTTGTTTTAAACCTGTCTCCTTTTAATTTTTCCGAGTACCCCCTTGTACTTGTGGTTCCCCATAATCTGAAAAATCTGTCCCTGTCTACTTTTTCTATACCCTTCAGGATCTTGAAGGTTTCTATCATGTCTCCTCTAAGTCTCCGCTTTTCCAGGGAGAACAGCCCCAGCTTTTTCAGTCTGTCAGTATATGAGAGGTTTTCCATACCTCTTATCAGTTTAGTTGCTCTTCTCTGGACTCCCTCAAGTACCGCCATGTCCTTTTTGAGGTACGGCGACCAATACTGGACACAGTACTCCAGATGCGGTCGCACCATTGCACGATACAGTGGCAGGATGACCTCCTTTGTCCTGGTCGTGATACCCTTCTTAATGATACCCAACATTTTGTTTGCTTTTCTTGAGGCTGTGGCGCACTGTGCCAACGCCTTCAAAGACGTGTCCACCATCACTCCCAGGTCTCTTTCAAGGTTACTTACCCTTAGCAGTGATCCTCCCATTTTGTAGCTGAACATCGGGTTCTTTTTCCCTACATGCATGACCTTGCATTTCCCTACGTTAAAGTTCATTTGCCATTTTTTGGCCCATTCTTCTAGCGTCGTTAGGTCCCTTTGCAGATCTTCGCAGTCTTCCATGGTTTCAACCCTGCTGTAGAGTTTGGTGTCATCCGCAAATTTAATAACTTCGCAATTTGTTCCCGCCTCCAGGTCATTAATAAATATATTGAACAGGAGCGGTCCCAGCACCGACCCCTGCGGAACTCCGCTCGTGACCCCATGCCAGTCTGAGTAATGGCCCTTCACTCCAACCCTCTGTTTTCTGTCTGCCAGCCAGTTTTTGATCCATCGGTGGACCTCCCCTTGCACCCCGTGTCTCCACAGCTTTTTAAGCAGTCTTTCGTGCGGTACCTTGTCAAAGGCTTTTTGAAAGTCAAGGTAAATGATGTCAATGGATTCCCCTTTATCCACCTGTCTGTTTACCCCCTCAAAGAAGTACAATAAGTTTGTGAGGCATGACCTACCCTTGCAGAAGCCGTGCTGGCTCGACTTTAGCTGTCCATTGTTTTCTATGTGTTCACAGATACTGTCCTTAATCAGTGCTTCCATCATTTTTCCTGGGACCGAGGTCAAGCTCACCGGCCTGTAGTTCCCCGATTATTATTAATCATTTTGGTTGCCCTATTTTGAACCATTTCTACTCTACTGTATCTTTTGTGAGATACAGTGACCAGAATTGCACACAATACTCATGAAGCGATTCAGAGGCATTCTCGTAGCATTCTTTGTTTCAACCATTATAGCGTTCTGTTTTAACCAATGTCCATTATGCAACCTCCTAAATATAATACGAGGCAGCTATATTTATCCACTCAACAGAGGACAATTTTCTGCCCCACTGCTCTAGCCAACTCTTTTCTATTTACATTTAAAAGTAAAATATTGTCTTGCTTTCTCATCCAGCTTCTTCTCCTCCTCCTAAGATATGTATTTTGCTGAAAGACAAAGCTAAAGTATATTATCCCAGGACAAGCAGGCAGCATATTCTCAAATGTGGGTGACGTCATTTACGGAGCCCCGACGCGGGAATTAGAGAATGACACGGTGACAAAATTCATCACCGTTCCCGTCCCCGCGGATAACCGCGGGAAATAATCCCATGTCATTTTTTTTGTGTCTATTTCAGCCTCAGTCCTTCTACACCAGCATTCTTCAAAGCAAAGCTTGAGGGTCAGTAGTTGTAGCCATTCATACTCTGATTCTTCCCTCTCTCCTTAAAGAATGACATGAAGATGGTTTACCGCGGTTATCCGCGGGGACGGTGATGAATTTTGTCACCGTGTCATTCTCTAGCGGGAATATCTGCCTGCTGTCCCTGGATAACACCTATTACGGTAAGTAACTGTGCTTTCCAGAGACAAGAAGGAATCCTTTTTTATGCCCAGGGTCTCGGTCATAAATAAGAAAACAAATGGCTTAGGAACCATTCTTTTCTGTTTTAAGGTGAGTTCTGCTTTCCTAAGAGACTAGATAATTTGTCATACTTTATATTCTGTGCATTGTGCAGTACTGACTAGGAGGAATAGAGCTTTGGAACCATTGAGACCAAGAAAACAAAACAAACTAAAAATATTACATATTTATTTAAATGTTACATGTTTATTTAATTATTGGCATTTTGTAATTTAACAGAAGAAATAGAATCTTGATTGAAAATAACATGAAGCACAGATAAGAGGAACAGGAAAAAGATGAATTATAATTTAGCATTCCCAAACAGAATGAATATGTTTGATTCCACAGATTTGAAGGGCAGTTCTATAACAGGGTGGTTACGATATGTAACCGGGTGCTTGCAATTATGTACCTTTTGTATATGTAAATGAACTTATACTAGTGGCCCACCCATGACAAATCAGCAATGGCTGCCTTTTTCCCCTTTTTCCACATCTGATGCCAGCATATGCCACACTCACTGGCTCACAGCCTAGCAACTCCCCCCCCCCCCCCTCTCTAACCTCCCTCTTCCCAGTGTACCTTATCACCTTTGCAGATGGGAGCATCAACTGCCATTGCCTGCACCAACCCTGCCACAGCCCTGCTCCAGCCCAGCCCTGCCATTGCCTGCACCAGCCCTGCCACACCTTTACTGATTTCACTTCCTGTTGTCTCTTTGGTGGCATGCAGCAGAGCGAAGAGGGCTGGAGCAAGTTGCAGATGTATACCTCTGCCTCCGCTGTCGTTCAGGAGCCGAGGTACACTGGGGAGGGGGGGTGGCACTGCTGAGCCACAGATGGGTATCAGCAGCAGCAAATACCAGATCCAAGACCAGAAGGAGAGAAGACAAGATGCAGGGGGAAAGTGTGTGACTCAGGGAGGGGTAGTTTGGGAAGGCCCACCTAACATAACTGTGGACCCACCCAGCATAATAGGTCTAGCTATGCTACTGACTTATATACTTAAGTATTTATATAAGCATAGGACTGGATAATAAACGTTTTTCACCAAAATTTTATGGGTGAGTACATGTGAACGCCTCAGTTCCACCACTCCACCGCCGTACTATCTTACAACTGCGGGAAGAATTACGTGGCAAACTTTCCTCATTGGCTGTACTGCATTAATCAATTTTAAAAAATTCTATATGACTTTTTTATATAGTGCTTTATTATATATAATAAAGCGCTATATAAAAAAGTCATATAGAATTTTTATAATATATAGAATAATATATAATATATATAATATATAGAATTATATATAATAAAGCGCTATATAAAAAAAGTCATATAGAATTTTTTAAAATTGATTAATGCAGTACAGCCAATGAGGAAAGTTTGCCACGTAATTCTTCCTGCAGTTGTAAGATAGAACGGAGATGGAGTGGTGGGACTGAGGCGTTCACATGTACTCATCCATAAAATTTTGGTTAAAAACGTTTATTATCCAGTCCTATGCTTATATAAATTATTGAAAACTGTCGGACGGATATAAAGGCAAGGTACTAACAGCCGAACTTATATAGAGCTTATATACTTAAGTGGCAGCAAATCAACTGCTGGATATTCTGTAACGACATACATAAGTGGCATAGAACATGAATACAAGGGGTGTTCAAATGGGTGGAACACATGAGGGGCCTAGGCAGGCCGCAACTTCCAGAATACATTATAGTGCACGGAGAACCCTTCGTTCCTCAAATCAACATTTATTGAGTGTTCCTTGTTTTAAGCAGTTATTTCTTGACATACATAGAAACTTCATTTTCAGTTATGACACCCACTCTGTGGAATTCTCTTCCTACTTGTTTTCATGAAGAAAAATCATTCTTCACATTCAAAGCTCAATTGAAGGCATTTATTTTTCTCAAGCACTATGCTCATAGTTGTTTTCTTTTATAGTGGAAATTTCTTTTTTATTTTATTTTAAGTAAGGAAAAATATATTATGTTTTTTTTCTCTTGTTTTCCTTTTTCCTAATTTCCCTATGCTAATTTTATTGTACTTTAACCTTATTGTTTTTTTCCTTTAAGTGTAATGATGTTTGTTTTTATGTAAACCACTTAGATTTTAACCTTGGTTTTGTATTTGCAGTATATTAAATAACTGAACTTGAACTACATTACACACATCTTTGATGTATTTCGGTGCCTCAATTATGCTAGGTCTATGGCTGGTGTAACTGCATACATGTAATATGTTAGGCACACTGATACTGGATTAACCTAGTATTCCATGATGCAGTGTTTCTCAAGTTGGTCCTGGAGTATCCCCTTTTCATTCAGGTTTTCAGGATAAGCACAATGAATGTGCATGAAAGAGATTTGCATGCAATGGAAGCAGAATATGCAAATCAACGCCATGCACATTCATTGTGAATATCCTGAAAACCTGACTGATAAGGGGGTACTCCAGGACTGACTTAGGAAACACTGCTATAATGGAATCTGAGCACCCAGATATCGTTGTAGAATAGGCTCTCACCATGTGGTATCAGGATGAGGCACCCATTTGTAAAACTGCCCCTATGAGGCTCATTTTCAAAAAAGATAGACGTCCAAAAGACAGCATTTGGGACGTCTTACTAGTTAACGTGTCCAAGTGGGCATTCTTAAAATAGACTTTCTAGATGTTTTTCTGATTGTTTTGTCTCCAGTACGTCCATATCTTAAGGGGGTTTGTTAGAGGTGTGTTTTGAGCAGGCTTAGGGCGGGCTTAGGACTTGGATGCTCATCGGCTAAAAGGTGCTCAAACTGACCAGATGACCACTGGAGGGATCCCCCCTTACTCCCCCAGTGGTCACCGACCCCTCCCACCACCCAAAGATGTAAAAACAAACAAACAAAAAAAACCCCAGTACATTCTAGCCTGTATTATGAGGTGGTATAGAAAAGTTCTCAGCCCAAGTAGCTTCAGATGTTAACACAGATATTTAAGCTCAGAGAGCGTAAGTTACTGCAGTGAATTTCACATTAAAAGTTCCAGATACAGATGTCACCATATCTTGCTTATATTGTATGGTGAGCCCTCAAAAACCTACCGAACCTACATTAAGACAACACCTGCAGGCATAAGGGCTATTGTTGTAGTATACAGGTGGGTACAGTAAGTTTTGAGTGAGTTTTCAAGGGCTCACAACACAATATGCAATATGTAAAATTCACTACAGTACTTCTTAGAAGAGCCCCTGTGCTATACTCAGCTGTCTGAACAGTTTACTAGGAATGCAGGCTGCCTAGAGGAAAACATTTGTGTGCTTTTCATGTGGACGTATTTATATTCAATAATAGCCATAAAGATAGATGTACTACGGACCAAAACGTCTACCTAGGTCATTTTCAAAAAAAAATAAAAGAAGTCTTGCTGTTTTGAGAATGGACATTTTCTCTACTGGATTTCTTGACGTCTTTCTAATAACGTCCAAACTCAGACTTAGACGTCCTATCGAAAATGCCCCTCCACGTCTACTGTACAATAAGCAAACATATTGGGAGTGTGGGGGGGGAGGGGGGAGAGAGAGTGAGGCTTTTTTTTTTTACTAAGGAGTGCTAAGCTTTTATTGTTACTGCTTAGTAATAACCAAAATCAATGTAGAGTAACTGCCAAATATCTGTGGTAACTGTTGAGGGATTCCAAGCATTTTTGGAGGGATGACATGTAATTAACCCAAGACAAAGATTGCTAATGCACATTAACATTGTGGCCGTTGATGCAGAGTGCAAGCAGTTATACCTCTTGATGTGCAGTTAACCACACCGCTTTCTCTGCCATGTTAGCAATGAAGAAGCAATAAGGAGGTATGTCATTTGCAAGGTACTGAATGATGTTTTTCTACGTTAGCTGTTTAATGTAGCAAATGGGGCACTGTCAATGCTGTGATTCCTGTGTTAAAACAGTTATTGCGGCTTGGTAGGCCTGGGCCTAAATCTTCAAAATCAATCGTAAACAACTCATGAGACAAAACTGAATTTTATTTTATTTCATTTTTCATTGGCAAAACTCATTAAAATATAGTTACAGTAAGACTAAAAGTAGGAATTGGTTTAGCAGACTTGTAATCTTTGCAATTATCTTGCACAAAAAAGCAGCATACTTAACCAGTGTGAAGCTGGAGGGTTATTCATTTCCTCTAATTAGCTGCCTTATCTCTGTCTTAGCAATTTATTTTGGAAATGATGCCCTTTCATGATGCAGTACATGAAAGCTAAGTGATTTTGTTACTAATTGACTAAATACATGAAAGGAGACACACTGTTTCTCATTAATTTCAATGACTTGAAGAATGCTTAGGCAAAGCAGGAATCTGAGTTCGTAGCCTCAGTATGATTGCTTTAATAAAATACACATGAAACCTACCCCATCCAAAAGCTATTGCAGAGCTTTCACTAGGTCTCTGGCAGTACATAAACATTCAAAACATAAATACCCCTTTCTTATCTGAAGCTCTTCTGCCATTGTGCGGTTGATAGCAGGTTGGTAAAAGAGTGCTATAACAGGTGTTTTCCATAGACAGCAAAATTGAGAAGGCACAAAAATAGATGACGTCATCCAATGGTCCAAAATAATTTGACCCACTTATAACTATCAAAAATTAACCTGAACAAACAGTTCCGCTCAGAACATATTATACAATCCAAAGGGAATTCTGATTCCACTTCCTCAAAACGAGTCAGCGGTGTTGGGATTCTTCATTATTCCCCACTCTTGGAAAGTGTTAAATTTAAATTTTTGATTTTTTTCTTTTTCTTTTATCAATAATTTATAGCTTAAATATAGCTTATTTATAGTTAAATGTGGATTTAAAAGTGCATCACTTATCTTAAATCCTTATCGGTTCCCCTTCCCGACGCATTTTGGAACTCTTTTTCAAGGTCAGGGGAACGAGAGATAAGCGGCAGTAATACTATGGTTTAGGATAACCCTTATCTCTCGTTCCCCCGACCTTGAAAAAGAGTTCCAAAACGCGTCGGGAAGGGGAACCGATAAGGATTTAAGATAAGTGATGCACTTTTAAATCCACATTTAACTATAAATAAGCTATATTTAAGCTATAAATTATTGATAAGTTATTGATAAAAGAAAAAGAGAAAAAATCAAAAATATAAATTTAACACTTTCCAAGTGTGGGGAATAATGAAGAATCCCAACACCGCTGACTCGTTTTGAGGAAGTGGAATCAGAATTCCCTTTGGATTGTATAATATGTTCTAAGCGGAACTGTTTGTTCAGGTCATCCAATGGTGCCAGGATAGAACTGCTGCCCCAGATCTCAAAGCTTAAGGAGGAGAGAGTGTGGCGCAGTGGTTAAAGCTACAGCCTCAGCACCCTCAGGTTGTGGGTTCAAACCCACGCTGCTCCTTGTGACCCTGGGCAAGTCACTTAATCCCCACCATTGCCCCTGGTACATTAGATAGATTGTGAGCCCACCAGGACAGACAGGGAATTATGCTTGAGTACCTGAATAAATTAATGTAAACTGTTCTGAGCTCCCTTGGGAGAAAATTGAATAAATAAAAAAAGATAGTGAAAACATTTGATCAGGTGCTGCCCTTCCTGTGTACAGTGGTCTCCTCAGCTGGTTCTAAAACGCCATGTAAGCAACTCCCTGGGAAATGGGACGGATTGTGTGCCTTTTTACCGCTTTTCCTTCAACAAGGCCGAATAAAGCACACACGTGGGTGACTTTCAAGCTCAGGGCTCCTCAGTCTTAAATTGTCTTAGAATTTTGAGCAGCCTGCGTAATTAAAAGCAAATGTTGTTACCTTATAAAGGACAGATTTGGCAAGTTCTGCGCAGTGGATCAAACAGCTGCTTTACAGACAGAGATCAGCAAGGCAGACTTCAGAAGGGTCACTTTAGCGGTAGTAGATCTAATCTGATGAAACCTGACCTTATAACCTAGAGCAGGGGTAGGCAATTCCGGTCCTCGAGAGCCGCAGCCAGGTCAGGTTTTCAGGATATCCACAATGAATATGCATGAGAGAGACATGCATCTCAAGGAGGCAGTGCATGCAGATCCATCTCATACATATTCATTGTGGATATCCAGAAAACCTGACCTGGCTGCGGCTCTTGAGGACCGGAATTGCCTACCCCTGGCAGTTTACAAGGGTTTTGTTTGTTCGTTTTTTCGCAAGTTCTATTAGCATCAAATAAAGATGGAAAGTTGAATGATTGAGTTGCTTTTACGTAACAGGCAAGAGCCAGTTTATGGTCTACCACAGTGTTCTTCAACCTTTTTACATCTATGGACCGGCGGAAATAAAAGAATTATTTTGTGGACCGGTAAACTACTAAGACTGAAATAAAAAACAATGTAGATAGTATTTTTATTTATTAATTAAATAACAATTTAAATTTATAGTAATTGACATTATTTAAATTTCCTACACATCATTCCAATGTATATCTTCCCTCTGCATCTCTATCTATCCTGTCCTGCATCTACCCTCTGCGTCCTTGTCCCTTGTCCCATGTGATCAGTAATTGCCCTTCTGTGTCCCCATCCCTTCTCCATCCAGCAATCCCTCTCTGTGTCTGTCCCTATTCTCCATGCATAGCATCTTTTCTCTGGGCATCATCTCTCTATTCTTTTCTATCCGGAGCCTAGGCCCCCCCCCCCCACCCTATGGCTTCTATGCCTTCCTTGCTCTCCCCCTGTTGTTAGCATCTCTCCCTCCCTCAGTCCACTGTCCCCCTATCCACCAATTCACTCTCTCTGCCCCCTTCTCCACTGCCCTCGCCACAGTCCAGCAACATCTCTCCTTCTCCCTCCCTCCAGGTCCAGTAGCAGCTCTCCTTTCTTTTCCTCTGTCCAGCAGCAGCTCCCCTTCACTATCCTCCATTTCCAGTCCAGTGTGGCAACTCCCCTGACCAGCAGAAGCAGTGCCCCTTCCCCCCAACCAGCTCTAGCTCTCCTCCCCCCTTTCACCGTACCAGCAACAACTTCCCTTTCCACCTCCAACCAGTGGCAACAGCACCTTCCCTTACCCGGATTTGTAGCAGCTCAGTGTTTTAACTTGCTTGCAGCAGTGGCAGTAGCGTCGGCATAACGATTCACTTAGGCAGCCTTGGGTCCTTTGATAGGTCGCGCCCACTTCTGAGAAAGAGGAAGTTGTATTATCAGAGGCAGGCCGCGACTCAGCAAAAAGCCCCAAGGCTGCCTAAGTGAATCACTGCTCTGATGCTACTAGAACTGCTGCAGATAATTTAGAATACTGAGAGCTGCTGGGAGGGGAGAGGAAGCCACTGCTATTCCGGCGGGGGAGAGGAAAGCAAACTGTTGGCGAAGGGAGGGAGGCACATGGGTACCCAGCTCATCGGGTCACGGACTGTAGGAAATTTTTGCCAATCGACACTGGTCCACGGACCGGCAGTTGAAGAACATTGGTCTAGCATATGGAGAATTTAATGGAACTTAATATAAATGGTCTAGCATAGGGATTTGAATGGAACTTAATATAAATGGACAGAAGGTAAGAATCACTATTTCTTCATTTAGATGAACAAGTGTGACAATTTGAGGTAAGAACTTGGAATATGTCCAGAGAACAATTTTGTAATGATTATATTGGCTATCTAGTTTGTATGTAATCAATGTTTGGAGTTCATGTGGTGGGATTAGTTTATATCCTTTGTGGAACACACATAAATCCAGTACCAAACATGCCTATTTTCAAAACTGCAAGATGTATATCTTATCTTTTTTGAGAATGAATGTTTGTGCTCAATGGGACTCTTTTTTTTTTTTTAAAAAAAGATAGACGTCTAAAAGATAGCATAAACCAACACTTGGATGTCTTACTAATCAAAACATCCAAGTGGGCATTTTCAATACAGTCTTTCTTAGACATATTTCTGGTCGTTTTGTCTCCAGTGCATCCAAATCTTAAAGCAGCGTGTTAGAGGCATATTTTGGGTAGGCTCAAGGGGGGGGGGGGGGCTTATGACTTGGATGCTAGGCAGGCCTAATCAAAACTTTAACAAAACATCCAGGGCTTTTTTTTAGACATTTGGAGCTAGACCTGTTTTAAAAGCGTCTAAATGCTAAAAAGGTGCCCAAACAGACCAGATGATCACAATTAAGGCATGATCCCCCTTACTCTCCCAGTGGTCACCAACTCCCTCCCACCACCCAAAGATGTGAAAAAAAGTACATTCTAGCCTGTATTCTACTGAAACAATCTTAGTTTTACTTCTTGAAGACTACTATGCAGCCACAGATCAGGGTAATGCTGTACTACTGATCTCTTTGGATCTTTCTGCAGCTTTCAATTTAATTAGTCATTCTGTCTTGCTCTCTCGCCTTGAATCATTAGGCATTACATGTACTGTATTAAGTTGGCTTAAATCCTTCTTAACAGACAGAACATTCAAAGTTTCATTTGGTTCCATTTGTTCTTCATCTTGTCACCTCTCTTGTGGTGTTCCACAAGGGTCTATTATTATCTTATTCTTAAGTCCTCTTGTTGTAAGAATTCAAGAATTTCAGATTAAATGTTATATTTACACTGATGACATTTTACTAGTATTTCCTCTAAACCCAGATAAGCCTGATTTCAATCCCATCCAAGCCTGCTTGGATATGATTGATGAATAGATTCTACATAATAAACTGATTCTAAACCCTCAGAAAACTACAGGGTTATGGATTATCGGTTCTTTACAATCTCCGACAGTATCTCCGGTTTTATGGTCTCAGTCTGTACAACTTCAAAATTCTATGAAGTATTTAGGAGTTCACCGAGTTTCAGCTCTAACATTTCATCCTCAATTAGGTTGCGTAGGCAGATCTTGTTTTTATTCTTTATGCAAGATCCATTCAATATGCTCGTATACAGATACTCCTTGCTGCGAATCTCCAGCTTATGCGCTAGTAACTTCAAAACTGGATGATTGTAATATCATTTACAGAGGACTACCTTGGGCTTCCCTTAAGAAATTGCAGACAGTTCAAATTACAAATGCTCAAAGACATGACCATGTCCCTCCGTTATTTAGGGAATATCATTGGCTTCTTATTAAATATAGGTTGATGCACAAAGTATTAACCCCCCTCCCCCTTTTTACAAAACTGCAATAGCAGTTTTTAGCACAGGCTGGCACACTGAATGCTCTGCGCTGCTCCCGATGCTCATAGGAACTCTATAACAGTCGGGAGCAGCACAGAGCATTCAACGTGCTGGCCTGCGCATAAAAACGCAATTGCGGTTTTGTAAAGGAGGGGTAGCTTTGGCATTTAAAGTACTAAATAGTGAGCAGCCTGTTTACCTTGCAAAATGCTTGTTCCATAGAAGCCTACTCACACTTTGCATTCATCGAGTTTAAACAGATTAACATTACCATTTAAGCAAAAACAAGCAAAAAATCCAACGGCACTGCTGTGGTATGTCAAACCACGAACAAAAAAGAAACTAAAACTTAGGGCTTATGAAGGTGCGCTAGCAGTTTTATCACACGCACCGGATTAGCACGCACTAGCCAAAAATCTACCGCCTGCTCAAAAGGAGGCGGTAGCGGCTAGCACGCATGGTAATGTAGTGCACGCTATTCCGCGCATTAAGCCCCTAGCACACCTTCGTAAAAGGAGCCCTTAGCTTTATATACTGGGTCTTCAGCCAGAAAGGAGCTCAACTCGGTTAACAGTAACTAAAAAAATACTTAAAAAAGTAACAATCAGAAAATATTAATATGACTAGTTTCCATGTTTAAATCTTTATTGATTTTCAAACTTTGATAATGTAATACAATTGGTAAATCATAAATACTTCATGGAACGCACTAATAGTGTTTCGGAAAGAAATCAAAACATTTCTTTTCAAAAAACAAATATTCCCCTCCCCAATCGCACATGCACTCTCCCCAGCAAATAACACACTAGTCATCCCCTTGAACCTCATTTACGAAAAATATCCAAACTCCTAAATAAGCATCTTCCTTAGGTAATCATTTAACCTTCTCCTAAATAAGCATCTCCCTTAGGTATCCACTTAACTGATTCCTTCAAAGTTAGGTATCTTTCTTCGGTTGCCTATATTGTTTTCCCCACTGAACCTTGTAACTACTTGAACCCTGTCAAGTTATTCTTTCGATAAATCCAGATATCTTATACTTGTATTTCTATACCACAACATGTAATTTACTTAAATCGTTGTAATGTAATTCTCTCGGTAATGTCCTGATCTCTTTTAACTGTAATCCGCTTAGAACCGCAAGGCACAGGCGGAATAGAAATCACAAATGTAATGTAATGTAATGTAATAACTATACAATTATTACATTAAACAATCATTTACTCCCATCCTCATCTTGATTATTAATACAATAATACATTTGATGTGATTTCAATATTATAATTAAATATTTTAACTCCACAACGTATATTTCCCTCCCCCCACCCACCCTCCCTGGATGTGTAAAGAAATCTAATAAAAAGGGAAGAAACATGACCCTTACTGTAATGCAACAAAAGTAGTTAATGGACTCCATACATCATTAAAGAACTTACTAGTCCCCAAACGTTCCGCCATCATTCTTTCATACTTATACGTGGTACACACATTTACCCACCAAAAGGTATAATTAATCCTGTCATAGTTCTTCCACTTATGTGTGATCAGTTGAACACCTATTCCTGTCATGATCAGGAAAAGGCGACTTTTATACTTGTCTAAAGTAGGCTTAACATGAAGTAACGTACCACTTTTGATAGAGACTTTTAAAATACTAAAAGGATTTGACAAAATCCAGCAAGATGCAGCGTTATTCACGTTGTCAAATGTGACTCGGATGAGGGGTGATGGACTGAAGTTGAGAGGCGACAGGCCCAGGACAAATGTTAGGAAGTTCTGTTTCACACAGCGAATGGTGGACGCTTGGAACGCTCTCCCGGAGGAGGTTGTGATGGAGACCTCCACTATATAGTTCAAGAGCAAGTTGGATGCACACCTCCTTGCTAATCACATTGAGGGATACAGGTAAATACGGTCTCATCTAGGACCACCTAGGCCTTCATTAGCAAGCACCTAGTAGAGCCTCCGCGTGTGCGGGTCACCAGACTGGATGGACCAAGGGTCTGATTCGGTGAAGGCATTTCTTATGTTCTTATGTTCTTACATATTACCACCTCATAGGATAAGGGGATAGATGACCCATGAATGAGATTTATTTGTTCCCAAATTGACTTCTAGAAACTAAATAACTAAATATGACTAGTTTCCAAAGTGTTTGGCAAATAAAATAGATTTAAAGATTTACAAAAAGGACCAGGACCCCTTAAAATAAGTGGAAGATCGTTCCATAGTTGAGAAAATTTGAAAACCAAGGATTGACTGAAATTCTTGACTCCTTTGATTCCTTTCACTGAAGGAAGGGAGAGTTTGAATTGTTGGGTGCCTCTTTCATACGAGAATTTATAAGGGATGAAGATACCATGTAAAATTTTAAAAGTGAATTTATAGCACATTTAAAGTGAATTCTGAGATAGGCCGGAAATCAATGAAGGTTTAAAAGCAAAGGATACACATGGTCAAATTGACTTTTTCCAAAAATTAATTTTGCAGCAGTATTTTGTATCAGTTGCCAAAGTATTGTTTTTTGATTAAAGACTTGGCATCTTGTACATCATCTCTGCAGTTTTCTTTTTTGTTCGTGTTTAACATTACCACCTATTCATCTAGTTAGACTAAAGTCCACTCAAAATTATGCCTTTTTTGCATCAGTCCCATATTTATGGAATTCCCTTCCAATGAATTATGCTGTGAGCCTACATACTCAAAATTCAGAGCCTCCTTAAAGACATATGGATTGGCATTTTCTTCTTAATTTTAGTGATCTTAGATTTTTTTATATGCTTTTAAATTTGTACATTTCTAATTTCAGGCAACTGACTATGCTGCAACTAATGGACTATCAAATTTTTTTCCTCTTCCTCCTTCTTTGTATTATCTGCCTTATAAATATTAAAATTCTTTTCCTTTTAAATTATTGTAAACTACACTGATGTTGTAATGAAGAGCGGTATATAAATACTAATAGACATAAACATAATTGCCAATATTCATCATGAGATAGCTGGCTCTGATGTTCAGTTAGCGGCTAAAATTTAGTCAGCTATATTGTATGATAATTGCCAATATTGAGTGCTGACTAACCAAGATTAATGGCCAAATCAGGCCACATAAATAGTAGGCCTATCTTTGGTCACTACAGACTTAACCAGCCCATGCTCAATATTGACTTAGCCAGTTAAGCTATAGCCCCCTAAAACAAATCCTGGATATTCAAATGCCAGTCAAAATAGTCAACCAATACAGTCCCATATTGAATATCTGGGCTCAGTGCCAACCTGCCTTGGTGGTCTGAAGATTGGCCCATTTGGTTATGGTCTTTTTGATCATAGTTTGGACTAGAGAATGACATTGGGACAAATTTTGTGCCGTCCCCATTGGAACTCATTTTCTCATCCCGTCTCCGTGAGTTCTTTTCCTGTCCCTGTCCCATTCCTGCATGTTCCATCCTCATCTGCACAAGCCTCAAACATTATAAAATCATAAGCGTTCGAAGCTTGTGAGGTTAAGGCAGCGCTTACAGGAATAGGGCAGGGACAGCGACACAGACAAAACTCACGGGGGACGGGAAGATTGTGTTCCTGAAAGGATGGAGACAAATTTGTCCCCCATGTCATTCTCTAGTTTGGACCGAGGCATAACAGCAATGTGAAAGACAATTCTATAAGAGAAACATAGCACTTAGCGTGCATAGGTACAATTCTTACTATTCTGTAAGATAGCGCTAAGAGCTATAGCTCAAAAATGTATGGGGGTATACAGTATGTGTGGGCAGAGCATGGGAGTAGTATGGATGTGCCCAACTTATGTGTGCAACTTAGAGACTATTATAAGAAGTGGTTTAGTGGGGTGAACGGCACCCCTCTCCTACCCCACCCCTCCGCACACGTGCGCCCCCTTCCCTGTACCTTTCTATCTTCGGCACAAGCAGCCATGAAGTAGCTGCTTGAGTTGACTTTGGCACTCTCTCTGATGTTACCTTCTAGGTGCGGGTTCCGGAAGTGACATCAGAGAAAGTGCTGAAGCCGACATGAGCAGCTACTTTGTGGCTGATTGCGCCGAAGTTATAAAGGTATGGGAGAAGGGAAGGGGTGTGCGCACGGCAGGGGGAGGACTGGGAAGGGAGGGTGGAGAGCAGGAGGGGTGCCAGCACCCCAAGGAAAACTGCCCCACCCCCTTTACTACGCCATGACTATAAGTTACACACATTGCATGGTGCATTTAAACATGCCAATTTACTCCAGTCATAGACTTGGCCTTAATGGTCGCATCTAAATTGAGGCATGCCAATCCAGGTGTTTGCTACTATTCTGTAATGAAATGGGGGTGCACAGATGCAGTTATAAAAAGGCACTCCCTGCACTGCATTGGGGTATGTAAAGTGCTATAGAATTGCCCTTAATATATACAGTGTAGGGATTGTTCCTTCATCTCACACCTGGGGTTAGGCCTCTATGATGTCACAAAGCCTGAACCATCTTTTGCAAGAAGAGAAAAGAAGAAATCATCTTTGTTGCCTGCTGCCTGCCAGGTGCATTCTGGACTTGTTTACAAGAACTCTGTGTTTCTTCAGACAAGGACATCTGCCCGGCTCAGCTCCTGAGAAAGTTGTAGGAGGAATTAGCTTCCATGATTGGTATGTCTCTCTCTTATCTACTGAGGCACCTCTCTGGAAGGCTGGTACACAAAGATACTGAATGGCTACTAATTGCTGAAAACTACTAATTGGAATTCTTTCTGGATTGGTTGGAGTGAGGTCATCTGATGAGAACTAAGGAGAAGGTGGCTAATTAATTTTTAGTCTGTGCTGAGGTGTAAGGGAACTTGGATTTTAGCATAGCTCTCTCTGCACACCTTCTATAATAATAAAATCTGATAAGTTACCTCTTGTGATTAGCTCTACCAAAGAGTGAAGAAAACCGGACTCTATACAGATCTGGATTCCCGCACAGAAAGAAACTGTTGCAGACCTAATTTACAGCTTTTCCAGTGACGAACTGATCAGTTTAACTCGAAGGAATTTCCACATCTGCTGCTGAAGGAACGGATTCCTTCTCCCCGATTTTGCTGAGGCCTAATCTAAGGGTGAGAATAAGGAATTATCTATCTTTTCAGCTGGGTAGATAAAATTCTCTTGTTTGGGACAGGGTTGGTTAAGGTACGTCCATGGTGATAAAGCTGTATTTTTAGATTGCTGCTATTCAGGAATTATTATTATAAGGAATTACTTAATGTGTAAGAATTAGTATTTGTTCATTTACTTAGGGATTATTGTGTAATAATTATGTAATGAGATATATGTAACAAATAATTAGTTATTATTTACTGCTGGCTTGTGAATTATATTTTTCTATTTCTATAATAAAATATTTCATATAGCCCTGGTCTCTTTTGTATAAGTAGGCAATTATCTGAACCCTGGATAAGGTGTTTATGGTGTATCCTAGATGTGAGACGTGTGCATGATTTATTTATGTAACACTACTTTATTATATCCATAAATCTACCTACAACAGTATACTAAAATTCTGCATATTTCTTTTTTTACCACTAATAACCTTTGCTCTGAAGAGCACTTGATAATTGGTGGCAAATAGATGCAGTAGCCTCTTAAACCCCGTTTAGTCAATATCTAAATCACAGGGTCAATGTTTCCTTTTAAAATGCCAACCTCAGTTTTTAAATATTTTGCATATATTCAGCCCTGCTATCTGTAGAAGGAGCTGTGCTGAATATACAACCCCCCTGCTACTACTGAATAAATAATTGGTGATATTTAGCCTCTATCTCTTTAGCTAAGTAGTTTAATTAAGGAGAGCTCTTTTGCTGTCCTAAATTAAACCACAAAGTCATACAGTTAGCAAATGAATATCACTGACTATCCAGAGAGTTAGCGGAACACCCACTTTCCACCCTCAGTTTTCCCTGGAACTATCTGGAAACTGCCAGAGTGGTCACTAAAAACCTTTGCTGCTAAAAAATCTCAGATAGGGCATGTATAATTTTAGTATCCACGGTTAAGTGTGCTAGTGCTTTTGCCCTGGATCGGTAGCATGGAATATTGCTACACCTTGGGTTTTGGCCAGTTACAAGTGACATGGATTGGCCACCGCGAGAACGGACTATTGGGCTTGATGGACCATTGGTATGACCCAGTAAGGCTATTCTTATGTTCTTATGCATACCAGACTACCTTCTCGGCTATCTGCAGGGGAAGCTCATTCAGTGCAATCATTTACCAATGCGTTATGTCACCATTTTCAATACTGGCTGTCACTTGCTCCAGACCATCTCCTCTAAGGTGACTTGTTTATATGGCCGTTAAGGCTTCTTTTTCATTATCTTACTGTAGGAAAAGGCTGGGGGCACTGATGTAGTAAGTGTGTGTGGGGGGGGGGGGGGCGGCGGCGGACGGCCACGAGCGCTGTCTTGGTGAGCATGCAGAAGGATGTTATCTTTATTCATTTCATTGTGATTTATTTATTTATTTTATTTATTCCATTTTCTATACCGTTCTCCCAGGGGAGCTCAGAATGGTTTACATTAATTTATTCAGGTACTCAAGCATTTTTCCCTGTCTGTCTCGGCAGGATCATAAATCTACCTAATGTACCTGGGGCAATGGGGGGATTAAGTGACTTGCCCAGGGTCACAAGGAGCAGCATGTGTTTGAACCTACAACCCCAGGGTGCTGAGCCTCTAGCTTTAACCACTTCGCCACACATTAACCACCTTTATCATGAAGAGATTCACCCAAAGTGGTTTACAAATCACTGAATAGTAATCAGGAACTCAGGAGATTTTCCCTCTCTGTCCTGGCAGGCTCACAATGTAACTGTGGTGCCTGGGACGATGGGAGGATTAAATGACTTGCCCAGAATCACAAGGAGTAGGGTTGTCAGATTTTACTTCTTTAAAATCCATACCCCTAGACCCGCCCCCCAGGCCCACCCCAGTCCTGCCCCCAATCTCGCCCTAGCCCTGCCCTAACTCCTCCCCCCAGTTGCTTGCTTTCGTCGGGCAGGAGGGCATCCGCACATGCGTAGATGTGACGTGATGATGTCGCGCGCACACATGCGATATCCTCACATGCGCAGATGCCCTCCTGCCTGACACAATTTTAGGGGGAAGCTTTTCAAAACCCAGGCAAAGTGCTGGGTCTTGAAAAGCCATCCGGACCCCCGGACTTGTCCTCAAAAGGAGGATGTGTCTTGGGAAATCCAGACTCTGATAACCCTAACAAGGAGCAGGATTTGCAGTGTCTGCACTATATTGCTATGCTACCGGGGCACTGTTTGTGTGGAGAGGCTTGAAAGATTTAGCTCATTCATCTACAGTCAGTGGGGATTTCATGCCTGTTTCTTCTCTTTACTGCCAACATATAGAACACAGGTGTCAAATTCAAGGCCTGAGAGGGTACTAGTTCAGGGGCGGGATGGACGAGGAGACGCTGCACACGGCATCGTCCACACTGCGGCTGTGAGGAGGGAGGAGCCAGCCACAAGATAAAATCGGGGGGCATCGGACCGTAGGTCGCATAAAACAGCCAGGTTGGAGCCAGCCAGAAGGTAAGACACCCGCCGGAGGGAGGCACAGCATGGAGGGAGGGAGACAAGAAAGGTAAGGGGAATGATTTTATTTTCAATTTAGTGTTTGAATTGTGTCCATTTTGAGAATTTTAATCTGCTGTCTATATTTTGCACTGCTCAGGAAGAAATGCATTTGTTTCTTTTTCTCTGGGGGTTGTACAGTACTGCATAGAGTCTTGAATCTTAGGGTTTCGTTTGTGTATATATTAGTACTTTTAGTTTGTAGTCCCGTATTTGCATAGGGGTTATCTGTGTTCTGGTAGGAATGAATGTTGAGAAGCATATAGTGTGCTTTCTGTGGTTTAATTTTGTGGTTAACCATTATCTGTTAATAAGATTATATTGTGTGTGTGTGTATATGAAAAATGAATGGAAAAAATGGTGTTATAATTAGTACAATTATGGGGCGGGGTCTGGGGCAGAGATTGGGCAGGGTCTGGCCTACAACTTAGCCTGTGTTTGGGATTTCGGCCCCTTAATGTAATTGAGTTTGACACTCCTGATATAGAACTCTCAACTTAAGAGCATAATAATAATAATGATAAAAAATGGCAGACCTGAAGGGAAGGCGTGTTCATTCTTCTGCAATCATGCAGTTCTGCTTTCTCAACTGAGCACATTAAAAAATTGTATCAGCACCCATCTGCCCATGTGCTGGAATGGCTGTGCATAATGTGAGCAAGTGCAAAGTGATGCAAATGGGTTTTATGCTAGGAGTCACAGCCCAGGAAAAGGATCTGGGTGTCATTGTTGAGGATACGTTGAAATCCTCAGCTCAATGTGCGGCGGTTAAGAAAGCAAATAGAATGTTAGGATTATCAAGAAAAAAAAAAATGAAAAACAAAGATGAAAATGTTATAATGCCCTTGTATCCCTCTATGGTACGACCGCAACTTTAATACATTGTGCAGTTTTGGTCACCATATCTCAAAAAGGATATAGTGGAATTAGAAAAGATACAGAGAAGGGTGACAAAAATGATAAAAGGTGTAAGATGGGTTCCCTATGAGGAGAGGCTAAAGTGGCTAGGGCTCTTCAGCTTGGAGAAGAGACAACTCAGGGATGATATGACAGAGGTCTATAAAATACTGAGTGAAGTAAAAAGGGTAGATGTGACTTGCTTGTTCACTCTTTCCAAAAATACTAGGACTAGGGGACATGCGATGAAGCTACTAAGTAGTAGATTTAAAACAAACTGGAGAAAGTATTTCTTCAAACAACATGTAATTATACTCTGGAATTCATTGCCAGAGAATGTGGTGAAATCAGTTAGCTTAGCGGGGTTTAAAAAAGGTTTGGATAATTTCCTAAAAGAGAAGCCCATAGGCCATTATTGAGATGGCCTGGGGAAATCCACTGCTTTTTCCTAGGATAAGCAGCATAGACTCTGTTTTACTACTTGGGATCTAGCTAGGTACTTGGGACGTGGGTTGGCAACTGTTGGAAACAGAATACTGGTCTTGATGGACCTTCGGTCTGTACCAGTATGGCAATTCTTATGTTCTTAAATATTGGTTTAACAAAAATGTTTGGCAAAGAATAATGCTAGGAATCTGCATACTAATCCATTAGCACATGGTTCTAACACAATCTTAAGGCAGTAGTCCTTTTAGCCCTGATTTTAGAAACGATGCTTAACATGTAGGTGCTGAGAAGCATAAGAGTCAATCACAAGTTAGATGCCATTGATATCTAGAATTGCACCTAGCAGCACCTAAAGCAGTTTTAGGCACCAGTAGGCATTGAGACCTCTATTTATGCCAGGATTTTCTTGGCCGAAATGAACCTGAGTCAAAACACACCCAAGATCCACCCACAATCCGCCCCAACCATGCCTGTCATCTAATTAATTGTGATTTAAATTTTTTAAATGATAAATTTCAATTAACAGCATCAATTAAAGCTTTTAAAATACTTTTGGGGTGTCTAGATCGGCTGGGTGCCCTGAACTAAGTGCCTACGTTTAGGCATTCTATAAATCAGGGCCTTAGAACTTAAGCTATGAGAGGGCGCCTTTTTATTCTGGAAGAAATGCAGACAATGTAAACATTTCATTTTGCTTCCCGGATTGTAGTGGTTGCCACATGAAAGTGCTTAGCATGACTTGACATGAGCAGCCTTTTCTCTTATCTTCAGGGATGCACAGCAGTTTACCAGTTCTACACAGAATTATAAGATTTGTCCTTAGTCAACCTCTCTGATCTCTGTGGACCCTCGTGCTCTCTGTCTAACCCTTATGGCCAGCCTGTCCTGTTCCTTAAGTAATGGGGATTACATGTTTAAATATTTTAGCACTGTACAGAAGATTCATTGCTAGATTCTTTAGTGTTTGTGAATGTCAGACCTGCAATGAAGGAGTTGTAGAGGTTTTTTTAAAAAATGTACTGAGTATAATATGATATGGGATTGGGAGGGTATAATGTGTGAGATTCAAATAAAATGTTGATATGTGTGGAAGGGAAGGGGGGAGGGGGGATAATATAAGATTTAATATTATATGAAATATACAAGTGAATTGTATGAATATTGAATGATTATTGTATACTTGTTATGAGATATGAAAATGAATAAAGAATTGGAAAAAAAAAAAAAAAATGTACTGAGAAGAAAACAGAGAGACAGCTATGAATGCTTTGTTCTCCAGTGCTGTCATTCCCTTTGGTATCTAGTTCTGCCTAGTCACACTGACATCACAGGCTAGTCTGGGTCATTCTCGTTTAAAGTGCCATGCTTGTACAATCAAGACCCATCTTTTTTGCCCCTCTAAAAATAAAAGATGCTTATTATAAGAGCACTGAAAGACTGCTGTTGGAAGTGAATGCTTTGTGCCCCGGTGGTTTTGCTTCCAGCGGGGCCATGGGAGCTGAGAAAGTAGCTCCACCCTCTCGATGACATCTCATACTAGTTAGCATCAGTCTCATTTATGGAGCTGCTCTTGAAGCGTGCTTCCAAAGGAGTGCATTGCAGGAGTTTCTTCACATGCTGCCTATTGCAACTCTGCTGCTTAATTCATTGGCGATGGCCCCATGAATTGCACGTCATGATGTTTTTTTTGCACAGAAGGGATTCGCTTTTATTACTCTGAACCAATTTTAGTGACACTCTAGCATGACTAATGTGTGAATCTTTTTAACATTCCAACAGTTTGGGGATGTAGCCAACTTGGATAGGTTTACGGGATTGCTCCAGTAATGAAGAAATACAACTCAAGCACAATTGGGCTGTTTGTTGCCTCTCTATGTGACAGATTGCCTGTCAGTCTACTATCTTTCTACTTAATTAATGCCAGATCATTATGCAATAAGACATCATTGATTTTTTTATTTTTTTTTTACTTCATTATATACGTGATGTCTGATGTGATTATTAGCAAATCCTGGTGCTTCCTGTTGATGCTGTCCTAAGTCTCTAATGCCCTCCATCTTAAGCATCTTTCAATTGTCCATGAAATAATGGTACAAGGAGGGGAGTATCAGTACTAATAAATTTGGGGGGCCCATACAAAAGATGAGCCCTGATGTCCACTCTGATTTTCAGTTTCTCTTAGTAATATCTGTATCACTTAGCCTTCATGTTATATACAGTCCTTATGGAAATATTGAGTCAGACCTTCAAATGTTAAATATAATAGTGGATTCCTATCTGTCCAGATTTGTTTATGGGTGAATCTAATGTACAGCTGGATGGGAGTTTAACTCAGCCTATAATGAATGATTTTATAAAATATATGTTTTCTTTAGGCTTTACGCAGCTGGTGGACATCGTGACACATAGGGCTCCTTTTACGAAGGTGCGCTAAGGCCTTTATGCACGCAATAGCACGTGCTAAAATGCCATGCGCACTAGCCGTTACTGCCTCCTCTTGAGCAGGCGGTAGTTTTTCGGCTAGCGCACGCTAATATTGTGCCTGCTCTGAAAACACTAGCGCACCTTTGTAAAAGGAGTCCATAGTAAAAAGTCATACTCTAGGTCTAGGCTTTTTAATTCTTGTGTATTTCTTACCATGCGTCTCAGATGTAGCACCCTCATTAATTCCTTGCCAGGCCAAATGAAGTGTAATATGTATTTTTCCTTGAAATGATTAAATCTACCAATCATTATTCAAATTATAGCAGCCAGTTTATACTATGGAGAAGAATGGGTCCCACAATGATCCTTGACAGGTTTTTAAGTAAGACTGACTGAACCCCATCAAAAGCTCTTCCAAGCAGTATTTCCCTTTCACTGTCTGGTTTCTTGATATATAGACTATGATGGCAGATAAGAACTACAAGACCCATAAAAACTGCCCAAACTACATTTCACTGCATATACAGGTGAGGAGTGGCAACTGTGCCCATTAAAAAAAAAAATTAAAAAAAGGGGGCTGAACTATCGGTAAGACATTTTTTGGATCACTAAAACCCATCACTTTTTTGCGTGCAATGCCAAGCGATATTAGTGCATCACTTGCTCAGCTGGTTTGCATGGCGTTTTAATATTAAATAGCTAATTTGCGTGGCTGGATCAGAACATGGGCGATTGAGGGGGAAAAACATGCAGTGAGCCATTTTGTGCATCGGGTTGGCAAATGCAATCGTCGCTAAGCAGTCAGAACTGGTTTAGCGACGATCGCTGACTTTAGTGCATCTAGCTCTGAGGGGACTTTTTATTAAGATGCGCTAACCAATTTAGTGCGTGCTAAAGATTAGTGTGCGCTACATGCTAAGATACCCTCAGGAATATAATGGATGTCTTAGCATTTAGCGTGCACTAATCATTAGCATTAGCTAAATCGGTTAGCGCACCTTAATAAAAGGACCCCTGAGTTTGTTGTCTTACAGTTGTGTACCTCTGTTCCACTGGAATTGCAATTAGATATAAACTACCTAGACATCCAGAAAAGGGTTAAGGGATGACTTTTGTCCAGGATTTTCAGGTAGGAGGTATCTGAGGCTTTGGTGTTGATTGGGGAGGAGGCAAGCAGGGATTATTGCACTTTGCATTTGGTTGCTTTGTGTCTCATTTTGAACTGTTTTGCCGAGGCAAGTAATTAGATATAATTAATGAATGAATAAATAAGGATGCACAAACCAGAGTGGAATTGTCCAGAAGAGAATGATGTGCACTAAAGAAGTATTCTCCAATATGTCTGGTGATTTGAAGATCTTTATTGCTCAAACATCAATAAAACACATTCATCGACTCGACATGTTTCGGCCCACAGGCCTGCCTCAGTAGTCTTAAAAATTGCGAATAATGATGTAAGAAGTATGCTGGTACTCAAGAAGATGTACGACCAAAAAACAATCAAAGGAGAATGTCATCCCGCACATGATACGGGAGCTGTAAACTTCCACCTTGCGTCTGATTGAATAAATAAGGAGCCTTCTTACTAAAACTTAGGGCTCCTTTTACAAAGCCGCACTAGGGCCTTAACGTGCGGAATAGCGAGTGTTAAATTGCCGTGCATGCTAGCCACTACCACCTCCTTTTGAGCAGGCAGTAGATTTCTGGCTAGCACGCGCTATAGCGTGCACCAATCCGATGCTTGTGTTAAAACTGCTAGTGCGGCTTTGTAAAAGGAGTCTTTGGGGCTCCTTTTACAAAGGTGCACTAAGCATTTTAGCACGCACTAAATATTAACACACGCTAACCACACGCTAAACGCTAACGCGTGCATGCTAGAAAAACAGGCATACTCTACTACATACATACTCTACACACTTTAATCCCAAACTCACATCAGTCAAACACATCCACAACTAACCTACCTGCACAGTAGCACAAAACATGCTATGGAAGTGTTAGCGGTTAGCAAGTGCATATATTTAGCATGTGCTAAATTGCATAGCACACATTAGTAAAACAGGGAGTTAGTGTGCACTAACAGATATTAGCATGCAACTAATTACTGCATGTCCTGTTTTATTTCTATGGGCCACACAGCACTTAGTGCATGCTAATGTCCATTAACGTGTACTAAGATTTAGTAAGATTTTATTCTATGTATGTTTCTTGAAAACCGCTTAGTTTTAGGTAGTCTAAAAGTTTTTAAAATAAAAACGCCCTTACATAAACCTATGTTTTCTGATTTTTCCCAATGTTCAGGCCTTTTATGTTTCATCCATTTTATTAAATTTATAACATGCAAATTTTTGTATGCAGAGATTAATGTATATTAAATAAATTTTAAATGCACTAAAACTTGTATGGCATGTTAATGCACAGAATAATGCACACTTTCCCCTGGATTTTATATATGGCAAAGATCCAAGATGTGCACCTAATTAAATTGGCTAATCATTGGGTGCTAATTGGCACCAATTTGGAACTGAGTGTACATTTTGCTAGGCGCTATTCTATAACAATATGTGTCTAAATCTTAAAGCGCACAGAGGGAGTGGCCATAGGAAGTGCATGGGCGGGTTAGGGGCATTCCTAAAAGTTGCATTTCCCCTATAGGGAAAATACTTGAAGTACCTGTATGTAAACCACTTTGAGTGTGGTTGTAAAACTACAAAAAGACAGTATAGAAGTCCCAATCCGTTTTCCTTCTACAATGGGTGCTCATCTTTGAGTGTCCAATGAAGATGGCAGCCTAACTTTGAGGCTCCATCTTCGGCCGCAAGCTATCCCAAAATAAATAGTGCATTTAGCTACTCCACACTGCCTGCTTGCAGGCCATGCCGGAGGAACTGACAAGGCACCAGGATGTTGAAAAAAAAAAGTTGATGTCGACAAGTCTGCACAGCATGTGGGGGAGAGATTTCTAAACCGTCAGCCACGTGGCACGGCCACGCTGGCTGGGCCTGCTTTATCGCTGATGAGCTCTGGTGCAGAGGGTGGCATGTCTGCAATTTCTGAGGAAATGGGTGGTCCAGGCGATTTATTTACCAGATCGGATATGAAAGTTTGGATTGCCGAGATTAAGAGTGAAATAACGGCAGTGGCAGTCCAAGTGAAAGATGCAATCTGGGACCTGAAGCAGGATCTTAATGACTGCAGATGGGAGATAACCAGAAAGACCCATTTCAAGATTTTGAATTTATGCCCAGTAGCATCTACGACGAACTATCAAGACTCAAAGTAAACAAAACCATGGGACCGGATAACCTACACCCCAGAATGCTCAGGGAGTTAAGGGAAGTCCTGGCAGAACCATTATCTGTTCTTTTCAATCTTTCCCTAAGCACAGGAAGGGTCCCCTTGGACTGGAAAACCGCCAAAGTAATCCCACTCCACAAAAAGGGCTGCAGGACAGAGACAGCAAACTACAGACCAGTGAGTCTCACATCTATAGTGTGTAAACTCATGGAAACACTGATCAAACAGAATATTGACACAATCCTAGACGAAGAAAAACTGCGTGATCCACACCAACACGGGTTCACCCAGGGTAGATCCTGCCAATCTAATCTGATTAGCTTTTTTGACTGGGTTACTAGACAACTGGATGCCGGAGAGTCACTGGATGTGGTATATTTGGACTTCAGTAAAGCATTTGATAGCGTCCCTCATCGAAGATTACTGAACAATCTGAAATCGATGGGATTAGGAGACACTCTAACTACATGGGTTGGGGATTGGCTGAGCGGTAGACTTCAGAAGGTGGTGGTGAACGGTACCCCATCCGAAGCATCGGACGTAATCAGTGGAGTGCCGCAGGGCTCGTTCCTGGGCCCGATTCTATTCAACTTATTCATAAGAGATATGACGCAAGGACTTAGAGGAAGGGTATCACTGTTCGCCGACAACACCAAACTTTGCAACATAGTAGGCAGATGCTTATTACCTGATAATATGACACACGACCTACTGTTGCTGGAACAATGGTCAACTACTTGGCAGCTAGGCTTCAATGCTAAAAATGCAAGATAATGCACCTGGGTAAGAGAAACCCACGTAGAACTTATGTACTAAATGGTGAGACCTTGGTTAGGACCACGGCGGAACGCGATCTAGGAGTGATCATTAGCGAGGACTTGAAGGTTGCCAATCAAGTGGAGAAGGCTTCCTCCAGGGCAAGACAAATGATGGGGTGTATCCGCAGAGGTTTCGTCAGCAGGAGACCTGAAGTTATGATGCCGTTGTACAGAGTCATGGTGAGGCCTCACTTAGAGTACTGTGTTCAGTTTTGGAGACCACACTACCGAAAGGACGTGCTGAGGATCGAGTCGGTTCAGCGAATGGCCAGCAGGATGGTCTTGGGGCTCAAGGATCTCACGTATGAAGAAAGACTAAAGAAATTGTGGCTGTACTCACTTGAGGAAAGAAGAGAACGGGGAGATATGATTGAAACGTATAAGTACATCACGGGACGCATCAAGTCAGAAGATGATATCTTCTGGCTCATGGGACCCTCGACCACCAGAGGGCATCCGCTGAAAATCAGGGGAGGGAAGTTTCATGGCGACTCCAGGAAGTACTTCTTCACCGAAAGAGTGGTGGATCATTGGAACAGACTCCCACTCCAGGTGATAAAGGCCAGCAGCGTGACGGATTTTAAGAGAAAATGGGATACTCATGTGGGATCTTTAAGGGAGTAAATTCAGGGGGGGGGGATACTTGGAATGGGCAGACTTGGTGGGCAATAGCCCTTTTCTGCCGCTTTTTTCTATGTTTCTATAGATGCAATGGAAACCCAAGTTGATTCCTGCAATGACACCGTGGCAAGGGCTCAGCGAGGAGTTGAGGATGTGTGGGCTGAAATGTCTGAATTGGTAAACAAGTTGGAAGATCTGGAAAATTGAGCCCAGAGGAATAACTTTCGTATAAGGAGTGTTCTGAATACCACTGCTTTTGGGGTCGCCTGGGAAATTGTTAAAGGCCTGGGGTGCTTTATCTTGGATGATGAGACATTGGAGTTGGGCACTAAATGAACTCATCACTCTTTGGGCCCCTGCACCAACGACCGGCCCCGGGACATTGTTGTGTGTCTTCAGAGCTATGCTTTAAAGGAGCACATTTTGCGCCGTGCCAGAGAACTGGGCACACTCACTTGGTGGGCATCCTGGGTGGAATTGTATCAAGACCTGGCTTTCAGTACTTTACAGAAATGCTGCGCTTTTAAGGAGGTGACTCGGACATTGGCCAAGGCAAATGTTGGATTGTTGATCACCATTAAAGGGGTCCACAAGAGGGTCTCCTCCCTTTCGGAGGCTATGGTCTTATTGCAGAAGGAAGGTATAGAATGTACTGAGGACCATCAGAGGAGAACTCACAGTTGTACAGTGGTTGGCTGGGGCTAGGTATCGCTGGTAGAGGACCGGAAGGTCTGTCAGAGCGGGTGAAGAGAACAGCGTCCGCAATGGCTGATGGATGGACATATTTCCTTAATTGCCTGTTTTTCTTTATGCTGTGTTGACGGAGGGGGCTAAGTTTAAGTTGCCAGACCGGGGGGGGGGTAAGTTTAAGTTGTTCGTGCGGGGGGGCCGGTTCGCATGGGGGGGTGCCGGTTGGAGCGAGGGGGCCTTTGCGAGCGGGGGGGAACGATGCCGGTTATCGGGGGAGGGGGTGCTCGCAAATCGAGTCAACACTCGGTTTGTGAGTCAAAAGTTTGCTGAGTGTTTTGCTTGTCTTGCAAAACACTCGCAAACCGGGTTACTCGCAAACCGAGGTTTGACTGTATTTAGTTTCAGTCTCCCCACTGAATTCTCTTCATAGCATTTTTTTTGCTACTTCAGCTTGTCTGCGGTGTTCTTTGCTCACATGGTAAGTTTTTTGGACTTGTTTCATTATAATGTTTTAGCATATTATAGTTTTTTTAGCATTTTATGTTATATTTTTAAGTTAAATCATGTGTCCAGTGGTGTTTTTATACGCTCCTTTGGCTATCTGGTGTGACTTCTGTTTCAGTTTTGAATTTATAATTACACTAGAGGATATACACACTCACGGTTTTAGCATGTGGCCTTATTTATATCCCAAAGCCACATGGGGCTTTTAATCTTTTTGCCTTAACCTTTAATACAGGTCTATAAAGCTGTTTTTTCTCCACTTTCGTTGCTTTGCTTTTTACTTCAGCACAGCTTCTCTTTTTACGTGCTTTCTCATTTCCTAAATCTTTGCTGTTCACCTAACTATGGTCATCAGTCAGTTTTGCCTTCTGTAGACCATTAGTCCTTATGTATCATGCCATATTTGTACCATTTATACCATTTGTACTTATGCATCATGCCACTAGTCCTTGTGTTTCATTAGTCCTTATGTACCATTAGTCCTTATGCCATTAGTCCCTATGCATCATGCCATTAGTCCTTATGTATCATGCCATATTTGTACCATTAGTCCTTATGCATCATGCCACTAGTCCTTATGTTTCATTAGTTCTTATGTACCATTAGTCCTTGTACCATTAGTCCTTATGCATCATGCCACTAGTCCTTATGTTTCATTAGTCCTTATGTACCATTAGTCCTTATGCCATTAGTCGCTATGCATCATGCCATTAGTCCTTATGTATCATGCCATATTTGTACCATTAGTCCTTATGCATCATGCCACTGGTCCTTATGTTTCATTAGTCCTTATGTACCATTAGTCCTTATGCCATTAGTCCTTATGCATCATGCCACTAGTCCTTATGTTTCATTAGTCCTTATGTACCATTAGTCCTTATGCCATTAGTCCCTATGCATCATGCTATTAGTCCTTATGTATCATGCCATATTTGTACCTGCCATTATTATTATTTTTACCTCACATGGTTGTTAATGCACTGTTATATATGGATTTCAATTTATCATGTCTTACTTTCACTGCCTTTAGTGTCCATGAGTATGAACATTCGGCTTGCTCTTTAATTATTAGTTCATATATATAATCCATTCACATCTTTGTTTCATTCATTTAATGGGTGCATTATATTTCATCGTGACCATGCTTTACATATCTTATATCATTTAACTTTAAAATTACAAGATCAAATGATTTGACTAGTAATTTGATAGCTAAGATTATCCTGCTGTCTTAGAACCAAGTCATTTTATTCTGTTATTTTAACTGCATTATTCTATGTGTTCATGTCCTATTATGGTTTCTTCATGTTTGAATATGATGTCTTTTTTATATACCGTATTTGCCGGCGTATAAGACGACTTTTCAGTACCTTAAAATCCTCCCCAAAGTCGGGGGTCGTCTTATACGTCGGGTACTGTTTACATGCCCTTACTTTACATTAGAGAGCTGCACGGGGACGCCCCTAGGGTCGCGGGGATCCCATGGGGACGCCTCCGAGGGTCGCGGGGCTCCTGCAGGGCTGGATGTACTCAGTCTTCTGGATGTACGCGGCTCTTCTTCTCCCTACCTTCTCTGCTTGCAGCACAGAGCCGAACGGAAGTCTTCCCGACGTCAGCGCTGACGTCGGAGGGAAGGGAGGGCTTAAACAAAGCCCTCCCTCCCTCCGACGTCAGCGCTGACGTCGGGAAGACTTCCGTTCGGCTCTGTGCTGCAGGCAGGGCAGATAAGGAGAAGGAGAGTAGCCTCGCGGTTCGAGTGGCTACCAAGGGAGAGGGGCGGCCCGCCCCGCCCCGGTTGCAGCACAGCCGGCCAGGTTCCCTTACTTTTGTGGCACTTCCCCGACCGACCGATAACAGCCCGGGTCCGACAATCCTCCCTGCCCTGTAGCCGCGAATCTAAATTACCTTCTTACAGCAGCTGTAAGAAGGTAATTTAGATTCGCGGTTAAGGGCAGGGAGGTTTGTCGGACCGGGGCTGTTGTCGGTCGGTCGGGGAAGTGCCACAAAAGTAAGGGGACCTGGCCGGCTGTGCTGCACCCGGGGCGGTAGAGAAGGTGTGCGGAAGAAGGGGTAGTCTTATACGGCGAGTATATAACAAACTCTATATTTTAACTGTAAAAGTTGGGGGGTCGTCTTATACGCCCAGTCGTCTTATACGCCGGCAAATACGGTAGTTTAAAGACAATAGACTGTTTTCAGTCCAATTCTTTATATGTGAGGTTGCAAACCATTGGTATGTATAATGTCTTCTCGCCATTACATTGTGTAACATATCTCTTCATGTTTTCAAAATCAGACACGCACCATGGTTTCTTCATTCTATTAACTTTTCATTCTTATGGCTTCTCTTAGGCACCTTATAAATTCCTGTGCTTAAGTTTATACTCTAATACACACCTATGGCACTTTTTCCTCTCATGTCTCTTGTCGATGTTTCAAGGCTCTGTATATAGCATGTCACTTGTTTTATCTTGCAGTCGAGTGTAGACACTAATATGCATGCTCCAGATTGGCATCAGAGTTACTTCTTATCTTTCTATCTTTTCATTTTCTATCTTTCTCTTTATCATTATTCATCATTACCTCTTCCTTTTAGGACCCCTGAGGAAGGCGTGTTCGCCGAAACATGGACCGTGTAAGGTCCGGTTGTATTTTTATCACAGTATTTTTTTATCATTGTACTTTTTTAATTGAATTTTCATGGTTTTATATATCAGTGTTTAATAAATTATCTCCAGAACATCTGTATCCACAGTTTTTGTTTTTGTTTTCATCGGTGGATTGTTTTCACTGTGGATTATTGGGTCTCCCCATTTTTCTTTGTTGTGCTCGCAACAACAACCCAATTGCTGTATATAGGTTTATTAGTAATAGACAAAAGTCAGCTTACATGGAACAACAGTACAGCAGATTGAGGAGCCAATGGATAATATACAGAGTAGTCGGCTTCTGTCATGGATCCATCCTAAAGCTGATTCTCCCTCAATGCTCTAATAAAAAAAAAATAAGTTTTCAAAGATCTCTTAAAATAATTCAGATTTTGACACAACCGTAATGTACCATTTATAGCATTCCATAACCGTGGACCTGCCACAGAGATTGCTGTCATCCATGTTTTCTTAAAATGTATCTCATGTACATGCTCAAGTGTTAACTTCATTGTTAATTCTCAATATAGAGAGTGAGATGGTAAGTACTTCCTTAACACTTGCACTAAATACCAAGGTACCTTTCCATATATAGTACTACTGATGTATAATTGTCAAGATTTAATATTCAATATGAAATATGACAGGCATATGTTGTAAATGAGAGGTTCTGGTGATCATCCTAGCAGCTGTATTCTGTACCACTTGTAAAGCATGTATTTTGGATTTAGCCATGCCCATAAACAGGGCATTACAAAAATCCAATTTTGCAATAACAAGACTTTGTATCACTGTTTGAAAGTCTACTCTACATTGGCTTTACTCTAGATAATATCCTCATCTGCATAAAAGCTCCCTTAACAGTATATGTTGTTGCATTGTTAAATGGCTATCCAAATAGACACTGCTCATACAAGAGAGAACAATTTCACATCTTGCATTTCTATCTCACACAACTGCAATAATTGTTCATCATCACCAACAAACATCACTTCTGTTTTTTGCAGATTCAACATAAGCCTATTTTCATCCATCCAGTTGCCAATCTTTTCCATACAATCTGCCAGCTTTGTCACCACAATTCAATTTTCTAATGTTACCCTAGTTGAACCTTCCTTCTTAGAACACTGGAACAAATTTGCCTCTTGTGCACTATTTATGCCTTATGAAAGGAAAATTTATTTAAAAAAAAAAAAAAAATTCTTTATAGATTTTTAATTCAAGTACAAAGTGCAATAAATTTTACATACAATTAATATCAAAACAGCACTGCATTCAATCAAAGAGTAATACAAAATTTATTTCCCTTCCCCTCCCTCCCACCCTACCTGGATGTGTGTGCAAATCAAAAAGGAAATAAAGGCATTATACAACTAATCAGAGTTAACAAAATTTGTTAATGGACCCTGTGTTGTTTTAAATAGTTTATTATGACACAATATATCTGAATTCATTTTTTCATATCTATAACATAGACATAAGGTTTTCCACCAAAAGGAAAAATTTAGCCTGTCCCAGTTTTTCCAATTCTTAGTAATCATTTGCATGGCAATCCCTGCCATAATTATAAGGAGTCTGTTTTTATACCTGTCTAATGGATTTTTAGCATTCAACAACATCCCAAAGGAAAATTTCAATAATTTTACCTGGATAACTGAGCAGTTAACTTGGGTAAACAGGGAATGTGAAAACTATCTTTCTCCACTTTGAGGAAAAAAGACCCTATGCTGTGCCATGTTGATAGGTAGAGTGCTAAATAACAATGGGGCTCATTTTCAAAGGAGAAAATGTCCAAAAATGGCATAAAGTAGCATTTGGGTGTTTTTCTAGGCTGTCTCATGTTTGTCTAAATTCCAAGCGTGCTTGGGGAATTGTATTCATACATTGAAAATACAGTATATGATTTTGCCCATCGATATCAGCTTGAAATTGAACACTGGGGCACAAGATTTTTTGTGTGTTTGAAAGCATTGATATGTCATTTTGAGGCTATTGTTCATTTATATGAACTTTACGGACATTTATGGATTTGTTATTTAAGTTCTAAGTTCTCGTTTTCAAAACTCGAGAGGTCCAGCAATGTTCTTATTGATCATACCTGTTTGGGTCAAGGTCTGAAAGCCCTTTATTGTGCGGCCAGATTTTGGCAAACCTATAGTGTGAACTGAAGACCCTTGTGCACACGCCATATTATTTTATTTTATTATTTTGTTTTTGTAGTTTCAGGCAAACAATTAATTTGTAACATAGTATGACAATACTCTCTTGAGATTTTATTTATTCAGAGGATTTTTGAATTCATGTTGATTCTATATTCCCATGTTGAGGGTTTTTTTTGTCTTTAAATATACAATTGAATCAGGGACACCGCTCGTTTACAGCCTTATATAAGACTATCATTAATATGTTGAACTATATATGCCATGGGAAGCCAATTCAGTTTCTTTAGAACTGGAGACTTGTGATCAAATCTTGATAATCCTGCTATAAGATGTGTTGTGGGGTTTTTTTTGGCCATATTCTATAAATTGTGCCATAAGTTAGGCAGCATCTTAACTTAATTGGTTTAATTGACGCAGTCATTTGTGGCGTTGTTTAAAACCAATTAAAATGTCATTAAAGGAAAAAGTAGGCGTCTGCATGTGCATCCAAAAAGGGCACTGCAAGCGTGACTATAGAGGCGCCTGCTGCTGTCTAAGGTCAAAGTAGACATCATTTCAGCTGGACGTGACCTTAGGCACACCAGTTGCCTCTGTAGGCCTTCAAAATCCTGGTCTACATGGCCAGCACTTACCTTTAATGGGAATCGCGATTCTGCAAACAGCACCACAGCGTGATCAGCGGTGTTTTTGTAGGCATCCACCGCTGTAAGCGCCATTTGCAGAATCCGGCCCTTTATTTCTAAGTTATAAACAATACAGTCAAGCAATCTCACTTGTACAGAAAGCTGAACAAATAAGAAGAAAAGACTAAAAAAAAGGAAAAGAATATCTTTTACCTCCTAAATTAAGGAAATGATCAGCTATAGTTTGCCATACTGGGGAAATCCAATTACACAAGGAGGTTTATGAGAAAAAAATAGATAAAGACAAAAAGTAATAAACTATCATGTGATAGAAAACAAGAGATTCCTTTATTATACCCCCTAAGAAATCACACCCGGAGGTGTACGGAGAAACAATTTCTTAGAAACTAGGGAGAGGAGGAGGAGATGCTGCAGATGAGCAGACTGGATGGGCCATTTGGCCTTTATCTGCCATCATTTTTCTATGAAAAGAATCAATCTGAATTCCTCAAACCCCAAAGCCACGCAGTGGACAACCAAATGCAGCTGCAAATAATATATGTCTTATGGGTCATTACATTTTTTTTTTTTAACAACAGTTCTCCTCAAATATTTGGCGGGATATTATTCACAAATAAGCATATCCATATTTTTAGCAAGATCCAGAGCTAATGTTGCCTGACGACTCACGAGCAATCTGCCAAATGATTCCTCCAGTTCTCTAATTTCCAGGGAATCTAAATGTTATGTCGCCTCCATCACGTTGCTCGCCATGCTTCTGAGAAGGCAGATAATAAGCATGCAATATAAGTGGAATTGAATCCAAAAATAAATGCAAAGCTTCTACTAGATATTTCTTGAGCAACTCTCTAACTGAAATATTTGAGGCACATGGAAAGTTCAGTAGTCTCAAATGTACTCGTCTAACTGAATGTTCAATATTCTCCATTTTAAACCTTATAACTGATAGATCTGTAATACAAGTGGATTGCACTGCTTATATATAAAGACATTTCTGTAGATTAATTTAAAAGGGAATCTGAAAAAGTCTGAGCAATGAGTTTTACTCTGGAAGCCTCCGCTTCATAAATATCTCCAGTTCCAGCCAGCACTTGACTCATCAAACATAAGAACATAGGAACTAAGAGCATGAGAATAGCCTTACTGGGTCAGACCAAAGGTCCATCAAGCCCAGTAATCTATTCTCACAGTAGCCAATCCAGGTCACTTGTACCTGGCCAAAACCCAAAGAGTAGCAACATTCCATGCTACCAATCCAGGACAAGCAGTGGCTTCCCCCATGTCTTTCTGAATAACAGACTTTTCCTCCAGGAAATTGTCCAAACCTTTCTTATAACCAGCTACGCTATCCACTCTTACCACAACCTCTGGCAATGTGTTCCAGAACTTAACTATTCTCTGAGTGAAAAAAAAAAATTCCTCCTATTGGTTTTAAAAGTATTTCCCTGTAACTTCATCCATTCTGATGCTGTCTTCCCTCTACATCAAACAACACTCCCATGGTGGACTTGAAGCAGAAACCTGTTTCAAACTCTGCTCCAGCCCCACAGCGATTCACAGTTCTTTCTGTGAGTGCTGCACACCAAAGGCTGGAGAACTTGTCATTCTTGGTTGCAGGGGCAAGGGTCATCTATCTGGGCTTAATATCACCTCTAGCCCAAGGAATTGCTCCTGCCCTCCTCCTGCAGCAGTCACCAACAGCGGACTCTGCTCCCAGAGGGAACCACAAAAGACTGAGAAAAGCCTCACATCTGTCCCCTTTTTCTCTATTGTGGAAAAGACAAACGGTAATATTCATGTAAACAGCTTCCTTAATATGGCAGCCATCTTGGATTCCCTGTGCCATTGCATTTTGTGTGATCTGTAAACGCCATAATAAATATAATGGAAGTAATAATATAAATTGTTCCAATAATCAAAAAGTGGTATTAAAATACTCAGAATCATAGTTCTAAACTTTTCAGGTAATAGAAGATTCTTAAATCTTCTGAAAATCCTCAATTTATAGAAAATGTTTTGGATGACACTTTTAATTTGTTGGTGTATAGAAAAAGATAAATCAACCAACACTCCAAAATAATGTATTTCTGTAACAATAGGAATCTTAACATTACCAAAGGTATTTTTTTTTTCAAGAAACTTAGGTGATGATTGTCCAGAATGCATGAAAATAGGAGGAGATGAGTACATAATCCACTCTTTCTGCTCTAGCAAAGAGCCTAAAGCCAGTGTTTTGAATATGCCTTTCAGCTCTATATATGTGATAAAATAGTAGCAGTAGTAATATGTTATAGTCTTTTTAGACCAAACGAAAACAGGAGGGTCAACTCTACAAGGCAATAGCAAGCAAACAAATAGTGGATATGTCCAAGAAAACCAAGCAGATTTTGATTTCAAACCACTACCTTTATTAATAGAATGGTCTTTTTAGAGACATCTGCCTTAGGCTTCAGTAAAATAAGCAACAGTAATCGAGCAGCTTTAAGACTAATCCACAAACAAGACGTTTTACCTTATCAGTAAGAGTATCCAAGATTGAATTTTCTACACAGCTGCAAATCAGAACCAGACTACCACAGCAATCTTGGGTGAGACAGAGATCCAAATCAATATGGAATGTAATACCTTTTTTTAACATTAATGCTATTCTTGAAATCAGGAGTTGGCCATCTCAAACATGTCATTAGTTAACCAGTTGCAACTGAGAAACTGTTTTATACCATCAGTCAGTCTCTTTGATTTCTATAATAATAATAATCATAATAAAAAATATAGCACATATCTTTAGGAAATCAAAGTATGTATGAACTAGTAAAGTAGCCAACAATACTAAAGGGATGACATTACATACACTCAATCAACCTCTCTCCCGATTTATGATATATTCCAGTAGGCACATTTTTGAAGGCAAAAAGCCTTAATTACTGATGTGATCTCCATGGAAGGGGCACAAATGCTACACCACAATATCAATATCTACAAACCACATTTAGAAATAAAGAAAAATGTATAGGACTATCAAAATTATTTTCTTGGAGACTTTCGATATGTTCCACCCAGAAGGGAAAATCTCATCTTCAGACAGCTCATCACATGTCCCAGGCCAATTCAGAACAATCTTTTGTTATACGGAGCATAGCATAACATAGCATCAACTTAGGGCTTAATATTCTGCAGTTTTGCTGCCTGCATTATACACAGAAATTCGATGCCGGGCTATATCTAGGCTCCAGCATTGAATTTCCAAGTATAGGGAGCCAGCAAAAACACAGACGATTAAGGGGGTCTTTTACTAAGGTGCGCTAGCCGATTTAGCATGCGCTAAATGCTAACGCATCCATAGAATATAAAGGGCGCATTGGCATTTAGCATGTGCTAAATTGGCTAGCGTGCCTTAGTAATAGACCCCTTAAGTGCGGTATTTGACTCTTAGCCGGCTATGAAGAACTGCACAAAGATAAGACTGCATTATTCATGAAAATCAGCACTTAACTGGCTACGTGCGGAATCTGCCCTGGAACACACTGCCCTGGAAATATCTGTTTTTTTTGCGTCGGCGCTGTCCAGGCATTTTCAGTGGCACTGTCTGATTAAGTGTCACTGATAATGCTCGATTAACCTCCAACATGCGATTTAAATGGCCGGGACTATCTCCTGGCCATTTGAATAGTTTTGAATATCGGGTTCCCCTGTTGATAGTACATTAACCAACTCACATAGCACTTTGCTCTATTGTCATTTCTTTTCTAAGCCAAACCTTCCCCAGGACCCAAAAAATGGCAGTGAGGCTATAGAATGAAAATGCAATAAAATACTGTAGCTCCATATTCCATTAATATTGGATCCATCATAATCAATGCATTTGAGATTGCCTTGGAACAAAGTACAATGGAAAAGGTCACTGAAACAGAGGGATCACAGCCTGTCATCTTGTTAAAAGAACAGCAAGGTAGATGAATAATATAACATAACAAATTTATTTGTATACCATAACACCTTGCAGATCTATGCGGTTTACAGCAACATTAAAAACAAACAAAAAAATTAGAATAAACAAACAATACATTATGGCCCTCTTTTACCAAGGGACACTAACTGATTAGAGCATGCTGAACGCTAATGCGTGCATGTTAGTCTGTGGACGCGTAAGCGTGTAGGGCGCGCTAATTCAATTAGCATGCGCTAATCGGTTAACGCACCTTGGTAAAAGAGGGGATATGTAAAAATTATAAAAATTTAACAAATGGGTATGTATTCAAAAATTTCCTAAAATGTAAATAGGAAGAGGAATCAAGAAACAGCCGCTTAAGTTCTTTATCCCTAATTTGCCAGAGATACCCATAGCATCCAAACAATTGAGCAGTTTATTATGGTCTACCAAATCAAAAGCACTGCTGAGCAATGGTGTTCCAAGGGCGGGGTGGGGGGGGTGTACCACCCCAGGTGCATGCCATAAGGGGGTGCACAGCCAGCCAGGTTCAGAACCTCCCGCCCTTCTCTTTAACGGGACCTGCACCTCAGCGCGGCTGCCGTACTTATTCTGGAGCAGAATAAGTACAGCAGCCGCGCTGAAGTATAGGAAGGTCCCAAGATGACTGCATCTGCCGGCTCTATTCCGGAAGAAGTACGTGACATCAGAGGGGGTGGACCGGCAGACGCAGTCATCGCAGAACCTTGCTGGTTTGGAGGGAGAGAGAAAGGAGCATAGAAGGGTGGAGGAGGGAGAGAAAAGGGGGTCAGGGTGGTGGAGGGAGAGAAAGGGGGCAGGTGCTGATGGAAGTGGAGGAAAGGGAGAGGAGAGTGAAATGCCAGTCATGGGTGTGTGGGAGAGGGAAGGGTAGAAGAGGAGAGGAGAGAGATGCCAGACCATTGCAGGTTCCGCCATCATCCTTTCATACTTATACGTAGTACATTCAGTTACCCACCAAAAAGTAAAATTAATCCTATCATGGTTTTTCCAATTATGAGTAATCAGTTGAACCCCTATTCCTATCAAGATCAGGAAAAGGTGACTTTTATACTTATCTAAAGTATGTTTAACATGAAGTAGCGTACCACATATTATCGCCTCATATGACAAGGGGATAGATGATTCAAGATGTTTGCATGCACTGCTTTCAATTCATATACATTGGGGAAATCCTGAAAACCCGACTGGATTCTGGCCCTCGAGGATGGAGTTGCCCACCCCTGGTCTAGCTAAAACTAAAACTAATATCTGGAACAGCCCGCTATGTGTCACAGACAAGAGCAGATCGCTCTTTAGGAGCCTTACTTCTATCTACAGCAACCATTTTGCAATTCTGGTTCAAATGCTAATCTTAACACAACTCGACTATTGTAATTCTCTCTATGTGGGCATAGCCTCCTTCCAAATGTACAAACTCCAATTGATCCAGCACAGTGCAATCAGGCTGATTTTCAGCTTTAAAAAAAGTACGATCCCGTCTCTGCATTCTCCTGTATGCTTCAGTGGCTGACTGTAAATGCCTGAATGTTGTTTAAACATTCCTGCATTGTACACCATGCACTAAATACCAGCTCAGCAGAACAGATAACCCACCTATTCTCCATCTCCCTCTTCACCTCAGCCAGGATAGACAACACCCACCAGCTGATCATTCCCACATCCAAGGCAGTAAAATATAGGCAAATATTCAACACCCTTTTCACGTACGTCGCTACAAGAACCTGGAACGCCCTTCCAACATTCATAAGAACAGAACTAAACTACCTCACCTTCAGGAAAAGATTGAAAATGTACCTATTTGATCATTTCCATTCAGCTCAATGTTTCTACACTCTCTCCATGACAATGTAACTGTCCTCCACAACGTAATGTAACTGCTTCCCCTCGTCAATGTAATGTAGCTATTTCCCCATGATGCTGCATAGGCCTCTTGTAAAACACCTTGAACCTATACTGGATAAGTGTTATTAAGAAATCCTGATTAGATTAGATTAGTTAATTCCAAAACTGCCTTTTATCCCTAAACCCTACAGATGCCACAGCAAAGGGCATAGCAAGGCTAAGTGCAAAACCACTAACACCAATATTCGAACACCTCCATGAAACTCCAGATGGCATTTAAACAATTTTCCATAACATCTAAAGTCTGCCAAAAGCACTGTGCAAATATTGGATGTGATGCTTGCTACATGGCATCACATATTCTGCCATTTGCTGAAACTTGGACATCAGCTGCTGACCAAATAACAATAACAGATTTTGAGAAAATTAAAACATGAAAAAGTAGATTGCCCACAATGAAGAACAGCATATGGAGTAACAGCAATCAGGGGGGAAAAAGCGCATTCACATCATCAATCCACAACATGGTAAACTGTATTCAAAACCCAAGAGACTCCACCAGCACATGCTGAATCTGTATGCAGTAATTTGATTATGAAGGCATAAATAATGCCACAGTGTACAAAACCCTCAAAGCAAATCACAATACGCTGTGCTGTTTGCTAAAAGAATTTGCAATCACACTCACACTAGAGGTCTGCATGGGAACGGAGATCGCAGGAATCCAGTGGGAATCCCCCCTAACTCACGAGACTCCCACAGGGACCCTCCCTCTGGCCCACGGGGATGGAAGGCTTTGGAAGGAGGGTTCATCCATATAATATAATGGACACGTCAGTCTTAGTAAAAGAGGGGGTTTATAAGTTAATTACCTGAACAGAAAACAAAAAAAGGGTTCCACCAAAGAGATTCCACAAGGAAAACAGCAGCGCAAACACAAAAGAAACTGTGGAATTGATGATCCTTTCAGAAGTAATTGCTGCTTTTTAAGGGGACGGGCGGGGATGGAGGTAATTCCTTGCGGGGATGGGTGGGGATGGAGAGGATCCTGGCGAGGATGGGTGGGATTTCTGTCCCCACGCAACTCTCTAACTCACACACAGAAAACAAAGTAGCTAGTGACATCAACAGTAAATACAACAGTAACCTAAACTCATTTTTCATTAATGAGGAATGCAGAGAATACAGTATGTCCAGCTGCACACCACAAGTACCATAAATGAGGACATGCAAATAGATGCCGTATTAGGGTTGGCCAGAAAATCCTAAAGTTGGAAAAACTGTGTGAACTGAAATTTTTCCAATGAATTTGATTGTGCTTGATCAGAAATTTGTTTTTACATTTTTTAAAGCCCATCCTAGGGTCGCTCAAAGACACTGATTTTTGCTTAATGGAGAAAAAATTTTGGTGTTATAGCTATATCTTTTATGTTTTCACACTCAGCAATAATATATTGATCAAAAAAGACATTTTATGCAAAGTTCTAGCAGTATTTTATTAAATGAACCTTCAATATCTGCACTTTATTGTGGAAAATAGCAAAAATTTAACATAATTTGTTAATAGCTAAACAAGTGGAGGGGCATAATAAAAAAAAAACATCTAAGTCCCCTTTTGGCCTAAGGCCTTAAACGTTGAAAGTAGAAGCAGAGAAAATGTCCATTATCAAAAAAAATGTCCAAAAGGAGGTTTGTTTGTTTTTTTGATAATGACCTGCGTCTATGTTCAGCTGTTTAAACTCCCAGACCACCTCTATGTCTACACTAACAATATATCATCAATCTAAAAAAAAGCCTAAGTCCAAAACACCCAACACAAGAGTTTATAGGCGAAGGAGGAGCCAGTCCTTCGTCTAAAAGCTGGATTCTGTAACTGGTGTCTGTCAAAAACATCAGGCCAGGAGAGAGCCCAAGCCCTCCTGGCCCCGCCGATCCGATCGGGGCAAGAGGGAGCCCAAGCACCCTTGCCTCGCGAGCCGCGACCCTCCCCAATGAAGATCTGGGCAAGAAGGAGCCCAAGCCCTCCTGCCCGGCGACACCCCACCCCCTCAACTACGATCGGGCAAGAGGGAGCCCAAGCCCTTCTGCCTGGCGGCACCCCCACCCCTTGACTAAGATCAGGCAAGAGGGAGCCCAAGCCCTCCTGCCTGGTGACACCCCCCCTTCGACTACGATGGGGCAGGAGGGAGCTCAAGCCCTCCTGCCCAGGCGAACCCCCTACCCCCACTAATATATGGGCAGGAGGGATCCCAGGCCCTCCTGCCTTTGATGCACCGCCTCCCACGATCGCCCCCTGAAGCCCCGATCGCCCCCCCTGCTGAACCATGAGACCCCCCTGCCGACCCCTCAACCCCCCACCCCCAATCCTCCTCCCCGTACTTGTAAAAGATGTCCAGATGGATGGGTCCCAAGCCCGTCCATCCGGCAGGCCAGCCATCCCACGAATGGCTGGCCTTAGGGCCTGATTGGCCCAGGCGCCTCAAACCCACCCACAGGTGGGGCCTGAGGCACCTGGGCCAACTGGAATTGGTAGCAATCCTCATCAATTCCACATTTAATATCATTCATATCTAATTCTTAACTGATTTGTCTTTCATTTTTCTTCCATTTTTTTCTTTTTAGAAACTCCCACAATGTCCATATAGTAATGAATCATACAACTTTTAAATTCTTATATTATAGTCATACTGACTATTTAAATGGACAAATCATTGCAGCGGTGCCTCTTCCTATGTGGCACAAGTTTCAGTGGCTTTCTTCAGGGATGAGATGGTGCTAAAATATAGACGCATTTCATGCTTGCTTGTCAGTCCAAGAGTTATCTTGCCGTGCTAGAACTGGCTTTGAGCGACCCCAGGATGGGGTATAAAATTTTTAAAAAAATTATTTTCTGATCAAGCACAATCAAATTCATAGGAAAATCTTTGCACAGTTTTCAAACTTTAGGATTTTCTGGACCAACCTAATGCCATATTTACCAAAGTTTTGCTCAGTTCCTGAAAATCAGTATGGTATGAATTTAAACTTTAAAAACTGATAATAAATTTAAACAGCTGGGCACTGATTCATTACTAGATAAATTGAGTTATATGATAGACACATTGGCCCAAATTCTCTAAACAGTGCTGTAATTTAGATGGTGGTAAGCGCCCTACCGCTGCCCAGGGCTGGATTAACCAATAGGCCCAATAGGCACGTGCCTAGGGCCCAAAATGGTCAGGTGGGCCCACTGAAGGAGAACACTGAAAAAAAATTTTTTTAAATGGCAACGGGTTCCCACCCAGCATTGATCGTCAATACCGGGCCCCCCCCCGATCGTCAACACCAGGCCCCTCTCGACCATCAACACCGGACCTCCCCCTCATCGGCAACACCGGGTCCCCCTTCGATCGGCAACACTGGGCCTGTGACTGCTCGCTCTCTCTCTCTCTCGCCCGCCGCTGCTGAAGCCTGGAAACAAATTTAACACACACCGCGGGGCTCTAACAGTGCGCATGATGCTGCCAGATTCCCTCCTCCTCCTCCATAAATGAAATGGGAAGTTACGTCATGAGGGGGAGGAGGGAAGTCATCAGCAGCACGCGCACTGTTTGATCCCTGCGGCGTCTGTTAAATTTGTTTACAGGCTTCGGCAGCGGCGGGAGAGAGAGAGAGAGCAGTAAATGAGTCTTTTGGCAGCGGCGGGAGAGATAGCAGTAAACGAGTCAAAGCCAGCAGGCTTGGGGATGGGAAAATGTTAGATGGAAGAGCAGTCAGGGAGAACAGGGAATGAGAGGGAGGGAGAGAAGGGGAAATGTTGGACAAGGGCGGGAGGGGGCTGGATCATAGAGTGACGGGGAGAGAACAGCAGGAAAGAGAGTGGCAGCAATCTTGGACCCTGAAGAGGAGGGAAGAGAGAGGTGGTGAAATAATTGATTATGCAGGGAGAGAAGAGAGATGGGATAGGAAGATAGTGAAGGAAAAAGGACAGGGAGATGTCAGGCCATCAGAGACAGAGAGGAGATGCTGGGCACAAGAATGGAGGGAAGAGATATGCTGGAAATTGTGGAAATCGGGGGAAAGACCAAGGGACAGGGGTGGCAAGGAGATGAATGAGAGGAAGATAGCCTCTAGCCCCTCACCGCTGCTGCTGCTGCTTTCCAACATGTGCCTGACGATGACGCCACAAGTTCTCCCCACTTCCATCATCGGCTAGGGGGCCCAGTATACTTGTGTGCCTAGGGCCCTCGACGAATTAATCCTGCTCTGCCGCTGACTAACTTAACTGTTTTAATCAGCATTAATCGGTGCGGTAATTGACCACATCATTTACAACCAATTAAAATATCATTTAAAAAATTTAGGTACCCATAGATGCCTACAAAAAAAAGGATCAGTCAAAAAATAGAACAAGTAGGGAATTATATTAAAAAAAAAAGCATGTGAGAATGTGGAGATCAAAAAATCCTGAATCTAAACACAAGTGGTTTCCAATTGAATATTCATTGACTTGAAAATAAAGTTTGACCTTAAATTCACATACAAAAAAAAGGATGCCATAATCGCATCTTAAGAGGACTACAAAGTAGTCATGGTTTACACAGGAAATTACCTTAGTTGCCGCTAGGCAGCTCTTTAGATGCGATTCCCATTAAACATAGGCACCAGTAATGCAGGCCTGCAAAGCCTTGGCCTCCATTACCTATGCATTTGTTAGACATAAGCCACAATTCTATTAATGGTGCCTATGCATGATTGACATGCGGCTAGTGCCATTTCTGGAGGCATCGGCCGAAGTAGGCACCCTTAACAGAATTCAAGTCATAAAGGTCAATATTCAAATGAGTTTAACTGGGCAGGAGAGGTTGCTGCCCAATTAAACCCTGCTGAATATCTGACCTGCAGATATTCTGTGACATTTAACCTGGTAGTGCCACTGGCTATTCTCTAACCAGTAGCGTAGTAAAGGGGGGGAAGGGGCAAGGGGGCGAACCGCCCCAGGCGCCATCTTGCTTGGGACGCTGGCACCCCTCCTCCTTTCTGCTCCCCCCTTTCCCACTCCTCCCCTGCCAGGCATGCGCCCTTTCCCTTTCCCCGTACCTTTTAACTTTGGCAAGAACAGCCACCCACTTGCTGCCCACATCGGCTTCAGCACTCTCTCTGACATTACTTCCAGGATCCAAAGCTAGATGGAGAGAGAGAAAGCGTCAAAGCTGACATGGGCAGTAAGTGGGTGGCTGCTCGCGCCAAAGTTAAAAAGATACGGGGAAGGGGTAAGTGGGGTGAGGGGCACCACCACCCCGAGTGCCACTCACCCTTCCTACGCCACTGTCTCCAACCAGCTAGGTTACGGGTAGTCCAGACACAGAGCTTGGGCAAAGCCACAACTTGACCCATTAGCAGCAATATTCAGTCTTCTAACTATCTAACCAGCATAGAAATTGTCTTAACTATATCTTCCAAGTATCCAGGCACTGACCATGCCCTCTTGCTCTCCCCCCAGCCCATGATGATAAGCCTTCCAGAAGGCATCTCCAACCCCAACCCCCCGCAAGCTACACAAACTGTAGGTAGGCCCACCCCAGGCCTACCTACAAATCTTGGGATCCAGTGGGGGGTCTTCAGGGACAGGAGCACAGCCCCCCTCTCTCCTGCCCCTTGTAGCGTCCTTTCAAAATGGCCACTGTGACCTTCCTTTACTTTGCGGTACTTCCTGGGTAAAACTATGGACGGTCTATGAATGTCCTCTAAATCTTCAGTTGGAAAAGCTTGCCACCAACAGCTCTGCTGTCTTTTACTTCCAACTGTGTGCTGAGAGAGAAATTATGAGAGGGCACCTAAGGTATGAGAACACATATGTTGCACTATTTAGAAAGCTAACATAAGCGCTTTCATGGCATTATAAATAGCCCCTCCCCCCCTGTAAAAAGCAGACACAGACATTCACACCTTTCTAAGACAGGTATAAATAGTCTGCTTAAGGTTGCACAGATATATTTGCATATCTTGAAACTCTGCTCCAGCTGCACTGAATACCCCCAGAAATGTCTGTGCTCATTAGCATGTCCTTTTGCTTCTGTATATCCCTGAGGCAATTTTATAAGTGCCTATCTTAGTATGGAAAACACTGTTTATCTGCAGTAAAGCTTTATAAAAATATCCCCCCCTCCCCCCAGAGTTGATTGTGCCTGCTGTAGTGCTGTTTCGGTGGAAACAGAGAAAAAGACGGAGCAAAGCCTCAGTGTATAAGGTGTTCATTGAAACAGTCAGATGTGATTTGTCTCCTTTATTGGTGGGTGCAAGGGGTAGGGGGCTCAGCTTAGAGGCAGAGAGTGAATTTTCTCATACTCCTCTCAGGCACTGATTAGCATTTGATTTTGTTTTATTTGGGGGGGTGGAGTTCCCCATATTTCCTCTCCCTTCTCATTTCTAATTTTTTTTTTTCTTTTGCTATCCACTTTATGCTCTCAGCATTCTCTGTGGATTCTCTCATCTTCTTGTCATCTTTCTTTACCTTATAAGTTCCCTTTCTTTTGTTTTCACCTTTTACGTATGTTTCCTTTTATTCCAACTATACTCTTCCATTCATCTCTTCTCTGCCTGCTCCCTCCCCTCAGCCCTTCACACATTCTTCCTCCTCACCTCTCCATAATTCCCTAATCTTTCACCTCTTTCCCTAATTTCTTCCTTCGCCTACTACTACTTAGCATTTCTATAGCGCTGCCAAACACATGCAGTGGCAGGGACGGTCCTTGCTCAAAAGAGGCACCTTCCTTCGTGCTTCTGACCTCCACTTCATCCTTTTCCTGATTCACTCTCTCCATTTCTGGTCTTCCCACTCGCTGGATGCCCAGCCCTTCTCATCTGTCCCATTTCTGTCAGCCTACTTCTCTCTTGCTTTATTCTATTTCTTCCCTATGTAACAGCAGGAAAAAATATACAGTATAGAGTCGGGTATATATGTTCTACTGCCTGTTCCTAAGTCATTCAGTTCTGTATCTTAGCTGATGGCCGATTGCTTTTCACTCTGCCAGCTTATAGGAGTACATTATTAGCGGGGTTACTAGACATCCGGGAAAACCCGGACATGTCCTCTTTTCCAAAACTCAGCATTTGTCTGGGTTGTGCAAAGCACCGACAAGCTCCAGCTATGTCTGGAGGGCCTCTGAGCATGTGCAGATGATGTCACACACATCCGCATATGCTCCAGGCCTTCCAGATGCGTCTGGAGCTCGTCCAGAAGAAGAGAGGAGGTTGTGGGGGCGGGGCTGGGGTGGAACAGGGTGGGTATCTGGGGTTTTGCAGAGAAAAATATGGTAACCCTAATTATTAGTAGTATGTGTGTGTTTTTCTTGCAGCTCTAGGAATTCTAGGCTGCATTTTTTAACCTTGTTTTTTCCTGTGTGCTTGCTCTTTTGCAAGGGGATTGCAGGCACACTGGCACTAGTAACTTGCCAGAAAGCCCTAGATTCAGCTTCTGGTAGCTTCTGGAATTAACTAGAAGCAAAGGACGGTTTGGATTTTCTGAAGGGGGTGTTGCTAGTGCCAGAAGTATACACCCCCCAAAGAAGATTTAAACTCTATCTTTGCCACAAAAATCTTCATCTTAGGTCCTTTCCCACCTATGATCTATGTCCTGAGAGAGATCCTACTTGCAAATGCCTGCTGCAGATTCCCTGTGACTAGTGACAGCCAGACTATACTCCCATGAGATAGTCCCATCTAGGCAACTGCTAGAGCAGCAGTCTCACAGAAGTAAGAGGACAATACCAGATCCAATAGAACAGTGTATCGCAAACTGTGCCGCCCGAGATTCCAGGTGTGCTGTGAGAGGCCAGGGAGGAGGAGGCTCATTCTATAGGTAGTCAGCCAGTGCCTCTCCTCGCCGCGCGTCTTCCCTTCCAGCACCCCCCACTGGTGGCTCAGAGCCCCATCTGGAGGGCCTTCGTGCATGTGTGAACATTGATGTGATGATGTCACACATGTGCGTCATCACGTCGCCATTCACACACTTCCAGATGCCTTGAGCCACAGCCACCACATTTAGTGTGCTGTGGCTTCGCAAAGTATGCAAGACACTGCTTGCTTGCTTGTGTTATTTTTCAGGTTGGGGACCCTGAAAGCCCTTCATTGACCTCAGAGAAGGAAAAGGAGCTTTTTCACAGGACTTTATGGCCTGGATTCTATAAATGGTGCCATCCAGTAGGTGCCCTACCACCGCCTAATTTAATTGTGTTAATTGTTTTTAATCAGCACGCTAATTGAGTACACCTTTTAAAAAAAAAATTAAATAGTCATTTAAAAAAGTTGGTGCCAGGAAGTGCCTATCCTCATAGGCGCTGGAATTGTGTCTAAACATGGCACCTAAGATCAAAGTAAGTGTGGTTAGGGGCGGAGATGACCTTAGGCGCCACTATGGCCCTCTTTTACAAAGGCGCACTAAGCGTTTTAGTGTGGATTTAGCAAGCGCTAAATCAACACATGCGCTAACCGCTAATGGGTCCATAGGATAACATGCACACGTTAGTGTTTAGCGAGTGTTTAGTGCACGCTAAAAAGCTTAGCACACCTTTTTAAAAGAGGGGATATGCGTGATTCTCCATCAAACTTAGGCGACAGGTAATGTAGGCCAGGGTTTCAAAGGCCTGTATTACTGGCACCTAAGATTTTTGGTAGCCACGATTCTATTATCGGCACCTACGTGTGATTGACGCACAGCTAGTGCCGTTTTTGAAAGCGCCAGCCTTTGTGGGCGCTGTGTACAGAATCTGGCTCTATTTGCCTAAGCCATCGAGGCTTCTCCAGCCCATCTAGTCTGCTCAATAAGGGCAAACCGGATGGATTTTGTTGGTATGTGTATGTCATCAAGCTACTGTGCACTGGTCGCCGTACATGAAGAAGGACACAGTACTACTCGAAAGGGTCCAGAGAAGAGCGACTAAAATGGTAAAGGGACTGGAGGAATTGCCGTACAGTGAGAGATTAGAGAAACTGGACCTCTTCTCCCTTGAAAAGAGGAGACTGAGAGGGGACATGATCGAAACATTCAAAATAATGAAGGGAATAGACTTAGTAGATAAAGACAAGTTGTTCACCCTCTCCAAGGTAGAGAGAACGAGAGGGCACTCTCTAAAGTTGAAAGGGGATAGATTCTGTACAAACGTAAGGAAGTTTTTCTTCACCCAGAGAGTGGTAGAAAACTGGAACGCTCTTCCGGAGGCTGTTATAGGGGGAAACACCCTCCAGGGATTCATAACAAAGTTAGACAAGTTCCTGCTGAACCAGAACGTATGCGGGTAAGGCAAGACTCAGTTAGGGCACTGGTCTTTGACCTAAGGGCCGATGCAGGAGCAGCCTACTGGGCACGATGAACCACTAGTTTGACCCAGCTGGAGCAATTCTTATGTTCTGTGTTTGCTGAAGTACGAGTAGGATGACAAGGTTTGTCTATTAATCATAAGGAACGCTGATCCCTGAAACAGTGCTTACAGAAACAGTATTGTTGGATGCAAGAGCTGTTTTCTGCTAGTTTTGAAGTGTTTATAAGTTTACAAGTGGCTTCAGGGCAAAGATTTTTCATTTATTGGATTTCCAAGACTGAGTACTCACACTCAATTTCAGCTCCAGCAAAAGATAAGTTAACTTCATATATCCATTTTTTTTCACATACAAATATCATTTTAAATTCATAAATAGGAGACATGTGAACCATTGATATATGAAAGTGAGGCCTTCTTTTCTTTTTGATAACAGAGAGCCATTTGCAGCATATATTTAATGGTCTTCTAACTGGTTAAGTGCCACTCAGTATCTGTAGAGAGCCCCGATAAGGTGATAATAACTGGCAGGAGCCATTTATGGATGGTTAAAACACTTTGAGGGGCATAATCGAAAGGGACGTCTAACTCGCAAGTCGTCCAAAGTAAAAAACAGCCTAGGACACATTTTCGAGCAATACTTCAAAATTTTTTACTTTCAATAATCGTCTAATTATACGTCCTGCATATCTGATCGTCCAAGTCGCTAAATCGTCCATCTTTATACCACATTTTCGTCTAACTTTTTGTCCAAGTCCAAAACGCATAGAACAAGACCTGTTGGACATGGGAGGGGTCTGCAAAGTCATGGACTGAACACCCAGACATGGCACCTAAATAGTGGGGTACCTTACAGGGCACTGCTGTGAACTTCACAAAAACGGTGCCATGTCTTCTCCTTACTACAGCTCCCTTATAGATCACGATGAGCCCCCAAACCACCTCCAGAATCCCCACTTATCTACCACCCCAATAGCCCTTATGGCTGCAGGTACCACTTATATACCAGTACAAAAGGGTTTTGGGGGTGTATAGGGGAATGCACATGTTTCATTATCAATGCAGTGATTACAGGGGCTTATGGGCATGGGTCCTCCTTTCCATGAGTCCCTAATCCACCCCCAAGATGACTTAAGCTGCCTCTTTGCTGGACGACTAGGCTTTCCTATGCCAGGCAACCAGATGATGATGGTCTGGAGGCTGAATTTTAAAGGTGTGATTAATATTTTTATGGGGGTTGGAGGGGGGGTCGGGATCACTGGTGTAGTGTGTGGGGGTCTGTTTTATGTGTATGCAGTGCTTCTCTGGTGACTTTAGGTAGGTTTTTGTGATTTAGACCATGTTTTACATGATCTAAGTCACAACGTCCAAGTTCCGTCGATCATCGGCTGTATAACTTTCGGTTATACATGCTGTACGACTAAGTCTAAGCCGGCCCACGTCCTGCCCAGCTCCCGCCCTAGACACTCCTCCAGAAACACCTCTTTTAGCTTTGGTTGTTCAGCGACACTATGAAGGCCTAGGTCGTTTAGAAATACGTCCAAAACTTATTATCAGCACTTGGACATATTTGGTCGTCCAAGTGCCGACTTAGGCCAGTTTTTGGACGTTTTTCTCTTTCAATTATGAGCCCCTTTGATTACTGACCCCAATATGATTTGATTTTTTTTTTTTTTCTTTCCTGGGAGCTCGGTGTGTAGGTATCAATAGAAGGAGTGGCTTTTTAGCCATTATTGAAGTGTTGATCCTGCTGCCTTGCATATGTTTGTACAATAGTACCTTGGATTACGAGTATAATCCGTTCCAGGAGCATGCTTGTAATCCAAAATGCTCGTTTATCAAAGCGAGTTTCCCCATAGGAAATAATGGAAACTCGCTTTGATGCGTTCCACCCCCCCGCCCCGAGAACCGGCATTGCTCCCCTCGAAGGCCCCCCCTGCGATCAGGTACCCCCCCTGCGATCCGGCACCCCCCCTGCCTCAAACCGGCACCCCCCCCCTGCCATGATCCGACCCCCCCCCGACACGATTGGGCACCCCCCCCCGACACGATCCGACTCCCCCACCGACACGATTGGGCACCCCCCCCCCGACACGATCCGACATCCCCCCCGACACAATTGGGCACCACCCCCCGCCGCTTCTTACCCTCATCTGGGCACTCTAGAAGATCGGACTCCTTGTCTGCTGGGCTTTGAGCATCTGAGCATGCTCAAGGCCTGCGAGTTCACGTTCACGTTCAGAACGTGAAGTCGCAGGCCTTGAGCATGCTCAGATGCTCAAGGCCTAGCAGACGAGGACCGATCTTCAAGGGTAAGGAGCGGCGGGGGGGGTGCCCAGTTGTGTCGGGGGGGGTCGGATCGTGTCGGGGGGGTGCCCAGATCGTGTCGGGGGGGTGCTCAATCGTGTCGGGGGGTGCTCAATCGTGTCAGGGGGGTTGGATCGTGACAGGGGGTGCCCAATCATGGCGGGGGGGTCGGATCGCAGGGGGAGGGTGCCGGATTGCGGGGGGGGGGGAGGTGCTCAGCCATGCTCGGTTTCCGAGGCACCGATTTTGCAAATGTTTTGCTCGTCTTGCAAAACACTCGCAAACCGGTGCACTCGTAAACCGAGGTACCACTGTAGTATACATCTTACACAAACACACCCATCAACCTGCTCTGTGTATCTAACCTTTTGGGATTGCGAGCCCAGTCCAACGCCAATAGGTTGTACAACTCATGGGTCACAACTTTGTTTCTGGAAAGGTGGTGTTAATGCCATCTGAACCCTAGGCCTTCTATTGGAAATTTTAACAACTGCCTGCTGGAGGAATGTGGCCTTGTAATGGGGGTCCAGAAGTAACGGAAAGAATGCTATGAGGTGAACTTTTTCTTGTTGTATCAGTAGTGGGATGGGGGAAGGTCTACCTTAGGGTCCTCTATAAGGAATTTGCCAGGAATGTGTGTGACCAAAACTGAGTGAACTGAGAGGGATGTGTCTGCTTGTTCTCAGGAATCAGGGGCTGTAGGAAGTTTAGGAGGAACAGAGAATACACCCTGTGAGTCCTTATTGACAATTGAGATAAGAGGTAAGGGGCTGAGGTCATGTGTCCAGCTTCTTTAAGAAACAAATCATTGCTCATGCTTTTTCTACAAGCACAAGGTTCTGCATTGAAGGCGCTACTGCATTAGAATACACTAATGATTAGCACATATTAAACGCTAAAGATGCTCATTATATTCCTATGGGCGTCTTTAGCTTTAGCCTGCGCTAATATAGCAGTGCCCTTTGGTGAATTCCCCCCTTACTGTACTGTACTTAAGTAAAAGTGTTATTACTTTTACTAGTAAAGAAGTACAGGATAAGATTGGTTACTTTTAATAAATAATTTCACCAATTTTTACTATTTTACTTAGGTGATCTTTTACTAAGGTGCACTAATCGATTTAGTGCGCGCTAAACGCTAACACGTGCATGTTAGTCTATGGATGCAATTGTGTTTAGCACGCACTAATCGGTTAGCGCACCTTAGTAAAAGAGGAGGGTTAGTTACAGCTGATGCTTGCAGTTATAAGTAAAAACTAAATACAATGATTCGTCAGTCTGACTGAAAAGTTCCTTCTAATCAGGCTCAGCTGCAATATTTTCGATGCCTTTTTATTTGGTCTGTAGATATCGATCGAAGGTATCACTGTCTGAACACTTGATTTTCCAAATAGTGAAGAATACATTTATCATCATCGTCATTATCATCTACATTGGAAGCAGTGCTAATTTATCACTTGGATCTTCATTGTCATCTTTGTTATCATCTTCATGCTGACCAATTGAAAAGAAGACTTTCACAAAGTTGGAATCATTGTTCTTGTTCTAACATCTGATGGCAAACTCTGGGGTCCTTTTACTAAGGCGTGCCAAATGAAACAGCAAAAACAATAGGATTTTGCTATTGCAAACTTCATCACACAAACAGTGGGTCATTTCATCTCAAATGTTGCTGTTCAGGGAATATAAACTATGAGAACAATAGAGTTGCCTGTATTTGTTCAACTGGTTAGTGGTCTCCAGCCAAACAGAACAATGATGAGTTGGGTCACTTTGAAGTGGAGATAAAGCTGAAGCTAGTTGCCATTCCTGGTGGACAAATATGCCTCTACTACAAAAGCCTGTTGGTCATCCGATGGAAAATTTTACATTGAGGCGACTGTTCACTAGATTGATAGTATTTAGAGAGGAAATGTGCTTGTCTGGCTCCAAAACTGAATGTTTACCACACATTTGATACTCTTGCATTAGTTCTTGAAGCTATTCTAATAGAGGGGTCCTTTTACTAAGGTGCACTAGCCGTTTTGGCGCCCGCTAAACGCTAATACGTCCATTATAGTCTATGACGCATTAGCGTTTAGCACGCACTAATATTTAGCGTGCGCTAAAACGCTATGGTGTCCATACACCATAATGTGTTTTGTGGTAGAGGCATATTTGTCCACCAGGAATGGCTTTATCTCCACTTCAAAGTGACCCAACTCATCATTGTTCTGTTTGGCTGGAGACCACTAACCAGTTGAACAATTACAGGCAACTCTATTGTTCTCATAGTTTATATTCCCTGAACAGCAACATTTGAGATGAGATGACCCACTGTTTGTGTGATGAAGTTTGCAATAGCAAAATCCTATTGTTTTTGCTGTTTCATTTGGCGCGCCTTAGTAAAAGGACCCCAGAGTTTGCCATCAGATGTTAGAATAAGAACAATGATTCCAACTTTGTGAAAGTCTTCTTTTCAATTGGTCAGCATGAAGATGATAACGAAGATGACGAAGATCCAAGTGATAAATTAGCACTGCTTCCAATGTAGATGATAATGACGATGATGATAAATGTATTCTTCACTATTTGGAAAATCAAGTGTTCAGACAGTGATACCTTCGATCGATATCTACAGACCAAATAAAAAGGCATCGAAAATATTGCAGCCGAGCCTGATTAGAAGGAGCTTTTCAGTCAGACTGATCAATCCACTTCCTGCTAGTGCAGTTGTTGAACACCTTTTTGGCTGTGCAGGATTAATGACTCACAAGCACACGTGCATGAGTAACAGTAATTTTCAAAATTTAGTTTTGCTAAAAGCAAAGTGAATTGAATTGTAGAGCAATATTTGTTTGTTGCTGTTGTCCAGGACTCGCCGCGTCTGGGTAGGTAGATCCGACGTTTCAGCCATCATGTTGTGGCTATCTGAAGAATGCCACAGTATGATGGCTGAAATGTCAGTTCTACCTACCCAAGGGGTCCTTTTACTAAGGCGCACTAACCGATTTAGCAATAATGTTGTTGGGATAAAAATGTTAACAATAGTTGCATTTATTGTAGTTGTATGATAGCATTACATTAGGCAATATCTTGTTTTTTGTTCGCTTAAGTAAATTTTTAATGTGTTCTTCACTGTACTTTTACTTATTAAAAAATACATTTATTTTTACTTCTACTTAAGTACCGTGACCAAGTACTTTGAAGAACATTGACTATCACTTCACATTCTGTCTTCAAAGTTGTTATCACTGTTATGCTTGCAGCAAAAAGGAGAAAGCTGGCATTGAACTCTGTCTCAAACCCTGCTGCAGAAGAATGAACTAACATTTGTACGAGGGGCGTTCAATAGTTTATCTACTTGAACATGAAAGAAAGTAGCAATATAATGCTGTGACGTCTCAAGTTTACTCATGCACAGTTGCAGCTCAGTGCAAGTCTAACATTCCAAAAGACAGGATGTCAGGAGAGTCTTCTTGTGAATCAAGTAAGAAACTACTAGATTTGGAGTACCATTCAGTAATAAAATTTCTCACAAAAGGGGAAAAAGCCACAGGAAACCATGAATGCATGACTGCAGTTGATGGTGAGGTTGCCCCATCATCCTACAAAGTAACATTTTGGAGTAAGCAGTTTAAGTGGGATAGAGAATCCATTGAAAATGACTTTGGACGGCTTGTGGAAGCAACTTCCACAGAAATGTGCAAGAAAGTCAAGGATTTAATTTTGTCAGACAGATGAATTAAAGTTTCCAGAATAGCTGAAGAAATGGACATCTTGGCAGGTACAGTTTGGAAAATAATTCATGAAAAGTTGGGCCTGTCCAAGGTTAGTGCAAGATGGGTTCCAAGAATGCTGACGCCATGTCAGAAGGCCATGAGGCGCCAGTGCTGTCAGAAGAATTTGGAGATATCCCATGAAGACCAAGTGAATTTTTTTCATCGTTTGATGACTGGAGATGAGACTTGGGTCTGAGACTGCAATGATTCCAAAACAGAATCAATGTAGTGGAATGCACAAATCATCCCCCAACCTAGAAAAGTTTGTCAGAAAAATCTGCAGGCAAAGTCATGGTAACTGTCTTCTGGGATGATGAAGGACTTTTGCTTCTGGAGTTCATGCCACACAAGGCAACCATAACCAGGGAAAGTTACACCAACACAATGATTGCTTTGTGTGAGCCAATCAAGAAGAAAAGATGAGGGAAATTCACAGCAGACATTCTGCTTCTTCATGACAATGTGCCAGTGCGCATGTCACGATAATCACAGGCTGCCATCCGAGAATGTGGGTTTCAACAGCTGAATCATTCACCATACCCTGACCTAACTCTCTCAGATTATTTCCTGTTTCAGGTTTTGAAGAAATCTCTCCATGGACAGCAGTTTATATGCGATGAAGATGTCAAGGATGCTGTGATGTCCTGGTTTGAAAATCAAACAGAATTCTTTGCAAAGGGATTAATGTCATTGCAGGAAAGGTGGATGAAGGGTATGGGGCTATCAGGGGACTATATTGAAAAATAAAACAAAAATGTTTTGAAAACTCTTTTCTTTCCTACTGAGGTCAATAAATGATTGAACACCCCTCACATGCCTCCTTAGACCTAATGTCCAAGTTCTGCATTGTGCTTACCTTAAAGTTTTCAGTGTACTGTACTTCTCTGCACTGAGACTGAATTGCTAATAATCTCATTACCATGTAGTATGCTGTGCCCCAGTGTCCTAAGCATGAATTAGCTCAGCATTTTCTCTGCATTATGCAGCCATAAAAATGCAGGCAGGCGCCTCACTAACTGCACGCTTCCCTCTGCACTAGCTTTGAGCACTGGCCCTCTTGCTTTGTTTCCTTTTAAAATACTATCATTTTATAATCCTATATAATAAAAGGCTAACTCGCGCATGCGCACTCCTATTTGTGTGCTTCCATGATCAGTAGTTCCGTGGCCGCATGAGTGCGCATGCGCGAATCCCCAGCACTTCCCTAGACTCGCCGAAAGGACTGGACTGTATGAGTCCCCAGCACAAGCGTGTGGCCGACCCAGGATCGTGAGAGGATGCGCCGTGCAAAGTGCTGCACACTACTGGAGGGGGAGGGACATACCGGCACAAACCTCCCGCCAGAGAGGAAGGGCTGAAGCCAGCAACAGCAGCGAATTGTAAATGCTGCTGTTGCCTGAAGCACCCGAGGCAGACGCTTCTCTCCCAGCGAGATGACTTTAATATCAAACCTCCCCCCAACGTTGGCAGCCGCAGCACGTTAAACAGGCTGCTTCGCGACTTTCTCCTGCAGTTGGGTCCCTCTGCCGCATCACTGATGATGTCATCAATGATGCGACAGAGGTACTCAACAGCAGAAGAAAGACGCGAAGCAGCATGTTTAGCGTGCTGCGGCTGCCAACGCTGGAGGGAAGTTTGATATTAAAGTCATCTTGCTGGGAGGGTCACAGAGTCAGCGGGGAGGGGAGAGAAGCGTCTGCCTCGGGTGCTTCAGGCAGCAGCAGCGTTTACAATTCGCTGCTGTTGCTGGCTTCAGGCCTTCCTCTCTGGCCGGTCCTGCCTACTTCCTGTTTTCATGAAGATAGGACCGGCCAGAGAGAAAGACCTGAAGCCAGCAACAGCAATGAATTGTGAATGCTGCTGCTGACCAATGAAGTAGTTAAATGAGGAAAGGGAGCAGAGGGGGAGAGAATGGCTTGGAGGGAAGGAGGAAGGTATGCCAGATTGGGAAAAGGAAGGAGGAGTTGGAGAGAGGCCATATGGAACAGAGAGAGAGAGGGCGGACACTGGATGGAAAGAGAAGAGAGGGGCAAGACAGGGTGAACAGTAGATGGAAGGGGTAGAGAGAGGGAGACACACCGAATGGAAGTGTGGAGGACAGGGGGAGCAGACGTTGGAAGGAAGTGGGGAGGAGAAAGAAAAAAGGCCACATGCAGGATTGAGAGAAGAGGATAGAGTTAGAAATAAAGATAGACAGACAGGGGGCTAGGGAAAGACACAGATAGAAAGAATGATAGCGTCCAAGGAGAGAGAGACAAATTAAAAAAAACAAAACAGACAGACAGACATCTACTCTAGCACCCGTTAATGTAACGGGCTAAAATACTAGTCTAATATAAATAGAATGATAACAGTGAACAGGCAGATAAGAAAGTTAATGGAATAGGAGGGACTGATTAAAATACCTCATCAAATTAAATATGAGAGCAGAAAGAACATACAGTACATTGAATTCTCTGAAATTAGAACACATTTATAATGACATTTTAAATTACAATTGGCAAGAACTTGTAAAGCTCAGGAGCAAAATTTTTTTGGGGGGAGGGGAACATTTCTGCTTTTTCATGTTGCCTTTGCAACATTAGGGAATTAATAAGTAAAACATCCTCAGAAAGTACACTATGAGGATAGTGTGGAAACTTTGCTATGTCCGGTCCATCCAAACTAAACATGTTTTGTACCTGGATGCTCATGCTTCTACTAATATTCTTAGATTACTACATACCTTGTATGCATGGGGGGGGGGGGGTGCAATTGAGGGATGCTATTATCATGAGACTGGATACAGAAAAGGCATTCAATAAGATTCACGGGATCATCTTTTTTGGATATTGCCCCAGTTTGGCATCATTGGTAAATTTTTAGCAGGGGTGTGGACATTACATCATAATCCCACAACCCAAATTTTTTTTATCAATGGGGCACTGACACCCACTTTTGCTCTGTAAAGGGGTACAAGGCAGGGTTGTCTACTGTTGCCCGTGCTGTTTGTCCTCTCCCTGGAACTGCTGGCCTGTAAGATCCAGCAAACTAGGACTGTTCAAGGTATTATGATGGGCACCTGTGAGTCTAAAATTAATCAACACTATAATATGCTCATATTCTTGGAATATGCATTGAGAGATGTACCTAAACTCATTCATGTTATTCAGGAACTTGGCTTGTCTTCAGACTTGTATATAAACTTTGACAAATCTGAGACCTTGGTGGTGTCAGAGAAGTATCCATGTCAAGTGCTCCCCTCTTTTCCTTTAAAGTGGGCTCCCATATATGTCAAGTATTTGAGGGTTTGTGTGCATCGGGATACTGCTATAGTTTATCAAAAGAATGTGATGGATAAAATTGGAAGCATCAAGGCCTTATGTGCAGGGTGGAAGGGCTTACTACTTTCCCTGTTTTGACATGTGGTGATGGTCAAAATGGTTTTGCTATCCAAACTGCTATATCCCCTTCAGATGCTGCCCCGTGGGTTACTTGTAAAGACGAATCTGCATATAAGGGGATAGTGTCTTCTTTTCTATGGCATGCTTACCGAGCATGAATAGATTACCATATAGAAATTTGGGACTGATCAACAAAACCATACAAAACCATGTTGGGTTAGTAGACACGTACAAAAACATATATATGAACTGCACACAATTGGGAAAGAAGGACGGAACTACAATATTTTAGAAAAGGCACACTTAAGGAAGAAACAATAGGTAAGGGTAGAGGCTGTAGTTGATTTAGTCCTAAAAAGGACAGTTTTAGCCAAAAGCTTCTTCAAATAAGAATGTTTTTAGTTTTGCTTTGAATTGCTTTGTCATGGATTTGATCCGTAAGTGATTAGGCAGCGAATTCCAAAGAGAGGGTGCAGTGACCGCGAAGTTATTAAATCTCAACGTATTAATTAGTTTTATTGATGGTACAATGATAAGATTTTGTGATGTGGAATGAAGAGATTTAGTGGGATAATAGGGAATTAGGAGTCTATCAATAAACTCTGGTTGATTATTTGAGCGAGTTGTAAAAGTTAATAGCAGAATTTTGTAACTAATTCTATGTTCGACGGGCAGCCAATGTGCATTGATTAAAAGAGGAGAAACATGGTCATATTTCTTTGTGCCATAAATGATCTTGATAGCAGTATTTTGTACTATCTGAAGGCATCTTATTTCCTTTTTAGCAATGCCCTTATAGAGGGCATTACAATAATCTATACAAGAAATTACCAAAGAATGGATTAGTGTATTCAAAGATGATGAGTCTAATAGTTTGGAAAGGGAACATATCATTCTAAGGCGGTGGAAACATTTTTGGACCACCCTGCTAATATGGTTGTGATGAGAGAATTTTCAGTCGAAGGTGACTCCTAGTAGCTTTAGAGTGGGTACGACTTTAATTGGGAGGGATTCAAATTTCAAGGGAGCATGAAGAGTTATTCCCTCTTTAAAGGGAAAAATCATTAGTTTAGATTTATTGATGTTGAGGGACAACCTATTTGAATCTAACCACAATTTGATTTTTTCAAGTTTGTGGTTGATGGAAGCAACATCCTCGATATTATTAATGTCAATAGGGTGAACTAATTGCACATCATCGGCATAATTAAATGTGGTGAAGCCGATGGATTGACCTACGGTCAGAAGAGGGGACAAAAAAGATGTTAAAAAGTAGCGGTGACAGGATAGAGCCTTGTGGAATTCCATATTCAGTTGAAAAAGGCTCGGATGATGTATCATTAAAAATAACCTTGGATGATCTATCTGAAAAGTAAGAGGTGAACCATTCCATGACTTGACCTGTTATACCTATTTCATGAAGACGGGATAGTAATAAGCTATGATCAATGGTATTGAAAGTAGAAGAAAGATCTAAGGAGAAAAGCAGAACTGACTGGTGATGGTCAAGATGGTATAGTATTTTTGTGGTTAAACCTAGCAGAGAGAGTTCAGTGGAGTGAAGGTGACGAAAGCCAGTTTGATTGGGATGTAGGATTTTTGTTTTCTCAATAAAATTGGAAATTTGGTAGAAAACAATTTTTTTCAGTGAGTTTAGCTATAAATGGTATATTAGCTATGGGACGATAATTAGACATGTCTTTAAAGCTAGATTTTTGATCCTTAACGATTGGATAAATGATTGTTTGTTTCCAAGATTTGGGTAGGGAACCCGATGATAGGCTAGAGTTGACCAAATCTTTACTCATTGTAAGGGGAAATCTATGGTCTCTGGGAGGAGGATGCCTGCACTAAATGTAGTATAAGTTGGGGGACTTTAATCCAATATTTTTCAGAATGTCCGAAGTTGGGGCTGCTCTGGCGGGAGTGATGGACATTTTGGAGGGGATATTGGGAGTGTCCTATGAGTGGTCCTACAAAATCCTTCTCCTGGGGTTGAATGCGGAGCTCTTGGCTCAAGGTCTGCAGGAGCATCAGATGAGATTTTTCCTGGTGGCATTGCTCTTGGCCAACAAATCTATACTGCATTAGTGGGCTTCTTCTGATCCTCCATCACTACAGCATTGGAACACCAGTATGCTGCAGATGGCTATGTAGGAATTAATATGTTGTTCTCAGATGCTATTTAGTAGGGAGCTCATGGACATAGGAGGGGAGGGGGCAATATGGCAGGCAGGTTGTGAGTGGACAGGGAGGGGTTATTTATGTTAATATTGGAATTGATTATATGGCATGGAAACCCAGATTGGCCCAATTGTTGTTATCCATTGTTCACCATGATTGCATTGTTTTTGATGTTTAAGCAGATGCATGTTTTCTTGTGCTTCTACTTCATTGAATTTTTGGGTTTGCTTTTCTCTGTCATATGTTATGTCTGAATAAACAGAATTATAAAAAAATTAAAAGAAAGAAGACACAGCCACTTGGTGGAAAGGGAGTTTGGATCACATGGAACAAGGACAGTTTATCTTCATTCCTAGAAATGTGAAATGTTTCATTCTGACAATAGAATCATCCCTATCATAAATCTCATAAAGAATCGAGATGATAGGGTGATTGCTGAGGTAAGACAAATACAATTGCTTTACAAAGCTATTTCCAGTGGACTTGACAGATCAGAATTCAAAGTATCATTATAGTTATATATCTCAAAAAAATGGTAAAGGCAAAAAGATTAGCATTCAATAAGTACAAGAAAAAAAAAATCTCAGACAGAAGAAGACAGAAAGTAAGAGATATCTGAGAAAGCTAAGAAAAATTGGATGGTAGATTTTGGAACAACTGTGTAGGAAAATAAACTCAAAAATCTAATTAGGATTGTAAAGGCATGAGCAGAAGGAAAACAGCTAAGGATATAAATCAAGCTGGCAAAACTTATTTCAGGTATGCCAATCAAAGGATGCCTGGCTAAACTGGGTTTAAGAAAATGTGAGTTGGACAGATAATGTGAAGTGAGGAGAGTGACAAGTTAAAAGCACACAAATCATACAAACAGCTTAGTTCAGGGTTTACCAAGGAAATTAATTGAGAAAGACCATGGATAATTGATAGGTGGATATGGCAGAGCAAGTGATGCTACTCCATATAGAGAAGAGAGATTTGGCATGAAACTGACAAAGTTGAAACTTGATAAGGTGATGGGGCTAAATCAGTTGCCTACTAAGATACAGGATAGGCAGTTTTCAAAGCAAATTCTGCAGGTATAATTGTACATAAATAAAACTACATTCACAGTCCATCCCAGTTTGCCCGAAACATATCGGAATGACAGATCCCTTCCCGATAACTATTGACAAAGGGAAAACTCAGAAAATGCAGGAAAAAAGATAAGTTGTTAATTCATTTATTTACTCAAGCACTGAAGTATAGAAGCACTAAAGCACTTTATATAAAACATAACGATCTGATGAGGAGGCTAGTGCCACATAGTATTTGGCCACTCAAACCAATTGGCTAATACTGGCACTTCTGAAGACCAATGAATAAGTAAAAATTATAAATGAATATATTATGAAGTACTGTTTGTGGAGAACACGAGTCATTGCTTATAGCAAGCATACAGCAGTATTTTGGGATTATTAATTTTGTGGCAGGGCCATGCACTGAGCCACCTCTACCATGAGGCTTTCTGCATCAGCCTCTAAGCTGATACGGGTCCCTTTCATTAAAGTGCATTAAGTAAATGAGCAAATTAGTGCACTCTGTTACTGCACCAGCATGGTAACTTTTATCACACTAGCATGACAATACATGCTAATTCATGTGTTAACTACCTGCTGTGTTGGGAGTGGAAACTGGGTGGGTTATTGGCATAGAATGGACATGGAATGGACATTGCAGTTAATGCATGGTGCTTACAGCATACTTTATGTCATTTGTGCAGTTAGTATGGTTACAGGTAGATATGAGTTTCACCTACTTCATCACCTACTCCAGTTGAGATAATTTAGTGAAAAGGAGGAGACCTGTTGAAGAAACCACTGCAGTATACTCAACCAGAAACAATTCTCCAAATATCTTTAAAAGAAACTTCAAACCCAGCTGTACTCTCAGGAATGATCGATGTCATCCCTATGGCCCCAAGGACAGAAAGCTGGGAAGGGGAACACCCCCCACTGGAAGGGGTACTGACAACAAAAGTAGACATAGCAACACTGAGAGAGTTCTGACCCAAAGTTGGGAATGATTCCTCAATCACTTTCTGCATCCCTGTAGGATGTGTCATAGAGGAGGAAGGTCCTTGAAATGGAGCTTAAATAATCTCCCGAGAATGAAAGAGAAAGTTCTGTACTTCAAGGACAAAGATCAAACATGCTTATCTATTTGACTGCTAGTTACATAGTAATGAAGTAAATGACAGCAGATAAATACCTGAACGGTCCATCCAGTCTGCTCATTAGTTACTCTCATTAAAAATATATGATTAAATTAACTTTTCTCTTCTTCGATATTTCTGAACCGTAGACTAAAGTCCACCTGGTATTGTTCTAGGTTCCAGCTGCTGAAGTTATCATCTAAGCTCACTCCAGCCTATCCAACCATCCCGTTGTTTGCAGGATATCTACTGTAAAGTCTGGTTACAGTACACCAGTTGCAGCAGAGTTCTTGTTCTTTAACTTTCTTTTTTTTTTTTTAAGTTCAGTAAGTTTTATTAAAGTTTTTATGCATAACAAAGACATAAAAGTGTATAGAATGTAATCTTCACAAAAATGCTAATATAAAAGTGGCTCTGCCATAGGTTGATGGACCCTAGACACCTGATAATACCTCAGTGATACCAAATTGGCATTTCCCTTTGGCAATGCTCCTTCAGTTATAAGCCTGCAGCCTTATGTAACCCCTTCCTTCTCAGACTGAGGTAAAAGATATCTCTCTTGAAATAAGATTTGTTTTGTAGTCATGCACACCGAGGGTTAAATTGATACCCCAGGAGAAGGGGTGAATTACATAAACAAAATAATAATATATATTAATATGGTATAATCTTGGAATAAAAATAGTTATTAAACATATAATAAAATAAATATAAAGAAGCGCTAAGGATTCAAAATTGAATATAGAAATAAAATTTAATAAACAAATGCTGTAAATCAAATCTAAACAAAGAGATTCTACTTCCCCTCTGTAAAGTTCTTCTTTTTCCTCAAATTTGGGTATTTGAGGCTTTATGTTCTTGCTATGTAGGGGTACCATGTAGGCGCGCTGTTGCTAGCAGAATCTCTCGCTAGCAGACTCTCTCTTGCTGGAACCAACCTACTATTCTGACTTAAACAAACCAATAAGGGAAAACCCTATCCTAATCTAATAACCCCCAAATTGCCTAAATATACTTTCTAAGCTAGGAAAAAATAGATAATTGATGTTCCCTATACTTTTTCCCTCCCCAGAAGTTCCTATTTCTAAAATCTCAAAACACAAATAAAACCCAAAGTCTCAATAAATTTTACAGAAGATATTAAAAAACTTCCAAAACAGTTTATCAAAATTTCTTCACCAATATTCCCTCATGACATTACACAGAAATCTCACAGACTATTTCTAACACCCAATAGTCTCACAGATAAAACAATTCTTCACATCTGCCAGAAAGAAATATTTCAACCTTGGAAATTACCAGAATCTATGAATCAAACTTCAACTTCAACCACATCCTACAATTCCTATTCAAAATTAAATAAAATCAACTATAATTACCTTCACAAGAGCCACACAAGCCAAAACACCTTCTCACAGAACCAAGTCACCCTCCCAACTGTCAAATTTGACAGTTAGAATGTTCAAGCAGCTGATGCTGATCTCTGCATGAGGACAGCAGACCTGTGCAAGAGATCAGCAACAGAAAACCTCAAAACTGCACCAACACAAACCATACAAACTAAACCTCTCAAAATAAGAAAAAAACACAATTCTAGACCCTCTCTGCTTCTTTAAACCCTTCAAAATCTTCTTTAAACCCAGTTTTTTCACTCAATATCTTTTAAACTTTTAACCCTGGTTACACTTACACACCTGTAGCTATGTTATAGAGAGACTAGATTTCTTTCATCATCTATGCCAGCTCTTTTCTAAAGACATCAGACCCAGTCACATTCATATCTCGTCTGACAAGCTCCAGAATTCATATTGACTGGCTCTCATTCAGTGTTCAGGATCTATTAGCAGTTGAGGCACCTTCTCTTGTAACTCACATGGAGGCTAGGTTTTTTTTAAATCAAAGGGGGTGATGCACTCTCCCTGGTGGGCCTAGATATACTCTTGACATCTCCACTGAGCTCCAGAAAACATTCCAACTGGCTCTCCACATAAGTGTCAACATGACAACATAAACATACAAATGCATGTTGATATTTCAGAACAAACTGAAAAAAAAAGCACAAAAGGCCGACAAGCAAGGGATTAATAAACCTGACACGGGCCTTATTTTGGTGCAGAACACCTGCATTGGGATCAACAAAATACAGCCTCACTGAAATAATGTCAATACCACACAGAGCACGAGGAACCAGGATCATTTGACCATCACAGTGTTGTTTTCAGGACACAGATAAGGTTTATTGAGCTGTGATTTTTAAGTTTTGTGGTGGTCAAATGACATAAATGTGTATTTTTCCCAACACTGTCACAGAACTGATATTCCTTGCTGGCATCACTTTTGAGGGGGGCGGGGTTTACAAATTACACTGGAAGATTAAGAGGTGACCCCCTCCAAATCCTCCAGTAGAGTGCTCCAGTTTAAAACAAGTAACTTTCTAAAACCTGGATTTAAACATGCATTCCCCTTCTGCACATCTTTTTAATCACCAACGCATTGAATCCGTATTAAATCAATTTAAAACAAAATTAAAAACATTTTTGTTCCAGGATGCTTTTAGACAATAACTGTCCTTTTAAGGACCAGAACAAAGCTTTATAGCTTTTTACCTTCACCTATTGTTTTTTTTTTCCTCTTACTATGCTCTTTTCTTTAAAGATTGTAGTTCTTGCCCTTTTCTTTTCCCATTTGTGTGAAGTAAGTTTATATGTCTTGTTATGTGTCTTATTAACCTACCCTGGTATTGTTTGGTATTTCTAATTTTAATTTGTTTTTATGGAATTTTTTTCATTGTACACTGCCTAGAAATTTGATTAAGCGGTATAAAATTTTTTAAATAAATTTGAAACTTGATCTGCCACACTCCTGATCAAAACACACCTGAAATCACAGTCTCATCAAATGCATGTATGATATTCAAGTCTGGGATGTGCATATCCCACTGCTGTGCCCTGTAAGCTGAGTGGGAGTCCTCCACCTTCAATCCTGCCAGTGGAGGGTGTTGTTTCACTTGCACATTTTCAAAAGAGAGAGGCAGCAAGCTTGTAGGACTCCAGAGCACCTGCCTGTCCATGGTGATTAAAAACACAATATTGAAATATTATCCCCTACTGGTAGCAATGCAATTGGAGGGCAACTGTTCAGTGCTTTCTAAAATCAGGAGACATGTATTCAATAGTCATGTCTAAATGCTAGTTTACAACCAAAAATGTGAATAGGGCTTCTGAAATAAGCGCAAATAACGTGACTATTTTTTTCTGTGACTAAAAGTGTTTTGGGATGCATGGAAGTTGTTAAAATGTTATATTTTGAGTTGTTTTATATCTTGCAAAGCAGAAATCCAGCTATGAATTATACATCTCAGTTGTGCACAAATGAAAAATCTTGAAATAAAGCAATTAGATTAATTCAAGTCTTCTAAGGATGGGTGACAGCTGAAAATTTCCATCTGTAGGGCAAATAATTCTATCTAGATCAGGCCTCAGTTTTGATTTTAGTAAAAGTCTGTCCTTCAAGAGATAATTCAGACGGTAATTAATGGTGTATTTTACTATATTATGTCAAGTAACATTAATTAAAAAAAAAAAAAAATAACTGCATTGGCAGTCCAAGATACTAAATCTATTCTGCAATATTTATGCAACATCCCGGCACACTTGTATATTTAATTTTTGAAATATATTTGTATATTCTAGACAGCCTAATTTCAAAACAATTTCAGCCTACACACAAAATAGGGATACGCTGTACTTCTTGACAAGTGGTGTCATTATGCAAAGAAGGCACATAAGTAGGGTTGAAAGCAATGGAAGTAAAACCCGGATGTCTCAATCCGTCCTCCTTTTTCTGGAGCCATATGGTAAGCCTACACATAAGCACAAATGTTGCATCTATTTCCTAAAAGCAACATATGTATCCGGATGGTTTTATAACACAGTGTACCTGAAAGCTCCTGCACAAAGTTATAAAGTTCTAAGGGAAAAAATTGTCACATATTGTATGTATGTGAATGTGTGGGTGTCCTGGGAATCATTTTCTTTCTTGAAATGTTTTGGATTGATTTGCGTTTTTCAAAATCCTACAGGGTTGATATGCAGCCAGCAGTGCTTGGCGTTTTGCTGACTACCGCTGGCGTTATGCCCAGAAATTCAATGCCAGGCCATGTCCAGGCTTCAGCATTAAATTTCAGTGTTTCCAGAGCTGGCTACACTATAGCTAGTTAAGTACTTAACCGGCTATGCGGCACTGCACAGTGAGAGGACTTGCTTTTATGTGGTTCTATTTATGCAGTGACCTTGGCTGTTAAGTAAAGAATATCGACCCTTAATCAGCCAAGTACCACTGAAAATGACCAGTTAGCTCCAAACAGGTGATTTAACCAGCCCAAAGCCAAATGTGGCTTGTAAAATCACTTTGAATACCGACCCCTATGTTTTTTAACAATCTGAGTGGTGGCCATGTTAGTCTACTTTTCAAGGTAATATTTAGAAATTAAACAAAAAACAAAGGAAATAAGGTAAAACCTTTTTTATTGGACTAACTCAATGCATTTTGGCCCAGATTCTCTAAACGGCGCCATTTTTTAAAGACACCAGTAGGTGTCCAAACTCAGGGGGAAAAAAACACCATTGAAATGACGTTGAGTTTCAAGACGCCTACCGGTGCCTAAAATCTCAGCACTGGAATTGTGCCTTTTTAAGCACTTTAGGCTGCCTAACACCACTGCAGGTGTGGCAAATACCAGAGGGACAGTAGGCAGCCATTTAGAGAATTGCACCACCAACAAAGGTAGGCCGGGGTTTTCAAGGCATACATTCCCAGCACCTACCTTGGACATGAATTGCACCAACGTAGGTGCCTACTGGTGCCTGATGCCACTTCTTGCATGAGCCATACCTACAGTGACATTAGGCAGCAGTAGGTACCTCCAGAGGCACGATTCTGGAACCCTCTTAAATGGCATTTCCTTCTTAACTTAGGCGCTGGTAGGGTGCCTACCGGTGCCTAAGTTAAGACACCGTTTATAGAATATGGGCCCATGCGCTCCCGCATTAGCTCTGTGTTATCTAATCATAATGCACCAGCTGGATAGCAACTAGGCACCCACTCTCTGCTCAAGAAAACATCTACCCTCCAAACCTGGGATTAAATACATGATCCTTGGGTAGAGTAGCTAGACACCCACAGCTGAAGCCATAGGATCAGTATAATCATGGCAGAAGCCAGTGAATAGTTACCTTAGAAGGAGAAGTTGAGTCACAGCTTGAAGAGCTAGTTAGACACACCCCATGCTGGCCCAATGGATTCATTTGGGGACATGGAATGCTTTCTGCTACCCAGAGAATAATTATTCCCAGGCTTCAACCTTTATTGTGTAACTCTTGTGGCTTTATCTGTAAGTATCCATCTTCTGCTCATTAGAACCATGGGTTTGATCCCTAATCAACTCGCAACCAAAGGGGATGGATCACCCTTAGGAAAAGATAAGGAAAATGCAGAAATTGCCTCAACAGTCATGTTGAAATATTTTCACCAACAAACCTATCCCAGCCTCACTTATTGCATATCCCAGGGCTATCATGAATCCAAAACTAGCAACATTTTTTGCCATTTCTCAGATTTCGGAGAGCAAAAAAACGTGTTCATGGGAATGCAGGAACATATGCAAAGATGTATTGCATGGTCTCATTTGCCTAAGGCAGGGATAGGCAATTCCGGTCCCTGAGAGCCGGAGCCATGTCAGGTTTTCAGGATATCCACAATGAATATGTATGAGATGGACTTGCATGCACTGCCTCCTTGAGATGCAAATCTGTCTCATGCATATTTATTGTGGATATCCTAAAAACCTGACCTGGCTGCGGCTCTCGAGGACCGGAATTGCTTACCCCTGGCCTAAGGCAATAGGTGCTGAAAGCAGGACAAAAAAAAGTCACATGTAAAAAAGCATCCTCACTCAATGATAGGGCCTGACCTGCTCGGGTTAGGAAGGTGTAGGCTTCAGATTTTTAAAAAGGTGAAAATGATGACGCTTGGGGACGGAAATAAAGCAAACAGCATGCAAAGGGCCCTGTTACAAAAGGGCTAAGCATTGATTAAAAGGGATGTGTAGGGGCAAAATATTTTCAGTTCATTTTAGGTTAGTGAATTTTTTCATGATTTTAGGGTTTTTTTCAGTTAATTTCACACATTTGTCTTAATATAAAAATTTTAACACGTTACAGCTTTTTAATGTGCACTAATCAATTTAGAATTAATTAATCAGTCCAAATTTAATCAGTTTAGCTCATATTAACATTTTATGGTACACTAATGAACCAAATGTGCATTAACAAATGCTCCTCCTTGCTGATTAAGATTGCACGTCACGAGAAAAGTCAGGCTCTGATGCAGGACAGACTCCATAGTGAGAAGCTGGATATAAATAAAAGCCCACTCTGACACAGTTATTAGTAACTAGGTTTCATTGCATAAAATTGGGCCTCTGCTAAAATAACACGAGTTAGTGGTAAAATAACCCATCTTAATGGTCGTCCACGGTGACAGGTCAAAAACGCGCAAGACAATCGCGCGCAGACAAAATCGCGCAGACAAATCAGCGCTAAGACAATTCAGCGCAAGACAACTAAGTGCCAAGACAATTCAGCGCAAGACATTTGCGCGCTAGACAATTGAGCGCAGCGACAACTCAGCGCAAGACAATTGCGCGCAAGATAACTCAGCGCCATGACAATTCAGCGCGCCACTAGAGGCCGCTTGCCAATCAAAGGACATGCGCACATACAGCACGTGAACACGTCATCACGTCAACGCGTGGTCAGTATGATTCCCTTGACTCAATATAAGTCATGTGAATGCATTTTTGTTACCATGGTTATGTTATCTCATGATATGTATTCTCCGAACAGCATTTAAATACAAGTCACGTGAATGCATTTTCGTTACTATGGTTACGTTTCCACATTATATATGTCCTCCGAACAGCCCGCCTTCCTTTCACTGCCTGACCGTGTCCGTTATAGGTAAAGATCTGGTTTTGCTAGTACTTGATCTATAACGAATATTTGTCTTGCGCGGATTTTTCTCGCCTCTGGTGAGAGCGAACATACTTCCACGTTTCTTCATTTACAGGTATGTTTATATTTGCGCTTCACGCGCAACAAAAGGCAGGGTATGATTATAAAACTGTGGATGAACTGACTAGGAACCGTTTATATTGGGTATGTTGATATTTATATTTCTGGTTCACGCACAAGAAAAGGGAGGGGATGATCATAAAACTCAGCGCGATTGATTATAAAGTTTATATAGGGTATGTTGATATTTACATATTTACATTTGCGGTGCTCACGCGCGCACCGCCGACCGCGTGCTTCACAATCGGTCCGGTTCACGCGCAAGAAAAGGGAGGGTATGATCATAAAGCTCAGCGCGATTGATTATAAAGTTTATATAGGGTATGTTGATATTTACATATTTACATTTGCGGTGCACAAGAAAAGGGAGGGGATGATCATAAAACTCAGCGCAATTGATTATAAAGTTTATATAGGGTATGTTGATATTTACATATTTACATTTGTGGTGCTCACGCGCGCGCTGACCGCGTGCTTCACAATCGGAACAAAAGCGAGGATAGAAGTTTAAAAATCAGCCAAATTCACTATGAATTGTTTAGATTGGGGATGCTTATATTTTTATGTGGGTATGTTTAGATATAATGGAATGCTCATCGGCGCGCCGTCAACTTTGTGCTCGGTTGTCGGCGTGCCGTTGTCTCACGCGATTTGGTCCCGTAACCATAAAACACGGACCTTACGGACCTCCCGGATCTAAACCCGCAGGTCCTTAAAAATCCACGTTCCGCGCCACTTTTCAGGTCCCTGCCATTTTAAGTCTCTGGCTCTGACAGAGCTGTATGAGAATTTAACTCTGACGGATCCTAATGCTTTCCCCTCCCCATGCTAGGATCCATCAGAGTTGAATTCTCATACAGCCCTGTCAGAGCCAGAGACTAAAAGTGGCAGGGACCTGAAAAGTGGCGCGGAACGTGGATTTTTAAGGACCTGCGGGTTTTGCATCCGTCTTGCGCTTAGTTTTCCCGCATGTTAAAAGAGCGAGGTTCATAGACAATTGCGCGCAAGACAATCACGATCTCTGCTTTAACAGTGTCAGGTCAAGACCATGCCAGGACAAAGGCCGCGCGCAGACAACTGAGCTCAGTGCAGTGGCACCTGAGTTGCTGGCGCTGAGTTGCTGGTGCTCAGTTGTCTTGCGCTCAGTTGCTGGCGCTCAGTTGTCTTGCGCTCAGTTGTCTAGCGCTCAGTTGCTGGCGCTCAGTTGTCTTGCGCTCAGTTGCTGGCGCTCAGGGTTCATAGACAATTGCGCGCAAGACAATCGCGATCTCTGCTTTAACAGTGTCAGGTCAAGACCACGCCAGGACAAAGGCCGCGCGCAGACAACTGAGCTCAGCGCAGTGGCAGCTGAGTTGTCTTGCACTCAGTTGTCTTGCGCTCAGTTGTCTTGCGCTCAGTTGCTGGCGCTCAGTTGTCTTGCGCTCAGTTGTCTTGCGTTCAGTTGCTGGCGCTCAGTTGCTGGCGCTCAGTTGTCTTGCGCTCAGTTGTCTTGCGCTCAGTTGTCCCGCTCGTGCACATTTTGGTAAATAAGTTCCGCTCAATTGTCTTGCGCTCAAATGTCTCACGCTCGGTTGTCTTTGCGCTCACTTGTCTTAACGCTCAATTGTCTTCCGCTCATTTGTCTTGCGCTCAGTTGTCTCGCGCCCAGTTGTCTGCGCGATTTTGTCCGCGCGCGATTGTCTTGCGCGCAATTGTCTATGAACCGTCGTCCACAGTGATAACAGTGATTCTAGAATGTTGTCTGAGTAAGACCTGGGCTTCAGTGTCTCTTTCTATGTTATAAAGTTTTTAGTTCTATTTAGTTTTATTGTGTTGGTTTCTACTTTATTTTGTTCCTTTCATCTACCTTATTCATAGTTTTACAGTTTTTCTTTTAATTTTCACTCGAGCGAGTCATAAAACATCTTGAATAGGAGGAGTTTGACAGTTATAGAATCACAGCCTAACTGTCTACTAACTTAAAGGCCTGGAACGGTTCATTTTCAGCAGAGGCCCTTCCTACCTGCGTGTGGTGACTGGATATCGCTGCGGGGAGATCGTTGCTGGAGGCAGAACCAGTGGAGGCATGGTGGATCGTTGCTGGTGGTTGCCTAGGATGGGGTTGCGTCTGCTCTTTCATTGGGGAGGAGCTGGTGGTGTCTCTGGATCCGTGGAGTAGGGCCGTGCCATGGACTCCTCCTCCCGGTTGTCCGATGGAGGCCAGAGTGCTATATTCTTCGGGAGCTGCCCATGAGCATCCACCGCCCACCGAGAACAGTGCGGCCCGGCGCTGGATTGTTCTATCTCTGTGCATCTTCTGCCTGGAAGCGATGAGTCGGGGCTGCAGCAGCTGGAAAGCCCGAGCTGATATCTGTCCCGTCTGGACTTTTGCCTTTGGGATTATTTAAAATATGCCGAGGCAATAGAGCTGCTTCAGGAAATTGGACTTCTGCCAGACTTATTTGATTTTTTTTTTCCCCAGTTTATGAATTATTTTAAATTTTATTCCACTGTTTTTACCCCTATTCTTTTTATTTTATTAATTGAATTTCCCTGAATTCTATTGTTTAACGGTTCCTCCCTTCTATTCCTTTTTACGTATTACTTTAATTCATTTAGATATCATTTACATAGATGATGCTCCTATCTGTAAAGTTAGGAATTTCCAGGAAATATTCTAGATACTTCTCTCCTCTCCTTCCTGCCCTCCATAGTCCTCCATACCCTCTTCTAACCCCTTCCTCTGTAATGTCGCCTAGAGCTTGTATAGGTATGTACGACGCACAAATGGAAGAAATAAATAAAATAACTACACCCCTAGGAGTGCTCAGACTAGAGATTTATGCAATCTCCCTTTTTTTCTGCAGCCACTTTTTCATATGAATGACTATTAGGTTTTACTACATTTCAATTCTAAAACTGTAATATCACTCAAATTATTTAAATTAACTTTATAGCCATTGAAAGCAATGAGTCAAGTAACTGATCTTCAGCACTGGACAGTGGCGCCTGAGCAGCTATTGATTTTTATTTTTTATTTTTTTTACAGTACTATTTTTAACATTAACATTTCCAGAAGATGAAGAATACAAAATAGGATTCCGGACAGATGATCAAAGGCATCTCAAATTAGGACAATAAAACAGCATTAGTTCAAATGTACCAGATACTGTTTTACCAGAGTAATATTTATTATCTGCATCCTTTGCTATGTTATAGAGTTTAACTGGCACCCTGGTCATACTATGCGCAAAAAATAAAAATAGTACAACAGTAGCTGGTATATAAATGCATACCCCTGGATTCTATAGACTAGAGGTTGCCTAAATTTGAGCACTAAGCTCAGATGCACATATAAACCAATTAGTCAATTGGTGAGAGGGAGGGAACATGAATGCTGGACAAGTGGTGAGAGGGGACATGCATGCTTGGCTAACAAGGGGCAGTGGGGGAGGGGGAGAAGGGGGAGAGAAAGTGATCCAGACCAGAAGGATAGATGGGAAGAAAGGAAGAGTTGCTTGGTTGTAGAGGAAGGAAGGAAGAAAGAAATGACAGACCATGGGGAGTGGGAATGGAATTCAGGGTGCTAGTGAGAAAAGTGGTTGGGTGGGATAAGGGAATATGGGGGTGGGGGATGAGAGAAAGAGGAAGAGAAAGTGACCCAGATCAGAAAAGGGGGTGAGGAGGAAGAGATGCTTGGACATGGAGAGAAGGGGTGGGGAGCAGGGAAGGGATTCATGGTGTGAGAGAAGTGGTTGGGTTAGGTGGGGTGAGGAGACATGGATGCTGGACTGCAAGTAGGGATGGGCGATGATAGAAGAAGAGAGAGCCCCAGATCAGTTAGTCAGTTAGGGCCAAATTCTGTAACCGGCGCCTATGTCAGCAGCTGCCTTAAAAACAGCCGCCGATTGTGTGTCAACCATTCGACAGCACTGGTTACAGAATCGAGCCTGATTCAGCCAAGATAGGCAACTGAAATGAAGGCCCAGAAAACCCTGACTTACATTTCAGCCACCTATCATGGATTGGGGGTGGGGGGAGGGCCTGCAAGCAATGGGACTATTCATAGAAATGCGGTCTCATCACAGATAGGCGCCAGAAATGTAGGCCAGGGTTTTCAAGGTCTACATTTCCGGCACATATCTGTGATAAGAATTGCAACTACGGAGGTGCCTACCAACACCTAAGGGTGCTTCTGTGGTTAACCATGTTTATTTTACCCTTAGGCACCTCTGTAATAGTGGTTGCAGTGCCGTTTGTGGAGGCACCATCTTTTTTTTTTTTTTTTTGTAACGACAGTTTAATTGCTTTTAAATAATGCAATTATAGCGTCAAATTAAAGGCAATTAAACCAATTAAGTTAGGCATTGTTAGGGCAGCTGCCACCAACTAACTTCAGCTGCTGTTGTAGAACCTGGCCCATAGTGTATAAGTTAGGCATGGATGCCCCTTATTCTATAATTATGCACATAAATGTGAGGAACACCCCCATCCACCTATGACCCTCCCATTTCTGTGCCCCCTTTTCAGCACTGCACATAAAGTTTAAGTCAATAAATACTCGTATAAATTTAAACAAATTAAAACTAATAATTGCTTGTTAAGAAGACAATTAGCAGTGTTAATCAGCTCAGTATTCAATTAAATTTGGTGCCCAAATTTGCACATGAAACACAAAGCGCCATATATAGAATTTGTGGTAACTGTGGCCCTGATTCAATAAAGTCCGATTAAAATTAGGCACCAATATTAGCACCGATTCTATGAAACATAGGCACCTATTATAAAATTGCACTTAGGGTTGCCTAAGTGTGCTTAGGCAGTGCTCAGCATCCAGGGTTTTCTTATGCCTAAAGTTAGGCACTGATATCATTTGGGCACTGATATCAGAGCGTAATGGCACATGATTCACAAAGAGGCGCCTAACTAGAAAACATGCCCATGATCTGCTCCTAACCACACCTACTTTGTAATTATGTAATTATTGTGAACCGCCTAGAACTCGATGGGCATGGCGGTATATAAGAATAAAATTATTATTATTATTATTATTACTTTTAGTGTAGGTTCTTTGGGCTAGGCACCTACTTTTTGTAGAATCGAGGTCTTCAAAATTAGGCACCTAGTTTTCAATTAAGTCCAATTTAAGCCGATTGAGAGGTGTTGAGGGCCAATGTTGGCACTGATTAAGCCCTATTGCTCAATTAAATTAGGCGCTAATATCGGCATCTAACTTGAGGCGGACTTTATAGAATCAGGGCCTGAGAGTTTTAAGGGTTTAATGCCCTTCAGTAAAAGGGCCACTTAGGTTGCAAGCAGTGGCATAGCAAGGGTTAGAGAGGCCCAGGGCGGTGGTGCCCCTCCGCTGTCCTCTTCTACACCACCCACCTCCACACGCTCCTTCCCCACCCCCCTACTGCCATGCGCTGTTTCCCTTCCCCAATACTGCTGTAGTGTTCCTGCCACGAGCAGCAACCCCCAACCTGCTGTCACGCCGGCATCGGCTCTTCCTCTGACGTCACTTCCTAGGCACGTGTCCAGGAAGTGACATCAGAGGAAGAACCAACACTGGCACAACAGCAGGTTGGGGGTTACTGCTAACGCCAGGAACAGCCAAATCGACAGGTTACTGCTATCTTTGTTCTTCCTTTGGGCTGTTTTTAAGCTATTGAGTGCTAACGTGTGGACTTTACTTTTTAGACTGTCCCTCCCAATCCCTGAAGCAACCTTCTGGCAAACCGCTATTTAGCCAACGTCGGAGGGGGTGGGAATTGAAGCCTACACAGAGCAACAGATAAGTTTTTTCTGTTGCGTTGATACAATGTTTCAAAGCATTAACTAAGAACAGCTCGAGAGTACCTGTTTCGATTTGAATAAGAAACAGTATCAAGTGATCTGAATATTTGAACAGCACTTTAAAAGCATTTTAATTAGCACTTTAGAATCATTTTTTTGACTGCAGTAATGGACGCAACACTTTAAAAAGCACTTTAAATTCAACAGATGTAATACAAGTAGAAAGGAGGTTTTTGCCATGACGTTATTTAACCCTCAATTTTGAAATAGGGTCTCCACAAAAGGTTCTGAGACTTTTCCTCCTTGAACAATCATTTATGTGTTGCCTGTTTGGTTCTACTATATATATTGAACCCCACTACTTACCCTGCTCCATTGAGTTGGGTTACCAGATGTCTATGAAAACCTGGACGTGTCCTCTTTTTAGAGGACTATCTGGGTGCCCTGAAGGATTTTCAAAACTCAGCAGTTTGTTCAAGTTTTGGAAGTCTGCAAGCTTGGGACTGTGTTTGGAGGGTGTCTGAGCATGCACAGACATCAATACAGTGACATCACATGCCTGTATGCATGTATGTGACATCATCACTTTGACATCCAGGCATGTGCAAATGCCTTCCAGATGTGGTCCTGAGCTCGGGGAAGAAGATGTGAGGTTTATTTGGGGACAGGGCTGGGGGTGGAATGTGGTGGGGCAAGTTGTCCTTTTTTTAAAGAGGAAATCTGGTAATCCTACCATTGAGAATATTAACCATTTAAATCTATTCTATGGAGTACCAGAAGGGGCAAGAAGGGGAGTGGCCAAGATGGCGGCCCTAACCTGGCAGTGCTGAGAACTCTCCCATCGCTGTTTACTTACTCTTCATAACCAAAATGCCGCATACTAAAAGAAAAGGTAGTGTGAGGGCGCCTACCTCCTCAACGCCCTCGTCTGCCTCAGTTCAGCAAACTTTGGAGCAATGCCTGCCAGCAGTTTGCTCTGAATTGGGTGAATTTAGCCCCGCAGTGAGAACGAAAGGAGAAGAATCGACCTTGCAAGGACACGAGATCTCGCTCTTGCCCGCACCGGTTGTCCCGACTCCTTATCCGGCTGACGCGGCTGGAAGTGGAAGGAAGAGAAGCTGAAGATGCACCTGACCCTACCATAGAGGGGGAATCCATGGCAGATGAGCTTCTGATGATGTGGACCAGCCTCGGGGACTCTCTCTCAGGACGCTCCAGAAATTGGATTTGGCTACAACAAAAACGGCGCAAGAGGTAAAGATTCTTGGTACCAAGTTAGATACCATAACTAAAACTTTTGAACTGGTGAATATTGAAACTAAAAACTCGATTAGAAAATTGCAAACTGAGGTACAATCATTGCAATTTAAAACTGTTGCGATAAAAGATAGAATGATGGTACAACGCAAGATAGAAAATATTGAAAATTATAACCGTCTGAATGTGAGAGTTTTGAATTTTCCCAAGACACCTGGTATTTCCCCGTATGAAATGTTCAAAAAATATTTAGTGGAGTTATTGAAGTATTTCTTTGAGTATCTACCCCACTTAAATAAAATTTATTATCTTCCACTTTCTGTGAAAAAAGTCCAGGAGATTGGAGAAGGAGAAAATATTCAATCTTCACAGATTGATGTAAAAAAATATATCTGCTATTCTTGAAGAATCTATTTCCGGGTTAACTGCAAGAACAACATTACTGATATCCTTCGTTTGTCAACAAGACTTGGATTCCTTCATGAGGTTATATTTTAAATTTTCTAAAAATTTGTTCTACGGTAAAATAATTTGAGCATATCTGGATGTAACAAAGTCCACTCAGGAAAGAAGGAAACAGTTTTTGTCTTTATGACAGGAAGTTATATCTTTGGGAGCAACGTTCTTGCTAGCTTATTCTTGTATGTGTGTTGTGAAATATGTACAAGTTAAATATGTATTTTTCCAGCCAGACCAGTTAAAATCTTTTCTGGAGCTAAAAAAGATAACCTGATGGAATAGATATGGTGCACTGGAATTAAATTATAGCAAACTTGCGCTAAGTCTTAATTTGTTAATTTCTATTTCCTTTTTATTTTTTGATTAAAAAATGTTCTTCTCTTTATAGTGGCGGTAACTCCCCTCATGATATTGGGGTCTAAGGAAGGCTAAATAATTATTCTACTGAGTAAAAATTTTGACGGTATACATTTATTTTATTCTGCTGTATTTCTTTAACAAGAAGTTTATTTTTTTTTTAAATGTGATTTGAAAAACTGATAAATAAAGAATTTAAAAAAACAAAAAACCTACTCTGTGTTTGTTGTCTCTCAATCAGTTTTTAATCCATAATAGGACATTACCTCCTATCACATGACTAATTTCTTCAGAAGTCTTTTATGAGGTACTTTGTCAAATGCCTTTTGAAAATCTAAATACACAACATAAAATGGCTCACTTTTATCGACATGTCCATTCACCCTTTCAAAGAAAATCAGTAGATTTGTGAGGCAAGATTTCCCTTGACTAAATCCCATGTTGGCTTGCTCTCAATAATCCATGCTTATGTATATGTTCTATCATTTTGTTCTTTATAATAAACTGTACCATTTTGCTCGGCACCGACCTCAGACTCACTGGTCTATAATTTCTTGGATCACCTCAGGAATCTTTTAAAAAAAAAAATAAATAAAAAAACGCATCAATTTGGCCACCCTTCTGTCTTCCGGTACTATGCTGGACTTTAGAGAAAAATTACATATTACTAACAATAGCGCTGAAGGTTCATTTTTCAATTTTATGAGCACTCTGGGATGTATATCATCTGGTCGAAGCAATTTGCTACTGTTTATTTGTCAAATTGACCCATTACATCTTTCAGTTTTACAGAGATTTGAGTTTCTCTGATTCATCAGAATTAAATACCATTTCTGGCACTGATAACCCCCCCCCCCCCCCCCCCCAACTCTTCCTCAGTGAAGACCGCTAGTTCTGATGGGATGGAATGGTATGGCAAGTTACTGACAGCACTTCTGTTCTGGGAAGATAGGTCCATCAAAATGTACTTCAAATAACTCCTAGACCAATGCCCTATGCCAAACCTGAAACAAAAGAAGGCAGCATGGAAAGCGCATTGCAGTTGTTTATTGAAGAAGCTAGCCTCTGCTGTATCTACATGGATTTATCTATCTCGTTGGCCTCTTTGTTAGTTATTCATGTGCATTGTTTAAATAATCAATTTTATATGATATGACCATTTTTTATGTGTTTATGTATAGTGACTTCTGATGCAGGCGTTGTTTCGACGCCGAAACACAGTGCTGTGGCGGGCCCACAGCTGTTGTATGTGTCCTTCGTTGAAATAGAACAAGTTGGTTTTACATCAATGATCTTCGGTGGAGTGTTCATTGTCCGTTTCCACTTTTCTCTGTGTTGAAGCTATCCTCTGCCATATATAAAGTGTGATGAAAATGAGGTAAGGTGACAGCTCTAACACGAGAACTGGACAATTTCTTTCATGCAACTTGATACCTTCATTGTGATTTTATATACCTGTAGCACTTACAATACAAATTGTCTGCCCGTGGAAAGTCTTTGATCAATTGTACGTAAATACAGATATTTCCCTGACACTATGCCATAAAACAGATTCCAGGAATTTTTATGAGATGCATAGTTGAACATAAAGTCAACAAAATCAGTTTGGTGGGAAACAGGCAAATTTGCATTAGTTTCAGAAGTCTGGAACTGTTTCATTGAGAATTGTATTGCTTGCTAAGTACAACCTAGAAGAAATCATGATGGTCAATAAGTAGCTTTTTTCTACTAAAGCAAGGTGTCCATTTATCCAGTGATAATTTTGAAATCAAATTCAGACTTGCAGCAGCCACCAAAACCAAGAACCTTTTGAATGGCTTACCATACTTAGGGAAAGACAATCACAACATATTGTCCTCAAACTGCTAAAGCCTTTTGTGAACATGGGAAGAAATGTCACTACCAACATGTTGGTTGTTTTTTTTTTTTTTTTTTTTTTACTTCAGTCAAACTAGCTGAGAAGATGAAGGCAAAGAGTACAGGCAACAATAAAGACAGGTTCACCATTGACAAAAGACTCAAATGAATTTCCTCAACACCCTGGAGATGAAGCATGGAGATTGCACTCTTACTGTTTTCCATGGAAAAATAAACATATATGTTCTGCTACTGAGCACTCTACATCCATACTGGAACTGTCCACTTTGGAATTGACAGATAGAAATTTAAAGACTTACCTTTTCCAGGATGCATATAACTCCTAAATAGATCTTGAACATAGCCAGAGTTGCTCGATAATCCTGACTGCTTCCCCTCCCTTTTGTGGTTTACCTTTTCTGTACTCTTTACTTTTAATTTGTAATTCTCCTAACTTTCATAATGTTTTTGTCAGTCAAGTGTTGTTAAGTGGATATCTGTCAATTTTGTCGCCCTCTTTTGAATATAACTTGTAAAACGCTTAGAAATCTTGATTTGCGTTTAATCAAAATTTTAATACACTTGAAACTTGAAACTGAGAGAGTAGAAGATCCCTGAGGCAGTAGCTTTCTACTACAAGATAAAATTGGACTTTGACACATTGTTTAAAATGGTTCAAAAGTATTCCACAAAAGCAAGTCACTCCAGATTTTGCACAAAACCCTTGATCTGTCTCCTCTTGATTTTCTTGCATGAAATTAGACAAAGGTCTCTGAAGCTTAAGGTACTGCCCTATTGGCATTGCACTCAGTGGCATAGTAAGGGGGTGGAGGAGGAGGGCAGATCGCCCCAGGCGCCATCTTCATGGGGGTGCAGTCACCTCTCTGCCCCCACCCCGCCAACCTTGAACCCTCCCTTCCCTGCCCCCTGTACCTCTTTAAAATCTTCGCCAGCATGAGCAACTACTCTGGCCTGCTGCTCGTGATGGCCCTCTAAAATCACTTCTGGGTTGCGGGTCCAGGAAGTGACATCAGAGGGAAAGCCAGCACGAGCAGCAGGTTGGAGAAGCTGCTCGTACTGGTGAAGATTTTAAGAGGTATGGGGGTGGGAAGGGAGGGCGCGAGTGTTGGCATGAAAGGAGGGGGGAGCTGAAAGGAGAGCATGGGAGGTTAGGGAGGAAGGAGGAGGCGGACAGCAGGGCACAAGTGGGAATACCACTGCCCTGGGTGCCTTCTACCCTTGCTATTCCAATGAGAATAGTTAAGCTCTGGAATGCATTGCCAGAGGATGTGGTAAGAGTGGATAGCATAGCTGGTTTTAAGAAAGGTTTGGACAAGTTCCTGGAGGAAAAGTCCTTAGTCTGTTATTGAGAAAGGCATGGGGCAGCCAATACTTGCCCTGTATTGGTAGCATGGAATATTGCTACTCCTTGGGTTTTGGCCAGGTACTAAGGACCTGGATTGGCCACTGTGAGAACGGGCTACTGGGCTTGATGGACCATTGGTCTGACCCAGTAAGGCTATTCTTATGTTCTTATGATTGCACTGGAAAGCTCTTGCTGAAGTCACATTACTTCCACTTGGATTAAGTTCTACTTGGGTCTGGGCGTCCAAGTGGCAGATGAAATTTAATGTAGACAAATGCAGTGATGCACATTGGGAAGAATAACCTGAATCACTGTTTTCGGATGCTAGGGTCCACCTTGGGAGTTAGCCCCCAAGAAAAGTATCTGGGTGTCATTGTAGACCATGATGAAACCTTACGCCCACTGTGCGGCGGTGGCCAAAAAAGCAAACAGGATGCCAGGAATTATTAAAAAAGGGATGGTTAACAAGGCTAAGAATGTTATAATGCCCCTGTATCGCTCCATGGTGTGACCTCATCTGGAGTATTGCATTCAATTCTGGTCTCTTTATCCCAAGCAAGATATAGCATTGCTAGAAAAGGTTCAAAGAAGAGCGACAAAGATGATAAAGGGGATGAAACTCCTCTCGTATGAGGAAAGACTAAAACAGTTAGGGCACTTCAGCTTGGAAAAGAGGTGGCAGAGGGGTGATATGATTGAAGTCTACAAAATCCTGAGTAGAGTAGAATGGGTACAAGTGGATCGATTTTTTACTCGTTCAAAAATTACAAAGACTAGGGAACACTCGATGAAGTTACAGGGAAATACTTTTAAAACCAATAGGAGGAAATATTTTTTCACTCAGTGAATAGTTAAGCTCTGGAACACAATGACAGAAGTTGTGGTAAGAGCAGATAGCATAGCTGATTTTAAGAAATGTTCAGAAATTTCTGGAGGAAAAGTCCATAGTCTGTTATTGAGAGAAACATGGGAGAAGCCACTGCTTGCCCTGGATCGGTAGCATGGAATGTTGCTACTCCTTGGGTTTTGGCCAAATACTAGGGATCTGGATTGGCCACCATAAGGACAGGCTACTGGGCTTGATGGACCATTGGTCTGACCCAATAAGACTATTCTTATGTTCTTATGATATACCTTGTTTTGATCTGTCTGGCAGTAGATATGGGACTGGAATCATAAGAGCCAACTTTTCAAAATTAGTGAGGGGTGCTAAACCCAATGGAAATGGCCTCTACCGGGTCACAATCAGGGAGTTTGTTCAATTTGGGGGATGCTCAGCACCCATAGCAATAACAGAGCTAGCTCCAGAGACTGGAGTGCCTTAGCACACCAGCTCCACTTCTGCTGCTACAAGACACTGAGCTTTTTCCTTGATTTCCCAGATTGAAATTCTTCTCATCTGCTCAGCCTGCTCAGCTGGGGCCCTCCTTTAGCAGTCCCTGCAGTTCCTGAAGCATGTGGTTGACTTCTGACTTTTCTTCAGACAACTTCTCTACTAATAGGGTTACATTCTTCCAGTGGCGTACTAAGGGGGGGGCGGGAGGGGCGGTCCGCCCCGGGTACCAGCCATGAGGGGGTGTTCCCGGCCTTGCCGTTCATTCCCCCCCACCACCCCCGAAGGACCGCTCGCCCCACTGACCTTCCTGCACCACCTGTGAAGCAGCCCGCAGCAGGATCGCGACTTCAGCGATACCTGAGCTGTTTGGGCGCTGCTTCCTGCGCCGCGGTCCCGCCCCTCCTCTGACGTCAGAGGAGGGGCGGGAACGCGGCGCAGGAAGCAGCGCCTAAGCAGCGCAGAGATCGCTGACGTCGGGATCCTGCTGCGGCTGCTTCATAGGTGGTGCAGGAAGGTCAGTGGGGCGAGCGGTCCTTCGGGGGTGGTAGGGGGGGGAATGAACGGCAAAGCCGGGAGCATAGGTAGTGCTGCTTCATAGTGGTGTGGGTAGGCCAGGGGGCGAGCGGGTCCTTCGGGGTGGGGCGGGCGGGCAGGCAGGCTTTCAAGGAGGAGGGGGGTGACAGACAGGCAGGAAGGCCTTCAAGGGGGGACAGGCCTTCAAGGGGGGGGGACAGGCAGGCCTTCAAGGGGCGGGACAGGCCTTTGGGGGTGTGTGCAGACCTTCAAGGGGGAGGGACAGGCCTTCAAGGGGGGAACAGGCCTTCGGGGGGGTGCAGGCCTTCGGGGGGGGGTGCAGGCCTTCAAGGGGGGGACAGGCCTACAAGGGGGGGACAGGCCTACAAGGGGGTGGGACAGGCCTTCAAGGGGGGTGCAGGCCTTCGGGGGGGTTCAGGCCTTCGGGGGGGTGCAGACCTTCAAGGAGGTGCAGGCCTTCAAGGGGGGACAGGCCTTCAGGGGGGTGCAGACCTTCAAGGGGGGGGACAGGCCTTCAAGGGGGGGACAGGAAGGCAGGCCTACAAGGGGGGGAGGACAGGCCTTCGGGGGGGTGCAGGCCTTCGGGGGGGTGCAGACCTTCAAGGGGGGACAGGCAGGCAGGCCTTCAAGGGGGGGACAGGCCTACAAGGGGGGGGACAGGCCTTCAAGGAGGTGGGACAGGCCTTCAAGGGGGGTGCAGGCCTTCAAGGGGGGACAGGCAGACCTTTAAGGGGGGACAGGCCTTTGGGGGGGACCCTGGTTTAGAAGTACACGGAGGGAAGGGGGTGTTCAAAGAGACGTGCATATGCCAAACTTTGGGGGGGAGGAAGAAATAATGGGTCTGAAAATAGAGGAGAGGGAGAGAGATGATGGACCATGGGATTTAGGGAGGGAAGGAACAGAAAGGGAGAGAAATTGGACACAAGGGATGGTGTGGAGGAGGGATAGAGATACTGGATAGGAGGGTAATTGGGAAAAGAAAGGGAGAGATGGTGGACTCGGGTGGTGGGGAAGGAGGGAGAGATGCCGGATGAAAGGGTAGTTAAGAAAAGGTGGATCTGTGGAGGGAGATGAAAAAAAGGAAAGATACCAGACTTCCTGGGGAGGGAAGGGAAATGGAAAGGGAGGACAGAGTTGGCAGATGGATGGTTAGCATGCAGAAAGAAGAAAGAAGGAGACCCCAAGTTATCAGAAGAAAACCAGAGCCTTGGACCAACAAGATTTGAAATATAACCAGACAACAAAAGGTAGAAAAATTAATTTTATTTTCTGTTTTGTGATTATAATATGTCAGATTTGAAATGTGTATCCTGACAGAGCTGGTGTTGGACTGCAAACGTGAGCTAGGATTTAACAGAGAGAGGAAAAGTCCTTTTTGTTTCTTTATTTTATTTACACCACAGCGCCAGTGTGGTTAGGAGAAGCCAAAGGGGGTGAAAAAGCTATAAAACCCACCAGGAGTTTTGAAAAAAATCACCCAACTGGGCAGGAAAATCGAATTGAAAAACCAATTCAATAGGCTGAATCGAATCAAAATTTTTTTTCCTGAATCTGGAAGCATTAGTTTGCGCTACTGTCTTAGACTTTAGGACCTGGGATTGGGGAGAGATGGCATCCTCAGTACTTTATAATGCAAGTGAAACGAGGATTTGGTCAGACTTTTGAAGGGTCTGCAGAAAAAAAATATTGTATAGGCCGGGGACATGAGACAGCAGGAAATGGGAACTTTTCTTCCTTCTATTTTTGTGAATGGAAAGGCTGAGGTTGTCAGAGAGTTCAGTTAAAATATGTGCTTTATAAGAAAATATAATAATGTGTTTTATAAAGTTTATAGCATAGCTGGCCTACCCAGTGAGGTGTTCCTAGTGGTGGTGGTGGCAGCGTGTCAATGTGTTGAGAGGAAGAGGTGGTCTGGGAAATTCTGCTGAGCAAACTCCGGGCCCATTTCCATCCCCCAGTTAGTCCACTCCACTCAACTGGTTCACACACTGAGTGGGTCTTTGGGTGTTGTTTTGGGATCTCTTCCAGTGGTTTATCAGTATCTCCTTCTGGTCCAAGGAAGGAAACTTTGTTATCCTTAGCATTGACCTACAGAATATGTTTGTAACAGCGCTGCTTGTGTGGCATTAGGCGATGTAGTGATCGAAAGAAAAAAACAGACCTTTGCACATTTTTGCACTATATGGTGGGTGTATGAGGAGATTCACATTTCCTGCACAGCTAAGTCCATGTGAAGTTACCTTGTGCTGTATTTGACATCTAGCAAGGTCTCTGTTTGAAAGGAAAGATCTAAACTTAAAAATGAAGTGGCCAGAAGTTATGGTAAAAGCAGATAGTGTAGCTGGTTTTAAGAAAGATTTGGACAAATTCCTGGAGGAAAAGTCAATAATCTGTTATTAAGACATGGGGGAAGTGTCTGCTTGCCCTGGATCGGTAGCATGGAATGTTGCTACTCTTTGGGTTTTGACCAGGTATTAGTGTCCTGGATTGGCTACCATGAGAATGGGCTACTGGGCATGATGGACCATTGGTCTGACCCAGTTAGGCTATTCTTATGTTATATTCTCATCTGTAGGGGCCTTTGTTTTCACTTCTTATTTTAATGTATTTTTTTTCTGGGAACTTATCAGTGTTTTTTATAATGGGAACAAAAATGGAAGAGAATTAATGTGTGTGGGATGAGGGGGTAACTAATTTCTTCAGCTAAATAATTCAATCCAATTCAAACAGACATAGGAGAACTCACGCACCATTCACACACCCTCCAACCAAAAACGTCAAAAGAAAAAAAACTGTTCGACAACCTCCTAGCCATTCGAGCTGCAACACTCGACCCCCAACTCTACAACCAATTGACATCGACCACAGACTGCAAAACCTTCAAAAAGAAATAAAAACCCTTCTATTCAAAAAACACATAAAACCGAACTAACACAATCAGAACTGTCCCAAGCATCACCTGCAACTACTCCATATGTACTTCTGATGTCATGACAATTCAGACATAATTTATGTTATGTTATGTTTGGAATATAAGAAAATTTTCACTGCCTGTTTCTATTCTGACCATTTATTCCGTTTCATGGTCATTACAAAAAAATATTTTTTTACATGGGGGGGTGTCAAAAAATGATGGGCCCCGGGTGCCACATACCCTAGGTACGCCACTGCATTCTTCCATTCCATGTGGAGATCACTTGTCTGTTCCTGAAAGGTTTCATTTGATGGCTTTAGGATAGTTACTTGTTTGTAAACTTGAGCAATCGCCTCTGCTGTGGCGCTCTAGTCTTTTGAGTCAACTCTCTTCCACAATCTATTTTTTCCTCATCCAGTGCCTGGTAGCTCTTTTTAAGCTGCTCCTTTTTGACATGTAGTTCTTCTATGAGGATGCTCTGCTGCTTGAGCTGGTCACCTGACCAACTAAGCTCAGCTAAGTCTCTCTCATGCAGTAGCGTACCAAGGGGGGGGGGAGGTCCTCCCCGGGCGCAAGCCCTGAGGGAGTGCTCCCGGTCCAGTTCCCCCCTGTGTCCGGTTCAGCCCCCGACCTCCCCGGGTCTCGCGTCTGGATTCTCCTCCCCTTGGCCTCCCCGCACCATTTACCTGGAGAAGCAGCCTGCAGCATGATCGCGATGCCAGCGATCTTTGTGCTGCTTCGGCTCTGTTTCCTCCACCGCAGTCCCGCCCCTCCTCTGACATCAGAGGAGGGGCGGGACCGCAGCGTGGGGGGGAGCAAGTGGTCCTTCGGGGGGGCAGCAGGCCTTCAGGGTGAGGCGGGCAGGCAGGCCTTGGGGGGGAGGAGCCAGGCCTTCAGGGGGACATGCCTTCAAGGGAGGGACAGACCTTCAAGGGGGACAGGCAGGCAGGCCTTCAAGGGGAGGCAGGCCTTCAAGGGGGGACAGGCCTTCAAGGGGGGTACAGGCCTTCAAAGGGGACAGGCAGGAAGGCCTTCAAGGGGGGACAGGCCTTCAGGGGTGGGATGCAGACCTTTAAGGGGGGGACAGGCCTTCAGGGGAGGGGGGCCCTGGTGTAGAAGTACACGGAGGGAAGGGGGAGGGGTTCAAAGAGACGTGCATATGCCAGACTTTGGATGGGAAGAAATAATGGGTCTGAAAATAGAGGAGAGGGAGAGAGATGATGGACCATGGGTTTTAGGGAGGGAAGGAACAGTAAGGGAGAGAAGTTGGACACAAGGGATAGTGTGGAGGGGGGGATAGAGATACTGGTTAGGAGGGTAGTTGGGAAAAGAAAGGGAGAGATGGTGGACCCTGGGGTGGTGGGGAAGGAGGGAGGGATGCTGGATGAAAGGGTAGTTAAGAAAAGGTGGATCTGTGGAGGGAGACAAAAAAAAGGAAAGATGCCAGACATCCGGGGAAGGGAAGGGAAACGGAAGGGGAGGACAGAGATGGTAGATGGATGATTAGCACGGAAAAAGAAGAAAGAAGGAGACCCTGGCAAGCAAGTTATCAGAAGACAACCAGAGCCTTGGACCAACAAAATTTGAAAAATAACCAGACAACAAAAGATAGAAAAACTAATTTTATTTTCTGTTTTGTGATTACAATATGTCAGATTTGAAATGTGTATCCTGCCAGAGCTGGTGTTAGACCGCAAACGTGAGCTAGGATTTAACAGAGAGAGGAAAAGTCCTTTTTGTTTCTTTATTTTATTTACACCACAGCGTCAGTGTGGTTAGGAGAAGCCAAAGGAGGGTGAAAAAGCTATAAAATAAACCCACCAGGATGTTTTAAAAAAACACCCAATTGGGCAGGAAAATCGAATTGATAAACCAATTCAATAGGCTGAATCGAATCGAAATTTTTTTTCCTGAATCTGGCAGCACTAGTTTGCGCTACTGTCTTAGACTTTAGGACCTGGGATTGGTGAGAGATAGCATCCTCAGTACTTTATAATGCAAGTGAAATGAGGATTTGATCAGTCTTTTGAAGGGTCTGCAGAAGAAAAATATTGTATAGGCCGGGGACACGAGACAGCAGGAAATGGGAACTTTTCTTCCTTCTATTTTTGTGAATGGAAAGGCTGAGGATGTCAGAGAATTCAGTTAAAATATGTGCTTTATAAGAAAATATAATAATGTGTTTTATAAAGTTTATAGCATTGCTGGCCTACCCGGTGAGGTGTTCCTAGTGGTGGTGGTGGCAGCGTGTCAATGTGTTGAGAGGAAGAGGTGGTCTGGGAAATTCTGCTGAGCAAACTCTGGGCCCATTTCCACCCCCAGTTAGTCCACTCCACTCAACTGGTTCACACATTGAGTGGGTCTTTTTCCTGGGTAGTTGTTTTGAGATCTCTTCTAGTGGTTTGTAAGTATCTCCTTCTGGTTCAAGGAAGGAAACTTTGCTAACCTTAGCATTGACCTTGTATGGCATTAGGCTATGTAGTGATTGAAAGAAAAAAAACAGACCTTTGCACATTTTTGCACTATGTGGTGGGTATATGAGGAGATTTACATTTCCTGCACCGTTAAGTCCGTGTGAAGTTACCTTGTGCTGTATTTGACATCTAGCAAGGTCTCTGTTTGGAAGGAAAGATCTAAACTTAAAAATGAAGTGGCCAGAAGTTATGGTAAAAGCAGATAGTGTAGCTGGTTTTAAGAAAGATTTGGACAAATTCCTGGTGGAAAAGTCCATAGTCTGTTATTAAGAGATGGGGGAAGTGTCTGCTTGCCCTGGATCGGTAGCATGGAATGTTGCTATTCTTTGGGTTTTGACCAGGTATTAGTGACCTAGATTGGCTTCCATGAGAATGGGCTACTGGACATGATAGACCATTGGTCTGACCCAGTTAGGCTATTCTTATGTTATGTTCTCATCTGTAGGGGCCTTTGTTTTCACTTCTTATTTTAATGTATTTTTTTTCTGGGAACTTATCAGTGTTTTTTATAATGGGAACAAAAATGGAAGAAAATTAATGTGTGTGGAATGGGAGGGGGGGGGGGTAACTAATTTCTTCAGCTAAATAATTCAGTCCACCTCAACCAGACATAGGAGAACTCACGCACCATTCACACACCCTCCAACCAAAAACATCAAAAGCCAAAAACTGTTTGACAACCTCTTAGCTATTCGAGCTGCAACACTTGACCCCCAACTCTACAACCTATTGACCTAGACTACAGACAACAAAACTTTCAAAAAAGAAATAAAAACCCTTCTGTTCAAAAAACACATAAAACCGAACTAACACAATCAGAACTGTCCCAAGCATCACCTGCAACTACTCCATATGTACTTCTGATGTCATGACAATTCAGACATAATTTATGTTATGTTATGTTATGTTTGGAATAATGATTACATATATGAGGTTCAATAAAAGAAAATTTTCACTGTCTGTTTCTATTTTGACCATTTATTCTGTTTCATGGCCATTATAAAAAATATTTTTTGCATGGGGAGGGGTGTCAAAAAATGATGGGCTCCGGGTGCCACATACCCTAGGTACGCCACTGCTCTCATGTTGTGCCTCTGAAGCCTGTGCATGCTCTCTTGCCTTTTATATTTCACAGAATAGGTCATCTATCTGCCTCTGCAGACTATGGAGGATTCCATAAGGGTCATTTGCTCCCTCATGAGGGTGACCTTCTTTTTCCTCCTCTCCAGGCTCTTTCCCAATGCTGTGACCTCCTGTTCTCTTTCCAGAGACAGGCACAGAAGTTCCCGTATTTTATTTCTCAACTGGGTATGTGGCCATTCTCTTTTCTGTTCCAAATGCTCCTCTTGGTGAACAAAAAAGATTTCCCAGGACTGAGTCTCCTCTACCTTTGACCATACTTCTGCCACTAGAGGATCACATTTTGTGGGCTCATTTTCCCTACTCTGTAGCTCTTCCATCTATTGTGTCCTGGTTTCCTTTGAATCTCTTCTCCCTACCCATGCGGCACTTTTCCATGTAGACTGGAACTCACTCTTGCTCAATTGCCTATGTTGATTTTGTGTCAGGTCTTCCTCTTTTACCAGCTGCATTTAAATGGCTCCATTCTCTTCTTGTAGTTTCTGACACTTCTGTTATGCTTCACCCAAATCCCAGGTCTTTATTATTTGTAGAGAAAAGCTTCCTCTACTGTGTCTGAACTACTCTAATCTCTGATTCTGCATCTTTGTCAGAGGACTCCTGAATCCTTTTGATCTTAGTCAGAAATGTAACTTTTCTTATAGGAAGAAAGACTAAAGAGGTTGGGGCTCTTCAGCTTGGAAAAGAGACAGCTGAGGGGAGATATGATTGAGGTCTACAAAGTCTTGAGTGGTGTAGAATGAGTAAAAGTGAATCAATATTTCACCCGTTCAAGAAGTAGAAAAACCAGGGGATATTCAATGAAATTACATGGGAATACTTTTAAAATAAATAAGAGGACATATTGTTTTACTCAAAGAATAGTTAAGATCTGAGGGATGTGGTTACTGCAGTTAGCATAGCTGGGTTTAAGAAAGGTTTGGACAAATTCCTGGAAGAAAAGTACATAGTCTGCTATTGAGACAGATAAGGGGGAAGCCACTGCTTGCTCTGGATCGGTAGCATGGAATATTGCTACCATTTGTGTTGCCAGGTACTTGTGATCTAGATTGGCCACTATGGAAAAAGAAAACTGAACTAGATAGACCATTGGTTTGGCCCAAAATGGCTGTTCATATGTGCTTATGCATTATCCCTTGGCATATACTCCCATTAACGGTAATTCTATAAATAAAGTACTAACATATACACACTGAAACCAGACTCTGTTTGCAGTGCAACATCAGAGAAATAGAAAGAAATACATTTCCTCCTGTACAGTGCAAAATAGAAAGACAGCAGAGTCAAATTCGCAAATCTGACATATTTCATTCATTATCTTCCTTCCTTCTTCACTTCCTGCCCTACATCCATTATTGTTTTGTCACTATCCTTCCATTTTTCTGGCCCTCTTCTATCAAACTGCGATAGCAGTTTTTAGCGTGGGGAGCCGCGCTGAATGGCCAGTGCTGCTCCCGATGCTCATAGGAACTCAATGAGCATCGGGAGCAGCGCAGGCCCTTCAGCGCAGCTCCCCGCGCTAAAAACTGCTATTGCAGTTTGATAGAAGAGGGCATCTGTATCCTCAAATCTATCTAATGTTTCATTCCTCCCCTCCCGTCTATCCATATGCAGCATCTGCTCTCTTCATTCATGTGCAACATTTGCTCATCTATTTTCTCTTTCCTTCCTTTCCCTTCCATCCAACATTACCCTTCAATCCCCTTATTTCTTCTTTTCTAGAACTGCCCCACTGTGTCCCTGCCCCTATGCACCCTTCCTCTCCAACATCTCTATTGAGTCTCTGTGCTTTCCTGGGTAAAGCTTCTCCCCTCCATCTTCCCTTCCTCCCACATCTCCCATCTTGGAGGCAGCATCTCTCCCTCTCTTTCCCCTGACAGCCCTCCCTCTCATCATCTCTCACTCCCCTCAGCATCTCTCACTCTTTTCTTCCATGAGTCCACCATCTCTCCCCCATCTGATGTCTGTCCCCCTTTCATTTCCTCCCCACTCACAGGTCCAGCATTTCTCCCTACCTCCTTCTACCTCTGCTCCATAGTGCATGTATTCACATGCAGTGATTAAGCTAGATTTCCTCTTTCCAATCCTGAGATATTTCCTTCCATGTGGCAATATGAAGTTGTTTCAGAGAAGGGCATGGCAAAGGGAAGGACTTTGGGTCAGATGGATTCAGGCTGGTTTAATCATTGACAGAAAAGAAACAAAAATCTGGAGGTCCGTGTGACAGAAGAGGGAGAGAGAGATGCCAGAGTCACAGGAAGTGGGGAAGAATGAGAGAGAGAGAAGAGAAAGAGAGAGAGAGAGACTAACCATAGGGGTGAGGGAAGCAGGGGCAGAAAATTTCTCAGGAAAGGAAGCTCATGCACATCATGCAGTGTGAACACACCAAGAAGACAGAAGGAGGTCCATCTCTGCAGAGCTGACACATGTGATGTTTTTCAGAGGAAGAGCTTGGCCTGGCTTGCTGATTGCTGGCTTGTGGCGGAAGTAAGCTGACACAATGTTCTTTAGTGCCAGGCCTGCATCCTGAAAGCAATATCCCCCCCCCAAAAAAACCCCAAAAAACCCCAGAACAAACAAACCCTGAATGATGGCAGAGGTAGCTATTTTCCTACAGACCTTGCATTTAAGAACAGTGGCCTAAGCGCTATTCAGTAAATATACATTCCAAACTATTTTACATAGAGAGGTATTTTCGGGGGAAAAAAACCCCGTCTAAGTCCAACTTGAACGTTTCAAGCTGGATGTCCAAAGTTGGAGGAACAGAAATGTCCACTTTCAAATGGCAAACTGCTGAACGTCTGAATATATTTCTTTTTTTGAAAACCGTCTACTTAAACGTCTTGGCTACCGGGACATCTAACTTTTTACCCCATTTTCAATCAGAAAAATATCCATGTTGAAAACATCCAAATGCAGACCATTTGGACATGGGAATGGCCAGTTTAGTAATAGACTGGCCACACACATATCCCAACAGAGGAATGGAACACCCTAGCGATCACTGCTATGAACTTCACATATAGGGCACCAGATGCAAATCTCACCATAACCCCCTTATAATTTCTGGTGAACCCCCCAAAGCCTACTTTACCCACTTATTTACCACCCCAATAGCACTTAAGGCTATAGGGGGCACCTATTTGGCAGTATAGTAGGGTTTGGGTGGGCTCACACATACTACCTGAAATGTAGTGATTAAAGCGGCTTATGGGCCTGGGTCCTCCTCTCTATGGTTCATTAGCCCACCCACCAGCTACTTAAAATACTGCTGGTTTAGAGACAGGAATGCACCTTTTTGTTCTCATTTTTGAGTGGCGGAAGGCGGAAGGGGTTCAGTGATCACTGGGAGAGTGTGTGGGTGTGGAGGGGGGTCTTACCTTGATGCATACAATAGTCATCTGGTCAGTTTGGGCACCTTTGTGGCACTTAGACGCTTCTAAAACATGTACATTCCATCCAGGATGTCTTGCAAAATGTTGGATTATCGCTGCAAGACAACCTGCCCTCAAGCATGCCCAAAGGCTGCCCATAACACGCCTCCACCAAGCCCATCTCATGCTCTGGATGTACAGAGACCGGGTCACCTCGCTAGAGGTCCAGAAAGGTGGTGTCAATTATCGGCACTTGGACGTCCTGACGATTAGGACGCCCAAGTGGCAATGTAGGATGCTTTTTGGACATTTTTTTTTTTTTTTTTTAATAAAGAGCCCGATAGCATGTATCTGGCAGATAGGAGTCTGGGTGGAGCATGGGCAGGACACAGATGCATGTAATTTATAGAATAAATTATGTACCTATCTCAGACTTTTAGGTATAATTGCTCTCATTATGTCAATACTTTCTTTTAATGCCGTGCTAATGTTTACATGTTATAGAGTTAATCAGTGCAAACATATTTTCTCTAAAACAGGTGTAATCCACAGCAAAACTCTTTAAAGAAAAACACCCTACCAGCCTGTTTCTTTAACAGTAGTGTAGAGAATGACACGGTGACAAAATTCATCACCGTTCCCGTCCCCGCGGATAACCGCGGGAAACCATCTTCATGTCATTCTTTAAGGAGAGAGGGAAGAATCAGAGTATAATTGGGCACAATCACTGACCCGCAAGCTTTGCTTTGAAGAATGCTGATGTAGAAGGACTGAGGTTGAAACAGACACTACAGAATGACAGTCTCTGGTATCCAGAGAAGATATTGTGATGTCATAATGCCTCATTCCACCAGTGTCTAAGAGCCAATCACATCAGTGATGTCACAATGGCTTCATTATCCTTGGCTCACATAAGAATCAGAGTATGAATGGCCACAACCACTGACCCGCAAGCTTTGCTTTGAAGAATGCTGGTGTAGAAGGACTGAGGTTGAAATAGACACTAAAAAATGACATGGGATTATTTCCCGCGGGGACGGGAACTGTGATGAATTTTGTCCCCGTGTCATTCTCTAGTGTAGGCTTAAACGTGTAAGTGGAATTTGCATATAGCTGTCCAATATTCTGTAAATGGCATCTGTATGAGTAAAGGAAACATACACCTTCAGAGTACCTTCTATGCTAGATTAATTGAGGCTTTTCCCTAATGCTGTGCCTATGAGACAACACACAGTTAGGTAAATTAGACCCCCCCAGGCAGTTAGATGTCTTTTATATTTAGAGATATGGCCTGGTATATCTGAAAAATGTGTTAGGTATCTGTTTAGGGCTCCTTTTACAAAGGTGCGCTAGGGCCTTAATGTGCGCAATAGAGCATGTTAAATTCCCGAGCGCGCTAGCCACTACCACCTCCTTTTTCGGAGGCAGTAGATTTTTGGCTACCACATGCTAAAAACCCTAGCACGCTTTTGTAAAAGGAGCCCTTAATGTTGACACCCTTTGACCACTTTTAGAAATCTGAGACAAGGATGCAAATTCTTCAAATCACAGAACCACATAAACATATTTTTTTAAATGTCTTTCTACCTTTGTTGCCCTTTATCTTGCCATTCTGTTCTCGTTCATCTCGTTTCATCTTACCTGGTTTCACCCGTTCCCTTTTTCTTATTATCTTTGTACTGTATGATTTTTCTCTATTCTCAATATCTCCATATGAATCTGCTTTTTTAAACAGCAATATTTATCTTCTATGTCACTTCACCCCCAACTCTTTCCTTCTTTTCTACCTTTCTTCCCTTTTGGCACCACCGTTTCTTCACTATTTTCTCTCCTTGTATCACTTCCTATATTTTTCATTTGTCTCTTATTCCACCTTCTACCATTTCCCAGGATCTTTTCCTCCACATCTCGGGATTAAACTTTAGGAATAGTATAGTTTTATAGTGCTTTTTTATATACAGTATATAAGTTTTGCTTGTAGTTCTTTTTTTTTTTTATTTTGTACAGTTTTTTTTTCTAAAAGTTTCAAAATTTCAAGTCTTGGTTAAAATATTACCTATTTCTCATTATATGTCAAACTGACTTGGGGAAGTTTTGTACTTTATGATCTAATTTTGTATGTTCTTTAAATTTGTTTGCTCATCGCTCACATTCCCTCCATTCTCTTACCCTACGTCTCTCTAGTTTCTTTCCATTCACCCCTTCTTTTCCTCTTTGTTTCCCCATATATGTTTATTTTGGCTGATAAGTTTTCTCTTTTTTTTATTGCTGTGTGTCTGGTTTTCTATGTTCTTCTTTTTTTCTTACTTGTCTTCAGTCACCAGTATTCTCTTTCTTTTCTCACTGGCTTGTACTTTTTCACTCCTTTTGCCCCTGTTCACGTCTGCCTGTTTCATCTACTGCAGACTTCCAGATAGAAGTCCAAATCCGAGCACCCTTGTATTTGCCATGCACTCATCATCCCCACTATGTTCTGGGCTCTTAACCACTATGTCCACCCCAGGGGGGCTGGTCTACAGTGTTCAGTCAATTTATTGTTTTTATCTTGCATCGGGACTCATGCTGGATATATTACAAACTTTATTAAGAAACAACAATATTCATGGCAGAGACAGCTATGAATACTAAACCTCATTCTGCATAACAATTCTGGTCACACAGGGCAGGGGGCCATGTAGAAGGCGTGATGCTTTTCTCCTTTCTAAAACATTCCCCTTTGTAAGGGAAATCAAACGTATCAGTGAACAATGAGAAATGCACATTCTGCAGAATGCAAAGACACCAGCCCAAACTGTACCTTATGCACTCCAATATCTGATTTAAAAAAAAAAAAAAATCAATAATCACACAATCTTACAAATGACAGCTCTGTGAAGCCTGAAGATGACTTGTGTACACATTCCCTTGAAAACCCCCAAATATGTCAAGTAAAAGGAAAAGACATTATGTTCTTCCCTCTCCTTGCTTTATCGATCTTGTTTGGAGATAGCTCAACCAGATTGGCGTTGCATTCCGCCACGCTATCTAGCTACTACACAGTGAAATGGGTAGGCTGTATTGGAAAAAAAACAAACAACAAAAAACCAAACCCCCAAGGATGAATATTCAAAAATGCAATCGATGTTCAATTCAACAACAAAAGCATATTAAGGATTAAGAAGATCCCGCGTGCCAAAGTTACTATGCATGCAAATCTACCCCGCTGCTCTTAAAATCCATTTGTTTTCCCCTTGTGGACTCTGGTGCATATTTGCAGAGTGCAGCGGAAGCTCGTGCTCGGATTCTCAATAGAGCAAGGGAAAACTTACCTTTTCCCACGGTGAAACGATCGGAATCGAGTGCCTCTTTTGTGCTGCTTTGCATCAACTAGTGAAGAACGTAGGGTTCCATATTATCCCTGCCAAGACTCTCTTTTCTGGTGCCTGTCACACGCACACCACCGCACAGTACCCACGCTGCTTGCAAATGGAACGCTACGAGCAGGCAATGGGGAGAAATGGATCCATCAGTTGATCTCACAGGGGTACGTAATAAGAGGGAAGCAAAAGATAAAAAGTGAAAAGACAAATAAAAATAAAAAACAACTTTAAAAACGGCTGGATAAATATTGTTTTCTTTTCAAAAATGCACTGGCAGTATTTCTGTGCACGCCTTCAGACTTGACTGCAACCTAGTACTGGAGTACTAGCAGGATGACTCAAAAACACTGCACAACAAGGATGAGACAACTTTTCCTCTGCAGCCTGCTCTCTCGCTCTTAGTAAAATTGCTGCCCTTCACATAGCTCAGCAGTAATCCGCTCATGAGGGAGTGAAAGAAGCAAGGAAAAAAGACGGGGAGAGAGGAGCTGGATGCTATACATAAGTGGGACATGAGGGCAGCCACTGGTCGCTTGACAGTAATGAGCCAGAGAGCGAGAGAGAAGGAGAGTGAGAAGGAGAAAGGCTTTTTCAAGGTCCTAGAGAAAGATGTGTTGGAACAAACCAGGTTCTCTGAACACAGTCTTATAAGAGCATTTATGTGCCTCAGTGTTCTTATAGAGTAGACTCACCGCCTGTGGTAATATGTAGGGTTACCAGATGTCTGGATTTTCCCGGACATGTCCTCCTTTTCGAGGACATGCCCGGGGGGTGGGGGGCCAGACAGCTTTTCAAAACCCGGCTCTTTGTCCAGGTTTTGAAAAGCTTCCCATCAAAATCGTGTCAGGAAGGGGCATCCGCGCATGCATGGAGGCAATGCGATGATATCAATGTGTTGCATCCGCGCATGTGCAGATGCCATGGGGGGGAGGGGGGGAGCGGAACGGGGCGTGACATAGGCAGAATGGGGCAGGCCTGGGGGCATGACCATGGATCCAGATTTTCCTTTGGGAAAATCTGGCAACCCTAGTAATATGGACTGAATGAAGCAATTGGAAACTGAATAAACTGTCCAAATAACAAATTTTGAAATTAACAAATATGGTGGAACACTTATTGTCTCGTGATAGCAGAATGAATAGCAGCTCCACAACTGAGCGATGAGCAATATCTAATTCAAACTGGCAAACCAATAAGCCCTATCATTACCCTTGAAGAAGCCCGTTGGTGCGAAACGGACTGGGCCTCTGTCGGGTTATTAAGATAAGTGCTTAACAGTATTTCATAGATAAGCCAGATAAAAATCATGTGAATTTTGAATACATAGTTGCTGGTCATTCAATCTATAAGAAGAAAAATTGGATATTTAATCACAATATCATTTATTTAAGAATTAATCACGAAAGAATTGAAAAAAAATTTAAAATTCAATCAAAAATAAAATATTCAAGGGTTTCTGACCAGTGATGATACCCAACCCCAAAGAGGTTGCGACTTATTGATTGCATTCTCGGAGTATTTTGAGGTCTTTTTTTCCCTTGATTTAAATCACATTATACACACAATAAGTGTTCCACCATATTTGTTAACCCTAGTAATATGTCACCTAATTGTTGGCGCCCTCTTATATAATTCCCTCCTTAATGGTAGCAGGTGTAGCAGTTATGGGATTAGAAGGTATGGCATTTGAAAATACTAGGGCTGTGGTTCCCAAACCTGGTCCTAAAGGTACCCAAGGTATAAATATAGAACCACAAGTGGATCTTATTGACTTTTAGAGGGAATATAATTTAAAAAATAGTACAGTAATGATGAAAAATGTTTATTAATAAATCTGCATCAAGGATTTTGAAGAAAGGATCTCAGATAGGTTGCTAGTACATACAAGTCAGCTGGAATAGCTGTTCAGCCAGAGCAACCGTATACTAATCATTGATCCTCCACCACCTCTGTAAATCTTTAAGTGTGCAAAATCGCAACTCTTTGAATGTGCAACATTAATTAAGTAATCTGGTACCCAAGCCAGTCAGGTTTTCAGGATATCCACAATGTATATTGTAGCGTGGCCGGTCCTTAAGGCTTGCAGTAACCGGCCCACGCTCGCAATATTCTCCCCAGCGTGCTTCCTCAAGAAGGAGGAAGTCCCTGTTGTGCAAAACTTATCTTAAGTGCATACACAGAATGGCCTCAGACAGGTAAGTAATTAAAATGAAGAAATCAAATTTATTGTTCAATTCCCAAGTCCAAACAAAATGCATCAACAGAAATTGTATTCCAATGGTCTTTGGCAAAAATAACACAAACAAAATATCATAGTAACCAGCCTGGTCTGGATCATGTTCCAAAGTTTCTTAGCAATGTCCCAGGTGTAGCAGAGTCTCTAACAGTCCTTGACTCTCAAACAAAGAAAACTCTGAAAACTATTCATCCTGGTGCTGTGTAAATCCTGTCTCAAGCTTATAGGATATTTACACTTTCTGAATAAGAACCTGCTGCAGTTCCTTCCACAGCAGCACTCTTGGTAAGCAAGAGAAATAAAACTTCTCATACCAGCATACCCTTGGGCTAGCATACATTCCCTTAGTTAACATACTTCAGGAAAATACTTATACTCAATGGAAATGGAAACTTCCAACAAAACTTAGCACCAAAAAAAAACAACTTCAAATTAATTAGTTTCCATTTCTTCAAATTGGCCCACCTCTGTTAAAGTGCTGTAATCCATATCTTCACATTCTGGATTTACCAAGGTTGTTTCAACTGGTTCAGAGTCCAACATTTCCACATCCCGTGGCTCTGGAGGAATTGGAGGCTCCTTCCACATGAGAGCTTCTCCAGCCTTCCCCTTTCTCTTGGTCAGCCAGCTCTCTAAATGCTGCCAAGCTGCTGTACCACGCCCAGCCCTACTCCGGGGCTGAACTTCCTTCAGCTGTGTTTGCCTTTTCCCCTGCTTAGCCAGCTTGACACAAAATGGAGGATTTAAAGGGGCCTTACCAGATTTCACCAGGCTGTGTTCTGCATCAGGTCTGAACACAGCCTGTGCTTTCTGGTCTTGTTCCTGCCTATCAGGGACACAGTGATTAGCCCGGACCAGTTTCAGGGGATGTTTTCTTTCATTCTTTTCTGGCACAAGGCCGGCATTGGACTCGGGCTTGTGACAATATTCATGAGAGTTTTGCATGTGCTTCCTCCGCTGCATGTAAATCTCTCTCATGAATATTCATTTAGATATCCGAAAACCTTACTGGTTCGGGTATCTCCAGGCCCAGGATTGGGAGTCACTGCGCTAGGGGTTCAAGGCTCAGACTAGTATCTACACCACCTGAATCTGGTATATAGGAGGCAGGAGAACAACTGCTCCTAGGCAGAAAGAAAAGGTCAAAGCTTAGAAGAGAGGAGGAAAGAAGTAAGATCTCCTGAACTTTAGAAACTGCTTCCTCTTTGTCCCAAATTCCATCCTCTGTGGAGCTTTCCTATACTCCCACCTCACCTGCTGTACCGATTGGTTACTGTGAGCAAAGTTTTGCAAAGCATGAAAGTGGAGATACATAGTCCGCATGCTAGGAATGATTAAGAAGGGGATCACGAACAGATCGGAGAAGGTTGTCATGCCGTTGTACCGGGCCATGGTATGCCCTCACCTGGAATACTGTGTCCAGAACTAGTCGCCGTACAAGAAAAAGGACACGGTACTACTCGAAAGGGTCCAGAGAAGAGCGACCAAAATGGTTAAGGGGCTGGAAGAGTTGCCGTACAGTGAGAGGTTAGAGAAACTGGGCCTCTTCTCCCTTGAAAAGAGGAGACTGAGAGGGGACTTGATCGAAACATTCAAGATAATGAAGGGAATAGACTTAGTAGATAGAGACAGGTTGTTCACCCTCTCCAAGGTGGAGAGAACCTAAAGTTAAAAGGGGATCGATTCCGTACAAACGTAAGGAAGTTCTTCTTCACCCAGAGAGTGGTGGAGAGCTGGAACGCTCTTCTGGAGGCTGTTATAGGGGAAAACACCCTCCAGGGATTCAAGACAAAGTTAGACAAGTTCCTGCTGAACCAGAACGAACGCAGGTAGGGCCGGTCTCGGTTAGGGTGCTGGTCTTTGACCTGGGGACCGCCGCGTGAGCGGACTGCTGAGAGCGATGGACCACTGGTCTGACCCAGCGGTGGCAAATTCTTATGTTCTTATGTTCATTATCCTTAGGACCTGATACATTTCAGATTTTGGAAGTTTTCATATTTCATAATGGTAGTTAGGAAGGTTAGGGGTCAGAAGTACTGCACACCTTATGCTCTGTTTTGTTATTCTCTTTTTTTTTTTGTTAATCACTGTGAACTTCCACGAGGTATTGGCGGTATACAAATAAAGTTTGTATTGTATTGTATCGTACACACAAATCACACCCCATATCCAGGCATAATCCACCCTTATCCATGCTCACTTTCTGAGAGGCACCTCGGGCTATGCACCTACCCGAAATCAGTAGATGCCTACTGATTTAGGCAAATAACTAGCAATTCATTTTCATTTAAGCCAATTATTGAGCCAATTAAGCTTGTTAGTGCTAATTAAACTAATTAAATAATTAGGTGCCTAAATCATTACATTACATTAGGGATTTCTATTCCGCCATTACCTTGCGGTTCAAGGCGGATTACAAAAGGATTGTCCAGAGATTAGTAGTATTTAGGGAGTAGTTTGTACATTTTTTTGAGTTGTTAAGGATTACATCTGACTTGTCATGATATTGAAGGTACATATGTAGTAGCTGCAGGTGATGCTTGGGACATTTTTCATTGTGTTAGTTCGGTTTTATGTGTTTTTTGAATAGAAGGGTTTTTATTTGTTTTTTGAAGGTTTTGTTGTCTGTTGTCATGGTCAATAGGTTGTAGAGTTGTGGGTCAAGTGGTGCATCTCGAGTGGCTAGGAGGTTGTCGTACAGTTTTTTTCTTTTGACGTTTTTGGTTGGAGAGAGTGTGAATGGTGCGTGGGTTCTCCTATGTCTGGTTGAGGTGGATTGAACTAGTCGATTTGTTCCAATAGGCTGGGCTGTCTCCATTTATTGCTTTAAATGGTAGGCAGTAAAATTTGAAGGGTATTCTCACTTGTATTGGGAGCCAATGTGAATCGTGGTATGCCTCTGTGATGTGGTCGAATTTCTTCAGTGAATAGATAAGTCTTAGGGCTGTGTTTTGTATTGTTTGTAGTTGTTTTATCGTGGTTGCTGTGCATGGGAGATATAGTATGTTGCAATAGTCTAATAGGCCTAGGATTAGGGATTGTACCAAGACTTAGAATAGTTTTCTGTCGAAGAATTTTCTGACTTGCCTCAGGTTTCTCATGATTGCGAATGATTTTTTTTTTTTTAATTGTTTTGTTGATTTGTGGTTGCATTGTACAGCCTCTGTCTATTAGCACTTCCAGGAGTTTTAAAGTGGATTGGAAGTGGTATGTTGTAGAGTTTATGACAAGGTTTGTAACGGTTGGGGTTTTGTTATTTTCAAGTAGGATGAAGTTTGTTTTGTCTGGATTTAGTTTTAGTTTGTGGTCTTTCATCCATGTTGCTATTGTTCCAAGTGTTCTGTGTAATGTTTCTGCCATGGATGGTGCTGGTTGACCGAACAGAAGGAGGGAGCATACGAACAAGGACACAAGGGGGACAGTACTGGAGAGGAGAATAGGGACAGGGACACAGAAGAAAGATGCTGGATGAAAGGGTAGTTGAGAAAAGGAGAGATGGTGGATCTGGGGATGGTGGGGTCCATTGCTGCAGCTGCGGGGGGATGGAGATGAAAAAAAAAGAAAGATGCCAGACCTCCAGGGGAGGAAAGGGAAACAGAAGGAGAGGACAGAGATGGAAGATGAATGGTTAGCACGGAGAAAGAAGAAAGAAGGAGAGCCTGATCAGAGGACAACCAGACCAACATGATTTGATAAATAACCAGACAAGAAATGGTAGGAAAAATAATTTTATTTTCTGTTTTGTGATTACAATATGTCGGATTTGAAATGTGTATCCTTCCAGAACTGGTGTTGGACCGCAAACGTGAGCTAGGATTTAACAGAGAGAGGAAAAGTATTTTTTTTTGTTTATTTTGTTTACACCACAGGACCAGTGTGGGTAGGAGAGGGCAAAGGAGGTGAAGAGGCTATAAAATAAACCCACCAGGATGTTTGGAAAAACCCTCCCAATTGGACAGGAAAATTGAATCGAATCAAAAAATCGATTCAATAGGCTGAATCAAGTCGAATCGAATCAAAATTTTTTTTCATGAATCGGGCAGCACTACTGCGGAGAGATCTAATTGGATAATTAGCATTTTTTTGCCTGTACTGAGGTGTTGTCTGGTGGTGTCCATGAGTGAGTCTAGTAGGGTCGCAGTGCTGTGGTTGGTTCTGAAGCCTGATTGTGTTGGGTGGAGTAGATTGTGGTTTTCTAGGTATGAGTTTAGGACTTTGGCTACCAGGCCTTCCATTAGCTTTACATAAAGTGGTATTGAGGCTATGGGTCTGTATCGACTAGGCATGCAAATTTAGGTGCCTTGTATAGAACCTGGGCCTTTCTGTTAGGTCACTGGCAAAAAGTATAGTTATTGTAAGTCAGACTGCTATAGACCTTCTTACCATTTTCTCTCAAATTTTAACTGAGTATGTTCTACCAGCTGACAGCTGACCTTGTTTTCTTTTCTTGGAACCTCTGCTCACCTGTAACCCTGCTCTTGGAAGTGGGCTTTGCAATCTTTCTTTCCTGACTTAATCATTCCAGGTAGGTCAGCATATATGTTTCCCTCTGTAGTTTAGCAATCAGTCCCCTTATTATTAACTACAACTTTAACCTTCTGACTGCTCTCTGTGTAAGTCCCAAAAACACTTAACATTTGTTACAATTTTCATTACTACTATCTCTACTGGCAGCTTATTCCTCACACTTTCTACGCGTTCAGCAAATAAGTATTCCCACATGCCTTCCTTTGAGGTTCTCTCTTTGCGGCATCATATCAAGGCCCCTCTGTCCTTGAATTTCTTTTCTATGGAAAATGCCATTTCCTGTATTTTGCTGTGGAATGAGAGGCTGCACATCCCGCCAGCTACAGCCAACTGCACCCTAATATAAATAACTGAGTAATTTATCACATTACAGACTAGAGAATCACATGACCTGTGAATGAGACCGCAACATAAAAAGCTGTCCACAGTACATTATAGATGGACCCTTGGTAAAAGAGCACCAGTATGTAATTTTAAGAAGAGTAAGAGTAGATAATTGAACATATGAGAGTTGAGCTGAACTAAGTGGACATTCCACCATGTGGTAGTCCTTTGAACTAAACTCAGGAAAAATTAATACTCTAAAAAATTACAAATGTTATCATTTAAAAGTTGTAAAACTATAAATAAATATAAGCACATTTATTGATAAGGGATTAAAGGTAATCCTATGTTGGCTCCTATTTTTTCAGTGCATGGTTTGTTAATTGTAGCACCTTCCCCCCCCCTTATTTTGCTTTGGATGCCTCTGTAAAATTCAGTATACATGTGGAACATAAAACTCGAAGGTACCCTTTTAGAAACCCACAATAGGAAGTCCCAGCGCAGCAAATGTGATGCAGCCCATAGGAATTGAATGGACTGTGTTGCATTTGCCATGAGGGAATTGCTACTGTGGCTTTGTAAAAGAGGCCCTAAATGCGATCCTCAGATTCTTTACTAGTTATCTAATTTTTTTTCTTTCATAAATAGTTTATCTGGTTTTCATTTCTGCTATACTACTCGTTCTTTTTCTCATTCTCTGTTCCATTTCTTTCTGCCAATTTTTAAAGCGTTTTGCTAAAACGATAACGTCTATTGAACAGGATCTGTCTATTTTTCTCTGTCTGTCCATTTGTATGCTTAGATTTGTTTGTGTATGAGTAAGCAAATCAAAGCATAGGAATAAATGCAAGGAGCCAGGTGATGCAAGGAGCCAAATGCAAAAAGAACAGCTGGAATGTAGGCAAGTTAGGTTGTGCCACCTGAAGAAGAGCAGAGGCATAGTCATGACAAAGAACTGAGCAGCTTACTAGCAAGGAGCCAACCCCCTAGTGACAAGGGAATATGATGATAACTGTGGACACAGTGAGGAATAGAACAGTATGCTGATGGCTATCTAGCCCTCATTGGCATAAGAAGAAGAGGGGAGCCACAATGAACAAGGGAGTATCATGTCATTGGGGACCCAAGCCCTGCCAGAACTAGAACAGTAAAAGAATTGTTGTAACTGGTGAAGGCATACACCAGCAACAAAAGAAAATGAGCCTAAATGTCCATTCCCCTCCTACAACTTACATATACAACACCTGACACCACTCTCAACACACTCAAAGAACTCCCTGACATACAGACAGGGCTGGTGTTAGGGGAGGGGCAAATAGGACAATTGCCCTGGGCCCCACAGCTCCAGAGAGCCCTGAGGTTCAACCATTCCTTCCCCTTCTCCAGATCATGGACTATCTCCTTCCCTTCTCATCTTCCCAATCTTCTTTAAAAATAATTCTCCCTTTTCAGAGGGGCCCCATTGCGGCAGCTGCAGGGAGCTTGAGCGAATGGATGCCACAAAGCTTTCCCTCTGCTGCGATCCACCTAATGCAACTTCCTGTTTCCTGGGCGGATCGCAGCAGAAGGAAAGCTTCGCGACAGCCATTCACTCAAGCTCCCTGCAGTTGCCGCATAGGGACACCTCTGAAAAGGGAGAACGATTTTTAAAGAAGACCGGGTAGGTGAGGAGAAGGGAGGAAGATGGATCATGGTGGGGATAAGGGAAAGGGATGCCTGAACTGTGGAGCCTCCTGGAGCTGTTTTAAGTTAGCTCAGGGGTGGGGAGTGATGAAAGAGTATAGGAAACACTGGATTAGAAATATGGGGGAGGGGGGGAGAGTACTAGAAAAAGAAATTATGGACTCAGAAACAAAGAGAAGGGGAATGGAGAGAGAGCAATAGGTACATAGATGGTAGACAATGGGATGGAGGGAGGGAAGAGAATGGCAGAGATGTTGGACCCAGGGAGGCAGGCCCATGGAGGGGAAGATGTTGGATGGAAGGGCAGTCTGAAAAAAGAAAAATATGTTGGAGCAGAGAATGAGAAGGAGGGAGAGAAGGAGAAATGTTTGACCTGCAGACAGATGAGATGGATAGATGCTGGATCATTGGGCAGGAGGAGGGAAGAACATGAGGAAAGAGAGTGGGAATAATGTTTAACCATGAGAGGGATGAGAAAAAGTAGGAGGTGAGATGATGGAGTATGGGGGAAGGGACAGGAAGGAAGAGAGATGGGATAGGAAGATGATGGAGAAAAAAAGGACAAGGATATGTCAGTCCATGAGGAATAATAATAATCTTTATTTCTGTATACCGCCCAACCATGAGTTTGAGGCGGTTCACAATTGAGAAGCATAGCTGCTAATAGTCTCAGTCCCACTAAATAGTGGTTATAGCACACTCTCTCCGGAAGTTTTTTGGCCAATGATGTGGGTGGAGGAGGATTGAGCTTTCAAGCTCTGCCAAGATGAATACCTGAGGCCTTTTTTTTCCGTTGGAATAGTGCTTTTAGATTTATGAGTGGAGTTTTTTCTTTTTACATGAACAAACAGTCATTTTGATTATTTTTATTCGACTTATACAACTTAAATTGGGAGGATAGGTATCCTGGAGCCAGACCAAAAAGAGCTTTAAAGCAGATACAGCCAAATTTGAACAAAATTCTCGCTTCAAATGGCAACCAATGGAGTCGCTGATAGAAAGGACTCACATGGTTGCATTTTTTAAATCTGAAGATCAAGCACACTGCCTTATTTTTGTATTACTCGAATACGGTTTAAAATTTTCTTGTAAGATGCCAAGTAAATGATGTTGCAATAGTCAAGGGCAGATAGAATTAGAGACTGAACTACTAATCTGAAAGATACTAAGTAAAAATATTTTTTAATAGTTCAAAGTTTCCAGAGAATCACAAAACATTTTTTTATCATTAGATCAGTGTGGGCTTCTAAAGTTAAGTAACGATCTAATGTCATCCCCAAAATCTTAATTGAAGAGACTATGTCAAAATTCTAACCTTTGATTTGAAGATTTTTTTATCTATAATCGTTTGGACTGGCAAGGAAAAAATTTATTCTTTTCTGGATTAAGCATAAGTTTAAATTTGAACATCCAGTGTTCTATCTGTGCCAGGAGAAAAGCAATCTGATCTTTTATATCCTCTGAAAAAGCCGACATTGGCAAAAGAATAATAATATCATCAGCGTAGATAAAGAATTTGACTTTCAAGTCTTGCAATAGATTGGCCAAGGAAATCAAATAGATATTAAAAAGAGTGGGCAACAATGGAGATCCCTCTGGCACTCCTGATGGGTTACTCCAAGAGGATGAATATTGCCCAGATGAATAGACTTGATAAGACCTATTTTTAAAAAATACATTTAAACCACTTCCAAATGGATCCCAAAGCCCTGGCAGCTGAAGACCTCTCCTTCCGGTCCAGCAGCCAGAACTCTCCCAGCTCTGCAGCTGGTGGCAGCTCAGGGTCACTGATGCTAGCTTGGAGATTTGGGGCTGCCAGACCAGAGGAGGTGGTCATCAGCTGCCAGGGCTTTGGGATCCCCATCAGCCAAAGCAAAAAAGGTAGTTAATTTTTGGGGAGACCTGGACCCGGGACCCCTGTTTTTATTTCTCCAGTGTTGAAATACTTGATGAGTTTAATTTCTTGGAGTTTCCAGTTCAGTTTCTATATCTATTTGTTATCTCTTGTTTTATATTTGGTAAAGGTATATTTGTGTTTTGTGTGTGAAGAAGTCATTTAAAGTTGTTTTATTTGTGGTAGTAATGGCAGGTGGGGAGATCGGGAGAGGGGGCAGGGAAGAGAAGGGATCAGGGGCCTCCTCCTTAATGTCTGCCTTGGGCCTCAGCATATCTAAAACTAGCCCTGCTTACAGATATACCCTTTTAGCATAGGAGATGGGAGTATGAGAGCAAGCAGTGAGCAAGACACCTGGGATTCCAAAGAGAGATTAGAAAAGACAATGCAATCCAAAGACTAAATCTTCAGGTTCAACCTTCCTAAAAGTCCTCTTTGTTTTGCTATTTTAACATAAAAACACTACAGATATAGACAAGGAGAATAGAGAATGATTAGACCATGACTCAGTTTGAACAGTAGGCCCTGCATTAGAAACAAGAGAAAGTTGTAAGGCAGAAATCCGTTCCAGGAAGTAGCCAGCCATATAAGAAATCAAGTGCTTTAGCTGACTAAGGCAGTTTCCATCTAAAGACCTCAAGGAGAGTTTGCATGTACTTTAAAGTCTTCGAGACATTAAGACTGGGTAAGCAATAGCGCCATTAGAAATCAGACTAAGAATTTCCTCCATACATGTCAGCAACAGGAAAGAGGATGTTAGATAAGGAATAAGGCAAGGAATATGAGCCCTTTAAAAAGGACAACAATGTTCAAAGTGGAACAAAGACGGCAGAAAAAGTTCTGAAAGTGTAAGGTGGGCGGCATAGAATAAGGCCACCCACTTCCTCCCAGCCCTGCCAATGTAGGCCTTATAATGCTTCCCCACCATGAGTCTCATCCCTTCGTAATTCCCTTTTCAGAAGTTCAGTGCCGTGTCATTCTGGATCAATGTTTTGCCCCTGTGTCCAGGTTGAAGTGGGTCATATTGTGATCACTGCTTCCCAGTGTCCCTTCTACTTCTACACCTTGCGCCGGTCCTCATAGTCCATTTAGAATTAAGTCCAGAATTGCATATCTTCTCGTATTTTCCTTGACAAGTTGTTCCAGGAAGCAATCGCCTTCAGCATCCATGAACTTGGTCTCCCTACTGCAGCCGGAGGTGCCTAGGTTCCAGTCTATCCCCGGAAAATTGAAGTCACCCATGATAACTGCGTTGCCTCCCTTGCAGTTTCGTTTAATCTTGTCCGGCATTTCTCCATCTATTTCTTCGGACTGCCCTGGGTTTCGGTAGTAGATGCCGATCTTCGTTTCCATTCCATTTGTTCCCAGAATTTTGACCCATAGAGACTCTACCTTATTTTTCATTTCCAGTGTGTTCTCTCCGGTAGACTCAATTCCCTCTTTGACGTATAGGGCAATACCCCCATCTTTTGGACCTACTCTATCTCTGCGGTATAGTTTGTATCCCATGAGCACTGTGTCCCAGACGTTTTCCTCGTTCCACCATGTTTCCGTGATGCCGATGATGTCAAGGTTATCTTTTTGTGTCATAGCTTCCAATTCCCCCATCTTATTCCTTAGGCTCCTTGCGTTTGTGTACATACACTTGAGTTTGTGGCTTGTTACTTTCTTGCATTACCTTCCCTCTTGTGTCCCTTTCGATCCGTCAGGATTTCTGTCTTGCCTATGATCCAGAGAGAGTGCCTTAGCAACCTCCAGTCCTGCTTTTCCCTGCAGCCTATTGGCTAGCTATGCTTCCTTTAGGAATGTGTGACCAATGGGTTGCAGGGGGAGGTGAGAACAGTAGCTACAGAGATGGTACCTTAGCAACCTTCAGTCCTGCTATTTTTCTGCAGCCTGTTAGCTGGCTATGCTTCCTTAAGAATGCCTGACTAATGGGCTATACAGTTTGTTTCAGTTTCCATGGCTCCTTCAGCTTGCATTAAATTCAGCTGTGTTCTCACTTTTATATTCCATATGTCTTCCCTCAGCCTCTCACAGAGACAGTGCCTTAGAAACCTTTTTTCCCTGTAGATCTGTTGATTGGCTAAGCTTCCTTAGCAATGTCTGATCATTGGGTTGCAGGGAGAGATAGAAGTAGTAGCTACAATGACATGGCCTTTAAGCTTCTTTAGGAATGTCTGACCAATGGGCTGCAGGGGGATGTGGGAGCTGTAGCTACAGAGACAGTGCCTTAACAACCTCCAGTCCTTCTTTTCCCTGCAGCCTACTGACTGGCTAATCTTCTTTAGCAATGTCTGACCAATGGGCTGCAGGGGGAGGCAGAAGCAGTAGCTACAGAGACATTGCCTTTAAGCTTCTTTAGGAATGTCTGACCAATGGGCTGCAGGGGGATGTGGGAGCAGTAGCTACAGAGACAGTGCCTTAGCATTCTTCAGTCCTGCTTTTCCCTGCAGCTATTGGCTGGCTATGCTTCTTTAGGAATGTCTGACCAATGGGCTGTAGTTATCTTTGTATCACTTTCCATGCATCCCCCAGCTTGCATTAAGTTCAGCTGTGTTCTCCCTTTTACATTCCATATCTCTTCCCTCAGCCTTTCATAGAGACAGTGGCTTATCAACCTCCAGTCCTGCTTTTCCCTGCAACCTATTGGCTGGCTAAGCTTCTTTAAAAATGTGTGACCAATGGGCTGCAGGAGGAGGTGGGAGCAGTAGCTACAGACAGTGCCTTAGCAACTTTCAGTCCTGCTTTTCCCTGTAGCCTATTGACTGGCTAAGCTTCTAAACTTCATTAGGAATGTCTGACTAATAGACTGCAGTGGAAGGCGGGAACATTGGGAAAATCCACCAAATTAATTCTGCCAAACTCCAGACTAGAGAATGACACGTGAATGGCTGCCAGAAAGTGCTCCTCTGATGCAAACAGAAACAAGAAGTTGCATCAGAGAAGTTTCCAGCAGCTGCACGTGATGTCAAGGCTCCGGCTGCTTGTTGAGCAAAAATTAAAAATCGCCAGCGAAGGTAAGGGGAAGGAAGGAAGGGAGAGAGGGAGATGTTTGAACCACGGTGATCAGGAGCGAGGGAGGGGGCTGCTGGACCATGCAAAGGGCGCTGAAGGGGGCTGGAAAGAGAGGATGGAGAGAGGGGAGTGGAGAGGAACAGACGCTGAAGGGAAATGGGGAAGAGAGAGTGGGGAGAAGACTGAAATGGGGAAGAGAGAGTGGGGAGAAGACACTGAAGGGAAATGGGGAAGAGTGGGGAGAGACGCTGAAAGGAAATAATAATAATAATAATAATTTTATTTCTTATATACCGCTTTACCGTGAGGTTCTAAGCGGTTTACAGTAGAAACAGAAGAAATGCAATAAATAAGATTAATTAAGATGAAGAGAAAGTACTTACAGTTCCCTGACTGTCCCAAAGGCTCACATTCTTGCTAAAGTACTTGAGAAGAATAAATTAGTTAGGTTATAAACATAGAGTAGCAGAAGGTAGGAAAACAGTTCATAAGAAAATTAATTTCGAATACTTTATACATTATATATTATTCAAGGCGGAATACAAATTATAGGAATTACCAAAAGAATTACGTAATAAAGATTATCTAGATAAATTACATAACAGTGATTCGTGTACATTACATGGTGTGGTAGAGGATTCAATTATAAGAATTACATATCAAGGGAATCAAGTGATAACAGAATATAGTGAATATTATCAGTATATACGGTTTACAGATTGGAAGTTACCTAATAATGACGTAAGAAATTTATTGGATAGTGTGGAAAATGTTTATATAGGAATCAGAGTATGTATGATAGGAAAGGTTTTAAGAATTGAATTAATGTGTTATTCTATCGAGGGAGAGCTTGTGCATAAAGGGAGGATATTAGTTGGTAATGACGTGTTTTCTGAATAGAAATGTTTTGATTTCTTTTCGAAACACTTTGATATCTGTTGTATTGATCATTAGTTTGGTGATTGTGGGGTCAATTTTTGCTGCCTGTGTCGCTAGAAGGCTGTCGTATAGTTTCTTAAGACGGGTTCCATTATTAGGTGGGAAGGTGAATAGGTTTTGAGTTCTTCTTGATCTGGATAAGTGGTAGCGGTTTAGGCGGTTGTTTAGGTAACAGGGGGCAGTTCCATGGGTTATCTTAAACAGTAGACAATAGAACTTGAATTGAGTTCTTGCTTTTATCGGAAGCCAGTGAGAGTCTATATAGGCGGGAGTGATGTGGTCAAATTTGCTGAGACAGTAGATGAGTCTGATGGCAGTGTTCTGAACTGTCTGTAGTTGTTTTATCATATTGTTAGGACATGTTAGGTAGAGGCTGTTGCAGTAATCCAAGTTACTGAGTGTGAGGGATTGTACAATGATCTTGTAGTGTTCTTTGGTAAAGAAATTTCTTATTTTTCTTAGGTTTCGCATGGTGAAGAATGCCTTCTGTATGACTTTGTGTATCTGTGTCTGCATAGTGCAGCGTCTATCTAATTGTATTCCTAGAATTTTTAGAGTGCTCTGTATGGGATATTTGATTGTATTTACTTCCAGTTCTGTTATAGATTGCTTTTGTTCTTTCTCTAGTAGTAGGAATTTGGTTTTCTCTGCATTCAGTTTCAATTTATGGTTCTTCATCCATTTTTCTACAGTTTCCAGTGTTGTTATCAGGTGTTCATTGGAGCTGGGATCTTGTATGTCAAATGGGAGAATGATGGTTATGTCATCTGCGTAACTGAAAGATGTTATATTTAGGGCGTCTAGGGCAGTGCCTAAGGAAGCTATGAAGAGGTTGAATAGTATGGGCGATAGTGGGGATCCTTGTGGTACTCCGCAGGGGTTTGTCCAGGGTTCAGATAAAATATCTTTTGACTTAACTCTATATGATCTTGTTTGAAGGAAGCCTTGGAACCAGTTGTGAACTTTACCAGTTATTCCTATGGCATCTAGTGTCTGAAGAAGTATTAGATGATCTATTAAGTCAAATGCTGCTGAAAGGTCGAGTTGGATGATTAGTAATTTGTTTCCTTTGCTGAGGTGCTGTCGGGCTATATCAAGTAAAGATACCAGTAATGTTTCTGTGTTGTGATTGGCTCTGAAACCAGATTGAGTTGGATGTAGAATGTTGTGGTCTTCAAGGTAATTGGATAGATATTGTGCAACTAAACCTTCGATGATTTTGATGTATAGTGGGATAGAAGCAATTGGTCTATAATTTGTTGGGTTGTCTATTGGGCCTTTGGGATCTTTTAGTATGGGGGGGATTATTATTTCTCCAAGTTCCGGAGGGAATTGACCTTCCTTGAGAGTGGTTTGTAACCATAGCGTGAGACAAGTAATGAATTTGGTAGATGCTGTTGCTAATAGGTAAGGAGGACAGTTGTTCAAATCACAGGAGGATTTGCTGTATTTTTTGTACAGCAGGTCCAGGTCTGACCATTGTGTTGTTGGGAAGTTGGTCCAGGTCCTATCTGCTGAGATGGCTTCGTCATTTGTGGGCTTTATTGGTATCTCTTCAATGATATTTTGGGAATTGTTGAATGTAGATCTGATTGTGGTGATTTTATTTTTGAAGTAGTCCGATAATTGTGAAGCTGTTGGAGTCTGGGTTCCTTGGGTGGCGAGGAAGGGTTTGGTATCTGTGAGGTTTTTTACAATGCTGAAAAGTTTTTTGGTGTCTAGTTTTTCAGTGCCAATGAGTTTGGAGTAATAGTCTTTACGTTTTTCCTTCAGTTTGATTTTATATTGTTTGATTTGGGATCTCCATGCTGTTTTAATGTGGTCTTGTTTCTGTTTTTTCCATGATCTTTCTAGTTGTCTGCATTGCCTCTTTAGTTGTATGAGTTCAGTGTCATACCATTTGTCTGATGGTCTGCTTATTTTGTTTTTTGTTTTTAGTGGTGCTAGTTTGTTTAAAGTGGTTTCACTAATATAACGCCATGTATTTATGAACTCCTTGTGGTTGTTTAAGTCTAGTAATGGGTCTACTGTGTCCCAGAAAGTAATGGGTTCGATTTTCGGTCTGGATTTGAAGCTGGTTGTGATTGGAATAGGTTTGATTTTATTATACATCCAATTGATGGTGAAGGTGTACTTGTAGTGGTCGGACCATAAGGTTGGATTCCAAGAGCCGTTGGTGATGTGGATGTTTTGTGTGTTGAGGTTGGGAGATGTGTAAGCGGCAATGTCAAGTTGATGACCCTTTTCGTGTGTGGGTTCAGGATTGAGTAATTGGTAAGATAGGGTGTTAAGGAATGAAAGAATGTCTTCTACTTGATTGGAGGTGTGGTCTTCTAAGTGGAGGTTGATGTCTCCTAGGATCAGGTTGTGTGTGGAAGATAAGGAATTCTGGAAGATAAATTCTTCTAGTTCTTGTTTAGAAGTGTTCCATTTTCCTGGAGTGATATAGCATAGAAGGTAGTTCAGAGTTCCTGTGAGAGACTTGTCTGAGAGTTGGCAAGCAAGAAGGTCTAGGTGAGGGGTGGAGTGCTTGGTAAGGACTTTAATATTGAAGTTATTTTTTACAATGATTGCTAGACCTCCACCTTTTCTGTTTACTTTGCAAACTAGCTCTAACCGTTTGGGCAAAATTCAGTAATGCGAGGATCTGAGTCTGAAGTGAGCCAGGTTTCGGTTAGGAAGAGGCAACCTAAATTATCTTTGATCAGCCAGTCTTTAATTAGTTCTGTCTTTGGGCTGATTGATCGTATATTCAGATATGCGCAAGCAATTGATTTGAGTTTAGTGGGAGATTGTGTGGTGTGAGTATTGGTAATAGTTCTGGATGTAGATTGAGGTTTTTGATAGTTGGTCTTGGTTTTTGATGGTGGTCTTTTTCTCCAGGTTGCGTGAATGTTTTCAAGATTGGATGATGAACATGTTATCAGTGTTCTGGGGGTTTGCAGTTTCCTAGTGGATTGAAGCAGTCTGTGTGTTGTTGTGAGGATAGGTATGGAGTGAGTGTAATATCCGACAGTTTTCCATTTGTCTAAGAGAATGGTGAGCAATAGTAGGACTATGTAGAGTTTGGTTGTGAGTGTTGCCATTTTTTTTTTTGTGTGTGGATAGGGGTGTTAGTTCTGGTGTTTTTTGTTCTATTGGTGTTACCTGTCTTTTTGGAGTGCCTTTGTCTGTAAGTAGGATTTATGAGTGAGTTTTGAGAAGATGTGTGAGTGGGTGTTGAGAATTGTTCTTGGTGCTAATATGTGTTTAAATAAGTTAGGGCAAGCTATCTATCAGCAAGTTGTCTATTAACCATTAAGTATGATTCTATAGTTAAATAAAACAAAGTAAACCAATTGTTTTTTTTTTTAAGTTCAATGTATTTATTGTTTTCATAAATGCATAAAAAAAGGAAGTACATAGCAGAGTCATATAATACGATAACATGACGATAAATGAAAAGGAAAAGGCACAGTCCAGATCAAAGTAACATCAGTCAGAAGCACATCCTAGCAGCAATACAATTCTACTTTCAAAAAGCATGAGTAAAACAGTGATACAAATTTGAATAATCCATCAACCTTCTAAGTATAAAGAGTCACAATAAGATGACATTAAGTGCCAAATAGCTTCATGTTTATGGAGAGCACTATGTTTCTCAGCAAAGCATCTTTCATATCTCATAAATAAACAAACCGAGTTCCACCAAGACATATAGGATAGGTTATCAGCATGTTTCCAGTTGGTAATGATAAGTTTTAGAGCAATCATTAGTAAACATCTCAATAACTTTGCTGCATCATCATCTATCAAGGTTTTTAAGGCATGTCTGCCATAAATAACGACAGCCAGAGATATCTCCTCCTGAATACCAATAATAGAAGTGATGGTTTTCCAAATTTGAAGCCAAAAGGTGTTAACAGGCAAGCAATGAAAAATTACATGGTCTAAAGTTCCAACATTATCCGTACAAGACCAGCATCCTGAGCTTTCAGAGTTAGGAAGCTTTGATAATTTATATGGCGTCCAAAATGCTCTGTGTAACAAATAAAATACAGATTGTTTAATGGAGGAAGAGTGTAAAGCAGTATGAATCTCCCTCCAAATTTTGGGTCTAAGAGAGTATTTTAGAGTAACATCAGTGTCCTGGGACCAAGCACCCCATAAACCCAATGGCATATCTGATTTCATATCAATGAGCAAAGAGTACCATGCGGATGATTGGCCTTTATTTTTACATGCTATAAGATCATATAGGGTCCAGACAGATGGCTTAATTTGTTTGATATTGGGTAGGTCATAACCATCTTTAATGGCATGTCGTAATTGTAACCATTTGAAATAGTGTGAGGAAGGTATATTATAATTTTTACATATAATTTCAAAAGGAATCCAAGAACTATCACAATAAAGATGAGACAGAAAGGCAATGCCGGATCTCCTCCAAGATGCCCAATTAATAGGTTTACCCTGTATTTTGATTTTAGCATTATTCCATAAATATATGTAATGTGTATCTTCCCATTTCGTTTTCAGGAGATGATCTGCATATCGTAGAGCTATTTTAGTAGATCGAATTGGTTCAGAGTAAGAGGAATTAGTGGGTTCAGTGAATGTGGATGAAAATATATCAACATCAGAGCCTTCCTGTTCAATCAATAGCCAAGATGGAATGTTATCATAAGAACTGTTAGCTATCCAAAACGACCCCTGTCGTAACAACATGGCTGAATGATAATCATAGAAACTTGGAAAACGAACGCCTCCCTCGAGTTTTCCTCTTTTCAGTTTTTGTATACTAATACGAGGCGTCGAATTATTCCATAAAAATTTGGATAGAGTTGTTTCAATTGTTTTGTAAGTAGATCTGGGTAGATATACCGGAATCATGCTCAAAGTGTAATTTATGATTGGAGAGATCATCATCTTAATCGTATCAAGACGACCCCACCACGAGAGTTTGAGAGGTGACCAGCGGGAGGTAAGTTTTGCCACCGATGTAATAAGATGCTCTGAGTTATATTGAATTGTTTCCTCAATTGTTGGGGCAAAATAAACACCCAGATATTTAAGTTTTCTTCCTGTCCATGTTAGTCCAAGCTGCTGTATTGGTTCATATGTCGCAAGAGAATTTAAGGACATCACTTCAGTTTTTGATAAATTCAACTTATATCCAGATATAAGGGAGTACTCTTGAATAGTATCAAGGACATGGGAGATAGAATCGACTGTCACATACAATAACACATCATCCGCATATGCAGATAACTTAATGTCCCGTTTATTATTTTTGATTCCGGTTATATTAGGATGTAACCGAAGAGCAATGAGTAATGGTTCCAACGCCAAATTAAATAGAAGAGGGGACAATGGGCATCCCTGTCGAGTTCCTCTTTCAGGTGTAAATGGAGCAGAAAAAATACCATTGATAAATATTCTCGTGCAAGGAGCAGTATATAAGATGCGCAGCATGTCAATAAATTTGGAATCAAAGCCAAACCATCTCAGGACTTGAAACAAATAGGGCCATTCAATTCTATCAAACGCTTTCTCTGCGTCCAGGCTCATAGCCGCCATAGGTTCCGATACATTTTGAGATCGTGCGATAACATTAAGAAACGTCCTCGTGTTATCACTAGAGAGTCGATTAGGTAAAAAAACATTCTGGTCCACTGATATAAGAGTAGGGAGGACCTTCTGAAGCCTGGAAGCCAATAATTTAGCATAAATTTTAGCATCTATATTTATCATCGATAGGGGCCTATAATTAGACACACATAAAGGATCTTTGTTAGGCTTAGGTAAAACAATAATTGTGGCCTCAGTGAAGGAGCCTCGGACATCTCCAGAAGTCAGAAGATAAGTAAAATATTCCAATAAGTGAGGCAATAGTTGTTTGTGGAAGGTGACATAAAACTCAACTGTGAGCCCGTCAGGGCCAGGAGTCTTCGCTTTTGCCATTGATGTGATGATCTCAAACAATTCTGTAGAAGAGAAATCTCGGATCAAGGTGAGGTTGTCATCGTCTCCAACATTAGAATGTGGTAATTTAGATAGAAAACCAGATACGTCACCATCAAGATCCAGTTCAGATGAATACAGAGCTTCGTAGTACCTATGGAAGGCACTTAGAATTTCTTTTGGGTCAGTAAAAACATCACCTTGATCGTTTCTAATAGCGGTTATGTTATTTCTGTCTCTTTTACCTTTAAGGTAGTTAGCCAGATTATGACCGCACCTGTTAGATTCAGTGTAATAAGATGCAGCTTGAGTAAAAACTTGGTTAGCCGCAGACTTACTTAAATAGACATTATATTTAAATCGTAAAGCCCGTAATGAGTCTAAAGCCTTCATATCATTTAAATGTGTATGGTGATAATTTTCAAGAGTTTTAATTTCAGATTCTAATTTAGACACTTCTGCCATTGCAGCTTTCTTTTTGGAGGCTGAGTAAGCAATAATAAGCCCCCTTATATAGGCTTTGAATGCGTCCCAAATATAAGTCCAATTAATATCAGCAGGAGAATTAAAAATAAAATATTCCTCAATGGCATCAGAGATATAAGATACAAAGTCATAATCTTGGAGAAGAGTGTTATTGAATCTCCATTGTCTTGACGAAGTTTCACAGCCGAGTGTTTTCAGTTTAAGTTGTACTAAAGCGTGATCCGACACGCTAATTTCTTTAATATCAGAAGAATGAATAAAACGTACCAGTGAAGGGGACATCAAGAAGTAGTCCAATCTTGAGTAGGAATTGTGAGGGGCAGAAAAAAAGGTAAAATCAATGTCCTCAAGGTGTGTGATTCTCCATGGATCAATTAATTTGAATTGTGAAATAAGATCTTGTAAATAAAACCAATTTTTGGATTTTTTGTACATAATTGAGGATTTTCTGTCTTTACTGGGATCCTGAATTACGTTGAAATCACCCCCAAGTATGAAGTGATGATCCCTAAAAGAATTCAATAAATCAGCTATTTCCTCATAAAATGTTACATCATCCAAGTTGGGACCATATACATTCAGAAACATCAATTTAATGCCATCAATTTCAAGAACTGTTTGAATCCATCTGCCATTAGAGTCAGAACGATGTGAGAGTATGGCTATATCTTTTCTCTTTCTGACAAATAGTAATACTCCATTTTTTTTTCTCAGTGCAGGAGAATATAGGACAGGGTACGCCCAAGTGAAGGAGCATTTCTTAGCTTCATTTTCAGAAAGGTGTGTCTCTTGTAAACAGAGAATGTCAGCCTGAAATTTAGACAAATAGTTAAATATTTTCTTTTTTTTAATAGGATTATTCAATCCTTTAACATTAAAAGTCAAGCAATGTAACGGCATGTAAGTTACCACAATGAGCTAGTGAAGTGATATATATCATAATGCAATACATAGGAAAGTAGAAACATTTCTGTGTCGTGCTATGGACTGTTAGAGAAGGAAGAACAAAAAAATAAAAAAAAGCCATCCTGTTATCCTAGGTAAGTAAGTTAAGCTAGGGATAATGAGAACAGGGAAGAGGAGAGAACAAAGTCAACCCGCACAGGAGAACAGCTTAAACAGCAATATATACTATAAAACATATGTTCAGCATTATAAAAGTACAAAATGACATAAATATGACCTATTAAGCTAGTCAAACTGAAGTAACAGAAACATCTAACGAGAAGGACACAGATGCTACTGCATAATATCAGAATGCGTGAGAAAAAAAAAAAAAAAAAGCAATACTCAGGTAGCATCAATATGACTAGGAGCCAGGTTCTCCAGATAGTCAGCCAATTCTCCAGGTTGAGTAAAATCTTTAGTGCAGTTGTTATAGGTCACACGTAGTTTAGCTGGGTATAGCATCCCAAACTTGGCACCAAGTTGTTTCAGCCGAGGTCTGTACTCCAGGAGTTGTTTTCTTGCTTTAGCCGTTTGTTTACAAAGATCCGGTACAAATAGCAGTGAGTGACTTTCATATTTGATGGGAGCTTGAATTCTGGCCTGCTGCATGATCTCAAGTACTTGCGTGTAGCGGAGTAGACGTACCACCACCGGTCTCAGGTATTTGCCAGGAATCTTAGGCTGTTGAGCCGGGACGCGATGCGCCCGTTCTATTTCAAACGGATGTTTAAAGTCAAGTTTGAGAATTTTAGGCAGAGTATCCTCCAAAAACTTGATCATGTTTCGCCCTTCCCTGGACTCAGGAAGACCCAAGATCCTGAAATTACTCCGGCGAGATCGATTACTTTGGTCTGCCAATTCATTTTCCAGTAGAGAGATTTTATTAGCCTGTCTTTGTAGCATTTTAATATTCTCAGCGTTTACCCCCACTTTTATTTCCACAGAGTCCATTCTGGCGTTTAAATCAGCTATTTCAGCTTTAAATGTGGAAATTTCAGCCAGAATCTCTTCCGTGGCAGTTTTGTTCTCTGCCATGAGGGATCGAAGAGCGCGAATCTCCTCAAGCAAGGAGGCAGCGGTGACGTCATCGATTTTCATCGGCGGTTTTGATGGGGAAACCGGCTCGAGACTGCGCCGCTTACCCGTTTTACTGGATGCCATGTGGGTTAGGACTGTTCAGTAGCTACAGCCAGCATAAATTCTCGGCGAATAAAATGCCGAAATCGGGGCTATCAGGTTCCTCGTGCGGGAGACACTCGTTCAGGCAGCCATCTTCCTTGGCGCTCACTAGCGCCCCCCGTAAACCAATTGTTAAGTAAAAAACTAGCAGTTAGATATGAGATTTGATCTTTGTGCTAGTATGTGTTTAAACAGGTTAAGGGCAAGAAGTCTATCAGTATGTTGATTATCAACCATTAATTATAAGTCAATAGTAAAAATAAAACATGGTAAACCAGCAGTTAAATATAACAATGTATAATAAGTTATTTTGGTCTTCCTGCTGGCTTATGGTGTTAGAAGGCTGTGCGCTATTGGAATGCTCAAAATTAAGGATCCCTCTGGTTTCGGTGTAGTGGCTGAACGTGGGCTCCTCTCTCCTCTTTTTTCTTCTTTCCTGCTCGCTTGAGGAGCAGGTAAGGCTGTATGTAGTTGTCGAATTAAATTCAAAAGAAAACCTGGTGGTTTCGGGGGAGGGGAGGATCGCTTCGCATTTCCCATAGGATCGGGCTCTTCTCCTGCCTTCTTGCTGGTTCTTTAAGCAGGCAAGGCTGTGTGCAGTTGTAGGTTAAATTTAAAAGAAAACCCCGCTGGATTCGGGGGATGGGCGGACTGCCTCTCGTTCCCTCGCTGGACCGGGTTCCTCTCTCCTCTTTTTTCCCACCTTCCTGCTAGCTCGAGGAGCAGGCAAGGCTGCATGCAGTTGCAGGATTAAATTCAAAAGAAAACCTCGATGGTTTCGAGGGAGGGGCGGTCCGCTTCGTGCTTCCCCGTTGGATCGGGCTCCTCTCCTGATTTCCTGCTGGCTCTCTAAGCAGTCAAGGCAGTGTATCGTGGGGTAGGTTTAAAGGAGACCTCGCTGGTTTCGGAGGAGGGGTGGACCGCCTTACGCTCTACTGCAGGATCGGGTTCCTCTCTCCTCTTTTTTTTTTCTGCTTTCCTACTAGATCGAGGAGCGGGCAAGGCTGTATGCAATTGAAGGGTTAAATTCAAAAGAAAACCCCGCTGGTTTCGGGTGAGGGGCGGACCGCCTCGTGCTCCCCTGTAATATCGGGCCTCTCTCCTGCCTTCCTTCTGGCAATCTAAGCAGGCAGGTTAGTGTGCTGTGGGCAGGTTTAAAGGAAACCTTTGCTTGTTAGGCGATGCATTCTCCAAATATTTTTTTTTTATCCGGTATCCCAGATATATTACCAGAAAAAAATTACCAACTCATTCCGTTATAGACAGAGAAACTTGAATTTTCAAAGATTTCTTCAGCAGAGCTCCGATTTCAAACTGCCATCTTAGATCTGCTCATTCTAGAAATGGGGAAGAGAGAGTGAGGAGAAGATGCTGAAGAGAAATGGGGAAGAGATAGTGGAACAGACACTGAAGGGAACTGGATGGAAGGAGGGGATAAAGAAAAAAAGGCACATACTGGATTGGGGAGCTCTGAGGGGAGGAAAGGAGGAGAGAGATGCTAAAAATCACCTGGAGGAGGGAGGAAGATAGAAGGGAGGAAGACAGAGATGCCAGACTATGGGGGAAGTAGAGGGAAGAAGATGGGAAGATGGGAAGGGGGGATAGGGACAGATGGAAGGGAGACGCATAGTAACAGAGCATATGGAAGAGGCAGAGAGAAGGCAGACAGTGGATGGAAGGAACTAAGCAGAAACCAGACAACAAAGATAGAAAAAAAATTTCTATTTATTTTCTTTTTTTTTTGCTTTAGGATAAAGTAGTATATTAGTTGTGTTGATAAACATTTATAAACAAAGCCCTGCCAGCTGAATATCTCTTTCTCTAGTTCGGCAGCCAGAACTTTGATTTATAAAATGACAATTGTACAGAATATTGTTTCTTTTTATACTTTAATAAAATAAGTTCAGTATAAAACTATTCAAAGCTTGTGTGGATGGGATCAGATGGTTTGTGGGGATGGGGATCAAACTCACGGAGACAGGACCGAGCTCATGGGGACAGGGACAAAATTTTTCCCCGCATGTCATTCTCTTCTCCAGACCTAGCTAAATCACTTTTTCACATGGAAACCCTAGATTCACCCCCAGGTACATTAGATGGTGTGGGTGCCCACCAGAACAGTTAGGGAAAAATGCTTGAGTACCTGAATAATTTGTAATCCGCATAGAATTGTAGGATATGCAGAATATAAATTATTAAAAAAAAAAAAATTTAATGAAAATCCGTGGAGGGGCATAATCGAAAGGGATGTCAAAGTCCGTTTTCATCTAAGTCGCAAGTCGTCCAAAGTAAAAAAAAGCCTAGGACACATTTTCGAAAAATACGTCCAAATTTTTTTTTGTTTCGAAAATCATCTAAATATACGTCCTGCTGATCTGATCGTCCAAGTCGCTAAATCGTCCATCTTTATACCACATTTTCATCCAACTTTTTGTCCAAGTCAAAAACGTCTAGAACAAGCCCTGTTGGATGTGGGAGGGGTCTGCAAACTGATGGACTGAACACCCAGACATGGCACCTAAATAGTGGGGTACCATACAGGGCACTGCTGTGAACATCACAAAAAGGGTGCCATGTCTTCTCCTCACTACAGCTCCATTATAGGTCATGGTGAGCCCCCCCAAACCACCTCCAGAATCCCCTAGACCCACTTATCTACCACCCCAATAGCCCTTATGGCTGCAGGAGCCATTTATATACCAGTACAAAAGGGTTTGGGGGTGGGTGTATAAGGGAGTGCACATGTTTAAGTATCAATGCATTGATTACAGGGGCTTATGGGCATGGGTCCTTCTCTGCATGAGTCCCTAATCCACCCCCAAGACAGCTTAAGATGCCTCTGGGCTTTCCTATGCCCGGCTGCCAGGTGATGATGGTCTGGAGGCTGAATTTTAAAGATGTAATTAATATTTTTATGGGGGTGGGAGTGGGTCGGTGATCACTGGGGTAGTTTGTGGGGGTCTGTATTATGTGTTTTCAGTGCTTATCTGGTGAGTTTAGGTGGGATTTTGTGACTTAGACCATGTTTTACATGGTCTAAGTCACAACGTCCAAGTTCCATCCATCATCGGATGTATAACTTTCGGTTATACATGCTGTACGACTAAGTTTAAGCCAGCCCTCGTCCCGCCCAACTTCCGCCCTCGACACTCCTCCTGAAACGCCCCATTTAGCTTTGGTCGTTCAGCGGCACTATGAATAATAATAATAATTTTTATTCTTATATACCGCCAAGCCATATAAGTTCAAGGCGGTTTACAGCAAAAGGCGCTGGACAATCAGCGAAGAGGTTACAATCAAAGTCAGCAATACAATCTTACATAATAAAGAAGGTGAAAGCTATAGAGTTCTTAGGGTTACTAGATTGAATAAACAGTGCTGAGTAGATTCTTAGTTAACAAATCGATTGAACAGACTCATTTTTAATAGTTTTCTAAAATTGAAGTAGGATGAAGAGAGCGCGAAAACGTTACTAAGCCAGTCGTTCCATTTGCCTGCCTGGAAGGCAAGAGTTCTGTCTAAGAATCTTTTGTAGTGGCAGGCTTTTATTGTCGGATAGGTGAACAGATGTATTCTTCGTGTGGGCCTAAGATAACTTGTCAGATTCAAGTGGGAAACCAGGTAGGTGGGGGCCAGACCAAATATTGATTTACAACATAGACAAGTAAACTTAAACAGGATTCGTGCCTCTAGGGGCAGCCAATGGATTCTGATAGTAGGAGCTAATGTGTTCCCATTTATTCAGCCTAAAGATTAGACGAACTGCCCAATTTTGAATGACTTAGTTTTAGAATGGTTTTTTTTTTAAGGAACCTAAGTAAATAATGTTGCAGTAATCGAGCAAGCTCAGGATGGAAGATTGAACCATTAAGCAGAAGGATGGTGCATCAAAGTATTTTCTGATGGTTCTGAGTTTCCATAGAACCGAGAAGCATTTTTTGACTAGTAAGTCTGTGTAAGCATTTAGAGTGAGGTGGCGGTCCAGGGTGACTCCCAGGATTTTAATGGAGTGGTCAATAGGGAAGTTCTGACCATTCAAGGAGATCAAAGAGTCTTTGATTTTGTCATTAGGGCTTGCCAGGAAAAATTTAGTTTTGTTGGTGTTGAGTTTCAATTTGAAATCGGTCATCCATCGTTCGATTTCCTTTAGAATGGATGATAGATGAATCTTTGTCTTGGAGGTCAGAGTAGTAAGGGGAATAACAATGGTGATATCGTCAGCATAGATATAAAATTTAACCTTTAAGCTTTGTAGTAAGTTCCCCAATGAGGCAAGGTAGATGTTGAACAATGTGGGGGAAAGAGGAGAGCCCTGTGGGACTCCGCAAGAGTTAACCCAACTAAAGGATTTTTTATTGTCACTGTAGACTTGATATGACCGTTTGCTCAAAAAACCCAAAAAACATTTTAATATGTTACCTGAAAGACCAATTGACTCCAGAAAGGCAATTAGAATAGCATGGTCAACTAGATCAAAGGCACTACTTAGGTCTAGTTGCAGAATAAGAGCACTTGTACCCTGACTGAATAAGGTATGGAGGAAGTCTAGTAGTGATGCCATGACAGTTTCGGTGCTGAATCCGGAACGAAAACCAGACTGATTGTCATGCAATATGCTAAATTTGTCCAGATACAGTACTAGATCCTGGTTCACCAGTCCTTCCATTAGCTTGATGAATAGGGGAGTGCTCGCAATTGGTCTGTAATTAGATGTCAGGTTGGTAGATTCTCTAGGGATTTTTACGATTGGGGTGATCAAGATCTGGCCTAGATCCTCAGGGAAAGTACCGGTGAGTAAGAGAGAGGAGAGCCAGTTGTATAACTTGGCTTTGAAAGAGATTGGAGCGACTTTCATAATGTTTGGGGGGCAGCAGTCTAATCTGCAGTAGGAAACGGCGTATTTCGCATAGTATTTGGAGAATTGTTGCCAGAATGGTGTAGTGAAGTTATTCCAGGCCATATCTACCCTAGGGTCATCTTTGTGTTGGTCAACCGGGTAGTTCAAATGGTTGGTTGAGGAGCCCGCTAGTTTGGATCTCAAATTGATGATTTTGTTGTTGAAAAATTCAGCCAGATCATCTGCAGATGGAGGGGAATCAAGGGTAGGACAGGATAAGGCCTGTATGTCATAGAGATTGTTGACTAGTTTAAAGAGATTTCTACTGTTGGTGTTCGGCGATCCAATTTTTTGGGCGTAGAAGTTTGAGCGTTTCTTTAATATTAGTTTTTTGTATTCATTTAATTTTAGTCTCCAATTTGACCTCCCCACGCTGTCCCCTGATTTCAACCCTTGTCTTTTGAGTTTCCTTAACTCCCATTTCATATTTCCTAACTCGGTATCGTATCAGCCATCCAGATTCTTGTTTCTTATTTTTATTAGTTTAGCGGGGGCCATTTTGTTTAGTATTTGCGTACTCATGTTGGTCCAAGAGTCAGCCGAGAAGGAGTCTGAGTCTGGGCTAGAAGATAAGTCATAGTGTGACCAGAATTCTATTGGGTTCACCATACCTCTGCTAGCTACCATTTATTTAGGTCTTTTTGTCACCATGGGTTTGGATGGGGAGCGTCTTACTTGCCAGCAGAATTTGAAACTGCATAAACGGTGGTTTGACCTTAGAGAGTCAGTCCATATGGCTTGGTTCCAGTAAATCTTGGGATTGGCTGGTTCTTTGATGGAAAAAGTGACAAGATCTAGCTGGTGGCCTTTTTGATGGGTCTTTTCTGGAGGCGGCACAAAGATCAAGGGAAGAAATGAAGGAAATTAGATCTTTGGAGTCATCCTGCTCTGTCTGCTCTAGGTGAATGTTTAGATCACCTGTCAGTAGGTTGTGTTGGCCTAGTGTAGAATTTGTAAGGAGGAATTCGTAGAAGATGTCTTTGGCTGTTGGCCATTTCTTGGGAGGAATGTAGAATAAGGTAATTATTAGAGCGCCTTCTAACTGATCTGACCAGAGTTTACAGGACATGATTTTGAGGTCCGCTGAGGAGTTTGAGGCTAGGATTGTGAACTTGAAAGATTCTTTTAGGATGATGGCTAATCCTCCCCCTTTGCCTCTGCTTCTAGGTAGAGATAAAATTTTAAATCCAGGAGGCAGGCAGTTCCGTATAATAATGTCGTTATCTGCGACCAACCAAGTTTCCGTTAGAAGAACAAAATCGGGGTTGGCTTCTTCAAGCCAGTCTTTGACCAGCTGAGACTTATTCCTAATTGAACGTATGTTTAAGTAGAAACCAAGAAGAGTGTGATGGTAAGGAGCATTGGTGGTTACAGAGTAGGTAATCTTTCTCAGTTTCCGCTGTCTTTTACAGAAAGGTCTGCTGGGTTTTTGTGAGGGGGGTATGACCGGGATTTGGAAGGGGCCCCATTCAGAGCAGTCGTATAGAGACGGATTATCAGCTCTAAGATGGTGTGAGTTGTCTGGGCGAGATCTTGTGAGTACTGGGATAGGGATAGCAAAGAATGCAGCAATTGACCTGCTTTTGTAGCAGATCCAATAGACCATGAGAGTCCAAATCAAATAATTAGTTAAGAGAGCCATCTTATATCCAAGAGACTGAAAGGCTTGAGAGAGGAGCTAGTGGAATAAATCATGCAGGGAATGGTGGGAATTGACTGGAGTAATCATGCAGCTATTTTAAGTGGAAAAGTCATGCTAAAGGTTTAGCTGGAGTAGTCATGCAAATACTTATCAGATTTTTTCCCAGTTCATGGGCCTTCCAGGGCAGAATCTCTCAATCAGGCGCAGATTGTTGGGAAGAGCTTGTAGAGGTGAGTGGAAGTTCTCAGTAGCAGTCCCCAAGTTGCTGGGGGGAGGAAGTGGCAGCGGAGTAGTGTCTTTCGTCCGTTGTTTGGATGTGCCAGGCTACAGGAGGTGGGGAGCTGTGGCATAAGGGAGCTTGGCTAAGCTCCGCTCAGTCGCTTCGTAAAGGCGCGCACTAAGGCACGCGCCTTTGCCATGCACCTTAGCTGGTACGCTGAATGGCTAAGCGCCGTTCCCTCCTCTGAACTTGAATGCTCTCGGCAAGAGAGGGGCAGAGCAAGCTCGCATGCCCTGATGGGAGGAATGGGACGCTGCAAAACTCCGTGCAGGAGCTGGCCCGATCGTCAGTGGACTTGGAGGGAGGGCCGCTGTAAAGCTCCGTGCAGGAGCTGGCTCGTGGGACGACGGTGGATCTGCCGAGGAGGGCCGTTCCCTCCTCCGAACTTGAATGCTCCCGGCAAGGGAGGGGCGGAGCAAGCTCGCACGCCCTGATGGGAGGAGTGGGCCGCTGCAAAACTCCGTGCAGGAGCCGGCCTGGTTGTCGGTGGACTTGGCGGGGGGGCCGCTGTAAAGCTCCATGCAGGAGCTGGCTCGTGGGATGACGGTGGGTCTGCCGAGGAGGGTCGTTCCCTCCTCCGAACTTCTCCACACCTAGGTCATTTTTAAATACGTCCAAAACCCGGTTTTATTATCGGCACTTGGACGTTTTTGACTTATGATCGTCCAAGTGCCAACTTAGGCCAGTTTTTGGACGTTTTTCTCTTTCGATTATGAGCCCCTTAGGGTAATTTTCAAGATAAAATTTGCCTACATACCTACAAACATACAATTATTGCTCACTTTATAGATAAGATAAACACGCTCGAGAAATGGGCCGCGACATGCAAATGAGGTTTAACGTGGATAAGTGTAAGATGAAGCATGTCGGTAACAAAAATCTTATACACAAATACAGTATGTCCGGTGCAGTAATTGGAGAGACCCTCCCAGGAAAGAGACTTGGGAGTACTGGTCGACAAGTGAATGAAGCCATCTGCACAATGTGCGGTGGCGGCAAAAAGGGCAAACAAAATGCTAGGAATGATTAAGAAGGGGATCACGAACAGATCGGAGAAGGTTATCATGTATCTGTACCGGGCCATGGTACGCCCTCACCTGAAATACTGCGCCCAGCACTGGTCGCCGTACATGAAGAAGAACACGGTACTACTCAAAAGGGTCCAGAGAAGAGTGACTAAAATGGTTAAGGGGCTGGAGGAGTGAGAGATTAGAGAAAATGGACCTCTTCTCCTTGAAAAGAGGATACTGAGAGGGGACATGATCGAAACATTCAAGATAATGAAGGGAATAGGCTTAGTATATAAAGACAGGTTGTTCACCCTCTCCAAGGTAGAGAGAACAAGAAGGCACTCTCTAAAGTTAAAAGGGATTCAAGACAAAGTTAGACAAGTTTCTGCTGAACCAGAACGTATGCAGGTAAGTCAAGTCTCAGTTAGGGCACTGGTCTTTGACCTAAGGGCCGCCGCATGAGTGGACTGCTGGGCACGATGGACCACTGGTCTGACCCAGCAGCGGCTATTCTTATGGAATATAAAAGGGAGAACTACTGCTACTGCTACTTATCACTTATATAGTGCTGAAAGGCATATGCAGCGCTGTACATTTTGACATTTATAGACAGTCGAGCTTACAATCTAACTTGGCAGACAGACATGACATATAGGGTTGGGGATACAGAACCCAAGGTGAGGGGAGTTAGGAGTTGAAAGCACTCTCAAAGAGTGGGCTTTTAACTGGGCTTTGAGCACTGCCAGAGACGGAGCCTGCCAAAGGGATTTCAGTAGCTTGTTCAAAACATATGGCACAGCAAGGCAGAAGGGACAGAGTCTGGAGTTGGCAGTTGAAGAGAAGGGCACAGATAGGAGGGACTTACCAGCTGAGCAGAGCTCATGGGGGAGGGGAGAATCATAGGGGTATATAAGTGAAGAGAGATAGTGAGGTGCAGCTGAGTGAGTACATTTGTAAGTAAATAAGAGGAGTTTGAATTGTATTCAGAAATGGATGGGAAACCAATGAAGTGACTTTAGGAAAGGGTTAATATGAGTTAAACAGCTCTTCTGTAATATGAGTTGTGCAGCCAAAATTCTAGACAGATTGGAGGGAAATGAGATTTCTAAGCAGAAGGCCTATGAGTAATGAGTTGCAGTAGTCTAAGCGTGAGGTAATGTGGGTATGAATAAGTGTTTTGGTAGTGTGCTCAGAGAGTAAGAGTTAGATTTTATATTATATTATAGAGGAAGATGCGGCAGGTTTTAGCAATATGTTGTATCTGGTTGATGAAGGAGAGAGAGGAGTCAAAGATGACCCCGAGATTATGAGCAGACAAAATAGGAAGGATAAGAATGTTGTTCACAGAGTTGGAGAATGAGGGAAGCGGAGAGGTGAGTTTAGGAGGGAAGATGAGCAGCTCTGTTTTAGCCATATTCAGTTTTAGAAGGTGGCGAGACATCCAGGCGGCAATGTCGGACAGGCAGGCTGAGACTCTGGTCTGGGTTTCAGTAGAAATATTTGGTGCAGAGAGGTAGATCTGGGAGTCATCAGCCTAGATGTGCTTTGGGGCAGTTACCGCAGCAGCAGCCGTTAGCGCAGCTTTGCAAAGGGGTGGGTTAATATTTCCACCCTTGAACTGGAATTGCAGCTAAAGATTTTGTGTAAGGATTAAAGACTTCCCAGGACTTAGAATACATCAGCAAATGGTGCTATTACTTACAAGTTTCAATTTTGCATTAATTGAACGCCTCTTTGTGCTTGAAACTTGGAAGAAATTCTTTGTCCTCAAGTTTATTGTTCCTTTCTATTTTTAGAGATTTTTGTGTTGTTGGAAGCTCTCCAGTAATGAAGGCGGGAAACTTGCAGCTGCGCTTCCAAGTTTGCTCAGTCAGTAATTCCTCTATTATCCAGGCAAACCTTGAAGGAAAGGAGACAAGCACCCATCTAGTACTACAGCAGGAAAGTATGAGCCCCCTCATTACAACAATGAGAAGGAGACAGAGGAAGAGAGTGAGAACACAAAGATACCAAAGATAAGATTTCAGGTACTTGAGTATCCCCAGAATTAGTTAAACCACACAGTTTGCCTATGTAGGTACCTATGTTTACCCTAAACCAGGGGTGTCCAACCTGCGGCCCTGTGAAGTATTTTGTGCGGCCCTGGTCGATGGTGATGCAGTGTTTTCCTCTGCTGCTCCTGGGGCTTTACTGTCTCACTGGCTCCCTCCTCTGTCTTGCTGCAGCGTTTGCGCGGCCCCAGAAACATTTTTTTCGGCCAATGTGGCCCAGGGAAGCCGAAAGGTTGGACACCCCTGCCCTAAACAAAAATAAAAAATACTCCCCACTCTCTGATGCCACTAGCACTTATATAATTGCTAGTATTGGGGGGGAAAGCTTTAGACTACAGATGAGCAAAACTACTTTCCCTTGTCAAATTGAGCTAACGCAGGGGTAGGCAATTCTGGTTCTCGAGTGCCGGAGCCAGGTAAGGTTTTCAGGATATCCACCATGAATATGTACGAGATGGCTTTGCATGCATTGCCTTCTTGAGATGCAAATCTATCTTATGCATATTTATTATGGATATCCTGAAAACCTGACCTGGCTCCGGCTCTCGAGGACCGGAATTGTCTACCTCCACTCAACATAGCCAGCTAAGTGAAATAGTCACATAAAGACAGGGCTGACTTTTATGGGATCCTATTTATTTAAAAACTTATATCCCGCCGAAACCAAAGATACATACTGTATGTAGCTAAATATTAGCACTTAACTGGACAAATGCTGACTCTGCTCCCAAAACACCCTCAAAATAGTCAGTTTTGAGTTGGGTGCTAATCGGACATTTTCAGCAGCATTTTCTGGTTAAATAATAATAATAATAATAACTTTATTTTTGTATCCCGCCATACCCTGAAGAGTTCTAGGCGGTTCACATCAATTAAACAAGGTTACAAGTGGTTTACATCAGTTGAGCGGGGTTACAAGCGGTTCAATAACAAATTGATCAAAGTTGCCAGGGGGGGGTGAGGGAAGGATGTAGAGGGGAGAGGGGTTGTTAGATAGAAGGGGCGTTGGGATCCTGGTCTTGGAAGAGGCGGGTTTTGAGTAGTTTTCTAAAGCCGAGGTAGTTGGGGGCCTTGAGGGCCATTTGGGATAACCATGGCCCTCATTGATTAGGACTGGTTAGCCTGGATCAAGCGATTTAATTGGTCAGGAGCCATTTCTGGCCAGCTAAATAGCTTTGCATACTGGATTTTATAAATAATTGTAAATTTCCCTTTGCTCTGTTCAGAATCCAGGCAAAAACATATCTAAAGAGGGTAAGTGCCTTCTTTGTATCATGCATATGTTTACATGTCTAACCCATAAGAACAAGGTAATGGTGGAATAGAAATCACTAATGTAATATAACATAAGAATAACCATATTGGATCAGACCAATGCTCCTTCTAGCCCAGTATTCTGCCTATCTAGGTCACAAGTACTTGGCAGAATTCCAAATATTAACAACATTCCATGCTACCGATTCTAGGGTGAGCAATGTCCATCTATATCTCAATAGCAAACTATGGACTTTTCCTCCAGGAATTTGTGTGTGAAGGTCTGTTAATGTGTTTAACAGTACTGTTTTATAATTAGTACACATAGAAGGAAATGTTTTTTCACTTAATAAATAGTTATGCTTTGGAACTCATTGGCAGAGGATGTGGTAACATTGGCTAGTGTAGCTGGGTTTTGAAAGGCGCATGGCATGCCGGTGATATAGTATCAAAATGCAGCCCAGAAGAAAATGACAGATTATTTTTCTTTCCAGTACAGTATGACATAATGCTTTAGAACATCTTTTAGTGTTCTGGTTTGCAATCATTTCGTGCCATACCAATGTTTTGCTGAGTTTTGTTATTGATGTTGCTGAAATACTTGTGCAGTGACTGTTGTTCATTGATTGTACGTTGTTTCAAGTTGACCTAAATAAAGTTTTTAAAAAATGCAACTCTGGATATAACGGACTGTTTTTCCAGGTCCCTTGAAGTCTGTTATAAGAGATTATACTGTAGTGAGAAGATACTGAGTAGAAGAGCAGAGCGCTCAATGCAATATACAGTATATGGGATAAGAAGGTCATAAAGGAAGGAGTATAGCACTTGGTGAATAGTAGTTAGATACTTGTAAGAAATTCAAAATACATTTTAGTAACAGAAGAAAAGAACAAGAGTGGTATTGTGATATAATGATACTCAAAGGTGAAGAGGAGGAATATGTAAAAACAAATATTTCTGTTCAGGAGTAGGGCTACAGAAAATGGACATAAATTAGAAGGGGGTCTGAGGTAAACCTAGAATGATTTTCAGAAGATGGGGTTCATGAGGTGCTAGCTAAATTAAGAGTAGACAAAGCAGCAGTGCCGAATGAGATAAATCAGTATTGGAGGAACTTAAGGAAGCTCTGGCATCTTGTTGTATGATCTTTCAACAATAATTTAGGCTACCAGGGAGATGGTAAAGTAATAGTTTTTCAAGGGGATCCTGAATTTCTTAAATGAAGGTTCCATCTGCCAATTACATAAGTCTTTTTGATAAATTCAGACCAATTATAAGTGTAACACCCTTCCTCTCCCAAAAGGGAGGGTTTGTTAAGCAATTGGGGAGAGAGTTCTTTTTTCACAGCGAGTTTTTAAAAGCAGATTTTCGCTGTCTGTATTTCATTGAGAAAATAAGAGAGGCTTCTGACTCATTTTGGTTGAGCAGCAGCCCCTGCAGTAGAAATATATCAATTTCATCAAATGTTATATGGCTGAGCTGAGCAGAGAGGGAGGTAGGGAGCACCTTATGTTAATTATGCACTGAGGGACAAACAGACAGACTGATGGGAGTTCTTTCATACATTTTGAGGGGCTTAATTCAATGAAGGGAATTAAGCTTGTGGGAATAATGTACATACACTAAATGGAGAGAGCTGGATGAGAATAAGGGAATTGGAAAACCTACTCCCCACAAGTATAGGAGAAAGGGAGATGGGTAGGCTTTCCAGAGAGCAGAGTCTTAGTTTGGAGTAAGTTCTCAGTTCACTGTGGGTGGAGGGAGTGTCTTTTGCTGAGCTACCTTTAATAGTTTTGGCAGAGATGGGAAAAAGCTCTCTAGTGGGGAAGCCCTGTCACTGGAACCTGGTAATTCTGAGCCCCAGCAGGTGAATACGCCTAGAGAATCTCCTGAAAATAAGAGGAGAAACAGCAGCACTTGGGAGCAAGGCACAGAGGCCTTTGAGAGCAGTGGGCAAGGAAGAGCTGTGGTAGCCCTACTAAAGCTGGTAATCCTGAAACTCAGCAGGAAGACATCCAAGAGGCTCATCTTGAAGACTCCACAAAGGATATGGCTTCCTGTGTGCAATTGGCACTAGGGTGCAATTGGTACTAGTGATCCAGTGAGGGAGAAGGCATCCATGGTGCTATCATCACTAGGAGTCCTGATGGGGTGGAGGCTCCCTAGGAGTGACCAGTGGAAGAGGATAGTCCAGTAATTATCATAGTCCAGGGAGGATAGACCAGTGATTATCATAGTCCAGGGAAAGCTTTGAGGAGATTGCAGCAAGAATAGGCCTAGCCAGCCTGGAAGTCTAGCAATCACCTGCCCAAGAAAATGCCAACAGAAGGGTGAGATCTGGGGATTGGGTAGGGGTAGAACAGCAAGGAGCAAGGGAACCTAGACATACAGCTACAGCCATGCTCATACACCGACTTAGCACCAAACAAGTAAGGGACTGATGAAGACTGCCTTCCAGGGACTTCAGCCTGGTTGGGCTCTGGACTCAGGGACACCACAAGGGGGAATTACATAAACATTATTTTATGTGTAGAATGCACCCATCCCAGATTGTTCTGTCCTCATGGGCTCAGAGGCATCCACACATCTGCGTTTCACCATTTTGCTAAGCTCTGAGAGGGATTTATTCCCCTAAACACAAGCTACCTGTGATTCCCCAGCCCTAGAGGAACTAGAGGGGGCTAAGCCTATTGCTCCCACCTCCCATTTTAAGCTAAATTGAAGTGTTTTGAGACAGATAGAGGTTTTTAATTCAAATCAGGAAATCCAAGATGATTGCCATGGCAGTGTGGTGGCGCCCCAAAAAAAATACTCTCCGGGAAAACAATATAAACACTCAAAAAATTCAGGGAAGGGTTTTCTCTGGAGGTAGGGGACCCTAAACAAGCCCCTTCAATCCCCCAAGCAACAATTTTCAGAAACCCCCCCCCCTTTCCCCTCCATCTCTGTGCATCATCTGCTCCCTCTCTCATGGTCTGACATCTCTGTCTTCCCCCTTTCCCCCTTCCTAAGGTCCAGCATATCTCTTCTTTTCTCCCTCTTCCCATGGTCTAATATCTCTCTCCTCTTCCCTTCATCCTGCAGTCTGGTATATCTCTCGCCTTCTGATCCCTCCTTCCTGCAGTCTGGCATCTCTCTCTCCCCTCATTCCCTTCGCTGGCATCTCTCTCTCCTTCCCCTTCCAGTAGTCTAACAACTCTCTCTCTCCTTCAATTACCCTTCTCCAGAATCTGACATCTCTCCCCCTTCCCATGTAACATTTCTCCTTCTCTCCTATCATGTCCAACAGTTCTCCCTCATTTCTTCCTTTCCCCAGTATACCATCTCTCTTTCCCTCCCACTCCATGCACCTATGTCCAACAATTCTCTTTTTCTCTTCCCTCCCCCACTGGCAGCATCTCTTTCCCTCCCTTCCCAGCACCCCATCCATGCAGCACCTGTCTTTCCTGTCTTCCCAACCTCCTACCTCCACCCATGGCATGTAGGGTATGTTCCTCTCCCTCCCCAAGTGGGTCCCTGCGGCACAACATTTCTCTTCTGCTCCCGACTCCCCCACACTTCCTTCCCAGTTGCTATTATTTTAAATCTTTGGGCAGCCACGCCACAGCATCAAGTGCTGCTTTCTGCCTTCAGCCTGCTCCGGAACCCTTTATTCAGCAGCAGCCCGTCTAGGTGGAAACAGGAAGTCGCTGCTAAATGAAGACTTCTGGGACAGGCCAAAAGCAGAAGGCTGAAGTCATTGACGCTGTGGCATGGCTGCCCAAAAATTTAAAATATTAGCGACTGGGAGGAGGTGTGGGGGAGTCAGGTGCTGAAGAGAGAAGTTGTGCCACAGGGTCCCACTGGGTGGGGAGGGAGGAAGGAAGGAATGAAGGAAAGAATAACATGCCACACACTGAAATTTTAAAATTAGAGCGGCTAAAAGAGGAGATAGGTTGGGGAGCAGAGCCACCACCAATATTTGGGGAGGACACAGACCCTGTGGTTCCCCTATCCCGATGCTTATGCCTTATGCATACAGCTCTAGGGATAAGGGTCCTGAATTTCTATTTGTCCTATGTACCCTCTTTCTACCTGATAGTGTTCTTCTGGCCTGCCTCCTGTTCACAAAACCAACTATAGGGTACCATAGGATACCAGGTGTTACATTAGCATTTCAATATTTTTTCTCATTTCCCCTCTACATGTTTCCTTTTCATCTCTTAATGTCATGAAATTAGCTCAACTCTCTCTTTTCAAAGCCATCCCTGAAAAAAGGCTTGTCAGTTTTCTTCACTTTTTTTAGTTGTCTTTTCTTCCACATGCACTTTTGTCATCTTGACTATTTTTTCGACCTGTTTCAGCTTAACCATATAGTCTTGTCTGTGTTCTTCTGTCTGAAATATCCTTGCCTGACAAAAGAACAATGAAATATTTTAATCAGGCTGAAATAGTAATCTGCAGCTCAGTTGGCTAGACTCCAAATCCCTCATTATATGCTGATTAATGGGTTATTTATTGCTGTTAGGATTCCAGAAGCCAAATTTGTCAGTATTAAAAGTCTGTTTTCTAAAACTGTGAAATCTCAATAACTTCTGTAGCCAGCCAATAACAAACATTATTTCTCAATTAATGCGAGTTGGTTGTAACGTGCATTATTTGGGGATTTCACAGCTCAGCTTTAAAAGAAATCAAGTGCAATCTGAGTTAAAATTAATGAGCCTAGTTGTATGCAAATTCATACAAAGTAGCTTATTACAATGACTATGAATTAGCATGGCTTGTGAAAAAATTTGACCACTGTGCTAATCTGTAAAGGTTAACTATATTTCAAGAGATGTAGACAATTCTCACCCGGGGGTATTGCCAGACAATGTTGCCTAGAAATGCTTCCAGAACTTCCAAATTAAAGTGACCGGAAGCCCCTATTGAATCTTCTTCTATCGCCCTCATTTTCAAAGAAACCTTGATGGCATATAAAATAACATAAAATTTTATTTGTATATCGCAATACACCGTGAAGTTCGATGCGGTTAACAGTAGTTAAGCAGAAGACCGTACATGAAAGTAAAGATACAAGTATATATAACACAGGAACACGACAAGGTCAGAGTCAAATACAATTATGATAAGGTAATATGAGAAGAATGCAAGTGAACAACTTTCGAATAAGAGTACAGATATAGATACAGAGACACAAAAGAAGGTGGCAAGAAAGGTGAGGGGGCAGGTAGAAAGAGTTGTATGAGTCTATGTACAGAAATTTTTTCCGTATCCTCCTTATCCCCTTTTTTTCCCCTGTTCCCAACTTGGCTGGCATATACCAGTAAATAATTGGCAGACTAAGGGCTCCTTTTACGAAGGCGCATTAGGACCTTAACACGCAGAATAGCGCATGCTAAAATGCCATGCGCACTAGCCGCTACCGCCTCCTCTTGAGCAGGCGGTAGTTTTTCGGCTAGCGCGCGCTATATTGTGCGCTAATCCGGTGCATGCATTAAAAATGCTAATGCACCTTCGTAAAAGGAGCCCTAAAATTTGGTTATTAACCCTACTTCTGGTTATTAGTGATGGGCAGCATAAATTTTGTTTTGTGTTGTTTGCCATGTAATTTTTGGGAAGGTTTGTTTTATTGATTTTTATTTGGCCATTGTGAGGGAGTCTACAGGAAGTTACCGCTCCCACTTAACAGTTCCCCCTCACAGTCACAGAGTCACCTTAAAAGACAGGCTACAGAACAAGAAAAAGATGACTCAGGGTGCTGAGGCTGTTGCTTTAACCATTGTACCACACTCCCTACACTCCTCATTGAGTGTGTGCCCTTCTGAAAGAAAATCTACAAATCATATATGTTGATATAACCTCTAATTACAAATTTGAAGGCATACGAGGTGCTACCCAAAAATTTGAAGAATTCAATTGTAAAAAAAAAATTGCTTACCAAAACTCCTAGTTTCTACCGTCTCCATTGGAGTAGTCTCCTTGAGAATGTATACAGTGATTTTTCCCATGAGTCCATGCATCTATGGAAGTCATATTGGGTGAGTGCCTTGAGGACCTCCTGTGATTCTGCCTGGATCTCTTCAATTGTGTTAAAACAGCGCCCTTTCAGTCATAATTTCTTTTTGGGGAAGAGGAAAAATCACAGGGGGTAAGGTCAGGCGAATAGGGCTACGATCTGCAAGGATAGTCTCTCAAACTTTTGCTATGGTTTCCGGTGTTGTGCTTGTTGACGGACTTCTGGAACGGTCATTGTCATGGACAGATGTTCGTCCATCCTTGAAGCATTTGTACCAAAGAAAGGTTTTGCTATGGCACTTGGTATTATCTCCAAAGGCTTCCTGGAGCATACGTTGGGTTTCTGCAGCAGGTTTTTTTTAAAGTTTGAAACAAAATTTGATGCAGATTCTTTGCGCAATAAAATCCGTCATATCGAAATCCGCCGAGTCACTAAAACACAACCTTACAAAATCGCACAGATCAAAACAATGCGACCATTCAGTTGAACATCGGTTGGCACACTGATTTCCAAAGCATACTGCTAGACACCTCTAGCGGTGGAAGGGCACAATATACGCAGTTCATGCGCGCTGTTCGCATTCCTCAAACTTTTGGGTAGCTCCTCATATATTAAACCTTTAAGCTGTATTTTCAGAATGTGCTTTCCATGTGGCTATTTGTTATACCAACTGGAATTTTGCACTACATTCTACATCAACTCTTGTTGAAATTGATGTTTCGCATTTGTCATTAATCAGCTTTTTTAGTTTAGTATAGAACTTCATATAAAATTTCTCACACATTCAATGGTTCAATATATTGATTATTTGAAACTTTAAATCTCTTTGCAAAGTTGTACGACACTTATCTGCGTGCTGTCTGTGTCGATGACAGGTCAAAAGCGCGCGCCGAGACAACTGAGCACAAGGCGGAAGCCTGTGCCGAAGAAAAACAGTGTTTTAAGGGGCTCTGATGGAGAGTGTGGGGGGTATCCCCCTCTCCCCCCCCCCCCCGCTTTACTGAATACAGATCGCGCCGGCGTTGTGGGGAGTTTGGGGGGTTGTAACCCCCATTATACTGAAAACTTCACTTTTTCCCTAAAAAACAGGGAAAAAGTTAAGTTTCTAGTATAATGAGGGGGGTTATAACCCTCCAAACCCCCCACAACGCCGGCGCAATCTGTATTCAGTAAAGTGGGGGGGGGTTCCCCACCAACACCCCCCTTCGGAGCCCCTTAAAACACTGTTTTTCTTCTGTGCGGGCTTCCACCTTGCGCTCAGTTGTCTCGGCGCGCCTTTGTCACTGCGTGCTTTTGACTATGAACCATCTGTGTCGGCTGGGGACTAGTTCTTCCACTATGTTTCACCTATATTGGCTGTATCAAGGATGTCCCCTGATCATGTCGCTCCGGTTCATTCCCCTGTAGTTTTCTTTCTGAAAGAATATGCACTAGTAGCAAGGAGTGCCCACTTTTCCAGTAGTGCATACATGTCTTTGACACTTGCTTCATGTACTTCAAATTGAGGATGTAGTAAATTGTTTTTTCTTTAAGTTGCAGTATACAGATAGTTCACATCCTACTGATCCATCCAAGCTGAGTGGGAGTCCTCCAGCCACAGTCCTGCCAGTAGATGGAGCTGTTTTCACTATCACATTTTCAATAGTGAGGAACAGGCAAGCTCTGCAGGACTCGGGGAACCCACCTACCCCTAGCAATTGAAAACACAATATTGAAACTCAACTCCCCACTGGCAATAATACAGTTGGATGACTCCTGCTGAGCTTAGAGAGAACAGTGTCACACCCACTTTCAACTAGTTCTATACTAGTGTCTCTCAAACTGTGTGCCACGGCACAGTGGTGTACCATGAGAGATTGCAGAATTTTACTTTATTTTAAAAATTCCCTTAATAAGTATACATTAGAATTAAATGACATGTACATTGCGTAAGCAAGAGTTTGTCAATATTATGAGCATCTGCATTCATAAGGAAACAACTGTCCAGACAAGCATCATTCTTTGACATGACTGGCCCTTGAAAACTAATGGCAAGTAATTTTATTTTTATTTTTTATGCAGTAGTTATCCTGACTTGAGCAACAAAGCAATCGAGGCTTTGTTACCGTTTGGATCTTCTTATCTAGCAAACTTGGATTTTCAGATCTGACAGAAATTACATTGTTTTAAAAAGAGAATGACTGCAGATTGTGGATGATGAAATGCGTGTTTGGTTGTTGACTATTGAGCTGCATTTTGAGTTAATTTTCACTCAAAAACAAGCACATCCATCACATTGATTAACAATTCTGTTCTACTACTTTAGTTTCACCATTGTTACAATTACCCATACAGAGCTTTAAAAACTTTAAATAAATAACTCAGATTTAGGATATCTTTTGCTAAGGGCTCCTTTTACTAAGCTGCGTTAGGGCATTAATGCGCGGAATAGCACGCGCTAGATGCTAACGCCAGCATCGAGCTGGCGTTAGTTCTAGCCATGTAGCACGTGCTAATCTGCTGTGTGTGCTAAAATCGCTAGCGCACCTTAGTAAAAGGAGCCCTAAGCAGCGTAAGAGCATTTTACCGCAGGACAGTGAGGTTAATGCTCCGACTCTCATTGAATTCCTATGAGCATCGAAGTGTTTAGCTTACCAGCCTGCGGTATAATGCTCGTACACTGCTTAGTACAAACCAGCATTAATTTTTTGTTGGTTTTGCAATTTTAAAATTTTGGTTATAATGTGCCATGGAAAACATTTGCTCCGTTTAGTGTGCCGGAGCTAAAAAAAAGTTTGAGACACTCTGTTCTGCACAAATACTTTCTTCGACCCCATTGCCATATTACCCTTGCCAAGTATAATATATAGTCTATTAAGGACCATGAGCAATACACCCAGGAAACATAGTAACCAGAAAATCACTCCATCAATAACTTACTAAAAAGCAAATAAAGAATGTGTGTGTATAGCTCAATTCCAACATATGATCACAGAAAATTCAAATGGACAGGCAGAAGAACACCTCACCTTCGAGTATAGTCAAACAGAAAAGGCAAGGGTGGTGTCTTTTCAACCAATGATAAAGTCCTTTATTGAAAAAGTGATGGTCCCAGCAGGGATCCTTGTTGTCCATTGAAAATGCAAACCATATATTAGTGTCATTCAATTGACAAAGTTTCTGTGCACACGGCTATCATTTAAGAATGGAGGAAAAAGCCTAGGAGCCCCTCCACTGCCCTCCCAAATATCAGCAGAGATTTTGGCAGCGTGTCACTCGGGGGTCAAAAACTCATCTTCGGCATAAATAACCTCCTTCTTTTGTATCAATAAATTATTGAATAGCCTTGCCGGCCTGCGGTATAATGCTCTTACGCTGCTTAGTAAAACCCAGGATTAATTTTTTTGTTGGTTTTGCAATTAAGGACTGTACCAGATAACGTGCACTAGTCATGAATGTGCAGTGGTTCTCACGTTTGTGGATCATGGTGTGTGCATGCATAGTGGTTTGAATGGGCTTAGTATGAGCAGAAAAGTGTATACACTTTCAAGAGTGTTTCCTCCTTTGAAATAGTGCACTGTTTTGGCAAAAGCATGAAACTATTTTTTTTTTTGCTTACTTTCATTTGTTAACATGCAAAGGCATGGGATATGAAGACAATGACAGTAAAAGCATAAAGTGAGGTGATGGCAATGCACATGATGAAAGCTGGAACCAGTCACTTTATTTCACCAGCATCTAGTGACACACATAGAAAGACCCAACATGTTTGTGTTTCAGCAATACCTATGCCTGCGTCAGGGGTCAAAACACTAGAGATGTAAATGACAAACAATGACAGCCCATTCCTACTGGCTATTATCTCCACTCGACCACAAATAAAGGGCCTTCTCAACCCTTTGTAAAACATTACCTTTATCCTTATGACTCTCCCTCCTCAGTTTACCTGGGTGTTTTGGGTTCACAAGGGACAAACAATTCTCACTAGCTCCTGCTGTGGGGAGGGGGGGAGGGGGCAACGTAGCTACAGGTCAGTTGATGCAGTTTTGAAGTTCAGTATCACTGGGAATCTCTCCCTGCATCTTGAGGACTCCAATCTAGTTCCAGTTCAGTCCGCTAGAGTGTCAGGAAACAGCATGTGGTAATTGCTATCTTATTCCCTTAACTTCCGGAGTCTGGTCCCCAGTGGCGTACCTAGCATGTGTGACACCCGAGGCCCATCATTTTTTGGCACTCCCCCTCAAACATGATTTTTAGTAACAATCCACACAATGCACAGGAGTGTACCTAGTAGAACATCGGTCACCCATTGTAAAACTAAACAAGCCAGACTAGCACAGTCATTGCTGACAGAGAACCATGTCTTTCATATACACAGAAAATACCTTCACCCAGTATGGAATATGTAATCACAAACTAACCTCCCTCCTTTTACAAAACTGTAGCACGGTTTTTAGCCACCAGCTATAGTGGTAACAGCTCCAATGCTCATAAAATTCCTATGAGTGTTACAGCTGTTACCACCATGGCCGGCACTAAAAAGCACGCTTGCTTAATAAAATAGATTTGAACTGAAAAAGCACGCTACGGTTTTGTAAAAGAGGGGTAAAAAAAAAAATATGTAGACAAAAGTTAAACTGAACCACCAAGAAGCTGGACTCTGCATACAATGCAACACCACACAATCAGCAACTGTGATTCATGTCCCCTAATATTGTGAACAATATAAAGATAGCATATGTAAATTTGAAAAAACAAAGAAATAGCAATCATAATTTTACAAATAAAAAAATACCCCCCCCCCACCCCTTTATGAAGCTGCGTTAGAGATTTTTTTTATTGCAGGCCATAGCAGTAAAAGCTCTGACACTCCTATGAACTCTATGAGCATCGGAGCTTTTACTACCTCCCTTTTATGAAGCTGCATTAGGCTTTTTTATTGCCAGCCATGACAGTAAAAGCTCTGTTGCTCATAGAATTCCTATGAGGGTCAGAGCTAATATCACCATGGCTGGCTCTAAAAAAATCCTGAGGAGGCCAAAAAGGGGGGGGGGGGAATAAAACAAAATGGATATTAAGATAATACCATTTTATTGGGCTAATACATTTTTTCAATTAGCTTTCAGAGGCCAAAACCTCTTTTCTCAGGTCTCAGGTCTGTAAAATATACTGCTGTTTCAGTATCCTATCTTGACCTGAGGAAGAGGTTCTGGTCTCTGAACTAGTCAAAAATGTATTACAATTAGTCCAATTAAAGGATCACCTTATTCCATTTTCTATTTATAAATATTTATCAACACAGCTACAATACTACTTTAACCTAAAGCAAAAAAAAATAATTTTTTTCTACTTTTGTCTTCTCTGGTTTTTGCTTTCCTCATCTTCTCGTCACTCTCTTCCTTCCATCCACTGTCTGCCCTCTCTCTGCCCCTTCTATATGGCATCTTCTCTCCTTCTAAACCCCTTTCAGAAACTGTCTGCATCTCCCTTCCATCTCTCTCTCCACCCCCATTGGTCTGGCATCCATCTTCTTCCCTTCCCGCCACTCCCCAATGGTCTGCCATCTCTCTCCTCTCCTTCCCTTCCCTCTCCCACACCCCCATAGTCTGGAATTTCACTCTCTCCTCTCCCTTCCCTTTCCTTTTCTTCCATCATCTTCCTTCTCAATTTATTTTCTGCATCTGTCGAGATTAAATTCTTACTATCCAGTCCTCAATGTCTCTTTTCACTATCTACCTACAGTTTACCCCCTTTTCCCTCACCCCCTCCTGTATTTCACTAACTCTATCCTATTCCTCCCATCCAGATGTGCCCTTTTATATTCATCCCCCCTTCCATCATGTGCCCTCTTTCTCTATTCCTTCCATCCAGCGTCTTCCCTCTCTCTCCACTTCCATTCAGTGTCTGATCCCCTCTTTCTCTCCTTCCCACTTCCATCCAGCATCTGCTTCCTTCTCTTTCCCATACCCACTTCCATCCAGCATAGATTCCTTCTCTCCCCCCCCCCCCCCAACTCCAGAGATAGAGGCAAAAAGCTCAGCCAGGACTCAGAAGGGGTGAGCGGAAAATGAATGCTGTTGTCAAGAAGTGGATACCAAATTATGCATTCTGTGAGCATTTGTGACCCTGAGGCAGGTGTATTTTATGCCAAAACACAGTGCTATGTCAGGTCAAGATTGCTTGTGTTTGAATATAATAAACTGTTTTGACACAATCCTCTTTTGCTCGTCTGGGGAGAGTCCATTGTCCCATCCCATTACTTGCTTGGTTGTTGCCCTTGCTCTCTATCTCCATCTACCCGTCTTCCATCAGCATCTGCCCCTTATCTCACCCTTCACCCCATTTCCATCAGCATCTACCACTTTTCTCTCCATCTAACCCAATTCCATCCAGTATCCTTTCCCCTTCTGTCTCTGTCTCCCTCTCCCTGCACAGCAATTCCATCAGCATCTGCCCATTTCAATCTTCCCTCTTACACTATCTAATGGTTCAAATGGAGTAGGAGCAATCCTTAGTCATTCCTTCTCCTCTGATGGCAAATTCCAAAATGACACTGACTGAACTCAGGCAATCTATATATCTGGGAGGACAATCTGTACATACAGATTGTATTTCATCATGGTGATGGCAAAGGCTATATTAGACACTTGGAGTAATTGGACTTTAGCGGCAGAAGATGCTGAGCTGAAAGCAGCTTGGCATAATAAGGTGCTCAAGGTACAATGTAAACATGGACATTTTTATAAATACCCAAATCTGTATCACAATAGAAATAGTTGGGTGGCAACATCAGATTTGAGTGGTGATAGTGGAGAGATTACTGGTACCCTTGGTATTCAGAAATGGGGAGGGTCAATAAGGGAAAACGTCTAGGAAAAGGAATCACAGTTTAGCATGAAAGCCTGGGGGTGGGGGTGGGGTTGTTGGGAAGCAAGACTCAGAGTTAGCTGGTACTTTCCTCAATCCCATGGATAATGTGATCAACTCACCAGGAAGGGAAAGGAAACGGAAGTCCCATCAGAATACAGAAGAAAGCAATAGACAGAAATAGATTAATCCCAGTGGGCAACCATTAGGTCTTATTTGAAGAAATAATAATAAATGTTTCTGGGATTTACAGAAGACAGATGAAAAGCTGAAATGAGAATTTGAACAAGTTTTTGTGAAAGAAGTAGTGTGTACTAGTAATCATATAACTTTATGGAATCTATACTTTAAATTGATTCACCGAGTAAGCAAGGGCTCTGTGCACAGAGGCAACTAATGATGCCCTGGCTATTTCATAAAATATTTATAGCCCTTGTTCAGATACATCACTCAGTGGGTCACACGGGGTTTCATAGCGGTTTAGTACGAATAACACAACAGTTCTGGCTGGAGATACCCTGAGGAGTTGAGATTATTGTGAATTCTGCCTACAAGGCCAAAGGCCTACTGAAACTCCCTTTCTATTAGTACACAACTTCATTTGAGAAGGGGATATCAATATCTTAGATTATGCTGCCTGTAATCCTTGTGTGATATGCTTACATTCTACCAGCCAGGGTAATCATTTGGGAATTGTTAAAAGTATTCTGTCGATTAAATATTCCAAAGGCAGTCTTAACTGACTGAAAAACATATTTTACATGACACGTTAAATCAGGTATGAACCGTGTTCTGTATTTCCCATATACAGATGTTGATCTGTCATACATAAACTGAGCTACTGGAGGGAAGGTTTAAAAAGAAGCAAGTCAGTATTCAGTCCATGACGTTTTGTTTTATTAAATGTCAGCCAGCCACCATGAGCGAGTGAAGGGCATTTCTCCAGTCTATATGGCTGCTTTTATGTGCCTCTAGGGAGTGTAAATATATAGACTACTAGCTCTTGTGTACATAAGTGCATCCTCATTTATAAAAATGCCAGCAGAGTACCTAACCCCTAGACTACAATTGAACACATAACCTTCATAGCAAGTAAACACAGGGGCACATATATATCTGGGTGGAGCAATTCGGAACATGGGTTGGGCTTCCACTTTTACACATAACTTACAGAATACTATAAATCAGTGGTATGGCTGGAGCCATACCAGGCCATACAGCTGATATCAGCTTTTCCTGTGCCAGCAAAAAACTGTTGATTCGTCATGGCAAAAAAGAGCATTCCCCTGTGGCCCAGCACTGGCAAAAAACATCTGATTCATCGTGACGAAAAAGAGCTTTCTTCTGTGACCTAATGATTGAACTCCAGAAATGAAAGAGAAGTGCATGCTGGGGTCAGGTCTGGTCTGGAGTTACGTGGTGCACATGGGACCAGTGCATGCTGGGGCAGGGTCTGGAGCCACGTGGTGTGGAGGGCACAGAGGAGCAGTGGAGGAGGAGAGAAAGTATGAAGGTGCAGTAGAGAAGAAAGGCCTGGTGCTGGTGTTCAGTGGAGTGCAGGAGTGCAGTGGAAAAGATGGGACCATCCCAGATGGGACTGTCTAGTTGCAGGGAAACACGCTCAATGCTCCCATTGATTCTGCATTATGGTGAGTTGTATTATATTTTATCTATTACAATACAATAATAATAGAAATAAAGTGCATAAAATAAATGTAATAATATATATAAATATATATAATGCACTTGAAACTCTCCCTCCCCTCACCAGTCCCTGGAAAAATTGTCTTGTATGAAACCGGTCCATGGGGCAAAACGGTTGTGGACCACTGCTGTAAATTACGCCCAAAGTTGGACTTGGACACACTATCGAAAATGGCCCTGCGTGCATCTAAAATTGGGCAGACAATTCACTCAACTTTAGGCACCTAAAATTGAGAAGACTAGATCAGATTCTCTTTTTTCATTGAAATTTACCCATTCTTATTTTCCATTAGTCTTTTTTAATCATTCAGATAAAAACATGAATGCAGAATTAATGATGCGTGTACACATCCATGTGCATAAATTGGTTAAAAATACCCTGTCAGATTTCCATGGATCTTCAAACACGCACTGAAAATTTGGTGCAGATCTGATACTAAACACAAATGTTATTGAAGCATATATCAGTATTATGATCTCATAAGCCTTGTTCTCTTCCAATGCTGCAATAATCAGAGTACAGTGATTATCTTATGCTTGTGAAGTGACAGGACGCACACTGTGCTATCAATTTCCTCTAAAAAGCTGACAGACTCCTTGAAAAATCACATTGATTTACTTCTCAGACCTTCATTGAATACATAGTTCTAGTCATTGAAAATTTAAGTGAAAAGAGTTAGCAAATAAAACTATCAGTTTGGAGAACAAAAAAGTGGCAGTGGGCATGAAAAGGCACAATCATGGCTTATTTATGTGACTGAAAATAAATAATACGTCATTTAGTCATACAGCCCCTGCTAGCAGAGCTGCCACCAGTCACACCTTCTTTAACACTAATTGCCATTTTCTGCTTGTATTCTGTGATAAATCAAGAATTTAAATAGTAATCTTTTAAATGACGACAGATAACCAGCATGCCTATCTGGTCTGCCCAGTATGGTAGCTATGGTCGTACCTGCCGCAAGCTGCCTTTTGTTTAGAGTTGTAACTGCAACTCCAAGCAGATTCTCTCCCCCCCCCCCCCCTTCTATGCCATTGTTTTTATGGTTCTACCTTCTGTCCTGGTCTGAAGTGTGAAAGTTATTTACGTAGGTTTTAATTGTAATGGAAATGATCTATACCAGTAGTTCCCAACCTCTCCTGGAGGACCACCAGGCCAATCGGGTTTTCAGGCTAGCACTAATGAATATGCATGAGAGAGATTTGCATGCATATTCATTAGGGCCATCCTGAAAACCCAATTGGCCTGGTGTCCCTCCAGGACAGGGTTGGGAACCACCGATCTATATACCGATTCCATCCTCTTGCTATACAATATATAGATCAGGGCTGCCCAAGTTCAGTCCTCGAGATCTACTGGCAGGCCAGGTTTTTAGGCTATCCACAATGAATATGCATGAGAGAGATTTGCCTGCACTGCCTTCTCGGTATGCAAATCTCTTCCTCATGCATATGCAATGTGGATAGCCTGAAAACCTGGCCTGCCAGTAGATTTCGAGGACCAGACTTGGACAGCCCTGATATAGATCTTCTGTGTTAATCCTAGGTCTCTCTAAATTCCATCACTATTTTTATGCCCACCTCCACTAGAACACCATTCCAGATATCAACACCCTTTCTGTAAAATAAAAACAACCCAAAACATTTCCTGATGTTGCTTTTGTATACTTCATTGCATGCCATCTGTTTCTGTATCTTATCTGTATTTGGAAAAGGTTCATTTATTTATTAATATATTTAAAGGAGTTATTCATCCATATCATATTTCCCCATCCCTTCACTCGGCTAGAATATGCACATTCAGGTCAAATCTCATCTTATATGCTTTCTAAAGTAGACCGCACAAACATTTTGTTCAATTTCCTCTGAACCATGTAAAAAAAAAAAAAAAAGATATAGAAAGGCATTTTTAATATGACATCCAAACCTGAGTTTGGACGGATTGAGAAAGATGCACAAAACTCCAGTAACAAGTGTAACCATTTTCAAAACAACACATCTGTCATTTTGTTTTGAAAATGGTCATTTCTGATGTGCTTACCCTCGGTGTATCTATCTTTTTGAACTATTTTTGAAAAAAAAAAAAAAATGTCCCCCCAAAATGCACAGAACAAGCCATTGGGATGTAGGAAGGGCCAGCATTTTTAGTAGACTGACCACATAGACATCCCAGCAGAGCAGTGGGGCACCTTAAGGGGCCCTGCGGTGAACTTTACAAAAAAGGCCCTGGTACACATCTCACTTTGATCCCCTTAAATGGTGAGGCCTACAAAACCCACCCCAAATCTACTGGACCCAACTATATACCATACTAATAGCCCTTATGTCTTCAGATGTCACCTACATATAGGTACAGTGGGATTTCGAAGGCTCACACATTCCACCAGAAGTGTGAGAAGTTAGAGTGGGGTATAGGCCTGAGTTCACATCTCTGTTTTGTTACACTGCCCACTAGGCATTTTTCCCATTCTGCCCCCCCCCCCTCCTTGGCCACATCTATTTTCTGTAAATGTTGCCGGGTGGTGGGAGTCATTCCCTTCCGCTGGTCCTGGTGTCTTCTCTTCACTGTGGGCCACTCCATCAGAAACAGGAAGTTTTTGGAGAGGGCGGGCCACAGTAGAGAGAAGATGCAGAGACCAGCTGCAGGGAATCCCTACTGCTGCCCAGTGACCTTTACAGAAAACTAAAGGTGGATGTGGTGATGGTGGTGTAGAATGGGAAAAATGCCAATTGTGGGGAGTAAGGTGAAAGCCTTAGATGCCAGGTAGGGGAGCAGCAGAGAAGGCTGACAGCAAAATATTGCTCCCTCAACAGTGCCACCTGAAGATAGATATTGGACTCAGGGGAGAGAGTGAGAGAAGGGAGAGATGCTGGACTCAAGTGAGGAAAGGAGGGAAAGATATACTCAGGGATGTGGTACAGGAGGGAGGGAGAGATGTCAGATTT